>NW_028275165.1:10663636-12154980 GCF_013281855.1 Momordica charantia
AGATATAGTATTCCTGACAACATTATCCTTAGGCTTTCTAAGGAAGGGGAACGTGCTGACGACCCATCGGAGGGGTGCGTCACACTTAACCTAAAGATGTTCGAGTACGGCTTCCATCTGCCTGTTCATCCTTTAGTGCAAGAGTTCTTAATCCAATTGGACTTGCTCCCACCCATGTGGCCCCCAAATCAATGGAAAATGAAACTAGATGTAACGATTGAATGAAGAAAGAAAGAAAGATGAAGAACTAAGGAAAGCAAATAAGATATAATCTGTTTAGAGCCTAAGCTCTTATATCAAATGATAAAGGAACTATCTCAATTATGCATGAGAACTCCCTTATTCAAGGTGAACCCCCACAACAATAACAAGATGATGGACCATCCCCAAGAAAGCTAAACAGATTTATGCTTGGTAAGATGATCAAAGATCAAGAAGAAAAGGGAACTTGTTCCTATCTTCAAGATTTCAAACTCTCCACAACCTAATTGATCAAACTAGATTGAAAGTTCTAAACATGCATTCTAAACACAAGAATACAAATAAAGCTTAAAGCTTGAGAGAGACTAAACTCAATATGAAATTTCATTCATCCAATGTTGTTTTTTAAAAGCAAAAGTACATCCCTATTTGTAGTAATTGAAAAAACACAATGAAAACACACAAGCCTTGGATGAAAAGACAAAACCCTTGTAAAATAGATAATAAATTAAATATGTGGATGAATCTGGATTTTTAGATTCATAAAGTTTCTTGGAGGACAAGATGTCTTTTCAACATCTTGAAGTTTTACAAGGATAAATTCAAGGGTGGCAAGGAGGTCGACACTTTAATAACCGACAAGCTGCTTCTTGCGTCTAGATTGTTGGATTATAATCCTCTTCTCTTTCCTCCAGAAGCTCGGAGATCGAACTCGGAGCTATGTAATACGGTGTCGAACCTCCGTTAGGTTCATTTTCTTGATTTGTTTGTTCATGCGTTTGTTGAATTTATAGCCATGGTTTGCAGATTTGCCCAAGATGTGAAACACAAGCATCGTCGCGCTAGGCAGTCATCTAAGTCCAGGCCAAGATCGAGCCTCATCCTAGTCGATCCTCCAGCCGAAGTCGAGGTGGTGGAGAGATGCGTCGAAAGCAGCCCTCCGAGGGAGATGAGGTAGCCTGAGATTTCTCAATCTCAGGAAATTCTTGACATCGCTCCCCTCTAGAAGTTTAAAAGAAGGTCGCCTCCTAAGAAGTCGAAGAAGAAGAAGAGGAAAACCCTTTCTTCAAAAGAGGCCGAGACCGAAGTGAGGAGCAGCCGCTTTGTTGGGGTCATGGACGATCCCGAAGCTAGAATAGGTGCAACATCTGATATTGAAATGAGGTTCAAGGTTGAACCTTCTGGTGTTGGGGTGAAGGACAAGGTGATGCAAATGTCCAGCTCCTACTTTGACCACTGCTGCAAGAGCGCATCAAAGTTTGTGAGCGCTCCTAGATCAGCCATCCAGAGGATTTTGGACTACTCTGCCAAGGTAAGACCTCTTTTGAGTTCTAATTTTTCCATACTTTGACGTTTTTGTTAATTGATTTAGCTAACTTCTTCTTCATTTGTCTACAGACGCACGCTACTATCTGTCACGCGGTAGTAATGATGAAGGCCGAGCTGGATGGTCGTAACCTCCTTACCGTGAAGAGTGTGAGGTCTCCTCACCTACACTAGAAACTAATGCAACCTTTGAGGGAGTTGAAAGAAGCCAGGGCTGAAATTGAAGCCTAGAAGTCGACCTCAGAGGCCGACAAAGCCGAACTAAAGAGTGCCCAGAAGAAGATTGAGCACCAGATTGAGGCTTTAAGAGGCGCCCATGCTATCGCGAAGGGCCTAGAAAATGAGAAGTTTGAGCTTATGAAGCGCAATGACCAACTCATTCCACCAGACTGAGCTGGAGAAGCTGAAAACGGAGGTGGGGCACGATAAGTCTAAACTTAGTAACAGGGTGTTCCTAAAGGAGGCTTTCTGACTCCACCTAGACTTCGACGGTTTTTCCAAACACTTTAACGATGCTGGCTTCAAATTCCTAATGAAGGAATCAAGGAGGTGGCTCTAGAGTTCGACCTTGAACCCATCAAGCGCTGATACGCAGAGAAATAGGCATCAGGTCCAAACAAAACTCCTAGCCCCTAGAGCTTGGTAGATTAGTATATGAGGGACCTGGACTCGAGGCCGAGGATAAGGGGGAAGACGACGAGGAGAGCCTGTCCAAGGATGGTGATGCGGTTGGCACCACTCGAGAAGACAATAGGGTGGAGCCTCCTGCTTCTAGAGTTGCTTCTTCCTAGGAAGTCGGGGCAGCGGACTTTCAAGAGCTTAACTTGCTAGCTTTGCAAGATGAGCTCGGGTCGCACCTCGGGAGCAGTTAATTGGCCCCCAACCCTTTGCTTTGAACTACTTTCTCTCTTTTTCGAATTTCCTTGTAATTTTTGTGGGTCTTAAGGCATAGACACCTCAGCCCTGTCTTCAAGACTTTTAATAGAATCGATGTTTTTGTCTGTCTTTGCATCTTGAACCTCGCACCTCTGCCTTTGGTTTGGACAGTTTTAATTTTCACTTAAGTTGCATTACTCTTGGACATCGCGTCTGTTTAATAATATACATGTGGCCCCTATTCGATTTGAGGTCTAACTAATTAAACATACGAAACATGAGATCGAATCAATTTGAACACTTTTATTGCTTTCTAATCCGTGAATATTTATACAAGTCCACATGTTGCGAACTATTTCCCAATTCATGGATAATAGCGTTTTAAGTGCTTTGTATTCCATGGATGTGGGAGGAAGTTCCCTTCCCAGTTGGCCAACATATATGTGCCTGCGCGCACGATGCCCTTAACTTCGAATGGCCCCTCCCAGGTTTGTTCTAGTGTATCAACATGCTTCTGAAGCTTCAGTAGGATCAGATGTCCGACTTAAAAACTCCTAGGTTGAACTCGGGCATTGTAGTGCTTTGCCATTCGATTTTGATATTCTGGCAGCCATAGCTGTGATTTTTTCCCGCTTATCATCCAAAAGATCCAGGTTGAGGAGTAGTTTTTCCTTATTCCTTACTGGTTCATAATAATCAACCCTTTCTAATGGCATTTCGATCTCGACAGGCACCACGACCTCGGACCCAAAAGCAAGGGAGAATAGGGTTTCGCCAGTTGATTCACGTTGGGTAGTTTGATACAACCAGAGGACTTCGGGGAGCTCTTCGGCCCATCGGCCTTTTCTAGCATCCAACCCCAACTTCAAGCCATGCTTGATAATTTTATTAATAGCTTCGACTTGTCCATTTGCCTTAGAGTGGGGTGGGGACGAGTTGAGATGGCTGATTCCGAGCTTATAGCAGATGTCCTTGAACTTTGTGTTATCAAATTGTTTGTTGTTGTCTATCACAATTGCGTCTGAGAAGAACTAAGGAGAAACCCATATCGGTGCGGAGCTCCATCTCAGAGTATGAACCGAGCTGATTTTTGCGCCATTTTCTTTGCCTCTTTTGGGTCTTGTGGAATGTTGACCATCAGATATTCTATAATCGGATCCATCCACGACGGAGGTTGGGAGTCGATCTTCATCATGTCTGGCTCTAGAATTGAAGGAGTGTCAAGTATTTCAATAAGGACCGTCTTGACCATATCAGTTTCGTATGCAGATGCTAATTTAGCTGAAGCATCTGCGTTTGAATTCTCGGATCTCGGAATCTGGTTAACCTCATAGGTTTTAAACTAGGCGAGGTACGACTTGACGTTACTCAGGTACTTCTCCATTCGAGAATCTCTCGCCTGGTAATCTTCCTTAACTTGATTCACAATCAGCTGAGAGTTGCAGTATAATTGGATATGGTTGGCTCCAAGTCCTTTGGCCATCCAAATGCCATCCATCAAGGCTTCGTACTGAAAGGATCAGATCCTGCAACGGAAATGCGTGAACGCGTGTTCTTCGACCTTGTTTTAGAATTATAACGAAGAAAAGACATAAGCATGAATAAAAGGAAGTTAGTGAAACATACCTTTGAAGACACTTCTTCAATGTAGAAACTAACGCCACCAAAAGACCTTCCTCGCTATCCTCTTGATGTCAAGAACTCGGTTCGTGGGAACCGTTATAATTGAGACGGAGATCGAGAGATTGAGAGAGAGATTTCTCGTTTGGAATTTCGAAAACTCAACAACCATGGACCGTAGGAATGAAAAGAAGAGGAGAACCTCCCTTTTTATAAGGGAAGAAGAGTGGTGGGAAAGACAACTTCCCCACTCACCACTTTCCATGGTGGGGAGTGGGAGGTTTTCCTCCCATTTCTTCCCCTTTTTTTTCTTTTCTTTTTTCTTTTTTTATTTTAACTAAGACAATTTTAATTAAAATAATAATTAATTAAATCTAATTTCATTATTTACAAAAAAAATTATTAATTTAATTAAATTAAATCTACTTTAATTTAACCAAATTAATATATCACATAAATTTAATTAAATCATATTTAATTAAATTAAACATAAATTAATCAACTATATTAGAATCAAATTCTAATATTGATCTCTCATAATTTTGAATCCAATTCAAAATTAACTTTATATTATAATGTATCAACATACATTATATTAATTGCATCTCATACAATTAACCTTAATTCCCTTTAACTAATTTGAACCATTCAAATTCTTTTCAAGACTAACTGTTCTTAACTATCCTTTAAGAGCTAGCAAGGGGACGTAATAGACCTACAAATTCGGAAGCTCCAACGATACAAGATTAATTGATTAAACTCATTAATCATATTAATCAAAATTAGTTAACTGTCGGTCACTCCACTAAAGACTCATAGTTGCACTCTTCTCACTATAGAATATTTTGCGTCCATGGATTTTGACAAGTAATGGTAAGTCAATCATTCACGAGTGTTCGTAACACAGTTGGGTCAAATTACCGTTTTAGCCCTGTGTTATATCTTGTACCTTAAGTACCACTGATCCTCTAATGAACAATCCGGTTATGGTCCAACAAATAACCAGAAGTCCCTCTCGTGCCAGTAAGAGGGTGGGACCCCTTGTTCAAGTCCCGAAGTCAGCACTTAAGAGAACACTCGTCTACTTACCCTAAAGTCGGGAAAAAATGAATTTCATTTTGTGTAGTTATGTTCTTAGCTTCCCACTTGGTCTCGTCCCCAAAATGGTAGGATTATTGAGTCGGCAACTCGAGCTACTCCCACCTATACAAATCAAAGGACGAGCCCTGACAAGCAGGAGTCCATAACTCACTCAATATTGAGATCAAGTTACCTGGTCATCCTATTGAAATATTAATCTATTAGCTAACCGTGTTACAGCTAAAGTTTAATTATTTCGCAGTCCGGTCTTATACACACTCATTGTATGGATACCCCCACTCGCATGTCTCCACACGAACAACCTGGATCAAGTCATTTGTAACTATTACAAGGTGGGCCGTATCCATAGTGTTACCAGGATAAGGTACTCAACCTTATCCATATACTATAGACCCTTTTGGTTTATTGGAACATTATCCACATGTATATCGAATATATATAATATATATACACATTGTATATCAAATATATACGCTGTAGATCTGTTATATACTATTCCAGTTACGTGACATAACCTCGGATGTTAGCTTATTGGATTTGGGTTAATGCAATTCTAAGAGCAACATCAATAACAACTTTATTGAATGAATATTTATTTTATGTTTACAAATCACGAGTTTAGGGCATAAAACTCAACACGTACTCGGCCTCGTTATTTGATGTACGAAAGTTGAAGTGGAGGGCATACTCAAAGCGCATGCTGTCAGGTGCGCGTAGGAGCACACCAGCGCCACATCCTTTGTCATTGGAGAACCTATCAACGTGCATGGTCCACGACAGGTCAGACTCTGTGGTTGGAGTCAGTTGGGGTGTGAGTTCGGCTGTGAAGTCTGTCACTACTTGTCCCTTCATAGCTGTTCGAGGTTCGAACTGGATATTATACTCACTTAACTCCACTACTCATTTCATCAATCGACAAGACGTTTCTTGCTTATGAAAGATTTTCTTCAATGTAAATTCGTGAGTACGGTCACGGTATGAGTTTGGAAGTAGAGCCTGAGTCGCCACGCATCTATGACTAGAGTGAGAGCCAGTTTTTCCATTTGGGGATATCTGGTCTCGGCTTCGGTCATAGCCTTACTCGTGTGATAAACCGAACTTTGGCCCACCCTTTCCAGCTTGATTAAAGCCGAACTGACCGCTTTGTCCAATACTGCCAAATATAGTTGCAACTTGTCTCCTGGCAAGGGTTTTGCCAACAACGGGGCCGAGCAGAGGTAAGGCTAAGTTGTTCAAAAGTCTCCTCGCACTCGACTGTCCATTCAAATAATCCTTTCTTCCACAACACTTTGAAGAAGGGAAGGAATTTATCGGTAGATCGAGAGACAAACCTATTGAGAGCTGCAATCCTTCCGTTCAAGCATTGCAGTTGCTTAAGGTTCTTTGGTGCTTGCATCTAGAGCACGACTTTAATATTCTAAGGGTTGGTTTCGATTCCTCGATTATTTACCATGAAGCCGAGAAATTTCTTAGAGGAAACTCCAAAATGCACTTGGCATGGTTGAGCTTCATCTGGTATTTGTGAAGTACTTCAAATTTCTCAGTCAGGTTGACAAGGTGCAACCTGGTCTACTTGCTCTTGACCAGCATATCGTCCACATACACCTATATATTACGCCCGATCTGGTTGGCGAACATTTTTTCACCATCCTTTGGTAGGTCGCACCTACATTTTTTAGGCCAAATGGCATGACCTTGTAACAATACAGGCCTTGATCGGTTATGAAGGAAGTGTCGGCTTTATCGGACTCGTACATCTTTATTTGATTGTATCTAGAGTAGGCATCCATAAAAGTGAGCAGCTCGTGCCCGACCGTTGTGTCTACGAGCTGGTCTATTCTTGGAAGTAGAACACAATATTTGAGGCACGCCTTGCTTAAATTTGTGAAATCTACACACATTCTCCACTTTTCATAGATATTTTATCTAGGACTACGTTAGAGAGCCACTGGGGATACAAAATTCAGTTTTGTATTCGGCTTTCAAAAGCTTATCAACTTGCTCAACTATTACATCACCCCTCTACTTATTTACAGGTCTTCTTTTCTGTTTGACAGGTCGGAATGATGGATCAATGTTGAGGCGATGAACCATTATTTTTGGGTTGATGCCGGGCATGTCCTCATGGGACCATGCGAATACGTCCGAGTTGGACCTGAGGAAGGACACGAGCTCTTCTCTGTTAGTGGCCCCCAGCTTGGTGCCTATGCTAACTTGCTTCTCTGGACTAAGCAAAGGGTCACGCTCGAGCTCTTCCACTACTGCAGTACAATCTAGATGGTGCGTGGTGGAGGTATCCTCCTCACTACTAAGGGTGCAAGCTGCTGACCCTTTGAGTGTTACAGCATAACACTCCCTTGAAGTCTTCTGTTCTCCTCGAACTATGCCGACCCCGTTGGGAGTTGGGTGTACTTCATAACTTGGTGGATGGTAGATGGAATGGTCTGAAGTGTATGGATGATAGGTCGCCCGAAAATGGTATTGTAGGCCGATCTACTGTCTACTACTACGAATTTAGCCATCCTGGTGACTTGAGTATCCTCTTGGTCGATTGTAATGGGGAGATCGATGATGGAACTCTTAGACATGCACAGTGAAAGCGAAGGATCATAATACACTTAATGAAGCAATTTAACTAAAATAAGCATGCTTGAAAATATGATGAAAAAGGTCAAGAGAAAGAGATTAACTTTATACCTTTGAAGACCTCCACTATAACTTCTTCTCCTAACTCAATAGGACCACCAATGACAAATCCGTGCTATCCTTGGGTTGATGAACACGGTTGTGGGACTAAATTTTGAGTGAAAACAAAGGGAAAACACTAATGGCTAGGAGAAGACAATAGAAATTTGAGTGGAAAAATTCTGCACTTATGTAAGGAAGCATTAGCCTTATCCAAGTGATCTTCATCACCTATATAAAGATCAAATGCATGCAAGGACAAGCCTTACATGCCTTCCACTTCAAACTCTACTAGCATGTAAAAGATAGGTGTCATTGCCTTCAAGAAACACTTCAAAAACCACTAGTTAGTGGGAAAATCCAACTTTGAAGTTGGATTTTTCCACTAACTTGATTTTTTAAATAAAACTTTGATAAAACTAATTTTTATAAAAACAAAAATTGAAATATCAATTTTCTATTAAAACAAAAACCAAGTCAAATCAATATCTCATATTAATTGGTCTTTGACACCTAAGCTTGATTAATCACATTAATCAAATTACAACTCTTTTTCATGCTTTGAACTTATTTAAAACTAATTTAAATAAGTCACACTCTCCATAATAATTAAATGTCAATTAGATTATATATTATATCTCATATAAAATACAATATTCCCTTAAAAACCGAATTTGAACACTTCAAATTCTTGCTTCACCTAGTTCATCAATTTTATCCTTTATGAGCTAGCATGGAGACCCGTTGGACCTACAGATCATGGGCTCCAACGATTTGAGACTAACCGGTCAAACTCTTTAACTTAGTTAATTAACATTCGTTAACTAACTGGACTGTCCACTATAGTCTGTAGATGCACTCCTCTCACTGTAGATATATTTGTGTCCATTCGATATAACCGTCATCGGTAAGTTGATCCTTCACAGGCTGTTCGTAACCTCAGCTAGGTAAAAAAAAACCGTTTTACCTCTGAGTTACATCTTTTCTCCTTAAGTACCACTATCCCTCTAATGAACAATTGATTTAGGATCAAATCACTAAATCCAATTCCTCTCGGGCCAGTGAGAGGATGAGGCCCCTTGTTCAAGACCCGGGATCAGCTCTTAAGGGAACAACCTCTCTACTATCCCTAAATCGGGTAGGAGTGAATTCCGTCTAGCTAATTCTATGTCCCCAGCTATCTACCCAGTCTTATCCCTGAAATGGGAGGCATATTGAGCAGCACTGATGAGCTTACTCTCACCTATGCAGATCAAGGGAGAATCCTGAATAAATAGGAGTTCATAGATGGCTCAGGATTTAGATCAAGTTATTTAGGTCATCGATAAACGAAATTAATCAGTGTTATCCGTAAACGGTGTTAATACGTAACAGTGATTATTTCAGGGTCAGTCTTACACAATTTCATTGTGTAGAACACCCCCGCTCACATGTTTCTACACGAACGAATCAGGATCACTTCGTTTATGACACCTTACAACATTTGTAACAATCATAAAGCGGGTCGTATTCAATAATGTCTCCAGGAAAAGGTACCCAACTTGATCCATGTACTATAGACTGTTTAGGCTATTTACTTGAACTTGATCCAGTTTATGTCTCCACATAAAGTCCAAGTACTCATTATAATAGCCAAAGGTTCGTAGTTTATTGGATTTATTAAAAAAACAAATTCACTTTCATTTAACAACACTTGTCTGAATAACCTCACATTAATGTTCACTGTTTACAAACTACGAGTTTTATGACAAAGTACCCAACAATCGATACATCCTTCTAGGGTGACCGTTTCTCCTACAAATCCAACCAAGGGTGTTGGACTCTTTTTTAGTTGTGCCTTGGTCCATCCTAGGGCAACGTAGATGGCGAGGGACAGAATATTGGCGGATGCCCCTCCATCTATGAGCACTCTTCTGACCTGGACATGGTCGATCAAAGGCGAAATCACCAGGACATCGTTGTGGGCTGAGTGGACCCCTTCAAGGTTGGAGTCGGAGAATGAAATGGAGCAAGTCGGCTTCTGCACTTAAGTGGTACAGACATCCTACCTAGCTTCTCTAGCCAGCTCCTTCCTTTTGTTTTCGGATTCGCCCCCACTTGGGCCTCCGAAAATGGTGTTTATGATTGCAGGTCGATCATCTCTCGAGGTGGTGTCCTTGAACGCCTCCTCTCACCTTCTTTTCTGTCGAGCCCGATCTCGGGTTGCCAAAAGATTTTTTGAAGTAGCCACCTTGAATAAGATCTTTAATTTGGCGTTTTAGCTGTTGGGTATGTTGCCCTAAACTCGTAGTTTGTATTTATGTAAAAACAAATGTATATTCAATAATGTTTTATTCAATCAATTTGTTGTTAAATTTATAGCATTGCATTGTCCAAAATCCAATAAACTAAATACCCAAGGTTATTATCATGTAACCAGGACAGTATATATATTGGGTATATATTTGATATATTGGGTATATAATTGATATACCCCTGACATACGAGGTATATATTTGATATACCCCTGATATACAAGTGGATAATGTCCCGTGAATAACCTAAAAGGTCTATATTATATGTACAACACTATGGATACGGCCCACTCTGTAAATGTTACAGACGACTCGATGCAGGTCGTTCGTGTGGAGACATGCGAGTGGGGGTATCCTGTACAATGAGTTTGTATAAGATCGAACTGCGAAATAGCGAATCTTTAGATGTAACGCCGTTGACTAACAGATTGTTATTTCATAGGATGACCAGACAACTCATTCTCAATCCTGAGTGAGTTATGGACTCCTGCCCGTAAGGGCTCGTCCTTTGATCTGTATGGGTAAGAGTGGCCCGAGTTACCGACTCAATTCCTACCATTTTGGGGACGAGACTGAGTGGGGAGCTGGGAACATAACATCACAAGATGGAATTCACTCCTCTCCGACTTTAGAGGAGTAGATGAATGTTCTCTTAATTACTGACTCCGGAACTTGAACAAGGGGCCCCACCCTCTCACTGGCCCGAAAGGGACTTCCGGTTATTGCTCGGACCATAACCGGGTTGTTCATTAGAGGAGCAGTGGTATTTAAGGAGTAAGATGTAACTTAGGGGTAAAACGGTAATTTGAACCAGCTTGAGTTACGAACACTCGTGAAGGATTGAATTGTCATTAATGGTTGTATATCCGTGGACATGAAAATATTCTACAATGAGAAGAGTGCAGCTGCGGGTCTTTAGTGGAGTGACCCGTAGTTAACGAATGTTGATTAACTCGGTCAATGAGTTTGACTAGTTAATCTCATATCGTTGGAGCTTCTGATCTGTAGGTCCATTAGGTCCCCCCGCTTCTTACTCGAAAAATGAAGAAAGACTTGTCGGAAATCGCCGGTTGGGTTGGTCTGCTAGCTCATAACGGGTAAAACGAGGATCAGATTTTTTGGAAAATTTTGAAATTTTCAAATTACTTAAGGGATTATATGTATATTGATACATTATAATATATAGTTAATTCTAAATTATAGAACTATATATTATGAGAGATATTATTTGAATGAGATTCAAATAAAATTAATATGAATAAGATTTATATTAAAACTATAGGTTAAAAATAATGTGCATAAGATGTACATTACAACTATAGGTTATATGAGAGAACTGTTTTAGAATATGATTCTAATTTTGTAATAAATAATTAAGTGTTAATTATTTATTTGATTTATATATATATGTTAATTAATTGTTAATTGGATTAATAATTAATTATTATTTATTAATTAATATTATTAATTAATAAATTATATATATATATATATATATTAATATATAATTATTATATATTAATTATTAATTAATAATATTAATTAATTAATAATTAATATTTAACTCCCCTGCATTTTAGTAGGGGAGTGGGGAGTTATGACGTGGGATAACTCCCTACGTCATAAGTTGGTTTTGTGTTTGCAGAAGAGTTCTGCTGTGTACACAACATAACAGAAGAAACTCTCAAGGAAGTTTACTCTCTCAATCAAGGTTTTCTCTCAATTTTCCCTCTCGTTCAAAAAAAAAAAAACGCTCCCACAAGCGTGTTCTCGAGACCCAAGAGGATAGCTCGGAAGATTTGGTGGTGGTGTTCAGGTGGAAATTAACCTGAAGAATAGTTCTTCAAAGGTAAAAACATTTTTCCCCTGTATTTCACATCTTTGCATGTTTGTTTTTGTTTTCTCAAAAAAATCATGAACGATGATCCGCGTCTGCTCCGGGATTCACATCCCTTCATTCAACCTCATTTCTCGCCCAATTCTCGCCTATAAACAACCCAACATTATCATTTTTAACCATTTTTCAATCGGGAAAAATCGATTTCGCCCGTGAATTCATTGCAAGTCAACCTCATCTCTCGCAGAATTCTCGCTCATCAACAGCCCTACATTATCATTTTTACAAACTTTCGGCTGGGAAAAATTCGTTTTCACCCGTGAATTTAAGCTGCCAATGAGAGGTAGTTGGGTACATTTACTTCCATTGACATGTCTGAAAAAGCTGTTTTGGGTCATTTAAAACAATTTTTTAGGGGTGGGTTATTTGAGCATTTTCATTATCTAAAATGTAGTATAATTGACGGATATTGACTATCAATATTTCTCCTTTTATTGACCCTTTTAAACCATCAACAAAACAAGAACTATTGACGGCTATTAAACGTCAACAGTGCGTATTTTCATTAATGATTAAAACACGTCTATATTGCATGTTTTATTGACGTTTTTTAGCCGTCAATAAAACTGGCAATATTGACGGCTAAAGACCGTCAACTATATGAAAAACACGAGGACCATGGAAAGTTACGTAATTGATGTAAACAAAAGTCTAAAAGTTGACACTCTATTATGCCAACTTTAATATATCTGTAAGTTGACGTTTCATAGCTGTCAATATATGTATTTTTTTTAATAATTTATTTTAAAATCCAAATTAAAATTTTAAGTTGACGTTTTTTTCAAAAAAATGTCAACTAAACAAAAAAAGGTCAGCGTTATCGAAGGTCAAATTTGTAGTAGTGAATGTTTACTGAATGTTGAACAGTGGAATGTGGTCCAACCGTCGATAAAGCTCCGGTTATCGAAAATAATGAATTTATTTGGTCATTCAACCGTCGATAAAGCTCCAGTTACTGGAAATAATGAATTTAATTGTATCGACTATGGCTGAGATACATATTATTCTAAGCATAGCTGGGTGGATAAACACCCATTAATACCTTACTCTGCAATAAATGAACTAAAAAAATGTTAGATATATGTCGGTAAATTCTATTTCACATTTTCACTTCCTAGGCCCATTTGAAAAGAGAAAAACATATATCATAGCTTAGTTTTAAATTTTTGATCTATTTACTACACCTAGCTATGTGACATATAACTTAACTAGTCAAAATACCAGTGGTAAAAGATTAGTATTCCCACCTTTGATTTGAATTGTAATATTCTTCAAAAACAATTTTTTTTAATTCGCCATTTATGGATAGTATTTGGACCAAACAATTGATATTTGATATGTATTAAATTTATCTACTTAGTTATGCTCGTAATTGATAAAAAAAACGAAAAAGTAAAATAAAGTTTCCTGTATTTTTATTTAAGTAACAATTTAGTTCAAACTTTAGTTTGTAACGATTTAGTTCTTATACTTTCACTAAATAACAATTTAGTAAATGAACTTTAACTTGTAACCATTTAATCCCTATAGCTTAAAATCTATAACAATTTAATCCCTTATCATAAAAAATTTTATTAACATTAACTGTCAAATTTTATCATATAACAATTTAATCTTCCTAGTTAGAAACATATTTTGTCCCTCCTTAGTTTATCAATCTATATATAGAAGAAATTTAACAAAAAAAATTTCACGAAAATGACTAAATCGTTACCATATTTAAATTATATAGACTAAATTACTACATATTAAAGTTCAAAGACTAAATTGTTATTGACGTGAGACTAAATGGTTATGAAGTAAGTTCATGAACTCATTGTTATTTTAGCCCAAGTAAAAAAATCAAAAGTGTTTTTTAACCTAAAATAAATCATTACATTGGTTCAACCACGGGTAAGAAGGATGCGAAGTGCGGATGGAAGTAGAATAGAAGATGAGTGTTTTATGTAATAACAGATACAGAAGCTTCACTTCCACCTGCAGTTCAGATCTGCAGGCTATGGCTATGGCTTCCACGCCCACGGGCTCCATCTCCGCCATTGAAGACGACCATCACCTCGATCATCAAGACTCCATCAAATTCGGCTCTACGGAGGCTCTGCAGCACATCCAGACCCTCACCGACGTCGGAGCCATGACCCGTCTCCTTCACGAGTGCATCGCCTACCAGCGAGCCCTAGACCTCAACCTCGACAATCTTCTCTCCCAGCGCTCCGACCTCGACAAGCAGCTCCTCCACCTTCAGCGCTCCGCCGAAGTCATCGCCATTGTTGAAGCCGATGCCGACTACATGCTCTCCAACGTCACCTCCACCTGCGACCTCGCCGATCAGGTCAGCGCCAAGGTCCGCGATCTCGATCTCGCCCAGTCGCGGGTCAATTCCACCCTGCTTCGCATCGACGCCATTGTCGAAAGGGGGAATTGTATTGAGGGCGTCAAGAAGGCTCTCGACTCCGAGGATTACGAATCTGCCGCCAAGTATGTGCAGACCTTTCTGCAGATTGATGCTAAGTACAAGGATTCCGGGTCGGATCAGAGGGAGCTGCTATTGGATTCCAAGAGACAGTTGGAGGGAATTGTCAGGAAGAGGCTCTCCACGGCCGTGGATCAGCGGGATCATCCAATGATCTTGCGCTTCATACGGCTTTACTCTCCGTTAGGTTTGGAGGAGGAAGGATTGCAGGTTTATGTGGGGTATTTGAAGAAGGTCATTGGAATGAGGTCTAGGCTTGAATTTGAGAATTTGGTGGAGCTGATGGAGCAGCAGTACCAAAATCATAATGTGGGTAGTAACCAAAACCATGTTAACTTTGTTGGGTGCTTGACTAATTTGTTCAAGGATATTGTTTTGGCTATAGAAGAAAATGATGAGATCTTAAGGAGCCTCTGTGGTGAGGATGGGATTGTATACGCAATCTGTGAACTTCAAGAGGAGTGTGATTCGCGTGGATCTTTGATCTTGAAGAAGTATGTGGAATATAGGAAATTGGCTCAGTTATCCTCTGAAATTAATGCTCAAAACAAGAATTTGCTTGCCGTTGGAGGGCCGGAAGGACCTGATCCAAGGGAAGTCGAGTTATACTTGGAAGAATTGTTGACGTTGATGCAGTTAGGTGAGGATTACACTGAATTCATGGTCTCCAAAATCAAGGGATTGAGTTCTGTAGACCCAGAGTTAGTTCCCCGAGCTACAAAGGCTTTCAGAAGTGGAAGTTTTAGCAAAGCAGTTCAAGATATTACAGGATTTTATGTGATTCTGGAGGGATTTTTCATGGTTGAAAATGTGAGGAAAGCTATCAAGATCGACGAGCAGGTGCCTGATAGTCTTACGACTTCTATGGTGGACGATGTGTTCTACGTCCTACAGAGTTGCTTAAGACGTGCGATATCCACTTCGAATATCAGCTCCTTGATTGCAGTTCTCAGTGGTGCTAGTAGTCTATTGAGCAATGAGTACCAAGAAGCATTACAACAGAAAATGCGAGAACCAAATTTAGGCGCAAAACTATTCTTAGGTGGTGTTGGTGTACAAAAGACGGGGACAGAGATTGCAACAGCTTTGAATAACATGGACGTGAGTAGTGAGTATGTTTTAAAACTCAAACATGAGATTGAGGAGCAATGTGCGGAGGTGAGCACCATACTTCACCTCAACATTTACTTCAAAGATAATTACAATTATTGTTCTCTATTACATAAAATCTTTCACTTATGAGTTGTCATTTACATGTCTTGTGACTTTTTGTTTATTGTTTCGAAGGTAGATTTAGATTGCCAACCGATTTTGGAGACTTTGTAACATGTTGTGTGGCTTCATATCCTTGGTGATTGCTTTTGAAGTTGCATTGTTCATTTTCATACGTCTGATTACTTATAACTATTAAAGTTTCTCAAGCTGCAGTGTTCCCCATCTGATGTACATCTTAGTTTCACCATTTTAATAGAATACATCCTCTCTTCTTGTTCAGAGGCATTTCAGCTACCAGGTGTGGCACTTCATGAATCTGGTTATTGTCTCTAAGCCTAAAATTGTGGATGGTCTTGAAATTAAAAACTTGGAAAGGGAGAGTTTTACCTCGAGCAGCTACATAGACTCCTAAAAAGTGGCTTATTTGGATTATATAATTGATAGAAAATGTAGGCTTCATAACAGCAGTAAGATTCTAGGGCTGTCATGAAATTTAACAAGGATGTAAGTGTTCCTTTATGACATCGATGAGGGGCCATTTCTTTTCCTTTAAAATTTGCAGCCTGTTAATTAAACATCTGCTCCCCCTGCCTTTATGCTTATTATTGGTATTGATGTCGGATGACTCTCATTTGTACAAAATAACCTGCAAAGCATGAGTTAGGTGGACACGAAATTGAAATGATAGACATATTTGATTCTGGAATTGTGGATTGAGGTCTAATCAATTTGTTATAAAACTTCTCAATGTCAAGACTATCAAAACTCTTTGGATAGTTTCTAAAACTTTGTAAATTTACAGTATGTTTTGTTTGGGTTGGAAGGAATCAAGTGCACTAGAAAATGCTTGATGATAATTTTTGTTCAGTCTCAGGATCATCTAGGGTCAGATTTCTACGTTTAATTTTTTCAATTAAGAGTAACCTATTTCTTGCTTCTTCCTTTTGTTGCATTCTATTTTACTACAATATATTATGCCTTTGTAGTATTTGAAAATCATCATAATCAAATTTACTTGGAAATTATACTCGTCTTACTTTATATGTATGCTAATGTGTATTTTCATTCCAAGTTGGAGTTAATTTTATAATTTTTCTAGCCTTGGCACAGTTCTTGGATATTTTGATATATATATATTTTGAAGTTTTCTTGAATATTTGATACCATTTACTTCTATTCATAGGAAATGGAGAGATACATTAATAGGAATGCAAGATCCTAATTTGGTTTATATATGCCAGGATAAACTATAAAGGCAGCTAAGCTTACCGAGGAAAGTTATTTTTTTTATTAGGGAGGGAGAGGGGTACATAGTAACAGGCAAGATAGGCTAGATAGCAGGGGCAAACAAGTGAATCTAAAAAACTGCCCAAACTGGATTTTACATCTCACAAAACCAACATGTAGGTCAGTTGGAGTGGCCAGAAAATGCCTTCTCTCTCGATCGACATATGAAGAAAATAAATTTGAACCTTCATCCACAACTCAACACGACATCGTTTGGCCTCCTTCACACCTTCTATTCTCATTGTGTACATCAGTTACTATTTGTTAACTAGTGCCCCACGTGATAATAGTCTACCCCACTAACTCATTCTTTTTGGCTCCCACTTAACCCTCTTCCCACGATACACGATCATATTAGGAGGGGCCTACCATGTTCTTATCATTTTCCCCAAATGGAAATGAAACCGTAGTGCCTGAGTTTGTTCCTCGTTAACTTTAGCCTCTTTGCTTGTTTTAGACCCTTGTAATTGGGTAATGTTATGCAATGCATAGATTAGAGCTATTATTAGCCACATAAACATCTAAAATCTAAAATTGCAACTTCTACATAGCTCAGGTCTGAATTTGTTTGGCAACGAAGGAAATGACAGTTGTGAGTTGACATCTTGGCTCGATATTATTGTTTGGCAATGAAGGAAATGACAGTTTTGTAGTTAGCTCGATATTATCATTGACTTTTATTGTTCTTAATGCTCCCTGTTGAGCCTATTCTCTGTTTTTGTCTTTTCTTTTGTTCTCTCACTCTTCTGGGAGTTTGTATTCTTGAACTTTTTCTCCTTTTCATATATGAATGAAAAGTTGTTTCTTGTTAAATAAATAAAAAAAAAAGAGTTGACATCTTAGCTGATTACTATTCTCTTGCATCTGGTTTATCCCTGTGAAATAATTACATCAGTTCCGACTTTTACGAATACTTTGCTCTCTTTTCTTCCATGCAAACTTTCCTTTCCCGTGCCTGAATTTGTACTGATGACTTTGTAGTGATGTTTCCAGTATATATAACATGAGCAAAACCATTTTTTGCAGGTATTTCCTGCGCCTGGAGACAGAGAAAAAGTGAAATCTTGTTTATCCGAATTGGGTGACATGAGCAACACTTTCAAGCAAGCCTTAAATGCTGGCCTGGAACAACTGGTTGGAACTGTAACCCCTCGGATTCGTCCACTCTTAGATACTGTCGCGACAATTAGCTATGAACTGTCGGAGGCCGAGTACGCCGATAACGAGGTGAATGACCCCTGGGTCCAAAGACTTCTCCATGCTGTCGAGACAAATGTGGGATGGCTTCAGCCTCTCATGACAGCCAACAACTACGACTCGTTTGTACATTTGGTGATCGACTTCCTCGTTAAGAGGCTGGAAGTGATTATGGTGCAGAAAAGGTTCAGTCAGCTGGGAGGGCTTCAACTCGACAGAGATGCAAGGGCATTGGTGAGCCACTTTTCAAGCATGACGCAGAGAACTGTTAGAGATAAGTTTGCTCGTCTCACACAAATGGCAACGATTCTGAACTTGGAAAAGGTTTCAGAGATTTTAGATTTCTGGGGAGAGAACTCAGGACCAATGACATGGAGACTAACCCCAGCAGAGGTTAGGCGTGTGTTGGCTCTCAGAGTTGACTTTAAACCTGATGCTATTGCTGCTCTTAAACTGTAAACCTCTTTTTATACTCATAATATTACCTTATATGATATTCTTTAGTTTTTCTTTTTCTCTCTTCAAATTGCCTTTTTCTTGATTTCTTCAACTTTTGGTTATTTTAATTTTAAATACTAAAAGCAGCAACCGATTGCAACTTATTGTTTGTTTCGTAGAAAACTATGAAGTAGTTCTTGCTCCAAATCTATTGTGTAAATAAATAATGGAAAGCATTTTAGTCCTTTTCATAGACTCGATTATTTTAAGTACAGAGAAGTTAATTGACAAAAACTGAATTGGGTAGGTTGGTATTCTGAAGTTATTGCCAGTTTCATTCCTCTTGCGCCCTAGAGTGATTCTTTTTACCTCTTTATTTTTAAATTTTTTTCTTATAACCTATAATTAGTCGTAGTCCTCATAAGCTTGATTTCGATCTTTTGATCGAAAATAAGTACCCGTAAGTTATGCTCTAGTCGGTGGTGGTTAAACTTTTGAATATGCTCTAAAAAACTTATTTGCTACCCAACTAACCGGGGTACATCTTTTTATTTCTTTATTTGATAATAAGCATTTAATTGATAATTAAATGTCTATACGAACATCTATTTGAAGGCACATTATTCAAAACATTTTCGGATTTATGTGAAATAGTTAATAGGGAAGGCTAAAATAAGTAATTACAAAAAGTTTGTTGACAAACCAGAATATTCAAGAGAACCAAAATAGCATTGAAGATTTGACAATCATAAATATTAAAACAAAATAGGTAAAGCATTATATATTTATGCTATATCAATGCTACCTTCTGACACATAACTAGATTAGTGGAGGAAAGTTTGGTAAAGCATACACTAAATCAAAATTGGGAAACACTAATACATTCAATTACAAATAATCAGTAATAACCCAACAGAAACATAGTGAAGAAAAAAAGAAACTAAAAGTGAATAGAGTAAGACATTTGATGGATGATATGATAAGACAACAAAGTTGAGAAGATTAAACATGTGCAGTGCCTTCTGTGAACTTGGGATCCTCACATCTGTACCTTCCATCTGGCCCAATTCCAAAACCCTTTGGATCTGCAAAAACATTCTCTAATAACTGGCTTCTACCTGGGAGGGGGCTTTCATCTGCAAAATCAACTGCTTCTTCAACCTCCTCATCTATCTTCTTCTCTATGCCCTTCAGCTCCTGCTCACTGGCTAGATTGTTCTCCAGCAAGTACTTCTTCAAAGCTGCAATCGGGTCTCGAGCTGCATAACGTGCTTTCTCCGCTGCCATGGTTAATTTGGGAATGATTAAGAGATGTGATATTTGTATCATAGAACTTTGCAGGAGTTGTGAAATTTGGATAAAAAACTCTACTACATTGATGTCTGTAATTAAGTCAAGTATAGTAAAAGAACATGACCAGGTACATCAAGTTCGGTCATCTAATGGAGTCTACGAGTCTATGTTATACTCGAAAGACACCGGAGATACACAATGGATTTCAGAAATCTAAGATCATATATAATCATGCCAATTTGCTACAATTTTCAGGGTTCCAAGTGCTTTTCTGTGTCAGCAATCATGTTTTAAGTCACAAAATGAAGTCTCAGTTATGTCCATCAAAGCTTGAATGTTTATTCCTTTTTACAAAGAAAAGAAAAGAAAACAAGCAATTACCTTCCATGTCTGTGATGTTTGGTTCGCTTAAAATCTAAACCAATCATCAAAACATTTATTTCCCTCTTTGTTCGAGAAAAAAAGGGATAAGTGGTGAACAAATGAGAAAAAATGTCAAGTTGATTAATGAGTGAATTTTTAATTATCATATAAATATAATACCATCATGAGAAATGAGTGAAGGAGAAACTTAGACTAACCATAATAATAAATAGCAGCAAAGGCAAGCAAAAGCATGTTTAGAAATGACAACCAAATTGTATGTGAATTTAAGAGCACAAACCAGGGTCACGAAGTTCATCTGGATCAGCCAGGGAGTGTCCTCTAAACCTATAGGTTTCACATTCCACGAGAGTCGGTCCTTCTCCTCTCTGGGCTCTTCCGACTGCCTCCTTCGCGACCTCCCTCACCTTCAAAACATCCATACCATCAACATGAACGCCGGGCATTCCAAATGCAGGACCCTTCTTCCAAATCTCAGGATCTGAAGTCGCCCTCAAATGCGACATTCCAATAGCCCAAAGATTGTTCTCCACAACAAATATAATGGGCAGTTTCCATAGTGCAGCCATGTTTAAACACTCAAAGAACTGGCCATTGTTGCAAGTCCCATCTCCGAAAAACGCTACTGTGACATCTTCACAGTCTGCCTCTTTCAGAACCTCTCTTTTGTACTTAGACGTGAATGCTGCACCAGTGGCCACTGGTATGCCTTCGCCTATGAAGGCGAAGCCACCGATCAGATTATGTTCTTTCGAGAACATATGCATCGAGCCGCCTTGGCCACGGCAGCACCCCGTGGTCTTTCCAAAGAGCTCACTCATGACCTCACGGGCTGGAACTCCCTTGCTGAGAGCATGAACGTGATCACGATAAGTGCTCACAACAGTATCATTCTTTGTGAGAAGCTTGATGAACCCAGTGGAAACAGCTTCTTGCCCATTGTAAAGGTGCACAAAACCAAACATTTTGCCTCTGTAATACATCTGTGCGCACATATCCTCGAAAACTCTGCCTAAAATCATGTCCTCGTAGAGTACCAATCCCTCTTCTTTTGTGATCAGCTGTATAGACAATAAAGGGAACCAAAAAAAGTAAACAAAAAAAAAGGGAAGAACTACTTTCAGACCAATACGGTTAATGAAGCGAAGGGATGCATGCAGAAAGTTTCCAGTAGAGCATAATTTTGTTTGAGTTCAATCATCCAGACAAGCTAAATTCCAGTGTGATGGTAGAACAACAATCTCGGATTTCATAATGACAACCAAAAACCATCTAAATTCCCGAAAGACGATAAGAACAGGGGAAACAAAATTAACAAGATGGATTTCATATTTCTTGCTAAATTACTCATTTCCCCAAATCAATCAATGAAACCCAACAATCTACAATTAAAAAGAATTAGAATCAAAGTCCCAATGAAGAATTGGGTCTACCAGATTGGAAGTGGGTTTGGGCTTCTTGTGCTTCACGACGTCGGAGACGGCGACGACGGCGGAGGATCGAGAGCGGGGAGTGGCGGAGGAGAGAGAGGGGAAGCGAAAGGAGAGCGTAGATCCGAGAAATCTGGAGGAGGATCTGAAGGGATCGAAGAAGAGGGGTTTGTCATTGGATCTGAGAGGGAGCGGGTGAAGGATTTTGGCGGTGGCGGAGGACATTGTGGAAAATGGAAAATGGGATGGGAAAATGGGAGAAAGAGAAGATATAAAAGAAAGGGGGCGGAGGAAACGAAGAGAGGAAGCTTTGAAATCGCCGCCTTCTCTTACGACTCTCTGATCTTCGTTTTCCCTACAAACACAAAATGGACGACGAGGAGGAGAAGAAAGCCACTCAACTAAAACCAACTACTTTTTACACCTATTTTTATTATATATTTCTTTTGAGTTACTATTTTTCTTTTCTTTAAGTACAAAGAAGCTAACGAAAAAACAGTAAAAATAAAAATAAATCAACTTTTTTTTTTTTTTTGAAATCAACTCTAATTTAGTAAATACTATTCGAGGTTGCTACAATATTTTATCTTTAGTCCATAAGTTGCTACACTGTATATTTTTTTTTTATTATCTCTTCTAAAATATATAATTTTTTTAATTAAAAATATTAAATAAATAAAGAAATCAATTAATTATAATTTTAATTATAAATAAGTAAATCAATTTAATTAAAATTACATGTAATAAATAATTAATTCAATGATTTTTTATCTAATTTTTTTTTCCAAATGATCCAAGAAAAATCTAATTTTTTTTTTGTTATTAGTATTTATATCTCGTTGTTTTTTTTCATTTTATATAGTTGTCATTTTCTTTCTACTATTTTAATTACTTTTGTTATCACTATCACACTTTTAAAAGACAGTTATAATTTTGAATAATTATTTTATTTAATTTTATATCTTATTTTTAACGTATGAGGTTAATAGTTTTTTAACAAGTATTATTTAAAAGGTTTTCACTTTGTAATAAAATGTAATTGTCAAATAAAAATAAGTGAAGTTTAATAGTAATGTTGATGATAATTAAGTAATCAATTATTTTAGAATAATTAAGTAATCAAATTTACTTAAGATAGTAAATAGTGAAAAATTAAATAAATTATTGATAACAGTTTCTCTGTAGTAAAATTTATGTTGAATGAAATTGTATACTCTTGTTTAGACATTGGTAAATACTTGAAGTATTTATTATAGATAATTGAATATTTATTTTAAAAGTTAATCATTAGAAAAAAAAATGGATGGACAAATGTATTAAAAATATTTTATATATCCTTAAAACAATATTTCCTAATTTCATAAGAAAAATGACTTTGGTTAAATAATTAGTTTATAAATTATATTTTTTTAAAATAAAATTAAAACTCAACTAACCGAATACAAGTTTAATAAAGCAAGTTTAACAAAATACAAAACACGGACTTAACAAACCCAGACTTTACACCAACTAAACACAGACTTAACAAATATAGATTTAATAAACTAATTTCCTACACCAATCAAACACCTACTTAACAAACCCAGGTTTAACAAATTCAGATTTAACAAATTCAGACTTAATAAATCATGGCAAAATAGTGAACCAAACACCCCGATAGTTCACGAAGAGTTCTACCACATTGGGTACTCTTTGAATGTTGATATGAATCGTTAAAGTATTGGCAACTTCATTCTTCTTACGTATTGTAAGGGTGATTTGTACTACCTCAATATTCCTGTATTTTCTTCTTATTTCATCAAGTATTAATTGAGTATTATTATCAAGTCTATCTTTTCTATTGATTAGATTCTACACCACTTTGGAATCAATTTTAGCCTAAAGATGTCGGGTTCTAACCTCAAGTGCTAATGTTATCATCTCATTTAGAGTCGTTGCTTCTACAAGTTCAACGGACCCTCTAAGATGCAAAGCTCCTTCTCTAACTATGAAAACTTCTTCATCTGCACCACAGATGATTATCCACGAACTTGCCCCTTCCATCAAGTAGTGTCGCATATGAGTTCAGCTTATAACATTGTAATTTGGAGACACCCACCTACAATACTTCGATGTACAACAAATTGTTGTGCTGGAGGCATAATTTTGCTGTGGTTAGCTTTCCATTCTTTAGCATAATTAATCACACGTTCAATGGGCTCATCAATTGAACTCTACTATTTATTGAAGACTAGATTATTTCATTTATTCCACATGGTCAATAACGCGATGATAGAAAACTTCTAGCTCGTTCTAGCTCAGCTCCTCTATCGCCATACAAAACAGAGAGGTTAAATCAACGTAAGTGTTCCCGAACTAATTTGTCTATCCAAGCTAAGTGGCTTATCCCTTATGCAAATCGTGTGACTTGCAAAACAGAGGTGAACACTCCGATGCAAAAGTTAGGAATCACAGTAAAAGATAATTTGAATATTAAGAAGGGATTCAAACATATCTGGGCCACGAATTACCTAGCTTTCTTATAGGTGCTCGATGTTGAATCGATTTGGTAAGGAAGGTCGATATTCTCTCCCCTAATTTCAACGAGGGCTAATCTAGCGGTGGGTGTCTGACTATGCTTAGTCAATTATGCCTTCGACATGCATTAATGAAGATTATTACAGGGTGGGGCCGACCCGGCTCGTGCCTGTTTGGTCGAGCTGATGTCACCAGATCGGCATGCCTCTTGGGTGTTCAACACGTTTCTGCCCAATGTTCCCCTCATAAAACCAGCCCCACTTTGGTGATTTATTTCCCAGCTTCACAAAGACTATTGCTGCTGGACATGTGGAGCCTTGGGACAATGCGCACTAGGGAAAGTAGTGTGTTTTGAAGGTCATGGGTGGATAGCTCACGTGTTAGTGGGGAAGTCGGAGGGGGCGATGGTTACTCTCCTGGCATATCAGGTCGTCGATCATGCTATGCATCCAATGATTGTTGTTGTTCCACGTGTGTGGGCTCTCGAAGTCTTGATTTGGGCTGGTCATTGCACCTTAATTTGGACAACTTTGACCCATCCCCTTACTTTTGTTTAAATATGGGCTTTCCCTCTTCCGTTTCTACACATAATCAATTCTCTCAAAGAGGATCTCTGCCCTGGTCTTTATTGTCACCGCTTTCTGCTCTATAGGTCAGTTGCACTTCTCTTAATCGTCTTCTTGAACTTCTCAAGTCTCCTACCCGTAGAATGGCTAGGACTAAGGTCATTGACGTCGCTTCTCGTATTGGCGATTCGTCGGGCAAGATGACTTCAACTTTTGTGAAGGGTCAATTGAACGAAGAGTCTAAGTGTTCGGAGTTGTACCTTACCCAACTCAAGTTCAGGTATGATGTCACGAAAAATGTAGAGATGCGCTTGCCTCATGAGGGCGAGGTTATTGACAATCTCCCACTATGACATGTGGGATTTTACGCTAAGATGTTCGATATTGGAGTTAGACTGCCCCCCAGCCTTTCAATCAACAATTCTTGAGTGAATGCAATCTTGCTCTTATCAACTAGGGCCAAATGGATGGGATATCCGACTAGGCTTCTGGTACCTCTGGTGGCGATATAGTCGCGGTAAGGAGTTCGACACCCTCACCGTTGAGCAGACACTCAATACCCACCAATGAAGATGATGTCAAAATTCGAGGGTTTCTTTTATTTACCTACCTACCCTGACATTAACACTTTGGTTAATGGCCCCGAGAAGGTTTAGGGTTTTAAGACTGCAGTGAATAGGCCTACTTCCGTATAGGACAGAGGGGATAAATGGTTATTTATCTCGGGCGATTAGCTGGCCCTGAATGCCGATGAGGGCCCTATTTGTGAGGTCTAAACGACCTTTGGTCGTCTAGGTAAGTGGTCTAGCCTCCATAGTCTTTGTTGCGCTCTCACATGGCTCATAACTCTCTCTATTTCTTACAATCCAACTGGTTGTGACTCTCTTGATTAACCTAGAGACCCAATCTATTCTTGCTAGAGCATCGCACATTGTCAAGATTGGCGGGCACGTGTTCCTACTCTAACTTCTCAAAATCTGAAGGATTATGGTCTTGACCTTCCTGCCATTGAAATAGGTAGAGTTTGTCCGTTCCCCTCCTCCTCTCTTATTTTGATGCAGCTGATTTGGTGTCTCCACTGTCGACAAAGATGTCTCGACGGCCAAAATTTCTGAACAGGCAAGGGGAGGTTAAGCTCTCAGAGGCCTCCAAGTACTTTAGGACCCAGAGGGAGGTCCTGAAGTCCCAGTTTGCTCCAAAAGAACGTTGCCAGCATCTGCGGCTGGAGCTCTCAGCTCCCTGCAGCAGTTTATGGTCATGGGTCCACCTCTGAGTCCCTACTGTTGGATTTTATACCCTAAACTCGTAGTTTGTAAATGTAAAACGAATATTTATTCAATAAAGCTGTTGTTGAAGTTCCGATTAGAATTGCATTGACCAAAATCCAATAAACTAACATCCGAGGTTATGTCATGTAAATGGAATAGTATATAACTAATATATAATATATAATTTATATACAGGGTATATATTTAATATACAACATGTAATTGATATACAAGGTATATATTCAATATACAAGTGGATAATGTTTCAGTAATAACCTAAAGGGTCTATAGTATATGGGTAAGGTTAGGTACCTTATCTTGGTAATACTATGGATACGACCTACTTTGTAAGAGTTACAAACGAATTAATCCAAATAGTTCATGTGGAGACATGCTAGTAGGGGTATCCTATACAACGAGTTTGTATAAGACCGGACCGCGAAATAATTAATATTTAGCTATAACACCGGTTAACTAATAGATTATTATTTCATAGGAAGACCAGAGTTATGGACTCCTACCTATAAGGGATCGTCCTTTGATTTATATTGGTGAGAGTAGCCTGAGTCGCCGACTCAATATTCCTACCATTTTAGGGACGAGATCAAGTGGGGAGTTGGGAACATAACCACACAAGATGGAATTCACTCGTTCCCAACTTTAGGTAAGTAGATGAATGTTCTTTTAAGTGATGACTTCGACATATGAACAAGGAGCCCCACTCTCTCACCGGCCTAAGAGGGACTTCTATTTAATGGTTAGACGATAAACAACCAACCATTAAACAAGTTGTTCATTAGATGATCAGTGGTACTTAAGGAGAAAAGATGTAACTCAGGGTAAAACGGTAATTTTGACCCAACTAAAGTTACGAACACTCGTGAAGGATTGACTTACTGTTGATGGTCAATATCCATGGACGCAAAATATTCTACAGTGCGAAGAGTGCAACTGTGAGTCTTTAGTGGAGTGATCCAAAGTTAACGAATGTTGGTTATTTTGGTTAATGAGTTTAATTATTTAATCCATATCGCTGGAGCTTGTAATCAGTAGGTCCATTAGGTCCCCCCGCTAGCTCACAAATGGGTGAAACAAGGATCACGACATGTGAAAGAATTTGAGGGATTCTACTTATTTAAGGGAATGTAAGTTAATTGTATAAGACCCAATTAATATAATGTTTATAGAATACATTATAATATAAAGTTAATTATAAATGACATTCATAATTAAACTATATTATATAAGAGTTATATTTGAATAAGATTCAATTAATGATTAATATGAATTGGATTCATTAAAACTATAGGTTAAAATTAATGTGAATGAGATTCACATTAAAGTTATAGGTTATGAGAGAAATATACATTTGAATATACATTTCCTTGGGCGGACACTATCGAATGTTGTGCTCTCAAGAGGATTCTACATAGTTATAAACGTGTTTCTGGCCAATTAGTAAGTTTTGAAAAATCTATGGTATGTTTCTCACCTAATATTGGGGTTGATCAGAAATGTTATCTTCAGTCTCTTCTAGGAGTTAGAGTGCAAGATAACATAGGATCACATCTAAGTTTGCCAGCAGCATTCACGAGGAGGCGGTTGGAAGATTGGAGGTTTCTTAAAGCTAAAGTTTCGAGAGCGATGCAAGGATGGAAGAGACATTTTTTCTCAGTGGCGGAGAAAGAAATCCTGATTAAAAGTGTGAGCCAGGTTATTCCTATGTATGTTATGAGTGTTTTTAAGATTCTCAAAGGTTGTTGACCTCTTTGTGGAATGCCCGAGTCAAAATGATTTGATTTTCAACACGCTCGGGATTTTGCCCAGATTGCGCCTGACACTTTTTTGGGTTGGTTTCTAAAAACATCTTTTTACGTATTTTTTCCATTTGGCCAGTGGGATTCTGATTTATACACTAAAGCCCAACTATGAGAAGGGTGGGTTAGGTAAAATAATAGGAAACCAAAATGCGATGTAACTTAGACATAAGCGCATAAAACATGGTCCTAGACATAGGCCCTCTGACCCATAATGCAAATGAGTTGATAAGTATTCTCTACGATTGTAAGCACACATTGAAATATGATTGTAGGTTACCCAAGCTTCTGCAACAACAGTGTGCCTGGCGCATTTTCCAAACAGTGTGTACCATCCATATTTTGTATCAAAACTAAGGTAGGAAGCAAAGAGGTTGAGTTTTATAAAATTGCTTGACATTTCAAATCCCAAACAACACTTTTTATCACCACTTTCTCCATAACCACAATTGCATATTTGGATCATTTACTTCTTATAAACTGTTTTGAAAGCAACAGTCCCTAAGGATTCGACCTTGGATTACTCTCAAGTATTACTTGTGACCGTGTGCGCTTGTACACGTTTCTAATCTTTTTAAAGTAGAGAAAGTCCCAATAAGTTTTTGACACCGTTGCCGAGGACTTAATTTTTTAAATCATATATTTTTTTCCTTAAAGTGAATAGTTTCATGTGTTATTGTTGCATACCTCTATCATTGGACTTAGTTGTTATATCTAACCTTTAAGGGAGTTGTGTATGAGCACAGGGTCTGGTTGGTTGAACTTTGATCCAGAGATTGAAAGAACTCTTAAAAGGATAAGGCGTGCGCAGAGGTTGATAAAAGAAATAGAAAATAAAAAAGAGAAAGAAGTTGAAGAAGTAGAAGTTGAAGAAGAGACCATCAAGATGAATCGAAATCCATAAGATCCAGCATCTCTACAAGATCCACCTGTGAACAAAGATATGACAGATGAAGGAGCAGCAAAGCGAGCAGGAGAAGTTCATAATCCGATCCTGTTAGCTGATAACCGAGACGTAGCCATGCAGAACTATGTCACTCATGCATTTCGCAACTTAAATTCAGGGATAAGTAATCCTTTACTCCAAGCCGCGCAGTTAGAGCTTAAGCTAGTCATGTTCTAGATGTTGTGGACGATGAACCAGTTTGGAGGATTTACTAATGAAGATCCGTATTCCCATCTCAAATCTTTTATTAAAATAGCTAATGCATTTCAACTACCTGGTGTCTCTGAAGATGCACTAAGACTAAAAATGTTTCCCTTTTCTCTGAGGGACGGTGCATGGACTTGGCTAAACGTGCTAGAACAAAATTTTATCACCACGTGGGCAGAATTGACGGACAAATTCTTGGCAAAGTACCATACTTTGACAAGGAACGCAGACCTTCAAGAAGACATTGTGTCTTTTAGACAAAGGGAAAGTGAAGCAGTTCAAGAAGCTTGGGAGCGTTTCAAGGAGTTACTCAAAAGATGCCAGAGCCACGGATTGCCCACATGTGTGCAGATCGATCAATTTTATAGAGGATTGGATCATCCAATGAGAATGATGTTCAGCACTGCAGCCAATTGTTCTTTGTTAGAGAAGTCAGTTAATGAGATCATTGATATTTTAAACAAGATGATAGACATCAATGATCAAATTGAATTAGGAAGGTCATTGCCAAAAAAGCAAGCATCAGCAGGAATTTTTGAACTAGACACAGTAACCTCATTGCAGGCTCAAATATCAGCCATGAGCCAGATGTTGAAACAATTGACAATGAAGAAGGCGAATAAACCTGCTACTTCAGTGATAATTCTTGAACCCTCTTCTATTTTACAAATTTCAGATATATCTTGTGTTTATTGTGTTGACAACCACTTGTATGAGAATTGTCATGCTAATCCAGCGTTTATTTTCTATGTAGGTCAAGGTGTCCAGCGGAACTTCAATCCATATTCAAACACCTACAACCCTGGATGGAGGGACCATCCAAACTTCTCTTTGAGTAACTAAGGAGGAGCAAGTAGCAGTGTGCAAACACCCGCTCAACAATTCAAACAAAACTACACTCCTCTTGGTTTTCCCATGCAAAATAACACTCAGCAAAGTGGTAACAATGCAAGTTTGGAGGCCATGATGAAAGAATACATGAGAAGGAATGACACTGCGATGAGGAACTTGGAAATGCAAATGGGGCAGTTAGCGAATGTCCTAAAATCTAGACCAGAAGGTACATTACCCAAATGCCTAATTATACCAAGTTTTTAAAAGATATCATTTTTAGGCGTAAGAAATTAGGAGAACATGAGACGGTAGCTCTAACAAAGTGTAGTAGTGATGCTTTAGGGAATCCATTGCCTGTTAAGTGTAAGGACCCAGGTAGTTTTACTATCCCTTACTCAATAAGTGGTAAGAATCTAGGGAGAGAATTGTGTGACTTAGGCACACGTATTAATCTTATGCCACTTTCTGTCTTTAAAGAGTTAGATATAGGAGAAGGTCGTCCCACTACTGTCACTTTGCAATTAGCGGATAGGTCTATAAAGAAACTGGAAGGAAAAATAGAGGATGTTCTTGTAAAAGTTGATAAATTTATTTTTCCTACCGATTTTATAATTTTGGATTGTGAAGCAGATCTCGAGGTGCCGATCACTATTGGGAGGCTGTTTTTAGCAACTGGAGATACGATATTCAACGTTCGGAAAGGATAAATCACTATGAAGGTCAATGATGAGCAAGTCACCTTCAACATGCTTGATATGATGCGCTTCTCGGATGAAGTCGAGGAGTGCTTTGGAATAAGGGCAACCATGGAGGAACTCTAGGAGATGATTGTTGAAGACTTAGAAGCAGATTTGGAGGCTATAGAAGAAAAAGCGAAAATTGTGCTTGGCGCAATTTTGACACAAATTGAGCATTTTGAGTTTCTGCAGCCAGCCATAGCTGATTTCAAAGCCTTGGAGCTTTCCATCATTGAACCTCCAGAATTTGAGAAGAAACCCCTACCCTCTCATTTAAAATATGCATATTTGGGTTTAAATGATACTTTGCCGGTTATCATATAGACGTATTTGACTAATGAGCATGAATCTTTACTTTTGCAGGTTTTATCTAAGTACAAGAGGGGTATTGGATGGACCATAGCAGACATAAGAAGAATTAGCTTAACTTTTTGCATGCACAAAATCATCCTAGAAGAAGGAGCCACCAATTCCATTTAGAGCCAAAGTAGGCTTAACCCCAAAATGAAAGAGGTGGCAAAGAAGGAGATAATAAAATGATTAGATGCTGGGGTGATCTACCCCATTTCAGATAGCAGTTGGGTTAGCCCGGTCCAATGCGTTCCCAAGAAGGGTGGTATGATGGTGATTACTAACGATGGCAACGAGTTGATCCTGACAAGGATGGTGATTGGTTGGAGAGTGTGTATAAACTACCATCACCTAAAAAAGGTAACTAGAAAAGACCATTTTTCGCTTCCCTTTATTGACCAAATGCTTGATCGTCTTGTAGGGAAAGGTGCTATTGCTGTCTAGACGGGTATTCTGGTACAACCAGATTACAATGGCTCTAGAGGATGAAGAAAAGACCACGTTCACGTGCCCCTATAGGACATTTGAATTCCAGAGGATGTCGTTAGGTCTTTGTAACGCTCCGACCACCTTCCAGAGATGCATGACCGCTATTTTTTCTGACATGATAGAAAGCACGATAGAAATATTTATGGATGATTTTTCTATGTTTTGTGAGTCGTTTGAAGTTTGTTTAGAGAATGTTTTAAAAAGGTGTGAAGAGACTGACCTTGTGCTTAATTGGGAGAAGTGTCATTTTATGGTATGTGAAGGAATAGTCTTAGGTGACAAAATTTTAGTAAAAGGAATTGAGGTCGATAGGGCTAAAATAGATCTGATTGCCAAATTACCCCCTCCTACTATTGTAAAAGGTGTTAGAAGTTTCTTAGGACACGCGGGTTTATATCGTTGTTTTATAAAAGATCTTGCGAAAATTTCTAAACCTTTGTGTCAGTTGTTAGAAGTATATCAACCCTTTGATTTTGATGAAACTGTTGGAATGCTTTTGAGATACTAAAAGATGCACTTAGTTCAGCCCCTATCATAATTGGACTAGATTGAAACTTACCATTTGAACTAATGTGTGATGCTAGTGATTTTGCAGTAGGTATTATGTTAGGTCAGCAAAAAGGTAAAGTTCATCCTATTTGTTATGCAAGTAAGACTTTGAATAGTAGTAAATTAAACTACATTGTGACTGAGAAAGAGCTTTTCGCTGTTGTTTTTGCATTTGACAAATTTCGTTCACATTTGATTGGGACTAAAGTGATAATTTTTACGGATCACTTTGCATTAAAAAACTTGTTTGCTAAAAAAGAAGCCAAGTCTAGGTTAATTAGATGGATATTATTGCTACAAGAGTTTGATTTATAGATAAGAGATAGAAAAGAAATAGAAAACCAAGTAGTTAATCACTTGTCTAGGCTAGAGTATTCTTTGCAACATGACAAATCTGAAATTAAAGAACATTTTGTTGATGAGCTTCTGTTAGCTATTTCTGAAGTCCTTTGGTATGCTAATTATGTGAACTATCTGGTTAGCAACATAATTCCTAATCACTTGAGTAAGTACCAGATTAAAAAGTTTTTTCATGATGTTAGGTTTTATAAATGGGATGAACCTTTCTTGTTCAAATTGGGACCTGACAATATTTTTCACAGGTGTGTTGCTGAGCATGAACAGAAGGAGATTATGGAGGCGTGCCATAAATCACGATATGATGAACATTTCGCTGCACGTAAAACTGCAGCGAAGATCCTCCAAAGTTGTTTCTTTTGGACGTCCCTATTTTGAGATGCTCACATATTCACTCAAAGCTGTGACCGGTGTCAAAGATAAGGTAATTTGACACGAAAACATGAGATGTCCTTAAACCCAATATTGGAAGTTGAGTTGTTTGATGTTTGGGGCATCGACTTCATGAGTCCATTTCCGCCTTCATTCTGTAAGAATTATTACATTCTCTTAGCTGTTGACTATGTTTCGAAATGGGTTGAGGCTTCGGCCACCTCCACTAACGATGCCAAGGTAGTTTCTCTCTTCTTGCAAAAGTTTATTTTCACCAGATATGGTACACCTAGATGCTTGATTAGTGACGAGGGGACACACTTTTTAAATAGAGCAGTGAGTAATTTGTTAAAAAAGTATAACATCCATCATAAGATTACTATTGCCTATCACCGTCAAACTAATGGATTAGTAGAGATATCCAATAGGGCAATAAAATAAATTTTAGGAGAAGTCAGTGAATATGAATAGGAAGGACTGGGCTATTAAACTTGATGATGCTTTATGGGCTTATAGAACTACTTATAAAACTCCGTTAGGCATGTCCCCTTATCACATTGTTTTTGGTAAAGCATGTCATCTTCTGCTAAAATTAGAGCATAGAGCATTTTGGGCTACGCGGAAACTAAATTTTGACTATTCTGCTGCAAGTGAAGCAAGGTTGCTACATTTACATGATCAGCTGGATGAGTTTCATGAGTTTGCTTCTGAGAATGCTAAGATGTATAAAGAACAAACCAAAAAGTGGCACGATAAGAAAGTAATGGATAAGAATTTGGAACTTGGAGACTCGATTTTGATGTTCAATTCTAGATTAAGGTTGTTTCCAGGTAAACTTAAGTCTAGATGGTCGGGCCCGTTTGTAGTTGAACGTGTTTATCCACATGGAGCTCTGGATTTAAGCGATTCGAAAGGTAATATTTTTAAGGTAAATGGACATTGAGTAAAGAAATACTTTGGTGAGCTTATTGACAGAGGCAAAACCTTCGTACTACTGAAAGATCCATGAAAAAACAGTAAGAACAGTCCCTCTGTCGGTGTTGAGGGCGCTTTTATGTAAAATAATTTTTTTATCTTCTTTTTGCGAACTTTTTACATTTTATTTAAGGCTTTTTTGTGAAGATTTCAAATCTAATTTTTGTTTTTACATTTGAATTTTGCAGAATCAAGATCCAACCGTCCTCAAAATTGCGCTAGGCGCAATTTAAGGGAAAAAAACGAATTTCGAAATTGGCTTAACAATTTTGTGGGCTTGATTTGGGTTACGTTTGAATGGGCTTTGAGCTATTTTAAAACATAAGAGACTTCATTACTAAAGCCTAATATGTTTTTAAAATGTTTTAAAACATTATAAAAAAGCCCTAAGTTGTCTACACGCTCATTTGCGATTTCTCCCCAAAACTTATCATTTGGTTTTCAAATTTTTCATCAAATCTTCAAGAATCCTAAAATCTCTCACATCTCTCTCTTTTTCGGCACGTTTAGGGTTAGAAGGTAGAGTTTTTGTGTTGATCGTGAAGCAAGAATCAAGAACCATTGAAGGCTCCTTCTCCTCCAAGCTATGCGACAAAGAGAAAGGGAAGAAGAAGGTGATGCTTCCACCTCCTACTCCACCGGATATGATTCCTCTTGAACCCCCTAAGATTTCTCATGGAAGGTTAATTTTTGATCCTAGGAAACAAAGAAAAAAAGTTAGAGGAAGCTTTAAGAACTAACCATAACAAGAACCTATCCATAGGTAATGCAAATCTAAAAAAATCATTTTAGAACCTCATGTTGCTAGAGTTAATGAAGGAGGCCATAGTGAAAAAAGATTAGGAGAATTTAGCAAGGTTTACCTTAGAAAAAATCAATCTATCAGTGATAAAGGTTCTGATCTAGATGAAAAAATTGTTAGGCTTAATGAGAAAGTTGACATTGAGAATAAGAAAAATGAAATTGGGGATAAAGAGAATGAGCAAATATGTGCTAGGATAGTGAAGTTAAATGAAAAATGGTACTGATTTATGGAAAACTCAAGGAGAAGAAATTCAAATTGAATTAGATGGTATGAATAAATGCCATAGATTGAATTCCCTTCAAAATAATACCGTTTCCGAATCATTAGAGTTGTCTATCCCTCCCCTCTTTCCGTTACTGTTGCTATGTATGTTGAAGGTGAATAACAATTTAGTGGTGATTCTGAGCATGACATAGAGCCATTGGAGCACTCGGATTCGGCCACAGTCGAAATACACTGCCAAATTACGCCTGACGCAATTTTGGAGAAGACTCCATCAGCCACTCTACAAGGTATTTCGTCTCCCACTTTTGAAGAACTTATTTTGACTAAAAAGGCTTTAGTTTTTGATAATTTAGAACATGAAAGGACAACGTAAAAAATTACCGAAATTTTGGTGACTTTGAATGAAGCAACAGGAGAAGATCCATTGGAGGATGATGAAAACAGTGAGGAAGCTCAAGAAAGACTGAACTTTGAGGGAGAGAATGAGGATATTGGAGAATTACCCAAAGAAGTCCATGGAGATGAGTGTGAGAAAGAAGAAGAAAACGATGAAATCGCCCAATATGAAGTGCGAATGCATACTCCGCTGCATGAATCACAATAAGATGACGAGGAGTCCCCTGTACAAGAGCAAGAAAGAGCATTCGTTCATGTGGATGTCCCAAATGAGGCCACAGAGGAATCATCTTCCTTTTCTTCCTCAAAAGGTAAGACCTTTTCTTTATCAAGTTTGGATGTTTCTGACCCAAATTTTTGTTGCTACTATAGAGACCTCAGAGGAATAGGTGTGCTTGACCAAAGTGGTGAAGAAAACAAGAAAGACAAAAATTTCGGCGCAAATTGCGTCTAACGCAATTTCTAGACTGCGCACCCTAGCCGTTGTAGCACGTTTGGCTGCCAAAAAAGAAGTCAAGGCTGGTCCATCTAAAAAAGCCAAAAGGGCTAGGGTGCTAGGAGAGGCATAAGAGCCACTTGAGGAGGCCAACAAATAAGAGCCCGCTTCTATCAAGCAACAACCATCGAAGGCAAAAAGAGCGAGGTTTGAAGTGAAAAAGCCTGACTTCACAACACATGAGATCTTATTTGAAAAGGGCTTTGATGAAGCACAAGAGCCCGTGCCAGAATATGTTAAGAAACGGGTTGTGGAGAATGGTTGGGAGAAGTTGTTAGCCCCACCTACTTGTGTATCAGAGGCTTTAGTGAAAGAATTTTATGTTGCCATCAATCAGAACATAGGAGACATAGTGAGAGTAAGGGATAAGGTGGTAAAATTTTCGCCTTCCATTATTAACACTCACTATGGTTTGTTGGATGTATTTAATGTTGTAGATTATGAAGTTTTGATGCATCCATCGAGTGAGCAAGTGGAGGACGCACGTCAACTTATTTGTAGACCACATAAGACATGGACCGTCTCAACAACGTGGAAGCTTTCCCTAAAGCCCCTTGATATCAATGAACAAGAAACAATTTGGACGTATGTGGTGAAGAATAGGTTGATCCCCACTTCTCACGATTCCTCCATTAAGCGTAATAGGGTGATGATGGTGTACATCCTAATGAATGACATTGAGTTCGATTTTGGCGAACTCATAAGGAACGAAATTTGGAGCTGTTCGGAGAAAATGGTAGGTCCACTTGTTTTTCTTGGATTGATAATAGAGCTATGCTTGTAGGCAGGAGTGGAGGCCGATGATGCGGATGTAGTAACGCTCAAGAAGCCAGTCACATCCCTAAGGAGAGTTCGAGGATATTCAATCGTTCGAGAGAAAGACTCCGATTACCGCTGCAGATCCCGAGACCCCAAGAGTGCTGACTAGGGAGCAATATGACGAGCTAAGACACAAGTACGAGCTTCTCTTGGCTACTCAACATGATACATGTGAGTTTGTAATGAAGTAATACGGTGATAGAACACCTTCTTTCCCCGATGAGCTTATGGTCGATTACCTACTTCTTCCTTACCTATCGGTGATGATTGCTCGGATGATGATGATTATGGGAGTATCTCTCTCTTCTTACTTTGCTACTAGATATGTTGTTGATCTTGCTCATGTAATTTAGGTTGTTGAAGTTGTTTTTGTGTGTTTAGTTTGCTTGTTAGGGTGTTTAGTTTAGTTTTAGTTCTAGGTTAATTGTTGGGATGCTGTGCTGTTAGGAATGAGTATATGAGTTACGTTTCTGCATATAATCTAAGTTCAAGCTTTGCATGCTTCCTTGTTATAGCTACAAGTTTGTCTTTAGCATCTTCGATATCATCTTTTCGAAAACTCTCAACATGCTCATCTTTTTAATGAAAAAATTTCCTTTGTTCTTTCCTTTTGTATCATGTCGATGAGGATACTTAAGACCATGATTAGGTTAGATGTCCTAGTTTTATGATCAAGCCATAAGTCATTTTCCACGTTTTGTGTTGGTTATAAAACTGTGTTCTGATTTTTTTTTTTTTATTTTGAAATCTAAACTTTTTCATTGGTTTGGAAGTTCTTGTATTTTTTGTGCCAAAATTTTGCATCTTTCAAAATTTTTTTCCCAGTGATGACACTGTTTCCCTTAAGTTTTTAGGGGACAGTGTGTGTCTTTTTGTTTTGGAAAGGAAATGTTTTTTATATTTCGAAAAATAGTCAGAAAGAGAATGCAAGCAATTAAAAATAGTCTTATTAAATAAAGTCATATGCAAGAATTTTTTTTTTGAAAAAAGAGTATGAAAAAAGAGTTCAAAAGAATAAAAAACGAGTTCGAAAAAGAGTCTTGAGAGAAAATAAGAGTGGGAGAAATAAAAGAAAAATGAAAGTGATAGAAGGACAAGAGTGGTAGTTACTTTTTCGCGAGTCCCCACTGTAGGTATTCATTTACTTTTAAATGGGTGGTGTTAGCATCTTGGAGGGTAGTAGCCTACGTATTAAGGTGACTTCGTCAAAACCATTGTCCACATTGTTTTATGCCGAGTTGCTACCTAAAGAGTTTCTATGAGTGCCTGTGGTTGGAAACTGATGTTAGTATGTGGGGGCTAGTAGCCGGGTCCATGAGTCTTTTGGATGTAAAACTTTTTGAATCAAAACGGAAGTGTGCATATTCCTTGGTTTTGTAAAAAGTTTTGTGTTTTAGAAAAGAAGATGATTTAGAATCATTTTTATCTTCAAAACAAAGGATGATTTAAGGTACGATGGCTTGAGATTAAAGTTATGATGTTTAACTTGTGAAGTCCTTCTTGAGACGAATATGATTCATTTAATTAGAATCTTGGGATTATTGCTCATTCATCTTTCATTTTGGATGTGTTGTTGTTTTTGCTTAAGGACAAGCAAATGGCTAAGTTTGAGAGTGTGTTAGGGTTGACTTTTTACTGCAGAAATATGTGTTGGTAGGCCTATTTGACCACAATTTTAAACCCTTTTCTATCATTATTTGCCAAAAAGGATTACATATATTCTTAAAGTATAACATGTATATAACATTGCAATGTATGGTACTTTAGGAAAAAAATGAGAAAAACATGGTCAAAGTTCGAAGAAAATCACAGTTTTCTGGATTTTGCAGGAAAATTGTGCCTGACGCAATTTTGGAGCAATTTTGCCACTTTGCCAAAACATGCGTTTTGATTAATGAACGGAAAGGGGGACATTTCCAACACGTTTGAAGTGAGTCCAAGTCAAAAAGGGGTTGTTAGGTGAATCTCAACTTATTTCCACCTAAACAGATGGAGAGTTCAACCAACTCAAGGGCCTATGAAAGGGAGTCTCTCCCCCAACAGCAAACCATCCCTTCCAAACTTGTTTTCAACTTCATTTTCTTCCTCCTTCGTTGTAGAACTTGTTCATATGCTTTAGATTTAAGTTTTAGTTGTTATTTTCTTATATTTTCATACTTTTGCTTACCGTATTGCTTTTAATTCAAGTTCTATCTTTTGTTAATCATTTATTATGTTCTTTTAAAGTTCTTAAGAAAGTTTACACTCCCCTCATGCTCGAAAGAGAAGAGGGTCAAGCTAGATTTAGATTTAAGTACGACTTATTTATTCGTTTTAATTCAATGAAAATTACTTCCTTTATGTTTTCGTCTGTTTTCTTTCCATTAATTACGCAATAAATTAGTTATCAACCTCTTTGTGGAATACCTTAGTCAAAATGATTTGATTTTCAACATGCTCGGGATTTTGCCCACATTGTGCTTGGCATTTTTTTGCGTTGGTTTCTAAAAACTTCTTTTTACGTCTTTTTTCAATTTGGCCAGTGGAATTTTGATTTATAAACTAAAGTCAGACTCTGGGAGGGGTGAGTTAGGTAAAATAATTGGAAACCAATATGGGATGTGACTTAGAAATAAACGCATAAAACATGGTGCTAGACATAAGCCCTCTAAGCCATAATGCAAATGAGTTGATAAGTATTCTCTAGGATTGTAATCACACATAGAAATATGATTGTAGGTTACCCTAGTCTCTACATCAACCAAAAGCGGTAGTGAAAGAGTAGAAGTCAAATTCCCAAGAAAAGCCAGATTGCGTCCAGTGCATTTTCCCAACAGTGTGTATCTTCCATATTTTGCATCAAAACTAAGGTAGGAAGCAAAGAGGTTCAGGTTTATAAAATTGCTTGACATTTCAAACCCCAAACAACACTTTTTATCACCATTTTCTCCGTAAACCAGAATTTTATACTTTAACCATTCACTTGTTAAAAACTGTTTTGAAAGCAACAAGTCCTTGAGGATTTGACCTTGGATTACTCTCAAGTATTACTTGTGACCGTGTGCGTTTGCACGAGCCTCTAATCTTTTTAAAGGTAGAGAAAGTCCCAACACTGCTTGAGTATTGTCGGTGGTTGTATGTTCAAGACGACCTTGATCTTGCCTGAGTTTGCCTCGATTCCACGTTTATTTACTAGAAATCGTAGGAACTTGCCCGACAAGACTCCAAAGGCACACTTTAATGGGTTGAGCTTCATTTTGTAGTACTGCAGGGCCTTAAATGCTTCTATTAGGTCTACAACGTGTTCGTCGGAGATCCTATATATAGGTGAAGATCCATAGTCTAATTAGCAAAGAGTAAGAAATCGCAACCACAACTTGTGCAATTTGGAATGACCGTAACCACTTCAATCAATCTAAACCAACTTTTCATGTAAATTTAAATAACGCCATCAACCAAAATAAACCAAAGTCGAAATTACAAAATTTGAAAATTAAACTATAATAAATTAGTATGTATGGTATCAATTTGTTTACTTATTTATTTATTTTTAGTACAACATTAGTTTGATTATTATGAATACTAAATTTTAGTAAAATACATAATAAAAGTTTTTCTACAAAGTAAATATATTAGAAAAAAAGGAGGATCTAATAGCCTGAGATCAAGGCATAACACCCAAAGGCAAACACAAGAAAGAAAACAAATCCCAGGCTGAGATAATCACAGGATCAGAGCTCGAACAACAGCTCCCAGGCCAGGTAGTACAACGATAATAGACATCAGCTTTTAAGGCGAGCAAGAGGACAGAAGGTAACCGGTCTACCCTACCTATATAAACTCAAGCATTACGCTCACTCCAGATAAAAGAAACAGCCAAAGTCCATGCCAAGCACCAAACATGAGGACGAGCAAACTTCCCGGCACTAATGAGACAAACCCAAGCAAGCTCAGTAGACCAATATGAAACCCGATGAGAAGAACCAGCTCAAACAATCATGCGAGACCAAACCTCCCAACTAAAAGGGCACTCAAAGAATAGATGATCTCGGGACTCCATGCCAACACAAAACACAGGAAGCAGGGATGGAAGAGTCCCTGTAACGCCCCGAGTCCCTCAGGTTAGTTAGTCCCGAATCGGGAGATTTTTTTTCAGTAATTTTAAATTGATTGTTAATTAAATTTATGGATAGTTAACTAAAGTTACCCTTACTATCGGGCTCTAAACTCCAACTTAAATTAATAATTACCGACTCGGTGTGGTGGGTCTTGTTTTAAGGGGGGTGGACTTCTTTCCTCTTGGGCCTGAACGCGTTGGGCCTCCATTGGGCTAAATGAGTTTTAAAAATAACAAAAGAAAAAGAAAACCCTAGCCCCAAGCTCCTTTTCTTTCTTCTTCTTTCCCTTCAACCCTAGCCGTTTTCCCTCTTTGGTTCTTCTTCATCTCCCCGATCCATTCTCGTTTTCCGGCAACCCCGACGGCGGCAGCGGCATATTCGCTCTACGGACAGCGGCACTCGGTGGAGGCAGATCCACGAGCGGCGAGAGGCGGCGATCGATGGTGGCACGACGAGAGGCAGCGATCGACGACGTGAAGCAGTAGATCCGGTGGTTCCGAGCGGCGGCGCGAGGCTCCCTCCTCCGGCGTGGTGCGACGGCGGCGGTTCTGCGCGCGGGTTGAGTAGCAGCGGCGCAATCTTCCCGTGGCAGCGTTCAAACCGCGGTGGCCGGCGACTCCCAGTGCTCCAGCGGCGGCGCGACCCCTCCTCGCGGCGGCGCACGACGAACGGCGTACAGCAGCGGAACAACGGCAGAGATTGAACGTTACAGCGGTGTTTTGGACGTTTGACGGCGACCCACGCTCGTTCGAAGCTCGATTTAGGCTACCCACACCTTAGCAAGCTAGATCTAGGTGACCCACATCCATACGAAGCCGGTTTGGGGGTAATGTGTCATTCAAATCCTTTTAGAGTCGAATTTCGGAGGCCAAATATGTTGTTTAATGTGCTGTATTTTCTGTTTCGGTGTGCTTAGGTGTGGAGTCGGCGCAACATTTAAGGGAGCGGTTGTGAGTAAGTAGCACGGGGGTGGGTGCGTGTGTTGGTGTTTATTATTTATTTGTCGATGTACCATTTATGATGTTTTGAAAATGGTTCTGATACGATGTCGTGCGGTGTAACTCTCGTTTATGTTGGTTTGTATGCCTAGGTAGTGTTGAATGTTCGTTGGTGATAATAGTAGAAACTTTGTATTGTTGAGCTGCCGAGATCTGTCGTGGAATGATGTGTGTTTGCAGGGAATATTCGTTAAAATAAATATTATGGTGGGGATGTTTGTTGTCAGAAATCTGTATGAAGTGTTTGGCATGTTTTATGAGTTTTTATTATATCTGACAATGCTTAATGTTTGCGGATGTTGGATAATGAGTGCTTGGGTGATTTGTGTTGGACTGCAGTCGTTTAAAAATTGTTGACCATGCTCCGTTACGACCAAACTCACTGTGGCGTTGTTGTTAAGATTTAATATGTTGTGAAAGCATGATTGATTTATTGTTTTGCTATTAGAATGATATTTATGTTGTGGAAGCATGCTGAAATGTGTTGGTGAGTTGTGAGATGCATTGAAATCATACTAGTGGTGGTGTTGTTGATGGGCGTTGTGGTGGTTGGTGTTATTAAGGGGTTAGTACTGGAATCTTGGTTGGAGGCTAGAAACGATATGTGGAGTTTTACAAATTATGAAGTGAATGGGTGAGTGTCAGGGCCTCGGGTATAAATGGTCGTGGGCCGATACGTCACTAATTGGGTATCGAGGCCTCGGGTATAAATGGTCGGGGGTCGATACGCCAATATTGGATAAAGATGAGTGTCGAGGCCTCGGGTATAAATGGTCGGGGGTCGATGCGAGGAGTCTTTCCGAAGGAGAACTATTGGGGCCTTGGGTATAAATGGTCAAGGGCCAATAGATTGTAAGACATCGAGGCCTCGGGTATAAATGGTCGAGGGTCGATGCATTAGTGTCGGGGCTCTGGGTATAAATGGTCAGGGGCCGACACTACCAAAAGAATGGTTTCGAAGAGCTCGAATAACTGAGGTGAACATAGTTGTATTTGAGGTGTTGGAGAGCCAGGTGGACGGTATTTGTTTTTATATGATTGTGGTTAGCATTGGGTCTTATAGAGCATGTTTATGGATGAATATATAATGTACCAGTAAAGCATGTCTATGGTTGTTCGCATACTGATATGATAGAGCATGACGATGTATGTTTCCTTTATGGTTATGAGCATGATGTTTGTGTGTGCTTGGTGAGGGCTACTTACGGAGTATATTTCATATACTCACCCCCCCTTTCTACAATGATTGTTTCAGGTGAAGGACTCGGGAGTGACCAGGGTGATGGGACGGAGGAGACCTGACAAGCGAGGACCATAGGCTGCTTAGTTTTTCCTATTTAGTTTAATTCATTGGTTAGGGCCTTATGTTGTGGCCAATAAACGGTTTATTTGCATTTAAATATTCGAGAGATTTTTCCCTTGTCGTTAGATTTGCTTCGGGTTAGGTGCCTATTTGAGATTTATTCCATTTGTTTAGATTCACATAAATTGAATAATAACTTGCCTCGTGAAGTGGTTCATGAATGTTATTGAATGTTATTCCATGAGATTGGTTTATCGTTAATTTGCTGAGGATTGGGATTTGACTGTATAAGTTTATGTACATAGGAAGTTGGCAGGTTATAGCCGGGGTTAAATTTGATTAGTTGGGTAGTTAACGTGACCTAGAGGTGAGCGGAAATTTCTGGGTCGTTACAGTCCCAATGACATAAGCGATCCCTCGTAGCAAGCCAATCATGCACCGCCAACCAAGCAATGAAAAATGCTTTGGAATGTTCCCATCGAAGAAAACAAAAAAAACCAAGGAACAGGAGCTCGAGCCAGCCGCAACACAACCCACGTACTCGATATCCAGAAGAGACTCAACGGCGCCAGAATCTAAATAGGCACATTAACCCTCCCAACAAAAACCTGCATAGATGAAATCTCAGAGACCAGCCGTCGAAGATTAGCCGACCCCCGAGACCAAAGTTACGAACCATCAGGAAACAGAAAATAAGCAATATTTGCCTAAGACGAGCTTGCAACATCATAGATGAAAACTTTTATTATGTAAAAAATACATAATGAAAGTTATGACTTTATATATAGTTTGTTAAATATAAAATATGATGAAATTTAAAATATCTTCTTAAAAAATTATATATATATATGAGAGAGGTTAGATAAGAAACTAAAGCAAAAGCTATAACATTAGGATATCAACGTGACTGAACTCTTTTAGAGGGGTCAATTATTTGTTGGCCAAATTTTCAAATTATAAGTTTTCTATCATTTTGCTAATGTCACATTTTGTGTGAAATTACTTCTTTTACCCTTATTTTAAATCAAATTCTTTTCTGCTCTCCCTCCTCATTCTCTTTACCATCATTATTATTTTCTTTTCTTTTGTTCTTTTTCATCCTCCCTCTCCTTCCCTCCCTCTTTTTTTTTTCCCAAATCGATTCCTCAAATCTTCTTTCTCTAAAAATCTTATTGATCGCAAAATCCCTCTTTTATAGGTGATGAGTAATGGTCCTTGTGGCAGTTCTACATAGTGGCGTCTTCACCAACAACTAGCTTACCCTCTTAAACGATGGACCCAATGGCGCAAATCCACACTTAAAACCCATGAGTTCCCTCACAAGCAACAAATGTAGTAAAACTCATGTCATATCCATCTTGTTCAGATCAGCTCTTGACGAGTGTGGTTGAGAGAGAGAAAATTCCTTACCTTGATTTTTCTTTAGTCATCATGGTTATGTTACAAAAGGAGTAGTGTTTGGATTTTTGCCGCTGTACGTGTCGCCGGAGAGGGAGGAGCTCGAAAAAGGGAGAACGAGAAATAGAGGGTAAGAGAGCAAGAGAAAGTGGGAGATCGGGGAGCGGTAGCGAGAAACATGGAAAGAAAGTATTGTATTATATCCCTAATCTCATTATAGATGTGGTACCACTACTCTAGGGTGACATCACTACTCTAGCTCCAAGTGATATCTGTAACGCCCCGCGTTACTCAGGTTAGGTTACCCTCGAGTCTCGAGGCCTCTTTTTCTTAGAAATAATTTTAATTTAATTTAAATGTTTCATTTCATTTCATTTTGAGCTGCTACGGTATTTGTTGTGAGTTATTGGCTTGTATGTACATATTTAATTATTCTTTAACAAAGAGTTTGCTTTCTTTGGCAATTGTCCTGGGTTGTTGGGCCAATTACTTATTTTTATTATTGGAGATAATTAAGCTTAAGGATCTTGAGACTAGGATTCTAATTTCTGGTTTTTGGGCCTTGTTTTGTTTTAACAAAAGTAATTGGGTAAGTTGACCTTCTTTATTTTAAAACAAAAGAGAAGTGAAGGGAAAACCCTAGCCCCCAAATTCATCTTCTTCGTGAAAAACCAGCCCCCCCCCCCCCCCCCGTTTTCCTTCTTCCCGTTTCTTCCTTCTACCCGTCAACCCATTCCTCCCCGAAGCGTGCTCGACGACCGGCGACCCTTGACGCAGCAGCGAACTACCTCCGGTAGATGGCAGCAGACAGCGCGGCTTCGGGCAGCAACGGCGTGCGGCGTCGAACAGCAGTAGGTGCGCGGCGTCGGGCAGTAGCAAGTGGCGGCGGTACAGCATGGGTGCTGTTTCCGGGGCATTTTCCGGCGGCGCAGCCCCCCCGCGAGCGGGTTCGATCTCCCTTGGTGGTCGGAAATCGCAACGTGGGTCCTTGCTGCATAGTGTCTTGGGTATTGATTGGTGAGTTTTTGTTGATACAATAGCTCGGACAACAGCAGTTTTTGCTTTCGGCGCCTACCCATAACCATTAGAAGCTCGATATACTCAACCCACATCTATTCGAGTTAGGCCTAAGTTACCCGCACCTAAACGAAGTCGATTTTGCGATAATGGACGTTGCAAGATCCCTTATAATGAATTTCGATGGCTGTAAATTTTGTGTTAATTATTTTTGTTTGTCTATTGTTGCTTAGGTGTTGAACTGACGCAAGATTTAGGAGCATAGCAGTGGGTAAGTAGCACCAGGGGTTGGGTGCGTGCGTTATTGAGTGCTAATGGAATGGTTTCGTGCTGATTTTTATTAAGTTAATTTATCTTATACGGATAGAAATTGTTAGTCTTGGTTTTGTGAACTACTAGTGGATATTGTTGGGTTACATGTTACTGTTCTTATTGTTAAACATTATGAAAATGCATGGTTTCTTATTGTTGGATATGATTGGACAGTTTTGATTAGTATGGTTAGGAATGATCGATCTATGACGTTTGAAAACATGTTTGAGATGAAATGCATGTGCTGATTTTACGTTGTTTAGTTGGAAGTCGTTGGGCTATTGCTTTTGCTTGGTATGATGAAAAGCATGCTGAAACTTGGGTTGTGATTGGAAATGTGGATGACTTATAGATTGTCTTGGAGGGATTAGTGGGGGATGTCTAGAGTGATGGGACAGGTTGGTTGTTTGTTATTTTGTGGGTTGTCTGAAGTGAAAGTGCATACTAGTCGTTGGTTATTCAAAGCCCTTGCAGTGGATGACTTGGGGATTATGCGATAAAGTCTTAGTGAATGACGATGTAACGCCCCGTGTCTTTCAGGTTAGTTAGTCTGGAATTAAGAGATTTTCATTTAATTTTAAATTAATTTTAATTAAATTTATGTATATCGGATTGCGCATGATTGGTTTTATCTCAAGTTGGGATGGGTTTTTTCTTTTGGGTTTGTTTATGCTGGGTTTTTAGTTGGGTTGGTTTGGTTTTAAAACAAAGGGGCAAAAATAAAAGAAACCCTAGGGAAAAGAATCAAATTATCTTTTCCTCTTCCCCACTCTCAGCCGCCGCACCCCCCCCCCCCCGCCCACATCGTTCCTTCTTCTTCTCTGTCGACTACCATTCCTCGCCGGCGCTTTCTTCGTCCGGCCAGCAGTTCGAGCGCACAGCTTCTTTTCGTAACAGCGGCGGCGCACGGCGGCAGCGTCTCCTCCGCAGAACAGCAGCGACGGTGAAGCTTGGTGCAGCGTTGCGAAACCCAGGCAGTGTTCGCGGCGTTTCGGCTTCGACGGATTCCGGGTATTACCGGCGGTTTATTCAATTCCGGCTGCGTGAAGCGCGTCTCCAGTGGCCGGCCAACAGTAAGAAACTTTGGTGGCGGCTGTTGTTCTAGTCTGGGCGCGATTTTCTTGTCGAAAGTAGCGTTCGGGCACTTTTGGCATCAACCCACATCTAATCTAACCCGTTACGCGTAACCCACCCCTCGTTTGAGCAGTTTCAACGTTTTCGGCAAGGACCCAATTGATTTTGGTTGCTTTCGACTCGAGAACTAGGAGCGTTAGGCGTGGGTATGTAGACAAGGGGCGTGTGCGTGTGTTAATGTGTATTAGTTGGTTTCCATTGTGCTGTTTTGTGATGTTTAATACTGATTTTGATACGCTATTTTGCTAGGTAACTCTCGTTTGATTTAATCTGTATGCTTGGTGTGGTGTTGAATATTCGCTGGTGTTAATGGTGGAATTTTGTTTTGTTAAACTGCCGAGAATTGTTGTGGAACGATGTGTGTTTACAAAGGATGTTTGTTAAATGGCATTATTGCGATTATGCTTTCTTATGATGTGAGCGTGCTAGTACATTTTATATAAATATTTAATTATGATGTGAGCATGCTGGTTGAGTATATATAAACGTTTCTTTATGATGTGAGCATGCTGGTTGAGTATATATAAACGTTTCTTTATGATGTGAGCATGCTGGTTGAATATATATAACCGTTTCTTTATGATGTGAGCATGCTGGTTGAGTATATATATAAACGTTTCTTTATGATGTGAGCGTGCTGGTTGAGTATATATGAATGTTTCTTTATGATGCGAGCGTGCTGGTCCGAGTCATATCATTTTCTTATGAGATGGGGGGTGTAATAGAAGCTTGTTTTCGGACCCTGTTCGCGGGATAGGGGTTGTTGTGGAGTTGGTTATGACGAGGAACGTTGGAGTCTTGTGGAAAGTGAATGAGTGAGTGTCAGGGCCTCGGGTATAAATGGTCAGGGGCTGATACGTCACTAATGGGGTATCGAGGCCTCGGGTAGAAACGATCGAGGGTCGATACGCCAATATTGGAAAAAGATGAGTGTCGAGGCCTCGGGTATAAATGGTCGAGGGTCGATGCGAGGAGTCTTTTGAAAGGAAAACTATTGGGGCTTTGGGTAAAAATGGTCAAGGGCCAATAGATTGTAAAGTCATCGAGGCCTTGGGTAAAAATAGTCGAGGGTCGATGCAGTAGTGTCGGTGCTCTGGGTAAAAATGGTCAGGGGCCGACACTACTCGAAAGAGTTAGTTTTGGAAAGCTAGGATAGTTGTGATTAGCGTGGAGGTGCTTGAGATGTTAGGGAGCCTCGAGGTTGGTAGTTGAATCGTTCATGGTTGTGGTTATCACCGGATCTTATAGAGCGTGTTTATGTTCGATTGCATAATGTGATGAAGGGCATGACTATGAATGTTTCATGATTTTTTAGCATGATGTTTGTGTGTACTTGGTGAGGGCTACTTACGGAGTATATTTTATATACTCACCCCCCTCTGCAATTATTGTTTCAGGCGGAGATTTCGTTGACAACCATGGTGATGAAGTGGAAGAGACATGACGAGCGAGGACCATAGGATGCGTAGTTACTTTTGCTTAGCTTAGGTTTAGATGGTTTATACTTTGTTGCTTGGACAACAAACTACTCGTTCCTATCTGATTTATTGGGAGGTTCCCGCTTGTTGTCTACTTTGATTCAGAATAGGTGTTTATTTTAGTTTCTTCCATTCAATGAGTTTGCGTAGTTGGAATAATGGAATTATTTTATGGAGTTGTCCACGGATGACGATTGATTGATAATCTATAGGATTGATTCTTTGGTGAATTGATGGGAGTTGAAGCTTTATTTTATATAATTATTTCACAGGGAGTTAGTTATCTCGTGTTTAGAGATAAGGTTAGACAGATGGTTAGTTAACGTTACCTAAAAGCGTGTAGAACGTTCTGCAGCGTTACAGACGATGTTGTGATGTGTGGGCTATCGTGTAATGAAAAGTGAATGTACAGGTTTTGTAGTCTCGTGGGCAATGGTTGAGGCGGTTACGTCACTACTCGATGTCAAGGCCCCGGGGATAGTAGGTCGGGGGTCGACGGACCAGTCCTGGTAGAGATGAGTGACGAGGTTCCGGGTACAAAAGGTCGGGGGTCGGCATGATGAGTCTAGTTGGTAATAAGTATTGGGCCTAAACGTGGTGACGGTCAAGGACCAATACGCCAGGTAGTCATCAGGACCTTGGGGATAAATGTCAAGGACTGGTGTACAGTTCAAGACCTTGGGGATAAATGACAAGGCCGAACACCAAGTTTCTGTAGAGAAGTGTTGGGGTCTTGGGGATAAATGTCCAGGGTAATACGGCTCAAAGAGTTAGACTTAGAGGACTAACATAGAGTGGTGCTTATGAGTAACAGTTCAAGGCCTTGGGGATAAATGGCAAGGTTGAACGCCAAGCTTTTATAGAGGGAGGTCGATATCTTGGGGATAAATGTTAACGACCGATACGCCTCGAAGAGTTAGATTTGGAGTTCTACTTAGGGTGTAGAGCGAGTATTAGCTCAAGGGGGCAAAGGCTAGTGAGTCGTGTAGTCGAAGCCCTGGAAGTCCCGGCATTTGGATGTTTGTATGGAAATGTTAATCTACTGTTATTATCTCTTGCTGTTTGATTTCATAGTTATTGTGTTTGATCTCACTGCGATTACGAGCATGCTGTTTTGATTAGTTAGGGAGGGCTACTTACGGAGTATTTTATATACTCACCCCCCCTCTACCTTAATTGTTTCAGGCGTGAACAGGGCCCTCGACCGTGGTGATGACGTGGAGTAGGCTTGACCGAGGAGGGATCACTAGTTGTGTTTGGTTAGCATAGCGGAAACTGCACAGTTTCATTGCTAGAAGCGTTAGAAACTTATTGTTAGGGGTGTAGACATTCAATTGACTCACTGGACGTTTTTTTTTTCTTTTCTCTATTCATTCTTCTTAGGCGAACTATTATTTTGCGTTTATTGTTATTATTCGAGTCACTGGTGTACTTTGGGTTACTGGACCAAATGATTGTTTTCTTTTATTTGGATTGCTAGCCACTGAGGCAGGCATGAACTTTTTAGGAATTGGTTGTGTTATATGAGCCCCTGATTATCTATAAAGTAAGTGCTTCACGTCCTTGGGTTGAAGGGGGGATGAACAGGGGGATGATCGCATTATCTCAATATTTCAGGTTGTAATTTTTAGGGCATTACACTTTATGTTACCTTGGGTGAATAGGTATTATAGTGACGTTATCCCGTTATACGTAGTGAAATTCGAGGGTGATACAATATCACTACTCTTACTCTTGCTTTAGGTGATACCATAACTCTTGGTGGTATCACTACTTTTGCTCTAGGTGATACAACTACTCTAGGTAATACCACTACTCTTGCATAGGTAATATCACTATAAATTTTTTACATGAATTGTAATTTATAAATAATTTATGAGTCTATTTAGCTACCTGGAAAGTAGTATTACCATATATAGCCCACAAATTAGCATTAATTGTAAAGGAAATTTCAAACTACATGTGATTGTAATTATGATTATAATTTCAAGGGTAAATACGTTTTTGGTCCCTAAGTTTGAGGATGAGTTTCTATTTGATTTCTAAGTTTAAAAAAGTGGTAGCTTGATCCCCAACCTTCTGAAAATAGTTCTAAAAGGTCTCTAGAATTAAAATTCTCATAGTGTTACTAAAGGAATGCTGACGTGGCGATGAGTTGATAATTTAAATAATATGATAATATTTATTAATTTTATATTACTTTTAGTTGAATTTTTATTTACCTTTCTTCCTCCATCTTCCTTCCTCCTTTCCCAACACACTTCGTTCTTCCCTTTCAATTGCAATGCGTAATTCTGCCAACCCATTATCCTCGTCTCCAAACGAACCAGCGCCCATCACATCTTTAGTGACAACAATCATAGTGAGGCTAAGAAATGCCCACGCACCTACCGACAACAGGCTTAGAACACCAATCCGCAGACCCATAAAACCTAATCCCACCTTCGTCACGCTTGGAGAACACAAGCCCACAACCTTCACTGCCATTTCCCTATCTCACTGTGTCTCTCCACTAATTGAAACGAGCTCATCGGAGAAGATGGATTACATAAGGGAATGATGTGGAGTAGAGAGGCAGTGGATACGAGGAAGATGGGCAACGAAGGAGAGATGCGAGAATTGGGAGAAAAGGAGGAGGTAGTGGGGAGGGATTGGAGGTTAAAGCTCTCCATTATGAAGATGGTAGAGAGAAGCAAGTGGGGAGAATGGGGAACCATTAACAGTAGAGGAGAAGGGAGAGGATGGAAGAAAGAAAAAGACTAAAGAGAGAAAGCGAAAATCAAAAGAAAATGATACATAAAGTTAAAAACTATATAAAATTTATAAATATTAACACATCATCTAAAAATTGCCAATTTAGGCCAAAACGAGCATGAGTCAGCGGTAATTGGCGTATATCTTCAACCAGGAGGTTGTGAGTTCGATCTCCCACCCCACATGTTGAACTAAAAAACCACCCGACCGATTGTAGAAAAAAAAAAAAATCTTTAATAATGCCCAACCCATTATAATGTCAGCCCAACTTTGCTTCCCAATAATTTTTGTTGCTTGTTTTACACTCTGCATTAAAAAGGCTGTGAGCTTTTGCACCTCCCAGGCTGTACTGTTGTCAAACAAAAAAAGAAAGTAGTCAAATAAAAAAATCATAAAAACTCTTGCCCTTCCCATTATTATTTCCCTCCACGTCTTTCTTCATTGTTCTCTTTTCTCTCTCCCTCAAATCTTGGCTAGACCCTCTTCCTCCACTCTCCAACTCCTTATTTCTTTCCCTCCTCCTTCACGCTCGTCTCTCTCAAACTCGACTTGTGCCAGTGGCATAGCCACACACCAAATCTAGCAGTTGCGGTGGCGCTACTCATAGGCGGTGGTAGATCTGCCAACCCACGAACCGTTTCTCTCGACCCTCATCTTGCTACTTCAAATCACCCATGCACCTTGAACCATAGTAGCGCGATGACCTGTAGCGTCACAGACTCATATTACTCGATTAAACACTGAACCAAAATCAATAAACCGACAGTTTATCAATTCGTACACCATATATCGGCTCGGCTCAATTTTTTAGAGATTTATTATCTCATCGGTCTCGATTTGACTCGAGAATCGAGCCGAACCGAATCACTTACACACCTTATATTTAGAACTATTTTCAAAAGGTCGGGGACCAAACTGTTAGTTTCTAAAACTTAGGGATCAAATAGAAACCTCTTTCTAAACTCACGGACCAAAATTTTATTTTACCCTAATTTCAATTAGCATTAATTACAAACGGAAATTTCAAAATTAAGAAAAGAAACATGTAAAAAAATAGAAAAGAAATAACATTTAATTGAAAAGGAATTTATGATTCTAATTGGATGGAGTTTATAATTATAATTAAAATGGATCGTCAAGGGACAGCCTAGTTGGCAAAGGCTTGGAGTCTCTTGGTCATACTGGCTTAGAGGTTTCAAGTTTGAACCTTCTGGTGAGATTAATACCAAAAACCCCAAAGCTCCGACTCTCATCTGTAGTAGACCCCCAACACGGTCAATTTCGGCGACCCAAGACCTACTGACCCAGAATGAAGTCAGATATGTGATACTCTGTGATACTCATTCCCATTTGGAACTACATCTACAAGCTTGAACCTCATCGACCTCAAATCTGTAGTATTGGGCTTAGAAACCTTGTTTTTCTAGAAATCACCGCTTGTACTCTAAGGTTAGGTTTACTTGGAATGAGATTCAACTAGTTAAATTTTTCATTCCCTCTAATGATATTTATTGAAATGCAGGAATGAAATCAATTAGTAGGACCCAATTCAAACTCGGAAATCACTCCACTAGAAAGAGGATAATCTCATTTCTCTCCTACAACCTCATCGATCCCAATTATTCTTTGTTCCACGAGCCTGCATTTTTTTCAATGATTACTTTAAACCTTTTTCTCTTTCTCTTATTTATTAATGAAAGTCATAACTTTATAATTAATTATTTATAATATACTTTATTTATTTATTTTTACTACTAATAATTTGTCTTTTAAAAAACTCTACAATTTTTATTAGCGGATGCGATTTTATTATATAGTATTATAAATTTCTATTTAATTTATCAATTATTTTATTCTACTTTATTATTACTAATTAATATCAATATGATTCATTATTATTACATCTTAACAATAAACTTTCTTAATAATTGTTAAGAGTAAGTCAGAGCTGGACACATGTCAGATTTCAAGAATGATAGCGAGGCGCGAAACCACAAATGGTTATCACTGTACCCTTCGCTGGCAGGCAGGTGCGTCGCCACCACCGTTGTACGAAGAGGACTGAAACCTGATACCTACAGGTTGTAGGTTGTAGGCCGACAAATGGAGGCATCACTCGCTGATTGTCAGGGGCATACACTCTACAGTCAAGTCCTCCTACTACTCGACGCACCCGTGCTACCTCAACCGTTGTCCTTCCTAGTCTGTCATCCGTGTCTATAAAAGGGAAGGACCTCCATGTTTGTATAAACAGAAAATAAATTTATATAAACAGAAAATAAAAGAAGAGAAAGATGAGTCAAGAAAATGTATTTCTCTAATATTTTGAATGCACCAAATACAAGTATTTATAGGCCTTTTAGCCCTTTAACAGAAGAAGAGAAATGAGTGACTAACTAATAAGAGAAATTTAGTGAACCAAAATAATTTAACTAATTACTCTAACAAATTAACAACTCATTAATGAGTTAGCTCGACACCCCTTGGAAGCCAAGGGTGTAAGAGAATAGACCTTGAGCTTGGTCTTAAGCCTATGAAATGTAACTCCAACTCCAGAGAGGCTTGGTTAAAATATCTACAATTCGAGCCATGGCTGGCAGGTGATGAACAGAGATACGTTTAGCAAGAACTAGGTCTAAAATAAAATATATGTCAATTTCAACATGTTTGGTCTGCGAGTGAAAGAACGAGATTGGCACTAAGATGAACAACACTCAAGTGGTCGCACCACAAAATAGGAGGTTGTTGTAGTGCGAATTTTAGTTCCTGAAACAAAGAACAAAGCCAAGTTAATTCTGTTGCGGCTAGGGTCAAAGCGCAAAATTCAGCTTCAATGCTGGATCAGATGATAACACTATGTTTCTTAGATCTCCAAACAATAGGATTTTCACCCAAAAATATACAGAAGGAGAACTAGATTAGATAGTTTGGACAAGTACAACCCGTGGTTGGAGAGCCTTTGAAGTATCTAAGAATTCGCTTGACAAGTTGCCAATGGAGATGAGCAGGGGCATGCATAAATTGACATACCTTGTTAGCAATCTCAGACCTTGTTAAGGTAACATACTGTAAAGCTCCCACAATGCTTCGGTAAAGATGTACATCTATAAATTTGTCACCGTGTCAAGAGAGGATATTAAAAGGCCACTAACCATTGGAATGGAAATAACTTTGGCTTCAAACATCCGGGCTTTATGCAAGGATATCGTTAATATATTTTTCTTGAGAGAGATACAAACCACTAGAGGAGGGATAAGAAACATTCACGCCAAGAAAAAAAACTCAATTGTCCAAGATCTTTAAGTGAGAACTTCGCATGAAGTAGAGAAATAAGGTCTGTAATATCAGAATAGGAGCTTCTTGTGATGATAATATCATCAACATGAATAAGAATGTAACAGTAATTACCTCCAGAGACATGAATCAACAATAAGGGATCAGACTTAGAATTAAGGAAGCCCAAAGAATGGAGATAAAAGCTCAACTTTTCAAACCATGCACGCGAAGCCCGTTTAAGACCATAGAGTATATTTTTCAGTTTGCAAACGAGTGTATCAGAACCAGTAACAACAAATCCTGGAGGTTGATCCATATGCACTGTTTCATTAAGAAGACCATACAAAAATGCATTGTTGATATCAATTTGTCGAAATACCATCCATAAGCAATGACAAGAGTAAGTAAAATCCATATTGTTATTGGTTTTACAATAGGATTAAACATGGCTCTTTTGGCTCATCGATCTTGGTCGGATCACATCTTTGGACTGATTGCTCGTTTGAGTGTTTTGGGCTCTGATACCATATTAATATTCATGGGGTTCGATCTTAAAACCAATTGGCAATGAGAGGAGTAGCCCATTTCTATTTTAAATCCTTGTTAGGTCCCCTATCTTTTCAATGTGGGATCCTTAACACGCCCCTTCAAGATCGTGGCTCTTTTTGGCTCATCAATATTGGCCGGATCACATTTTTGGACTGGATGCTCGTTTGAGCTTTTGAGCACTGATACCATATCTATATTCATGGGGTTCCATCTCAAAACCAATTGGCAATGAGAGAAGTAGTCCATGTCTATTATAAACCTATGCAAGGTCCCTTTTCTTTGCAACGTGGAATCCTTAACATGTCCCCTCAAGATCTTGCCTCTTTTGACTCATCGATTTTGGCAAGATCCCATTTTTGGACCGGATGATGCTCATTTCAGCTTTTTTTAGGCTCTAATATCATATCAATATTCATGGGGTTCCTTCTCACAAGTAATTGGCAGTGAGAGGAATAGCTCACGTCTATTATAAACCTATGTAAGGTCCCTTATTTTATCAATGTGGGGTCATTAACATGCCCATCAAGATCGTGGCTCTTTTGGCTCATCGATTTTGACCAAATACCATTTTTTGATCAGATGCTCGTTTGAGCGTTTTGAGCTATGATACCATATCAATATTCATGGGGTTCCATCTAAATCAAATTGGCAAAATAATATTTATTCTAAAGTTGAGGGTCATGTGTTCTGGCCTTACGTGGATCCGCCCTGGTCAAAAAATAGCTTTTGGCCAATTGTCTCAAAAATTAAAATATAGTAAATAGGCAAATTAAATAATGTAATATGTCTATTTATTATATAGGTTAGTCCAATCAAAATTTTCCAATAATATGTTAGCCAATCAGATTGTCACATAGCAATGACTCAAGATCGTCAATAGAGAAGTTTGAGTGTAATGTTAGGGTTAACTTTTTACTGTAGAAACATGTGTCGGTAGGCCTGTTTGACCACATTTTTTACCCCTTTCCCATCATTATTTGCCAAAAAGAACAACATATTCTTAAGGTAGAACATGCATATAACATTTCTTGATAAAAGCCAAACTATGGTACTTTAGGAAAAATATGAGAAAAATGCGGTCAAAGTTGGAAGAAAATAACAATTCTCAGTTTTTGCATAATTGTGCCTGGCGCAATTTTGAAGAGCAATTTGGCAAAATGCACGTTTTGATTAATGAACGGCAAAGAGGACATTTCCCACATTTTTAAACCAACTCAAAACCGTGAGTCCAAGTCCGAGAGGGTTGTTAGGTGAATCTCAACCCATTTTCACCTAAAATGGTGGGGAGTTCAACCAACCCAAGGTGCTATATGAGGAAGCCACTCCTCCAGCAGAAAATCATCCATTTCAAGCTCGTTTTCAGCTTCATTTACATTATTTTCATTGTAGAACTCATTCTTAGTCTTAGATTCAAGTTTTCGTTGTTATTTGCTTGTATTTTCGTACTTTATTGCTTTTAATTCAAGTTCTATCATTTGTTCTTCGTTTATTATGTTATTCTTAAGTTCTTTAGCGAGTTTACACTCCTCTCACACTCGAGAGAGAAGAGGGTCAAGCTATAACTCATTGTACGGCTCGATTATTTGTTTTCATACAATGAAAAATACTTCCTTTGTGTTTTCGGGCATTTTCTTTCCTCGAGTGGGGTGTACATTATCATAAAGCAAAGGGAAAATACAATAAACTAGGGCATACACTATACCCAATTACAAACACTTTAGCCGTGAGTGCCTTTGTAAAAGGATCAGCAATATTGTGCTCTGTAGCGATCTTTGTGACAATCACATCTCCTCGCTGCACTATCTCCCGTATAAGGTGGTACTTCCTTTCGATGTGTTTGCCTCTCTTATGGCTTCGAGGTTCTTTAGAATTTGCCGCAGCACCACTGTTATCACAATAAAGTGTGATGGGCAAGTTCATGTTTGGAACGACTTCCAAATCTGTCAAGAACTTTCTAAGCCAAACCATCTCTTTTGTTGCTTCACAAGCTGCAACATATTCAGCCTCCATGGTGGAGTCTGCGATACATCCTTGTTTGATGCTTCGCCAAACTACCGCTCCTCCGTTAAGAGTGAATGCTGACCCCGACGTGGATTTCCTTCAATTCTTGTTTGTTTGGAAGTCAGAGTCAGTGTATCCTGTAAGGATCAAATCCTTAGCGCCATACACGAGCTTGTAGTCCCTTGTTCTCCTAAGATACTTGAGGATTCCCGTAACAGCAGTCCAGTGATCATATCCTGGGTTGGATTGGTACCTACTGACTATCCCTACCGCATAGCAAATGTCAGGCCTAGTGCACAGCATAGCGTACATCAGGCTGCCCACTACTTAAGCATAGGGTATACGTCTCATATCCTCAACTTCTTGAGGTGTCTTAGGACATTGTTCCTTAGACAGATGAATTCCATGCCTGAAGGGTAACAAACCTTTCTTGGAATTCTGCATCGAATATCGAACAAGCATCTTGTCGATATAAGTTGTTTGAGACAAGGCTAACGTTCTGTTCTTACGATCCCTTAGGATTTGGATGCCAAGAACATGCTGAGCTTCTCCCAAATCTTTCATTTGGAACTCAGTCGCTAGCCACTTCTTTATGGCAGTGAGGTATCCTACATCATTCCCAATGAGTAGGATATCATCCACGTACAACACTAAGAAGGCTACAGTGTTGTTGACGATCTTCTTGTATACACAAGGCTCATCAACATTTTGGTCAAAACCATAAGATTTGATCGCAGTTTATCAAACCTTATGTTCCAAGATCGAGATGCTTGTTTGAGTCCACATATGGACCGTTTAAGCTTGCAAACCTTTTGCTCTTGACCTTGTTTTATGAATCCTTCGGGTTGAGACATATAAATACTTTCTTCAAGATTGCCATTCAGAAAAGCAGTCTTGACGTCCATTTGCCATATCTCATAGTCATAATATGTGGCAATGGACAAAAGTATTCTAATAGACTTAAGCATAGCTACAGGGGAGAAGGTTTCTTCATAGTCCACCCCTTCCTTTTGTGTGTAGCCTTTTGCCACATGTCTCGCCTTATAGGTCTGTACCTTTCCTTCGGCGTCTCGTTTTCGCTTGTAGATCCATTTGCACTCTATTGGTTTTACCCCGTCAGGTTGATCTACAAGTTCCCAAACGGAATTGAAGTACATCGACTCCATTTCCAGATCCATTTCTTTGACCCATTTGTCCTTGTTAGTATCTTCCATTGCCTTCTTATAGGTCAATGGATCCTCGACGCCATTGACTGGCTGTTTGCTGAACGCACGCACTAAGCGTGGTAACAATTATATAGATGCAAGCGCACACCTGTCAGAGTAATATAAAATGGATGAAGTATCCAAGTATCGATCCTCAAGGACTTCTAAATAATTTCCAAACTCTAAAGTTTTAAAGAATAGTGAATGTTGGAATGAGTGATTCTTGTAAAATGGGAAGTGGTCACAAATAATGGTTTTGGATTTGGGATTTGGACTTATAATGATAAAACCTAGCCCGAATTACTTCAAGTTAGCCAACAAAGAATCAAGGACATGCTAAGGACAATATGCATTTTACTTTAGAAACCAACGACTACGCTTCTCACTTGACTTATGTCTAAGCAAGTTCAAAGTCCTAAGACATTCCCTAATATGTCTATTATGAGATATATCTTAGTTTTAGGATGGAAATAGTCGCAACCTCGGGTTAAGGTCCTATGTCTAGGCTACTTAAGCGGAACCCTTATGTCTAAGGCGCTCCTCTCCTCAGTTTAACCACTCAGCAATGCAAATAAGCAACCTTTTCAGTATTGACTTGTTAAGACTTACAGTAGCCTTCTCTAAATCCTAACTTTTTGAGAAAACATGTTGAGCAATGAATGGAAAGCAAAAACACTACTTCTTAGTAACCCTTTTTAGAAATAAAAGGCTAACTATCCATAACCGGGCTAGAGACGGGAATTTAGAAAGACATATTGAAGAAAATACAGCATGTAGAGTGGTTGAAATTGAAATGCATGTGTGAAAAACAAAAGTTAACTAACGGAGAGTTTTTATCGGGATTGAGAGCTTCGCCCTTCTATTTTAAGCAAGGGGGAGTGTCACGTGCTCTTTCCTCCAAAAACACAACTCTCTTAACTAAAAAATAAGTAAAGGCAAAGGGAAGATAAGCAAAGTGCTGAATTTTTATATATTTGAATAACTAGAAAATAACTAAGTACAAATGGAAACAAAACAAATCTCAATAAAGGAATGTAAAGTGCTCGGGATTTAAAAACCAAAAGCAACTAATGAAAGCAACTAAAAAGTACTTAGAAAGCAACAAAGAAACACTAAAAGTGATCAAGAGAAGGAAGCAAGGCTTGATCAATTTGGTGGAGAAGTTGCTGGAATTTATAGCTGTGCAGAATTGGTTAGGTAGGTCCTAAAACGATGGTGAATCACCCATTTCCAACTCTTTTGACTGACTAAATCGTGCTCAAACTGATAGTGGAACACTTCTTCTACACGTATGCATCGGTTGGAACCACCAAAACGCATTGGAAGACGCGTTTCATTAAGGGCAAAGTTGGAAGAAACCAGTTTTCTGCAGCCTTCCCAGGCGCCTGGCGCCTCCCATGTAGGTTTTTCCGTCTTTTTGCTTCTTTTGATTAATTTGCACTCCCAAATGGTCCTAAAATGTCATAAATACAATATAAGCCAACCACAAATCATAATATATGAATTTTGCATGAATTGGAACTCAAACGACCGAGAAAAATCCGAAACAAAGCTGAAACATAGTAAAAACAGCATCTAAAACCTTCTTTTTACGCATGTAAACAAGCGTAATCACACCCCCAAACTTAACTGTTTGCTTGTCCTCAAGCAAAACTTAGCAACTTTAATCAGCTTTCTAACACATGGACAAGGAAAAGCAAAAGCAACCGAGATGTTCAATCATAAATTGTCTCAGGGAAAAGATGTCAAAGCCTACCATTCTATTGCCTTTGTAAGCTTAGTCACTATAAACCAAGTTTGAAATGATAAAAACTTTCTCTTTCAAAATCTTTTTTCCTTTCAAACACAGAAAACGTTTTCAAACACCGCTAAGGAATCTGCACACTCCCTCCTTACACTAAGACTTTTACATCCGACAGACCGGCTACTAGCCCCTGAGGTTTCCACACACTAACATCGGTTTCAACCACAGCTACTCGTAGAAAGACTCTGAACTAACAGCTAGGTCATAAAACGACGACAATGAGAAACACGAAGTAACTTATCACCATCTTTACTGCTATTTTCAAAGTCAAACACCCAACCTAAAACTAAATGGGTGTCTACAGTAGGACTCGGAAATCATAACTACATCTTCTTTAACTCTCATTGTTTTTACTACTCTTTTCTTTCTAACACAAGTCTTTTCCCCACTCTTATTTTCTCTCAACAATACTCTTTTTTACTCTTCTGCAATTTTTTTTTCACTTATTCTTTTCAACACTTTCTTTTTGTAATAGCATTTGTTTTTCCAACTGACTCTTTTTCAAAAGAAAATAGCATGATTTTTCAAATATAAATAACACCTTATCTTTCTGAAACAACGACTGACACAACGACTGTCCCCCCCAAACTTAAGAGAGACAGTGTCCTCACTGGGAAAAGACTTTTGCATCGGATGAAAAAAGCTTAACAGTAAAAAGGACAAGGACTTCCTATATAGGGGCAAAGAAAAAGCTTAAAGTTTGTAAAGATCAAAAAGACATAAAAGAAAATGAGTTTATCACATAAACAAAGGAAATAGCTCAAAGCTTAGTCAGGCATAGAACAGAAAACTCAACAATCTCTTATAATCATCATCGACATGAAATCACATGCACAGCACAGATGCTTCAAAATAGGCATGTGAAAAGCTAAACTAAGGTTAAGTGAAGGCATACTTTAAGTGATCAGAAGATAAACGATACTAATTTATACATGCTTCAACTGAGCTCGAAACATAATCAGTACAAAAAACATGCGTAGTAATGCTAGAATATGCAAACTACGTCATTAACCAAAAGAATAAAACACAAAAAATAGCAAAGAAGGAACCTCCCCTTGATGAAGTCGGAGGTTGTGGACTAGGATCAGTGTCAGTACTGGGAGATGGATGACCAAGGATAGCAGCTAGCGCTGGAGGTCATGAAGGTAAAACCGCAAAATCCAATGAAGCCCTTAAGTTGTAGATATGTTGCACGACTTCTCGAACCTGATCTCGCAGTTGTTGGTTCTCCTCTCGAAGACGACGGATCTCCGATGTAGGAGACATCCCAGTACCTTCCCTTCTTTGTAACGCATGGGCGATAATACGCCGAATATTCTTCTCTTCCACAATTGGGGCATCTCTCTTAATTTGATCCTCAGGGAGCTGTACACCTTGTCGCAAGCATAAAGAAGTGACCAATCGTGGGTGATAAAGCTTACCACGTGTCCGGTGGGCACACTCATGGATACTAGTATTGATCAATTCTCTATAATTCACATCTATGCCCTTTAGCATGGCATAAACCAGCAGTGCCCTATCCTGAGTGACATGGTCATCATGCTCCGTTGGCAGAATTCTGTTTTTGACTATGTATAACCATCCTGCAGCAGCTAGGGAAACATCCTCGGGTTTTAGTCGTACCTTGCCATGAGTAGTCAAATCCCAAGTAGCAGAGGGCTTCCCAACACATGCTAGAGCCTCATCAAGCTGTGCTAGAGTCGGAGTCACTAACATCTTATTGCCCACAGCATCTCTGATATTCTCAATGTTGAAGGTGTAGTTGATCTGAGTGGCATCAAACCGTATTTCCTTCCCGCGCACTATGGCTATATGTGACTGGGGATGGACAGCAGCATAGAACTCTCTAACTAACTCCAAAGCCTCACATTGTATGGGCTGAATGAGTGGTCTCCACTCTTTGTCTCTAGCGGTCTCCCTCCAATCATCAGGCACATCTCCTAGAGTGAGATCGAATCCCAATTCTGTCATAATCTTACGGGATTTCATTAATGAAGTTCGAGTGGCTAAATTTGCCGCGTTCCATTTCGTCTCGACCTCCTCTCCCTCAGACAAGTCCAGTTCAATTGTATCAACTGGCCCAGGTGCCACTACCTTCTTCTTAGCTTCAGCTGCTTTAGCTTTCGCAGCTCTCGTTTTAGGTTCATTCATGGGCACTGTCGGCTTCTTAGCCTGAACTGCACGACGTTTTGAACTCTTTCTCTCCCGCCTCTTGTATTGGAACATTTCCCTTATCGTCTGCGTGTCCTCAATATCTTCTTCGCTGGTAGGTTCTTGAGTACTATTCTCCCCAACCTTGGATCTACCTGTATCACACCCAAGCGGGTTAACTGTATTAGAAGGAATAGTGTGAGCATCCCTTACCCCTGGTAGAGTGGCCATCGGTGTGACATACTCATCCGTTGCCAACGGAGTAGATCCAGTTGCCCCAGTAGGCAACTCTTGGTGACTACAAAACGCTCCTTCTGTAGGTGTATCCAATGGGGAAGATTCCTGAGTATCTGTTCTCACCACTTCGTTGTCGGTATCTTCTGTTTCCGGCATATTTGAACAATTGCCTCGAAAAACCAATAGAAAATCATCATTACCATCTTCCGGTGTAATAATCAATGGAGATGAATAAAATTGCTCCTCGTCCCTGTTCTCCATGATTACGCTTGTTTACATGCGTAAAAAGAAGGTTTTAGATGCTATTTTTACAATGTTTCAGCTTTGTTTCGGATTTTTCTCGATCGTTTGAGTTCCAATTCATGCAAAATTCATATATTATTGTTTGTGGTTGGCTTATATTGTATTTATGACATTTTAGGACCATTTGGGAGTGCAAATTAATCAAAAGAAGCAAAAAGACGGAAAAACCTACATGGGAGGCGCTAGGCGCCTGGGAAACCTGCAGAAAAACTGGTTTTCTTCCAACTTTGCCCTTAATGAAACGCGTCTTCCAATGCGTTTTGGTGGTTCCAACCGATGCATACGTGTAGAAGAAGTGTTCCACTATCAGTTTGAGCACGATTTGGTCAGTCAAAAGAGTTGGAAATGGGTGATTCACCATCGTTTTAGGACCTACCTAACCAATTCTGCACAGCTATAAATTCCAGCAACTTTTCCACCAAAATCATCAAGCCTTGCTTCCTTCTCTTGATCATTTTTAGTGTTTCTTTGTTGCTTTCTAAGTACTTTTGAGTTGCTTTCATTAGTTGCTTTTGGTTTTTAAATCCCGAGTACTACATTCTTTTATTGAGCTTTGTTTTGTTTCCATTTGTAGTTAGTTATTTTCTACTTATTCAAATATATAAAAATCTAGCACTTTGCTTATCTTCTCTTTGCCTTTACTTTATCTTTAGTTAAGAGAGTTGTGTTTTTGGAGGAAAGAGCACGTGACACTCTCCCTTGCTTGAAAGAGAAGGGCGAAGCTCTCAATCCCGATAAAAACTCTCCGTTAGTTAACTTTTGTTTTTCACACATGCATTCCACATTCAACCATTTTACTTGCTGTATTTTCTTCAATATGTCTTTCTAAATTCCCGTCTCTAGCCCGGTTATGGATAGTTAGCCTTTTATGTCTAAAAAGGGTTGCTAAGAAGTAGTGTTTTTACTTTCCATTCATTGCTCAACATGTTTTCCCAAAAAGTTAGTATTTAGAGAAGGCCACTGTAAGTCTTAACAAGTCAATACTGAAAAGGTTGCTTATTTGCATTGTTGAGTGGTTAAACCGAGGAGAGGAGCGCCTTAGACATAAGGGTTCCGCTTAAGTAGCCTAGACATAGGACCTTAACCCGAGGTTGCGACTATTTCCATCCTAAAACTAAGATATATCTCATAATAGACATATTAGGGAATGTCTTAGGACTTTGAACTTGCTTAGACATAAGTAAAGTGAGAAGCGTAGTCGTTAGTTTCTAAAGTAAAATGCATATTATCCTTAGCATGTCCTTGATTCTTTGTTGGCTAACTTGAAGTAATTCGGGCTAGGTTTTATCATTATAAGTCCAAATCCCAAATCCAAAACCATTATTTGTGACCACTTCCCATTTTACAAGAATCACTCATTTCAACATTCACTATTCTTTAAAACTTTAGAGTTTGGAAATTATTTAGAAGTCCTTGAGGATCGATACTTGGATACTCCATCCATTTTATATTACTCTGACAGGTGTGCGCTTGCATCTATATAATTGTTACCACGCTTAGTGCGTGCGTTCAGCATAAATGCCCAGTCACTCCATAGTCGAATCCTTAGGCGTCAGACACCTACTACTCCCATCTTCCTCAATTTCTGGGTCTATCATCACCTCCTTGCCCTTCATCTTTTGCCCTATCAACAGCCCGGGCTCTAGCCTATGGCTATGGCTCTTGTTTTGCTCTCCTCCATGCTCATCTCCTGCATCCATTGGCATATTGGTTGAGGTTGGCATCCTAGGAGGGCTCTAAGGGTTTTAGTTGTCCCATGTTGAAGGTACTCAATATGTTAGGGTTCAATTGGGGTGCTTGAGGTCCTCTTTCTAGGAATGGAAGTTGAGGTGGTGGGGAAACTCTAGGTGAAATCATACCATAATTATGTGGAGGTACCCAATGACCCATTCCGTAATAAGGTGGAAGGCTAGGAAATAGAGTAGATGGGTTTGTCATTCCATAAAGATGAACACTAGCTGGAATTTACATTTGGGACAAGGGAAAATGATAGGAAGGAACCGGGTTAAACATAAACGGTTGGTACATACCCGGATTGATCATTGGAGGAAGTTGTTGAGGATTTTCAGCCCTAAACTCACTGTTTTGAGGTATATTAAAGGTGGGTAGTTGCTGAAAATTAACATAACCATGTGGGCTCATTATAGGATGTTGTGTAGGAGCTTGGGATGGAGGACATTCAAATGTTTGAAGGGGGTTTCCTCCCCTAACAGCAGCTAGCCTAGAATCTGAACCCATGTGGTGTTGGAAGTTCTCCAATGGTGGAAAAGGAATGCTTGTAGCATTTGGAGCTTGAGTAGAAGAGGTAAGAAGTGAAGTATGTTGAGAAGAAGAAGCCATAGATGTAAGCAAATGCTGGAAATTTCTTCTTCTTTTTGGTGGTGGCTGAAAATCGAAAACAAGGGTGATGAAGGGAGTGGGTTTTGCCGAAAAAACAAGGGGAAGAAGAGAGTTGTGTGGGTTTTGGTGGAGTTGTAAAGCTTAGGCAATGGGTCTATTTAAAGCTTTCCCCAAACTAAATCCTAAATGGAAACGGATTGACATTTAAGTTCAACTAAGTTTCCTAAACCTAAAAGGAAAAGAAAACAAATTTGAATACAAAATAGGATTAGGGAAACAAAATTTGAGTTTGAAGAGAAGTTTTTAAAGTTAAATCATAGAGGATTAATGTTTGACCCAAAATAAAACCCATATTATCGAAAATTAAAACCCAAACCGAGAAGGAAAATATTTTCGAATTGCTGGAAAAACAGGGCAGGCGCCAGGCGCCTGCGTGATTTATTTTCGCAAAGGGCAGGCGCCAGGCGCCTGCGTAATTCTTTTTTTTTTTCAACGTTTTTTTTCTTTCTTTTTGTTTTTTTCAACGTTTTCAAAAACATTCTCTTAATAAGAAAAACTTTATAATTAAACAACAAGAAAATACAAGATACAAAGACTTCCTTCCTTTACTTTTGTTCTTTAAAAAACGGATAAGAAGGAAAAAAAACATTTTTCGCAAAAATTTATTGACCTGAAAGTTGAATAGAGGTTTTTCCTCTATCCACTGGTTCTCCAAAATACGGCTTAAGTCTCTGCCCATTTACTTTAAAAATACTTCCCTTAGAGTCAACTAGATCCACTGCCCCATATGGGTAGTCTTTAAAAACTTTAAAGAGACCAGACCATCTAGACTTAAGTTTCCCAGGAAAAAGTTTCAACCTAGAATTGAATAACAGAACCAGATCACCTTCTTGAAGATTGTTCGGCCGAAGACGCCTATCATGCCACTGTTTAGTTTTTTCCTTAAACAACTTAGCATTCTCATAAGAAAAGTGCCCGTGTTCTTCTAATTCCAACAATTGTAACTTCCTCGCTTCACCTGCAGCCAACAAATCAAAATTTAATTTCTTAGTAGCCCAAAATGCTTTATATTCTAGCTCAAGAGGCAAATGACATGCTTTTCCAAAAACTAGCCTATAGGGGGACATGCCGAGGGGATTCTTAAATGCTGTCCTATATGCCCAAAGTGAATCATCAAGCTTAAAAGACCAATCCCTACGGTTGAGATTTACAGTTTTTTCTAAAATGTTTTTTATCTCCCTATTAGATATTTCGGCTAACCCATTCGACTGAGGATGATATGTTGTTGCAACCCTATGACGCACATTGTATTTAGTCAGCAACTTTTGCATAGACCTATTCACAAAATGAGCTCCCCCATCGCTTATCAGACAACGCGGGGTTCCATAACGCGTAAAAATGTGCTTTTGCAGAAAACGAATGACAACTTTTGAATCATTGGTAGCAGTTGCAATGGCTTCTATCCATTTCGAAACATAATCTACTGCTAACAATATATAAAGCTTACCATTAGAAGATGGAAATGGACCCATAAAATCTATACCCCACACATCAAATATTTCAATCCCAGGATCGGAGTTTGAGGCATTTCGTGGCGTTTAGATATATTACCTGTCCGTTGGCATTTATCACAAACCTGGGCAAACTTATGTGCATCTTTGAATAGAGTGGGCCAAAAGAACCCACTTTGCAAAACTTTGGCTGCGGTTTTGTGTCCTGCAAAATGTCCTCCATATGGAGACATATGACAAGCGTCTAATATCGCCTCGTGCTCTTCTTCTACGACACACCTACGTAAGATATTGTCAGGTCCCAGCTTATATAAAAAAGGCTCATCCCAACGATAACATCGAACTTCATTTAGAAATTTCTTTACCTGTTGCTTGTTGAACTCATAAGGAACTATTCGACTTACCAAATAATTTGCTATATCGGCATACCACAGAACTGAATCAACTCGCAAGAGTTGCTCGTCAATAAACTGTTCACGTATAACAGTTCCATTATCGCAGAGCGGGGATTCCAATCTAGACAGGTGATCAGCAACTTGGTTTTCAGTACCCTTCCTGTCCCTAACTTCAATATCAAACTCTTGAAGTAACAAAATCCACCGTATCAAACGTGGTTTAGCATCTTTTTTAGCAAATAAATATTTTAAAACAAAATGGTCGGTAAAAACAATGACTTTTGTGCCTATCAAGTAAGACCTAAACTTATCAAAGGCGAACACAACTGCTAACAGTTCCTTCTCAGTAGTAGTGTAATTGAGTTGTGCACCGGTCAGAGTCTTACTAGTATAATACACAGGATGCAAGATCTTGTTTTTACGTTGTCCTAACATAGCTCCTATTGCATAATCACTGGCATCACACATGAGCTCGAAAGGTAAATCCCAATTAGGTTCGATAATTATAGGGGCTGAACTTAGAGCAACTTTCAACATTTCAAATGATTTTAAACAGTCATCATCAAAAACAAATGGTCTATCATGTTCTAACAATTGACACAAGGGTTTAGAAATTTTAGCAAAGTCTTTTATAAAGCGGCAGTAAAATCCCCTATGCCCTAAAAAACTTCTAATCCCTTTGACATTTGTAGGAGGAGGTAGCTTTGAAATGATGTCTATCTTAGCGTGGTCTACCTCGATTCCTTGCTTGGAAATTTTGTGACCCAAAACAATACCCTCTTGTACCATGAAATGACACTTCTCCTAAGCGGTTGAGATGAGCTCATTCTCCTCGTTGGCCACGACGGTTATACCCCCTTTCTTTGGTACACACTGTACTGGACTTACCCAGCTGCTGTCGGATATTGGGTATATAACACCGGCGTCAAGCCATTTAAGAATTTCTTTCCTTACAGCCTCTTTCATCTTCGGGTTCAACCGCCTTTGACTCTCAATAGAGTTCTTAGCATCTTCTTCCAATAGAATTTTGTGCATGCAAAAGGCCGGGCTTATCCCTCGGATATCTGCTATCGTCCATCCAATGGCCTTTCTGTGTTTCTCCAAAATCTGCAATAAAGAATATTCATTAGTAGGTGATAAATTGGAAGCTATAATAACTGGTAAAGTGTCGTTATCCCCTAGATACGCATATTTCAAATGCGACGGCAATGGCTTCTGCTCCAAAGTGGGTGGTTCCACTATGGACGGAAGTAACGACTTGCATTCTTCTTTTTGTATTTTTTCAACAGGATTGGTCACATCTTCCGGTCCTTCTGCCATCTTATCAAGCTCTTCTTCAATCTCTGTAACTAACAAGTCATAAAACTCATCAAACATAACAGGATTCAAGCTATTTATAGCAGAGCACTCTTCAAAGTCTCCTGGTAATTTCATGGCGTCTAGAACGTTAAATTTAACTTCTTCATTATTTACCCTCATTGTAATTTCTCCCTTCCTCACATTAAGAACTGTATCCCCAGTGGCTAGAAATGGTCTTCCCAAAATAATGGGAACGTCTAAGTCTGCCTCGCAATCTAGAATGATAAAGTCTGCAGGGAAAATGAATTTGTCCACCTGGACTAAAACATCTTCTATCTTTCCCTCAAGTCTTATGATAGATCTATCTGCTAGTTGGAGGGTAACCGTAGTAGGTCTAGCTTCTCCTATGCCCAAAGATTTGAAAACTGATAATGGCATAAGATTAATGCTAGCGCCTAGATCACATAATGCCCTTCCTAAGTTTTTTCCTCCTATGGAACATGGAATGGTAAAACTGCCAGGATCGTTACATTTCATGGGTAGCGGGCTACCTACAGCTTCACTACTACATTTTGTCATGGCTACCAGTTCATGCTCTCCTATCTTTTTCTTCCTAGAAACTATATCTTTCAAAAACTTAGCATAATTTGGCATCTGTTCTAGAGCATCCACTAATGGTATATTTATATGCAATTGTTTTAAAATATCTAAAAATTTTCTAAACTGGGAATCATTATTTTTCTTAACTAATCTTTGTGGAAACGGGGGAGTAGGGGTAAAAGAAGGTTGTACCTGTGGAGGAACACTCGGGGTGTCCTCATTACCTTTTCTAATATATTCTTTTTCTGGTGTTGTTGGATTTTCTGGTATCTTTACAGTTGGTTCAGTGGACAGAATCTGTACATCTGTTGTTGGCATTGTTGGTCCATCATATGCCAGTCCACTCCTAAGGGTGACAGCTTTGCACTGTTCTTTCCCTTCTCGTTTTGGTAATTCAGTATGGCCTGGAAAAGAACCTTGTGGTCTATTCTTCAATTCATTCGCGAGCTATCCCAATTGGGTCTCAAAATTCCTCATTGATGCCGCTTGGGATTGTATCACTGCGTCGGTTCGGGCCATGTACTCCTTCATCATATTCTCAAGATTTGAGTTGTTATTTTGAACTGGTGGAGTCTGTGTTCTCTGATTGTACTGCTGTTGCGGTGGTGGGATGTATTGCTGTGTAGGTGGAACATAGGGCTGCTTGTTCTGCTGGCTCTGCCCTTGATTAAAACCGCTCGAACCTCCTTGACCTCCCCATGAGAAATTAGGGTGGTGCCTCCAACCTGGGTTGTAGGTGTTCGAATATGGGTTAAAGTTCCTATTGTTCCCATGTCCTACATAAAAAACAGAAGCAGGGTTACGTGGACAATTATCATAAATATGGTTTTCACTACAAAATGAACAAATGAGATCGTTGACTTGGCAAACAGGGGCAGGAGTGCAATAATCCGACTGCACAGGTTGTATCGGTGTGGCTAATGGATTTTTTATTCCCAACGCCATCTCTTTCAGCCTCTGGTTCATTGTAACCATCTCTTTTTGCATCGAGGTCGCAATGTCCAGAGCCAAAACTCCAGCTGGATCTTGCTTCTTTGGTGCTGCCCTAGATCTTTGCGAACACCATAGTTCGTTGTGTGAAGCTAAGTCATTTAGGATGTCAACTATCTCGTTGAATGTGTTCTTTGTAAAGGCTCCGTTGGCAGCATTGTTTAGCATCATCTTAGTAGGATGATCTAAACCTCTAAAGAAATGTTCTATCTGGATGCATGCCAGCAAGCCATGGTTCGAACATTTCCTGATTAGTTCTTTAAATCTCTCCCACGCCTCGTGAACAGGTTCACGATCATACTGTCTAAAGGAATGATCTCCTCTCTGATATCAGCGTGGCGAGTAGGTAGGAAGAATTTTGTTAAGAACTTCTCCACTAACGACCCCCATGTGGTGATGGATCCCGGTGGAAATGCATTGAGCCATGCTCTAGCTTGGTCCTTCAAAGAAAATGGAAAAAGTGTTAGTCTCAGAGCATCGTCTATTATACCAGGTAATCGAAATGCATTTGCAATTTGAATGAATGATTTCAGATGATCTATAAAACATGCATACATACATTAAATGTTATAATGCATGTATGCATGTTTTATTTTCATAATTAATATAAGTGTTGTATTAATTAGATGAAAATAAAGTTGCATTGAGCATGACATTTTTTTGGATAATATAATTGTTATATTAATGTATGCTTTCAACGCATGTTTATAGTTTTAATTTCTTAAAATTGTATAAGAGTTATAAAATGTGGTAGATAGAAATTAAAATCTATAATAAAGTGTTGCATGCAAACATAAGGTCTAAGTTAATTAATTTTATAGCGGTTTAAAATTAATTAGACCTTAGGTTGTATCTTCTAATGTGATTAGGGGGTAGTCTTTTATTTTGTTTTAACTAGGTTTAAAATGAAATAACAAAAGACTAAATATAAAATGTTGTCTATAAGGGAACCCTGTCTAAGGAAGGTTCTGTCTAGGCTGAGGTATTTAAGCTGACCGTAAGGGAACACCTCTACCTGGGAACCGACCTGGGGGTTGAATTAGTCAATATTTTATATGCAAGCAATAATGTCGTTGGTTCATTAAAGTGTTTAACGAACTAAAACATTATTGTACAACTTCCGATATAATAGTTATATTGGGCCGACTAAAAATACACTTAGTTAATTTCACTTAGCTGGGATTTATCTACGTAATATACCCTAGTCTTAGATTACTAAGTGGGAGCAAAAGAGAATATGTAATATACAACGTATATATTTGATATACAAAGTATATATAACATACTTTACTCTTTCTCTCACGTTCTCCATTAAATTCACGCTGTGAGTTCCATGCTCGGCCTCGTGTCGCCCTGGGCGCGGCCTCCCTACGAAGGTGTTTGCATGGTTCAATATCGAGGTGAATGGAGATAGTATTCATAGTAAGTGGGAGAAGGACGTGTGACAACACATCCTGCGGTCTCCGCCATTGGTTTGCACCGTGAGGTTTCATACATGACCTGCGTGTTGTCCTGGAGCGACCATCCCTACGGAGGGTTCATTGTATGGAAATCAAAATCAAGGCAAACTCCAGAAATGGATAGGAGTCTCTTAGGTTTTGCTCCAATATTTTCCTTCCCTACGGTAGGATTATTCGGGTGGACCTCTGAAATCCGAAAATGTTGGGTCACACGTACGAGGAGTTGTTAAGTTAGTTAGCAATTTCCTGACCAAATAAACGATGACTAAAATTTATAGGAATAAGAGTTATTCTAGTGTAAAATTTAGTTGAGAATGTCTCAATTCAGTGAAGGAGTACCTGTCCGCCCTATGGTGGCTGTTGCTCTAAATCACTGAAGCGTCGCTGCAAAAGCATTTTTTTAGGGTGCTTAATTACTTTTGCTAAATTTTGATTGGGTTTAAAAGGTTAATGCATGAAACTAATATAGATTTGTTTTTACTTTCAGCATGTCTACTTATATTATTGCCCTCTTAGCCGCGCAAAGACTTAATGGCGAAAATTACAAACAATGGAAGTCAAACCTAAATACTATTCTCGTGATAGATGATCTTAGGTTCGTCTTGCAAGAGGATTGCCCTCAAGCTCCTGTGCCTAACGCCACTGTGGCGGTGCGCAACGCCTATGACAGGTGGATCAAGGCCAATGACAAGGCCAAGGTCTACATCTTGGCGAGCATATCTGATGTGCTTGCCAAGAAGCACGAGGACACGGTCACCGCTAAGGAGATCATGGACTCGCTGCAGAGCATTTTTGGACAACGGTCCTCACAGGCTTGACATGAAGCCCTTAAGTTCATTTACAACCCCCGCATGAAGGAGGGCTCCTCAGTGCGAGAACATGTTCTCAACCTGATGGTCCACTTCAACGTGGCTGAGTCGAACGGGGCTATCATAGACGAGCAGTGTCAGGTCAGCTTTATTCTGGAATCTCTTCCGTAGAGTTTCCATCCATTCCGCAGCAATGCGGTTATGAATAAGCTGGAGTACACTCTTACCACGCTCCTAAACGAGCTTCAGACCTACCAGTCTCTTATGAAATGTAAGGGACAAGAAGGGGAGGCAAATGTTGCCACCTCAAAGAGGTTCAACAGAGGATCGTCCTCTGGAACCAGGTCTACGCCCTCTTCTTCTGGAAGTAAGACTTTTAAGAAGAAGAAGGCTGCTGGTAAGGGGTCTAAACCTGACTCAGTTGCTGCTGTCCAGAAAGGCAAGGTCAAGGTTGCAGAGACAGGAAAGTGTTTCCACTGCAATATGGACGGGCATTGGAAGCGCAAATGCCCAAAATAATTGGCCGAGAAGAAAAAAGCCAACGAAGGTAAATATGATTTACTTGTATTGGAAACATGTTTAGTGGAGAATGATGACTCCGCCTGGATACTGGATTCAGGAGCCACTAATCACGTTTGTTCTTCATTTAAGGGAATTAGTTCCTGGAGGCAGCCTGACGCCGGAGAGATGACTCTCAAGGTCGGAACGGGAAAGGTCGTCTCAGCTATGGCGGTAGGGGAGCTCAAGTTGTTTACAAACAATAATATGTATATATTATTAGATAATGTGTACGTTGTTCCTAAAATTAAAAGGAACTTAATTTCAATTTCTTGTTTGTTAGAACATATGTATTCAATTTCTTTTCATATGAATGAAGCGTTCATTTCGAGAAAAGGTGTTAATATTTGTTCTGCCTTGCTTGAAAACAACTTGTATGTGCTAAGACCAACCATAACTAAAGTAGTTTTAAATACCGAGTTGTTTCAAAATGCTAGAACTCAAAATAAAAGGAAAAAAGTTTCTCAAAAGGAAGATACCTATCTTTGGCACTTAAGATTATGTCACATTAATCTCAATAGGATTGGGAGGTTGGTTAAGAATGGCATTCTAAGTGAGTTAGAAGACGATCCTTTACCACCATGTGAGTCTTGTCTTGAAGGCAAAATGACTAAAAGACCTTTTACTGGAAAAGGTTATAGAGCCAAAGAGCCCTTAGAACTTATACATTCAGACCTTTGTGGTCCGATGAATGTTAGAGCTCGAGGAGGGTATGAATACTTCATCTCTTTTATCGATGATTATTCAAGGTATGGTTATTTATACCGAATGCAACATAAGTCTGAAGCTCTTGAAAAGTTCAAGGAGTACAAGACTGAAGTTGAAAATCAATTAGGTAAAACCATTAAAACACTTCGATCAGATCGGGGTGGAGAGTATATGGACTTGAGATTCCAGGACTATATGATGGAACATGGAATCACGCCCCAACTCTCAGCCCCTGGTACACCTCAACAAAACGATGTATCAGAAAGGAGAAACAGAACCCTGTTGGACATGGTTCGATCAATGATGAGCTATGCTCAGTTGCCTAACTCGTTTTGGGGATATGCAGTGGAGACTGCAGTTTATATTTTGAACGTAATTCCATCAAAGAGTGTTTCTGAAACACCCTTTGAGCTGTGGAAGGGTCGTAAACCTAGTTTACGTCACTTTCGCATTTGGGGATTCCCGACACACGTGCTCATGACTAACCCGAAGAAACTGGAACCTCGTTCAAAAGTATGCCTATTCGTAGGTTACCCTAAAGAGACGAGAGGTGGTCTCTTCTTCGATCATAAAGAAAACAGAGTGTTTGTATCGACAAATGCTACTTTCTTAGAAGAAGACCATGTTCGAGATCATAAACCACAGAGTAAGGTAGTAATTAACGAGATTTCCGAAGAGGCTACAAACACGTCAACAAGAGTTGTTGGTCAAACTGGCACTACAACAAGAGTTGTTGATGAAGCCAGCACATCGCGTCAGTCTCATCCACCTCAAGTGTTGAGGGTGCCTCGACGTAGTGGGAGGATTGTGTCACAACCTGACCGCTACGTGGATTTAGTTGAAACTCAAGTTGTCATACCTGATGATGGCTGATTACGCTTGTTTACATGCGTAAAAAGAAGGTTTTAGATGCTGTTTTTACTATGTTTTAGCTTTATTTCGGATTTTTCTCGGTCGTTTGAGTTCCAATTCATGCAAAATTCATATATTATGGTTTGTGGTTGGCTTATATTGTATTTATGACATTTTAGGACCATTTGAGAGTGCAAATTAATCAAAAGAAGCAAAAAGACGGAAAAACCTACATGGGAGGCGCCAGGCGCCTGGGAAGGCTGCAGAAAACTGGTTTTCTTCCAACTTTGCCCTTAATGAAACGTGTCTTCCAATGCGTTTTGGTGGTTCCAACCGATGCATACGTGTAGAAGAAGTGTTTCACTATCAGTTTGAGCACGATTTGGTCAGTCAAAAGAGTTGGAAATGGGTGATTCACCATCATTTTAGGACCTACCTAACCAATTCTGCACAGCTATAAATTCCAGCAGCTTCTCCACCAAATTCATCAAGTCTTGCTTCCTTCTCTTGATCATTTTTAGTGTTTCTTTGTTGCTTTCTAAGTACTTTTGAGTTGCTTTCATTAGTTGCTTTTGGTTTTTAAATCCCGAGTACATTACATTCCTTTATTGAGCTTTGTTTTGTTTCCATTTGTACTTAGTTATTTTCTACTTATTCAAATATATAAAAATCCAGCACTTTGCTTCTCTTCTCTTTGCCTTTACTTTATTTTTTAAGAGAGTTGTGTTTTTGGAGGAAAGAGCACGTGACACTCCCCCTTGCTTGAAAGAGAAGGGCGAAGCTCTCAATCCCGAGAAAAACTCTCCGTTAGTTAACTTTTATTTTTCACACATGCATTCCACATTCAACCATTTTACTTGCTGTATTTTCTTCAATATGTCTTTCTAAATTCCCGTCTCTAGCCCGGTTATGGATAGTTAGCCTTTTATTTCTAATAAGGGTTGCTAAGAAGTAGTGTTTTTGCTTCCCATTCATTGCTCAACATGTTTTCCCAAAAAGTTAGGATTTAGAGAAGGCCACTGTAAGTCTTAACAAGTCAATACTGAAAAGGTTGCTTATTTGCATTGTTGAGTGGTTAAACCGAGGAGAGGAGCGCCTTAGACATAAGGGTTTCGCTTAAGTAGCCTAGACATAGGACCTTAACCCAAGGTTGCGACTATTTCCATCCTAAAACTAAGATATCTCTCGTAATAGACATATTAACGAATGTCTTAGGACTTTGAACTTGCTTAGACATAAGTCAAGTGAAAAGCGTAGTCGTTGGTTCCTAAAGTAAAATGCATATTGTCCTTAGCATATCCTTGATTCTTTGTTGGCTAACTTGAAGTAATTCGGGCTAGGTTTTATCATTATAAGTCCAAATCCCAAATCCAAAACCATTATTTGTGACCACTTCCCATTTTACAAGAATCACTCATTTCAACATTCACTATTCTTTGAAACTTTAGAGTTTGTAAATTATTTAGAAGTTCTTGAGGATCGATACTTGGATACTCCATCCATTTTATATTATTCTGACAAGTGTGCGCTTGCATCTATATAATTGTTACCACGCTTAGTGCGTGCGTTCAGCAACAACCAGTCAAGTTTTTGGCGCCGTTGCGAGGGACTTTAATTTTAAAATTATTTTAAAATTCTTTTAGTTTTTATTTTTGTGAATTGTTGTTGGGTGTAATTTCCTTCCTAGCATCCATAACGCTAGACAAATAGGCCCAGGCACCACGCTGGAGAAGATGGCTGGCCTTCAGTGCCGACACCACCCACGGGACCCCGACCTTGACTCCTTTAAAGGTAAAGTTTTGTTCGGAGGGCAGGCGAAAGCTAACTTCCTTCTTCGAGCAATCAATATTAGCCCGGTTGGCAGCTAACCAATCCATGCCTAGTATCACATTGAAATCCTGCATGTCCAGTTGGATTAATTTCACCTTCAAGGCCTGACCACCGAAAGAGAGCTGGCCTCATTTCACCACTTGACTAGTGACCAACACAGATCCTGACGGTGTGGATACTGACAACAAAAAGCCTAACGGTTCTAGCTCTAGGTCCACATGTCGAACAAAGGTAGATGCAATGAAAGAATGACTAGATCCAGAGTCAAATAATGCGTAAGCAGGCATACTAAGCACTAAAACAGTCTCTGTGACCACCGCCTCGGCATGCTCAACATTTCCCCTGGTGAGAGCGAAGACGCGCGCCCTGTGGGTCCCACCTTGAGCTGCCGCTGTCGTAGGGATCCTCTGACCTAAAGCTTCGGTATTCGAGCCGGTCATCAGACACTCCCTTGCGAAATGTCCTTCCTTCTAGCACCTGTAACAAATTTTTTTCCCGCCCAACATGGTCCAACATGGCTCTTCTTACAAGAGGGGCACACCGGAGAAGCAGTTTGCCTTTGCACAAGATGCTGGTGTCCTCTTGTGGGTTGACTGGAGGAGAACGATGCAAATTTCCTCTTGACCCCCGAGCTGGAGCCCATCACCTGCTCAGACTGAGGCTCCTCGAGACATTTGTCTATAACCAACGCACACCTGACCGCCGCTGCATAAGTAGTTGAATCCTTGAGAACAAGTAGCCCCTTGATCTCCCTACGCAAACCGTCAATGAACTTGTCAATCTTTAATTGTTCAGTAGGAATATTGCATTCCAAACGGGACAGCTCAGTGAACTTCCTCTCGTATTGGTCCACAGTTAGGCTCCCTTTAGTGAGACGGAGAAACTCTGCCCATTTTTCATTCCTGACAGTCACGGGGAAATAGTACTCCTAGAGTAGGTCCTTAAACCTCGCCCATGTGAAGGGTACGTTGGCGTGATCCTCCGCTGCCGCCACCGACTCCCACCAATTTACTACTTCTCCCCGAAGCATAAACACTGCTCCTCGGACCTTGAATTCGTCTGAGCATCCCAAATACATATAAAGGGCTTCCAAATCCCGGACCCATTCCTCGACCGCAGTAGGCCTCTCACTCACCCCGTTGAAAACGGGTTGTCCAAAGCGTTTGAAATCCCTGATAAACTGAACCTCCTCTTGTTGAATCTGTGCCCGGTGAGGCTGCTGCACCTAAGCTCCACCGGCTCCATTCGCATTATCCAGCAATACTTGCAATGGCTCAGCTAGTAACGCCACCTGGGGATTCACCTGAGGAACTTCCAACTCCAAGATCGGGCTCAAATAGCTTTTAACAAAATAGTAATCAGTGAATAACTTCTGTTTAACAGGGTAAGGGGGAACGTTGAATTTGACTTTTTCTTGGTTGCTTAAACAATGTTGTAGCATTAACAATGTGAGTACAAGCAAACAGACATGAAGCCTTTCCAAGTTTCCCAGATTTTCTGCTGTTAGGGTTTATCGACAAACTTACACAGCATTCAAAAGCTATTTATAGCCATGCTAGGTGAGCCCTATTCCTAAGCATCCACTCTCTAACAAAAGTATAATCTAGCACAAGTTGAAGTTTGTCACTCTTCACCACACTTTTCCATCAATGGTGATCAATCATACTGAAAATAAAGTCAAGCACAACAACAACTGAATACACATTCATCATTAACAGCAACAACACAGTATACAGCTCAAGAAAAGAGTTCATAACCTTTCCCCCTTACAAATAAACTTAGCTACGCACATTCATGGGAGAAAACAAAAAGAAAACACTGAAGTGCTACAAGGAGAAAGCGAACGCAAGCGTGAAACAGAGGAGCTGAGGGTTCAGCTCCTTGTGGGTCTCTCTCTTTCCTTTACGCAGCAATAGCTTCAAAACTCTACCTTCTTATTGCCTTTTTCAAACTAACTTATTGGGAGAATTTCTTAAAGTGAGGAATGATTGATGCAAAAGTGTCTGTGGAGGCTTCCTTTAATGTTGGCTTTTATAGCCCATTTGTTTTTAGGACAACAAACAACATTCGTGGGCCCTCGACTCTCACTTCTAGGTGATTCTTCATTTATTGCAGTAATTCCCCTTTTTACAGCTCTGTCACGATCAATCTGCAGCTTTCCGGTACTTTTTCTGGTTGGAATGCTGTAGCATCGTTGATACTGCAACAAATAACCCAAAATTAGAACTTGTAACAAAAATTGCAAAGCTAAGATGAATGTTAAATCATTTCAGGCAACACTTAGCTTATAATGAGTGCTCGTTTGGCTATCCTTAGCTAAATTATATTATATTTCTCGCTCAAATAAATCTCTTTTAGAGAGTTATGAGCCATATCCATAGTGTTGTCAGGATAACGTACAAACCTCATCCATATACTATTCACCCTTTCGGTTATTCCTAGGACATTATCCATTTGTATATCGAGGATATACCAAATATGTACCTAGTATACAATTGTCCCGGTTACATGAAAATAACCTTACATGTTTAGTTTTGTTGACGACGAATTTTGGCAAAGGGCCATGTGGTACTCGGACGAGTAATTCGATCCTAAATCCACTAGACCTGAAACCAAAGAACTCAATGTCGGTGCGGTGTCCCGCCTAATACACTTTGACACTCAAGTTGGTAATTGAAATAGAAGTAGGAATAAGACACCCAAGATAGTAGTGATAGGTTTTTCACTTACTTGGTGAGGATGATCATCCTTCCTTTTATAACCACAACGGGACGACCAGGAAGGACGACGGTTGAAGGTGGCAGGTACGTCGCACACTATACGGTTAGACAGAAGGGGGCCCGTTCCCTACAGCAGTAGGGTAGTCCCGCTGCCTGCGCCTTCTGGACATGTCCCTAAGACCGTGGGATGCGCCTGTTGTACCGACAACTAGACACGTTCTCTGTTCGGCGACATCCCTTATGAGAAGGTGGTTTTCAACGGGCCCGTACTTGAGGAGGGACGAATGCGTGTCTTGTTCGGACGATACCTATTACAGTTAGCCTTCTTTTTGAGCCAGTTCACTTCGTTGATTAGTGGGCTTGGCCCAAAGTGTTCTCGGGTCAGACAGGGCATGTGGGTGATCCATTCGTATGTCTACGAATCGATTGGTGGGGCCCACGAGTTATTGTAGTTGCGTGGATTAGTCGTCAGCATGTACGGCCGTTTCGATGAGAGGAAACATGCCCACCACTGTTTCACGAGCAATCGTGTCCCTAATGTGGTTTTCGAAGTGGCAGAGTTGGCGACCGCGATCTCCTAGGCCGTTAGGATCTGAAACGATACTCATAGATTTTTTTAAATCCATTTGCAAGCGAGGTGATGATTACCCCTTTTTGCGCCTTGGTTCATTTACTTCATTTTCTGAATTGATTGCTTCCATGGCTCGCCGTCCGTTCTCCACCACGTTCCGTCACTGGTCACCAAACAAGACCTTTGGGATATCCGCACCATTTACCACATCCCCGACTATGTCCTCATATGTCTTCCATCTACAGACGAAAGAATAGATACCCCTCCGCCTGGTTGGGTAAGTTTCTACACACAGATGTTTGAGAATGTGGCCAGGTTTCCTCTCTCCCTTTTTGCCAAGGTGTTCCCGGTTTTCACCGACGTGCCTTCGGCTCAATTGGCTCTCAATGCATGGAGAGCTTTTATGGCATTGGTCATCCTTTGGTCATAATTGGGAGGGGGCGAATAAATGACTCTCTCACTACTGTCCACCATAACCATGATGAAGTCCATAAGAGGCTTCCCCAGGTTCTATAGCTTGAACTCTCACCGAGGGATGTTTTTCAATACCCCGACCTCGAATAAAAACTAGTAGGATCACTGGTTTTTTGTCTGAGGTAGTGGTTATTTGGTGACAGCTCGGTGGTTGGTCGTATGTTCAATTACTTCAGGGAGTATGGTATGTTCTTTAAAACTATTTTCTTTCTTCTTGGGTGTAAGGCCTTTTGAGCTTCTGGTTTTCCTTGGTAGTATTCCCAGGTATGACTCCTCCCGTCGCCTCTCGGACGGACAGCGTTTTGAAGAAAATCCTTGTTATCCCTTGAACTTAAAGAGTTCCTACGCTTATTAAGACGAATGAGAGGCTAGCCGATCATCGCTTTATCGGAAATCCCAATGGCCCAACTAGAGGCAATGATGAGCGTCCTGCTTCCCGTGCGGTTCCGACAGGTAGGGACGTTGGCTCTTCTCCATTTGATGTTCGGCCATAGTTTTTTACTGACTTTCTTTTTATGCAGATCTTACGAGGCCATCGTCTGTCTCACCCACAAGGCGCGAAGTCGTAATTCAGCCTCTTTTTAAGATCAGACAAGCTTCCCCAGACGGCATAGTCGGCAGTGGGAGTACTGCTTCGACTAATGTCGCCGCTCTTGTCTCTCGGGGCCCATCTATCAGGGCTGATGGGGGGAGCCTTTCGGAGGAGATAGTTTCTCGACCCAAAGACCAGGTCCCCTCGCTTAAGCGTCGTGGCCTGGTGAGGTTGGGGGACGTTTCACCTTCATGTGACCCTTCAAGCATGGAGGAACCAACTTTTCAGATTTCTGAGATCGTCGAACCCAGTTTAAGTAATGCAACTTCTCAGGAGCCTTCCACAGATAAAGAGTTACCGTTGGTGGTGAGAGACGTTTCTGGTCCGAGTAGAAGGGTTACAGGCTCTGAAGATGCAGTGTCGGATGGAGACGAGGCCTTTGACGATCCCGCCTCTAAGAACCCTTGATCGGTGGTTCCCTTTCATCTGCGTGAGGAGGACATCATGTGGCCCTACTTCAATGCCCCGAACGAGGCCACCCGTCTGAATCCCTACTGGCTCGTAGGTGATATCCTTATAGGAAATGGCTATTTATAGATCTTGCGTGATTCTTCCTCCTTCTCGGATTCTCCTTCTTTTCGGCTCTTCTTCGCGCTTAGCTTTCAGATCTCATTTGTTTAATTTCTCTCTCATTCGCAATCTTCAGCCGATTCATGAAAGTTGGGATTATTCTTCCTTGGGATTCTTTTTCACAGTTAGGGTTTTATTTTTCAGAATTTCAGAATTTTTCATACTAGTTTTAATTGTTTCTTTTGATTGATTTTAGTTGGTGTAATAGTATATGCAATAATTTTTGTGTTAATATTGGAAAAATATTTAGCTACAGTTCTGAAACACGGATTATCGGATTAGATTTGCAACTTTCTCTATTTCAAACTATTAGATTCATGTCAAGTTCGAAAGTTTTTGTTGGAGGCCTCCCATGTGGTACTGATGACCAGAGTCTAAGAGAAGCATTTACAAAGTATGGGAATGTAGTTGAAGCGAGAGTTATATTGGGTCGTGATACTGGTAGATCTAGAGGCTTTGGGTTTGTTACTTTTAATGCCAATGAAGAAGCGTCCAGTGCTATCCAAGCTTTTACAAAAGTCTCGTGGTCGCTTTGGAGGAGAGGGCAGTGGGTATGAGGCGAAGGTTATGGTTGTGGTGACATGTGGTGGTGATAATTATTTTTCTGGCAATTCTGGTTCGGGCTACACCGAGAACGATGAATTTAATAGCTTTATTAAAAATGGAGATGGAAGAGGAGAGAATAGAGACGAGGATGATAACAACGATGACTATGCTAAAAGGGCATGAAGGAACTATTTGCTATTGTGAAAAAATGATTGCTTATAGTGTAATGTCTTATGCCTCCTTGTATATCTGTACCCCATGCCTTGTGTTGATTTTTATCTCACTATAGACATGTGATTTGTCAATTATGACATCTTAAATGACAAAATTTATCCAAAGAATGGTCCTTCAAATCTAAAAAAAAATAAAACAGTAGTATTTTTGTTGATACTCGTGCTTTTCAATTGATATTGTAATAGTAATTTTGTTGATACTCTTTTTTCTTTCTTTTATATGCAATAATATATCACTACTATTTATTCTATATTGATATTGTGTAACGACCCAGAATTTCCCACACAATTCTCGGTCAAGTTAACTACCCAACTAATTAAACTTAACCCCCAAATACGTCATGCCAACTCCCTATACAAACAAATATATAAAAACAAGTTTCAATCCTCATCAATTGAACGACAAATCAATCTCATAGTATATCATTCGACAACGTTCGTGGACCACCTCACGAGGCAGGTTTATTATTCAAACTACGCAAAACTCAAAGCATGGAATAAAATTAAAATAGGCACCCATCCCAAAATGAAACTAACAACAACGGGAAATATCCCAATTATTCAAATACAAACAAATAATTTATTGACCCTAACATAATGTTTTGACTAATCACTTAAACTAAGCAAGAGTGACTAGGAAGCCTATGGTCCTCGCTCGTCGTGTCTACTCCATCCCATCACCATGGTCGCCCGTGAGTCCTTTACCTGAAACAATCATTGTAGAGGGGGGGTGAGTATATAAAATATACTCCGTAAGTAGCCCTCACCAACACACACACACATCATGCTCAACTCTATCCAGAAAAATTCGTAGTCATGCTTTTCAATACACTATGCATTCAAACATAAACACATTCCATAACATTTTAGTGACAACCACAGCCAGGAAGCACGTTAACAACCAACCCCTAGACTCTCTAACATCACAAGTACCTCTACGCTTATCACAGTTATCCTCCTCTTTCATCGCTATCTCCTTCGAGTAGAGTCGGCCCCTGACCATTTATACCTAGAGCCCCGACCCTGCTGCATCGGCCCTCGACCATTTATACCTGAGGCCCCGATGACTTCACCATCTATTGGCCCTTGACCATTTATACCCAAGGCCCCAATAGTCTTCCCTCCAAAGGACTCCTCGTATCGACCCTCGACCATTTATACCCGAGGCCTCGATACTCCGTTAGTGACGTATCAGCCCCCGACCATTTATACCCGAGGCCCTGACACTCACTCCTTCACTCCACTAGTGACGTATCAGCCCCCGACCATTTATACCCGAGGCCCTGACACCCACTCTTTCATTCCTTCCAAAAATCCAACCTTCACCAGAGTCTTACTATATACTTTCTTTTACCACTAACCCTGCATCTTTCAACTCACAAGTACGGTTCAGCATGCTTTCACAACTTTATCAACTTTCTAATAACAAAATAACAACCCAATCATGCTCAATATCCAACATCATTATTTAACAAGTATTACTAAGAATAATAGCTCGCTAAACACACCGAACAAAACATACATATCCAGGCAACAAACATTACCAAAACAACAACCCAATCATGCTCAATATCCAACATCATTATTTAACAAGTATTACGAAGAATAATAGCTCGCTAAACACGACGAACAGAACATAGATATCCAGGCAACAAACATTACCACAGCAATACTCACAATTTAGCAAAACGTCCGTTCCGCTGTAACGTACAAATTCTGCCGTCGTTCCGCTGCTGTACCGCCCGTTCGCCGTGCGCCGCCGCGAGGGGGAGGGCGCGCTAGTTCGTTGCAGATCGCCGGGGCACGCCGCCGCTGCTGCAGGCCGACGGAAAGTCGGGGAGTCGCGCCGCCGGTCCGCCTCTGTAGTAGTCCGTCGTGCGCCGCTGCGAGGAGGGGGCCGCGCCGCCGCTGTACCTGTTACGAAATGCAGCCGCTGGAGCGCCAGGAGTCGCCGGCCGCCGCTGCTCGAACGTCGCCAAGGGAAGGTCGCGCCGCCGCTGCTCGTGGAACCCGTGCGCAGAACCGCCGCGACGTCGCATGCAAAAGAAACGCCGGAGGAGGGTCGCGGCCTGCTGGGTGTCGCCGGATCTGAAGACGTCGTCGGAGGGAGGCTGGGTCGCTGGAAAACAAAGGGGGGCGGCTAGGCAAGGGAGAGGAGGAAAAGAAGATGGAGCTTAGGGTTCTTTTTTTTTTCCCTTTTGTTTTTCTTTCTTTTTGTTTTAAAACAAACCCAACCCAAAAGCCCAACATACCCAAGCCCAAGAGGAGAAAAAAGTCCATTCCATCCTTAAAACAAGGCCCACTACACGAAATCCGACGAATATAAATTTAATTGGAGTTTAGAGCCCGATGAAAATGTATAAATTTAATTTAACAGTTAATTTAGAAATTAAATAAATAAATAAAAATCTCCTAATTCGAGACCAACCAACTTGAGGGACTCGGGGCGTTACATATTGATTAGTTATTATCAGTAATATCAAGTATTGAAATACTTATTATAAAGTATATTAGTGAGATATATTACACTGATATACATCATATTAGATATATCTATAATTGATATACTAAATATTAGAAAGAAATCACTATTTGGTATTTACACATTCAATTGCTTTTAAAAAAATTTAAACCTTCGGAGGACAGGTGGAGTTGTGTTATAGATGTCTTCTTAACTGTTTAGGGGTAAACATACCCAAGACACGTGGAGGACCCTTATTAGTGTTTGAAGAAATTAAATAAAAAGGATTGCTTAGGTCCACCTCGACCCCGCCGAGGAGACCGGGTTTGCCCGTTATAAAAGATGAAGTATGGGCACCAAGGTTCGACCTGACTGGGGACCGACCTGCTCGGAACCCGACAGGTCCGACATGAGAAAAGACATGTGACCGCCGGTCGTGTGTGCTGTCGGATCCGTCACCTATAAATAGAGGGCTTCATTTCACGCTCAGGTATCGAATCTCACCTCGAACTAAATACGGAGCCCGATCTATACTGACTTGAGCGTCGGAGTGCTTACCCTCTGGTGCAGGTCCACTCTAGCGTTCAGGTCGGGACCGGAGACCGGGTTCGAGCTCGATTCCTGAAGTACCGTTGTGTAAATTCCTGCATAAACATTTGGCGCCGTCTGTGGGAAAGGACATCCTAAGTCATCCCGATCTAGAAAATATACGCAACGATGGTGCATCCAGCAAACTCTGCTAATACGACAGAACGGAGGGGTGTGAACGCTAATAATGGCACTCAGCGAGACCTCGACGCAAGAATAGTCGAGGACCAGGTCCGAGCAGGACAAGAGGGAGATCTGCCGCGCAGATCTGCTCGCCATGCGAACCAAGAGCTACCACCTGCTCACCCGAAACCCTCAAAAGCCAACTGAGGCCGAGGAGGGCCCTCGAGAAAAACCTCTCAAAGGGCCAACCAGGCAGCAGACCCTGAAGCTTTGTCTACTCTCCAGCACGACTTGGATGATATGCGCCATCGGTTGCGCACAATGGAAGAAATGTACGCCGAGGCAACGCGTGCTAACCGAACTACGTCTCCCTCTAGGGTCCCGGGCGCACCTGGTGAAAAGGGAGCCCCATCCATCCAACCTGGCGACCGCGAGCCCATTCCAAACGTTGAAGGAGTGGATTACAGCTTGCGGGATAACAATCTGAGAAAACATTTAACTGAAAAAAAGAAGAGAACATCTCGGGAGCCGGAAGACTCTCCTTCCTACTCCCGAGAGTTCTCGAACTCGAACCTAATGGCTCAATCAAAATACAAGCCTCTGACACCAGAAGCTGTGATCACCAGGGAAGAGTTCGACCTGATGAAGCACAGATTCGATGAGCAAGTCGAGGCACTTAAAGCTGGGTGCGAGAAGAAGGAGAGCTCGTTTGACTATGGCGACTTAGGAGAATCGCCATTCACCTCGGATATTATGGAGGTCCGAATCCCTCCAAAGTTCAAAACTCCCACTATGAAACCCTATGACGGGTCTAAAGACCCAAAGAACTATGTTGAGGTCTTCGAGGGCCTCATGGACTTTCAAGCGGCAACAGATGCGATTAAATGCCGCGTCTTCCAGATCGCGCTCACCGGCAGCGCGCGCCTGTGGTACCGGAGACTGCCGGCCAAGTCGATCTCGACCTACTCCCAGCTGAGGAAAGAGTTCATTAGCTAATTCTCTTCTCGCCATTACGATAGAAAGACAGCGACTCACCTCGCAACCATCAGGCAGAAGGAAGGAGAGACGCTGAGAGAATACGTCACAAGGTTCCAGGAGGAGCAGGTGAAGGTCGTGTACTGCTCCGATGATTCGGTCATAGTGCTACTTCCTCACTGGCCTGGCCGATGAGACCCTCACCATAAAACTTGGAGAGGAGGCTCCAGCCACTTTCGCCGAAGTATTACAAAAGGCGAAGAAAGTCATTGATGGGCAGGAGCTCCTCCGAACCAAAATTGGCCGACCTGAAAAGCAGATCGACCAGAAGAAGTTGACCCAAGAGAAGAGGAAGGCTGATTCCAAATCTAGAGATAAGGGATCGTCCTCTTCCGCAAGCAGAACAGAGTACCGTAGGTCGGAGAGTGGCCCCAGCCGAAGCCGACCTTATGAACGGTATACTCCAACCACCATCCCCATCTCCGAGATACTCACGAACATCGAGGAGAGCGAGATGGAAAAGCTCTTCAAGCGACCTGAGAAGCTCCGAGGAGACCCAAAAAAGCGCAACAAAGATAAATACTGCCGTTTTCATCGTGATCACGGCCATAACACGACAAGTTTCTGGGAGCTGAAGCGCCAGATTGAAGACCTCATTCAAGACAGTTACTTCAAAAAGCTAGCTCGCGAGGCCAGGCGCGAGGTATGCATCAGCAGGGAGCAGAAGCCCACTTGCTCCATCACTTTCGTCGATGCCGACCTGGAGGGGGTCCACTTGCCCCACAACGATGCACTGGTGATCGCCCCTCTGATCGATCATGTCCTGGTTAGGAGAGTGTTGATAGATGGAGGCGCGTCTGCCAACATCTTGTCCCTCCCAACATATCTTGCCTTGGGGTGGACCAGGTCTCAGTTGAAGAAAAGTCCAACACCTTTGGTTGGATTCTCTGGAGAATCGGTCTCCCTTGAAGGGAGTATCGATCTACCAGTCACGATTGGACAAGATGCTACCCAAGTAATGCAGATGGCTGAGTTCGTGGTAATCGACGGTAAGTCGGCCTACAACGCCATCTTCGGGATACCCGTCATCCACTCATTCCGGGCCGTCCCCTCCACACTGCATGAAGTCCTGAAGTACTCAACCCCTAATGGAGTGGGCACGGTCCAAGGTGAGCAAAAGACCTCACGAGAATGCTATGCATCTGCGCTTAAAGGGTCGGCCGTATGCGCCCTGGAAGAGCAGACCAATCGTGGCAAGCTGCAAGGGTCCGAGACAGACCTGCCCAAGGAAGGCAAAAGGCAGTTCTCCCCGCCAACAGAAGAGCTCGAGCTTGTTCCTTTACTTAGCCATGAAAAACAAGTAAGCATAAGAACCAAGTTGGGGGCCACTGACAGGGAAGAACTGATCAATTTCCTCAGGTCTAACTCGGACGTCTTCGCATGGTCTCACGAGGACATGTCTGCCATTGACTCAAAGATCATGGTGCATCGCCTCAACATAGACCCATCATTCTGACCTGTAAAGCAAAAAAGAAGACCTGTAAATAAGGAGAGGAGTGATGTAATTGTTGAAGAAGTAAACAAACTTTTAAAAGCATAATATATACGAGAAATTCTGTATCCCGAGTGGCTCTCTAATGTAGTATTAGTTAAAAAGTCCAACGGGAAGTGGAGGATGTGCGTGGACTTCACTAATTTAAATAAGGCATGCCCAAAAGATTGCTTCCCTCTTCCGAGGATCGACCAGCTCGTGGATGCAACGGCCGGACACGAGCTGCTCACCTTCATGGATGCCTATTCCGGATACAACCAAATTAAAATGCATTTGCCAGACCAAGATCATACCGCGTTTATTACAGACCACTGCTACAAGGTGATGCCTTTTGGCCTAAAGAATGCGGGTGCGACCTACCAGAGGATGGTGAAGAAAATGTTCGCTAAGCAGATCGGTCGGAATATGGAAGTGTATGTGGACGACATGCTTGTCAAGAGCAAGCAGTCAAAGTCGCATCTTTCCGATCTGACCGAAGCCTTTGGAGTGCTACGCAAGTATCAAATGAAGCTCAATCCGACCAAGTGTGCCTTTGGAGTCTCCTCGGTAAAGTTCCTTGGTTTTATGGTAAATAATTGTGGGATTGAGGCTAACCCAGAGAAGATAAAGGTCGTGCTCGAGATGGAGGCGCAGAAGACTCTAAAGCAGCTTCAGTGCCTCAATGGCAGGATTGCAGCCTTAAATAGGTTCGTGTCAAGATCAACGGACAATTGCCTTCCTTTCTTCGAGGTTCTTAGGAAGAAGGGACCATTCGAATGGACAGTAGAGTATGAGCAAGCGCTATAGCAGTTAAAAGACTATCTCTGCTCGGCACCTCTACTCGCAAAGCCATTGCTAGGAGAAAAGCTCAACTTGTACCTGACAGTATCTGATAGCGCCGTCAGCTCGGCACTGATCAAGCAGGAGGGTGCGAGCCAAAGCCCCGTTTATTACACCAGTAAGGCCATGACTGAAGCCGAGACCAGATACCCTCAAATGGAGAAGCTGGCCCTTGCTTTAGTCACCTTGGCCCGAAAACTTAGGTCGTACTTCCAAGCGCACACGGTCGTAGTACTCACAAACCTGCCCCTGAAGAATATCTTCCTTAAGCCTGAAACATCAGGGCGTCTGATGAAGTGGGCATTAAAGTTGAGCGAGTACGACATCCACTTCGAGCCCAGAACCGCGTTGAAAGGGCAAGCAGTGGCAGATTTTATCCAGAGCTCACTCCACCACCTCAGTTGGCCAAGTCCAACCTCCCGTGGACGATCTACGTTGATGGATCTTCTAACGAGAGGGGGTGCGGGGCAGGAATCCTCTTGCTCGCACCAGAAGGTGAGCGATTCGAATATTCTCTGCGGTTCAACTTTCGGACGTCAAATAATGAGGCCGAGTATGAAGCACTCCTAGCAGGCCTGCTCGTTGCCAAAGGACTGGGGGCCAATCACATTAAGGTCTTTAGTGACTCCCAACTAATTGTAAATCAGATTAAGGAAGAGTACCAAACGAAGGACCCCCGGATGGAAAAATATCTAAGCAAGGTCAGATCGCACCTCGCCCATTTCGGAACTTACGAGGTGAGTCAAGTTCCAAGATCTGAGAACTCTAATGCGGACGCCTTGGCCAAATTGGCATCAGCATATGAGACCGACCTGGCTAGATCTGTCCTGGTCGAGATCTTGGACACTCCTTCAATCTTGGAGCCAGATGTAATGGAGGTTGATACTCCATCACCCACTTAGATGGACCCAATCGTGGAGTTCACCAAATGAAACCCACCGCATGATCCGAAGGAGCAAAAGAAGATGGCGCGAAGAGCAGCTCGGTTCACACTCCGAGAAGGAATGTTGTACCGACGTGGCTTCTCCCTGCCTCTCCTCAAGTGTGTGACTCCCGAAGAAGGCCTTTACATTCTTACGGAAGTTCATGAAGAGGTGTGTAGAAACCACTCTGGCGCCAGGTCGTTATCGGCCAAGGTGGTTCGACAAGGGTACTATTGGCCCACTGTGGAGCAGGATGCAAAGCAGTTTGTGAAAGCTTGTGACAACTGCCAGCGTTTCGCAAACATAATCCATCAACCTCCCGAACTGCTCACCCCCATCTCGGTCCCATGGCCATTTGAGCAATGGGGGGTAGACATCATAGGTCCTTTTCCTCTGGGCAAATGACAAACAAAGTTCGCCGTTGTCGCTGTGGACTATTTCACTAAGTAGGCCGAAGCCGAGGCACTATCCCACATCACAGAGTCCAGGGTCACGTCGTTCATATGGACAAACATCGTGTGCCGCTTTGGCATACCCAATGCTATTGTGACGGACAACGGAAAACAGTTTGGCAATGCAAAGTTCAAGGACTTTTGCAAAAAACTGGGTATAAGCCACCTCAGTTCGTCCCTTGCGCATCCAAAAGCAAATGGGCAGGTTGAAGCAGTAAACAAGATCATAAAGCGAGGACTCAAGCTAAGGTTGGACTCCAGAAAGGGAAGATGGGCCGAGGAGCTACCTGAAGTTTTGTGGTCATATCGAACCACCCCAAGAGAGTTAACTGGCGAAACTCCGTTCTCGCTAGCCTTTGGCTACGAAGCTGTTGTACCAGTCGAGATCGGCATACCAACAGACAGGGTAGAGCAGTACGAGCCTACAAGGAACGAGGAGGAGCTACTCCTTAACCTGGACTTATTGGAATGGAAAAGGGAAATGGCCCAGCTGCGCTTGGCAGAGTATCAGAACAGAATGGCCAGACATTACAATGCCCGGGTTCGACCTCGAAGCTTCCAGGTTGGACATTTGGTCTTAAGAAGAATTCAGAGTCATGTTGGCACCCTTGAACCAAGTTGGGAGGGACCATTCGAAGTCAAAGGCATAGTCCGACCTGGAACTTATATGCTGGCCAATCTGGAGGGAAAAGTGCTTGCGCATCCATGAAACGCGGAGCACTTGAAGCAATATTACCCTTGAAATGTCAAAATAGTCCCAAAATGAGCTTGTAAAAATTTTCAAGGGGCGGAGCTTTCAATAAATGGGGTTATTTAATTTCATAACTCCGAGATCGATTAGAAATTAAATGGGGGCCACGGACTCCCATAAGACTTAAAATCGGCAACCTCAAAACCCATGGGTTCGAGGTGCGATGTCAGAATCAGTTACGAGCCAAAATTCAATCCTTTGAACGCTTAAATTAAAGGTGCGATGTTGAAGGTTCAAGAAATTCAATCCTCTAAACCTACGGGTTCGAGGTGCGATGTGAATGTTAATTATGGCTTCCGAAAGTTTGTCGATATTATCTTCGGACTTCCGAGTTCGAGGAGAAATATTAAAAACCACTTAAAGAAACTCTCAAATTCAAACCTTAAGTAAAAAGGTGCGATGTGGAAAGAGTTATCTTACGCTCAAACCTTTAAATTTACAAGTTAAGAGGCGTGAGATGGAAGTTATAAGTTTAAAAGTTTAAGGGAAAAGTAATGAGAGCAAAGGTCAGAGCTAGATACGCAAAAGTGAAGGAATGAAAATTTCATTGATTAAAAAGATAGAGCCAAGGCTTATGTACCTTGCAGCTCTGCCCTGAGACTTACAAAAATTAATAACAAAAGAGAAAAGGAAATAGCCTCAGCTACTTCCGAGGTGGGAGGACAGCTCGCCTTGGGACCCCAGAAGGTTAACCTCCTGAGATCCATCCTGCTGTGAAGGAACCTCCTCTTGCGTCGTGCCGATCTCATTAGGCTCTTGGCTAGGAGCATCCTCATCCTCCACGTCGGAGTAGTCAGAGTCCAGCTCCCTAACGTACTTGTCCACCAGAGATTGGGGGCCAGGAGTTCCATTAGGCCCAGAAGCCCACTTCTCAGAGTATTTCTTCTTGAGATCGCTGAGATCGCTCTGAAGGTGAGCCATGTCGGCAGTAATGCCCTTCATCAGGAACTTGAAGCCGGCGTCGCTGAAATCCTTGGCAAACCCATCAAAGTCTGAGTGTTACCTGAACCACTCCTCCAGCAGCGATCCAGTGGTAAGGCGCTCCTTCAGGTCTTTAAGCTCGTCTATGAGGCGCCCGATAGAGGCATCCTTCTCCTCAAGGACTTGGGCGAGATCGTCCTTCTCCTTCAGGAGTTGGAATTTCTCCTTCTCCAGCCCCTTGGTGATCGCATGGGCTGCTCGGAGGTGGGCCTTGTGCTTCTCACCCTTCTTCTTCAAAAGTTCGGCCTTGGCATCCACCTCGCCTTGGGCCTTTAGCAGTTCGCCCTTCAGCGTGGTGGCAGCCTCCAAGGCAGCGGAGGAGTTCGCCTTCTCTTTTGCCGCCAAAGCCTCCCTTCCATCCAATTCAGCTTTGATCATAATCGCTGAATGAATGGAAGCGACAAACGTCTGCGAAAGTCAAAAGACACGATGGTTAGATCGAACTGAAAAAATAAAAAAATAATAAATAAACAATAAAAGGTAGGTGCAAAGTAGATCTTACCTCGGCAGCGTTGTCAATGGTGCTCTGCAGTACGGGCCCAGGATCACTCATGAACTTGGATGCTCTCCTCAGGCAGCGGTCCAAGCACGTGGCCGAGATGCGGGACACTTGGTCCTTCACCCCGGAACTTGACGGTTCCATCCTGAACCGCATTCGCACATCTGATGTCCCCCCCATCCGAGCTTCGGGGTCATCCACCAAATCAGCATGGCTCGTAGGCAGAGTCCCACGAGCCCCACCTTCCGAGGAGGAGGAGGTCTTCTTCTTCTTTCTTCTCCTCCTCAAAGGCGACTCTCCCCTCACCTCGTTCAGGGGAGATACGTCAAGCGCCTCAGACTCTTCCCTCGGACGCTTCTCTTCAGATCGACCCCCAGACAAGTCTAGTTCGATCACGGGGGTAGGGACTGCAGAAGATGGCCTAGAGTTACCCTGAGCCTCAGTCCGTGGCACCGTAGGCGTCACCAGTTCAGTACCCACCACGGTTTTGAGGGCGTGAGCACGACCCTTGGACTTACGTTTCACGCTGCTCGTGAATCCACACACCATTGCTGCAAAATAAACAAGCATAAAGTTAGAAATCAAAGGAAAGATTAAATTGAAGACGAGATCGAACACGGCTTACCGAGCTCGGAGTTTGGCCTTAAAGCTTCAATTGGTCGAACCAGAGGGTTGTAGTCAAGTAGCCCTGACCACAAAAGTAGCTTGTCGGTGACCAAGGTTCCGATCTTTCTGCCCTTGGGGAAGTTGTCCTTGTAGTATTTGAGGGTGTCAAAGGTGGCTTGAGCGAGCTCGGGAATTGGCTTGATTGATACTGCACAAAACAAACAAAAGTTCGAAGTTAAAAGTGAATATCAAGAAATTAAAAGAAAAGAAAACGAGAAAGACTCCATACCTAAGTTCCCGAACCTAGTGGGAACATAAAAAAAGGCACGACCTGATTCGTCCTTTGCCAGCCACTCTCCAGAGGCAAAGAACCACTTGCCTACCCATCCTTTGATGGAGGTCGGCCCCTTGACTATACCACCTGCGCCCTTCGTTGCGCACATATAGTACCGACCTGGTTTTTTTGCTATCCTCTTGGCCTCAAAACACCCAAGAAGCTGGTCAACACTTAACAGCTCGGCCTCATCCTCGTCCCGGGCTCGCAACCAAAAAAGAATGGCTAAGGCAAAAATGACACCCCACCCATTGGGGGCCACTTGAGCAGGAGCCAGTCCAGTTCGGTTTAAGAACTCCTGAGCAAAGGGATGAAGGGGAAGTCTGAAGCCGTACTCAAACATCTTCAAATAAAGAGTGACCCATCCCTCTGGAGGATTGTCAGCTCTTTCCCCTTCCTCCGGAATCCTAAGGAGGATGTTGATTACGCTTGTTTACATGCGTAAAAAGAAGGTTTTAGATGCTGTTTTTACTATGTTTCAGCTTTGTTTCGGATTTTTCTCGGTCGTTTGAGTTCCAATTCATGCAAAATTCATATATTATGGTTTGTGGTTGGCTTATATTATATTTATGAAATTTTAGGACCATTTGGGAGTGGAAATTAATCAAAAGAAGCAAAAAGACGAAAAAACATCATGGGAGGCGCCAGGCGCCTGGGAAGCCTGCAGAAAAACTGGTTTTCTTCCAACTTTGCCCTTAATGAAACGCGTCTTCCAATGCGTTTTGGTGGTTCCAACCGATGCATACGTGTAGAAGAAGTGTTCCACTATCAGTTTGAGCAGGATTTGGTTAGTCAAAAGAGTTGGAAATGGGTGATTCACCATCGTTTAAGGACCTACCTAACCAAGTCTGCACAGCTATGAATTCCAGCAACTTCTCCACCAAATTCATCAAGCCTTGCCTCCTTCTCTTGATCATTTTTAGTGTTTCTTTATTGCTTTCTAAGTACTTTTGAGTTGCTTTCATTAGTTGCTTTTGGTTTTTAAATCCCGAGCACTTTACATTCCTTTATTGAGCTTTGTTTTGTTTCCATTTGTACTTAGTCATTTTCTACTTATTCAAATATATAAAAATCCAGCACTTTGCTTATCTTCCCTTTGCCTTTACTTTATTTTTAGTTAAGAGAGTTGTGTTTTTGGAGGAAAGAGCACGTGACACTCCCCCTTGCTTGAAAGAGAAGGGCGAAGCTCTCAATCCCGATAAAAACTCTCCGTTAGTTAACTTTTGTTTTTCACACACGCATTCCACATTCAACCATTTTACTTGCTGTATTTTCTTCAACATGTCTTTCTAAATTCCCGTCTCTAGCCCGGTTATGGATAGTTAGCCTTTTATTTCTAATAAGGGTTGCTAAGAAGTAGTGTTTTTGCTTTCCATTCATTGCTCAACATGTTTTCCCAAAAAGTTAGGATTTAGAGAAGGCCACTGTAAGTCTTAACAAGTCAATACTGAAAAGGTTGCTTATTTGCATTGTTGAGTGGTTAAACCGAGGAGAGGAGCGCCTTAGACATAAGGGTTTCGCTTAAGTAGCCTAGACATAGGACCTTAACCCGAGGTTGCGACTATTTCCATCCTAAAACTAAGATATCTCTCGTAATAGACATATTAGGGAATGTCTTATGACTTTGAACTTGCTTAGACATAAGTCAAGTGAAAAGCGTAGTCGTTGGTTCCTAAAGTAAAATGCATATCGTCCTTAGCATGTCCTTGATTCTTTGTTGGCTAACTTGAAGTAATTCGGGCTAGGTTTTATCATTATAAGTCCAAATCCCAAATCCAAAACCATTATTTGGGACCACTTCCCATTTTACAAGAATCACTCATTTCAACATTCACTATTCTTTAAAACTTTAGAGTTTGGAAACTATTTAGAAGTCCTTGAGGATCGATACTTGGATACTCCATCCATTTTATATTACTCTGACAGGTGTGCGCTTGCATCTATATAATTGTTACCACGCTTAGTGCGTGCGTTCAGCAAAACGCCCAGTCAAGTTTTTGGCGCCGTTGCTGGGGACTTTAGTTTTAAAATTATTTTCAAATTCTTTTAGTTTTTATTGTTGTGAATTGTTGCTGGGTGTAATTTCCATCCACCATTTTTGTTCTATATTTTTGGTCGTTTATCTCACAAGGGTAAGTTAAAGTGCATGAGCACAAGATCTTTTCTTCTACCCCTTGACCTTGAGATTGAGCGGACCCTTCGAAAAACTCGAAAGGAGCAAAGACTTCGAAAACAACTAGAAAAGCAAAAAGAGAGAGAAGGTGAAATCAGTCCTGAAAGTGAGGTAGAGAGTACGAGCACATCAATGGCAAATATTCCACCTCGTGATCCGGTTGATCCACCTGCTGTTAACGGTAATATGAGGGATCATGCGAGAAATGATGAATTCAACCATATCCAGATGGCGGACAACAGAGACGTGGCAATGCGAGAATATGCCGCCACGGCTTTTCAGAACTTTGATTCAAGGATAGTCAACCCTATTCCAGCCCACGCAAACTTTTAGCTTAAACCAATGATGTTCCAAATGTTGCAGACAATTGGACATTTTGGAGGGCAGGAACATCAGGATCCACATGATCATCTGAAATCATTCATTCAAATTGCAAATGAATTTCGATTACATTGTATAACAGACGATGCTCTGGGACTAAAACTTTTTCCATTTTCTTTGAAGGACCAAGCTAGAGCATGGCTCAATGCATTTCCACCAGGATCCATCACCACATGGGGGTCGTTAGTGGAGAAGTTCTTAACAAAATTCTTCCCACCTACTCGCCACGCTGATATCAGAGAGGAGATCATCTCCTTTAGACAGTATGATCGTGAACCTGTTCACGAGGCGTGGAAGAGATTTAAAGAACTAATCCGGAAATGTCCGAACCATGGCTTGCCGGCATGCATCCAGATAAAACATTTCTTTAGAGGTTTAGATCATCCTACTAAGATGATGCTAAACAATGCTGCCAACGGAGCCTTTACAAAGAAGACATTCAACGAGATAGTTGACATCCTAAATGACTTAGCTTCACACAACGAACTATGGTGTTCGCAAAGATCTAGGGCAGCACCAAAGAAGCAAGATCCAGCTGGAGTTTTGGCTCTGGACATTGCAACCTCGATGCAAAAATAGATGGTTACAATGAACCAGAGGCTGAAAGAGATGGCTTTGGGAATAAAAAATCCATTCGCCACACCGATACAACCTGTGCAGTCGGATTTGTGCACTCCTGCCCCTGTTTGCCAAGTCAACGATCTCATTTGTTCATTTTGCAGTGAAAACCATATTTATGATAATTGTCCACATAACCCTGCTTCTGTTTTTTATGTAGGACATGGGAACAATAGGAACTTTAACCCATATTCGAACACTTACAACCAAGGTTGGAGGCACCACCCTAATTTATCATGGGGAGGTCAAGGAGGTTCGAGCGGTTTTAATCAAGGACAGAGCCAGTAGAACAAGCAGCCCTATGTTCCACCAACACAGCAATACATCCCACCATCGCAACAGCAGTACAATCAGAGAACACAGACTTCACCAATTCAAAATAACAACTCAAATCTTGAGAATATGATGAAGGAGTACATGGCCCGAACCGACGCAGTGATACAATCCCAAGCGGCATCAATGAGGAATTTCGAGACCCAATTGGGACAGCTCGCCAATGAATTGAAGAATAGACCACAAGGTTCTTTTCCAGGCCATACTGAATTACCAAAATGAGAAGGGAAAGAACAGTGCAAAGCTGTCACCCTTAGGAGTGGACTGGCATATGATGGACCAACAATGCCAACAACAGATGTACAGATTCCGTCCACTGAACCAACTGTAAAGATACCAGAGAATCCAACAACATCAGAAAAAGAAAATATTAGAAAAGGTAATGAGGACACCCTGAGTGTTCCTCCACAGGTACAACCTTCTTTTACCCCTACTCCCTCGTTTCCACAAAGATTAGTTAAGAAAAATAATGATTCCCAGTTTAGAAAATTTTTAGATATTTTAAAACAATTGCATATAAATATACCATTAGTGGATGCTCTAGAACAGATGCCAAATTATGCTAAGTTTTTGAAAGATATAGTTTCTAGGAAGAAAAAAATAGGAGAGCATGAACTGGTAGCCATGACAAAATGTAGTAGTGAAGCTGTAGGCAGCCCGCTACCCATGAAATGTAACGATCCTGGCAGTTTTACCATTCCATGTTCCATAGGACGAAAAAACTTAGGAAGGGCATTATGTGATCTAGGCGCTAACATTAATCTTATGCCATTATCAGTTTTCAAATCTTTGGGCATAGGAGAAGCTAGACCTACTACGGTTACCCTCCAACTAGCAGATAGATCTATCATAAGACTTGAGGGAAAGATAGAAGATGTTTTAGTCCAGGTGGACAAATTCATTTTCCCTGCAGACTTTATCATTCTAGATTGCGAGGCAGACTTAGACGTTCCCATTATTTTGGGAAGACCATTTCTAGCCACTGGGGATACAGTTCTTAATGTGAGGAAGGGAGAAATTACAATGAGGGTAAATAATGAAGAAGTTAAATTTAACGTTCTAGACGCCATGAAATTACCAGGAGACTTTGAAGAGTGCTCTGCTATAAATAGCTTGAATCCTGTTATGTTTGATGAGTTTTATGACTTGTTAGTTACAGAGATTGAAGAAGAGCTTGATAAGATGGCAGAAGGACCGGAAGATGTGACCAATCCTGTTGAAAAAATACAAAAAGAAGAATGCAAGTCGTTACTTCCGTCCATAGTGGAACCACCCACTTTGGAGCAGAAGCCATTGCCGTCGCATTTGAAATATGCGTATCTAGGGGATAACGACACTTTACCAGTTATTATAGCTTCCAATTTATCACCTACTAATGAATATTCTTTATTGCAGATTTTGGAGAAACACAGAAAGGCCATTGGATGGACGATAGCAGATATCCGAGGGATAAGCCCGGCCTTTTGCATGCACAAAATTCTATTGGAAGAAGATGCTAAGAACTCTATTGAGAGTCAAAGGCGGTTGAACCCGAAGATGAAAGAGGCTGTAAGGAAAGAAATTCTTAAATGGCTTGACGCCGGTGTTATATACCCAATATCCGACAGCAGCTGGGTAAGTCCAGTACAGTGTGTACCAAAGAAAGGGGGTATAACCGTCGTGGCCAACGAGGAGAATGAGCTCATCTCAACCTGAACTGTGAGCGGGTGGAGAGTTTGCATTGACTATCGCAAACTCAACAAGGTAACAAAGAAAGACCATTTTCCTCTTCCGTTTATTGACCAGATGCTCGACCGTCTGGCAGGTAAGGATTTCTATTGTTTTTTAGATGGATATTCGGGTTATAATCAAATTACTATTGCTCCAAAAGACCAGGAGAAGACAACATTTACGTGTCTGTATGGTACGTTCGCTTTCAGGCGAATGCCCTTTGGACTATGCAATGCACCCGCGACTTTTCAGAGGTGTATGATGGCCATCTTCTCTGACATGGTAGAAAATATTCTAGAAGTTTTTATGGATGACTTTTCTGTTTTTGGAAATTCTTTTGACGCATGTTTAGTTAATTTGGAGAGAGTATTGGAGAGATGTGAACAAACAAACCTAGTCCTAAATTGGGAGAAGTGTCATTTCATGGTACAAGAGGGTATTGTTTTGGGTCACAAAATTTCCAAGCAAGGAATCGAGGTAGACCACGCTAAGATAGACATCATTTCAAAGCTACCTCCTCCTACAAATGTCAAAGGGATTAGAAGTTTTTTAGGGCATAGGGGATTTTACTGCCGCTTTATAAAAGACTTTGCTAAAATTTCTGAACCCTTGTGTCAATTGTTAGAACATGATAGACCATTTGTTTTTGATGATGACTGTTTAAAATCATTTGAAATGTTGAAAGTTGCTCTAAGTTCAGCCCCTATAATTATCGAACCTAATTGGGATTTACCTTTCGAGCTCATGTGTGATGCCAGTGATTATGCAATAGGAGCTATGTTAGGACAACGTAAAAACAAGATCTTGCATCCTGTGTATTATGCTAGTAAGACTCTGACCGGTGCACAACTCAATTACACTACTACTGAGAAGGAACTGTTAGCAGTTGTATTCGCCTTTGATAAGTTTAGGTCTTACTTGATAGGCACAAAAGTCATTGTTTTTACTGACCATTCTGTTTTAAAATATTTATTTGCTAAAAAAGATGCTAAACCACGTTTGATACGGTGGATTTTGTTACTTCAAGAGTTTGATATTGAAGTTAGGGACAGGAAGGGTACTGAAAACCAAGTTGCTGATCACCTGTCTAGATTGGAATCCCCGCTCTGCGATAATGGAACTGTTATACGTGAACAGTTTATTGACGAGCAACTCTTGCGAGTTGATTCAGTTCCGTGGTATGCCGATATAGCAAATTATTTGGTAAGTCGAATAGTTCCTTATGAGTTCAACAAGCAACAGGTAAAGAAATTTCTAAATGAAGTTCGATGTTATCGTTGGGATGAGCCTTTTTTATATAAGCTAGGACCTGACAATATCTTACGTAGGTGTGTCGCAGAAGAAGAGCACGAGGCGATATTAGACGCTTGTCATATGTCTCCATATGGAGGACATTTTGCAGGACACAAAACCGCAGCCAAAGTTTTGCAAAGTGGGTTCTTTTGGCCCACTCTGTTCAAAGATGCACATAAGTTTGCCCAGGTTTGTGATAAATGCCAACGGACAGGTAATATATCTAAACGCCACGAAATGCCTCAAACTCCGATCCTGGGATTGAAATATTTGATGTGTGGGGTATAGATTTTATGGGTCCATTTCCATCTTCTAATGGTAAGCTTTATATATTGTTAGCAGTAGATTATGTTTCGAAATGGATAGAAGCCATTGCAACTGCTACCAATGATTCAAAAGTTGTCATTCGTTTTCTGCAAAAGCACATTTTTACGCGTTATGGAACCCCGCGTTGTCTGATAAGCGATGGGGGGGCTCATTTTGTGAATAGGTCTATGCAAAAGTTGCTGACTAAATACAATGTGCGTCATAGGGTTGCAACAACATATCATCCTCAGTCGAATGGGTTAGCCGAAATATCTAATAGGGAGATAAAAAAACATTTTAGAAAAAACTGTAAATCTCAACCGTAGGGATTGGTCTTTTAAGCTTGATGATTCACTTTGGGCATATAGGACAGCATTTAAGACTCCCCTCGGCATGTCCCCCTATAGGCTAGTTTTTGGAAAAGCATGTCATTTGCCTCTTGAGCTAGAATATAAAGCATTTTGGGCTACTAAGAAATTAAATTTTGATTTGTTGGCTGCAGGTGAAGCGAGGAAGTTACAATTGTTGGAATTAGAAGAACACGGGCACTTTTCTTATGAGAATGCTAAGTTGTTTAAGGAAAAAACTAAACAGTGGCATGATAGGCGTCTTCGGCCGAACAATCTTCAAGAAGGTGATCTGGTTCTGTTATTCAATTCTAGGTTGAAACTTTTTCCTGGGAAACTTAAGTCTAGATGGTCTGGTCCCTTTAAAGTTTTTAAAGACTACCCATATGGGGCAGTGGATCTAGTTGACTCTAAGGGAAGTATTTTTAAAGTAAATGGGCAGAGACTTAAGCCGTATTTTGGAGAACCAGTGGATAGAGGAAAAACCTCTATTCAACTTTCAGGTCAATAAATTTTTGCGAAAAATGTTTTTTTTTCTTCTTATCCGTTTTTTAAAGAACAAAAGTAAAGGAAGGAAGTCTTTGTATCTTGTATTTTCTTGTTGTTTAATTATAAAGTTTTTCTTATTAAGAGAATGTTTTTGAAAACGTTGAAAAAAAACAAAAAGAAAGAAAAAAAATGTTGAAAGAAAAAAAAAAACAAAAGAATTACGCAGGCGCCTGGCGCCTGCCCTTTGCGAAAATAAATCACGCAGGCGCCTGGCGCCTGCCCTGTTTTTCCAGCAATTCGAAAATATTTTCCTTCTCGATTTGGGTTTTAATTTTCGATAATATGGGCTTTATTTTGGGTCAAACATTAATCCTCTATGATTTAACTTTAAAACTTCTCTTCAAACTCAAATTTTGTTTCCCTAATCTTATTTGGAATTCAAACATTTTTTTTTCTTTTAGGTTTAGGAAACCTAGTTTAACTTAAATCTCAATCCCTTTCCATTTAGGATTTAGTTTGGGGAAAGCTTTAAATAGACCCATTGCCTAAGCTTTACAACTCCACCAAAACCCACACAACTCTCTTCTTCCCCTTGTTTTTTCGGCAAAACCCACTCCCTTCATCACCCTTGTTTTCGATTTTCAGCCACCACCAAAAAGAAGAAGAAATTTCCAGCATTTGCTTACATCTATGGCTTCTTCTTCTCAACATACTTCACTTCCTACCTCTTCTACTCAAGCTCCAAATGCCACAAGCATTCCCTTTCCACCATTGGAGAACTTCCAACACCACATGGTTTCAGGTTCTAGGCTAGCTGCTGTTCGGGGAGGAAACCCGCTCCAAACATTTGAATGTCCTCCATCCCAAGCTCCTACACAACATCCTATAATGAGCCCACATGGTTATGTTAATTTTCAGCAACTACCCACCCTTAATATACCTCAAAACAGTGAGTTTAGGGCTGAAAATCCTCAACAACTTCCTCCAATGATCAATCCGGGTATGTACCAACCGTTTATGTTTAACCCGGTTCCTTCCTATCATTTTCCCTTGTCCCAAATGCAAATTCCAGCTAGTGTTCATCCTTATGGAATGCCAAACCCATCTACTCTATTTCCTAGCCTTCCACCTTATTATGGAATGGGTCATTGGGTACCTCCAACCAATTATGGGATGCTTTGACCTAGGGTTCCCCCACCACCTCAACTTCCATTCCTAGAAAGAGGACCTCAAGCACCACAATTGAACCCTAACATATTGAGTACCTTTAACATGGGACAACTAAAATCCTTAGAGCCTCCTAGGATGCCAACCCCAACCAATATGCCAATGAATGCAGGAGATGAGCATGGAGGAGAGCAAGAGAAGAGCCATAGCCATAGGCTAGAGCCCGGGGTTTCGATAGGGCAAAAGAGGAAGGGCAAGGAGGTGATGACAGACCCAGAAATTGAGGAAGATGGGAGTAGTAGGCGTCTGACGCCTAAGGATTCATCTATGGAGAACAGGGACGAGGAGCAGTTTTATTCATCTCCATTGATTATTACACCAGAAGATGGTTTTGATGATTTTCTACTGGTTTCACGAGGCCATTGTTCAAATATGCCGGAAACAGAGGATACCGACAACGAAGTGGTGAGAACAGATACTCAGGAACCTTCCCCATTGGATACACCTACAAAAGGAGCGTTTTGTAGTCACCAAGAGTTGCCTACTGGGGCAACTGGATCTACTCCGTTGGCAACGGATGAGTATGTCACACCGATGGCCACTCTACCAGGGGTAAGGGATGCTCACACTATTCCTTCTAATGAAGTTAACCCGCTTGGGTGTGATACAGGTAGATCCAAGGTTGGGGAGAATAGTACTCAAGAACCTACCAGCGAAGAAGATCTTGAGGACACGCAGACGATATGGGAAATGTTTCAATACTAGAGGCGGGAGAAAAGGAGTTCAAAACGTCGTGCAGTTCAGGCTAAGAAGCCGACAGTGCGCATGAATGAACCTAAAACGAGAGCTGCGAAAGCTAAAGCAGCTGAAGCTAAGAAGAAGGTAGTGGCACCTGGGCCAGTTGATACAATTGAACTGGACTTGTCTGAGGGAGAGGAGGTCGAGACGAAATGGAACGCGGCAAATTTAGCCACTCGAACCTCATTAATGAAATCCCGTAAGATTATGATAGAATTGGGATTCGATCTCACTCTAGGAGATGTACCTGATGATTGGAGGGAGACCGCTAGAGACAAAGAATGGAGACCACTCATTCAGCCCATACAATGTGAGGCTGTGGAGTTAGTCAGAGAGTTCTATGCTGCTGTCCATCCCTAGTCACATATAGCCATAGTGCGTGGGAAGGAAATAAGGTTTGATGCCACTCAGATCAACTACACCTTTAACATTAAGAATATCAGAGATGCTGTGGGCAATAAGATGTTAGTGACTCCGACTCTAGAACAGCTTGATGAGGCTCTAGAATGTGTTGGGAAGCCCTCTGCCACTTGGGATTTGACTACTCATGGCAAGGTACGACTAAAACCCGAGGATGTTTCCCTAGCTGCTACAGGATGGTTATACATAGTGAAAAACAGAATTCTGCCAACGAAGCATGATGAGCATGTCACTCAGCATAGGGCACTGCTGGTTTATGCCATGCTAAAGGGCATAGATGTGAATTATGGAGAATTGATTAATACCAGTATCCATGAGTGTGCCCACCGGACACGTGGTAAGCTTTATCACCCACGTTTGGTCACTTCTTTATGCTTGCGACAAGGTGTACAGCTCCCTGAGGATCAAATTAAGAGAGATGCCCCAATTGTGGAAGAGAAGAATATTCGACGTATTATCGCCCATGCGTTACAAAGAAGGGAAGGTACTGGGATGTCTCCTACATCGGAGATCCGTCGTCTTCGAGAGGAGAACCAACAGCTGCAAGATCAGGTTCGAGAAGTCGTGCAACATATCTACAACTTGAGGGCTTCATTGGATTTTGCGGTTTTACCTTCATGGCCTCCAGCGCTAGCTGCTATCCTTGGTCATCCATCTTCCAGTACCGACAATGATCCTAGTCCACAACCTCCGACTTCATGAAGGGGAGGTTCCTTCTTTGCTCTTTTTTTTTTGTATTACTCTTTTGGTTAATGACGTAGTTTGCATATTCTAGCATTACTACGCATTTTTTTGTATTGATTATGTTTTGAGCTCAGTTGAAGCATGAATAAATTAGTATCGTTTATCTTCTGATCGCTTAAAGTATGCCTTCACTTATCCTTAGTTTAGCTTTTGACATGCCTATTTTGAAGCATCTGTGTTGTGCATCTGATTTCATGTCGATGATGATTATAAGAGATTGTTGAGTTTTATGTCCTATGTCTGACTAAGCTTTGAGCTATTTCCTTTGTTTATGTGATAAACTCATTTTCTTTTATGTCTTTTTGATCTTTACAAACTTTAAGCTTTTTCTTTGCCCCTGTGTAGGAAGTCCTTGTCCTTTTTACTGTTAAGCCTTTTTCATCCCATGCAAAAGCCTTTTCCCAGTAAGGACACTGTCTCTCTTAAGTTTGGGGGGGGACAGTCGTTGTGTCAGTCATTGTTTCAGAAAGATAAAGTGTTATTTATATTTGAAAAATCATGCTATTTTCTTTTGAAAAAGAGTCAGAAAGAAAATGTTGAAAAGCACTTAGCTAAAAAAATAAAAACGAAAGAAAGAAAGAAACAAAAAAAGTTGCAAAAGAGTCAAAAAAGAGTCTTTGTCAGAGAAAATAAGAGTGGGGAAAAGACTTGTGTTGAAAGAAAAGAGTGGTATAAACAATGAGAGTTAAAGAAAATGTATTTATGATTTTCGAGTCCTATTGTAGACACCCATTTAGTTTTAGGTTGGGTTTTGACTTTGAAAATAGCAGTAAAGATGGTGATAAGTGACTTCGTGTTTCTCATTGCCGTCGTTTTATGACCTAGCTGTTAGTTCAAAGTCTTTCTACGAGTAGCTGTGGTTGAAACCGATGTTAGTGTGTGGAAACCTCAGGGGCTAGTAGCCGGTCTTTTAGATGTAAAAGTCTTAATGTAAGGAGGGAGTGTGCAGATTCCTTAGGGGTATTTGAAAACGTTTTCTGTTTTTGAAAGGCAAAAGGATTTTGAAAGAGAAAGTTTTTATCATTTCAAACTTGGTCTATAGTGACTAAGCTTACAAAGGCAATAGAATGGTAGGCTTTGACATCTTTTCCTTGAGACAATTTATGATTGAACATCTCGGTTGCTTTTGCTTTTCCTTGTCCATGTGTTAGAAAGCTGATTAAGTTGCTAAGTTTTGCTTGAGGACAAGCAAAAAGTTAAGTTTGGGGGTGTGATTACGCTTGTTTACATGCGTAAAAAGAAGGTTTTAGATGCTGTTTTTACTATGTTTCATCTTTGTTTCAGATTTTTCTCGGTCGTTTGAGTTCCAATTCATGCAAAATTCATATATTATGGTTTGTGGTTGGCTTATATTATATTTATGACATTTTAGGACCATTTTTGGAGTGGAAATTAATCAAAAGACGAAAAAACATCATGGGAGGCGCCAGGCGCCTGGGAAGCCTGCAGAAAAACTGGTTTTCTTCCAACTTTGCCCTAAATGAAACGCATCTTCCAATGCGTTTTGGTGGTTCCAACCGATGCATACGTGTAGAAGAAGTGTTCCACTATCAGTTTGAGCACGATTTGGTCAGTCAAAAGAGTTGGAAATGGGTGATTCACCATCGTTTTAGGACCTACCTAACCAAGTCTGCACATCTATAAATTCCAGCAACTTCTCCACCAAATTCATCAAGCCTTGCCTCCTTCTCTTGATCATTTTTAGTGTTTCTTTATTGCTTTCTTTATTGCCTCCTTCTACTTATTCAAATATATAAAAATCCAGCACTTTGCTTATCTTCCTTTTGCCTTTACTTTATTTTTAGTTAAGAGAGTTGTGTTTTTGGAGGAAAGAGCACGTGACACTCCCCCTTGCTTGAAAGAGAAGGGCGAAGCTCTCAATCCCGATAAAAACTCTCCGTTAGTTAACTTTTGTTTTTCACACATGCATTCCACATTCAACCATTTTACTTGCTGTATTTTCTTCAACATGTCTTTCTAAATTCCCGTCTCTAGCCCAGTTATGGATAGTTAGCCTTTATTTTCTAAAAAGAGTTGCTAAGAAGTAGTGTTTTTGCTTTCCATTCATTGCTCAACATGTTTTCCCAAAAAGTTAGGATTTAGAGAAGGCCACTGTAAGTCTTAACAAGTCAATACTGAAAAGGTTGCTTATTTGCATTGTTGAGTGGTTAAACCGAGGAGAGGAGCGCCTTAGACATAAGGGTTCCGCTTAAGTAGCCTAGACATAGAACCTTAACCCGAGGTTGCGACTATTTCCATCCTAAAACTAAGATATCTCTCATAATAGACATATTAGGGAATGTCTTAGGACTTTGAACTTGCTTAGACATAAGTCAAGTGAGAAGCGTAGTCGTTGGTTTCTAAAGTAAAATGCATATTGTCCTTAGCATGTCCTTGATTCTTTGTTGGCTAACTTGAAGTAATTCGGGCTAGGTTTTATCATTATAAGTCCAAATCCCAAATCCAAAACCATTATTTGTGACCACTTCCCATTTTACAAGAATCACTCATTTCAACATTCACTATTCTTTAAAACTTTAGAGTTTGGAAATTATTTAGAAGTCCTTGAGGATCGATACTTGGATACTTCATCCATTTTATATTACTCTGACAGGTGTGCGCTTGCATCTATATAATTGTTACCACGCTTAGTGCGTGCGTTCAGCAAAACGCCCAGTCAGATGTCATTCGGAATTTTAAACCCCCTACGAAGGGGTCCAAGATAGTGCTCGGGCATCCTAGAAGGGTACTCCAGACCCTGGCCCGAGGTGGAGGTATCGCTATCGTCTCCGTCATCTGAGAACCTAAAGTTCTCTATTTCTTCCAGCTCGGACTCTAACCTACGAGCTAAGACCTCCCCAGAGTCACTTGGTTTGGGGGGCGAACTACTTATTGTCCGACCTACACTACCCAGGCTATCGCTACTGGAGGGGGAACACAAGAAAACTACCATGTTTGAAAGAAAAGTAAGAGCAAGGAAAAGTGACTGACCTAGAGAAAGGGTTCGAGCTAGTTTCAGATCGAACTCCAGAAATTCAGGAAACGTAAGGTTTGACCTGAAGTTTCGGGACTATTTATAGTTGATCGGAAAAACCTCTACGCCATACACGTGTAATCAACGAGCGGCTAGGATCTTCTCGAGATACGCAACGGCGAAACACTTGAGTGCTCTGACAACCTGGCAAGTCGAAACGTCTTCTGCAACGGTCATATTCCCTCTACAAATGAAAAGTCGCCACGTGTCCAAAATAGATTCGAATAAACTTCTCTGCCAGGTCGAGATCGAACCTGATAGAGAGGGGGCCAATGTTTGGGGGTAAACATACCCAAGACATGTGGAGGACCCCTATTAGTGTTTGGAGAAATTAAATAAAAAGGATTGGTTAGGTCCACCTCGACCCCGCCGAGGAGACCGGGTTTGCGCGTTATAAAATATGAAGTATGGGCACCAAGGTTCGACCTGACTGGGGACCGACCTGCTTGGAACCCGACAGGTCCGACATGAGAAAAGACATGTAACCACCGGTCGTGTGTGCTGTCGGATCCGTCACCTATAAATAGAGGGCTTCATTTCACGCTCAGGTATCGAATCTCACCTCGAACTAAATACGGAGCCCGATCTATACTGACTTGATCGTCGGAGTGCTTACTCTCTGGTGCAGTTCCAGTCTTGTGTTCAGGTCGGGACTGGAGACCGGGTTCGAGCTCGATTCCTGAAGAACCGTTGTGAAAATTCCTGCATAAACATTAACCATTTAATAATCCGTAAATTTGTATTCATTTATGTACATACTTTGTTTAAATAATGTTTTGCATTTATACTCTCAGGCTTGGGAAATCGCAATTGGTTTCTAAACTATTTTTCATATTTAAACAATATCAAAACACATTAAAAGTAGTATATTTGAAATGATTGGTTATGAGTAATAAAACAGTGGTAAGTCAATAGTAAATCAATGGAACGTCATAAAATTATATTAGAATTATATATTAACATATGGATACCATAGTTATATCAGTAGATATCATGGGTACATCAGAACTACATTAATGGTAAATTATAGGCACATCAAGTGTATACCACACATATATTAATATTATGTCAATGGTAAATCAATGATAAATCGTATATTCATATCAAAAATTATATCAGTAAAAATTATAGATATATTAGTGGTAAATCAATGGTAACTCATATAATCATATTAAAAATCATATCAGTAGATATCATAGTTATATCATAAGTAGATCAATTATATATCCGTGTTACATTAGTGGTAAATCATATAATCATATAAAAAATTATATCAGTAAATATCATAATTATATCAGTAGTATATCATCAAAGATATATCAGTGGTAAATCAAAAGCATTCAAGTATATATGACACATACATGAGTGGTAAATCATGTAATCATATCAAAGCTTATATGAGTAGAAATCATAGCTATCTCACTATATTTTAAGGTTATATCAAACGTGTGTAAATGGTAAATCAGAGGTATATCAAGTATATATCACATATATATCAGTGTTATATTCGACTGGGCTACAATGCCTTTGTGTTTTTGGGTTGAAAATGGTAAATTTGAGATTTACTGACTTGGACCTCCATTTTTTTTTTAACAATATTCTGCTATATCTATAAAAGCAATAAGTTCATGCTAAATTTCAAATTTCCTTTAATTTTTTTTTGCTATAATTGCAAGTGTCCCTTGTTTAATTTTCTCCCAATTTATTGTTTGTTAGTTAACGGTCTAGCAGGGACTTAATGGACCTACAACTTTTAGCTCCAACAATCAAGAATTAATTAATTAAACTCTTTAATTAACCAATTTTACCATTAACTCAAGGTGACTTTACTAAAGACCAAGAGTTGCACTCTCATGAACTATAGCTGAGTTATGTCCACGAATATAATCATAACTGTTCATTTGATCCTTCACAAAGTGGTTCATGATCCCAACTGGAGGAAATTATCGTTTTGTCTCTAGTGTCATCTATTGCTCCTTAAGTCCTACTATTTCTCTAATGGATAAACTTTCATGATCTCATCATGGATTAATCCTTCTTAGGGTATCGAGAAGGTGAGTACCCTGTTATCCAAGTCCCAAACCAGTACTATAAGAGAATCACTTATATACACTATCAACAATGAAAAATGCACACTTTGCACTTTCAACTATTGAGAGGCTGTGAATTCCATCTTGTGTAACAATGTCCCCAGCTCTCCACTTGAATGTGTTCCCAAACCAAAAGGCTGATTGAATGAATGTTCACATCATCCTCACTTATATGAATAAGAGAACACGCCCTCAAAGGTGGAGTTCATAACACACTTAGGATTAAGATCAAATAAGTCTATGATCATCATATTGATGTGTTTGCCTTTTCTGTAATGGTCTTATTAGAAATTGCAAGATACACCATGGTTCGGTCTTATGCAATCTTGTTATATACGATACCTCCACACATGGCACCACATGAACATCGGAAGAGGACCACTTGTAACAGTTACAAAGTGGACCGTATCAACAATGTCTCCAAGATAAGGTCCTAACCCTCTCCATATACTGTAGACAATTTAAGCCACTACTCTTAAACTACATCGTCTCCTATTTCTAATATGTATACCTAGTTCAAGAATACATCTAATGGATAGGAGCAATTAGACAATGAATGCTTGATACAGATGAGAATATTCACATTAAGTTTGTTTTATTTCACGAGCTTAGGGCATATATTCCAACACTTAAAAGCACAACAATTCCAGGACCATCATCTTTCTCCACAACATAAGCATCAAATTCCATCTTGGATAGAACAAAAGTTGAAATAATTAAAGAGTAAAAACTATATGAATTGAAATTTTGAATTGTTGAGTGAACCAAGTCTCAAGTATCAAAATAAAAGCAAAAGTAATAGGGAATTGATTTTTCGAAATGATACGCGACAACTCAAGCATATGGACTACTTGAGACTCTGGTCACTTGAATCCAATCGTATAGATAGTTTAACCTTAGATAGTTTAACCTGAAAGGGAAAAGTTAGATGGATTACCTTTGCAGTCGATTACTTTAAGCAGACAGGTGACTCACTATCCTCGAGGTCAGAAACACTCCACGAGTTTGATGATCAATCAAACAAGCTTGCTCCAAAGGTAAAATGGAGTAACATAAGTTCAACCACACAAAAATATACATTATTTGGGGGGAGGGGAGGTGAGGGAGGTGTTTGTACATAGGCAACGGTGGAGAAACCTCTCATGTCGTAATCGATTTTATTAACTAATAACTTTTTCAACACGATAGGTGCCTATTTATAGGCCAAGGCAAAGGCCTTTCACAACAATTTTGTAGATAAAATAAACCTAAAATCTAACATAAATAAAATAAAACAAAATAATTATAAAAATAATTTCCTAAATGACGCCAACTTGCTAATCAAGTAAAACAATTATTCGTTAAATCTAATTTTGATAAAACAAAATAAACTAAATAAATGAAAAGAAAATAATTTCCTTATTTGGGGTGGACACGATGACAAGCTAATTTGGTGCCAAGGGCAACGTGCGGGCGCACGCGCAAAGGCAAGGCGAAAGTGTGTGAGCGCACTCTGAAGCGGTTGGAAGTCGAAGGCGGTTAGGCGAGGGGCGTAGTAGGGGGCACTGGGACATGGAACACAGCAGGGGGACAACGTGCGGCTGAGACGACAGTGAGCAGACGCTGGGGCAACAGGTGTCGGGTGTGCGCATGGGCACTGGACGAGAACGCTAACGTGCGATGGAAAGGCGTGTGGTGTGGACACTGGTGCTAGGCAACAAGCTTGGAGCGCGCATGGCAAGGGCATGCAGCGTGAGGCTGGCAGCACGAGGCATGTGTCATGGGCGTCTCCATGTGAGGTTAGCATGCTCTTGATACTGATTCCGTTCAAGATTCATATCCCATCAATATCCTACTATCGTGGTGTGGTTCTAAGGGCTTGGGGTTAATTATGATCATATCACGAAAGCTTTATCTACTCCTCAAGTTGAAATTATTTGTAGTGTTCATATCAGGAAGCTCAAATGTTTGTTTACAAATAATTGTTGAGAAATTAAAAGTTGAAGAGCCAATTGAGAGAGTACCTTAAATCAAAGACTTCTGGTAAATCGGAAAATCTCGTCCCTTCCATTCTGTTGTTCTCTTCAAACTCTCCTATCGGCAAAAGCCACAACAGAACAGAACCTCCGTCCATTAAACTGCAGTCATGAAACTCAAAAGGCCTTCATACTTAAAAACTTTATAGCCTATCGCTTATACTATTGAAAGTGATGTCAATGGTCAGAATTATTGTTTAAGTGAATGCTACATGTTCCTACACTAGGACAGCATGATACCAAAAATACTCTTATGGAAAATTATATTATGTAAAATATAAAGATATTTGTTTTATGGTTGCATATTTTGTGAATACAATTGACCCGTGGCTACATCTCTCAACCATAAATTAGGTCCATGACCATACAATTACCCGCTCAAAGTTGCAGATGAATAGAATATCTACAAAATCAAGATTACCTTTAGTCATCTTTTACAAAACTCAAAATCACCTTTCTAGTACTTGTTATCAGTTAGAAGCATCGTACTTCAAAATCCTCAATAACAAGATAAGAGTAGATTTTTACCCAACTACAACATATGAGCCTCTGCTAGACAATGCTATTAAGGGGAGAAAACAAATAGTATAGAAAAGAAACAAAAAGAATGGTTCATGTACAGACGCTATTCCATCAAGAAAGAGAGAATAACTCCCCAATTCAATCAGTTGAGACTTATAATAATTCTTGGAAGAAAAAAAATAACTGTTTCTTAAAACATTGTTCCTTTCGTTCATGTATTGGATCTAGGAAAATAACGCATTTAATAAATTATTGTTTTACCAAAAATTCTTATAGCTTTTGAAATGTAATCACTATAGGAGCTACGTTAGATGAAAACATTTGCATTAATATTTTATTTGTTTTACTTTTTGTCACCAATAAAAGCATTATTTAGAATAAGTTGCATTAGTTAGAATCTAGCAAAAGAAGTTGCATTTTGGTGTTTCTTTTTTCATGTTAGTACATGAGCATGTTTCTAGGAAAAATCAGTTACTTTTTGTTGTTTTTTCATGTAAATGCAGCTTGGAGGCTCAGTTATCTTTTGGCTTTAAATTTTTGACATGTATAGTTGAATTAATGGACTTGGAGAATGCCAGTTGTTATTCACGAAACGTTGAAGCTGGGACTACAAAATTTCTTGTCTACCTTGAGTTTAATAGACTTTGATTGGAAAATTTTTTTGAAGTGAGATATTTTCAAAATAGTAAGTAATCTTGCAAAAGTTTGATATGATCAAAGTGGTATATTGACGATTGTTGTTTTCTTTTTCATGTATGTAATTAGTTCGAAACTTAAAGTTTGAATATTGTTCCTCAATCTTGATTCTACAGTCATATATTTGAGAAAGATGTTCTTTTCATGTATGTCAAAATGCATACTTTGAAAAAGATGGATACAATCAAGAGAATGTCTTCAGGCCACCGACAAAACTACCTTGTATTATTTTTTAATTTTTTATGATAGACATATTTTGGTAGACTTAGAAAGTTTATATTTTGTATAGCATTTACCAAGTTGATAAAAATTCTTTACTGTACCTATTTTTGTCGGGCAATGTGAGTGCTTTTTTAGTACAATAAGTGGGGGTGGGAAGATGCGAACTCACAACCTTATAGTTGGAGATAAGTGCTAATACTGCTGAGCTAAACTTATGTTGTCATGTGAGTTTTGTATTGAATGTTTATTTAGTTAAAGACACATTTAACTCTTTCTAGTTTAATGATCATATATATATATATTCGACTTATATTATGTAATAACTTACAAAAAAAATGGATAGCATTATAAACATATTAGAAACATTGTAAAAGTTTAATTAGAACAGTTATTAAATGCTATAAAAGACATCTACAATTATTTTTATAAAATATAGCTATGATTTATAGTTGTTTGGGGAAGAGAATACCCTGGACACGTGGAGGACCCCTATTGGTGCTCCAAGATGACTCATGAGTCATGCCCAGCTCGGGCCGTTGAGATCACCTCCACTAGCGTTGACAGATGCTAAGTATGAGGGCCGAGGTGAACCTGGTCGAGGTCCGATCTACCGGGAAGCTCGGTGGGGGTCGAGGTGAGCTACTGTCAGCGACATGATTATCGGGTGTAACCGTCGGTCCCGAGATTACCGGGTGTAACCGACGATCCCGAGATTAGCGGGACTACCACCCATAAGTAGAGGACCCCACTCCACGATCAGGGACGATGATTTCTGACCTCGAACTAAACTGGGAATCCGACCTATACTGACTTGATCGTCGGAGTGCTCACCTTTTTGTGCAGGTCCGCCCAAGTATTCAGATCGGTCCGGAGGCCGAGTTCGAGCTGCAATCCGAAATACACTGTTGTGCATATCCTTGCATAAACATTTGGCGCCGTCTGTGGGGTAGACAATCTAAGTCATCCCAATTTTTTTAAACCAACACGCAAGCGAAAATGGTGCAACCCGCAAACTCGACCAATACGGCAGATCGAAGGACCCTAGCTGCCAGCGATGCCCACCAGAGGGAGGTCGGAGCAGCAGTGGTAGAGGGGCAAGGTCACGACGGCCTAGCAACAGAACCCCTCCGCAGGTCGGCACGAGTCACCGCGCCTGTTCTACCACCTGCGCACCCCCCAAGGACATCCAAGGCCACCCGTGGTCGAGGTGGAACCTCTAAGAAGGGCGCCCGGGGTCCAGCCCTGGCCCCGACAAGTGAGAACTTGGATGCACTCCAGAGAGAAATGGAGGCAATGCGCACGAAAATGCGGTCCATGGAGGAAATGTATAACGAAATGATATTAGCTGCAGGCGCAGGGTCCCGATCTGAGAACCGAGTGACGCGCGTTGGCATACGCGAGCAAAGGGGTTCCCACCTCGGCCCAGTCGAGGAGGAACATCCCGAAGACAACGAGAGCGAGGGACACACTCGATAGAGAGGAGACCTCCGTGAACACCTCAACAGAAAGAGAGGCTCATCTCTCCGAAAAGGACAGTCACCATCCCGCTCACACAGGAGCTCCAACCAGCAGGCTGAATCCTCTCGCAACCCAGCAACTCCTGCAGAAGTGATTACAAGGGAGGAGTTCGACCAGCTGAGGGGCCAGTTCGACGCTCAGGTGGAGGCCTTAAAGGCCAAATGTGAGCAGAAAGAAGGTCCACTAAACGATGGCGACTTGGGAGAATCGCCCTTCACCTCGGACGTTTTGGAAGCACTGATCCCTCCGAAGTTCAAAGCTCCTACCGTGAAACCTTATGATGGGTCGAAGGACCCCAAGGATTATGTTGAGGTCTTTGAAGGCCTCATGGATTTCCAAGCGGCATCAGACGCAATCAAATGTCGCGCCTTTCAGATCGCGCTTACTGGCAGCGCGCAATTGTGGTATCGGAGACTGCTAGCTAGGTCAATCACGACCTACTCTCAGCTGAGAAGAGAGTTCCTCGCCCAGTTCTCTTCTCGGCATTATGACAAAAAGACAGCGACCCATCTCGCCACCATCAGACAGAAGGAGGGTGAGACGCTGCGAGAATATGTCACCAGATTCCAGGAGGAGCAATTGAAGGTCGCACACTGCTCCGATGACTTGGCCATGTGCTATTTTCTCACCGGTCTAGCTGACGAAGCCCTCACGGTGAAACTTGGAGAGGAGGCCCCAGCCACCTTCGCCGAGGTGCTTCAGAAGGCGGAGAAAGTCATGGATGGACAGGAGCTCCTCCGAACCAAAATCGGCCGACCAGAACGAAAGATCGGCGGGGGCAGAAGTGGAAAAGATATAGAAAAGGCAGATCCCAAGTCCAAGGACAAGGGATCCTTTTCCAGCGGCCGAGCTGAGTATCGAAGGGCGGAGAACGGACCTACCAGGAGCCGACCTTACGAACGCTTCACCCCGACCACGATTCCAATTTCCGAGATCCTAACGAACATTGAGGAGTCTGGAATGGAAAACGTCCTGAGAAGCTTCGGGGAGCCCCGGAGAGGCGCAGCAAGGACAAGTATTGTCGCTTCCATCGGGAGCACGGCCATAACACGTCGGACTGCTGGGAGTTGAAGCGCCAAATTGAGGATCTAATTCAAAATGGCTACTTCAAGAAATTTGTGGGAAAGCCCAGGACCAGCTCGGTAGAGAAAAAGAAAGAGCGGAAGCGTTCGAGGACGCCGCCCCGTCGCACTGACCGACCTGCGGTCATCAATACCATTTTCGGAGGGCTAAGCGGGGGTCAGTCCGGACATAAAAGAAAGGAGTTAGCTCGGGCAGCCAGGCGCGAGGTGTGCATCATCAGGGAGTAGAGGCCGACCTGCCCAATCACCTCGACGGTGCAGACTTGGACGAGGTCCACCTGCCCCACAATGATGCACTTGTGATCGCTCCTTTGATTATCATGTGGTGGTCAGAAGGGTGCTGGTAGACGGAGGCGCATCTGCTAACATCCTGTCCTTACCGACCTACCTCGCCCCGGGATGGACGAGGTCGCAATTGAAGAAAAGCCCGACACCGCTGGTTGGGTTCTCTGGAGAATCGGTCATCCCAGAGGGTTGCATCGACTTGCCGGTCACGCTTGGGCAGGACCAAACTCAGGTCACCCAAATGGCCGAGTTCGTGGTAATTGACGGTAGATCGGCCTATAACGTCATCTTTGGGAGACCCATCATCCACTCATTTCGGACCATTCCCTCGACACTTCATCAAGTTTTGAAGTATTCCACCTCCAATGGCGTGGCCACGGTCTGAGGAGAACAGACCGCTTCGAGGGAGTGCTATGCCTCCGCACTCAAAGGCTCATCGGTCTGCGCCCTTGAAACTCTCCCTAGTAGGGATGGGACGCTCGAGTTCAAGGTCGGCCTGCCGAGGAGGGAGTTTGCCGCACCCACTGAGGAGCTCGAGCTTGTTCCTCTGCTTAGTCCCGAGAAGCAAGTAAGCATAGGAACCAAGCTGGGGGCCATCGACAGAGAGGAGCTAATCCACTTCCTCAGATCCAACTCGGACGTCTTTGCGTGGTCCCATGAGGACATGCCTGGCATTGACCCGAAAATTATGACGCATCGTCTCAGCATAGATCCGTCATTCCGACCTGTAAAACAAAAAAGAAGACCTATAAACAAGGAGAGGAGTGACGTAATTGTTGAGGAAGTTAGCAAACTTTTGAAAGCTAAATACATAAGAGAAATTTCGTATCCCGAATGGCTCTCCAATGTTGTATTAGTTAAAAAATCTAACGGAAAGTGGAGAATGTGCGTAGATTTTACGAACTTAAATAAGGCATGCCCGAAAGATTGCTTCCCACTGCCGAGGATTGATCAGCTCGTAGACGCCACAGCCGGGCACGAACTGCTCACCTTCATGGACGCCTACTCTGGGTACAACCAAATCAAGATGCATGTTCCAGATCAAGATCATACCGCATTCATAACAGACCAAGGTCTGTACTGTTACAAGGTCATGCCCTTCGGTTTAAAGAACGCAAGAGCGACCTACCAGAGAATGGTGAACAAAATGTTCGCCAAGCAGATCGGCCGGAATATGGAAATGTATGTGGACGACATGCTCGTCAAGAGCAAGCGGTCTAAGTCACATCTTTCCGATCTGACCGAAGCCTTCGAGGTTCTAAGGACATATCAAATGAAGCTCAACCCAGCTAAATGTGCCTTTGGAGTCTCTTCGGGAAAATTCCTTGGCTTCATGGTGAACCACCGGGGGATCGAGGCCAACCCCGAAAAGATTAAAGCCGTGCTCGAGATGGAGGCACCCAAAACGCTGAAATAGCTTCAGTGCCTGAATGGCAGGATTGCAGCCCTGAACCGGTTTGTTTCAAGATCAACAGATAAGTGCCTCCCTTTCTTCAAAGTCCTACGAAACAAAGGGCCGTTTGAACGGACAGTAGAGTGCGAACAAGCATTTCAGCAATTGAAGAGCTACCTCTGTTCGGCACCTTTGCTCGCCAAGCCCCTGCCAGGGGACAAGCTCCAATTGTACTTAGCAGTGTCTGACAGTGCCGTCAGCTCGGCCCTAATCAGGCAGGAGGAAGCGCAGCAAAACCCGGTCTACTACACAAGCAAGGCTATGACCGAAGCCGAGACTAGATACCCTCAGATGGAAAAAATGGCTCTCGCTTTAGTCACCTTGGCCCGACGGCTTAGACCATAGTTCCAAGCCCATACTGTGGTGGTGCTCACTATCTTGCCCCTAAAAAACATCTTCCATAAGCCAGAAGCTTCTGGATGCCTGATGAAGTGGGCAATGGAGCTAAGTGAGTACGACATCCAGTTCGAACCCAGAGCTGCGTTGAAAGAGCAAGCAGTGGCAGACTTCATAGCCGAGCTCACACCACCTTCCGAGCCTGGCGAGTCCAACCTACCGTTGACAATTTATGTCGACGGATCCTCCAATGAGAAGGGGTGCGGGGCCGGGGTCCTCTTGCTCGGACCAGGAGGCGAGCGATTTGAGTATGCCTTGAGGTTCGGCTTCCGGACTTCCAATAACGAGGCTGAGTATGAAGCATTTATTGCCGGTCTACGAATTGCCAGAGCATTGGGGGCCTCTTGTGTTAAGATCTTCAGCGACTCCCAGCTGGTTGTGAGCCAGATCACGGAAGAGTACCAAGCCAGGGACTCCCGAATGGAGAAGTATTTGGGCAAGGTCAGATCGTACCTCGTCCAATTCCGAACTTACGAAGTAAGCCGAGTTCCTCGAGCAGAAAATTCTAATGCCGACGCCTTGGCTAAGTTAGCATCAGCGTATGAGACCGACCTGGCCAGGTCGGTCCCCGTCGAGATCTTAGATAATCCCTCGATCTCAGAGCCAGATCTGGTGGAGATCGACGCTCCAGAGTCCTCGTGGATGGACCCGATTGTGGACTTTATTAGGGGCAATTCACCACAAGACCCCAAGGAGCGCAGAAGGTTGGCAAGGCAAGCAGCTCGGTTCGTGGTCCGAGGTGGAGCGTTGTACCGACGCGGCTTTTCCCTGCCTCTATTGAAATGCCTAACCTCTGAAGAGGGCCTATACGTCCTCAGAGAAATCCACGAAGAAGTGTGCGGCAATCACTCAGGCGCCCGGTCGCTGTCAGCCAAAGTGATCCGACAAGGATACTATTGGCCGACCCTCAGCCAGGACGCCAAGAAGTTCGTTAGAACTTGCGACAATTGCCAACGCTACGAAAACATAATCCACCAACCTCCCGAGCTGCTCACCCCCATCTCGGCCCCGTGGCCATTCGCGCAGTGGGGGGTAGATATCATTGGTCTTTTCCCTTTGGGCAAAGGCCAGACCAAGTTCGCTCTGGTTGCTGTGGACTACTTCACAAAGTGGGCCGAGGCCGAGGCACTCTCCCACATAACGGAATCCAGAGTCACGTCCTTTGTATGGACAAATATCGTATGTCGCTTTGGTATACCGAAGGCCATTGTGACAGATAATGGGAAGCAGTTTGACAACGCGAAGTTCAAAAACTTTTGCAGCAAGCTTGGTATAAGTCACCTTAGCTCGTCCCCCGCACATCCGCAAGCAAATGGGCAGGTGAAGGCAGTCAACAAGATCATCAAGCGAGGCATCAAACTTAGACTGGACTCCAAGAAAGGCAGGTGGGCCGAGGAGCTAACAGAGGTTCTATGGTCGTACCGGACCACCCAAAGAGAATCGACGGGTGAGACCCCGTTCTCCCTGGCCTTCGGCTCCGAAGCTGTAGTCCCGGTTGAGATCGGCATGCCATCTGACAGAGTAGAGCATTACGAGCCTACAGCAAACGAGGAAGAGTTGCTCCTCAACCTCGACTTGCTGGAAGAAAGAAGAGCAATGGCCCAGCTACGCCTGGCGGAATATCAGGGCAGAATGGCCAGACACTACAACGCCCGCGTTCTACCTCGGGCCTTCCAAGTCGGACATCTGGTCTTAAGGAAGGTCCAAACCCATGTGGGTGCCTTTGACCCGACCTGGGAGGGGCCGTTTGAGGTCAAGGGAATAGTCCGATCTGGGACGTACATATTGGCCGATCTGAAAGGAGACGTCCTCGCGCACCCGTGGAACGCGGAGCACCTGAAGCGTTATTATCCTTGAAATGCCAAAATGGTTTTCAATGGATCTGTAAAAATTGTTTCAAAAGAATTATGATCGGAATAAATGTGATGATTTAATTTCATGATTCCGAGTTCGACCAGAAATTAAATGGGGGCCACGGACTCCCACACGATCACATTCCAGCAGTCGGTTAAAATTCAATCCTTCAAAACCTAAGGGTACGAGGTGCGATGCCAAAACCGTTGGTGAACTTAAAATTCAAACCTTCAAGGCAAGGGGGCGATGTGAAAAGTTCAGAATGATCAAGCCTTTGAACCTGAGGGTACGAGATGCGATATGAAGAACAGTCATGGACTTAGAAGTTTAGCCTTTTAACGTTTTTAAGTTAAAGGTGTGATGTTAAAAAGTCCAGAGTTGGTGCAATGCATTGAATACTAGACAGCGATCCGAGTTCAAAATTTCAAGTATTTTAGTTAATGGCGCGACCTCAAAGGTACGAGGCGCGAGGTGACATTGGCTTCAACTTCAAGGAAAAACGAAGAAAGAAGGCAACAAAGTAAAAACAAATGAGAAGCCTCTTTATTGAATGAAAAGCAGAGCCAAGGCTTATAGACCTTGCGCTCTGCCCTAACACTTACAAAAGAAGAGAAGAAAGACAGATAAAGGCCTCATGAAAGGTGATCGCCTAAGAGCCTGCTTGAGGAGCGCCCTCCTGGGTGGTGCCGACCTGATCCTCTTCGAGGTCGGAGTAGTCAGAGTCCAGATCTTTGACGTACTTATCCACCAACGCTTGGGGGCCAGGGGTGCCGCTAGGCCCAGACGCCCACTGCTCAGCATACCTCTTCTTCAGACCACCGAGATCGATCTGAAGGTCAGGCATGTTGGAAGCAATGCCCTTCATGAGAAACTTGAAGCCCGCGTCAGAGAAGTCTTTGGCAAATCCATCGAAGCCAGGATGTTGCCTGAACGATTCCTCCAATAGGGCTCCATTGCTGAGACGCTCCTTCACCATCTCCAGCTCAGCAGTCGCGTGCTTCAGCTCCTCCTCCTCGCTTCAAGCACCTGGAGCATGTCGTCCTTCTCCTTGAGGAGTTGGAACTTCTCCTTCTCTAAGCCCTTGGTGATAGCATGGGCAGCTCGGAGCTGGGCCTTGCGTCTGTCCTCCTCTTTCTTCAGCAGCTCGGCCTTGGCCTCTACCTCAGCCTTCAAAATTTCAACCTCAGAGTGAGCTTTCTGCTCATTCTTCATGGTAGAAGAGGCAGCCTCCAAGGCAGCAGAGAACTCCTCTTTCTCCCTCGCTGCCAGAGCTTCCCTCCCATCCAGCTCGGTCTTCACGGCCAGAGCCGATTGAATGGAAGCAACAAACGCCTGAGAAAAGGTACAAAGAAGAAAGTTAGACCGAGCTACCTGTTGGGTAAATTGAGCGAAAATGAAGGCACCAATCTTACCTCAGCAGCGTAGTCGATGGTTCTCTACAGGACGGACCCCGGGTCACTTACAAATTTGGACGCTCTTCTGAGGCAGTGGTCCAAACTTGCAGTCGAGATGCGGGACACCTGGTCCCTCACCCCAGAACTTGACGGCTCGACTTTGAACCGTGCTGTCACGTCGGACGTCGCGCCCATCCTGGCCTCAGGATCGTCCACCCGATCTGCGAAGCTCGCAGGCAGGGCCCCACGAGCTCCGACCTCCAAGGGGGAGGTGGTCTTCTTCTTCTTCCTCCTTCGCTTCAAAGGGGCCTCCTCCCTCACCTCCTCGCCCAAGGACGAGACGTCCGCCGCCTCGGTCTGACCCCTGGGGCACTTCTCCCTCGAAGGACCCCCAGAAGACTCCAACTCGATCACTGGGGCTGGATCTTCCAAGGTTGGCCCTACCACGGCAGGAGTGGCAAGTTCTGAACTCTTGGCGGCCTCAAGAGCATGGGCTCGGCCCTTGGACTTGCGTTTCACATTGCTTGCAAATCCGCAAACCATGGCTGCAAAACAAAAACAGGAGTCAACACAAAGTTAGAGGAAAAAGGGGGGGAGTAAGCTCGGCATACCAAGTTTGGAGTTCGGCCTTGAGGATTCAATGGGACGAACTGCGGGGTTGTAATCTAGCAGCCCGGATTCAAGCAGCAGCTTGTCGGTCACCAAGGTTCCGACCTTCCTACCCCTCGGAAAATGCTCCTTGTAATATTTCAGCGTGTCGAAGGAGGCTTGCGTAAGCTCGGAGACTGGTCGGATTGAAACTGCACAAAGACAAAATCCGAGTCAGACCTGAATAACAAGAAAGAAAGTTATCACAAAAAGTAAAAGCTACTCCGTACCTAGGTTCCCAAACCTAGTGGGAACGTCAAAGAAGGAACGACCCGACTCGTCCTTTGCAAGCCATTCCCCGGAAGCGTAGAACCACTTCCTCGCCCATCCTTTGATGGAGGTCGACCCCTTAACTATACCGCCTGCGCCTTTCCTTGCGCACATATAGAACCGACCAGGCTTCTTAGCTATCATTTTCTCTTCGAAGCACGCGAGGAGCTGGTCTACGTCCAACAGCTCAGCCACTTCACTATCCCGAGCTCGTAGCCAAAAAAGGATGGCCAAAGCGAAAATGACACCCCACCCATTGGGGGCCACTAGAGCCGGAGCCAACCCAGTTCGGAAGAGAAATTCTTGAACAAAAGGGTGAAGGGGAAGCCTGAGGCCGTACTCAAACATTTTGAAGTAGAAAGTGACCCATCTCTCTAGAGGATTGTCAGCTCTCTCCCCCTCCTCCGGAATCCTAAGGAGGATGTTCTCAGGGATAGCGAACCCCCTACGAAGGGATCCGAGGTAGTGCTCAGGTATCCTAGAAGGGTATTCCAAACCCTGACCCGAGGTGGAGGCATCACTATCCTCCCCGTTATCGGAGAACCTAAAGTTTTCTATCTCCTCGAGCTCGGATTCTAACCTACGAGCTAAATCCTCATCGGATCCTAAGTCGCTGCTAAAAGAGGACGACATGACAACTACGTTCGAAAGAGAAAGTGAGGGAAGAGACCGACCTACCAAGGGTTCGAGCTGCCTTCAGATCGAACTCCGAGAATTCAGGAAACGTAAGGTATGACCTGAAGGATTGGGGGTATTTATAGCTCGTCGGAAAAATTTCCCCACCGTACACGTGTAATCAACGAGCGGCTAGGATCCTCCCGAAGATCCGAAGCGTCGGAATATTTGAATATTCCGACGATAAATCCACCGCAACGATTATATTTTCCCACGAATAGGAAGTCGCACGCGTCCAAAGCAAGTCGAATGAACTTCTCTGCCAGGTCGAGATCGGACCAGACAGAGAGAGGGCCAATGTTTAGGGAAGAGAATACCCTGGACACGTGGAGGACCCCTATTGGTGCTCCAAGATGACTCATGAGTCATGTCCAGCTCGGGCCGCCGAGATCACCTCCACTAGCGTTGACAGATGCTAAGTATGAGGACCGAGGTGAACCTGGCCGAGGTCCGATCTACCGGGAAGCTTGGTGGGGGTCGAGGTGAGCTACTGTCAGCGGCGTGATTATCGGGTGTAACCGTCGGTCCAGAGATTACCGGGTGTAACCGACGATCCTGAGATTACCGGGTGTAACCATCGCGAGATTAGCGGGACTACCACCTATAAGTAGAGGACCCCACTCCACGATCAGGGACGATGATTTCTGACCTCGAACTAAACTGGGAATCCGACCTATACTGACTTTATCGTCGGAGTGCTCACCTTTTTGTGCAGGTCCGTCCAAGTATTCAGATCGGTCCGGAGGCCGAGTTCGAGCTGCAATCTGAAATACACTGTTGTGCATATCCTTGCATAAACAATAGTTGTAAGAAATTTTATAAATGCTATAAAAAGCTTACAATCTTACCATTAAAACGTTTATTACAGCTTTTATGTAAAGCTATAATAACATTATATTTATACCTCTAAATAAATGCTATTATAATAAATAATAGCTTTTTATTTTCGCTTTAAACATTTTATAGATTTTGCAAACTAAGATGAAATTAAGCTATTAAAAGGTTTTTCTTATAGCGTTTTGAATAGCTTTTCTAAAACGCTATAGAAAAGGTCAGAGTTTTTATAGCATGGACTGTCATTATTATTTTTTTTTTTGTAAAACACTATAAAAAGCCAACGATAGCTTTTTTTTTTTTTTAGTTATCGTAGAGCTTTTTTCCTATAGTGATTGTCGAGGTGATCGACTCTGCTTTTAATGATAGTCAATCTATAACAAAACGTCCTTTCTTTAATTGTACTAATTATAGTTATTGAAAAAATATAATGAAATTTCTCTTATTTTCTATTGGCTATGATTTATTGGATGTTGTTGAAGAAGATTTTAAAATTCCAACAAAAGATATTGATGGGGTTAAAGTTGTAAAGCCTCACGAAGAATGGTCTATAAATGAAAGTAAATCATGCGTCTTAAATGTCAAGGTTATTATAATCACTATATGTTATAGGGTAAATTATCTTGGCATCAATCCACTTCATGATTTCTTTCTTGACTACTTCCTTCATGGTAGGGTTATGTCTTCTCTGGTGTTCGATTGAGTTTTTACAGCCCTCTTCTAGGTTAATTTTATGAATACAGTAGCTTGGACTTGTCTCCTTGATGTCCGCTATAGTCCATCCAATGACCCTCTTATGTTTCTTCAACATTTCTAGCAGTCGACGTACTTTTTCTTCAACCAGGTTAGCTGCAATAATGATTGGCAGTGTTTTAGCTTCTTCCAAATAGGCATACTTCAGGTGCGTTGGCAGAACTTTCATTTCCAAGCAGCCTTCTCCACAAAAGGTTGTAACGATGCTTGTTCTCTATCTTTTAATTCCAGTGATACAAATACCCTGTTGAACGCTATCTCCGCTTGTGTCTCTCCTTCACCGATCTTGAGCAACTTTGCTTCCTTCTCTTATGCTTCAAAGATGATGCACAGCTCCCGTTCCAGCTGGTCTAGTAGCTCCTCAGTTTGCATTTCCTCCGTCAACAAATCATCTGCTATCCTTAACAAAGAACATTATTCCACATCAATAGGAAACTTAATAGCATTAAAAACCAAAAATGTCACCGGTTAGTCATTTACTCTCATTGTTAATTCCTCATTTTGTACATCTATTAGAGCACTACCAATAGATAGGAAAGGCCTTCCCAAGATGATTGGAATCTCTTTGTCAGCTTCATAGTCCAATATGATGAAGTCAGCTGGGAAGATAAATTTGTCAACCAGCACTAAAACATCTTCTATCTTTCCCTCTGGATAAGTGATAGATCTATCAGCCAACTGCAGTGTTACTGTGGTGGGGCGTGTCTTCCCTATTCCCAACTTATGATACAATGATAAATGCATCAAGTTTATGCTCAGCCCAAGTAACATAGGGCATTTCCCACATTCTTGCTTCATATTGACACGAGGATAGTAAAGCTCCCTGGATCTCCCATTTTCTGAGGATGTTTACCTGTTAAGATGGCATTACATTCCTTTGTTATAACTATTGTTTCAAACTCCCATAGCCTCCTCTTCTTGGCCAAAATGTCCTTGAGGAATTTAACCTAATTGGGCATTTGTTCGAGTGCTTCTACTAGGGGTATGTTGCTATGAAGTTGTTTCAGCACCTCTAAAAAACGGTTAAATTGCAAGTCTTGAGTTTTCTTTTGGAGCCTCTTAGGGTATCGAGGTGGAGGACTGTATTCCACATGCACTTTTACCTTTTTCTCCAATGGAGTTTCTATGGATACCTCTTCTGCTGGCTCTACTTCTGCCGCTATTTTCCATCTGTTTATCTCTAGCCCAGGTTGCTTCTCTACCTCCTGACGCACCGTTTGTCCTTGGTGTAGCTTTTGTTCCTACGATGCTCCAGCACCGTTGGCTTTGTCTTCTTCTATTGATATATTATTTGCAATATCCTCTTTTATATTTTCTAACCGTGGTTCTACAGGATGTTCCACTTTGTCTATTGACTGGGTGTTTATGCTGAACGCACGCGCTAAGCGTGGTAACAATTATATAGATGCAAGCGCACACCTGTCAGAGTAATATAAAATGGATGGAGTATCCAAGTATCGATCCTCAAGGACTTCTAAACAATTTCCAAACTCTGAAGTTTTAAAGAATAGTGAATGTTGAAATGAGTGGTTCTTGTAAAATGGGAAGTGGTCACAAATAATGGTTTTGGATTTGGGATTTGGACTTATAATAATAAAACCTAGCCCGAATTACTTCAAGTTAGCCAACAAATAATCAAGGACATGCTAAGGATAATATGCATTTTACTTTAGAAACTAACGACTACGCTTCTCACTTTACTTATGTCTAAGCAAGTTCAAAGTCCTAAGACATTCCCTAATATGTCTATTATGAGATATATCTTAGTTTTAGGATGGAAATAGTCGCAACCTCGGGTTAAGGTCCTATGTCTGGGCTACTTAAGCGGAACCCTTATGTCTAAGGCGCTCCTCTCCTCGGTTTAACCACTCAACAATGCAAATAAGCAACCTTTTCAGTATTGACTTGTTAAGACTTACAGTGGCCTTCTCTAAATCCTAACTTTTTGGGGAAACATGTTGAGCAATGAATGGAAAGCAAAAACACTACTTCTTAGTAACCCTTTTTAGACATAAAAGGCTAACTATCCATAACCGGGCTAGAGACGGGAATTTAGAAAGACATATTGAAGAAAATACAGCAAGTAAAATGGTTGAATGTGGAATGCATGTGTGGAAAACAAAAGTTAACTAATGGAGAGTTTTTATCGGGATTGAGAGCTTCGCCATTCTCTTTCAAGCAAGGGAGAGTGTCACGTGCTCTTTCCTCCAAAACACAACTCTCTTAACTAAAAATAAAGTAAAGGCAAAGGGAAGATAAGCAAAGTGCTGGATTTTTATATATTTGAATAAGTAGAAAATAACTAAGTACAAATGGAAACAAAACAAAGCTCAATAAAAGAATGTAAAGTGCTCGGGATTTAAAAACCAAAAGCAACTAATGAAAGCAACTCAAAAGTACTTAGAAAGCAACAAAGAAACACTAAAAATGATCAAGAGAAGGAAGCAAGGCTTGATGATTTTGGTGGAGAAGTTGCTGGAATTTATAGCTGTGCAGAATTGGTTAGGTAGGTCCTAAAACGATGGTGAATCACCCATTTCCAACTCTTTTAACTGACCAAATCGTGCTCAAACTGATAGTGGAACACTTCTTCTACACGTATGCATCGGTTGGAACCACCAAAACGCATTGGAAGACGCGTTTCATTAAGGGCAAAGTTGGAAGAAAAACTGTTTTCTGCAGGCTTCCCAGGCGCCTGGCGCCTCCTGAGGTGTTTTTTCGTCTTTTCGCTTCTTTTGATTAATTTGCACTCCCAAATGGTCCTAAAATGTCATAAATACAATATAAGCCATCCACAAACCATAGTATATGAATTTTGCATGAATTCGAACTCAAACGATCGAGAAAAAGTCCGAAACAAAGCTGAAACATAGTAAAAACAGCATCTAAAACCTTCTTTTTACGCATGTAAACAAGCGTAATCACACCCCCAAACTTAACTTTTTGCTTGTCCTCAAGCAAAACTTAGCAACTTTAATCAGCTTTCTAACACATGGACAAGGAAAAGCAAAAGCAACCGAGATGTTCAATCATAAATTGTCTCAAGGAAAAGATGTCAGAGCCTACCATTCTATTGCCTTTGTAAACTTAGTCACTATAAACCAAGTTTGAAATGATAAAAACTTTTTCTTTCAAAATCTTTTTTTCTCTTTCAAAAACAGAAAACGTTTTCAAATACCCCTAAGGAATCTGCACACTCCCTTCTTACACTAAGACTTTTACATCTGAAAGACCGGCTACTAGCCCCTGAGGTTTTCACACACTAACATCGGTTCCAACCACAGCTACTCGTAGAAAGACTCTGAACTAACAGCTAGGTCATAAAACGACGACAATGAGAAACACGAAGTCACTTATCACCATCTTTACTGCTATTTTCAAAGTCAACACCCAACCTAAAACTAAATGGGTGTCTACAGTAGGACTCGGGAATCATAAATACATTTTCTTTAACTCTCAATGTTTTTACCACTCTAACACAAGTCTTTTCCCCACTCTTATTTTCTTTGACAAAGACTCTTTTTTACTCTTTTGCAACTTTTGTCTTCTTTTTTTTCTTTTTTTTTTTCTTCTTTTTCTTTCTCGGTTTTTAAGCTAAGTGCTTTTCAACACTTTCTCTCTTTCCAACTGACTCTTTTTCAAAAGAAAATAGCATGATTTTTCAAATATAAATAACACTTTATCTTTCTGAAACAACGACTCACACAACGACTGTCCCCCCCAAACTTAAGAGAGACAGTGTCCTCACTGGGAAAAGACTTTTGCATCGGATGAAAAAGGCTTAACAGTAAAAAGGACAAGGACTTCCTATATAGGGGCAAAGAAAAAGCTTAAAGTCTGTAAAGATCAAAAAGACATAAAAGAAAATGAGTTTATCACATAAACAAAGGAAATAGCTCAAAGCTTAGTCAGGCATAGAACAGAAAACTCAACAATCTCTTATAATCATCATCGACATGAAATCACATGCACAGCACAGATGCTTCAAAATAGGCATGTGAAAAGCTAAACTAAGGTTAAGTGAAGGCATACTTTAAGTGATCAGAAGATAAACGATACTAATTTATTCATGCTTCAACTGAGCTCGAAACATAATCAATACAAAAAAAAAACATGCGTAGTAATGCTAGAATATGCAAACTACGTCATTAACAAAAAGAAGAAAACACAAAAAATAGCAAAGAAGAAACCTCCCCTTTATGAAGTCGGAGGTTGTGGACTAGGATCTGTGTCAGTACTGGGAGATGGATGACCAAGGATAGCAGCTAGCGCTGGAGGCCATGAAGGTAAAACCGCAAAATCCAATGAAGCCCTTAAGTTGTAGATATGTTGCACGACTTCTCGAACCTGATCTCGCAGCTGTTGGTTCTCCTCTCGAAGACGACAGATCTCCGATGTAGGAGACATCCCAGTACCTTCCCTTCTTTGTAACGCATGGGCGATAATACGCCGAATATTCTTCTCTTCCACAATTGGGGCATCTCTCTTAATTTGATCCTCAGGGAGCTGTACACCTTGTCGCAAGCATAAAGAAGTGACCAAACGTGGGTGATAAAGCTTACCACGTGTCCGGTGGGCACACTCATGGATACTAGTATTGATCAATTCTCCATAATTCACATCTATGCCCTTTAGCATGGCATAAACCAGCAATGCCCTATCCTGAGTGACATGCTCATCATGCTCCGTTGGCAGAATTCTGTTTTTGACTATGTATAACCATCCTGCAGCAGCTAGGGAAACATCCTCGGGTTTTAGTCGTACCTTGCCATGAGTAGTCAAATCCCAAGTGGCAGAGGGCTTCCCAACACATTCTACAGCCTCATCAAGCTGTTCCAGAGTCGGAGTCACTAACATCTTATTGCCCACAGCATCTCTGATATTCTCAATGTTGAAGGTGTAGTTGATCTAAGTGGCATCAAACCGTATTTCCTTCCCGCGCACTATGGCTATATGTGACTGGGGATGGACTGCAGCATAGAATTCTCTGACTAACTCCAAAGCCTCACATTGTATGGGCTGAATGAGTGGTCTCCATTCTTTGTCTCTAGCGGTCTCCCTCCAATCATCAGGCACATCTCCTAGGGTGAGATCAAATCCCAATTCTGTCATAATCTTACGGGATTTCATTAATGAAGTTCGAGTGGCTAAATTTGCTGCGTTCCATTTCGTCTCGACCTCCTCTCCCTCAGATAAGTCCAGTTCAATTGTATCAACTGGCCCAGGTGCCACTACCTTCTTCTTAGCTTCAGCTGCTTTAGCTTTCGCAGCTCTCGTTTTAGGTTCATTCATGGGCACTGTTGGCTTCTTAGCCTGAACTGCACGTCGTTTTGAACTCTTTTTCTCCCGCCTCTTGTATTGAAACATTTCCCTTATCGTCTGCGTGTCCTCAGGATCTTCTTCGCTGGTAGGTTCTTGAGTACTATTCTCCCCAACCTTGGATCTACCTGTATCACACCCAAACGGGTTAACTGTATTAGAAGGAATAGTGTGAGCATCCCTTACCCCTGGTAGAGTGGCCATCGGTGTGACATACTCATCCGTTGCCAACGGAGTAGATCCAGTTGCCCCAGTAGGCAACTCTTGGTGACTACAAAATGCTCCTTCTGTAGGTGTATCCAATGGGGAAGGTTCCTGAGTATCTGTTCTCACCACTTCGTTCTCGGTATCCTCTGTTTCTGGCATATTTGAACAATGTCCTCGTGAAACCAGTAGAAAATCATCATTACCATCTTCCGGTGTAATAATCAATGGAGATGAATAAAACTGCTCCTCGTCCCTGTTCTCCATAGATGAATCCTTAGGCGTCAGACGCCTACTACTCCCATCTTCCTCAATTTCTGGGTCTATCATCACCTCCTTGCCCTTCCTCTTTTGTCCTACCGAAACCCCGGGCTCTAGCCTATGGCTATGGCTCTTCTCTTGCTCTCCTCCATGCTCATCTCCTGCATCCATTGGCATATTGGTTGGGGTTGGGCTCCTAAGAGGCTCTAAGGGTTTTAGTTGTCCCATGTTGAAGGTACTCGATATGTTAGGGTGCAATTGGGGTGCTTGAGGTCCTCTTTCTAGGAATGGAAGTTGAGCTGGTGGGGGAACTCTAGGTGAAATCATCCCATAATTATGTGGAGGTACCCAATGACCCATTCCATAATAAGGTGGAAGGCTAGGAAATAGAGTAGATGGGTTTGGCATTCCATAAGGATGAACACTAGCTGGAATTTGCATTTGAGACAAGGGAAAATGATAGGAAGGAACCGGGTTAAACATAAACGGTTGGTACATACCCAGATTTATTATTGGAGGAAGTTGTTGAGGATTTTCAGCCCTAAACTCACTATTTTGAGGTATATTAAAGGTGGGTAGTTGCTGAAGATTAACATAACCATGTGGGCTCATTATAGGATGTTGTGTAGGAGCTTGGGATGGAGGACATTCAAATGTTTGAAGCGGGTTTCCTCCCCTAACAGCAGCTAGCCTAGAATCTGAACCCATGTGGTGTTGGAAGTTCTCCAATGGTGGAAAAGGAATGCTTGTGGCATTTGGAGCTTGAGTGGAAGAGGTAGGAAGTGAAGTATGTTGAGAAGAGGAAGCCATAGATGTAAGCAAATGCTGGAAATTTCTTCTTCTCTTTGGTGGCTGAAAATCGAAAACAAGGGTGATGAAGGGAGTGGGTTTTTTTTCGAAAAAACAAGGGGAAGAAGAGAGTTGTGTGGGTTTTGGTGGAGTTGTAAAGTTTAGGCAATGGGTCTATTTAAAGCCTTCCCAAAACTAAATCCTAAATGGAGAGGGATTGACATTTAAGTTCAACCAAGTTTTCCTAAACCTAAAAGGAAAAGAAAACAAATTTGAATACAAAATAGGATTGGGGAAACAAAATTTGAGTTTGAAGAGAAGTTCTTAAAGCTAAATCATAGAGGATTAATGTTTGACCCAAAATAAAGCCCATGCTATCGAAAATTAAAACCCAAACCGTGAAGGAAAACGAAACTCGAACTGCTGGAAAACAGGGCAGGCGCCAAGCGCCTGCGTGATTTATTTTCGCAAAGGGCAGGCGCCAGGCGCCTGCGTAATGCTTTTTTTTTTTTTTTTCAACTTTTTTTTTCTTTCTTTTTGTTTTTCAACGTTTTCCAAAAACATTAATAAGCAAAACTTTTTATAATTAGACAAAAAGAATGTAAGATACAAAAATTTCCTTCCTTTACTTTTGTTCTTTCCAAACGGATAAGAAGGAAAAACATTTTTCGCAAACATTTATTGACCTGAAAGTTGAATAGAGGTTTTTCCTCTATCCACTGGTTCTCCAAAATACGGCTTAAGTCTCTGCCCATTTACTTTAAAAACATTTCCTTTAGAGTCAACTAGATCCACTGCCCCATATGGGTAGACTTTAAAAATTTGAAAGGGACCAGACCATCTAGACTTAAGTTTTCCAGGGAAAAGTTTCAACCTAGAGTTGAATAACAGAACCAGATCACCTTCTTGAAGATTGTTCGGCCGAAGACGCCTATCATGCCACTGTTTAGTTTTTTCCTTAAACAACTTAGCATTCTCATAAGAAAAGTGCCTGTGTTCTTCTAATTCCAACAATTGTAACTTCCTCGCTTCACCTGCAGCCAACAAATCAAAATTTAATTTCTTAGTAGCCCAAAATGCTTTATATTCTAGCTCAAGAGGCAAATGACATGCTTTTCCAAAAACTAGCCTATAGGGGGACATGCCGAGGGGAGTCTTAAATGCTGTCCTATATGCCCAAAGTGAATCATCAAGCTTAAAAGACCAATCCCTACGGTTAAGATTTACAGTTTTTTCTAAAATGTTTTTTATCTCCCTATTAGATATTTCGGCTAACCCATTCGACTGAGGATGATATGCTGTTGCAACCCTATGACGCACATTGTATTTAGTCAGCAACTTTTGCATAGACCTATTCACAAAATGAGCCCCCTCATCGCTTATCAGACAACGCGGGGTTCCATAACGCGTAAAAATGTGCTTTTGCAGAAAACAAATGACAACTTTGGAATCATTGGTAGCAGTTGCAATGGCTTCTATCCATTTCGAAACATAATCTACTGCTAACAATATATAAAGCTTACCATTAGAAGATGGAAATGGACCCATAAAATCTATACCCCACACATCAAATATTTCAATCTCCAGGATCGGGGTTTGAGGCATTTCGTGGCGTTTAGATATATTACCTGTCCGTTGGCATTTGTCACAAACCTGGGCAAACTTATGTGCATCTTTGAACAGAGTGGGCCAAAAGAACCCACTTTGCAAAACTTTGGCTGCGGTTTTGTGTCCTGCAAAATGTCCTCCATATGGAGACATATGACAAGCGTCTAATATCGCCTCGTGCTCTTCTTCTGCGACACACCTGCGTAAGATATTGTCAGGTCCTAGCTTATATAAAAAAGGCTCATCCCAACGATAAAATCGAACTTCATTTAGAAATTTCTTTACCTGTTGCTTGTTGAACTCATAAGGAACTATTCGACTTACCAAATAATTTGCTATATCGGCATACCACGGAACTGAATCAACTCGCAAGAGTTGCTCGTCAATAAACTGTTCACGTATAACAGTTCCATCATCACAGAGCGGGGATTCCAATCTAGACAGGTGATCAGCAACTTGGTTTTCAGTACCCTTCCTGTCCCTAACTTCAATATCAAACTCTTGAAGTAACAAAATCCACCGTATCAAACGTGGTTTAGCATCTTTTTTAGCAAATAAATATTTTAAAGCAGAATGGTCAGTAAAAACAATGACTTTTGTGCCTATCAAGTAAGACCTGAACTTATCAAAGGCGAACACAACTGCTAACAGTTCCTTTTCAGTAGTAGTGTAATTGAGTTGTGCACCGGTCAGAGTCTTACTAGCATAATACACAGGATGCAAGATCTTGTTTTTACGTTGTCCTAACATAGCTCCTATTGCATAATCACTAGCATCACACATGAGCTCAAAAGGTAAATCCCAATTAGGTTCGATAATTATAGGAGCTGAACTTAGAGCAACTTTCAACATTTCAAATGATTTTAAACAGTCATCATCAAAAACAAATGGTCTATCATGTTCTAACAATTGACACAAGGGTTTAGAAATTTTAGCAAAGTCTTTTATAAAGCGGCGGTAAAATCCCCCATGCCCTAAAAAACTTCTAATCCCTTTGACATTTGTAGGAGGAGGTAGCTTTGAAATGATGTCTATCTTAGCGTGGTCTACCTCTATTCCTTGCTTGGAAATTTTGTGACCCAAAACAATACCCTCTTGTACCATGAAATGACACTTCTCCCAATTTAGGACTAGGTTTGTTTGTTCACATCTCTCCAATACTCTCTCCAAATTAACTAAACAAGCGTCAAAAGAATTTCCAAAAACAGAAAAGTCATCCATAAAAACTTCTAAAATATTTTCTACCATGTCAGAGAAGATGGCCATCATACACCTCTGAAAAGTCGCGGGTGCATTGCATAGTCCAAAGGGCATTCGCCTAAAAGCGAACGTACCATACGGACACGTAAATGTTGTCTTCTCTTGGTCTTCTGGAGCAATTGTAATTTGATTATAACCCGAATATCCATCTAAAAAACAATAGAAATCCTTACCTGCCAGACGGTCGAGCATCTGGTCAATAAACGGGAGAGGAAAATGGTCTTTCTTTGTTACCTTGTTGAGTTTGCGATAGTCAATGCAAACTCTCCACCCGCTCACAGTTCGGGTGGAGATGAGCTCATTCTCCTCGTTGGCCACCACGGTAATACCCCCTTTCTTTGGTACACACTGTACTGGGCTTACCCAGCTGCTGTCAGATATTGGGTATATAACACCGGTGTCAAGCCATTTAAGAATTTCTTTTCTTACAACCTCTTTCATCTTCGGGTTCAACCGCCTTTGACTCTCAATAGAGTTCTTAGCATCTTCTTCCAATAGAATTTTGTGCATGCAAAAGGCCGGGCTTATCCCTCGGATATCTGCTATCGTCCATCCAATGGCCTTTTTGTGCTTCTCCAAAATCTGCAATAAAGAATATTCATTAGTAGGTGATAAATTGGAAGCTATAATAACTGGTAAAGTGTCGTTATCCCCTAGATACGCATATTTCAAATGCGACGGCAATGGCTTCTGCTCCAATGTGGGTGGTTCCACTATGGACGGAAGTAACGACTTGCATTCTTCTTTTTGTATTTTTTCAATAGGATTAGCCATATCTTCTGGTCTTTCTGCTATCTTATCAAGCTCTTCTTCAATCTCTGTAACTAACGAGTCATAAAACTCATCAAACATAATAGGATTCAAGCTATTTATAGCAGAGCACTCTTCAAAGTCTCCTGGTAATTTCATGGCGTCTAGAACGTTAAATTTAACTTCTTCATTATTTACCCTCATTGTAATTTCTCCCTTCCTTACATTAAAAACTGTATCCCCAGTGGCTAGAAATGGTCTTCCCAAAATAATGGGAACGTCTAAGTCTGCCTCGCAATCTAGAATGATAAAGTCCGCAGGGAAAATGAATTTGTCCACCTGGACTAAAACATCTTCTATCTTTCCCTCAGGTCTTATGATAGATCTATCTGCTAGTTGGAGGGTAACCGTAGTAGGTCTAGCTTCTCCTATGCCTAAAGATTTGAAAACTGATAATGGCATAAGATTAATGCTAGCGCCTAGATCACATAATGCCCTACCTAAGTTTTTTCCTCCTATGGAACATGGAATGGTAAAACTGCCAGGATCATTACATTTCATGGGTAGCGGGCTGCCTACAGCTTCACTACTACATTTTGTCATGGCTACCAGTTCATGCTCTCCTATTTTTTTCTTCCTAGAAACTATATCTTTCAAAAACTTAGCATAATTTGGCATCTGTTCTAGAGCATCTACTAATGGTATATTTATATGCAGTTGTTTTAAAATATCTAAAAATTTTCTAAACTGGGAATCATTATTTTTCTTTACTAATCTTTGTGGAAACGGGGGAGTAGGGGTAAAAGAAGGCTGTACCTGTGGAGGAACACTCGGGGTGTCCTCATTACCTTTTCTAATATTTTCTTTTTCTGGTGTTGTTGGATTTTCTGGTATCTTTACAATTGGTTCAGTGGACGGAATCTGTACATCTGTTGTTGGCATTGTTGGTCCATCATATGCCAGTCCACTCCTGAGGGTGACAGCTTTGCACTGTTCTTTCTCTTCTCGTTTTGGTAATTCAGTATGGCCTGGAAAAGAACCTTGTGGTCTATTCTTCAATTCATTGGCAAGTTGTCCCAATTGGGTCTCAAAATTCCTCATTGATGCCGCTTGGGATTGTATCACTGCGTCGGTTCGGGCCATGTACTCCTTCATCATATTCTCAAGATTTGAGTTGTTATTGTGAACTGGTGGAGTCTGTGTTCTCTGATTGTACTGCTGTTGCGGCGGCGGGATGTATTGTTGTGTAGGTGGAACATAGGGCTGCTTGTTCTGTTGGCTCTGCCCTTGATTAAAACCGCTCGAACCTCCTTGTCCTCCCCATGAGAAATTAGGGTGGTGCCTCCAACCTGGGTTGTAGGTGTTCGAATATGGGTTAAAGTTCCTATTGTTCCCATGTCCTACATAAAAAACAGAAGCAGGGTTATGTGGACAATTATCGTAAATATGGTTTTCACTGCAGAATGAACAAATGAGATCATTGACTTGGCAAACAGGGGCAGGAGTGCAATAATCCGACTGCACAGGTTGTATCGGCGTGGCTAATGGATTTTTTATTCCCAATGCCATCTCTTTCAGCCTCTGGTTCATTGTAACCATCTCTTTTTGCATCGAGGTCGCAATGTCCAGAGCCAAAACTCCAGCTGGATCTTGCTTCTTTGGTGCTGCCCTAGATCTTTGCGAACACCATAGTTCGTTATGTGAAGCTAAGTCATTTAGGATGTCAACTATCTCGTTGAATGTCTTCTTTGTAAAGGCTCCGTTGGCAGCATTGTTTAGCATCATCTTAGTAGGATGATCTAAACCTCTAAAGAAATGTTCTATCTGGATGCATGCCGGCAAGCCATGGTTCGGACATTTCCTGATTAGTTCTTTAAATCTCTCCCACGCCTCGTGAACAGGTTCACGATCATATTGTCTAAAGGAGATGATCTCCTCTCTGATATCAGCGTGGCGAGTAGGTGGGAAGAATTTTGTTAAGAACTTCTCCACTAACGACCCCCATGTGGTAATGGATCCCGGTGGAAATGCATTGAGCCATGCTCTAGCTTGGTCCTTCAAAGAAAATGGAAAAAGTGTTAGTCTCAGAGCATCGTCTGTTATACCAGGTAATCGAAATGCATTTGCAATTTGAATGAATGATTTCAGATGATCATGTGGATCCTCATGTTCCTGCCCTCCAAAATGTCCAATTGTCTGCAACATTTGGAACATCATTGGTTTAAGCTCAAAGTTTGCGTGGGCTGGAATAGGGTTGACTATCCCTGAATCAAAGTTCTGAAAAGCCGTGGCGGCATATTCTCGCATTGCCACGTCTCTGTTGTCCGCCATCTGGATATGGTTGAATTCATCATTTCTCGCATGATCCCTCATATTACCGTTAACAGCAGGTGGATCAACCGGATCACGAGGTAGAATATCTGCCATTGATGTGCTTGTACTCTCTACCTCACTTTCAGGACTGATTTCACCTCCTCTCTCTTTTTGCTTTTCTAGTTGTTTTCGAAGTCTTTGCTCCTTTCGAGTTTTTCGAAGGGTCCGCTCAATCTCAGGGTCAAGGGGTAGAAGAAAAGATCTTGTGCTCATGCACTTTAACTTACCCTTGTGAGATAAACGACCAAAAATATAGAACAAAAACGGTGGATGGAAATTACACCCAACAACAATTCACAAAAATAAAAACTAAAAGAATTTGAAAATAATTTTAAAACCAAAGTCCCCGGCAACGGCGCCAAAAACTTGACTGGGTGTTTATGCTGAACGCACGCGCTAAGCGTGGTAACAATTATATAGATGCAAGCGCACACCTGTCAGAGTAATATAAAATGGATGGAGTATCCAAGTATCGATCCTCAAGGACTTCTAAACAATTTCCAAACTCTGAAGTTTTAAAGAATAGTGAATGTTGAAATGAGTGGTTCTTGTAAAATGGGAAGTGGTCACAAATAATGGTTTTGGATTTGGGATTTGGACTTATAATAATAAAACCTAGCCCGAATTACTTCAAGTTAGCCAACAAATAATCAAGGACATGCTAAGGATAATATGCATTTTACTTTAGAAACTAACGACTACGCTTCTCACTTTACTTATGTCTAAGCAAGTTCAAAGTCCTAAGACATTCCCTAATATGTCTATTATGAGATATATCTTAGTTTTAGGATGGAAATAGTCGCAACCTCGGGTTAAGGTCCTATGTCTAGGCTACTTAAGCGGAACCCTTATGTCTAAGGCGCTCCTCTCCTCGGTTTAACCACTCAACAATGCAAATAAGCAACCTTTTCAGTATTGACTTGTTAAGACTTACAGTGGCCTTCTCTAAATCCTAACTTTTTGGGGAAACATGTTGAGCAATGAATGGAAAGCAAAAACACTACTTCTTAGCAACCCTTTTTAGACATAAAAGGCTAACTATCCATAACCGGGCTAGAGACGGGAATTTAGAAAGACATATTGAAGAAAATACAGCAAGTAAAATGGTTGAATGTGGAATGCATGTGTGGAAAACAAAAGTTAACTAATGGAGAGTTTTTATCGGGATTGAGAGCTTCGCCCTTCTCTTTCAAGCAAGGGAGAGTGTCACGTGCTCTTTCCTCCAAAACACAACTCTCTTAACTAAAAATAAAGTAAAGGCAAAGGGAAGATAAGCAAAGTGCTGGATTTTTATATATTTGAATAAGTAGAAAATAACTAAGTACAAATGGAAACAAAACAAAGCTCAATAAAAGAATGTAAAGTGCTCGGGATTTAAAAACCAAAAGCAACTAATGAAAGCAACTCAAAAGTACTTAGAAAGCAACAAAGAAACACAAAAAATGATCAAGAGAAGGAAGCAAGGCTTGATGATTTTGGTGGAGAAGTTGCTGGAATTTATAGCTGTGCAGAATTGGTTAGGTAGTTCCTAAAACGATGGTGAATCACCCATTTCCAACTCTTTTGACTGACCAAATCGTGCTCAAACTGATAGTGGAACACTTCTTCTACACGTATGCATCGGTTGGAACCATCAAAACGCATTGGAAGACGCGTTTCATTAAGGGCAAAGTTGGAAGAAAAACTGTTTTCTGCAGGCTTCCCAGGCGCCTAGCGCCTCCTGAGGTGTTTTTTCGTCTTTTCGCTTCTTTTGATTAATTTGCACTCCCAAATGGTCCTAAAATGTCATAAATACAATATAAGCCATCCACAAACCATAGTATATGAATTTTGCATGAATTCGAACTCAAACGATCGAGAAAAAGTCCGAAACAAAGCTGAAACATACTAAAAACAGCATCTAAAACCTTCTTTTTACGCATGTAAACAAGCGTAATCATCTATTTGCACTTGCACAGGATATGGTGGTGGTAATGCTTTTCCACATCACAAGGTCAAGGCTTTACATTGCTTTTTCCCTTCCCTTTTTGCGAAAACGAGACTTTTTCTTTCTATTTGAGAAAGGGTGGTAAATTATATTTTTGTGTTTGGAGGTAGACTAAAATTTCAAAATTTACGAAAAGAAAACCGTGGGAGCGGTGGCTCTTAAAGTTTCTATTTAAATCCCACCGCCCCAACAAACCAACCTACGATCATATCCACCCCTTTTATCTTCCACATTCGCTAAAATTGTCCTGCTGAAAACCCTAACTCCTATGTCTTAAAAAGCCATCACGATCCGTCCTTCAAAAGCCCTAGCTCCCTTGAGAAAGAAGACATGCCCCGCTACAAGCAAAAGGCGAACCGCAAGAAGTTAGGGGAGTTGCCCCTGTCAGAAAGCTCATCGGATGATGTCGGTGATGTAGGCAACCAGAGATGGCGACGGAAGTCGCCAAATCGTAAGTAACATCGACTATTAAGCCGCTAGCCGCAGTTGCTTCGCACTTAACCTCCATTTCAGAGGCAAAGCAGCTGTTTCCGATACAGTCGGAGGAGGAAGAGACTGAAAACCCCACCACTAAAAACCCTATTGAACCCCACCACTCACTGCCCCCACCAATCCCTCTCGCTCAGTAACTATCCCCATGCCTCCGCTTATTCCGGTAACATCACTGACAACCACCAAAAATCCATCCTCCTCTGGCCTAGCCTCCCGCACTAGAACTGCCAAGTGGCCAAACGAGTCAACCTCTGAAGGGCTATCCTCTAAAGAGACGAAATCCTCACGACTGCTGCAAAGCCTCCGAAGCCCGCTGCTGCCCCGTCCTCTTTTGTGTCCAAAGGCCCCATCGAAGGTAACACGGTAAAGACTGCTTCCTCATCTGAGAGAAAACGGCATCCTTCTGTCTCTTTAATGCAAGTAAGCACTCCACACTTCCACCGGGGTGCAAAAGAGCCATTGTAGTTCCTCCCCAGGATGTCGCCTTCAAAAGATTCAATACACAAGTCGTAGTAGAGGTGCATGAGCATTTGCGAAAACGGGACTTTTTCTTCGAGAAAGGCTTCTAGATGGAGCCCATGCCTCCTTTCATCCAACAAATTATTACTAGGAACAAGTGGGATTACTTTTGCGCTACCCCTGGATCACTGATTCCGCATCTCGTGAAGGAGTTTTATGCGAACCTCCGGCCTATTATCATTGGAAAAACAATAGTGCGAGAGGTAGAGGTTGACTGGAGCCCCGAGGAGATCAATAAGGCTCTCCACCTTCGTTCTAATCCGAAGGCAAAATTCAACAAAATGTTGGAGCAGCTTTCTGAGGCTCAGCTAGCTCACGCGCTTTCCATTGTGGCCCACCCTGGAGCTTCCTAAAGTATTGCCCTGCGAGGAGCCAGTTCTCTCCCCTCCAACTTCCCGAAGCTAGAAGCCAACGTCTAGCTTTATTTCCTCAAGTGCAGAATCATGCCTATAACACATGACTCTTCTATAACTAAGAATAGGGTCCTGCTCCTTGCCTGTTTAATGGAGGGTTTTAGCATTAACGTTGGCCAGCTCATCCACCACGAAAGCGCCGAGTGCGCCTTCAAAAAGTTGGGCCGACTGTTCTTCCCCAACCTCATCTTCTAAGATGAGTAGGAAAAGCGGAGCCCAGTGGTCAGTGATGAGGAAGCACTAATAGAGAAGTGAATTATAGACAAAAGACTACTGGACCGCCTCATGGCTAATGAAGACACGTGGAGCAACGCTATCCCAATTGGGGCCATCAATGAAATGATGGCCCATAATGCAAGAATTTCGGGGGAGTTAGCAGAGCTAAAATATATGGTGGCAGCATTAGTAGAGAAAAATCACGGCTCGCAACGCTGAACTTAAGAGCCTTCTGGATCGTCTAGCCAAGTCAGATGCTGCAGGCCCCTCTGCTCAGCGCCGCGCAATGGAAGATGTGCTGGAGCACACTTCCAGTTCGGAAAAAGTGGAGGCTCAGAAGGATAGTGGTTCTGAAGAAGAAGAGAGCAATAACAATTCTATATAGCCTGTGGAGCCTCTCTCTTCATCCTCATCTCTCTAGAATCAGAAAACCAATCAATCAACATCCAATCAATCTTTTCAATTCTGCATTTACTTTCTAGCAATTTTAATTTCTGTTTTTTTTTTTATCTTTTAGCTTTTGCTATCTATCAGTTTTTTCTTTTTAGTATGAAATCATCTATTTTCTTTTGTCTTTGCTTTTGCTAGGAGTGTTTGTTCTCATTATGTCGCCCTCCTCAAATTATATTTTGATTGCTTTAGTGAATAGAAATATGATTGTTCTTGCATATGTTTTCTGCACATCTTGTTCTTCCCTACTTTCTTAAGTAATAATGCTGCCAGTACATGTTTAGTTCTGTCCTAGCTTAGGTTCCAGTACGAAGGCCCTAGTAGTATCCTGTGAGTACAATTCCAAAACAAAAACAATTTAGCTGAGAGGCTTCAATAGCTTACCTATTCATGCCAATCACTACCTTAGTATCACCATAGAGTCAATCCTTCTATTTCACACCCTTTTTTATGTCCCTTTACACCATCTACATTTGACTTACGAAAAATGCCAATTCTATAACTCCATTTTTCTTAGTTCTAAGTTTGAGGGTACGCAGGAACATCCTATATCCTACTCTCAGTCGCATTGGGGACTGACTGGGCGTTTATGCTGAACGAACGCGCTAAGCGTGGTAACAATTATATAGATGCAAGCGCACACCTGTCAGAGTAATATAAAATGGATGGAGTATCCAAGTATCGATCCTCAAGGACTTCTAAACAATTTCCAAACTCTAAAGTTTTAAAGAATAGTGAATGTTGGAATGAGTGATTCTTGTAAAATGGGAAGTGGTCACAAATAATGGTTTGGATTTGGGATTTGGACTTAGAATGATAAAACCTAGCCCGAACTACTTCAAGTTAGCCAACAAAGAATCAAGGACATGCTAAGGACAATATGCTTTTTACATTAGAAACCAACGACTACGCTTCTCACTTGACTTATGTCTAAGCAAGTTCAAAGTCCTAAGACATTCCCTAATATGTCTATTATGAGATATATCTTAGTTTTAGGATGGAAATAGTCGCAACCTCGGGTTAAGGTCCTATGTCTAGGCTACTTAATCGGAACCCTTATGTCTAAGGCGCTCCTCTCCTCGGTTTAACCACTCAACAATGCAAATAAGCAACCTTTTCAGTATTGACTTGTTAAGACTTACAGTGGCCTTCTCTAAATCCTAACTTTTTGGGAAAACATGTTGAGCAATGAATGGAAAGCAAAAACACTACTTCTTAGCAACCCTTTTTAGACATAAAAGGCTAACTATCCATAACCGGGCTAGAGACGGGAATTTAGAAAGACATATTGAAGAAAATACAGCAAGTAAAACGGTTGAATGTGGAATGCATGTGTGAAAAACAAAAGTTAACTAACGGAGAGTTTTTATCGGGATTGAGAGCTTCGCCCTTCTCTTTCAAGCAAGGGAGAGTGTCACGTGCTCTTTCCTCCAAAAACACAACCCTCTTAACTAAAAATAAAGTAAAGGCAAAGGGAAGATAAGCAAAGTGCTAGATTTTTATATATTTGAATAAGTAGAAAATAACTAAGTACAAATGGAAACAAAACAAAGCTCAATAAAAGAATGTAAAGTGCTCGGGATTTAAAAACGAAAAGCAACTAATGAAAGCAACTCAAAAGTACTTAGAAAGCAACAAAGAAACACTAAAAATGATCAAGAGAAGGAAGCAAGGCTTGATGAATTTGGTGGAGAAGTTGCTGGAATTTATAGCTGTGCAGAATTGGTTAGGTAGGTCCTAAAACGATGGTGAATCACCCATTTCCAACTCTTTTGACTGACCAAATCGTGCTCAAACTGATAGTGGAACACTTCTTCTACACGTATGCATCGGTTGGAACCACCAAAACGCATTGGAAGACGCGTTTCATTAAGGGCAAAGTTGGAAGAAAACCAGTTTTTCTGCAGGCTTCCCAGGCGCCTGGCGCCTCCCGTGATGGTTTTTCCGTCTTTTTGCTTCTTTTGATTAATTTGCACTCCCAAATGGTCCTAAAATGTCATAAATACAATATAAGCCAACCACAAACCATAATATATGAATTTTGCATGAATTGGAACTCAAACGATCGAGAAAAATCCGAAACAAAGCTGAAACATTGTAAAAACAGCATCTAAAACCTTCTTTTTACGCATGTAAACAAGCGTAATCAGGGACAATGCTACATATAAGTTTGGGGGTGTGCGCGCTTGCTTTGTTTTTGTAAGGATAAGCTTATATTGTATAACTATGAATCTTTTAGTCTTATAATTCAGCCCATCTAAAAAAAAATTGATTTAAGAAGTTGTAGCACTATGAAGGTCTAGTAGCTCATGGTTGAAAAGCTAGAATGGTAATAAAATATTCTCTCGTTGACAGAGGGGAATTTCATCAAAGAAGGAGCTAAAGGATACCTGTAGTTCTTTTGGGTTACACTGTACACTCGAGGAAGCTTCTTATTCTCTGCTATTATCTTGACAATGATCTCGTCTTCACTCTTTGTTATTTTCTTTTGCCATTTTATTGTGAACTAAGATTCACCTTTGGGGAGGGGATTGTCTAAAATCTTGTTGTTTTATTTGTTGTTTGCCCTGTTCAACTTTAATGACTGTTTAATGGAAGTGCGCATAATTTTTTCATCTCATTAAGCTTGTGTGGCCTACCTGTTTAGTGTGTTATCTTGCTTGAGGCTCGATAGAGTCCTTGTTGAGTATCTTAGCATCCTTTAGCTATATTAGTTTTCATTGAAATAGGAGGGTGGATACCTAGGGATGAGGTTTGCCATGCAGTGCCTATAAATCGTTTGTTAGGCATGTTTTATCTACAGTCGGAATCAGGCTAAAATATATATAAGGTCTCTTAGGAAAGAGCCGTGAGGATTTGAGCAGTAGTAGTTGAAGTGTTGAGCGATGGTGGCTGTTAGGACTTTCTCTACATTCAAAAAGATTAGAGACACGTGCAAGGCCACATGGTCACAAGTAATACTTGGTAGTAATTTAAGGTCGAATCCTCATGGACTTGTTGCTTTCAAAACAATTTTAAAGAAGTGAATAGTTCAAATATGCAATTGTGGTTTATGAATAAAATGATGGTGAAATGTTGTTGTTTGGGGGTATTGACTAACAAGCAATTTAATAAAACTTAACCTCTTTGCTTCCTACCTTAGTTTTGATGCAAAACGTGGAAAATACACTTTGTTGGGAAAATCACCAGGTGAAATCCTGGCTTTTCTTGAGAACTGAGTTCTACTCTTTCACTACCGCTTTTGGTTCTTGTAGAGACTATGGTAATCTACAATCATATGCCTATGTGTGATTACAATCCTAGAGAATATCTACCAACTCACTTGCATTATGGGTCAGAGGGTCTATGTCTAAGACCATGTTTTATGCGCTTATGCCTAAGTCACATCCCATATTGGTTTCCTATTATTTTACCTAACTCACCTTTCCCAAGGTTGGGCTTTGGTGTATAAATCAAGTTCCCACTCGCCAAATGGAAAAAAGATGTAAAGAGAAGTTTTTAGAAACTGACCCAAAAATGTGTCAGTCGCAATTCTGGGAAATCCCGAGCGTGTTAAAAATCAAATCATTTTGACTGAGGCATTCCACAAAGAGGTTGATAACTAATTAAAAACATAATTAAAGGAAAGTAAATGCACGAAAACATAAAGGAAGTATTTTTCATTGAATTTAAATGAATAAATAAGCCGTACAATGAGTTCTAGCTTGATCCTCTTCTCTCTCGAACGTGAGGGGAGTTAAAACTCGCTAAAGAACTTTAAAAGAACATAATGAAAAAAGAATAGAAGTAAGAACTTCAATTAAAAGCAATACGAAGGGTAAAAGCGTGAAAAACAAAGAAATGAACAACTTAAACATAAACATAACCCTAACAACGTGTTCTACAACTAGAGAGCAACTAAAAGCAAATGAAATGAAGCTTGGAAGGGATGATTTGCTGATAGAAGGATACTTCTTTTTATAGCACCATAGGTTGGTTGAAACTCCCCTCCATTTTAGGTGGAAATGAGTTGAGATTCACCTAACCACCTCACTTGGACTTGGACTCATAGTTTTGAACATGTGGGAAATGTCCTCATTGCCCTTCATTAACCAACACGTGCGTTTTGACATTTTGTCCTCAAAAAATGCGCTAGGCACAATTCTGCAAAAAAAACAGATTTCTGTTATTTTCTTCAAACTTTGACCGCATTTTCCTCATTTTTTTCCTAAAGTACCATAGATCGACTTTTATGCGGAAATAATCTATACATGTTCTACTTTAAGAATATGTGGACCTTTTTTGAAAATAATGATGGGAAAAGGGGTAAAAAACGTGGTCAAACAGAGCTACCGACACATGTTTATGCAGAAAAAGTCAACTCTAACATACCCCTAAACTTAGCCATTTGCTTGTCCTCAACCCTAATTAGATTAATAAATAATTAACATTAATTAATTAATATGATTAATTAATTAATTATATATATTAATTATTAATAGTAATATTAATATTAATATTAATATTTAACTCTCCTGCAAAATTGCAGGGGAGTGGGCAGTTAAGTGACATGGGGTACTGCTTTTGTTTGGTTCTTTTGCAATTCTGCAAAACACAGAACAAAAGAAGAACTCCCAAATTCTCTCAATAGTTCTCTCTCTCAAATTCTCCCTAAGATTCCAAACGGTGCTCCCACAAGCACGATCTCGAGACCCAAGAGGATAGCAAGGAAGATTCGGTGGTGGTGTTCGGGTGGAAATCATTGAAGAAAAGTTCTTCAAACGTAAGTTTCCCTTGTATTTTTCTTCTTTGTACTTTTGTTTTGTTTTCTAAAAAATCATGAACGAAGATCCGCTTCTGCTCCGGGATTCACATCCCATCAGTCTACAAATAAGCCTACGTGCCTCTTCCACTTGTCCATCCGATGCAAAATCTCATTACCTATGGCATTAAAGACATCCAACAAACAATAGTGAGTGTTAATAATGCGAAGGCGATAATTTTACTACTTTACCCCGTACTCTCATTACATCCCCTCGGTTGGGATTGATGGCAGCATAAAACTCATCGACTAAGGCCTCGGATACCCACGTAGTTGTGGCAAACAACAACTCTTAACCATTCTCCACAAGCCTCCTTCTAACATATTGCGGCACATGCTCTTGTGCTTCATCATAGCCCCTCTCAAGTAGGATTTTACGTGCTGTGAAGTTGGGCCTTCGCACCTCCAATCTCACCATTTTTACTCTTGATGATATTTTTTCGGTAGAATCCGGTTCATCTTCATTGACCTCCTCAAGTGGCTCTTCTGCTCCTCTAGGCACCCTAGCCCTCTTGGCTTTTTAGGTGGACCAGCCTCGGCTTCTTTTTGTGAAGCCAAACGTGCTACAGCTGCTCGGGTCCTATGCCTAGAAATTCCACCAGACGCAATTTCTGCCACTTCAGTCAAGCTCACCTCCTCATCTAAAGTCTCTGTAGTAGCAACAAAATTTGGGACAGAAACATTAAAACTCGACATATAAGGGGTCTTACCTTGTGAAGAAGAGGAATATGATTCCTCCATGGCCTCACTAGGGACATCCACAAAAAAGTGTCAACCCCAAAAAGTGTCAGGTGCAATTATGAGCAAATCCCGAGCGTGATGAAAATCAAATCATTTTGACTGAGGCATTCCACAAAGAGGTTGAAAACTAATTTAGAACATAATTAAAGGAAAGTAAATACACGAAAACATAAAGGAAGTATTTTTCATTGAATTTAAATGAATAAATAAGCCGTACAATGAGTTATAGCTTGACCCTCTTCTCTCTCGAGCATGAGGGGAGTTGAAACTCGCTAAAGAACTTTAAGAGAACAAAATGAACAAAGAACAGAAGTAAGAACTTGAATTAAAAGCAATACGAAAGGTAAAAGCATGAAAAAAATGAACAACTATAACATAAACATAAACCCTAAAAACGTGTTCTACAACTAGAGAGCAACTAAAAGAAGATAAAATGAAGCTTGGAATGGATGATTTATTGATTGATGGATGGCTTCCTTTTATAGCACCACAGGTTGGTTGAAACTCCCCTCCATTTTAGGTGGAAATGGGTTGAGATTCACCTAACCACCTCACTTGGACTTGGACTCGCGATTTTGAACACATGGGAAATGTCCTCCTTGCTCTTCATTAATCAAAACGTGCGTTTTGATATTTTGTCATCCAAAAATGAGCCAGGCGCAATTCTGCAAAAAAACAGATTTCTGTTATTTTCTTCCAATTTTGACCGCATTTTTCTCATATTTTTCCTAAAGCACCATAATTTGACTTTTATGCAGAAATAATCTATGCATGTTCTACTTTAAGAATATGTGGTTCTTTTTGGCAAATAAGGATGGGAAAGGGGTAAAAAACGTGGTCAAACAGAACTACTGACACATGTTTCTACAGTAAAAAGTCAACCCTAACAGTGGCCTTTCGAGTAAAAGAGCAGCAAGTGGGAATCCCATTCCCTGATTTAGTTATCAATCGTTTTTCCCGCATATTTATGCACTTTCCTTGGCGGTTGCTTTTGCGTGTGTTGAAAACTCCCTTCAGTTGGATTTTCACTATTTGTTTTAATTCCATTCAGTCATAGAAAGTAAGTCAATAGAGGATTTATTATTTCATTTTTCTCTTTGGGTGATTCAAAATTATCAAGCCCGTTTTTAATGTATAATATCTGTACAGACGACCTTGTTTATGTTACAATTGATTGTTTAGTGTATACTTGCACCAATTTTCTCCTAGTTGTGAGGAAGCGAACAGGAACTTGGAGTGTTCCTAGGGAGAGAGGAATGTCGTCCGAGTGAGAGCCTTATTCGGCTATTCCAATGCCTTGGAATATCAGTTCTCCAGAGGCCTACTAGCGACCGAGTGTTGCCACGTGGACCATCCAGACTGGGGGCAGCCTTAAAACTTAGAGTGGAGGAAGGAATGTGTCCGAGTGGGAGCCCTATTCGGTTGCTCCACTAGAGAAAATTCCTTGGAACATCAGTTATCCAGAGGTTTGCTCGTAGCCGACTGGTACCATGTGGATCATCCGGACTCGAGGACAACCTTAGAACTTAGAGTGTTCCTGAGGAGACAAGAATGCGTCCGAGTGGGAGCCCTATTCCACTACTCCACTCAGGAAAATGCCTTGGAACATCAGTTGTCCAGAGGTTTGCTCGCGGTCGAGTGGTGCCACGTGAACCATTAAAACTCGGGTGCAATCTTGGAACTTACAGTGTTCCTGGGGAGGAAGGAATGCGTCCGACTGGAAGCCCTATTCTGCTGCTACACTCAGGAAATGCCTTGGAACATCAGTTCTCCAAAGGCCTGCTCGTGGTCTAGCGGTGCCACGTGGGCCATCCAAACTCGGGGACGACCTCGGAACTTAGAGTGTTCCTGGGAGGCAGGAATACGTCCGAGTGGGAGCCTTATTCGGCCGCTCTACTCGAAAAAGTGCCTTGGAACATCAGTTCTCCAGAGTTTTGCTCACGGCCGAGTGGTACCACGTGGGCCATTCGAACTCAGGGGCAGCCTTGGAACTTATAGTGTTCCTGGGAAGGCAAGAATGCATCTGAGTGGGAGCTCTATTCGGCTATTCCACTCGGTAAAATATCTTGTAACATGAGTTGTCCAGAGGTTTGCAAAACTCCTATAAGGATGTCTCCTTACTGGATTAGTTATTGGTAAAGCATGTCATTACCTGTAGAAATCGAGCATAGAACATATTGGACAGTTAGGCAATGCAACATGGAATTAAACAAAGCCGAAGAATCAAGAATGCTACAAGAGTTGGAGGAGTTGGCGGATAAATGCATATGAGAATTCAAGAATTTACAGAGAAAAATCCAAGTTGTTTCATGATAACATGTTAATTAAAAAACAATTTGAGATTGGTCAAAAAGTGTTGTTATATAATTTTCGATTAAAACTTATGCCTGGTAAGTTTCGTTCTTGTTGGTTATGACCATTTCTTGTTACTAATGTTTTTTCTTATGGTGCATTGGAAATTAAAAGCTTAGATCCGAACAAAATCTTCAAGGTAAATGGTGATAGGTTGAAAATCTTTCATGAAGGTGAAATTTCTCCATGTCCTATTAGCCTCTCCCTAGATCACCCCACATATTTGGATGATTAAATATTTTCAAGATCCGTCAAGCAAACTAACGTTAACTAGTTACGCTATTGGGAGGCAGCCCAAATGTTTTCTTTATTTTATTTTCTTCATTTTATTTATTTATTTATTTATAGTTTTGTTTTTTTGTTTTCTTCACTTGGTTTATTAGGTTTTTGTTTAGGTATTAAAAAAGAAGTCCAATTTTAGAGCAAGCTTACAATTTTCCCACCGACAACATCATAAATTATTTAGTCCAAATAGCTCTAAAATCGGAGAAGTTTCTATTTTCCCTTTTGTGAGTAATTTACGTAGTTATACATTGAGGACATCATATAGTTTAGGTGTGGGGGAGATGTTTGTCATTTTTCAAAAAACTTTATATCTTTTTCATGCTTTAGACTCAGTATGTCTTGATTCGTATATGTTGTTTTATCCTTTTGAAACCTTGATATTTTGATCAATACCCTTGAATACTTTGTATGTTAAAGATGCATTCTTTGGTTTGAATTTTTTTATGCTTGAAAGTTGACGAACATGATTAGTGTTTTTCTTTCAAATTATATGATAGTATCTCATTGATTTTTTTGTCTGAAAATTGCACTGAACCTGATGCAATCTACACACCCAAGTGAGCTTTTTGAGCCTTTCAGCAACACATTACATCTTGCTCTAATTATTTTTCTTGATGTGTGTGATCAAACATAGCATGATTATTCTAGAACTTGCTTATGAATACATTTTGTGACCACATGTTTGAATTGATGCTTTAATATGAGAAGGGCAATTTAGGCTTACCCAAATTTCAGACTTCTAAAAGGCTAACCTTTTTACATCTTCCTTTAGAAATCCACATTTGAGCTTAATATCTTTTCTTGCTCTGCACACAATACTTAAACCTTGGCCCTTTTTCATTTATTATCTTCGATATTTTTACCTTTGTCAAGACAACAGTTAAAAAAAAAAAAAAAACATTGCATGATATTACATTCTTACTATTCAAGCCATTATCCAAAATATGTACTCCAAAAAAAACGTCACATCGTGAAAAGAAGCCACCTCGTTCCATTAATGAAAGAGATGACATTTGGAGAAATATCTTCCAAGAATCAATCAATTAATGCTACTTCTCCAAGGTTCTTAGTGCCTGAAGAAGATGTGAGAAAGAAAATACACGCTACAAGTAATACGTTTGTTTCAACATCATGCAAGTAAATAACTATGTTATCTTGATTGTAAACTCCTAAATTTCCCTTTTACCACACCCTTACCTAAGCTCCATTACAATCAATATTAAAGTTACTTTGATTTTTTGCACTCAGTTCATCTTTAAGTGGGGAAATTTGATTCATTTATGCAAGCCTATGGTTATAACATGCTAAGTTTTGTCTTTAAGAGTAAAGCACCCTAAAAACACTTTGAGAGAATTGAGTGAAACTCCGTGAGGGTATCAAGTTTTTTGCATTTTAATTTTAATGAGTTAATGAAATACTTGAGTTTTTATAAACTAGAACTTATCAGTGCTTATTCAATCGATTGTCATTATGATTCATCTCATTGATGTGTGATTAACTTTACCAGTATTTTGGATATTGAGAAATATAAAAAGGAGTATAGAGGGGAGTCAGTATGTCGAGTTAAGATATGCTCGAGGACAAGCATGAATTAGGTGTGGGGGAATTTGATAAGATGAAAAATACACCCATATTTTATATATTTATTTTACATTTTATTAATTTATCATGTATAAATATTTGAATTTAATTATAATTTATCATTTTGTGGCAAATTGAAGATATTCAAGAATAATAATTTAAAAGTGCAATTTTAGAGTATAATGCGGACTCATGAAATTGGAGAGAGCTCAACGGATAAAATACAGACACAATTATTATGGCAGGACGCTCCAATTTGAGAATTATGAATTTTAGGATATTTTGTAAATAAAAATATATAATCAAAGTATGATACATAATCCTTAATTGATTAGAACTCTTTTATTTAATTTGTTTTCTTTTAAATACGATCTTCCCAATTAGTTATGAATTCTCAATTAGTTATGATTTCCTTATTAGAGATAATTCCTCTTTAAAAGAGGATAAAGTTAACCTCTATAAATAGAGGTGCCTTATTGGAAGATTCATCATCCAAGTTCCAACGAAAAGCTCTCTTGTCCTAAATTCAAGTTCGATCCCTCCACCATGAGTAGCTAGGCTTTAATTCTTCCAACTCGAGGGTGATTCAAGTTCGATTGTAAGCTTGGGAGGCTCAAGTTAGATAGAGATTTATTCTTTTTCAAGTATTCTTTGTTTCTTGTTCTTATTATTTTTGAACAGTTATATTAATTAAATTGACGCCTTAATTCATATTAGTTGTTGTACTGCTACCCATGAGTTTGTGATCCATACTTGTCATGAATGATTGAAATAAGTAGCAAGGAGTTGGCTTATGTGTGCGTATTTATGGCTTTTCTATGTTTACATAGCTTTCATAATAGACTCTAAGGAAACAACGAGACAAAATTAATTAACTTTCAGCTATCTCAAGTTAATTGATTTTGCTTTAGTCATTCTCATCATCCTTAATGTTATTCTTTGATTAATATGGAATGTTATCGTGCCCAGTTGATTAATTAATAAAATTTAATTTTGATGTTTGGTCTAAATTAATTAAATTAGGGAATTAAAACTTACCACGATTGTTCCGAGTAAGAACACTAAGTTCTTGAATCACAAAATCAATTTTTTGTAAAGCCTATGATCAAGATTACAATTGGATGAAAATCACACCTTTGGATTGGAAGTTTGGTAAGATTGACTTTCATTTTCCTTTTACTTTATCTTTTTCAATTTAAAAAATTTAAATACAAAACCCCGCCATTTTTAACTTTGGGAAATTAATTCATTAGTTCCTTTGGGATTCGACTTGGTCTCATTACTTTTGCAAGTTAGATTTAGTAAAATCAGTAATTATTTTGGAGGGTCTCGACAACCCTTAGTTTGAGGTGTGTATTCCTTTGTAGGAGGGTGGTTTAGGTGTGCGTCACTTAGCCTCTTGGAATTCTGCCACTATAATGAAGCTACTCTGGCTTCTCATTACGAGGGCTAGCTCTCTTTGGGTCGCTTAGGTTGAGGCTTATATTCTTCAGAGGGATTGTATTTGGACTATTTGTGCTTCGCTTCGCCTCAGTTCTCTTGGTATTAGTGAGATATTCTTTCTGTCTGGGATGTTTTTTGGCCTCTAGTTCAGTTTGCTATTTGGAGATGGTCAGCGTTGTTTTTTGAGGCATGACGCTTGGCTTCCGGGGGTCCGATTTATTTGACGTTTGATGATCCGATTATTTATGATGCTGCAAGCTCGTCCTAGGCGAACGTTGCTTAATTTATGTTTCCTGATGATTTATGGCACTGGCCTCGGGGGTCGACTGATATTCGACAGTTGCTTTCTAAGGTTTCATCTTTGTAGGTTTTAGTTGCGAGGGTTGATTTGCCAAGTTGGATACTGCCGTCGTCACGTCTCTTCTCGGTGTCAAGTGCATGGGGTGTGTTGCAGCAAGCCCGACCTACTATTCCTTGGTTTTCTTTGGTTTGGTTTAGTGGGAATATTTCAAAGCATTCTTTCATTGCTTGGTTGGCTGTACGTGATTGGCTTGCTACGGGGGATCGATTATGTCGCTGGGAATCTTTCGTTCCTGCTGCCTATGTCTTTTGTGATGGAACTCTTAGACATCCACAGCGGAAGCTAAGGATCGTAATACACTTAATGAAGCAATTTAACCAAAATAAGCATGCTTGGAAAAATGATAGAAAAGGTAAAGAGAAAAAAGATTAACTTTATACCTTTGAAAACCTCCATTATAACTTCTTCTCCTAACTCAATGGGACCACCAACGACAAATTCGTGCTATCCTCGGGTTGATGAACACGGTTGTGGGACCGAATTTTGAGTGAAAACAAAGGGAAAACACTAATGGCTAGGAGAAGACAATAAAAATTTAAGTGGAAAAATTCTGCACTTATGCAAGTAAGCATTAGCCTTATCCAAGTGATCTCCATCACCTATATAAAGACCAAATGCATACAAAGACAAGCCTTGCATGCCTTCCACTTCAAACTCCACTAGCATGTAAAAGATAGGTGTCATTGCCTTGAAGAAACACTTCAAAAACCACTAGTTAGTGGGAAAATCCAACTTTGAAGTTGGATTTTTCCACTAACTTGATTTTTTAAATAAAACTTTGATAAAACTAATTTTTATAAAAACAAAAATTGAAATATCAATTTTCTATTAAAACAAAAACCAAGCCAAATCAATATCTCATATTAATTGGTCTTTGACACCTAAGCTTGATTAATCACATTAATGAAATTACAACTCTTTTTCATGCTTTGAACTTATTTAAAAGTAATTTAAATAAGTTATACTCTCCGTAATAATTAAATGTCAATTAGATTATATATTATATCTCATATAAAATACAATATTCTCTTAAAAACCGAATTTGAACACTTCAAATTCTTGCTTCACCTAGTTCATCAATTTTATCCTTTATGAGCTAGCATGGAGACCAATTGGACCTACAGATCATGGGCTCCAATGATTCGAGACTAACCGGTCAAACTTTTTAACTTAGTTAATCAACATTCGTTAACTAACAGAACTGTCCACTATAGCCTGTAGATGCACTCCCCTCACTGTAGATATATTTGTGTCCATTCGATATAACCGTCATCGGTAGTTGATCTTTCACAGGCCGTTCGTAACCTCAGCTAGGTCAAAAAAAACGTTTTACCCCTGAGTTACATCTTTTCTCCTTAAGTACCACTATCCCTCTAATGAACAATTGATTTAGGATCAAATCACTAAATCTGATTCCTCTCGGGCCAGTGAGAGGATGGGGCCCTTTGTTCAAGACCCGGGATCAGTCCTTAAGGAAACAACCTCTCTACTATCCCTAAATCGGGTAGGAGTGAATTCCGTCTTGCTAATTCTATGTCCCCAGCTATCTATCCAGTCTTATCCCTGAAATGGGAGGCATATTGAGCAGATGAGCTTACTCTCACCTATGCAGATCAAGGGAGAATCCTGAATAAATAGGAGTTCATAGATGGCTCATGATTTAGATCAAGTTATTTAGGTCATCGATAAACGAAATTAATCAGTGTTATCCGTAAACGGTGTTAATACGTAACAGTGATTATTTCAGGGCCAGTCTTACAAAATCTCATGGTGTAGAACACCCCCGCTCACATGTTTCTACACGAACGAATCAGGATCACTTCGTTTATGACACCTTACAACATTTGTAACAATCATAAAGCGTGCCGTATTCAATAGTGTCTCTAGGAAAAGGTACCCAACTTGATCCATGTATTATAGACTGTTTAGGCTATTTACTTGAACTTGATCCAGTTTATGTCTCCACATAAAGTCCAAGTACTCATTATAATAGCCAAAGGTTTGTAGTTTATTGGATTTATTAAAAAACAAATTCACTTTCATTTAACAACATTTGTCTGAATAACCTCACATTAATGTTCACTGTTTACAAACTACGAGTTTTAGGATAGAGTACCCAACATTTTGTGCCAGTATAGAGTCCCAGGATTATCTATTCTTTGAGTGCCCCTTTAGTTGGGAGGTCTGGTTTGGCATGATTGCTTCGGCGGGTTCTTCTAACCGGGTTTCATATCTATTGAGCTTGCTTGGGTTTGTCACATTAGTAACAGGAAGTCTACTCGTCATCATGTGTGTTGCTTGCCATGGACTTCGGCTGTTTCTTTTATCTAAAGGGGAGTAATGCTATAGTTAATGCAGGTGGGTGGGCCAATCGCCTTCATTACTCTTGCGCGCTTTGAAAGTTGAGGTCTATTATCGTTGTACAATCGGAGCTGTTGTTTGAGTTCTTATCGTATGTTTATCTCGGTTTGAGATTTGTTTACTTGATTTACTTTTCTTTCTTTTTGTCTTGTGTTTGCCCTTTGGGTATTGTACCTCGATCTCGAGCTGTGAGATCATCTATTTTTTTTGTTTAATATAATACATTTACCTTTGCAAAAAAAAAACATGAATTACAACGCTTTTAACTCGTAAATTCCAACAATTAGGACTATTTTCTTTCGAACATAAAGGACATAGCTAGGTCACAATCAAATTACTCCCATTTGGCCAATTATGCTATTTCTTTGAATGTTACCGAAATATGAAGGGTATTTTCCCACCTGACTGTGGTGAGGCAATACCTATGTATATGGTTTCTCTTAAATAAATATACTCTTACTTTTAAGATTTTTCTTCCCATCGCCAAACTTTTACAGTATCAATTTTAATCTCTAGGATTTTCTAAAGTAACCATTTTTTCTAAACTTTGTTAAATACCTTATTTAGTTTTGAACGAGATCCTTACTAATACTTTCCACCCGTCCCACCAAATATTTCCTTGATCCCATCTATATTGATTTAATATATATCCCCTTCAACATATTAATGTACATATTCAAAACTACATTATCTATTCGATGAAAGTATAATGAAAATAATAATTTTTTTATAATATATTTTAATTTAAGTAGTTTCTCTTTCTAACATTTATTACTTCTTTACCTACTGATTTGTTTAGTTTTAGGTTTAATTATCTATTACATACTCAGTAAACAAATTCTCAATTACAAAAAAAATAAATAAATAAATACCATTCTGGTCCTTGCAATCGAAAGTATAATGAAAATAATAATTTTTTTATAATATATTTTAATTTAAGTAGTTTCTCTTTCTAACATTTATTACTTCTATACCTACTGATTTGTTTAGTTTTAGGTTTAATTATCTATTACATACTCAGTAAACAAATTCTCAATTACAAAAAATAAATAAATAAATAAATACCATTCTGGTCCTTGCAGTTACTTTTCTCCCTTAATATCCGCTCACTCAATACTTTTGTCCACAAATCTATATATTGGTCTAATTTAATCTATATTGGTGCCAACAAAGCGGGTGTTCGAATGGAATCAAATTCTTGAAAAGAGAAAAAAGAAAAAACAGAGGATGGGAAAGAAAGCCGTTCTAATAGGATGCAATTACCCAGGAACCAATGCAGAGCTGAAGGGATGCATGAACGACGTTAAACGGATGCATGAGTGTCTGATCCAGCATTTTGGATTCTCCGAGGATGACATCAGCATCCTACTCGACACCGATGACTCCTTCACCGAACCCACCGGCAAGAATATACGCTCCGCCCTTGCCCGTCTGGTCGGATCCGCCCATCCAGGCGACATTCTCTTCGTCCACTACAGTGGCCACGGCACCCGCCTTCCTGCAGAGACCGGGGACGACGACGACACTGGCTACGACGAGTGCATTGTTCCCACCGATATGAACCTTATCACCGGTCTTCCATCTCTCTGATCTCTATAATTAATTGTTGGATAATGTTTGGTTCTTTAATGTGGTCCTCAACCCCTGTTAAAAAACGGACAATTCGTTCTATTTAAAAACTAAAATTTGTTTTTTATTTCTCTCTCTGGTCAAATGTTTAATGATGACAAGGACAAGATTTCTTGTTACTGTTAAGGAGCCAGGTATTTTTCAATGTAATGCAATGAAGAGGGACCAAATTGGTGTTTCCTTAATTAATTTATCCCTAGTCTACAAATCTTTTATCATTCACCCAATTCCATCCCATTTTCTGGTGCAAGCAGATAACGATTTCAGGGAGCTGGTAGATCGGGTTCCGGAGCGATGCCGCTTCACAATCGTATCAGATTCCTGCCACAGCGGCGGTCTCATCGATGATGCGGAGGAGCAAATAGGAGAGAGCACCAACGCCAAGCACGACAATGAAGAAGAAGAAAACACCTCCCGTTTTGGTTTCAGAAACTTCATTGACCAAAGCGTAGAAGGCGCCTTAGAAACTCACGGGATCCACGTCCCGTCGGCATTCCAACACGGCCGCGAGGACGACGCTGCCGCCACCGCTGCCGCTCAACCGAGAGAACTAGAGCTTTCCAACGGGGAGCGAGTGAACGTCAAAAGCAGATCCTTACCCCTCCCCACTCTCATAGACATCCTGAAGCAGAAAACTGGGAAAGATGACATGGACGTTGGGAAGCTGCGGCCGACGCTGTTCGACGTGTTCGGCGAAGACGCGAGCCCGAAGGTGAAGAAGTTCATGAAGGTGATCATGGAGAAGCTGGAAAGTGGGCAATCTGGAGGAGGAGGAGGGTTGTTGGGAATGGTTGGGGGTTTGGCTCAGGAATTTCTGAAACAGAAGCTGCAAGAGAATGAAGGGTACGTGAAGCCTGCGTTGGAGACTCAAGTGGGCACGAAAAATGAAGTGTATGCAGGATCGGCCAAGCGGGCGCTTCCTGATGGTGGGATTCTGATCAGTGGCTGCCAAACGGACCAAACCTCGGCCGATGCCACTCCCTTGGGGAATGCTGCTGCCTCCTATGGAGCCCTCAGCAATGCAATTCAGACCATTCTTGCCGAATCCGATGGCTCAGTTACCAACCGGGAGCTCGTTCTTGCGGCTCGGGAGAAGCTCAAGCGCCAAGGCTTCACTCAGCGGCCTGGTCTCTACTGCAGTGATCGTCATGCTCACGCTCCTTTCGTTTTCTGACTCTGAATTGCGCTACTGGAATCATAAGCTTTAATCACGTTTTTGAAATAAATAGTTACAAAACTTTTGAAGTTTCCTATTAATTATTATAGTTTTGGTGAGTTTCCTATTAATTATTATAGTTTTGGTGAGTATTAATTGACCGCAAAGGTTATCCATCTGATCTTTCTTTTTTAGGTTGAAATTAATTATATAATTAGATTCAAGTGGATAGAGGCCCGAGAAGCCCATATGCTTGGATTGTCACCTATTAGTATTCCTCACTTATTTGGTTCACAATATGCTGTCAAGTACTCAAGATCTCGATGGATAATTCTCCAAGTCTCTTGGCCATGTAGTAGTTAGGAGACCTCACTGGAATTATAAGATTTTTTAACGTTTTTTTTTTTCAATGCAACTAAAATCGTTAGGCAAACATTGATTTATGGACTAAATAATAGTAGTCGGGACTTTGGCCGACGGTGGCTTAAAATAGTTGAGAAAGGTATACCATTATCTTCTGCTGTGTGTGCTCCCTGCAACGCAACGGAAATGCGTTTCACAAACCACACTATTCCTGTTCTGCTCGTGTGATATTATATCCTGTTGCTGTTGTTTGCGTTTGAATGATTTTGGTGTTAATGTTGTAATGAAATTAAGCTTGGACCTTATGTTATCAAGAGTTGGAGAAATATGATATCCAATGGACAATCTTATATAAAGTATAACTAAAATATTTTGTATTCTTTGGCGGAGCAGTCGTAACATTTTAATTAATTACAATTCAATTAATCATTACAGCTGTTCATTGGTCTAAAGAGACAAAGATAAATTGAAAAGCAATAAGTTCAAACTATAATACTCTATGATGACTATCCATCTTATAAATTAATTCTTATGTGTTTCTCACCATCAAATGTTGTAAGATCAGAAAACTGTCTCATGAGATTAGTTGAGATGCACGTAAGTTGTGTCGAACACTCATGGATATCAACAAAAATTAATTAGGATTCAGTTTCAAGGTGGGGAGGATGATGTATTCCGACAGTGGGTGATTTGCAAAATCTAACGATTCTTATCCATAGGTCATATGATTTTTGACATGTGAATTCCGAAGGCCTGGTGGTCACTTATTGTTTTTAGCTTTATGCTTTAAAATGTGATATTATTTTTTTTATTGTTTTTTTGCAAAGGTATTTACTTTTTTTCTTCTTTTTTTTTTTTGTGTTTGTTTGGTAGTATATGTATATATCTTCTAAATTATTGATCAAAAGGCTAGAATTTGACTAAGATTTGCGAAGACATAGCTTTAATTTAGAAGTTATACAATTACAAATGGCCATGCTGAAAAACATAAAATGATTGCCAAATCCCAACCTTACTCAACCCTAACTTCATATTCTGTATTTAAACTAAAGAGTGAGAATTCACGCATTTTCATACTCAGCAAATATATAGCAACAAAATTATGACAATATTGTTACACACTGCTAAGATAGAGTTAGACGGAGAGGTGATCCTAGTTATCAAGTCAAAAGATGCCTTACTATCTCACTTACAACCAACTTCCTTTAGTAAACTCATTACTTTTTATTACGCGAAATGTGTCAACGTTTTAATATATTGGAAATCGTGGGTGCCATTGGACTTCTTATATAAATGTAAAAACTTCATAATAATTTTTCAGTTTTACAACAAAAAAGACAAAATGAATAAATTTTCCTCATTAATTGAAAGATCAAGGCAGTGTTATTTATAACCCATTGTATGTACGAGAGGCACAACTGATACTATACCAGACTAACAGTAATAAAACTAAAAACTGAATTAAAAAAGACTAAACTAATACTCAGTGAGCTGTTTTAATACTCACAGTCAACCAATGATCAATCAAGGATGAACATTGAGTTTGAGTTTAAGGGTAAGAAATCGAGCAGCTGACAGGGGTTTTGTGAAGACATTTACAAATTGTGCTGAAGTTGGAAGATGACTAATACGTAGTATATGATGAAGTACTAAATCTTGTATAAAGTAAATGTCGATCTCTACATGTTTGGCATGAGAATGTAGCATTGGATTCGAACCTAAATGCAATGCACTGTACTTAAGTTATCACACCACAGGATAGGTGCACGGGATAAACCAATTCGTAAATCAAACAACAGGTGTTGAATAACAACCAAATCGACAGCACCTTGGGCTAAATTTCGATTTTCAGCTTTTGGACTAAACTTGGCCATCACTGTGTTTGATCACAAAAATTACCAAACCCGTAAACCTCGGGTCGGACTAGGAGATGACCTGGAGGATGAGCTTAAGAGAGCTGGACAGGAGACCTGCAAGACAAAAAACACTCTGACGTCCAAGTAATGAAGAATCCGAGCAGTATCTAGAGATGAATACTGTGTTCGCGTACCTGGAAAATGGGAAAATGGGCTTCATTTATAGGCAAACTATTCGACAAGATCCCTGACAGGGCCTCAACGTCTCTTTAAGGTAGCCATGAATCTCGGCATGTGTTAGGACTTGCTCTACCTTCAAAAAGATTAGAGACTCGTGCAAGGTTGGTTCGGCAAGGTTTGAGGTTGGGTTTGAAGTAATCCAAGGTCGAATCCTCAGGGACTTGTTGCTTTTCAAAATCAAGTAATGTCGTGAAATGGTTCAAATATGATGAAATGTTGTTGTTTGAGGTTTTAAATATCAAGCAATTTAATAAAATTCAACCTCTTTGCTTAATTCTTACCTTAGTTTTGATGCAAAACATGGAAAACACACTTCGTTGGGAAAATGCACCAGGGGCAATTCTAGCTTTTTTTTGGGAATCTGAATTCTACTCTTTCACTATCGTTTTTGGTTGTTGCAGAGGCTAAGGTAACCTACAATCATACGTCTATGTGTGATTACAATCATAGGGAATATTACCAACTCATTTGCTTTATGGGTTAGAGGGCCTATGTCTAGGACTATATTTTATGCGCTTATGTCTAAGTCACATCCCATATTGGTTTTCTATTATTTTACCTAACTCACCCTTCTCAGGGTTGGGTTTCAGTGTATAAATCAAGTTCCCACTAGCCAGATGAAAAAAAGACGTAAAGAGAAGTTTTTAGAAACCAACCCAAAAAAGTGTCAGGCACAATTCTGGTCAAATTCCAAGCGTGTTGAAAATCAAATCATTTTGACTAAGGCATTCCACAAAGAGGTTGATAACTAATTTAAAAAAATTTTAAAGGAGAGAAAATGCACGAAGACATAAAAGAAGTATTTTTCGTTGAATTAAAACGAATAAACTAGCTGTACAATGAGTTCTAGCTTGAGCCTCTTCTCTCTCGAGCGTGAGGGGAGTGTAAACTCGCTAAAGAACTTAAGAATAACAGAATAAACGAAGAACAAATGATCGAACTTGAATTAAAAGCAATAAAGTACGAAAATAGAAGGAAATACTAACTAAAACTTGAATCTAAGACTAAGAACGAGTTCGACAACGAAGATAGAATGTAAATGAAGCTGAAAACGAGCTAGGAAGGGATGATTTACTGATGGAGGGACGACTTTCTTATATAGCACCTTGGGTTGTTTGAACTCCCCACCATTTTAGGTGGAAATGGTTGACATTCACTTAACAAACCCTTTTGGACTTGGACTCACGATTTTAAGTTGGTTTGTACATGTGGAAAATACCCTCCTTGCCCTTCATTAATCAAAACGTGCGTTTTGCCCATGTTGACCTCCAAAATTGCGCTAGGCGTAATTCTGCAAAAACATAAAACTGTTATTTTCTTCCAACTTTGACCGTATTTTCCTCATATTTTTCCTAAAGTACTATAGTTTGACTTTTATGCATAAATGTTCTGTGCATGTTCTACTTTAAGAATATTTGGTCCTTTTTGGCAAATAATGATGGGAAAGGGATAAAAAACGTGGTCAAACAGGGCCTACCGACACATGTTTCTACAGTAAAAAATCAACCCTAACAGCATGTTATCGTAGAGTCTGTTGGAATATAGGGTTGAGCCGAGTAGATCCATGTCGGTTCAACCAAAGAATGGGAATAGGACACAAGAGAATCCTAGTTGGCTCAGCGTTGATTCAGTATTAAACTTCCATACTGAGGTGGTGAAAATTGGCTTTATAATCTATCAGCCACGTGTAGCTTTTTCTTCCAATCAAGATGTGGCACGTGTGATGTTGGAAATCACCTCCAACATTGGCTCCCCCCTGAGCTAAGGCGCTGGGTCAGTTTAGCTTTGTGTCACGATAAAGTGGCATGATGATCTAAAACTTTGAACAAAATGGGTGGAATTCAAACGGTCGAGTTGACATATGATGACGTTATGCTTGGTTGGTTTTGGTAGGAATGGATTGAACCGTTGATTTTTAATTTGAGGAAAGGTTGAGATGATTTCATCAAGGTCTATAAATAGTGAAGTTCATTCTTCTCTTTTCCAAGCAAATTCTAGAAATTCTCTCAAACTTTAGTTCGCTCTCGAGGTGTCCTCGGCTCGGAACTATCGCTAGGTTCGTCGTATTTCTTTTTTTTTAATTATTTCCATGAGTTATTCTACCGAGTTAGTGGGAATATTTTTTAGGTCTTATGTGGGTCAGAGAGACGACGCATCCGATTCGTCTAGTAAAGAGCCTATCATGAACTCGCCATCCACCTCTAGCCGAGGTCAGCCTAGTGTGAAGCCTAAGCCCGAGCTAGAACATCTTCATTCCATCTGTACCGAGGATGACCTTAAAGAACTCCGTGATTTATATATAATACCCGATAGCACCAGGATGAGGCGCCTTAGGTCAGGGAATACCTAGACAACCCTCCACCGAGGTGGGTCGGTATGTACCCTCAAATGTTCAAGCGTGGGGTTCGGCTTCCCCTTCACCCATTTATACAACACATCCTCTTCACCACCAACCTGGCCCCGGCACAGCTAACCCTAATGGCTGGGCCATTCAGCTTGGATTATGGTACATTTGGTGGGGTTTTAGTGGAGGTGAGGAGAGTCTATTACTAGATGTAGGTCTGTTCTTCACCACCCACCTCATCAAACGATACAAAGATTCCCCTGGTCAGTACTACATATCGGTCAGGAATACCTTCTGCAAACTTGTTGATTCCCCCTCGGCTAATAAGCATTGGCAGAACAGATGCTTTTTCGTGTCGGGGGGCTGGTTGGTCACTAGGGATGGTGAACCATACTGTCAAGTGCCTAGCCAATTTGGGGAAGTAGGTACGGTGTTAGTAGGTCGTGGTCATTAGCATAGGGTAGATAACTTGTATCTGTACTAACTTTTTGTTTTTGCACAGTCATCCCCTGTCCTCCAGCTCGAGTAAACTATCAGGCTGAGATAGTCTACGACTTCCTATTCGTTATAGGGTCGATCTGGTACGAAGGTCTTCTTGACAACGTCAACCCTCGTTAGTGCGACCTTGCCAGCCTCGATTCGAACCAAGCCTCCAGACATGACAAAATGGTTTCAAAGTTGTATATTGTCCTGAACAAGAAGAGGCCTGCTGAGGGGACTGCTCTGAGCGGTAGAGAAAAGTGCAGGATAGCTTAACACACTCCCGTTCCCGGAGCCCGTGCCTCATAGGGGTCTTTAGGGCCTGACTGGCGTTTTTCTGAACGCACGCACTAAGCGAGGTAACAATTATATAGATGCAAGCGCACACCTGTCAGAGTAATATAAAATGGATGGAGTATCCAAGTATCGATCCTCAAGGACTTCTAAATAATTTCCAAACTCTAAAGTTTTAAATAATAGTGAATGTTGAAATGAGTGATTCTTGTAAAATGGGAAGTGGTCACAAATAATGGTTTTGAATTTGGGATTTGGACTTATAATGATAAAACCTAGCCCGAATTACTTCAAGTTAGCCAACAAAGAATTAAGGACAATATGCATTTTACTTTAGAAACCAACGACTACACTTCTCACTTGACTTATGTCTAAGCAAGTTCAAAGTCCTAAGACATTCCCTAATATGTCTATTATGAGAGATATCTTAGTTTTAGGATGGAAATAGTCGCAACCTCGGGTTAAGGTCCTATGTCTAGGCTACTTAAGCGGAACCCTTATGTCTAAGGCGCTCCTCTCCTCGGTTTAACCACTCAACAATGCAAATAAGCAACCTTTTCAGTATTGACTTGTTAAGACTTACAGTGGCCTTCTCTAAATCCTAACTTTTTGGGAAAACATGTTGAGCAATGAATGGAAAGCAAAAACACTACTTTTTAGGAACCCTTATTAGAAATAAAAGGCTAACTATCCATAACCGGGCTAGAGACGGGAATTTAGAAAGACATATTGAAGAAAATACAGCAAGTAAAATGGTTGAAATTGGAATGCATGTGTGAAAAACAAAAGTTAACTAACGGAGAGTTTTGCTCGGGATTGAGAGCTTCGCCCTTCTCTTTCAAGCAAGGGGGAGTGTCACGTGCTCTTTCCTTCAAAAACACAACTCTCTTAACTAAAAATAAAGTAAAGGCAAAGGGAAGACAAGCAAAGTGCTCGATTTTTATATATTTGAATAAGTAGAAAATAACTAAGTACAAATGTAAACAAAACAAAGCTCAATAAAGGAATGTAAAGTGCTCGGGATTTAAAAACCAAAAGCAACTAATGAAAGCAACTCAAAAGTACTTAGAAAGCAACAAAGAAACACTAAAAATGATCAAGAGAAGGAAGCAAGGCTTGATGAATTTGGTGGAGAAGTTGCTGGAATTTATAGCTGTGCAGACTTGGTTAGGTAGGTCCTAAAACGATAGTGAATCACCCATTTCCAACTCTTTTGACTGACCAAATCGTGCTCAAACTGATAGTGGAACATTTCTTCTACACGTATGCATCGGTTGGAACCACCAAAACGCATTGGAAGACGCGTTTCATTAAGGGCAAAGTTGGAAGAAAACCAGTTTTTCTGCAGGCACGCAGGCGCTTGGCGCCTCCCATGTAGGTTTTTCCGACTTTTTGCTTCTTTTGATTAATTTGCACTCCCAAATGGTCCTAAAATGTCATAAATACAATATAAGCCAACCACAAACCATCATATATGAATTTTGCATGAATTAGAACTCAAACGACCGAGCAAAAGTCCGAAACAAAGTTAAAACATAGTAAAAATAGCATCTAAAACCTTCTTTTTACGCATGTAAACAAGCATAATCAGGGCCCACCCGAGCTGATCCGCTTCAAATGCTACTATCCATCCCCTCGAGCTCTCGAAGGAAAGGTCAAGAAATGGTCCTCATTTGATGAGCTGGAAAAGTCAATAAGAGACATGCCAGAATTTTCTGATTTGGTAAGAAATTTTGATAACTATAGTTTTGACATAGCCACTGACGAGGTGAGGAAGATCGCGCCCAACCTGGACCTGTCCCCTATCTACAAGGCCTATGAAGCTGAATTGGATGAAGAAGAAAAGAAAGAGGTCCGAGCTGAGGGTCGGACCGTTGGTGATAACCAAGAAGGGACCAATTAGGCGATCTTCAACTCCGCTGCTCGACTATGTTACTTTACATTGATACTTCTTTCTGATGTTTTTTTTTTTTGTCAAAATCTTGCAACGGCTCAAAGTCATTGTGTTGGATTTTATGCCCTAAACTCGTGGTTTATAAACATAAAACAGATATTCATTCAATAAAGTTGTTATTGATGTTTCTCTTAGAATTGCATTAACTCAAATTCAATAAACTAACATCCGAGGTTATGTCATGTAACTGGAACAGTATATAACAGATATACAGTATATATATAGTATATATTCGATATACAGGTGATAATGTTCTAGTAGTAACCTAAAGGGTCTATAGTATATGGATAAGGTTGGGTACCTTATCCTGGTAACACTATGGATACGATCCACTTTATAATAGTTACAAATGACTTGATCCAGGTCGTTCGTGTGGAACCATGCGAGTGGAGTTATCCTATACAATGAGTTTGTATAAGACCGGACTACGAAATAATTAATCTTTAGTTGTAACACCATTAACTAATAGATTAATACTCAATAGCCTGACCGGATAACTAGATCTCAATCCTGAGTGAGTTATGGACTCCTGCCTGTTAGGGCTCATCCTTTGATTTGTATGGGTGAGAGTGGCCCGAGTTGCTGGCTCAATATTCCTAGCATTTTAGGGATGAGACCAAGTGGAGAGCTGAGAACATAACTACACAAAATGGAATTCACTCATTCCCGACTTGTGGGTAAGTAGATGAGTGTTCTCTTAAGTGCTGACTCTGGGACTTGAACAAGGGGCCCCACCCTCTCACTGACCCGAGAGGGACTTCCGGTTATTGGTTGGACCATAACTGGATTGTTTATTAGAGAATCAGCGGTACTTAAGGTACAATATGTAACACAGAGGTATAACGGTAATTTGACCCAGCTATGGTTATGAACACTCGTGAAAGACTAACTTACCGTAAATCATCAAAATCTGTGAACTTAAAATATTCTACAATGAGAAGAGTGTAGTTGTGGGTCTTTAGTGGAGTGATCAACAGTTAACGAATGTTGATTCATTTGGTTAATGAGTTTAATCAATTGATCTCGTATCGTTTGAGCTTTTGATTTATAGGTTCATTAGGTCCCCTTGCTAACTCGTATAGGATAGTTAGAACATTTAATCTTGAAAAGAATTTGAATTGTTCAATTTCATTAAAGGGAATTAAGGTTAATTTTATGAGATGCAATTAATGTAATGTATGTTGATATATTATAATATAAAGTTAATTTTGAATTGGATTCAAAATTATGAGAGAGATAAATATTAGAATTTGATTCTAATATAGTTTATTAATTTAAGTTTGATTTAATTTGATATGATTTAATTAAACTAATGTTATATATTAATTTGGTTAAATTAAATTAATAATTCACTTTTGAAATTAATTAAATTATATTGAATTAATTATTTTTTAAATTAAAATAAAAGAAAAAAAATGGGCGGAAAACCTCTCACTTTCCACCATTTCCACTTACCACGGGAAGTGGTGACTTGCCCCTCACTCCTCATTCCCTATAAAAGTGAGGTTCTCCCATTTCTTTTCGAACCCCCGAACGTCGGTTGATAGAGTTTCCGAAACTCTAACGAGAAAATCTCTCTCGATTTCTCAATTTCCCTTTCAATTATAAGACGGTTCCCACAAACCGAGTTCTTAATATCCAGAGGATAGCAAGGAAGACTTTGTAGTGGCGTTGGTGTCTACATTGAAGATGTGTCTTCAAAGGTATGTATCACTAACTTTCTTTTTACTCATGCTTATGTCTTTTCTTTGTTGTAATTCTAAAACAAGATCGAAGCACAAGCATTCGAGCGCTTCCGCTGCGGGATCCGATCCCTTCAATTGGTATCAGAGCCAGGTTCTGCTTTCGATCTAATTTTGAATAATAAGGAAAAGAATGGTTGGTGTTTCTATACATTTCATGTATGTGGTTTGCAAATAGATGTTTTCAGTTTTTGGCTTTAGATTTACAGTTTTTTCGTTGATTCAATCAGTATAAAACCCCGCTGTTTTTTGCGTTTAATCCTGTAAATCGAGTCTGTAAGTTCGTATCGTCCATGGCAAGGAGTTTTTGTGAAAGAGTACCAGAGAAGTGAAGAAAAACCGAAGAAATCGGGCAGACAACGCTTCGGCACTGGGGGCAACGCCTAGGCGCTGGGCAGCGGCGCCTAGGCACCGGACAGTGGCGCTTAGGCGGTGCCATAGCTGCAGAAACCCGAGAGCTCGGGCTTGCAGCAGTGGGGGAAGTGCCTAGGTGCTGGGTCCGGGTGCCTAGGCACCGTGTTCTTTTTTTAAATATATAGATATAATTTTTGTTTTTTGTTTTTTGTTTCATTTCTTATAGGAAGCCAAAAATCGGTCTATTTTGCTATTTAATTATTATGCATTTTGAATGTATACTTAATTAGTTGTATATGTTGCATAAAGTATGCTATATAGTTTACAATCCAACCATAAGTTAAGCACGTTCATGCATCATATGTATATAATAGTTATAATGTATGATAGCATGATTTATTTTTATGATTAATTAATATAAGTGTTGTATTCATTAGATGAAAATAAAGTTGCATTGAGCATGACTTTACTTTAGTAAATATAAATGTTATATTTATGTATGTCATTGATGCATGATTATAGTTTCAATTTCTTTAAATTTGTAAGTGTTATAAGTTTGGTGAATAGAAATTAAAGTCTATAATTAAGAATTGCATGCAAACCCTAGGTCTTTAATAATTAATTTTATAGCATGCAATTATGTGGTCAGTTCGTTAAAGTGTTTAATGAACTAAAATATCAGTGTTAAACAAATACAATATAAAAGTTATATCGGGCAAACTAATAAACTTAGATAATTTCATTTAACCGGTTTTTACCTAAGTAAGAAACCCTAGTTGTAAAATACTAAGTGGAAGGATTAGGTGTATATATAAAAGATACCAAGTATATGAGATATATGTGGTATATATATATACATTATTTCCCTCATGTTCACCGTATATGTTCACACCCTTGAGTTTTCCATATATTCTTGCCATTTTACATTTAGCTCCGCAATCTTGGCACAAAGTCTCGCATTCTCTTTATCCCTAAATTCTTTCTTTTTATTCTCAATGTCCACTCTCTCATCAAGTCTAGCAATTTTCCCATCTAAAGCAGCACTTCTCTCATCCAAAGATTGATTCTTTCGAAGATAGACCTTGCTAAATTCTTTTAATTTCTTCTCACTACGACCTTCTTTGTTAACCCTAGCATCATGCAATTCTGCATTGATTTTTTCAGAATTAGTATCTATGGGAAGATTCTTTCCTAGAATAGGGTGTAATCTCTCAAACTTTTTTAAACATTCCACCACCCATGGATCATTAGAATCGAAAAATATCTTCGTTCCGGGTGATTCTAGAAAAATCATACCCGATTTAGTTGGCTGGGGCAACAACACTTTCTTCTTCCCCTTCTCTTTGTCGCATGGCTTGGAGCTGGAGGATCCTTCCATCGTTCTTGATCTCTTGCTTCACGATCAACACAAAATCTTGTAACAACTCCTATTTTCTAATACGGTCATTCTAACAATAATGCGGAAGCCTAAACAAATAAACACTATACCAAAGGAAAAACGTCTTTATTTAATTTGATACTATGACAAAAAAAAAGGGGACAAGTCCAACTTTGAAACGGAAACCTATACTATAATAAAGCCAAATAATAACTAGCAAAACTAACTATATTCTCGTAAGCTAAAAAAATGGTAAATATTAAAGATTTCCGACTCCTCATGCCAAAACGCTATTCCTCAATTACTATCTGAAGAGTCATTCGAGTCTTCATTTGAAAGCATTTAGAAAATGGAAAAATGAGTACAAAAATACTCAATAAGCAATTACCATATAAAACATTGGAATTCATTTTTCCTTTCGAAACATGTGTAACAAAAACACAAACAGATCAAAACTTTTAAAAGTCCTTCTAAAACATTTAGTACAAATTTCAAACTTTTGAATAAACTAAATTCTTCAATCATCAAAAACAATCTTACATTCATTCATACTTTCAAAATCAGAGTGGGAGGTTGCATTATTTGTGTAGCCTACAGAATATATGTGGTTACCTGTCAGTAACACCAATCAATCAGAAGCTTCTATCAGAGTTGTCGAATTAATATCGACCAGAACAGAGTTGCCGAAATAATATCAACCAGAACAAAAAGAACGGTTACTTAAGTGTGATGCCATGTGAGTGAATAACACGCACGAATCTTCATTCCCAAGGAATGCCAAACCACAAAAGTGTCTTCTCACAAATAAGCCATAACATAAATCCATCAATTCCACATTAGGCTACTACCCCAAATAAGCAAAAGGTTCCTCAAAACAAAATATGGCATATCAAAATAGCCCTATCAAATCAATCAAAATATCTTTCAAATAAATATGCAAAACAAATACATACTTTTAATATGAAATTAGTTCAAATTATTTAATCAATTTCAAACAAACTTTATTAAACCATACCAAACATAATTTCAAATATTTCACAAATAAACAAAATATCAATTTCAAACTTTTAAATAATTTCAAACAAAACTTTATCAATTCATACAAAACATGCTTCAAATATTTTTATAAATAACCATAATATCAATTACAAAAATATTTATGAAATCCATAATAAAACTTCAATTTCATAGGCAATACACTAATTTAAACTCTTCATATCCAAAATAAATTTTAGTTTTCAAAGAGATATGGTAAATCACTCACAATACTCTTCGAAGGGATATGGTAAATTACTTACAATGCTTTTCGAAGGGACATGACAAATCACTTACCTGTCTCGAAAATCCTACAAATCCAACTTAACTTCTTCCTTGGGTAGTTGTCAACTTAGAGGCCTAGAAACAACCAATATCCAAAATCAATCCTTAAATTCTATCAAAGGATTTAAAATTGAACCAATTACTAAGCAAATCTTATCTACCCAATTTTCCCATTCAAAACACTTTTTTATGTAAACAATTATGAAAGTATGGATTTGGGGCTACAAAACCAGATCTGAAAACTTGGTTTAAAAGCTCTAAATTCAACAATAACAAACTTTAAAATTACAAGAATCGGTATAAATAAATACGGACTAGATTTACAAAAAGTTTCTCAATAAAACAAGCTTAAAAACCTTCTAAACAATTGAAAATTTGGGGATTTTAAATCTGGAAAATTTTCTGTTTTATAAAATATAAGTTCTAAGAATCTTCCATAAAACAATTAACAATTTACTTATTTATATAGAAAAATCATATCTGAAAAATGGTATAGAAAACCTTTAAAACTTGGTAGAACATATAAATTTTCATGTAAAAATCATAACAATAAACTATGGTATATGAGATACAAATATGTAAACTTTTTGTGCAAAAAGAGTCTCAAAATAGCCCCAAAACTGTCTCATAAACAACAAAATTCAAACCAAAATTTCTGCAAAATTTTTAGGGCAAACAATCCTTAAAATCTTTTATTCTAAAAACAAAGACCTCAAAAACTATTCCCAATAAACTGAATTATAGAACTACAGATCAAGAAAAATAAAACTAAAATGATGAGAAAGAAAAACTTACCGACCTTTGAGAGAAAATACCAAAATTCTTCTTCTTTTCTTTCCTTTTTCTCTTGAAGAGAAAACTAGGTCTAGCAGTTCAATAAAATAAAACCTATGGTTTAAGGGCTTTTAAGACAAACCCTAAAGAACCTTTTTTTAAACAGGATAACATAGAAAGATAAAGATTTAATAAAACTGTTTCTTTTTTATATTTTTTGTAATTCTAAAAACAAATTATCTTTTAAAAATATTTTTTAAAAAAACTTAAAAGGTTTATGTTTGGGAGAATAAAAGGAAACAACAAAAAAAAATCTAAATATATATATATATTCGGTTGTTACAAACACCCCACCTAAAAAGAATTTCGTCCTCGCAATTATATACGTTGCTAAGTAAATAACTCAGGGTATCTATCTATTATATCCTTTTCAGTTTCCCAAGTAGCTTCTTCAGATTAATGATTCTTCCACAAAACTTTTACAAGAGGAATAGTTTTATTGCGTAAAACTCGATCCTTCCTGTTCAAAATTTGAGCTGGAATCTCGTCATAAGTTAGGTTTTCTTTTACTTGGAGTGATTCGTAGCTTAGCACATGTGATGTATTTGCAATATACTTCCGAATCATTGAAATATGGAAAGTATTGTGGATTCGATTAAGGCAGGTGGTAAGGCCAAGCAATATGCTACAACACCCACCTTTTCTAAAATTTCAAAAGGTCCAATAAATCTTGGACTAAGCTTTCCTTTCCATCCAAATCTTAAAATTCCTTTTAATGGTGATACTTTCAAAAATACCATGTTTCCAACCTCAAAGTTCAAATTTCTTCTAACATTAGCATAACTTTTTTGACGACTTTGGGCTGTCTCCATTCTCTGTTTGATTAAGCTAATGGACTCATTTGTCTTCTGCACTAATTCTGGTCCCAAAATTAAATTCTCTCCAACTTCACTCCAATTGACGGGTGACTGCATTTTTGTCCATAAAGAGCCTCAAAGGGTGTCATTCGAATGGTTGCTTGATAGCTATTATTATAAGAAAATTGAAATAAATGCAGATGCTTCTCCCAATTCCCTTGAAAGTCCAAAGTACAAGCTCGAAACATGTCTTCCAATGTTTGAATTGTCCTCTCTGTTTGGCCATCGGACTACAGGTGAAAAGTAGTGCTAAAGTCAAGTCTCGTGCCCAGAGCATTATGCAAACTTCTCCAAAACTTGGAGGTAAACTTGGGATCTCTATCTGATACTATTGAGACTGGTATACCATGCAGTCGAACTATTTCCTTGACATAAATTTGAGCCCATTTTTTTGCTGTGCAAGTAGACTTACCCGATAAAAAGTAAGCTGATTTAGTTAAGTGATCAACAATGACCCACACAGTCTCAAAACCATATTGTGTCTTAGGTAATCGAGTCACAAAATCCATTGAGATACTCTCCCATTTCCACTCAGGTATAACCCATGGTTGGAGGGGTCCTGATGGTCTTTGATGTTCATGTTTACCTGCTGGCATGTTAGACAACGGCTAACATCGGCAACGTCTCGCTTGATTCCTGTCAACCAATAAGTTCTTCGGAGATCTTGGTACATTTTACAATTCCTAGGCTGAACCGAGTATAGAGTATTATGAGCCTCAACCATGATCTCCTTATTAATAATCTGGTTATTTGGTACGCAAAGACGATCACCGAACCATAAAACTCCATCACACGACACTGAAAAGTCAACTCGTTTAGACTTGCTAATATCATCGACAATTTTCTTCAAAGCTGAATCTGAAAGATGAGCTTGCTTGATCTTGATGATTAAAGATGGTTCAACCACCAAGCTAGCCAACACCGACGATACACTTTCTGTAGTCACATCAATCGCTAACTTCTCAAAATCTTTAATTAAATGCTCATGAGTTGTGGGTAAGGCTGTTGAGTAACCTTAAGACTTTCTACTTAAGACATCCACCACTACATTAGCCTTACCAGGATGGTAGCTAATAGTGCAATCATAATCCTTAACTAACTCCAACAAACGTCGTTGACGCATATTCACTTTCTTCTGAGTGAAGAAATATTTTAAGTTCTTGTGGTCGGTGAAAATCTCGCAATGAGCAACATATAAGTAATGCCTCCAAATTTTTAAAGCAAACACAACTGCTGCTAACTCCAAGTCATGAATGGGGTAATTTTGTTCATGGTTCTTGAGTTGTCGTGAAGCATAGGCAATAACTTTACCATTTTGTATAAGTACACAACCTAGACCATTTCTTGACGCATCACTATAAACCATAAAACCTGAGTCCCCACTAGGAACAGTTAAAACTGGAGCAGTAACAAGTCTCTTCTTCAATTCTTGAAAGGTTTGCTCACAATCTTCTGACCACTGAAATCGTGCATTCTTTCTTGTTAGCTGAGTCAAAGGGGAAATCTTGGAAAAACCTTCCACGAATCTTCTATAATAGCCAGCTAAGCCAAGAAAACTTTGAATTTCCCGTAAATTAGTGAGTCGTGACCAATTCATAACCGCTTCAACTTTGCTGGGATCCACTGAGATCCCCTTTTTGTACACCACATGCCCTAGAAAGGAAATGCTCTTAAGCCAAAACTCGCACTTCTTAAATTTAGCATAGAGTTTCTTTTCCCTTAATACTTCTAATAATTGCCTTAAAGTGTAACTCATGCTCGAACTTTGTTTTGGAATATACTAAGATGTCATCAATGAAGACAATGACAAATTTCTCCAAGAAATTATTAAATATCCTGTTCATCAAATCCATAAAGACAGTTGGAGCATTATTTAATTCGAAAAGGCACGACCAAGAACTCATAATGGCCAACGTGTTCTAAATGCAGTCTTTTGGATGTCACAAGTTTTAAGATTCAACTGGTGATAGCCTGACCTCAAATCAATCTTTGAGAAAATACTACCACCTTGAAGCTGGTCAAATAAATCTTCAATCTGAGGAAGTGGGTATTGATTCTTTATAGTCACACGGTCAAGCTACCTATAATCAATACATAGACGAAGAGATTCATCATTCTTTTTAACAAAAAGGACTGGAGCACCCTAAAAGGAGAAACACTTGGACGAATAAAACCTTTGTCTAACAACTCTTGGATTTGTTCCTGGAGTTCTCGCAGTTCGGCAGGGGCCATTCTATCAGGTGCTTTGGATAATGGTGCAGTTCTTGGTACCAAATCAATAGAGAATTCAATCTCTCTGTCAGGGGGCAAACTTGGAAAATCTTCTGGAAAAACATCAGTGAACTCGCGCACTACAGGTAACTCTTCAATTGCCTTACATGTCTTCTCTCTGTTAACTACACTGGCTAGATAACCCCAACAACCGCTCTCAATTAGCTTAGATGCTTTAAGTGCATATATAATCTTTAGAAGAGGATATACTTTTACTCCATTAGAACGAAACTTTGGTTGATTGGGAGAGGAGAACAAGACCTCTTTTTCATGGCAAAGAATGTTAGCGTGATTTGCCGATAACCAATCCATACCCAGGATTGTGTCAAAATCAGTCATCTCAAGAATTGTCAAATCAGCAATCAAGTTTCGATCAACAATACTCAATTGACAAGATTTAACTACCTTATCAGTATGTAGCACATTACCAAAAGGAGTGGATACTTTAAGTATATAACTCAAGTCTACAGGTACCAACCTAAACTTTCTAACAAATGTAGCCGATATGAAAGAATTTGTAGAACCAGAATCAATCAATACAAAAGCAGTAATTCCAATTATGAGGATGGTACCTGAAACAACAATAGGCTCATCATTAGTCTTTTCCTTAGTGATCGTAAAGACTTTGCCTTTCTTACAGGAACTAAAATCATCGCTCTAATACCAACTGTAATAACCCGTATTTTCTAATACGGTCATCTTAACAATAATGTGGAAGCGTAAACAAATAAACAATATACCAAAGGAAAAACATCTTTATTTAATTTGATACTATGACAAAAAAAATATGGGGACAAGTCCAACTTTGAAACGGAAACAAATACTATAATAAAGCCAAAGAATAACTAGCAAAACTAACTATGTTCTCATAAGCTAAAAAAATGGTAAATATTAAAGATTTCCGACTCCTCGTGCCAGAATGCTATTCCTCAATCACTATCTGAGCAGTCACTCAAATCTTCATCTGAAAGCATTTAGAAAATGGAAAAATGAGTACAAAAATACTCAATAAGCAATTACCATAACAAACATTCAAATTCATTTTTCCTTTCGAAACATTTGTAACAAAAAAACAAACATATCAAAACTTTTAAAAGTCCTTCTAAAACGTTTAGTACAACTTTCAAACTTTTGAATAAACAAAATCGTTCAATCATTCAAAACAATCTTACATTCAGTCATACTTTCAAAATCAGACTGGGAGGTTGCATTATTTGGGTAGCCTACAGAAGATATCTAGTTACCCGTCGGTAACACCAATCAATTAGAAGCTTCTATCAGAGTTGTCGAATTAATATCGACCAGAACAGAGTTGTCGAGATAATATCGACCAGAACAAAAAGAACGGTTACTTAAGTGTGAGGCCATGTGAGTGAATAACACGCACGAATCTTCATTCCCAAGGAATGCCAAACCACAAAAATGTCTTCTCACAAATAAGCCATAACATAAATCCATCAATTCTACATTAGGCTACTACCCCAAATAAGCAAAACATTCCTCAAAACAAAATATGGCATATCAGGATAGCCCTATCAAATCAATCAAAATATCTTTCAAATAAATATGCAAAATAAATACATACTTTTAATATGAAATTAGTTCAAATTATTTAAACAATTTCAAACAAACATTATTCAACCATACCAAACATAATTTCAAATATTTCACAAATAAACAAAATATCAATTTCAAACTTTTAAATAATTTCAATCAAAACTTTATCAATTCATACAAAACATGCTTCAAATATTTTTACACATAACCATAATATCAATTACCAAAATATTTATCAAATCCATAATAAAACTTCAATTTCTTAGGCAATACATCAATTTCAAATCTTCATATCAAATCCAAAATAAATTTTAGTTTTCAAAGGGATATGATAAATAACTCACAATACTATTCGAAGGGATATGGTAAATTACTTACAATACTTTTCGAAGGGAGATGAAAAATCACTTACCTCTCTCGGAAATCCTACAAATCTAACTTAACTTCTTCCTTGGGTAGTTGTCAACTTAGTGGCCTAGAAACAACAAATATCAAAAATCAATCCTTAAATTCTATCCAACGATTTAAAATTCAACCAATTACTAAGCAAATCTTATCTCCCAATTTTCCTATCCAAAACACTTTTTTATGTAAAACAATGAGGAAAGTAAGGATTTGGGTCTACAAAACTAGATCTGAAAACGGGGTTAAAAAGTCTCTAAATTCAACAATACCAAACTTTAAAATTACAAGAATGGGTATAAATCAATACGTACTAAATTTACAAAAAGTTTCTCGATAAAACAAGCTTAAAAACTTTCAAAACAATTGAAAATTTGGGGATTTTAAATCTGGAAAATTTTCTGTTTTATAAAATAAAAAATCTAAGAATTTTCCACAAAACAGTTAACAATTTACTGATTTTTATAGAAAAATCATATCTGAAAACGGTATAGAAAACCTTTAAAATTTGGTAAAAACATATTATTTTTCATGTAAAAATCATAATAATAAACTATGAGATACAAATATGTAAACTTTTTATGCAAAAAGATTCTCAAATTAGCCCAAAAATAGTCTCATAAACAACAAGATTCAAACCAAAAATTCTGCAAAATTTTTAGGGCAAAAAATCCTTAAAATCTTTTATTCTAAAAACAAAGACCTCAAAACTTTTCCCAATAAACTGAATTAAAGAACTACAAATCAAGAAAAATAAACTAAGACAATGTGGAAGAAAACTTACCGACCTTTCAGAGAAAATACCAAAATTCTTCTTCTTATCTTTTTTTTTTCTCTCGGAGATAAAACTAGGTCTAGCATTTTAAGAAAATAAAACCTATGGTTTATGAGCTTTAAAACAAACCCTAAAGAAACATTTTTTAAACAGGATAACATAAAAAGATAAAGATTTAATAAAACTCTTTCTTTTTTATATTCTTTTAATTCTAAAAACAAATTATCTTTTAAAAATAATTTTTTTTAAAACAAAAAGGTTTATCTTTTGGAGAATAAAATGAAACAACTAGAAAAAATCTAAATATATATATTTATATATATATTTTCGGTTGTTACAAAATATCCTCCCTCAAACCGTAAGTGTGCCGAAAAATAGAGGGATGTGAGAAATTTTGGGATTCTTAGAGATTTCTTGAGAGAAAATTTGAAAACAAAGTTGGGAGATGGGTGATGAAAAATGCAAATGAGGGTTTGGAACAGTTAGGGCTTTTTGTTTTATGTTTTAAAACCCATTAAAAACGTAATAAGGTTTAGTAATGGGGCCTCTTTTAATTTAAAACTAACCGAAAGCCCATTTAACCATAACCCAAATAAAGCCCACAAAAATCATGCTCTAAATTCGAAAATCAATTTTTTTCCCTCTTAAATTGCACCTGGCGCAATTTTGACGTGGGTAAGATCTTGATCGTGCAAAATTCAAATGTAAAACAAAAATTAGATTTGGAATCTACGCAAAAAGACGTTAAAGAAAATGTAAAAAATTTGCAAAAAGAAGACAAGATATATTTTACATAAAAACGCTCTTAACACCGACCGAGGGATCGAACATACTATTTTTTCATGGATCTTTTAGTAGTACAGAGGTTTTGCCTCTATCAATATGCTCACCAAAGTATTTTTTGACTCGATGCCCATTTACCTTAAAAATATTACCTTTCGAATCACTTAAATCCACAGCTCCATGTGGATTAACACGTTCAACTACAAACGGGCCCGGCCATCTAGACCTAAGTTTACCTGGGAACAACCTTAATATGGAATTGAACAACAAAACTAAGCCTCCAGGTTCCAAATTCTTACCCATTATTTTCTTATCGTACCACTTTTTGGTATGTTCTTTATACATCTTAGCATTTTCATAAGAACACTGACAAAACTCATCTAACTCATGTAATTGTTGCAACCTTGCTTCACCTACAGCAGAATAGTCAAAATTTAGTCTCCACGTAGCCCAAAATGCTCTATGCTCTAATTCTAGCGGAAGATGACATGCTTTACCAAAAACAATGTGATAAGGGGACATGCGTAACGAGAGTTGTATAAGCAGTTCTATAACCCCGCAAATCATCATCAAGTTTAATAGCTCTGTCCTTCCTACTCACATTCACAAACTTCTCTGAAATTGATTTTATTGCCTTATTTGATACCTCCGTTAATCCATTAGTTTGAGGGTGATAGGCAGTAGCAATCTTATGGTGTATGTTATACTTTTTTAACAAATTACTTACTACTCTGTTTAAAAAGTGTGTGCCCTCATCACTAATCAAGCATCTAAGTGTACCATATCTAGTGAAAATAAACTTTTACAAGAAGAGAGAAATTATTGTGGCATCGTTAGTAGGGGTGGCCAATGCCTCAACCCATTTCGAAACATAGTCAATAGCCAGGAAGAATGTAATTCTTATAGAATGAGGCGAGAACGGATCCATAAAGTCAATGTCCCAAACATTAAACAACTCAACTTCCAATATTGGGTTTAAGGACATCTTATGTTTCCGTGTTAAGTTACCTGATCTTTGACACTGGTCACAACTTTGAGCAAAAATAGGCTCATCTCGAAATAGGGACGGCGAAAAGAAACCACTTTGGAGGATCTTCGCTGCATTTTACGTCCAGCGAAATGTCCACCATATGGTGATTTGTGGGACGCTCTAGAATCTCCTTTTAATCGTGCTCAGAAACACACCTGCGAAGAATATTGTCAGATCCTAGTTTAAACAAGAAAGGTTCATCCCATCTATAAAACCTAACATCATGAAAGAACTTCCTTATCTGATGCTTACTTAAGTCATTAGGAATTATGTTGCTAAACAGATAGTTTGCATAATCAGCATTCCAAGGGACTTTACAAATAGCTAACATATGCTCATCCACAAAATGCTCTAATTTCACAACCATCATGCTCCAATGAATACTCTAGCCTAGATAAATGATCAACTACTTGGTTTTCTATTCTTTTTCTATCTCTTACCGCTAAGTCAAACTCTTGTAGTAATAATATCCATCTAATTAACCTAGGCTTAGCTTCTTTTTTAGCAAACAAGTATTTTAATGCATAATGATTTGTAAAAACTATCACCTTAGTCCCAATCAAATATGACGAAATTTACCAAATGCGAAAACAACAGCTAAAAGTTATTTCTTAGTCATAGTATAGTTAACTGACTACTATTCAAGGTTTTACTTGCATAATAAACAGTATGAAGAACTTTACCTTTCCGCTGACCCAACATCACACCTACAGCAAAATCACTTGCATCACACATTAGTTCAAATGGCAAGTTTCAATCTGGTTCAATTATGATAGGTGCCAAGCTAAGTGCATTCTTTAGTGTCTCAAAAGCTTTCAAACAATCTTCATAAAAAACAAAAGGTCGATCCACTCCCAACAATTGACATAAAGGCTTAGAAATTTTCACAAAATCTTTTATAAAACGGTGGTAGAAACCTGCGAGACCTAAGAAACTTCTAACACCTTTTATAGTAAAGGGAGGGGGTAGTTTGGCAATCACATCTATCCTATAGCCCTATCGACTTCAATTCCTTTTCCAGAAATTTTGTGACCTAGGACTATACCTTCACGTACCATGAAATGACATTTCTCCCAATTAAGCATAAGGTTAGTCTCTTCACACCTTTTTAAAACATTCTCTAAATTCTCTAAACTCTCTAAACACACTTCAAACGACTCACCAAACATAGAAAAATCATCCATAAATATCTCTACTGTGCTTTCTACCATGTCAGAAAAAATAGCGGTCATGCATCTCTGGAAGGTGGTAGGAGCATCACAAAGACCGAACGGCATACTCCGGAACGCAAATGTCCCATAGGGACACGTGAAAGTAGTCTTTTCTTGGTTCTCCAGAGCTATTATAATCTGGTTGTAACCAGGCGCAATTTTTGCCTTTTCCTTTGTGGCCTCCAAATCTGCTTCTAATTCTTCCACAATCATTTGCTGGAGTTCCTTCAAAGTTGCCCCTATTGCAGAGCACTCCTCAACCTGATCTGAGAGATACATCGCATCGAGGACGTTGAAGGTGACTTGCTCATCATTGACCTTCATAGTGATCTCTCCTTTCTGAACATTAAATACTGTCTCCAGTTGCTAAACATGGCCTCCCATGAATGATTGACACCTCAATATGTGCTTCACAATCCAAAATTATGAAATCGGTGGGAAAAATAAATTTATCAACTTTAATAAGCACATCCTCTATTTTCTTTTCCAGTTTCTTAATGGACATATCAACTAGTTACAAAGTCACAGTAGTGGGACGAGCTTCTCCTATATTTAGCTCTTTGAAGACTGAAAGAGGCATAAAATGTTTGCGCCTAAGTCACATAATGCTCTTCCCAAGTTCTTACCACCTATCGAGCAAGTGATAGTAAAACTACCTGGGTCCTTACACTTAACAGGCAATGGATTCCCTAGAGCATCACTATTGCATTTTTTTAGGGTTAGCGTCTCATGTTCTCCTAACTTCTTACGCCTAAAAATAATATCTTTCAAAAACTTGGTGTAGTTAGGCATTTGCTCTAAGGCATCTATGAGAGGTATATTTATATGCAACTGTTTTAGAATCTCAAAGAACTTCTTAAAATGACTATCCTGATTCTTCTTAACTAATCTTTGGGGGTAACGTGGATGAATCTTAATGTTACCTACCTACGGCATAGTGCAAGTCACTACATACTAACCTTTGTCGGCCTTCTTACCTTTCTCTTCTGAACTTACAGCTTCTGCTTTCTCTTCTGGTTGTGGAGTGAAGGTGGATGCAGGAACAGGTGTAACTGCATCAGTTCCTTCATTTGGAAGTGAGGGTCCATCATAACTCGATCCGCTTCTTGTGATGACCACTTTACACTGCTCCTTACCTTCATGATCTTGCTTCGGATTTTGTATATGTCCTGGCAGTGTACCTTGTGGTCTAGATTTTAGGTAATTTGCTATCTGCCCCACTTGCATCTCTAAGCTGCTCATCTCAACGTCATTCCTTATCATGTATTACTTCATCATGGCCTCCAAACTCCCATTGTTACCACCTTGCTGAGTGTTATTTTGAGCTCTTTGTTGATTGTATTGTTGTGGTGGTAACGCAGATTGAGTGGGAAACCAGGAGGAGTGTAGTTTTGTTTGTATTATTGAGCTGGTGCTTGCACAATGCTACTTGTTCCTCCTTGGTTACTCCAAGAGAAGTTTGGATGGTGCCTCCAACCAGGGTTGTAAGTGTTTGAATACGGATTGAAGTTCCGTTGGACACCTTGACCTACATAGAAAAAAAACGCTGGATTAGCTGGACAGTTCTCATACAAGTGGTTATCACCACAATAAACACAAGATATATCTGAAATTTGTAAAACAGGGTAAGGTTCAAGAATCGCCGCTGAAGTGGCGATTTTGGTTTCCTTCTCCATTGTCAGTTGTTTCAACATTTGGTTCATAGCCGCCACTTGAGCTTGCATTGAGGCTACTGTGTCTAACTCAAAGATTCCAGCTGATGCTTGCTTCTTTGGCAATGACCTTCCAATTTCTCCTTAGTCATTAATTTCTATCATCTTGTTTAAAATATCAACGATCTCATTAACTGATTTTTCTAACAATAAACCATTGGCTGCAGTATTCAATATCATTCTCGATGAACGATCCAATCCTCTATAAAACTGCTTAATCTGCACACATGCGAGCAATCCATGGCTCGGGCATCTTCTGAGCAACTCTTTGAAACACTCTTAAGCGCGTTCCTGGTCAAAGTGTGGTACTTTGCAAAAAATTTATCCGTCAGTTCTATCCACGTGGTGATAGAATTTCGTTCTAGTGCATTTAGCCAAGTCCTTGCACCGTCCCTGAGAGAAAAAGGAAACATTTTAGTCTTACTGCATCTCCAGAGACACGAGGAAGTTGAAATGCATTAGCTATTTCAATAAAATATTTGAGATGGAAATAAGGATCTTCGTTAGTCAATCCTCCAAACTGGCCCATCGTCTGCAATATTTGGAACATGACTGGCTTGAGCTTGAACTGTGTGGCTTGGGGTAAAGGATTACTTATCCCTGAATTTAAGTTGTGGAACGCATGAGTGACATAGTTATGCATGGCCACATCTTGGTTATCTGCTAGAAGGATGGGATTAGGAACATCTCCTACTCGGTTTGCAGCTCCTTCACCTGCTATATCTCCGTTCACAGGTGGATTTTGTGGAGGCGGACCATCTTCTAGATTTCTATTCATCTTGATGGTCTCTTCTTCAACTTCTTTCTCTTATTGATTTTTTCTTTCTTTTCTCAACCTCTACTCACGCCTTATCCTTTTAAGAGTTCTTTCAATCTTTAGATCAAAGGTCAATCAACCAGACCCTGTGCTCATACACAACTTCCCTTAAAGGTTAGATATAACAATTAGCCCAATGACAGAAGTATGCAACAATCACATATGACACAATTCACTTAAAAATAATTTGATTTTGAAAAATAAGTCCCCGGCAACGGTGCCAAAACTTGTTGGGACTTTCTTTACCTTTAAAAAAGATTAGAGACTCGTGCAAGCGCATAGGGTCACAAGTAATAATTGGGAGTAATCCAAGGTCGAACCCTCAGGGACTTGTTGCTTTCAAAACCGATTTTAAAGAAGTGAACGGTTCAATATGCAATTGTGGTTTATGAAGAAAATAGTGATGAAATGTTGTTGTTTGGGGTTTTAACTATCAAGCAATTTAATAAAACTCAACCTCTTTGCTTCCTACCTTAGTTTTGATGCAAAACATGGAAAACACACTTTGTTGGGAAAATGCACCAGGCGCAATTCTGGCTTTTTCTTGGGAAACTGAGTTCTACTCTTTCACTACCGCTTTTGGTTGCTGCCGATGCTAGGGTAACCTATAATCATAAGTTTATGTGTGATTACAATCCTAGAGAATGTTTATCAACTCATTTTCATTATGGGTCAGAGGGCCTATTTCTAAGACTATGTTTTATACGCTTATGCCTAAGTCACATCTCATATTGGTCTCCTATTATTTTACCTAACTCACCCTTCCCAGGGTTGGGCTTTAGTGTATAAATCAAGTTTCCACTAGCCAAATGGAAAAAAGACATAAAGAGAAGTTTTTAAAGACCAACCCAAAAAAAAGTGTCAAGCAATTCTGGACAAATCTCGAGCATGTTGAAAATTAAATCATTTTGACTAAGGCATTCCACAAAAAGATAGATAACTAATTTAGAACAAAAGTAATGCAGACCAAAAGGTAGAACTTGAATTAAAAGCAATACAGTAAGCAAAAGTATGAAAATACAAGGAAATAACAACTAAAACTTGAATCTAAAGCCTAAGAACGAGTTCTACAATGAAAGAGAAAGTAAATGAAGCTGAAAATGAGCTTGGAATGGTTGATTTGTTGCTGGAGGAATTACTTTCTTATATAGGTCCTTGAAGTTGTTGAACTTCCCACCATTTTAGGTGGAAATGAGTTGAGATACACCTAACCACTCCCATTTGACTTGGAATCACAGTTATAGCTCTGATTCAAACACATAGAAAATGTCCTCTTTGCCCTTCATTAATCATAACACACGTTTTGGCAAATTGGTGTTCAAAATTGCGTCACGCATAATTCCTGCAGAACAGAACATTGTTATTTTCTTCCAACTTTGACCGCATTTTTCTCATATTTTTCCTAAAGTACCATAGTTTTACTTTTATGCAGAAATATTATATGCATGTTCCACTTTAAGAATACGTAATCCTTTTTGGCAAATAATGATAGGAAAGCGGTCAAAATCATGGTCAAACAGGCCTATCGACACATGTTTCTACAATAAAAAGTCAACCTTAACAGGGATCAGGAGTTCCGTTGGATCCCGCAGCCCACTTTGCCGCATACTGCCTCTTAAATGGTGCGAGGTCGACCTTAGGGACCACAGCAGCCACAATTTTCATCAAAAACTTGAAGCCCGCATCACTAAAGTTTTTTGCGAAGCCATCGAAATCAGGATGCTTCCAAAATGCCTCTTCGAGGACGGTGTTGTTCCGGAAACGAACCTCTCATCTCTCGGCCTCGCCTTGCGCCTCAGCAAATTTCTCCTCCAAGTCGGTATTGTGGCACAATAGCTTGGACTTCTCAACCTTAAGGCTTTCATAATCACCTGAGATGCCTTGAGGGCTTTCCAATTCTGCTTTAGCTCCCCCTCCATGAGCTTAAGCTTTTCCTGGGCAGCTTTTAGTTCTGCCTTAACCTCCAATAGTTTAGCCTGAGCAGTAACAGCATAGTCCAAAGCAGCAGAGACGGACTCCTTGTGATTCTCGGACAGTGTCTCACGGCCATCCAGTTCGGCCTTCATTATAAGGGCTGCGTGGCAAGTTGCAACGTGAGCCTGTTACACAAACGGGAGTTAGAAAAAGAAAATAACAAGCAAACAAAGCTAAGATACCAGTTCGAGATCTGTCCTTCCTATTTTCACGGTAAGGTCAATCAGGCATTGAACCGCAGACCTAGGAGCGCAGACAAATTTGGTGGCGCGCCTTATGCACCGTCAGTAGCTAGCGCTCCCTATCTGTTCGACCCTCTCCTTAAGGCCAGCGCTTGAGAGTTCGATGCGAAATATCATTTCCACGTCGGTGGTGGCACCCATTCGAGCCTCCGAACCATCAGTTAGATCCAATAAGCTACTCCTCCTTACCTTGGAGACGACACCCTCTAAAGACGTGTTCTTATTCTTCTTCTTGGCCTTATTAGGAGAAGGCCCATCGTGAATCTCCCTCAGGGGAGAGACCTCAAGCACTGCGGTAGACTCGCTACAAGACCTTCTTCCACCAGAATGAGGCCCTTGAGGACACTCCAGTCCGACCACAGCTACCCTCGCTGCCTCTGTGGCCTGAGGGTCAGAGCTCAACTTGACCTTGAATGGACGAGTCCCACCTTTGGCCTTGCGCTTTACAGCGTTAGAAAAACTGTACACCATGGCTGCTATAGCAAAGAAAGATTAGAAAATTTTCAATAAGGAAGAGAAAGTAAGAGCAGTTCGAGTTTAAACCTACCTAACTCTGAGTTGGGCCTTGAGGCTTCGACAAGTACTAAAAGAGGATTGTAGTTGAGAAGGTCCGACGAGTGAAGCAGCTTATCAGTAATCAAAGTACCGACCTTCCTGCCACCCCTAAATCGATCCTTGTAGTATTTTAGTACATGAAAGGTTGTTATGTTAGTTCGGGCACAAGTTTGATTGCAACTACAAAAGTAGATCGAAAGATTAACAAAGTAAGTAAAAGCAAAAAAGAACAAAAGATAGTATGGCCTCTTACCTAAGTTCTCGAATCTATATCTAACGTTGAATAAGAACTGGTTAGACTTGTCCTTCTCCAACCAATCTCCCGAGGCATAAAACCATTTTCCCACCCATCCTTTTATAAAGGTGGGCCCCTTTATGATACCTCCTGCACTTTTCCTTGCGTACAAATAATAACGCCCAAGCTTTTTGGAGATACGCTTCACCATGAAGCAAGGAAGAAGCTAATCAGTCCTAAGCAACTCGAGACCATCCACTTCACGAGCTTGACGCCAAAAAAGAATAGCTAAAGAAAAAACGACACCTCATCCATTGGGGGCCACTTTGAAAGGTGCGAGACCAGTTCGGCTCAAGAACTTTTGGGAAAAAGGGTGTACGGGTATTCGAAATCCGCACTCAAACATTTTCAAATAAAGAGTGACCCATCCCCTTAGAGGCGTGTTAGCTCTTTCTCCGGCCTGAGGTAAGTGCAGAAGGATAGAATCGGGAATTTGGTACCGCCTACGTAGCAGTCCGAGGTAGTTCTCTGGCATACTAGAAGGGAATTCCAAACCCTGATCTGAGGTTGAGGCACCACTATCCTCGCCGTCGTTATCCGAAAAACGCAAATTTTTTACCTCATCGAGCTCAGCAACTAAACCCTCTGCTAAGCCTTCATTAAAGAGGATTTCCTAGGGGATGACCTACTGGTGGGACGATCTGAACTACTACTAGACGAACTCAACATAACGTAAGTAATACAAAAAACGAAAGAGTGGAAGAAGGGACTGACCTAAAGCCAAGTTTGGGCTGATCAGGTCGGGCTCCAAAAATTCAGCAAACACTAATTTGAGATGCGAAACTATTTAAAGTATTCCGAAAATTAATCTCCGACACACAAGTGCCCAAGAAGTAACGATTGAGGTTTCCTCGAGAGTTCAAGCGACAGAGCACTCGAATGCACTTACAACTGTCACTTCGATCTCCATACCTCTCCAACAGTCATGTTTTTGCACATCAAAATCGGAAGACACCACGTCAACCAATTTCTTGCGAAAAACTTCTCTGCCAGGTCGACCTCAAACCTGAGAGAGAGGGGGCCAATCTTTAAGAGAGGAAATTGTCGTGCCACCTGGAGGACGTTGATTCGCCCACAGAAGAATTATTCAAACTGGTAGCTCCACCTCGAACCCGCCGAGGTAAGGAACTTAGTCATTCTTCTAATTTGAACACATGTTAGACGGTTCGATCGACTCGGCTTCGATCTGAGCAATCCGACAGGTTCGACCTGCGACTCGACAAGAATAATCGGTGGTCGTGAGATCGGTCCAGCCTAACACCTATAAATAGAGGCCTCATTCTTACCCTAAGTATCGAATCTCTCCTCAAACTTATTACTAAGTTTGAACTGCTTACTGACTTGAGTGTCAGAGATTTTTTCCTCTTGTGCACGTCAGTCCGCAGTAGTTCGAGATTAATCAGCTTCCGAGTTCGACCTTGACTAGGTCAAACCTTGTGCAAATTCTTGCATAAACAAATATTGTAAATTTTTTTTAATATCCATGAATGTCTAGGTCCACTTGTGTGCATCACGACTAATCTCACAGTATGAAGATTGTTTAAACATTTAATTACTAAGAAAGCTCTAGAATATGAATTCTGAAGTAAGTAGCTACCATGGTTTTACCTTCTGAAAAACTTTCATTAGAAACTCATTAAAAAAGTTATTCTGATGTGCGTTAATAAATTATAACAAGTCTAGTACGAAATGTTGGGTAAATATACGTTGTTAATATAAACGGTATAATATTGGGAAACAGGTCACAACGTGGCTACAAACAATTACAAAATTTGATAGCTCAATGAACACAAAAACTTGATGAATTTCAATCGAGACACGCTTCATGCTGCCCTAAAGACAAATATTTGCTTTGCACAAATTGCTAGTAGACTATAGGAATCGTGATCTCAAAAGGATACAATGACTAACTCTAGTAAAATAGCAACCTCAAACTACTTAAATCTAGCAAAATTTTTACACACTTGCTCTCAACACAAATAAGAACAAAAAAAAAAAAGAGAGCAAATTCTTGTTAGAGGATGAGAATACCAAATTGTGGTATTCTCAAAGAAAAACAACAACTATATATATAACTGTCCAAAACATGTAACATCTCACAAGTAATTTAACTCATATGTAATATTTTTTTTACATGTGTACAAATATGTAACTATGCAACTTTAACACAAAAAGGAAAAAAAAACGACAAATAAAGTAAATAAAGAAATTGTTATGTAATTAAATTTCTCAATTCAGAGACAAACTTTAAAGAGAAAATCATATCTAGGATTCAATAATTGAAATGTATGATCATCAATATGGTATTTAGATTCATTTTTGTGCAAGATCGACTTTCATCCAAAACTAGTGAGTTTTAATGATTTTGACGTAACTTTTTGTTATAATTAGTCAATGAGTTCAATGGAAATTGAACAAAAAAAAAAAAAATACAACACTTATCCAGTTAAGATTATGAAATCAGAAGTTTAGGAGAAAACTTTTTCTTTTCTCCTCTAACATTTTTCAATTCTAAAGAGTTTTCTAGACTATGGCTACAACTTTTGTAATTTTTACTTCCTTGAAGAAAAGGCAAAAACTTTGGGCCACACATTTTTCCAAAACTCAAACAACCTCCCAATTTTCTTGCTAAGCCACAAAATCTAGAACCATGTGGACTGCAACCTTAGCCTCGCCCACCCCTCCTGCCGTCGCCCCTCCGACCATCCACGCCAAGTCTCAGCCGCCCAAAATCGGACAACAATAGTAGTAAGAGTCAATACTAGTGTATAGTGGTCAATAAGGGCCGATATAATTTAGTCTTTGTGGTTTATAAATTTATAATGGTTCAGTCTCCAATACTTTCACTATATGAAATTTGAAATTCGGTGACGAAACCTTCAACGACTAAGTCAAAGTTCGTCGTCGAATGAGACTTTCAGCAACAAAACGTTGTTTCGAGGCCGAAACTATCACTTTCAGCGACGACATCACATGTCGTCGCCGAACATTCCAACTTTCGTCGCTAAAAGGTGCACCTTCGGCGACAAAATAATAAAGTCGTCACCAAAGGTGTGCCTTTCAGCAACGACATTTACTTTCGTCACCAAAAGTACACTCTAGAACCTCAACGAAGTAGGTTCTGGAGTATTCTTTCAATGATGAAATTACTTTCGTCGTCGAAAGTGCGACTTTCGGCGACGAAATAGTAAAGTCGTCACTGACGGTCTGGCTTTCGGCGATGAAAATATACTTTTGTTGCCAAAAGTGCACTCCAGAACCTCAATGAAGTAGGCTCCAGAACCTCAAAGGTGTCCATCAGCGTTGAAATTCGAATTTCATCGCCGAAAAATTGGGCGTGTCTTGGCTCATCCTGAGGGTTCGATAGCCGAATCATTCATCATGAATGAATCTTTAACTTTCTGCTCATTGTATCTAACTGGAATTGAAACGAGATTCAATAGAGACGAATACAATGATGATACTATTGCTGGTGATAAAAATTGTCGACATTTTGGCGTGTTCAGGCTAAGTGCACGACCTTTAAGGGCATCAACTTCAAAGACATTATCTGTCATTGAAAGAAAAGTTGCACATTGGTATGTACTGAACAACTGTATAGAGATAGAGTCGTATCGAGAGTAAGTTTGACTTATGCTAAGTACATTTTAAGTGCACACTAGCGAGTACATAACTATAACTTTATTTTTCTCCTTCTTCGGCATGATAGTCAACATTTTAGAGTAATTCGACTTCCAGGAGATAGTGTTTCTGCCTTATATGAACGACATAGTTCTCAATTTCCTGATTGGTTCAAAGTACAAATAATATTGATTTTTAAGATTAGAATTTAGGTGAACGCAAAACGAAATCATTAAGTTTTTTGTTATTATCTATTACAGGTTTTGACATTATGAGAACAAGGCGAATTAGATGACGATCTTTATTCACTTGTGTTAGGGCCCTCATTAACTGCACGCTCATATAGCGGTTGTATTGTAAACGGATTACGTTTTCATAATACAGAACGAGATAGTCGTTGAACGACACAAAATAGGGTCATGGTGTGTGGAGGAGAAGTGGATGACATGAATTTTTACGGTGTCTTGGATGATGTTTGGGAGTTAGATTATGCTAAGAGGAAACGTGTCATACTTTTTAAGTGCAAGTGGTTTAATACAGACTCTAAGAAGAATAAAATTCGAGTTGACTTCGGTTTTAAGTCGATTAATACGTCTAATTATTGGTATGCAGACGACCCGTTAATTCTTGTTGGTCAAGCTTAACAAGTTTTTTATTTGGATGACCCCAAACTTGGTAATAATTGGAAAGTTGTTCAAAATACTCTAAATAAACGTGTATGGGATATTCGAAAACAAATAGACATTGAAAATGACCATATTTCATTGTTAGAAGTAGGACCCAGGATCGAAGTAGATGAATCCACTCAAGATAGTTCATTCCGTCGAGATGATGTTGATCATGTTCTCGTTGAGGGTCAAGAACAATCCAATAGAAGCATACATAAGTGCAATGTGGATGATTTTATAAATGACAAATAAGACGATGTACTGGACGCATAAACTGACAATAGTATAAATGATGTTGACGATGAATACAGTACCGAATAAATAATCCTCCAAGTACGTCGATTTAACTATATTTTAGATAAATTAGGCATGAAATTGATTTATGTTCAGTATTTGTGTAGTCAATATGTAATACTCATTGGTTGCCTGCCTAAGTTTGTAGAAAAATGAGGCCAGACCAAGCAGGTCAGTCACAAGAACACGTACAGAGTGGTGATCATCCACCAGTGAACCCGCCTGTTCCAGTTCTTCGTCCAGGTACGTCAATTTAAATATATGGAAAATAAATAAGTTATATTTAACTAATTGGTTTAATTTTTGACAACATACAGATAGAACAGACGTGCGAGGATACACCCGATTGATAGAACTGGAAAATCAAATATGTGCAAGTAACACAAAAGTAAAGATCAAATGTGACCCCACAGTGAATAAACCAATTTGTCCTATGGCTACCACGTTTTCTAACGTGATCGAGGTACATATGCGTGAATGTGTTAGTCTAAAATGTAGTAAATGGAGCGAGGTCGAACAAAGTGAGAATATGACAATTCTAACCCATCTCAAGCAGTTTGAGATTAATTACTTAATATGTTTTATCACTTTTTATGATGTAGCAACAATAACAATCCACTTGGTTCGGTGTTTTTTTCCGTAGGGTCATTTTGATTTCGAAGAGTCAGACCCAGTTATGATGTCTTTCATCAAGCATTAAATGAAACAGACACATAAGGCGTATAGGTCAAATTGCACAAATACTACCTAAGTCAGCCCACGCCTGAGATTGCTCGCAACACTCCGCACGAGCGGTTGTTGGCAAGACCAGATGATTGGAATATGTTATGCGATAGATGGGGGCTAGATGAGTGGAAGGTAGTTTACAATTATAACTTATACTTGTTTTATATAATATATATTCAAAATTTTGATGTAAGTTTCAATGTCGGGCCGACATTGTAAATATACTCTTAATCTCGGGCTAGACCCGACACTAAAAGTGGCGAGGTTTAACTTTTAACCCTAATTTTATTTTTCACTCCCAAATTTTTTGCCTCCCAACTCTATTGTAGCGCGAAACAACTAAAGAGGAGTGACCTTGGGGAAATTGACTCAAATGACCTTCAAAAGTTTGTGGAATGCTCAAATGACCCACTCCTTTTAAATGTGCCCAAATGACCTACTTTAAGCATTAATAATGTGTCAGATGAGATGAAATGACCAAAATATCCTTAAGTATAAGACATGACCGCTAGAAAAAACCTCGGCCGGGGTCATATTAATTCCCGCCCGGGAATCATTTAATTCGCAACAACCATTGCCTTTAATTTTGCTGCTTTTGATTTCTTCTTAAGATTGGACTACATTTGAAAAGCAATTTTACTGTTTTGTTTTCTTTGATTTTGAAACATGTTGTCATTTTTAAATTTAGTTTCGTATTTCGGCATGATTCTGTTAAGGTTGACTATGAACCTCGGGCGGGAGTTATGGTTTTCAGACCGAGTTTCATAAGAAACGATGAACCTTGGGCGAGGTTTCGCACGAGGTCAACGGTTGGTGATAGAAAAAGTTGACGCAACCTCGAGGTTTCTAAGCCTCTGTCATTTTTCTCGGGTTCGATCTCGGGCGAGGTTGAGCCTCTTTTAATTACCTCGGGCTCAACCTCGCCCGATGTCGAACCCGAGAAAAATGACAGAGGTTTACTAAACCTTGAGCGACATTTCAAATCTCTTCAACCTCGCTCGAGGTCCATCCCACTTCACCGAAATACTTCTTCGTCTTCAACCTCCGACCACACCACTTCATACATTTCAAATCAAACTCTCGCAGCCACAGACCTCGATTCCAACATAAACTAAAAATCGAAGAAAAACAGGGAACGAAACAAATAAGAACACCAGAAAACAAAATCAACAGAAAAAAACCTAAATCGATGCAATATTATACATGTATTCGTTCATCTAAACATCGAAAAACTGAATCAATGCAAATAAACAACCACTCAACTCCTCAACACACATAAAATCGAAGCCAATCGCCAAGATAAACAAAAATTAAGAAGAAATTCGAAGGGACTGCGAAGAAAAATCGAGAAGATGAATTGGGGCTGAAAACGGCGAGGAACGGGGAAAGGTAGAGCGAATGGTTTGGTTTTCTGAACAAAAGGGTAGTACTGTAAATTTGCTACCTTTTAAAATTAATTAAATATTCGAGTGGGTCGGGCACATTTAAAAGGGTGGATCATTTGAGCATTCCACGAACTTTTTGAAGGTCATTCGAACCCATTTCACAGTGACAGTGACCTTGTGTGCGAATGGTGACAATCCTCCGTCTCTCTAAGGGGTGCAAGAGACGACGATTTCCACCGACGCGGCAAAGACGAACACGCACTCCATTCTTTTGGGTAATGTTACTTCCTCCTATTTCTCGATGTTTTTTAGAGTTTAGGGCTGGAAGGGTTGGAGTATGCAGAAGTTGCTTCTCTCTGACAGAGCCAAATTTAGCCAAATTCTTTTCAATACTTCTGAATTTCTAACCAGCTTTTCCAAGTGAAGCCAAGTTAACTTATAGTTTCATGTTTTTTTAGTGATCATTTGGCCCCCGTTACAAACAACTTCGGCTCCGCCGAAAACAAGTACTCTGTTGACAAGCTTTTTTACCTATTGATGAGAGTTCTGCGCTCCCAGCTTCGGCAGCTCTTGAGTCAAATCATAGAAACGATGCCTGCGTTCTGGTTAATCTCAACATGGCTTGGGTCCTTGAACTCGCCCATGATTTGGGTATTGGGATGTCGTCTTTTCTTCCTTTTCCACCGCTTACTGTGCCATTAATTTCAGCATCCCCAAATTCATGCAAGATGGGATCATAGACGCCCAAGATCAGATAAGTCTCAACAACAAATAAATTTTTAAATTCCCACTTTCATCTCATTACTTATTCCTTACATTAAAAGTTATTTAGTTTCTGGGTTTTGAATAACTATATCTCTACCTGTATAATTGGGGCTGGAATTTTCATCATCGTGCATATCTACTCCAAAAACTTTCTAACAAGGTGGTCCTCTGTTTATCTAATTTAGCTTTTTAAGGCAAACAAGTCTTTTAACCAGTCAAGTGTTAACTTTTAAGGTTGGTTATCCATTTCCATCACATGGTGATAATAGTTTAGAAATTGACTGTAGTGGTATAATGCTTAGGAAGAGCATCTTGACAGTATTGTTTGATTCACTATACATTTCTAGTGGCATAAATGTTAATTTTGTAGAATCTTGATGTCAAATTGATGATGGATCATGCTATACTGAAGGTAGTCTGTGCTTCACATTGTCCTCATCTCCCTCTTGTTTTGCTTTCCCCCACATGAAACCATAACATTTTGTTCACTTCTTATGCTCTGTTTTAGTATTTAGTTTCTCATCTTTTTTCTACCACTTTGCATCTAAAATGGCTTTGTATATTCTTAAGGGATTGCTCCAAGATTATGTGCAGTCATTGTTTGATCATGAGGTAACTAGTTTCTCATCAATTATTCTTCGTTTCGTTTCATTTCGAATCGAACTTATCAAAACTTACCAGAATCATATGTGTTTACCTTTTTCATTGTAGGCTAATAGTTTCAAATATGCAGGGATATATTCTATCAGCATCAATTTCTCTAAGTTGAGTGTACTAGTTCACAGGATAGAGGATAAAAGCACGCAGTAGTTTTCAGTTTGAATATATTTTTTTGTTATATTTTCCGTTTGAATTTTATCCTTTTTCACAAATTACTTCAGTCCTTTTGACCATATTTGTTTCAAATAGAGTATTTGTGAATATAAGAATTTTATTTATGATCTCATGGATTTGTATTACTTAAGCTTGTTAATATCACTAAAAATGGAACTTGTTTTTCGTTGAATCAATTAAATATTTTTAAAATGGATGTGTACGTGGCAGGATTGGTGTAACGACATGTGAGGCTCGCATCCATCCATCTCATTTGGGCTTGTGACCAAGAGGACCAGAATATGTGAGTTGAAAAAAAGTCATAAACTACCGACCTTTAGATATATTTTAATTACCACAAATAGAAAATACAAAATGTGAGTTTGTTTAGGTAATATAGCAGTTACCTTAGGAGATGTTTGTTTGGGTTAGATTTTATAAAAAGATGAGTTATAAAAACTTGAGTTAACTTAGGAGATGTAGTTGAAAATGTGAGTTTCATACGTTTGAGTTTATATACTTCAAGATTTTCGTGGAATCTTCCGCAAATTTTTTATAATGTTGAGCAGGAGGTCAATTCCGATAAGAAGGAATTTTCTAGATTCAAGTTTTCTAAATGCAATGGTAATTCAGAACGGAAGTTTAGCAATTGACTGAGATTTGATTGCATATATTGTGCCCAATTTGCTGCTGCACTGAGATGTTATTAGCTACTGCACTTAAAGGTGATGATTTTGGAAGGTTTAGAGATTTTATCATGGTGCTTGTTCTTCTTACATATTTGCGGATAGTGTCAACAGCTTAATCAAGGTCGGTCGAATTGAGTCCATCATGGTTCTCGGAGTCGATAAGGAGAAGGGTTACTTTGATTTGCGTAAGAGGCAGGTGTCTAAGGAGGATATTCAAGCTTGCAAGGAGAGGTACAATACAATAAGTGCAAGCTTGTTCACTCTATAATGCGCTATGTTGCTGAGACTACGAATATCAAATTGGAGGTAACTTTGTGTTACCTGACACGTTTAATTTTTTCTTGTTGATCTTCTTTATCTTGTGTGCCTTTTCATCTTATATTTGATGTGTTGCCTTTTTGTAATGACAATGGTAGGGTTTGTTTTATGGTTTTTATGAAATTTTTTAGCTCATCATTTGATTTTGATGATTTTGGTTTTGATTTATTATATTCTTTTGAGAATCCTGTAATACTTCTCCTAAGTTTAAGTTAATTGACTATTCACTTGGAGTTCTATCTATATATTGGACTTCGACTCAATCTTCCATGAACCAATTGGAACACAGCCTTTATGAGGTACTATGTGTGTTTTATTGCTGTTAGGGAAGTTCCTGGTGTTTCTATATTTGTCGCTTGATAGACCATTTTGTCCTAGAAATGGAGTGGTCGTTTCGATCGAATCCACTGATCTCTGAGAGAAGATTTTCTCTCTGTATTAGGCTTGACACTCCCACCCAAGCATGTCACCATACTAGAAACATAACTCATACCCTTCAATGCACTAATTCGTCTATGCGATTTCACCAACTCGCCTGAACGTCTGACAGCTGAGATATGAACTCAATGGCCTATCAAATTTTCGTTTCCCTTTTCTATATTTCTCAACTGTTTAACTTGAGCTGATGGCAAATTCTTCTGATCTGTTCTGGCCATCAATGATGTTGGTCCTCTAAGGTCTTGCCATGAACCATCTGCAGCTACTCTGTGCATTGTCTGTCTCATTGAACCCTTGGCAACTCCAAACTCTAACACATAAACAGAAGATCTCTTGTGGCATGTTGCCACCACCCTGGATTCCCTCTTGAGCTTCCAGCAACCCCCACTAAACTCACTGCTGTAGCCATCGTCATTTAGCTTCCCTGCCGATAAGAAATCAAATCTGAAGCTAGGAATATACCTGACACCTCGTAGCACCAACTTGGTCCCTTCGCCTGTCTTCAAATAATCATCTCCAATTCCTCTCACCTTGAAGATACTCTCATTCCCCATCTTCACTAAGTCACAATCACCTACAGTAAGAGATGAGAACCAACAGTTGTCTGAAGCAACGTGCACTGATGCTGCAGTGTCTACTACCCACTAGTCCATAGATATGTTCCTTTGAACACAAGCCAGAAACTCTTTAATCTGTTCTTCTTCAATTATAACATTTGCAGTATTATTCCCCTTCTCAAAATCTTCTTTGAACTTCCTGCAAAAGTGTTTAACGTGTCCCTTCTTTTGGCAGTAAAAGCACTCCACTTCCTCACTAGAACTCCCACTACCCCTGCTATATCTCCACTGTTGCTTCCCATTGTAACTCATCTTTGCCTTCCCTTTGTTTTAAGTCATCAAAGCTGATTCAACATCATTTTCTGCCCCTGAAGTAGATGTAGGTATTTTCCTTAATTTTCTCCGGGCTTCCTCAGATAAGGCGGCATCACAAATAGCTGTAAATTTCAAGCTATTTTCCTCTAGCGAATTAGACACCGCGGTCTTTATCGTCTCCCAACTGTCAGGCAAAGACGTCAACAGCCTCATAGCTTTCACCTCCTCCTCAATCTTGACACCCATCCCTTATAATTTGTTCAAGATATCAGTGAATTGATTAACGTGGGAATTCACCGAGGTTCTCTCCTCCATGTGGATATTAAAATACTTCGTCCATAAAAGTATTTTTATATTGGCAGAAGGTTTTTCATACCTGTCTTGCAAGGCCTTCAATAATTCTTTTGTTGTAGTCTCTTTCGCCACCAGACTACAAACATTCATTGACAATGACATCTTGATATTCGCAACGGCCTGCTCATCCATCTCATTTCAATCCTTGTCTCGTCTGACACTTAGCGTAGGAAGACAATTGTGAATAGCTTTCTACACAACAACCTCCAAATCTCTCTTGCACGGTTATATTTAAAGATCGCATGACAAATATCCTCTTCTTTTCGATGACAGATAAAGCATAAGGGAAGAATATCCATCCCTCGTCTGGCACTTAGCGTAGGAAGACAATTGTGAATAGCTTTCTACACCTCCAAATCTCTCTTGCACGGTTACATTTAAAGATCGCATGACAAATATCGTCTTCTTTTCGATGACAGATAAAGCATAAGGCATCTCATTCCAATTCTTGTCAAGTCATCCCCGCTGGTCTCTCCCCTAAAGTCTTGTGTATTTTCTTGCATGTAAGAAATCCTTTACTTACATATTCCAAAAATTGAAATTCTCCCCAGTGAACTTCAGAACCTCTTCATAGTAATAGTGTGCGTGATATTTATCTCTCATGATGCTACAACCCTACAACTCTGATACCACTTATTTGGAAATTAACGGTCCTATGTTATTTTCCCTTCCACAGAAAATATTCACACACAATCAGAATATGCAAATAAGGATGAAAACGGTAAAGAACAAGAAAACGACACAGCAAAATTGTACTGATTCACCACTATGGACTACGTCCAGTCTTCCACTCAGATGTGGGTAATTCACTAGTAATTGTTAAAAAGATTGGATTCAAAACTCTCCCCAAAAATATCCCCTGGAGGTCCCAACAAAAGCTCCCTAACTTCTAAGTATTTTAACACAATAATACTTAGAACAGGAATGAAAAACTCACAATCATCAAGATACAAATATCCCAATAATGTTGATCTTGATCTGCCCCAAAGCCTCTGCCAATATCCGAACCGCCGCCACAACAAATTTGCTTCAAAACCACCTTAAAGTCAGCTGCTACCAAAATCCCACGGCTCCCTTGTTTTTCTACCACCCAACACATAAAAGTAAAAACTCATGTGCATATATATATAAGTAGGCGGCATAAGCCTAAAAAATAAAGTTGTAGGCTTTTGGCCCATTAAATAGTTTTTTTTTTTTTTTTTTTATCCACACCCTAACATTTCTCCAGCTAGAACTAGAAAGTTATGCATTTTTAACTATAGGATTGGAGGACTAAATCATTATATATTGAAGTTTGTTTTAAACTCCAATGACTTAAAAATTTGGGAACTGAATCGTTGTTTGGTTACACAGCACTAGAGAGACGACGTCACAATCATGAATTCAACTCCCACTTCTCAATTAAGCAACCCAATTGAGCATTGTTGTGGCTGTAAAACTAGATGAAAGAAACTACTTGTCTATGGTAGTTGCTAGTTCTTTGTTATGCTCTGTGGTCAGAAATTATAAAGTGTTCCTTTAGCTCCCTCACCTGATTAATTTCTGCAACAACTTGGGAAGTTTATGAAGTTTCTAAGACACTACAAAAAAATGGGAAAACGGAAAGTTTATTTTTAACATCACAAATATGCAACGAAAAGCTTTTATGCGACGAAAAGGTATTCGTATGGATTTTATAGCCCCTTCAATGCAGTTACATGTGAAATAATAAGCTTCAAAACACGAGATTGCTACTTAATTTATAAGGATAAACCTTGAGAAATATTTTAGGTTATCGAGCCGTTCAAAGCCAAAATCGAATCACTTCAGACCCGTTTGATAACCATTTCTGTTTTTGGTTGTTTTCTTGTTTTTAGTTTTTGGTTTTTTGTTTTTAAAAAACAAAAACAATATATGTTTGATAATCATTTTTTGTTTTTTGTCTTTGAAAACTAGAAAACCAAACATGTTTGGTAACTCTTTTTAGTTTTCTGTTTTTTAAAAGTTAAAAAATTGAAATAAGAGAGAAAATTCTATGTAGAGTAGAGATGATAATGGTGTGGATGCAAGTGAGAGGATGTTATCCAACATTCTCTCGTCCGTGAAAATTTGTAATCTCGTCTCTACCTCGTTCTTTGGTCTGAGAGATGTTCTCGAGAAGAATTATTGGTTTTATAATTGTTTTTAATTATTTTTATAATTTAAAAAATAAAAAAGCGTAATAAATATTTATTAATTATTTAAAAAAATGGAATCGGGACGGGGTACGGACATGCATTTCTTATTTTTAGGGTCTGACTCTGCGGAAAAAAAAAATTATAGTAGAAAAAATTTAGAGATAAAAACAAGATTCAAAATATAATTTTTAGAGAAAATAAATAAATACATAGATAAGTAAAAGTTACCATAAAAGAAAATTGAATGAAAAAAGAAGATGAAATAATAGATTAGGAATAAAAAGAAAAGTTATAAAAGAAAAATATTAAAGAGAAAAAATATTGAAAAAATATTAAAAAAATTGAAAAAATATTAAATTTGTAGAGAGAGAAATCGAACTGCTCTGTTAGAAAAAGAATAACAAATAAAAATACATAGAGATAATTTAGAGAGAGACAAATAATAATAAATATTAAAAGTACAAAAATTTTAGAGAGAGAAAAATAAATTTAAAATAAGATGAAAAATTTAGAGAGAGAAAAATAAGATGAAAAATTTAGAGAGACAAATAAATATTTAAAGTACGAAAATTTCAGAGAGGGAAAAATAAATTTTGTAAACAGAAATTTATTTAATAGAATAAAAAATAAAAATACATAGATATGGAAAATTTGGAGAAAAAGACAAATAATAATAAATATTCAAAGTATGAAAATTTTAGAAAGAGAAAAGTAAATTTTGTAGAGAGAAATTTAGAAATAAAAAAAAAATTTAGATTGAGAAAGAAATTTTTTATACATGAATATGAGAAATAAAAAAAAAGTTGAGTATTAGTAAAAAAAAAATCAGATTTAAAATCTGTTTTTGAAAACTATCTTTTTTAATTAACATAGAATTTTAAAATCAATCAAATTTGATTTACAACCTATGGTGAAGGCCACCAAGCTTATATACTCCTCAAGTATTTGACCAGAGAAGTGAATGCAATTACAATTAAGGAGAACAAGTATTGGACATAGAGATGATTTAAGATGACCCTAGTTCCAACTTTCTGGTGGCAATAAAAAGAAGGCTAGGATTTTAGAATGAAGAGATAGACATGGAAGAAATTTCTTCAATTGAGATGGCACTGCACTTGCCCAATTTAGAGTCCATGTTACAAGCAGTGGGTAGCAATTTCTCCAAGTTTTGGTTATTCTGGTTTAGAATTTCAAGTTTAAACCTTTTTTTGGATAGATGAACTTAATACAAAAAACTTTTGATATCTACTGGGTCCGAGCTTTGGGACGGACATGAGTGCCTTTGGATATAGAAAAGCAAATCTCCGACTCACCGTTATTAAAAAAAAATACAAGTCCCGACTTCATATTCCAAAAATACAAGTCAATCATATTAACTATTCTCTTTAATTACCTCATCTTTTTTCTCTTGTTTTCAAGTCAAATTACAAGCCCGAGAAATTACATTCCCAAACTGTGGATTTCATCATCTCAACCACCTCCTGAGATCAGCGGTTGAAGAAGGAGAAACCTCTCCTCCATGGCTCTCTGTATAGCAAGAAGAATAGTTAGACCGTTCCTCCAACCCACCGTACCTTCCACAAGCACTCTTGAAGCTTGGACTCCTCATGTTATTCCCATACACTCCACACCCCACCATTCTACTGTAAGGATCCGGCGGTACCGGATAAGAGAGTCGCTTCCTCGCTGTCCCAGCTCGCTCCCTCTCTGGCGTCCCTGGCCTTTGCCTCGGTGCGCTCTGAGATCGGACTCGGGCCTTGGTCGACTCCGTCGCTGCCATGTAGTTAGGCAGTGAAGTCCCACCACTGCCCACATTGTTGCTGGTGCTGTGATGTTTGGACCTCAAGCTTGGCGTTTGAGATGTAATGTGATGGCTGTTTCTGTCTTCTCTGCTGCAGCGGGGGCTCGCGGACCGGACTTGTTGGATCGGGCGGGTTTTCGACGGGGACGGGGTGATGGGGTATTGGTGGTGGTGGTGGGGGGCTCGGTGGAGCGGGGAGGAAGAAGAAAGAGAGTTGGATCTTTGTGATGGGTGATGCTGTTGGCCAGTTTGGTAGTTCATTCTGTATAGATTTTCGGGTGCTAAGTAAGAGTACGGTCGAGAAGTGTCGATTTCAAGGGTTTTAAGGGGCTGTGGTCTGTGATCTATTGAAGCTCTTGCCCTGGTCTCCCATGGCTTGTTCGCCATCCACTGATCAAGCCACTTCGGTCCTTCATCAAGCTCCATTTGGTTTCCTATTGACGGGCTCTTTCCACTCCTCCATATCATCTTATATTTAAAACATACCAATGATGAGGAAACAAGTATAATTTGAATAATAATTAAAGGCGAATGAGCAGAATGAGAAGGTACCTGTTGAGAAAATGAGTGAGACAAAACGTTATCGCGACTCAAAGCAGCATCTCTCCTATGTTGCAACATCGCCTTAACTTCTTCAACCGTGTGGGGACGTTCATCCCAATCGTCCGCTACACTACTTCCTTCTCTCGACGAACACTCGACCCAAGAAAACAAAAAAATGGAAAATTGACTCTCAACATTTTCTTTTGTTTTTCGGTGTGTAAATTGTAATGTTGATGATAAAAACTTACAACAGATTTCCTTTGGGAGAGCCTACTCCGGTGATCCAGGGCGTGGGCCTGCAGTCTCAGCAGCGCCTGCATGCACTGAAGCGTCGTGTTTGCCTGTTTTCTCACGTTGTGGCCTCTCACCACTGCCTGTAACTTCACCACTCCCTTCAGCGCCCGCAAAGCCCTCCTCGCCTTCAAATTATTTACCATTGCTTTCAAATTTCACAAACTTTTTCTAATTTTTTACAATGACAAACAAAAATCAAAATTTTGCTTAATCTTCCACCATTTTGTTTTGAATAGCGGGGTTGCAGGGATTCCAACTTATGACTTATTAATCAAATACAGATGTCAATTACCACTAAGTTAAAACTTATGTAGGCAAATTTACCATTATTTTAATAATTATTTATTAATAAAAAAATCATATCATTATATTTCAAGTGATAATCAAACAGACCACTAAATTATATTCAAGCTGACCATAGCATTCCAGTCTGCTCATCTAATTTCTACCTAGCTAGCATCTATTTATGTATTTATTATTTTATTTTATTCTAGAAAGGCATTAAATTAAAATAACGTCCACTGGTTACATTTCTTTAAAGGTACTTCTAGTCACAAATCTGTTTGTTGGGTAACTCTAGTATTGTCAATTACCTTAATTAAGAAGCATTATTCAACACCATACACTAATTGAGTGAGAGTTGAAATGGTTGGAGGATTGAGGGTAATTTAGGCTATGGAGTAATTTTGACACAATCAAATTTACTTTCGATTATTTTATAATTTCTATAATCACTTATATATATCATGGTAAAACGTTGGAATATGTATGTTTGACGGTAATTTTGTTATGAACAAAGTTAATTTTATCACTGTTAAAATCACTTCCATTTAAGATAATAATCTTTTACCAGTAATTTTTACTATCCAAAATCATTCAAAGAAGTAACTCACTTCGAAATGATTCCTAGTGAATTTACTGTCAGAAAATAGTTATTAAAGGAGAACTTAATTATCAAAGAAACACGCATGGTGTTCATGGAAAAGAGGCTCACCAGATACCCTCTAAAGGCGGTTTGGATCACAACGGCGGCATGGCGGTAGCGATCCAAACCGGAGCGGGCGAGCCTGGTGGGCTGGACGGGTTCTAGAAAGGCTGGCGGAGGCGGCTGCGGCGGCGGGGGTTGCAGGCCGGCGACCGGTTCCGGGCAGTGATTATTTGTGGGTTTTCTGAAAATCCAGCGGCGTTTCTCTCTACCCTGCTCAAAGAAGAAGAAGAAAATTGGGGCTTTGTTGAAATTAAATTATGAGTATTATTTATTTAATATATTACCTTTTGGTGGTCATTCTCGTTATCCTTAGTGGGAGATCTGAAAGCCCTTTTGACAGCACTCAACCATGAACTTGAGCTTGAGCTACCTCCATTCTTCCCCATCCCTCGATCGCATTGACTCAGAAAAAGCAGAAAAATAAAAAAAAGGAAAAGAAAATTAGGAAAAAAGATTTTCGGAGGAGAGATTTCCAACGATGAACAGTACTTGTGCTGAACCTGAGGGAGCTGCTACTAATTAACTATGAGAGAGAGAGACAGAGAGACGTTACAAATAATAGATGTGGAGCAGCGAAGCAAGGAATCTATGATATCGTATTTTCTATTTTGTTTTAAACATTACTGTTATGGGCTCAAATATGACGTTACACGTGGGTAAATTTCCGAGGGCCACGTGGGTTGAGGGTTCGAGAGTCTCAACCCAATAGCTCGAGGGCGGAAAGCCTACTTTTCTCCAAGACAAGCAGCCATGCTCACCCATCCTCGTTAGAAAAAGAATAAATAATGGATATCGGTTGGGATGAACTATCTCGCTAGTTGAGTATATTTTTACCACCAACCTTAATCTTAATATGATCCACGGTACAAATCAAGTTTCGCAACATGTGCTCCTAAAACGCTCATCTATAAGCAACCATCTTCCAGAACATAAATTTGGTCTCTTCTTAGCTCATTTAAATCCAATTTATGCATCAAAATGCACTAAATAGGACATCACGTGGTCTTCAATTCGATCTTGCAGGTTGCAGAAAAACGTCAACATTTACTATTCGAGTCTACATCATTGAATAGAATTTGGACATCAACAATTATCGATGGACTTGGTCAAATGAGTAGGTGAGTAACAAAATTTAAGTGTGGATGTCAATAAATATATAAGTCTAAAATATCAATATTTATCAATACTAAAATATATTCCAAAAAAAATCATAACAAATATTGAAATTAATGAATAAATATTTTATTTAACAATTATTAACATTAATGTTATATCCCTATCAACCATGTCTACAAATTTTTTAGAAAAGTAGTTTTAATCATTTATTTAAGAGGTTTATATGTGAATGAAACACCCTAAAAATTGGGAGTGCGATGTGTTAGGTGGATTAAATTTGAGAATACTAAAATACTATTGAATTTTATTTATTTATTAATTGATTTATCATTATCATTATTATTATTTTGGGAAGGGTGAATTTCCGCTTGGTCCAAGGCAGATTTATTATTTATATTATTATTTAAGATGAAGTCCGTAATTGGGTGTTGAATCTGAATTCTGACACATAGAGATAGTAATTTTTTTAAAATTTTTGTGCATTGGAGTTTGGCAGCGGGCATAAGGTAATGACGGTGTCAGGAGGGGTCAGAGAAAAGAGTTTTTTTTTTATTTTTTCCTTTTCTCTTCTCTACAACGAGTTTGTGTACTAGAGTTTAACTTCAAAAGTTAAACTCTTTGATTGGTAATCACATAACCTAAATTTGGAAATAAATGATTCAATTAAAATCATAGTTTGTATTATTTGTTGAGATATGTATTTGATAATAGATTTGGTAATTGAATCTCAATTTAAAAAATTGTTTAATATGTATTTAGTAATATATTTGTAAATTAAAAGCAGTTGCAAACAAAATTTTAGTTTAATCTAAATTTATATTAATTAATTTATTAACAATTTTTTTTTTATAAATTTTGTATAATTATTATTTTACAAGAGAATACGTATATTTTACATGCTTTAATTTTAACAAATATAAAATGAGTTGATAATATGAAGTAATATATTTATCAAAGTTTTTATCAATTTTAATGTAATTCTGCCTATTCAAAATTTCAAATTCTGAATCTGAAAACACTGAATGTTTTCAGAATTTCAACTGGTTGAATCACAGAATTCGAAAATAATTTTAAGAAACGAATATTCAAAATCCTGTCAAATGCTCCCTAAATCCATTTGATTAAGTGAATCTGAAAAAAAAACACAATCTAATTTGATACTGAATTATGCTGAAACAACTGTTTCTTTCTTAAACTTAAAAAAATAAAAAAATAAAAATAAAAACCTATTTTGATTTTGGTTTTTTTTCAGTTTTTATTCATTTTGATCTAAATATTTTCAATTTGTATTTTATGTTTTAATCCTTCTACTTCATCAATTTATTCTCTACCTACCAAATGTTCACAAATTTTATTTAGGATCGGTATGGTTGGTAATTTGGATGTTCTTTTTTTTTTTAGATTTACTTAATCAAATAAATTTAGTGAATATCTAGTTGAAATTATGATGTTTTCCGTGTTTTTAGATTTTGAATTTGAAATTTTAGAAATATAATTACCTCGAATTTTTTTTTATAAATATACTATTTTAGGTTATAAACTCATTTCATTTTTTTTAAATCAAAAAAAAGTTAAATATAATATATTATAAAGTATATAATATTATAAAATAAGAATTCTACAAATTTTATAGTATATATGTTAATAAATTAATTAATATTATTTTAAAATGAACTTAATATATTTAGTTGGCAACTACCCTTAGTTTACAAATATATTACTAAACACACGTTGAAATTCTTTTAAAATTAAGATTCGATTGGTAAATCTACTACCAAATAATACAATTTTATTTTTCATTGAATCCCTTGTTTTCAAATCACCAACTAAATACATCTTTAATAACGTCGTACTAAAATTATGATAAAAATAAAATGTATGAACTAAAATAGTCATTTTGAACCTACCAAGATTAAAATGAATAAAAATTGAAAAATATAAAGATTGAAATAGATGTTTTAAAAATATAGAAATCGAAATCAAGTAAAATTGAATTTATACACTAAAATAATATTTAAATAATAAAAAAACTATGAAATGTTAAAATGATACAATACAATAGCGAGGGCTTTAATAAAAAAGAAAAAGAAAATTTGATTTGTTTCTCCCGCCAAGCGAAATCCAAAGTGGCATTTCTATTCTAACTAGGTGAAGAACACTCACGTGGTATCACGTGCTATTAGCAGCAGCCGGAGACTGCTCAGAATTATGTTCCTTTCTAGCCACGTGCTTCACTTATTCACTGAACTTAGTCAATGTCTTTTATGTTGACTGCCACCTGGCATTCTACCCACTACATATTATATTTCCTTTTTTTTTTAATTTCACTTTTATGTTTTGTACATGAAAAGTGAAGTGAAAAGCAGGCTCCATCCGACGGTTTTCATTACACACCCAACAAGTTATAAATTACACAACGCCATAAATATAATATAAAAGACCTACAAAAATATATTCTAGGTAGTTCGACCCCTTAATTGGAGATAAGTTATTCGTATAAAGATTTGTCTGTCCAAGCAAAGTGGCTTACTTCTTTTACAAATCGCATGACCTGCAAAACAAATGTGAGCAGTCAATAATGGTGGTAGAAGAGAAGTCGAGTATTTGGAAGAGATTTGAACATATATGAGCATAAAAGATTACCCAACTTTCTTATAGGTACTCGATGCTAAATTTGTTTGATAAGAAAGGTAGAGATTTCTTCCCTTAATTTCAGTCAGGGCTAGTCTTGCGGTGGGCATTGACTGCAACGCGCACTGAAGACAATAATGTTAAGGTGAGGCCAACCCAGCTCATCCCCTTCGGTCGAGCTGACATTACCAAATTGGTATTTCCTTCCGATATTTGACACATGACCGCCCAATTTTCCTCTCATAATACAAGTACCTAAACATGTTAACTATGCTCGGATTGATAAATATACTCATTGTTCTTTTCAATTCAAATTGAGTCATTGTTAAAATTATCTCATAGTAATAAGAGAATGATGCAATTGGGTCAAAACACTCTATTATTTAGTTGAAAATATTCTATGTTTCAATGGGATGAAATAGAAAATATTAGAATGAATTAAATTAATTCTTTAAAATGGGAAACTACATAGGGATAACAGCATAAATAACTAAATTAAAACAGTGGTTTGGATAGATGACCAAAAGTTTCTAAAATTGTACATATGAGCAATGTAATCTTAGGAGTTTTAATTTTCTGGCAAAATAATTGACTAAATTGCCCATGCAACTAAATTATCTATCTAACTGCTATTTAATGGGGTGTTTTTCAACAACTAACAAATATCTAAAACCTAGGGATTTAAACTAATTAAAAAAAATGCTAAACTTTAAAATCGTATAATCTAAGAGATTTTTTTTTACTACAATCGAATTCAAAGTTTAAAATTATAATTTTTTTTATCCCAAAATCCAGAGAGTGACAGAAAATCATCTAGATCTATGAAATCGGTAAATAAATTAGAAACCTTCATCCGGAAACTAAAATGAATTTTTGATGAAATTGATGTAAACACCGATGGATTTTTATTTCATAAAATTGGTTTTTGTAGGGACTAATGATATAGTATTTGTAGAATAACCAAACTAACAATCCTCTAACCAACCCATAACCACCCAAATAACAAACTAGCCATTAACTAACTAAGTAGCCGTGGGACTAATTAATACTTGTTGGGCTTTATGAACCATTAGCATAACTATTTAAGAGCCGTTAGGCTTAACTAATTAAGCAATCATTAAAGTTACTAGGGGTAAGGACTTGAACTAAACCAAAAATCGACCCAAACTGAATTGATTCGGTTTGGTTTAGTTCGATAATTATAAAATTTAGTTCGGTTCAGTCCAAGTAAAAAAAATAAAATAATGATAGTTTACCTACCTTTTTTGACCCCAAAAAAGTTTTGTTTTTTTTTTGTTTTTCTTTTTTCGCTCAAATGACCTATGCCTTCAAAATACCTTTTTCTAACCTAAAATAGCATTTTCTGATACGCCAGTGAAAGTAAATGTATGCAATTACCCCTACTTTTGAATTCCTTATAACGTAAAGTTAGTGGCAGACCTCGAGTGAGTTCGACTAACCTCGCTCATGTTTTATTAAAATAACCACATAAAGTTATTGATGGGCGAGAATTGAAGATTACTATATTAAGCTCCAATTTGAGTTGCAATTTTTATATAAATTTGAGTTGCAGTACCTGACGGGATCGAATCCCGCAGCGGAAGCGCGCGAATGCATGTGCTTCGATCTTGTTTTAGAATTACAACGAAGGAAAGACATAAACATGATTAAAACGAAAGTTAGTGAAACATATCTTTGAAGATACCTCTTCAACGTAGACACCAACGCCACCAAAAGACCTTCCTTGCTATCCTTTGAACATTAAGAACTCGGTTTATGGTAACCGTCTTATAATTGAGAGGGAAATCGAGAGATCGGGAGAGAGAACTTTTCGTTGGAGTTTCGGAAACTTAACAACAGAGGACCGGAGAACCACATAAAAGAAATTGGGGGAGCCTCCCTTTTATAGGGAATGAGGGGTGAGGGGGAAGTCACCACTTCCCCACCCATTTTCCCACTTCCCACCATTGGGAAAACCTCCCCACTTTCCACCATTAATGGTGGGAAGGGGAGGTTTTCCTCCCATTTTCCTTTTCTTTTTTTTTTCATTTTTTTGTTTTATTTTTAATTTAATTTAATTAATAATTAATTAAATCGAATTTAATTAATTACAACAAGAATTATTAATTTAATTTAATTAAATCTAATTTAACTTAACCAAATTAACATATCCCATTAATTTAATTAAATCACCTAAATTAATCAACCATATTAGTTACAAATTCTAATATCCATCTCTCTCATAATTTTGAATCAAATTCAAAATTAACTCTATATTATAATGTATCAACATACATTATGTTAATTGCATCTACAATTAACTTTGGTTTCCGTTAACAAATTTGAATAATTCAAATTCTTTTCAAAACTAAATGTTCTTAACCATCATTTACGAGCTAGCAAGGGAACCTAATGGACCTACAAATTGGAAGCTCCAACGATACGAAATTAATTGATTAAACTTATTAACCATATTAATCAACATTCGTTAACTGTCGGTTACTCCACTAAAGACCTACAGCTGCATTCTTCTCACCGTAGAATATTTTGCGTCCACGGATTTTGACCATTAACGGCAAGTCAATCCTTCAGGAGTATTCGTAATCACAGCTGGGTCAAATTACCGTTTTACCCCTATGTTACATCTTGGATCTTAAGTACCACTGATCCTCTAATGAACAATCCGGTTATGGTTCGACCATTAACCGGAAGTCCCTCTCGGGCCAGTGAGAGGGTGGGGCCCCTTGTTCAAGTCCTGGAGTCAAACTTAAGAAAACACTCATTTACTTACCCTAAAGTCGGGAAGAGTAAATTCCATCTTGTGTAGTTATGTTCCCAGCTCCCCACTCGGTCTCGTCTCCAAAATGGTAGGAATATTGAGTCGGCGACTCGGGCCACTCTCACTCATACAAATTAAAGGACGAGCCCTAACAGGCAGGAGTCCATAACTCACTCAGGATTGAGATCGAGTTACCTGGTCATCCTATTGAAATATTAATATATTAGCTAATGGTGTTACAGCTAAACATTAATTATTTCGCGGTTCGATCTTATACAAACTCATTGTATAGGATACCCTCACTCGCATGTCTCCACACGAACGACCTGGATCAAGTCATTTGTAACTATTACAAAGTAGGTCGTATCCATAGTGTTACCAGGATAAGGTACCCAACCTTATCCATATACTATAGACCCTTTAGGTTACTACTAGAACATTATCCACTTTTATATCGAATATATACTGTATATCAAATATATACGTTGTATATTAAATATATACTGTATATCTATTATATACTGTCTCAGTTACATGACATAACCTCGGATGTTAGTTTATTGGATTTGGGTTAATGCGAATGTAAGAGAAACATCAATAACAACTTTATTGAATGAATATTTATTTTATGTTTACAAACCACAAGTTTAGGGCATAAAACCCAACAAACTCCTACTTGAACTAAACTCTAGTGGGGTGAACAAAAGCTAAAAGCAATAGTGGGTTGTACAATAAAGTACAAATACAGGCATACACTACACCTTTTACAAGTCTCCCACTTGCCCTAGACTATATTGTACATATCTCGTAGGCCTAGCCTTTCTAGACGACCCTCAAACACTTTAGCCTATGAGCTTTTGTAAATGGATCAGCAATTTACCACAACACCACTGTTATCACAATAAAGTGTGATGGGCAAAGTCATATTTGGAACAACTTCCAAATTATTTAAGAACTTTCTAAGTCACACCGCCTCTTTTGCTGCTTCACAAATGGCAACATATATGACCTCCATTGTAGAATCTGCGATGCATCATTGTTTGATGCTCCGCCATACTACAACTCCTCCATTAAGAGTGAACACTGATCCCAAAGTGGATTTCCTTGAATCCTTATCAGTTTGGAAGTCAGAGTAAGTGTATCCTGTAAGGATCAAATCCTTAGCGCCATACACAAGTCTCCTAAGATACTTGAGGATTCTTTTAACATCAGTCCAGTGATCATATCCTAGATTGGATTGATACCTACTGACAATCCCTACTGCATAGCAAATGTCAGGCCTAGTACACAACATGACATACATCAGGTTACCCACTACTGAAGCATAGGGAATGCATCTCATATCCTCAACTTCTTGATGTGTCTTAGGACATTGTTCCTTAGACAAAGAGATTTCATATCTGAACGGTAGTAAACCTTTCTTAGAATCCTGCATCGAATATCTGACAATCATTTTGTCGATATAAGTTGGCTGAGACAGGGCTAGTGTTTTGTTCTTTCGATTCCTTACGATTTGAATCCCTAGAACAAATTGAGCGTCTCCCAAATCTTTCATTTGGAATTCAATTGCTAACCACTTCTTAATGTCAGTTAGGAAACCTACATAATTCCCAATGAGTAGGATATCATCCACATATAACATCAAGAAAGCTACAGTGTTGTTGATGATCTTTTTGTATACACAAGGCTCATCAACATTTTCTAGTCAAAACCATAAGACTTGATTGCGGTATGAAATCTTATATTCCAAGATCGAGATGCTTGTTTTAATCCATAATTGGATCGTTTAAGCTTGCAAACCTTTTCCTTTTGACCTTGTTTAATGAACCATTCTGGTTGAGACATATAAATACTCTCTTCAAGATTGTCATTCATAAAAGCAGTCTTGACATCCATTTGCCAAATTTCATAGTCATAAATGTAGTAATGGACAAGAGTATTCTTATAGACTTCAGCATGACAACCGAGGAGAAGGTTTCCTCATAGTTCACCCTTTCCCTTTAGGTGTAGCCCTTTGCCACGAGTCTAGTCTTAAAGGTCTGTACCTTTCTTTCGTCATCTCGTTTTCTCTTGTAGATCCACTTACAACCTATAGGTCTGACCTCATAAGGTTGATCTACAAGGTCCCAGACATAATTGAAGTACATAGACTCCATTTCAAGGTCCATAGCTTTGACCCATTTGTCTTTATCAACATCCTCCATTGCCTTTTTGTATGTCAATGGATCCTCAATGCCATTAAGAAAATTTTAGTAATTTTAATTTAATTTGGTCTCCCAAAATAAATTCATCACCTCAAGAATATTAGGGAATCGACCTTTCAATTTCCCCAATTTCCGTCATAGGAGTTTTTCTAGAAAAAAAAGATTTAGGAAAAAAATTTGATTTTGTTTTATTTTAGAAATATGATGAATACTAAAATGTCAACTCCCAAGGAGGAAGTGCCTTTGTAAAACGTTTTTTTGATGTGTTTTTTAGAAAAAAAAAATTTACACGAAAATGAAAACATTTTTATTTTATTTTTTTAAAGAAAAGATGTTTATTTAATCTAGAAAAATGAAAACAATTTTGCATTTAGTAAATTATTTTTAGACCAAGAAAATACATGGATAAAAAATATTTATTTAAACGAAACACTTTTTTTTAGGGAAAATATATTAAAAATCAAATCTCGGCCTCCCGAGATATTGTTCTTTACCCTTAAGAGTCCAAGAATATCGGCCTTCCGAATATTTCGAGGTTCCATCGTCGGAAAAATTTTCCTTTAGAAAAAAATAAATGTGTACTATTTTTTGTAAAAAGAATAAAAATAAAAAGAAAAAATCATTCCAAACAAATTTGTTCCCCGAATAATCTACACAATCTTCATGAGAACACAATTGAACAAATACAAAATGTGATCAATATGAGACTAATAACTATAAAATATTGGACTAAACCAAATACCATGCTACCATTTAGAAGTAATACTAAATATCAAACATTCTAAGAATAATAAATCAAAGAAATCAATGTAGAATAGGCAGGGACTAATGAATCTGGAAGGAAAAGAAAAGGAAAAAAAAAAAAACAAAACTAGTATACATATTCATGATTTAAAACTAACAGAGCACTCCATGACAAAAAAAATTTCATGTTATAAACTTAAATCCCACCAAAAGGTCCAAAACTCTCAATCAAATTAGGAAGGTCAGAATAACTCCCAACAATTGCTAACCGCATGAAAATTCATAGAAATTTAACAAAACATGCTTGCAATTTTGCCACATGATTTAAACTAAATATTCATTTGGCATAACAATAGGACAGTACATGCATGTTTAAAAAAAAATTTTTTTTTGCAATTCCAATATCCTTACCTCGTCAAGTCAGTGGTATTATTGTGAATCCAAGTTTGCACGAACGTGTTTTATACTTCTACTCGACGAATATGTAGTATGCAAGAGAAGGTAACAGATCTATTGTAGAAGAAATTCTTAACCACCAAAGGAAGCACACACCGTTTTGCTTTGAGGATGAATACACATTTTTAAAAGAAAGAAAGGGTGACTAGGATGCTATGGGGCGTCAGATGGCTAAAATTGTCCCCCATAATCGATTTTCCCCCCAATTTATAACCATTAGACCCAAATTGATTAAGGGAAACAAAATCAAACCAAATCAAATAAAGATACATTTTATTTTTAAAATCCTCCAAATCTTAGCAAAACAAGGAAAGAAATATCACTAATTAAAACCTCATATTTTTTTTTATCAATTTTGTTAAATCAAATAAAAAAGCTTTCCTAATAAGAAAATTTTCATTTAAAAAAAATACGACTTATTAAACCTCGAGTTTTTTACTACTTTGGTTAAATAAAATAAAAAGGTTTTTTTTTAAAAAAAAGATTTTTATTTTATTTTCCCCAAAAGATTTTTTATGAAAGTGAGGGAATCAAAAATATTTTTATTTTTTATATTATTTTTTTTTTATAAAACATCAAAAAAGGAAAATATTTGTCATAAAGAAAAATAAAAGTTCTAGAGAGAGAAATATTCAAAATTAAAATACAAATACAAATACAAATACAAATAAAAAGAAATAATGAAATTGAATGCCAGACAAATTTAGGGGTCTACAGTTTGCCCCCCTTTGTTCATCCTTATAAAACTAAAAGGTGGACAAAGGTGTAGAATTTGTTCGATATTCTAGTTTAATCAAATGATAGATGAGAGAGGAAAGAACGACCAGGGGTAAACGCTAAACCGTAATTTCAAGACAGCCAAGGGTAAACGTTAAACTGTTGGATGTGGGACGGCCAGGGGTAAACGCTAAATCGTAATTCAAATACAGTCAGGGGTAAATGCTAAACTGTCTAATGTGGGACGTCCAATGGTAAACGCTAAACCGTAATTTAAAGACAGCCATGGAAAACACTAAACTGTCTGATGTGGGACGGTTAGGGATAAACGCTAAACCGTAATTTAAAGACAGCGAGGGGTAAACGCTAAACTGTCTGATGTGGGTCGGCCAGGGGTAAACGCTAAATCGTAATTTAAAGATAGCCATGGGCAAATGCTAAACTGCCTGATGTGGGACGACCAGTGGTAAACATTAAATCGTAGTTTAAAGACAGTCATGGGTAAACGCTAAACTGTATGATGTGCGACAGCCAGGGGTAAACGCTAAAATCGTAGTTTAAAGATATAAAATCGTAGTTTAAAGATAGCCAAGGGTAAACGTTAAAGTGTCTGATGTGGGACGGTCAAGGGTAAACGCTAAACCGTAATTTCAAGATAGCCAGGGGTAAAAGTTAAACTGTTGGATGTGAGACGACTAGGGGTAAACGCTAAACCGTAATTCAAAGACAGCCAGGGGAAAACGCTAAAATGTCTGATATGGGACGTCCGGGGGTAAACGCTAAACCGTAATTTAAAGACAGCCAGGGGAAAATGCTAAACTGTCTGATGTGGAACGGTCAGGGATAAACGCTAAACTGTAATTTAAAGGCAGCGAGGAGTAAACGCTAAACTTTCTGATGTGGGACTGCCAGGGGTAAACGCTAAATCGTAATTTAAAGATAGGCATGGGTAAATGCTAAACTGTCTGATGTGGAACGACCAGTGGTAAACGCTAAAATCGTAGTTTAAAGATAGTCATGAGTAAACGCTAAATTGTCTGATGTGGGACGGCCAGGGGTAAACGCTAAAATCGTAGTTTAAAGATAGACAAGGGTAAACGCTAAAGTGTCTGCTGTGGGACAGTCAGAGGTAAATGCTAAACCGTAATTCAAAGACAACAGGGGTAAAAGTTAAACTGTTGGATGTGGGACGGCTAAGGGTAAACACTAAACCATAATTTAAAGACAGTCGGGGGTAAACGCTAAACTGTATGATGTGGGATGACCAGGGGTAAACGCTAAACCGTAATTTAGAGACAGCCATGGGTAAACACTAAACTGTCTAATGTGGGACGGCTAGGGGTAAACCCTAAATCGTAATTTGAAGACAGCCAGGGGTAAATGCTAAACTGTCTAATGTGGGACGGCCATGGATAAACGCTTAGCCGTAATTTAGAGACAACCAAGGTAAGCGTTAAATTGTCTGATGTGGGACGGCCAGGGGTAAACACTAAACCATAACTTAAAGACAGCCAGGGGTAAACGGTAAACTGTCTTATGTGTACAAACAAGATATATATATATTTTAATCCTTTGCGAGAAACTATGTTCAGGGACATAAATATACAATTTCAAAATGAAGATTTATACTTTTACTCTTTATTTATTTATTATTATTATTTAATTTATATTTTAAAGAAATCCCATGCAAAGTACCTTGCAAATATATATTTTTTAAATAGTTATTTATAAAACAAAACCTCAAAACCAACTCTCCTTTTCAAGGAAAGTGCTCAGCGAATCATGGATGGACAAAATCTTCTTGACGAGAGCCTTATGATTGATATTATGCGACTTGTCCTTACTTGATTGAGAGAGATCTAACACGTTGATTTGCAACTTCTGACTAATCTTAAAGCTCTTGGTGTATTAATGCCCTTGCTTTATACCTTTTTTTTTTGTAATCCTATTATAAAATTCTCAATGGAATGCAAAGTCACGGTGGAACTTGGGATACGGAGACAAGGGGTATAAGGAGAAAATGTTAAATGTAAAAGAGAGAAGAATGACGAAGGAATGGATATATTCGATAGGTAAAAAGAAGGATACTATGAGATGAGAAAAGAAATATATATATATGATTTTATTGATCACGAAAAGATTACAGGTATTTGATAACAAAAGTTGAAAGCAACAAAGATAACTCTTCTAAACTTGCCAATGCCCCAGTAAAATGCAATAATGTATCCTCATACTTCATGCAAAGTTTCTCTTAACGTAATCTGAGTTAATCGGTCCGGACAAATCATCTCCGTTCATGGTTGTCAACAGTAAGGCTCTCCTGAAAAAGCCTTTTTACCACAAAAGGTTCTTCGTAGCTCGGAGTCCATTTTCCTCGATGATCCTTTTGAAATGGGAGTATTCTTTTCAATACTAGATCTCCTTCTTGAAAATGACGATGACGTACTTTCTGTTGATGAGCTTGCATCATTTTCCTTTGGTAGAGTTGTTCTCTACATAATGAGGTTAATCTTTTTTCTTCAATGAAGTTCAATTGCTCATATCTTGTTTGAAGCCATTCAGATTCTTCCAACTTTACTTCCATCATAACTCTTAGATATGGTATTTATACCTCCATTGGAAGGACAACTTCCATGCCATATACTAAAGAAAATGGGGTTGTCCCAGTCGATGTCCCAGTCGATGTGCGAACCGCTGTACAATATCCATGTAATTCAAAAGGAAGCATTTCGTGCCAATCCTTGTACGTAATTGTCATTTTTTCTGTGATCTTTTTAATGTTTTTATTAGCTGCCTCCACTGCACCATTCGTCTTCGGATGATAAGCTGTTGAATTTAAATGCTTGATCTGAAATTGCTTGCAGATCTCATCCATCATTTTATTGTTCAAATTTCTCACATTGTCTGTAATTATTCTTTCTGGAAGACCATAACGACAAATCAAATCTTTATGAAGTTAAGGACTACATTCCTTGTGACATTCCGGTATGAAGCTGCTTCAACTCAATTTGTGAAATAGTCAATGGCCACGAGAATAAAGCGATGCCCATTGGTAGCTTAAGGTTCGACCGGACCGATAATATCTATGCCCCTTAAGGGCCAAAAAGTCAACATCCTTCTCTTATCATAGTTTTTGCAACCATCATTGAAGCTTTTGATAATGATTGTTCAAAGCTCTGATCTTCTACCTGATTGAAGATGATAGCGTTTGTAATTTTAAAGGAACGAAAAGAACATTCCAGAGCTTCTTTTGCTGCCTCTACATAGGGGTATCAGTAGATTTAGTGACGAGCAAATCTTTTTGACCGAATATGCAGATTAAAGTGTTTTCGAAAACAAACTTCAATCTTTGATGTAAAGTCGATGGAATAACTCCTGCTGAGTGAATCCAAGGCCTACCCAACAAACAGCTATAGGTCGGACTTATGTCCATCAGTTGAAATGTCACATTGAAAGTACGAGGTCCAATTTTGATGGGCAGTTCAATATCACCTACAACTCCTCTATGGGTTCCATAAAAAACTCTCACAACCATACTACTGTGTTTAATGTGAGTTGAATCTACCGGTAACTTTAGTAGCGTATACATTGGCATCACATTTAAAGATGATCCATTATCGACAAGAACTTTTGCAATCGCGTGATCTTTGCATTTTACCACTGTGTGTAGTGCTTTAGTATGCCCACTACCTTCTGGTGGAATTTCTTCATCCATGAAAGTAATAGTATTGGAAGAAGTGATATTTCCCACGATTCCGTCCAGCTTTTCAATTGTGATGTCATAGTTCACATGAGATTGATTCAAAACATCCATTAAAGCCTTGCGATGTGGTTTGGAATTAATGAATATTGATAACATGGATATGCAAGCCGGTGTGTGATGCAACTGTTCGATCACTTTATATTCATTGTGCTTGATCAACTTCAAAAACTCAGAAGCTTCTTCATCTGATACTATTTTCTTAAATGAACTTCCCTTAGCCATAACAGGTTCTTCACCCCAAATTTCCTCTAGATCGGGGCAATCTTTCTCTTTTCCTTTTACCGTCCAAATTTTATGCTGCTCATCGACTTGTGACGCTTTTAAGGTTTCAAGCTTGTAGCATATTCCACTTCTGGTCATTCCACTAACTCTAGAAATGTTAGTCACGATGGAGACTTCTTCGTCGAGAGTATGACAACCATAATGCCATGGTACTGCTTTATTATCCTTGTATTTATATGGGCTAGGAAGTTGAATAGTTAAAGGTTGTAGGATGGATGAGTTGGCTGAAATGATTGTAGGTTGTTCTTTAAAAATAACCACCAATGGTTCTAGCTTGAATGAATATTTTGATGACGCCTCTTCTTCTGTGACCATATTAACAAAGTGGGCTTCTACATCATTCCCCCATGCTAAACATGTTGTTTCACTGTAATTCAGACAATCATCCGTCAAATGTTGATATACGAAGTCAATAACCTCTTTCCCTTCTGATGAAGCATGTATAACATTAACTGTCGGGTTGCCATGATTAGGATGTGGATTCTGAGTAACATCTGGGCCTCTTCTGCCTTTTGAAACTTAAGCCATCTAGCCCTAATCAAATCCTGCACCTTCCCTTTGAGTGTGTAACAGCTTTCTGTTGAATGCCCCACTGCCCCTGAGTGGTAATCGCATCGCGCATTATGATCGTACCATTTTGGGTATGATGGCTGCATAGGTCTATAGTTAATGGAACAAATTGCCAATTCCAAATCAATTGTGGTAGCAACTCTATATATGTTAAGGGGATTGGATCATAGCATCTTGAATTATTTCTGTAACTTCTTTGAACATCAGACAAGTTAGAATCCCAAGTATTAGCACGAGCATCTAACGGCTTACTATAAGACCTGTGGGGTTTACCGCCTACCGGATAATGTATAGCCTTCAGATTTCCAGCAAGTGGTTTTTTACCATAAATAATCTCATGGACTTCTCCCTCTTTCTTTTTTGGGATAAAGTTTTTTTTTTTGCTGGCGTCTGATGTTGTATCCATGATCCTTCCATATTTCACTCCATACTCGATTCTTTCTTCGATAGTAATGATATCTGAGAAGTCTGTGGAAGCATTTCCGATCATTCGGTCATAATAAGGAGATCGAAGAGTGTTTATGAACATGGTCGTCAGTTCTTTGTTTGTTAATGGATGTTGAATCTGTGCTGCCATATCTCTCCATCTTTGTGCATACTCTTTAAAGTTCTCTGTGCTTTTATTTTCTAAATCGTTGGAGATCCAAACGATCTGGTGCCATATCCAGGTTGTGTTTGTATTGCTTGATAAAAAGATCTGCCGATATTTCCATTTATGCACATGAGCTGTATCTAGCTCCATATACCAGCGAGACGCGGGACCATATAAGCTATCTTGAATGAAATGTATCAAAAGCTTCTCTTCATGAACATGTGCCGCCATTTTTTTGCAATACATGATTAAATGGCTCCTTGGACAAGACGTCCCATCATACTTCTCAAATTCGAGTACCTTAAATTTTGGAGGGATAACAATATCAGTCATTAAGCACAACTGTGTTGCATCTATGCTTCTGAATGCGTCAGCACCTTCTATGGCTTGTAGGCGCTCTTCTAGGAAATCTAACTTTCCTTTTGATGCAATCTTTTCAGCTTTTTCTGTGACTTTCCCTGAGTTACGAAGTTCATGATTATTAATGAGATCATTGATATCCTTTCTTTGTTGCACCAAAGGGTGAACTTGTTCAGACACCATGAAGGTTTGATTTTGAACTGCTCCTTCCCCAAATGAAACCATTGGGGGCGTCTGAGTGTAAAAAATTGGCTGACCAGGTATAGTAGTCATGCCATTATGTGGGTGTACCTGTGGGGTAAAACCAGGAGCATAAAGTGAGGTATCATCTAGTCCTCTGACGACGTCGCTAGCGTGTGGTTCTTCTACCACTAATTTTCCTTTCTGTGCCATGAGTAGGTCCAAAATCTTAGTCATTTGCTCTTTCAAACGTTCAAAATCTTGTCCCAATTCTTGGTTTCGCTTATTATATTGTTCAGCCATGATCCTTGATTGCGCTCTTGTTTAATAAGGATGGCAATTTTGAGGTAGTTGGGCTATTTTGTCAAATTTTTCGTTAACCTCCCTCTTTTCTTTATGAATAACTGTAAAGAAAATTTTTGCTTTATAACAAACTTATTCAAAATTAACTTTAATGAGGCATGCAATCATAACAAAAACTGTTTTGGCTCAAATTGTTGTGCAAAATTGTAAAATGAAAGACTTCAACTTTATTAAATGAGATAAATGATCAAAATACTGAAGGGATGTGAATCCCGGAGCGGAAGCGGATCTTCGTTGCTGTTTTTGGGATGCAAAATCGAATTAGAAATAAGGAAAATACAGGGGAAATTCAAAACCTTTGAAGAACGTTTCTTCAGTAAGTTCCCCTCGAACACCACCACTATGTCTTCCTCGCTATCTTCTTGGGTCTCGGGATCGTGCTTGTGGGAGCGTCGATTTGGAACGTAAGGGAGAATTTTGAGAGAGAGAGCTTTTCATTGAGAGAGATCTGGGAAATTCTCTTCTTTGTTCTGTGTTCTGTAACTTTTGCAGAACTGCAAAAAAACAAAAGCAGTGACGTGGGGTAACTCCACACGTCACACTAACCTCCCACTCCCCTGCAATTTTGCAAGGGAGTTTAATATTATTAATATTAATATATATATATATATATATATTAATTTATTTATATAAATAATTAATATATATATATATAAAATATATATATATATATAATAATTAAAATATAAAATTTATTTATTAATTAATCATATTAATTAATAAATAATTATTAATTATTAATCCAATTAATAATTAATAATTAATATATATATATATATATATATAAATCAAATAAATAATTAACACTTAATTATTTATCACAAAAATGGAATCATATTCTATAACATTTCTCTCGTATAACCTATAGTTCTAATGTACATCTTATGCACATTATTTTTAACCTATAATTTTAATATGAATCTTATTCATATTAATTTTATTTGGATCTCATTCAAATAATTTCTCTCATAATATATAGTTTTAATTTACAATTAACTATATATTATAATGTATCAATATACATATAATCCCTTAAGTAATTTGAACAATTCAAATTCTTCCAAAACCTTGATCCTCGCTTTACCAATTATGAGCTAGCAAGGGGACCTAATGGACCTGCAGATCCGAAGCTCCAACGATGCAAGATTAATCGGTCAAACTCATTGACCGAGATAATCTAGATTCGTTAACTACGGGTCATTCCACTAAAGACCCGCAGTTGCACTCTTCTCACGGCAGAATGTTTTCGTGTCCATGAATATACGACCATTAATGACGAGTCAATCCTTCACGAGTGTTCGTAACTCAAGTTGGGTCAAATTACCGTTTTACCCCTAAGTTACATCTTTATCCTTAAACACCACTGCTCCTCTAATGAACAACCCGGTTATGGTCCAACCAATGACCGGAAGTCCCTCTCGGCCAATGAGAGGGTGGGGCCCCTTGTTCAAGTCCCGGAGTCAGCATTTAAGGGAACACTCATCTACTCCCCTAAATTCGGGGAGGAGTGAATTCCATCTTGTGAAGTTATGTTCCTAGCTCCCCACTCGGTCTCGTCCCCAAAATGGTAGGAATGTTGAGTCGGCGACTCGGGCCACTCTCACCCATACAGATCAAAGGACGAGCCCTCACGGGCAGGAGTCCATAACTCACTCAGGATTGAGAATGAGTTGCCTGGTCATCCTAAGAAATGGCAATCTATTAGTTAACGGTGTTAGATCTAAAGATTGCCTATTTCGCGGTCCGGTCTTATACAAACTCATTGTATAGGATACCCCCACTCGCATGTCTCCACACGAACGACCTGGATCGAGTCGTCTGTAACCTTTACAGAGCGGGCCGTATCCATAGTGTTGCCAGGATAAGGTACCCAGCTTTATCCATATACTATAGACCCTTTAGGTTATTCACGGGACATTATCCATTCATATATCAGGGGTATATCAAATATATACCTCGTATATCAACTATATACCCAGAATATATACTGCCCCAATTATATTCAAATAACCTTGGATGTTTAGTTTATTGGATTTGGACAATGCAATGCTATGTTTCAACAACAAATTTATTGAATAAAACTTTATTGAATATAATTTGTTTTTACATAATACAAACTATGAGTTTAGGGCAACACACCCAACAAATACAAGACTGAATCTAAATACTTAGGAATAAATGTTCTAAAAGAAACGACTAAAAAGGGAATGTTCCCTACATAAAGCAGCTAAGAAGTTTTCAAACTCCTCTTCATTTGATTGCAGTGGCGAAATCTCCTTTTTTAGCTCAGTTCCCCACTCTACAAACATCCCAGCTCTTCTAGCCATTGCCCTTATTCTCTCTACTGCACCACCTATCTGAACCCTCATGTCTTAGCATCTCTGAGTTAAATCCTGGTTTTCTTGTTGCAGAATCACTGAATTAGCTTCATTATTTAGAAGCACCTCATACTTCTCCACCAATTCTCTGTGTTATGATAATATTCTTGCTGTAGAGTCTTGACATCTTGAATCCGGAATTCCAAATTTTCAATGGTCATACGCAATGCCTCGTTATTTCCTTCAGATTCAATTACTTGTTGAGTACGAGCCTCGATTGTTGTATTTAATCTAGAAATAAGCTGTCGAAAAGATGCAACGCTATTCTCCAAACTGACAATTCGCGCATCATTTTCTTTTTGTACAACTTCTATCCTTACTTTTATGGCTCTGACTCTTTTATCGAGGTGTCTATTTTTGAGGTCCACCTCCCAATTCTCCATCTCGAGCTTGACTTAGTTATGCAACCATTTCCTGGTTTCTACCAAGTCCCTCTCTGCCTCTACAGTCTGTTGTTTCCACTAATTCATTTCTTGCAGCAACTCTTCATTCCTCCGACGGAGTAACAAGTTTTCTTCCTCTAGGTTGGTGCTTCCATCTGACACCTATCGTTGGATAGAAGCCATTTTTTCTCCTGATCTCTTTTCCTTTTCTTAACTGTATGCACTGTTCGATTAGCTTCATACCAGGACTTGTACTCTAGCGTGGTGGAATCACTGTGCTTTTTTATTTTTATCTTTCTCACATCTCGCCAGGATTCTATCACTTGCAAGATCTTCTTCCCCGAGTCTTTCAGATTGTAATTAAAGTCAAAGTCTCCTAAACCTTGTACCAAAGGAACGAATTGCTCTATCAACATTTGACGTAGAACTAGGAGAGGCGCATAGCTGGTACTACCCAAGGACCCAACAATGGTATATTCTGAAGTTTTCCACACATGTAAGTGATTGGCTTCAAAATGCTCTCCATATTAACTCTTTAGATTTTAATTCTTTCAGATAGGATACCCATATGTCTCTGCTCTGTGAGTCTACTTTGTGCTCGGCCATCCCAAAATCAGCAATTAGATTTCTTTCGATGTTCCATGGTCTTGAGAATTTTACGTGTGGCTAACCAAATTCTGGTGGGCAATTTAAATGACTCATCAACCATACATATAGTAGAGAAGTACAAGCTATAAATCTGCCCTTCCCTTGCGTTTTGCAAACATCCAACGAACGTATGGTTTTAGCGATAATGGATAAAACCAAATTAATGCCATGCTGAATCCGGAGGAACAACTTGACAACATTCATATCTATGTATCCACAAAGATTTGGAAACAAGATGGTCCCAAACATGTACAATGAAAATAGCTCCAATCCTAGTTCCTCACCCTTATGTTGTCGAACGAGAGTTATGAGATAATCCAATCATATTCCTTCATTGCCGCCTTTGCTCTTGATTTGATGCTCCATCTAACTAGCAGTTACATTTCCAGCGAGCTTTGCCAGAGCCCTCTTACCCATCAATCTTTTATCATTGAAGTACATCTTAGTTTCGGACACAACAGGCATTCAGAGCAATGCTTGATATCCTTCAATGGTGGAAGTCAGGTCGAGGGAGTTGAACTTGAAACATTTATATGCTGGATCCTAGAAGTAGAGTGCGGCTGCCAAAACATTCACATTGACCTGAACATATAACATACTTGCCATATGTCCGTACTTTTTTATGAATGCGAGTTTCTGCTTTGATGCGAATCCCTCCCAAATCTCTCTCAATTTACTTACATTTTGAACACCAAAGACATTAGTCGTTGGGAGTTCAACTGAGACATGCTTTGATGGGCTGCTCCTCTTTATTGTATACATCTCCTCTGACCATTGACATACAAGCTCCTAGCTATCAATGGTGACATTTGGCTTTCCCTCCATCCTAACCCAAGTATCAGATCTGTCAGAAAGCGATCAAACATTCAAATAATAAAAATTGAAGTATTTTTTTTAAAAATATATTTTTGCATAACCAATTATGAGGTGAGAAACTAAAAGTTTTGACGGAAAAAAACAAACAAACATGAACAGAGATGTAATACACAACCAAACATGAAATAAAAAAGGAAAAAATCATAATAAAAAATATACACAATCACAAAATAATAAATACATGGGCAGGTGTATAATATACACATATAACTGAATATTCAGTGTGATTATTCTCTATGTTCTAAATGATAAAGGTTCCCAAGTTGTCCTCGATTCCTTCCTTATCCAAGAAGGAATAGAGGCACCCTTATCAGCTTCCTGATTAAGGTCGACTTGAGTGAGAGTTTTCATGTGCCTACACGGGAGTCCAATACTCCACAAAGGTCGCTACTACTCATCCTAGATTCTAACTTAAAGGTAAAGCCCGGGTAGGAGACTTGTGTACGTGTGTGTCAAAATAAAATAAAATAAGGCCATATTTAAAAAACAATACAAAAAAATAAATTTGACCCGCTTAAAAGATTGTTCCCCAGTGGAGTCGCCAAATTGTCGCTATGGTTTGCGACGTGGATCGATCGACTTTCTTCCCGAGAGGAGAAAAATGGAGTCGCCACCAGTCTTTATTTATATGGTGTGATTGGGCACCCACATGCATAGATAAGTTGATATGCACAAAAAGATTTAGGTTCGTGGGTCTTTTGTGTATGAGGAAGGTATTAGCACCGGATAACACTCGTTCAATGAACGATAGTTTATTTTTTTATATTACTTTCAAGAAAATGACCTTAAAAAGAAAAGTATTTTATTTTTATTTTTAAATGTCTCATGTTTTATGGATCCTTATTCTTAAGATAAATAAGGAACAAATAATTATTAGTGGCTTAAAGCTATTAAGAAAAATTTAGTTATTTGAATTTAATTTGGCCTTCCAAAATAAATTCATCAGCTGAAGAATATTAGGGAATCGACCTTTCGAATTCCCCAATTTCCGTCATAGGAATTTTTTTGGAAAAAAAAGATTTAGGAAAAAGATTTGATTTTGTTCTATTCTAGAAATATAATGAATCCTAAAATGTCAACTCCCTAGGAGGAAGTGCCTTTGTAAAATGTTTTTTTTTTATTTTTTTTAGAAAAAAAAATTTAACCAAAATGAAAACATTTTTTTAAAGAAAATATGTTTATTTAATGATATCTAAAAAAATGAAGATAATTTTGCATTTAGTAAATTATTTTTAGACCAAAAAAACACATGGATAAAAAATATTTATTTAAACGAAACACATTTTTTTTAGGAAAAATATATTAAAAATCAAATCTCGGCCTCCCGAGATATTGATCTTTACCCTTAAGAGTCGAAGAATATCGGCCTCTCGAATATTTCGAGGTTTTATCGTTGGAAAAATTTTCCTTTAGAAAAAATAAATGTGTACTATTTTTTTGTTAAAAAATAAAAAAATAATAAAAAGAAAAAAAATCATTCCGAACAAATTTGTACCCCAAATAACTTACACAATCTTCATGAAGAACACAATTGAACAAATACAAAATGGGATAAAATATGCAAATATCATTTGATACTGACCACTATAAAATATTGGACTAAACCAAATACCATGCTACCATTTACCATTTAGAAGTAATACTAAATATCAAACAGACCAAGAATAATAAATCAAAGAAACCAATGTAGAATAGGCAGGGACCAATGAATCGAAAAGGAAATGAAAAGGGAAAAAAAAAAAAACAAAACTAGTATACATATTCATGATTTAAAACTAACAGACCACTCCATGACAAATAAATTTCAATGTTATAAACTTAAATCCCACCATGTTTAACCAAAAGGTCCAAAACTCTCAATCAAATTAGGAAGGTCAGTATAACTCCCAACAATTGATAACCCCATAAACATTCATAGAAATTTAACAAAACATGCTTGCAATTTTCCACATGACTTAAACTAAATATTCATTTGGCATAATAATAGGACAGTAAACTTTTTTGCAATAATTCCAATATCCTTACCTTGTCAAGTTAGTGGTATTGTTGTGAATCCAAGTTTGCTGGAACGGGTTTTCTACTTCTACTCGACGAATATGTAGTCTGCAAGAGAAGGTTATTGATCTATTGCGGAAGAAATTCTTAGCCACCGAAGGAAGCACCCACCATTCTGCTTTGAGGATGAATACACGTTTTTAAAAGAAAGAAAGGGTGACTAGGATGCTATGGGACGTCAGATGGCTAAAATTCTCCTCGAGAATCGATTTTCCCCTCCAATTTATAGCCATTAGACCCAAATTCGTTAAGGAAAACAAAATCAAACCAAATCCAATAAAGATACCATTTATTTTTAAAATGGTCCAAATCTTAGCAAAACAAGGAAAGAAATATCGCTAATAAAAACCTCTTTTTTTTTTTTACCAATTTTTTTAAATCAAATCAAAAAGCTTTCCTAATATGAAAATTTTCATTTAAAAAAAAAGTTGACTTATTAAAACTCGATTTTTTTACTACTTTGGTTAAATCAAATAAAAAGGTTTTTCCAGAAAATGATTTTTATTTTATTTTCCCCAAAAGGTTTTTTAAGAAAAGGAGTGGAATCAAAAATATTTTTATTTTCTGTTATTATTTTTTTATAAAACATCAAAAAAGGAAAATATTTGTCATGAAAAAAATAAAAGTTCTAGAGAGAAATATTCAAAATAAAAATAAATACAAATACAAATACAAATAAAAAGAAATAATGAAATTAAATGCCGGACAAATTTAAAGGTCTACAAACACTAAAAATATTGGAAATAATTTGAAATGGATTCCAAAATCGTTGCTCATTAACAATGAAGGACCCAAGAGATAGGTACTAAAATCTTTTGGTTGAGTTTCTTTTTGTAGGTGTGATTTCAATGAAGCAAATGGTTGCTTGGAGTTCAAATTGAAAATTAATTAAAATGAGGCAATGTTATGGCTTGCTTGAACCTAACAAAAGAAAAATTGCCTATTTGGTAACCTTTATTTTTTTTTGTTGAGATTATTATTATGCTATTCATATATTATAGAAAATTTATCTCTTTTATGTGTTAGAAAAGATTGAATTGGTTTATTGAATTTTATTGTTAGGTTAGGTTAAATGTCCTTGAGTACGTTGGAAATATTTTTGACATAAATCTTTTTACTTGATTATTTATGAATTAGTGAATTAATGCTCTTAGAAGTATGTGGTAGATTTTGTTGAAATTTATCCATAATCCTTATTGCTTATTGCTCGAATATTGAATTATTGATTTTTAATGTTGATGTTTATCAAATTGATTGATTTGTAAATTTATCGAAATTTCTTGATTCTTAAATAAATTTAAAGCTTTTGATTTTTGGGTCAATTAGATCCTTGTTATATCCTTGTGCTTTCTTGAAAAATATCGAGGATAGTGAGTTTTGAGAAATATTATTATTTATGGTTATTGCTTACTCTCCTTGAAGAATTTGTTTAGATGCTTTTTGGCCATAAATTAATAAATTATGTAATATCTATGAAAATTTCATTAGCATGTTGCTGAAAACTGTTTGATTGGTTCTTGTTATTTTCTTTGTCTGTATTTGATTTAACTCTTTTGTAGAGACATAAGTCAAATTAGACCTATGATCAAGTACATTTGGTACCAATGTTTATTTAATTAATTTTTTTATGATGATATTTGCCTATGTTTGTTTGAAATTTGTTTTCATGGTAAAAATGGTGATATTATTGTTGTTTTTTTCTTTATCAATTGGGGCTTATTTTCTAACATTTGATATTTTTATATCATGATGGTGTCTTAAATCTTGCATGAATTTGTTGTTAATTTTTTTCGTTAGATAAGTTGATAAGTTCAATTGAGATTATCTTTCATGTATTGATTTATTGTGCTTAATCATGATAATTAAAATTGCTCTCTTTGGAATTATACTTGTCTTATGTCATATTTTCTTGTATGAAAATTTTGTGGAATATTTTGATAATTTGTTTAAGATAGATTGATATACCATGATTTGTTTTTAATATATCTATCTTGTGCAAATTGTTGAGATAATTTTTGCTTGTATCCCTTTATCTCCTTGATATTTATTGATTTTATTTTTTAAGAGGAGATTGCATGTTTTTAGGGGGAGTAATACCATTTACATGTGAACTTTTTGCCTTGAAAATATTGATTTTTCATATTGCTTTTTATAGTGAATTTTAATTTGAGTACTCACTCAAATTGTTTAAGTTCAATAAAGCTAAATTGTAAAAACTCTTGAATACCTCCAGTTAAGCTTTGCAAAGAGAAAAAAAAATTGCTTTAGAAATGATGAGCTTTCATGTATTTATTTATTTTTCTAAATATTCTTTTTAATTGATTCCAAAAGGGGGAGAGGTAATAAGAAAAATGAATAATGTTTGGGGATGAAAATACCCTGGACACGTGGAGGACCCCTATTGGTGCTCCAAGATGACTCATGAGTCATGCCCAGCTCGGACGACCGAAATCACCACTACTAGCATTGATAGATGTTAAGTATGAGGGGCCGAGGTGAACCTGGCCGAGGTCCGACCTACCGGGAAGTTCGGCGGGGGCCGATGCGAATTACTGACAGCGGCGTGATTATCGGGCATAATCGTCGGTCCTGAGATTACCGGGCATAACCGACGATCCCGAGATTACCGAGCGTAACCGTTGCGAGATTAGCGGGACTACCACCCATAAGTAGAGGACTTCACTCCACGATCAGGTACGATGATCTCAGACCTCGAACTAAACTGGGAACCCGACCTATACTGACTTGATCGTCGGAGTGCTCACCTTTTTGTGCAGGTCCGCCCAATTGTTCAGATCGGTCCGGAAGCCGAGTTCGAGCTGCAATCTGAAATACGTGGTTGTGCATATCCTTGCATAAACAAATTATTTGTGGGAAATTAAGTTTTGAATGAATTTCAATTATGATTTTTATGGTGATATGTTGGATTTAACGTTGTTATTATTTATTGTCTATGCATTTTTTGTTACTAGTTTATTATCATCAAATAGGGGGAGATTGTTGGTTTTTTGACCCTTAATCTCAAATTAATTAATTAATTAATGTTTTGATGATAACAAACTTAATTTTGTTATTTGACAATTTTAGTGTTTTGAAGTATCCACAGCATAAAGCTCGAAATAAAGATTCCAATATCTTCTGAATTATCCAAATCAGAGCTTAAACGAAGAAGTTATAGTCGAGTGAAGTTGAAAGGAAAAATGCACGTGACGATGACAAGGCGGCTTTATGTATGAGATGAATAGAAAGATGATGATATGTGCCGAAATTTGTATCATTAAAAAAAATAGAAAGAAAGAAAAGAAAAAGGAAGTAAAAAGAAATAAAACAAATAGAAAAGAAATAGAAAAGAAAGAAAAGAAGAGAGATAAAAGAAGTGAAAAAAATTAAATTAAATTAAATTAAAAAAAAAAACCAAATCTTACCGTTGGGGAAATGAAAAAAAAAAGAAAAAAGAGAAAGAAGAGGTGTCAGGCGGCAGATGCGGCAGGTGGCAATTAAAAAAAAGCAGTGTTTTTTTTAAAGTATCCGTTGGCTCTCTTGTGCATATATATTATTATTATTATATATTATTTTATTCAATTCAATATTAACCTTTCATCTCTAATCATTTCAAATCTAATGGTCCAAATTGATTTTGGTTTCAAATCAATTTCATCCTTTTCCCCTCTGTTTAATCAACTCTTCCTCTCTCCAAATTTTAAAACAACTTTCTCCCAAAATTTCTCTTCAATTTCTATAGTATGAATCTCTCTTCAAGCTTCAATTTGTGTTCTAAATTTCTTGAGAGAGATTTAATTTGAGAGAGATTTGAGCTATTCAATTTTTATTTTTCTAAGCCATTTGTGGGCTTTATTTTGTTTGAATTTTTCTTGCAAAATTGTGAGCAAAAATTTGTGTATCCACTCTTTTTAAAGAGTTTGTGAGATTGTTCTTCAAAATTCCAATTCTTGTCAGGGTTGCTCTTAAGTTCGAAAAAGAACATTGTAATGGTTTGATCCTGAACCGTGGAAAGGATCGGGTTCGTTCTTGCTCCCGTAAAAAGAACATTATAACGGTTGGACTCTAAGCCGTGGAAAGAGTCAAGTTCTTCAATTGAACACCTAAGAGGAGCTAAGAGGAGCTTGGGAAGTGGAGTAGGTCAATTGTTGCCGAACTACTATAAATTTCATGTGTCACTTTCTCTAACCCTCTTCTATTTATTTTTTGCAATTAATTTTCTTTATTATAAATTGTATTAAATTAATTGCTAGAATTTGTTATTCATGTTTTATGTGCAATATTTATATTGAAATTATTTTTGGTGCTTGAAATGTTATCTTTAATTTATTGATTACTTTTTGTGTTAAAATTACGTACTTGTAAAAAGTTTACTTATTTGTTTAAATTGAGCTCACCGTGTTAAAAAGTTTTATAAAGTTTCATTAAACCCTATTCACCCCCTAGGGTTGTCATACCGATCCAACATCTCTCATAAAACTTCTTCCGCCATTTTAGCCACTGTAACCTATTATTCCTTTACTTGTGTCTCCCACGAACTCTTTCATGCCAGATTCGCCTTCTACTATGACTTCTACATTACCCAATCACGATCCATCATCTAATGTTTCCTCTCCTAATCACTTCCCTACCCCAAATCTTCATCCAATCCCATAGAGGAATCTGCTCATGCTGCTACTTGTTATAATAAACCAAGGCCTACTGTTATTACACCAATCTCTATTGGTAATTGCCATCCTATGGTGACTCTGACCAAAAGCTATAATTTTCAAGCATAAAGTTTTCTTAGTTGATTACATTAACACTTAACCACTTACCGTCACTGAGGCTTTAAAGCATGACCATCGGAGAAAAGTTATGCATGATGAGTATAGAGGTTTAATGAATAATAGTACTTGGGATCTTGTGTCTCAACCTCCTGATAAGATTGTAATAGGCTGTAAATGGGTATCTGATAACTCTCTAAGAGGGAGTTATTTAGTAATTATTTGGGTAATTTTGTGCGTTAATATAAAGGCCTTTGTCTAAATCGCATGCATGTTGGGTGTGTTGCCCTAAACTTGTAGTTTGTAATTACGTAAAAACAAATTTATATTCAATAAAGTTATGTTTCTCTTATTCAATCAATTAGTTGTTGAATTTACATCATTGCATTGTCCAAATCTAGTAAACTAAACATCCAAGGTTATTATCATATAAGCCGGATAGTATATATACTAGGTATGTATTTGATATACCCTCAATATACAAGTGGATAATGTCATGGGAATAACCTAAAAGGTCTATAGTATATGGATAAGGTTTGGTACCTTATCCTAGCAACACTATGAATATTGCTCACTTTGTAAATATTACAAACGACCCGATCCAGGTCGTTCGTGTGGAGACATGCGAGTGGGGATATCCTATACAATGAGTTTGTATAAGACTGGACTGCGAAATCGTCTATCTTTAGATGTAACACCATTGACTTATAGATTGCTATTTCATAGGATGACCAGACAACTCATTCTCAATCTTGAGTGAGTTATGGACTCTTGCCCATGACGGCTCGTTCTTTGATCTGCATGGGTGAGGCTGGCCCAAGTCGCCGAGTTAATATTCCTACCATTTTTGGGATGAGACAAAGTGGGAATCTGGGAACATAACTTTACAAGATGGAATACACTTCTCCCCGACTTTAGGAGAGTAGATGAGTGTTCCCTTTAGTGCTGACTCTAGTACTTGAACAAGGATCCCCACCCTCTAACCTATAGGTCCATTAGGTCCCCTTGCTAGCTCGTAAAGGGTAGTTACGAACATTAAGTCTTGGAAGGAATTTGAATTGTTCTAATTCAATTAAAGAAAATTTGAGTTAATTGTGTATAACACAATTTAATATAATGTATGATGATACATTATAAAACTATATTTTATAAGAGAATAATGTGAATAGGATTATATTAAAATTATAGGTTAAAGTTTAATGTGAATTAGATTCCTATTAAATACTATAGGTTAGGAGGGAAATGCATATTTGAAATATGATTCAAATATTAATTGATTTAATTAAATTATGTTTATTTAATTAGTTAATTAGATAATAATTAATTAATAATTAATTTAATTAAATTAGTTTTAATTTAATTAATTATTTAATTTGTTTATTAAATTAAATATAGTTAATGATAATTATTATTAATTTTGTTAATTATGTTAATTAATAACATAATTAACAAAATATCACCACTTCCCAGCAATTTTGGTGGGAGCGGTCTCCCACAGTCTATCTTCCATCATTTCGTTAAATCACAGAGGCTCTTTTATGATTAGTGTTGCTTCATTTTTGTAGCAAAGATGGTAAAGCAAATAAGATAACCACTCTCTCACGATCACAAAACTCCCAGTTTTTCCTTCTCCAAGAATTAAGATCCCACAATCTGGGCTCTTAATCCTAGAGATATAGTACGGTTGCTTTGTGGTGGTGTTCGGTCGTGCGTTCGTGATCATTGGTTCGTCCCGACTTTAAATCTGTGCTTGAGGAAGAAGTTTTGCCCACGGTCTTCAAATGTAAGTCATCTTCTTCCCAAAGAGGCTTAACCTCTAATTTAGAATAGAATTGTTCTGTTTCTATAAATAGGTAACGTATAATTTCTAAGCCAAATTGAATCACAAGTGATCAACCGCTTCCGCTGGGGATTCGATCCCTTCAATGCATAAGTGAGCAATTGTGGAGAAGTAAAATAGCATGTTCAATTCCTTTGGCAGATGAAAATGTATAAGTTCCTGCTTATTTCCTTTGTTTGTGGTTCAATTGGGGGTGCCTATATGTAACTAAAAAAGTGAAGTGGCCAAGGTACAACTAAATCGGAGGAGAAATGTTGGAGCTTTATCGTGCTAGAGCATGCGAGGCTGGTGCAATCTTATGCAGCAGCAAGTGGAGGTACCACAGTAACTTTCCTGTACGGGAATTTTAACCGTGTCTGTACAAGAATCCTTAGTTCCCCTAAAATTTGGGCCTATATAAAAACTTAAGGAGTGCACAGAATAAATCCCAAGAGAGAAAATATTCCTTACTCAGTGATAAAGCCGAGGCAAGCACAGTCCCATTTTGGAGAAAGAGTTGATGATAGACATTGGAGCCACTGGGTTTTTTATTGAGCTGGTGGTTATAGTAGATTTATGAGCGTTCTTTCACAAAATGGGTTACTTATTTTGTTTACTCATTGTGTTTACCCCTCCCTCATTAATTAAATCTCATTTTTTTAGGAGATCATGTGCTGTAAGTTGCAACAGATAAATAGGGTTGTAATAATATTTGCATCCTACTGATTTTTGCTAACCGCATTTATCAATTTTCTTACTACTGTATGACTCGGGAGAATATATAGGTAGTGTGTTTGGCTCTCTTTATGGTTAGGGTAGTCATTGCTAGTATATTAGTGGATGCTTAGGAATGACTAAAAAGGGTTTAGAAAAAGAATTAGAAAATGAAAAGTGTATTAGAAAAAAAAAAGTAACACAGAAAAGTAAAAAATTGATAAAAACAAACTAACTAACGTGACATTCTTAAAAAAAAAAACAAGAATATTTTTGTTTTGAAAAAAAATAAAGAAGAGAATCTCAAATTCCTCCCAATTTTGTAAAGTCAAAATTTAGATTTGAAAGTTTGAAAATTTGTTAGAAATGAAGCATTCTTCATTTAAAAATAAGTAAATAAAATATTCCGCTGCTTCTTCTAGCAGTCTGTTGCCTTCTTCCTTTTTTTCTCTTTTGGTTTTCCTTCTCAGCTTTGTGGCCGAATACCAATCTCCTTGTTAACTGTAAGTAAAAGTAAACTTATGTTTTTTTGTTCGCTCATAATCATTTATTTCCTAAACAAATTTTCAATTTCAAGGAAAAACGATATTATTTACTATATTTGATTTTTTTAAAATTTTAATTTACTTTAGGTTTTGCTAAGAACTTTGGTAGATTGAGCCGATAATTAATTCTGGATCTATTAAGGTAAGTGACTCTGCTTCCATAATGGCCTTAGGGTTAGGTTGGAAATTTTATATGATTTTTGGATGGCTATGTGTGGATGTTGTTTATGAATTGACTATTATGTGAATTGTTGTGCTGCATTACATAGAATATAATTATGGGGCTTCATACATGATCTTGAATGTGAAAATGTTTTATATGTATATATATAAAAGATGTGACAACCACTCTATTGTAATGCATATACTAGATTGAAATTGAGGACCTAGGTGAGTAAGACTTAACCCTACTGACTAGGGGCCAACTACCATCAGTTAGGGTAGAGTCTCACAGGAAAGCCACCTATGTACCATGATGGAGTTGGTATCGACTGTATGAGGATTAGGTTAATTGCTCACATTGGCCAAAAAAAAAAGTGAAAAGAAAAAGGAAAATGATATTGACGGATAAATATTTATGTCCCACATAGTTATGTTATTAAACGACACTATTTATGTTTTTGTATGCACGTCTGACTATGTTAGTGGGATTACTTACTGGGTATTTTAATACTCACTCTCATTCTAAATTTTCTTTTGGTAATGGCAAGAACATATGAGGCGAGTGAAAGACTTTTTATGTGCATGGGGACTGCGTCCGCATCATTTTATTTTCTCATTCCGTATTAAATTATGTTGAAGTATTTTATTGTAAACATTTAGGGATAATGTTTTCTTTTTATTCACAATTTAATTATTTGTTTTTAGAAATTGCTTTGTTTTGTTTACTTTTTTTTTATCCAAAAAGAAGGTTTTTACCTATTTTGTAACTTATAAAAGTTTCGCTATGACATTGTTATTTGTTACCATTTTGTTTAAATTTAAAACGTTGAAAGAATGCATGTAGTAACGTCCCTAGTTAGTATAAGTCCAGAAAGTCGAGTCGTTACAGTTGGTATCAGAGTCCAAGTTAATGGTTCTGTAGACCTGCTTACATCATAGGCATTAATGTGCCACCATGGCCACACACGCAAACACCTTGTCACCGCAAGGTATTTCTTCTATTTTAACATTATTATTATTATTATTATTATTATTATTATTATTATTGCTATTATTGCTTTAAAGGCAAAATATAGCATGCATAAGAAACAAACAAGACTATGTTGCCTTGTGATATGTTTCATGTTTTATGGTTGTGATGTTAGGCTAAAATGGTCGTTATTAAATTATGCCTCCACGTAGAACAAGGTATGTGAGACGTGGTGGGCTAGGTGGGATAATCCAACCTCCTGCGCTGGCAACAGGCAAGGGCTAGTGCGAGGGTGGTGCGTTTTGAGGTTAGTGATAGTGTATTTTATACACCGCATTTCATGATATTCAGGTGGAAATTATTTAACAATTTTCGGTCATTTATGGCTTATTTACGTGCATAACTGATGTTTTTATAGGATCAAGCCATTAGAAAGAATTTGAGCATAAGCGATGAATTCAGAGAAAAACTAGAGCGAAAAAGAGGAGCTTAATTCAGCCACATCAGCACCATGCGCCTTGTAGACGAAGCTTGGGCCTTTTTCCTCGATGACAGCGCTGCAGCGCTGTATTGTAGCGCCATGACGCTACTTGCACGTCCGTCACAAATTTGGGACAGCGCCATGATGCTCACTAATGGTGCCATGGCACTGTAGCGATGTCATAACATAAGTAAAACATGAGTGCGCCATTTTTGGGGACTTTTGGGGATTCTCACATGGTAGACTGGGAATTTGGAGAGGATTGGCTCGAGATTTGAAGCAAAAAGGGCGAGGAGACGATTTTCGAAGGCTCGTGATCGTGGAGATTGAGTCGGGGACGGTCAATCGACACTACGACTTTAGTTTCTCTCCTTTCCCTTATCTTTTCTAGATTTATTATGAAATTCTTTGTGGGATTTTATTGTATTTTCGTGAACATGAGTAGCTAATCTTCTTGTTTTAGGGATTGACGTAGCCGTTGGATTTATGAGTTGGATTTATTAACAATTGTCTTCATTGATTTGTTTTTAATCTATTTGTGCATTTATTTGCTTAATGCTTTTAATCTCTTGATCATGAATTAATTGTTGCTAAATCTGAATATCTTACACTCGGGAGAGGTGGTTTGGATTGAAACCTGAATACATGACTGAGGTAGTTCTAAAATCGGGAGATTTAGAATTATCTTAGAGGTTGTTAAAAGACTAAGACTTAAAGTCCTGCTTGTTAATGAAACTAGATAGAAATATTGGTTTCTTAATAAGTGGAAGAATTAATTGTGCTCGGGAGAGACAGTTATGATTCTTGATTTCTTGACTTATAGATTAATTGCATATTCAATCTTGGCATGTTTAATTTGTCCGCTTGTAGGTTCAGTTGGTGAAATCACTTCCCTATGACCCGTTCTCCATAAGAGTTTTCCTAAAGTTTTTTATTCGCTTTGTTATTTGATTTTTGCGTGTCAAATAAAATTCCTAGTTGTTTCTCTACATAAAATTGGACATTAATATCTGTGTTACTTGAGCGACTAAAAACCCAATCTAGTGGACGATATCGGTAATTACTTACCTTTTATTAAAACTTGACCCGTACACTTGCGGTAAGCATTTTCTGCTACAAGTTTTTGGCGCCGTTGCCGGGAATAGGCAATTATTTAGTTTCACTTGATACTGTGGAGAATTTGTTTGATGTTACTTTATAGTTGTTTTTAATTTTTATATCTTTACTTTTTTTTTTTTTTTTTTAAGGAGCTTATTTGTATGCGCAAGGACAAAGACGCAGTTTTAGTTCCTTTTAATCCTGAAATTGAGAAAACCTGTAAAAGAAATTGAAAGGAGAAAAAGAAGACGCCTGCAGAGATGGATCCTCCACCACCACCTGTACCGATTGTTCAACCTATGGAACGACCCCAATTAGAACAAAATAACCAAATGACCATTAGAGATTATTGTCAGCCGAACTTTCCTAATCATGTTGGCATAATCAATTTGCCTATTAATGCCAACAATTCTGAGTTGAAACCTGGCCTCATCCAGATGGTTCGAGAAAATACATTCAGGGGCAATGCCACAGAGGATCCAAACAATCATTTGACAATATTTTTAGATGTTTGTGGTACTGTAAAGATGAACGGAGTAATTGATGATGCTATTCGCTTACGCCTTTTTCCTTTATCTTTGCAGGATAAGGTAAGAGATTGATTGAAATCTTTGCAACCAGGCAGTGTTAATTCTTGGCAGGAGATGGTTCAGGCGTTTCTCACAAATTTTTTCCCACCTGCCAAGACAACTCAACTTAGAACAGAGATCAGATCATTCAGGAAATATGATTATGAGCAATTGTTTGAGGTTTGGGAGAGATACAAGGAGCTTCTAAGGAAATGTCCACAGCATGGTAATCTGGAGTGGCTGCAGATTCAGATGTTTTACAATGGATTGAATGGACAAACAAGGACTATACTGGATGCTGCTGCTGGAGGCACTTTATTATCCAGAACACCTGAGAATGCTTACATCTTATTGAAGGACATGGCAGACAATAGTTTCCAATGGCCTAGTGAGAGATCGAATGCCAAAAAAGTTGCTGGAATGTATGAAATCGATGAGCTAAGTTCCTTAAAAGCTCAAGTTCAAGCTTTGACGAATGCTGTTTCTAAACTTTCAGGACCAGGAACCTCTCACTCAAATGAGTTGGTGGCAGCAACAGATACATATTCTTACTATGAGCCAACCATCGAGCAAGCTCAGTATGTCAATAATAGAAATTTTGGCTACAAGGGAAATCAGCAATAGAGCTCGCTACCAACACACTATCATCCAGGGTTGAGGAATCATTAAAATTTTTCGTATGCTAACAACAAGAATGTTTTGCAACCTCCACCAGATTTACATCTCATCCAGCTGAAAAAAAATCCTCCCTTGAGGATCTACTTGGGGCTTTCATAAATGAGTGCAGAAGTCGAGCTAGTCGGATTGAAAATCAGGTAGAAGGCATGGAAGTTAAATTGGAAGGAAACACAACTTCCATCAAGAACATGGAGGTTCAGATAGGGCAAATAGCACCCACCTTGAACACTATGCAGAAAGGGAAGTTTCCAAGTGACATTGAAGTTAAACCACGAGAACATTGCAAAGCCGTCACTTTGAGAAGCGGAAAGGAACTCCAGGAGCCTGAAAAGAAAAAAATGGAAGAACCAGTCATCACAACTGAGGAACGGGAAAATAAGGAGGAAGTTGTAAAGGAGGCCACTCCTGCTCTACAGGCTGACAAGCCTACTAGTTCTATTGTTTCTAGTCCTCCTAATTCTTTACCTTATCCTCAGCGTGTCCAAAAGAAAAAAGATTAATGCTCAATTTGCTAAGTTTTTAGAAATTTTTAAGAGACTTCACATTAATATTCCTTTTGTAGATGCGCTGGAACAAATGCCAAATTATGTGAGGTTTATGAAGGACATTATGACTGGGAAAAGAAAATTGGAGGCTTATGAAACGGTGAATCTCACTGAGGAGTGCAGTGCGATCCTTCAGCGAAAACTACCACAAAAATTAAAAGATCCAGGGAGTTTTACTATTCCTTGTACTATTAGTAGTTCATCATTTAACAAGGCTTTATGTGATATTTGTGCCAGTATTAATTTGATGCCTTTGTATGTTTTCAGGAAACTTGGTCTTGGAGAGCTGCAACCAACTACAATATCCTTGCAGCTAGCTGATCGATCTATCATTATCCCAGAGGTGTTATTGAAGATGTTCTGGTCAAAGTTGACAGATTAATTTTCCCTGCGGATTTTGTGGTCTTGGAAATGGAAGAAGATTCAGAGATTCCTATAATTTTGGGACGAGCTTTCCTGGCGACCGGATGTGCTCTGATAGACGTGCAATTGGGTAAGTTGACTTTGAGAGTTAATGAAGAGGTCGTTGTGTTTGACATATCTCATGCCATGAAATATCCTGAGGAGGTAAGTACATGTCATAGGATAGATGTTGTTGATGCCACCGTGGCTGAAATAAGATCTTTTGTTTCATTTATTGATGCCTTTGAAAAATGCATGCTTGGTTCTGATATTGAGGACATAGGGGAATTAGATCAGGAGGTTTCTTTTTATCATGATGCTCTTAATCAATTACCAATTATTCATGATAAAAATGTTAAAGTTGATGTGATGGAGCTTAATGAAAAACTTGATGAACCTGTGAAAGCTCCTGCGCTTGAATTGAAAGAATTACCTGCTCTTCTTCCAAATGTTTTTCTTAGTGAGCCTTCTACTTTTCCTGTTATTATATCTACTTCTTTGAGCCAAGTAGAAGAGGAAAAGTTGTTGATAATTTTGCACACTCATATATCTGCTTTAGGATGGTTTATTGCTGATATAAAAGGTATTAGTCCTTCGATAGTTATGCATAAAATTTTAATGGAGGATACTTTTTGACCATCAGTTGAGCATCAGAGGAGACTAAACCTAGCTATGAAGGATGTGATAAAAGCCGAAGTTCTAAAACTTCTTAAGGTAGGGGTTATTTATGCTACATCTGATAGTTCTTGGGTGAGTCCTGTGCAGGTTGTGCCAAAGAAAGGAGGGATGACGGTAATAAAAAATGACAAAAATAAATTCATCTATACAAGGACGGTAACTGGGTGGCGAGTATGCATTGACTACAGAAAATTAAATAAGGCCACCAGAAAAGATCACTTCTCTCTCCCTTTTATTGATCAGATGCTTGATAGATTAGCAGGTAATCCTTACTATTGTTTCCTTATTGGTTATTCAGGTTATAATCAGATCGCGATTGCTCCTGAGGACCAAGAGAAGGCGACATTCAAATGTCCCTATGGTACCTTTGCCTTTAGGCGAATGCCATTTGGGTTGTGTAATGCCGCTGCACATTTCAGCGATGCATGATGGCTATTTTTCCTGATATGGTTGAGGACATCATGGAGGGTTTTTCTATTTTTGGTTCTTCATTTGACACTTGCCTCCACAATCTTTCTCGTGTTTTGCAGCGTTGTCAAGAAAGTAACCTTGTTCTGAATTGAGAAAAATGCCATTTTATGGTCACAGAAGGGATAATTTTGGGGCATAAGGTTTCTGAAAAGGGATTGGAAGTTGATAGGGCTAAAATCTCAGTGATTGAAAAACTTCATCCCCCGATGAATGTAAAAGGAGTTAGGAGTTTTTTAGGACATGCAGGATTTTACAGGCGCTTTATTAAAAATTTTTCAAAAGTTGTAAATCCTCTATGTTATCTTCTTGAAAAAGATGCTCATTTTCTTTTTACTGATGATTGTTTGTTAGCATTTAATATGTTAAAAGAGAAATTGACTTCTGCACCTGTTATTATAGTTCCTGATTGGAGTCAACCTTTTGAGATTATGTGTGATGCTAGTGACTTTGCAGTAGGAGCAGTTTTCGGCCAGAGACGAGAAATTTTTCAGAGCAATTTATTATGCAAGCAGGACCCTTGACAGTGCACAACAAAATTACACTACCACAGAAAAGGAGATGCTTGTTGTAGTTTTTGCTTTTGATAAATTTAGGTCATATTTGTTTGGCACTCCAGTGACTATGCATATTGACCATGCAGCTCTTCGATATTTATTTAATTAGAAAGATGCAAAACCTCGCCTGATTCGATGGATTCTTCTTTTGCAGAAGTTTGATTTTGAGATTAAGGATAAGAGAGGTTGTGAAAATGTGGTAGTTGATCACCTGTCGAGGATTGAACATGACAACCCCAAAACATTCCCCATCATAGAAGATTTTCCTGATGAGAAATTGTATCAGGTAGAGTCTAGTATTCCTTGGTTTGCTGACTTTGTTAATTTTCTTGCAGGAGGAGTATTACCACCAGATCTCAACTCTCATCAAAGAAAAAAATTCTTGCATGATGTAAAACATTACCTGTGGGATGAACCTTTACTTTTCAAAATTTGTTCTGACCAAATCATTCGAAGGTGCGTACCAGCTGAGGAAATCGATAATATTTTGCATGAATGTCACTCCTCACCTTATGACGGTCACTTTGGACCTACTCGTACTGCTACTAAGGTATTGCAATCAGGTTTTTATTGGCCTACCATCTTTAAGGATTGTTAAACTTTTGCAAAGACTTGTGACAGGTGCCAAAGAATAGGTAATATTTCTCGACGTCACGAAATGTCCTTAACTGCTATTTTAGAGGTAGAATTATTTGATGTTTGGGGTATTGATTTCATGGGTCCCTTTCCTTCTTCGCATGGGTATCTTTATATTTTATTGGCTGTTGACTATGTTTCTAAATGGGTTGAAGCTGTGGCCACGAAAAAGAATGATGCACGTGTAGTGTTACAATTTTTGCATAAGAATATTTTTACTAGATTTGGCACTTCACGAGCGTTTATTGGTGATGAAGGCTCGCATTTCTGTAATAAATTGTTTAATTCGATGCTCACCAGGTATGGAGTTAAACATAATATTTCTTTAGCTTATCATCCTCAAACTAATGGTCAAGCTGAAACTTCTAACAGGGAAATCAAGCAGATTTTGGAGAAAACAGTCAAAACAAACCGAAAGGATTGGGCTTTGAAGTTGGTAGATGCACTATTGGCTTACAGAACAGCTTTCAAAACTCCAATTGGTATGTCACCGTATCGGTTGGTGTTTGGGAAAGCTTGTCACCTTCCGGTGGAATTGGAACACAAAGCTTATTGGGCCATCAAGAAATTAAATTTTGATCTTCAAAAAGCTGGAGAGCAACGCCTTTTACAACTTAATGAGATGGAAGAATTTCGTTGTCAGGCTTATTAAAATGCCAAGCTTTACAAAGAAAGAACAACAAAGTGGCATGATAAGATGATTCAGAATCGATCTTTTGAGCCCGGGCAACAGGTTCTTTTATTTAATTCTCGATTACGTTTATTTCCTGGCAAACTAAAATCTCGATGGTTACGTCCTTTTACCATAAAGTCTATTTTGCCACATGGTGTCATTGAACTACAAGCAAGTGATGGAAGATCTTTCAAAGTCAATGGGCAACGACTAAAACATTACTTTTGCACGGAAGAGAGAAGTTTTGATAAAATTCTTTTGGAGGAGTCAAATTGATCGACAGTTACACCGTCTAGCTACAAACGTTAAATAAAGCGCTTTTTGGTAGGCAACCCATATATTTCTTCCCTTTGAGTGTAATTTTGTTTTTTTTTTTCCTATAGTTAGGTTCTTACTAACTTATTTTATTCTTATTTTTGTTTTTTTCTTTGTGTAGGAAAAAAAAAAAAATTTGTGCATGCTGCACGCGTGGAAGTGCCATGGCGCATTTAAGGGCGCTACAGCGCTCTGCAGCGCCTGGCCCAACAGAATTTCCCGAGAGCAGAGCACCATGGCGCTTATTTATAGCGACATGGCGCTGTCGCGATTTCTAGGTTTTTAAACCCAGATTTTGCCCCACCGTTTCAAGCGTTTTCGAAAACCCTAAGCGCCTCAGCGCTCTTCCGCCACTCTCCCTCCGTTTTTTCTCGATTTTTCTTCGATTTTCCTCCGTCTTAGGCCGATTTCATCCTCAATTCACGGTTTCTACCCTCTATTTCAGGATTGCGTGTTATTTTGGAGCGATTTTGGGCGTTCAAGTTGTGGGTTTTTGTCAAATCCACACGTTCTTCCCAACCAAGTAAGATTTTGTTGTTTTTGGCCGATATATACACTAATATTTGGCTGTTGTTGTATTTATTGAGATTATCGCACTTGGGTTGAAACATTTTGAAGCGTCAATACTTTTCTAGAGCGTTTTTGTTGTATGTTGTGTTTGTACTGTTATGGCTCCAAAACGAGCACGTGGTGCCTCATCTTCTAGTTCATATGATAGAAATAAATTTATTAATGAGGAGGCGGATCACTTGGTTCTCTAATGTAGGGGCCCATAAAAGTCTTATTCAGGAACGGGGCCTATTGCCTGATGAGGTCCACCAATAGAGCATGTATGTGAATATTGTTTCTAGAAGGTAGGTCAGTTTTGTTCAGCAGCCCAATGTCGCCGTGGTCCCCCTTGTTCGTGAATTTTATGCTAATATCCAGGAGGGGTTCAATATTTCTTTTGTCCTGGGAAGGAGAGTGGCTTTCGATAGTATCTCTATCAATGATTTTTTTGAGCTTCCCAATTTTGATCGGGACGACTATAATCGGTATGCTAGTGAGAAGCTTGACATGGATCAGATCCTTCGTAGTTTATGCCGCCCGAATGCTGAATGAAAAATGCGGCACGGTGAAGCCACTACCTTCAAATCTGCAGATCTGAGTGTTCACAATAAGGTTTGGCACAATTTTATTTGTTCAAAGCTACTCCCAATGACCCACATGAGCGATGTCACCAAAGAACAGGCCATATTTCTATATGCCATTGTTACCCGTAAGTCTATTGATGTTGGGCGGATTATCAAGCAGAGCATTAAGCATGCAAGACGCGGTACCACAACTGGTGGCCTTCCCCATCCCATGTTGATAACTGGCCTCTGTAAGGAGGTTGGTGATGTTTGCGACCCGACGGAGACAATTCTGGGTCCCAAAAGTGTGATGGACAAGAATTACATTTTGTCTATCAGTGGGTTGGAGCCCCTTATGGAGATTGAAGGCCCTGCGGAAGAACAACCGGAAGTCCATGCCGACCCACCTTCACAGCAGCGTGCTCCCCGACCACTTGAGGAGGAAGTTCGCTATCTTTCACGCTAGTTCCATCGTTTTCAGGTGAACCAGAGGCTGCAATTTGACTATCTTGTTCAATGCTTTCAGGCTCAACAATCATCGCAACCTCTTCCTCCACTTCCACAATTTCATGATTCATCCACTAAGGACGAGGACCAGTGACTCTACGTCATCATTCAGGGTAGTTTCCTTCTACTCCCTTATATTTTGTTCGGACTGTTATTATTAATTTGATTGCATTGCTTTTTCTTTACATTGGGACAATGTAACATTTAAGTTTTGGGGTAGTGGAATCGGATCTGTAATAATTATTTTTGGATGATAGGTTTACTCTGATTCATATATGCTGATCTCCTTTTTGAAACCTTGAATTCAGATTAATAATCTTGAAATTTTTGTGGTTTATGAATGCATTTTTTGAGTGGTTTCCTTATGCATGAAAGAGTTCAGTGTGAATGTTGTTGTTTTCCTTCTTGAAAATTTTATGATGGTTTCTCGTTGGATTATTGAATGAAAATTGCCATTGACTTGACACTATTTACATACCCAGTGAGCTTTTGAGCCTTAAAGCAATCCATTACATCTTGCTCAATTTTCATTCTTGTGTGTGATCGAATTTGGCATATTTATTCTATAACTTGCTGGTGAATGCATTTTGTGACCACTTGTTTGAATTGGTGTCTTAAGATGATAAGGGCAATTTATGTTTACCCACAATTTGAGACTTCTAAAGAGCCTACCTTGTTATATTTTCCTTCAGCGAGCCATATTTGAGCCTAATTTTTCATTCTTTTTCTTGGATTGAACACGTTTATTAACTCTGAGGCCTGTTTCGGATATTATCCTCCATATTTCTTTCCTTACTAGTGTCAAGACAAGGAAGGAAAAGTTGCATGCTTTAATTTGTCTCGATTCAAGCCAACTTTGTAAGCGAAAAGAAAAAAAAAGAAAAAAAAATATATAGTGAAAAAGAGAAAAAGAGTCTGATTGAAAAGAAAATGAAAAAAAAAGGTTCATAAGCGTATTCTCTCTTCTTCGTTGAGTAATGTAGAGAAAACATTTGGAGAATTATCTTCCAAGGAGCAATAAATTCTTGTGTTTCCTTAGGAGTGTTAGTGTTCGATGGTGCATTGTATTCATTGTTCATTGGCTTCAGCACGTTATGTAGTTAGTATGCAACCTAATATCTCCTTTGTCTTGACTTTGAGCCTCTTAAATTCTTTTTATCTCACCTTTACCTAAGCCCCATTACAACCTTTATGAAAGTCCCTTTGATTTTGTGCATTCAATTCATATTTGAGAGGGGAGATTTGATTCACTTGCAAGCTTACGGTAATAATGTGCTTTGTTTTGATTCTGAGAGTTAAAACACCTTGAAAATATGTTGAGAGATTTGAGTGAAATCCTATGAGAGTGTTGAGTCTTTGCTTTTGATTTCAAGAAGTTGATGAGATGCTTGAGTTTTATTTTTTTCAAAATATTTCGTTCACTACTTAACCTCTTCATTGTCATCTGGAATGATCTCGTAAAATGTACGATTGACTTATCGATTTTTTTTTGGAGCTTAAAAGGTTGAAAGGGTTTAGAAAATGGAGTCAGCATATTGAGTTACGAGATGTTCAGGGATGAGCGTGTTTTAGGTGTCAGTTGTCTGCTTGGCTTTAGTGGTTATTAACTAGTTTTGTTTGCTTGAGGACAAGCAAAAAGCTAAGTTTGGGGGTATTTTGATAGTATACTTTATACACCACATTTCATGATATTCAGGTAGAAATTATTTAACACTTTTCGGTCATTTGTGACTTATTTACGTGCATAACTAATGATTTTATAGGATCAAGCTATTAGAAAGCATTGAAGCATAAGCGATCAATTGAGCGAAACTAGAGCGAAAAAGAGGAGCTTGATGAAACCACATCAGTGCCGCAGCGCCATCATTTAGCTCCATGGCGCGCCTGTAAATAAGAATTGGTAGCAAAATCCCGAAGAAGCAGCATCACAGCGCTAGTACACAGCGCCATGGCGCCCTGCAGACGAAACTTGGGCCTTTTTCCGCGATGATAGCGTCGCAGCGCTGTGTTGTAGCGCCATAGTGCTACGAACTTGCACGTCAGTCACAAATCTGGGACGGTGCCATGACGCTCACTAATGGCGCCATGGTGCTGTAGCGATGCCCTAACTTAAGAGAATGATGAGTGCGCCGTTTTAGACGGGGGGAGGGATTCTCACATGGGGGTAATGGATTTTCGAGAGTATTGGCTCGAGGTTTGAGGCAAGAAGGCTGAGGAGACGATTTTCGAGGGCTCGTGATCGTGGAGATTGAGTCGGGGACGGTCAATCGACACTACGACTTTAGTTTCTCTCCTTTCCCTTATCTTTTCTTGATTTATTATGAAATTCTTTGTGGCATTTTATTGCATTTTCGTGAACATGAGTAGCTAATCTTCTTGTTCTAGGGATTGACGTAGCCGTTGGATTTACTAACATTTGTCTAGATTGATTTGTTTTTAATCTATTTATGCATTTATTTGCTTAATGCTTTTAATCTCTTGATCACGGATTAATTGTTGCTAAATCTGAATCTTATGCTCGGGAGAGGTGGTTTAGGTTGGAACCTGAATGCATGACTGGGGTAGTTCTAAGATCGGGAGATTTAGAATTATCTTAGAGGTTGTTAAAAGATTATGGCTTAAGGCCTTACTTGTTAATGAAACTAGATAGGGATATTGGTTTCTTAATAAGTGGAAGAATTAATTGTGCTCGGGAGAGACTTTTATTACTCTTGATTTCTTGACTTATAGATTAATTGCATATTCAATCTCGGGATGTTTAATTTGTCCGCTTGTAGGTTCAATTGGTGAAATCATTTTTCTAGGACCCGTTCTCCATAAGAGTTTTCTTAGAGTCTTTTTATTCATTTTTTTATTTTATCTTTTGTGTGTCAAAAGAAATTCCTGATTGTTTCTCTAGATAAAATTGGACATTAATATCCGTAGTACTTGAGTGACTAGAAAACCGATCCAATGGACGATATCGGTATTTACTTACCACCTTTATTAAAACTTGACCCGTACACTTGCAGTAAGTTTTTTTTTGCTACAACAATTTCTCATCAGGAAAATCTTCTGTGATGGGGAATGTTTTGGGGTTGTCTTGTTCAATCCTCGACAGGTGATCAGCTATGTAACGACCCAGACTTTTCCGCACATCTCTAGGTTACATTTACTACCCAACTAATTAAATTTAACCCCGACTACATTCTGCCAACTTTCTAATGCAAACAAACATATAAAATAAAGTTTCAATCCTCATCAATTTATCGATAATTCAATCTCAAAGAATAACAATCAACAACATTCGTAATCCATTCCACGAGGCAAGTTTATTATTCAATCTATATGAATCTAAATAAATGGAATAAAACTGAAATGGGCTCCTATCCCGAAATGGAACTAACAACAAGGAAAGAAAAAAATCTCTCAATTATTCAAATACGAATAAACCGTTTATTGGCCATAACATAAAGCCTTAACCAATGACTTAAACTAAACCGGAGTAACTAAGCAGCCTATGGTCCTTGTTCGTCATGTCTCCTCCGTCCCATCACCATGGTCACCCACGAGTCCTTCACCTGAAAACAATCATTGTAGAGGGGGGTGAGTATATAAAATATACTCCGTAAGTAGCCCTCACCGACACACACACACGTCATGTTCAACTATATCAAGAAACATTCGTGATCATGCTTTTCATTACATTATGCATTTAAACATATACACATTTCGTAACATATTAGTGAGAACCACAACCAGGAAACATGTTAACACCCAACCTCCCGTCTCCCTGACGTTACCAGTACCTCTATGTTTTTCACAGTTATCCTACCCTTCCTCAGCTATCTCCTTCGAGTAAGTCGGCCCCTGACCATTTATACCCAGAGCCCCGACCCTGCAGCATCGGCCCTCGACCGTTTATACCCGAGGCCCCGATGACTCCACCATCTATTGGCCCTTGACCATTTGTACCCAAGGCCCCAATAGTCTTTCCTCCAAAGGACTTCTCGTATCCACCCTCGGCCATTTGTACCCGAGGCCTCGATACTCCGTTAGTGACGTATCAGCCCCCGACCATTTATACCCGAGGCCCTGACACTCACTCCTTCACTCCACTAGTGGCGTATTAGCCCCCGACCATTTATACCCGAGGCCCTGACACCCACCCCTTTCATTCCTTCCAAAAGTTCCATCTTTCACCAGAGTCTTACTAGATATTTTCCTTCACCACTAACCTTGCATCTTTCGACTCACAAGTACAGTTCTGCATGCTTTCACAACATAATCATCATTCTAATAGCTAAACAATAAACCAAACATGCTTTCACAACATATCAATTCTTAACAACCGCCCCACCGTGAGTTTAGTCATAACAAAGCATAGTCAACAAATTGCAAACGATTGGAGCCCAACACAATTCATCCAAACACTTAATATCCAACGTCCATATCCAATAAGCATTGCCAGATATAATAAACAATTCATGAGACACGCCAAACACTTCATACAGGTTCAGGCAACAAACATTCCCAAAATAAATCCACTTTAACGAACATTCCCTATAACATACATCATTCTACAACAGATCTCAGCAGCTCAACAATACAAAATTCCCACTATTATCACTGACGGACATTCAACACTACCCAGGCATACAAACAAACATAAACAAGAGTTACACTGCACAACAACGTATCAGAACCAATATTAAACATCATAAACAGCACATCAGCAACCAAATAACAAACATCAACGCACGCACCCGCCCCCGTGCTACTTACTCACAACCGTGCTCTTAAGTTTTGCGTCGACCTCACCCTAGACACACCAAAACAGAAAATACAGCACGTTACTTAGGTTATTTATCCTTCGAAATTAACTCTAAAAGGGTTCGAATGACGCATTACCACCAAAACTGATTTGTATATATGTGGGTCACCTAGATCTAACTCGCCGAGGTGTGGGTAGACTAAATCGAGCTTCGAACGGATGTGGGTCACCGCCAAACGTCCTAAACACCGCTGTAACGCACCAAATCCTGTCGTCGTTTCGCTGCTGTACCGCTGTCCGTCGTGTGCTGCTGCGAGGAGGGGCCGCGCCGCCGCTAGAGCACCGGGAGTCGCCGGCCGCCGCTGTTCGAACGCTGCCACGGGAAGGTTGCGCCGCTGCTGCTCAACCCGTGCGCAGAACCGCCGCGACGTCGCACCACGCCCTAGGAGGGAGTCTCGCGCCGCCGCTCAGGACCACCGGATCTGCTGCTTCGCACCGTCGATCGCCACCTCTCGCCGCTCGTGGATCTGCCGCCGCCGAGTGTCGCTGTTCGTGGAGCTGATACGCCGCCGCCGCCGTAGCCTGAGTTCGCGTGCGCCGCTGGGGTTCGTGGAGCTGCTACGCCGCCGCCGCCGTCGGGGTTGTCGGAAAACGGGAATGGATCGGGGAGATGAAGAAGAACCAACGGGGGGAGGGGGGGAAGGCTAGGGTTGAAGGGAAAGAAGAAGAGAAAAAAGGAGCTTGGGGCTAGGGTTTTCTTTTCCTTTTGTTTTGTTTTAAAACTCATTTACCCCAATGGAGGCCCAACGCATTCAGGCCCAACAGGAAAGAAGTCCATCCCCCTTAAAACAAGACCCACCACACCGAGTCGGTAATTATTAATTTAAGTTGGAGTTTAGAGCCCGATAATAAAGATAACTTTAGTTAACGATCCATAAATTTAATTAACAATCAATTTAAAATTACTAAAAAAAAAATCTCCCGATTCGGGACTAACCAACCTGAGGGACTCGGGGCGTTACAAGCTACCACATTTTCACAACCTCTCCTATCCTTAATCTCAAAATCAAACTTCTGCAAAAGAAGAATCCATCGAATCAGGCGAGGTTTTGTATTCTTCTTATTAAATAAATATCGAAGAGCTGCATGGTCAGTATACACAGTCACTTGAGTGCCTAACAAATATGGCCTCAATTTATCAAAACCAAAAGCTACAGCAAGCATCTCCTTTTCTATGGTAGTGTAATTTTATTGTGCGTAGTCAAGAGTCCTGCTTGCATAATAAATTGCTCTGAAAAATTTATCTCGTCTCTGGCCCAAAACTGCTCCTACTGCAAAATCATCAGGATCACTCATAATCTTAAAAGGCTGACTCCAATCAGGAACTATAATAATAGGTGCAGAAGTCTGTTTCTCTTTTAACATATTAAATGCTAGCAAACAATCATCCGTAAAGAGAAAAGGAACATCTTTTTCAATAAGATTACATATAGGTTTTACAACTTTTGAAAAATCTTTAATAAAGCACCTGTAAAATCCTGCATGTCCTAAAAAACTCCTAACTCCTTTTACATTCATCGGGGGATGAAGTTGTTCAATCACTAAGATTTTAGCCCTATCAACTTCCAATCCCTTTTCAGAAACCTTATGCCCCAAAACTATCCCTTCTGTGACCATAAAATGACATTTTTCTCAATTCAGAACAAGGTTAGTTTCTTGACAACGCTGCAAAACACGAGAAAGATTGTGGAGGCAAGTGTCAAATGAAGAACCAAAAATAGAAAAACCCTCCATGATGTCATCAACCATATCAGGAAAAAAAGCCATCATGCATCGCTGAAATGTGCAGCGGCGTTACACAACCCAAATGGCATTCGCCTAAAGGCAAAGGTACCATATGGACATTTGAATGTCGCCTTCTCTTGGTCCTCAGGAGCAATCGCAATCTGATTATAACCTGAATAACCAATAAGGAAACAATAGTAAGGATTACCTGCTAATCTATCAAGCATCTGATCAATAAAAGGGAGAGAGAAGTGATGTTTTCTGGTGGCCTTATTTAATTTTCTGTAGTCAATGCATAATCGCCACCCAGTTACCGTCCTTGTATAGATGAATTCATTTTTGTCATTTTTTATTACCGTCATCCCTCCTTTCTTTGGCACAACCTGCACAGGACTCACCCAAGAACTATCAGCTGTAGCATAAATAACCCCTACCTTAAGGAGTTTTAGAACTTCGGCTTTTGCCACATCCTTCATAGCTAGGTTTAGTCTCCTCTGATGCTCAACTGATGGTCAAAAAGTATCCTCCATTAAAATTTTATGCATAACTATCGAAGGACTAATACCTTTTATATCAGCAATAAACCATCCTAAAGCAGATATATGAGCGTGCAAAATTCGCAACATTTGGAAGAAGAGCAGGTAATTCTTTCAATTCAAGCGCAGGAGCTTTCACAGGTTCATCAAGTTTTTCATTAAGCTCCATCACATCAACTTTAACATTTTTATCATGAATAATTGGTAATTGATTAAGAGCATCATGATAAAAAGAAACCTCCTGATCTAATTCCCCTATTTCCTCAATATAAGAACCAAGCATGCATTTTTCAAGGGCATCAATAAATGAAACAAAAGATCTTATTTCAGCCACGGTGGCATCAACAACATCTATCCTATGACATGTACTTACCTCTTCATGATATTTCATGGCACGAGATATGTCAAACACAACGACCTCTTCATTAACTCTCAAAGTCAAATTACCCAATTGCACGTCTATCAGAGCACGTCCAGTCGCCAGGAAAGGTCGTCCCAAAATTATAGGAATCTCTGAATCTTCTTCTATGTCCAAGACCACAAAATCCGCAGGGAAAATTAATCTGTCAACTTTGACCAGAACATCTTCAATAACACCTCTGGGATAATGATAGATCGATCAGCTAGCTGCAAGGATATTGTAGTTGGTTGTAGCTCTCCAAGACCAAGTTTCCTGAAAACATACAAAGGCATCAAATTAATAGTGGCACAAAGATCACATAAAGCCTTATAAAATGATGAACTACCAATAGTACAAGGAATAGTAAAACTCCTTGGATCTTTTAATTTTTGTGGTATTTTTCGCTGAAGGATCGCACTGCACTCCTCAGTGAGATTCACCGTTTTATAAGCCTCTAATTTTCTTTTCCCAGTCATAATGTCCTTCATAAATCTCACATAATTTGGCATTTATTCCAGCGCATCTGCAAAAGGAATATTAATGTGAAGTCTCTTAAAAATTTCTAAAAACTTAGCAAATTGAACATTAATCTTTTTCTTTTGGAAACGCTGAGGATAAGGTAAAGAGTTAGGAAGACTAGAACTGCGTCTTCTTTTCTCCTTTCGATTTCTTTTATAGATCTAAAACTGCGTCTTTGTCCTTTCGCATACAAATCAACTCCCTAAAAAAAACCAGTAAAGACACAGAAATTAAAAACAACTCTAAAGTAAGATCACACAAATTCTCCACAGTATCAAGTGAAACTAAATAATTGCCAATCCCCGACAACAATGCCAAAAACTTGTGGCAAAAAAAAGCTTACCGCAAGTGTACGGGTCAAGTTTTAATAAAGGTGGTAAGTAATTACAGATATTGTCCACTTTTGACACAGAAAAGATAAAATAACAAAATGAATAAAAAGACTCTAAGAAAACTCTTATGCAGAACATGTCCTAGGGAAATGATTTCAGCAATTGAACCTACAAGCGGACAAATTAAACATGCCGAGATTGAATATGCAATTAATCTATAAGTCAAGAAATCAAGAATCATAAAAGTCTCTCCCGAGCACAATTAATTCTCCCACTTATTAAGAAACCAATATCCCTATCTAGTTTCATTAACAAGCAGGGCCTTAAGTCTTAATCTTTTAACAACCTCTAAGATAACTCTAAATCTCTCGATCTTAGAACTACCCCAGTCATGCATTCAGGTTCCCACCTAAACCACCTCTCCCGAGCATAAGATTCAGATTTAGCAACAATTAATTCGTGATCAAGAGATTAAATGCATTAAACAAATAAATGCATAAATAGATTAAAAACAAATCAATCTAGACAAATGTTAATAAATCCAACTAATAAATGCAACGGCTACGTCAATACCTAGAACAAGAAGATTAGCTACTCATGTTCACGAAAATCCAATAAAATCCCACAAAGAATTTCATAATAAATCTAGAAAAGATAAGGGAAAGGAGAGAAACTAAAGCCGTAGTGTCGATTGACCGTTCCCGACTCAATCTCCACGATCACGAGCCCTCGAAAATCGTCTCCTCAGCCTTCTTGCCTCAAACCTCAAGTCAATCCTCTCCAAAATCCATTACCCCCATGTGAGAATCCCTCCCCCCATCTAAAACGGCGTACTCATCTTTCTCTTAAGTTAGGGCATCGCTACAGCGCCATGGCGCCGTCCCAAATTTGTGACGGACGTGCAAGTTGCTACAATACAGCGCTGCAGCGCTGTCATCGCGAAAAAGGCCCAAGTTTCGTTTGCAGGGTGCCATGGCACTGTGTACTAGCGCTGTGGCGTTGCTTCTTCGGGATTTTGCTACCAATTCTGACATGCAGGCGCGATGGAGCTAAATGATGGCGCTGCGCCGCTGATGTGATTTCATCAAGCTCCTCTTTTTCGCTCTAGTTTTCCTCAATTGATCACTTATGCTTCAATTTTTTCTAATAGCTCGATCCTATAAAAACATTAGTTATGCACGTAAATAAGCCACAAATGACCGAAAATTGTTAAATAATCTCTACCTGAATATCATGAAATGTGGTGTATAAAGTATATTATCAATTGTATCAGGTAGAGTCTAGTATTCCTTGGTTTGTTGACTTTGTTAATTTTCTTGGAGGAGGAGTATTACCACCAGATCTGAACTCTCATCAAAGGGAAAAGTTCTTGCATGATGTAAAACATTACCTGTGGGACGAATCTCTACTTTTCAAAATTTGTTCTGACCAAATCATTCGAAGGTGCGTATCAACTGAGGAAATCAATAATATTTTGCATGAATGTCACTCCTCACCTTATGGTGTTCACTTTGGACGTACTCGTATTGCTGTTAAGGTATTGCAATCCGGTTTTTATTGGCTTACAATCTTTAAGGATTGTTATACTTTTGCAAAGACTTGTGACAGGTGCCAAAGAACATGTAACGCCCCGCGTTCTCTGACTCGTTTATTTTAAGTGATAAATAGTGTCTTTTGATTTTTCTCTAAGCTAATAACTTTAATTCTTTGATTTTATAATTTTGAAATTCTAATTTTTGGCTAAATTAGAATTAAGTTTAATTTCATTGGATTAAGATAATTTAAGTTCTCGACCTCTATAGAAGATTTTTTAGTTAAGTCATAAATTCACTATTTTTAGGATTTTTTTTACCTAAATTCTACTTTTTCTTTGGATTATTATTCTTCGGTTTTAGAGTTTCAGTTAACTATTTTATTTCGAGTTGTTGTGGGTTTTATTTGATTTCTAAAGTATAATTATTGGGCTTATTGTTTTGGGCCCTTGTGTTATCTAGTTTGGCCTCCTTTAAGAATAAATGATTGGGCTTTTAGTTTTAAAACAAAATAAAGAAAAAGGGATTAAAACAAAAAGATTGTAAATTAAAACAAAAATAAACGAAAGGAAACCCTAAGCTACCCCTCATCTCTTTCTTCTCCATTTGTTTCAGCCGCTCCCCCCCCCCCCCTTTGTTTTCTCCGGCGAGGTAGCGGTGGCGATCGGCGTCACTGGCAATGGCAGCGGACGGATCTAAGCTATCCGAACTAGATCTAAGCTACCTACATATAAGTGAAGTCGTTTTGTGGTAACGGACAGCAAAACAAAGTCGTTGGAAGTCGTTTCGGCGCGTTCCTCTGCTGCAAAACGTGGACAACAGCAGTTTCGTGGTGTTTGGTGTTTAACCACACCCGTTCGAAGCCCGATTTACGTTACCCATCCTTGCTCGAGTTAGATAAGAGTTACCCACACCTAAACAAAGTCGTTTTGTAGTAACGGATAGCAAAACGAAGTCGTTGGAAGTTGTTTCGATTCGTTCCACTGCTGCAAAAACGTGGACAGCAGCAGTTTCATGGTGTTTGGTGCTTATCCACACCCGCACCATTGAACTACAAGTAAGTGATGGAAGATCTTTCAATGTCAATGGGTAACGACTGAAACATTACTTTGGCACGAAAGAGGGAAGTTTTGATAAACTCCTTTTGGAGGAGCCAAATTGATAGACAGTTACCTCGTCTAGCTACAGACGTTAAATAAAGCGCTTTTTAGGAGGCAACCCATATATTTCTTTCCTTTGAGTTTACTTTTGTGTATTTTTTATTTTTTGTTTGTTTTTTTTTCTGTTGTTGGGTTCTTACAAACTTACTTTATTTTTGTTTTTTTTTCTTTGTGTGGGAAAACAATAAGAGGAAAAAAAAATTTCGCGGATGCTGGACGCGTGGAAGCGCCATGGCGCAGGCAAAGGCACTACAGCACTCTGCAGCGCCTGGCCCAACAGAATTTCCCGATATCAGAGCTTCATGGCGCTGTCGCGATTTCTGAGCTTTTAAACCCAGATTTCGTGTAACAGTTTCCAACCATTTTCAAACCCTAAGCACCGCAGCGCTCCTTCGCCGCTCTCCCTCCCTTTTTGCTCGATTTTTCTTCGATTTTCCTTCGTCTTAGGCCGATTTCATCCTCGATTCACGATTTTTACCCTCTATTTCAGGATTGTGTGTTATCTTAGAGCGATTTTGGGCGTTCAAGTTGTGGGTTTCTTTCAAATCCACACATTATTCCCAACTAAGTAAGATTTTGTGGTTTTGGTCCGATCTATACACTGATATTTGGCTGTTGTTGTATTTCGTGAGATTATCGCACTTGAGTTTAATCGTTTTGAAGTGTCAGTACTTTTCTAGAGCGTCTTTTTTGTCGTTTTGTTGTGTCTGTACTATTATGGCTCTAAAACGAGCACGTGAAGGAGCGTGGCTTTCGACAATATCTCTATCAACAAATTTTTTAGCTTCCCAATTTTGATCGGGACGACTATAATCGGTATGCTAGTGAGGAGCTTGACATGGATCAGATCATCCGTAGTTTATGCCGCCCGAATGCTGAATGGAAAATGCGGCACGGTGAAGCCATTACTTTCAAATCTACAAATTTGAGTGTTCACAATAAGGTATGACATAATTTTATTTGTTCAAAATTACTTCCAGTGACCCACATGAGCGACGTCACCAAAGAACGGGCCATATTGCTATACGTCATTATTACTGGTAAGTCTATCGACGTAGGGCGTATTATCAAGCAGAGCATTAAGCATGCAAGACGCGATACCAAAACCGGTGGCCTTCCCCATCCCATGCTTTTAACCGGCCTCTGTAAGAAGGTTGATGTTGTTTGTGACCCCACGGGGACATTGTTGGGTCACAAAAGTGTGATGGACAAGAATTACATTTTGTCTATCCGTGGGTGAGAGCCTCTTATGGAGATTCAAGGCCCTGCGGAAGAACAACCAGAAGTCCATGCTGATCCACCTTCACAACAACGCGCTCCCCGACCTCTTGAGGAGGAAGTTCGCCATCTTTCACGACAGTTCTATCGTTTTCAGGTGAACCAGAGGCTGCAATTTAACTATATTGTTCAATGCTTTCAGGCTCAACAATCAACACAGCCTCTTCCTCTACTTCCATAATTTCATGATTCATCCACGGAGGACGAGGACTAGAGACTCTACGTCATCATTCAGGGCAGTTTCCTTCTACTCCCTCATATTTTGTTCAGACTGTAATTTTTAATTTGATTGCATTGTTTTTCTTTACATTGAGACAATGTAACATCTAAGTTTGGGGGTATTGGAGTCTGGTTTGTAATAATTATTTTTCGATGTTAGGTTTACTCTGATTCATATATGCTGATTTCTTTTTTTTTTTTTGAAACCTTGAATTCTGATTAATATTCTTAAATATTTGGTGGTTATGAATCCATCTTTGAGTGGCTTCCGTATGCATGAAAGAGTTAAGTGTGACTGTTTTTGTTTTCCTTGTTGAAAATTTTATGATGGTTTCTCGCTGGATTATTGAATGAAATTTGTCGTTGACTTGACACTATTTACATACCCAATGAGCTTTTCAGCCTTAGAACAATCCATTACATTTTGCTCAATTTTCATTCTTGTGTGTGATCGAACTTGGCATATTTATTCTAGAATTGGCATATTTATTCTAGAACTTTCTGGTGAATGCATTTTGTGACCACTTGTTTGAATTGGTGTCTTAAGATGATAAGGGTAATTTAGGTTTACCCACAATTTGAGATTTCTAAAGAGCCTACCTTGATATATTTTCCTTTAGAGAGCCATATTTGAGCCTAATTTTCCATTCTTTTTCTTCGATTGAACACGTTTATTAGCCCTGAGGCCTGTTTCGGATATTATCCTCCCTATTTCTTTGTTTACCAGTGTAAAAACAAGGGAGGAAAAGTTGCATGATCTAATTTGTTTCAATTCAAACCAACTTTGTAAGTGAAAAAAAAAAGAGTTTAGTTGAAAAGAAAATAAAAAACAAAACAAAAAAATAATAAAGAAAAAAGTTTGTTTGGAAAAGAAAAAAAATTATATAAGCATATTCTCTCTTCTTCGTTGAGTAATGTAGAGAAAGCATTTAGAGAATTATCTTTCAAGGAGCAATAAATTCTTCTGTTTCTCTAGAAGTGTTAGTGTTCGATGGTACATTATAATCACTGTTCATTGACTTCAGTACATTATATAGTTAGCATGCAACCTAATTTCTTCTTTGTCTTGATTTTGAGCCTCTTAAATTCCTATTACCTCACTTTTACCTAAGCCCATTACAACCTTTATCAAAGTCCCTTTGATTTTGTGCATTCAATTATTATTTGAGAGGGGAGATTTGATTTACCTGTAAGCTTATAGTAATAATGTGCTTTGTTATGATTCTGAGAGTTAAAACACCTTGAAAATATGTTTAGAGATTTGAGTGAAATCCTGTGAGAGTGTCGAGTCTTTGCTTTTGATTTCAAGAAGTTCATGAGATTCTTGAGTTTTTTTTTATTTTTCAAAATATTTTGTTCACTACTTAATCTCTTGATTGTCATCTGGAATGATCTCGTAGGATGTGTGATTGACTTACCGATATTTTTTTGGAGCTTAAAAGGTTGAAAGGGTTTATGAAAGGGAGTCAGTATATTGAGTTACGAGATGTTCAAGGATGAGCGTGTTATAGGTGTCAGTTGTCTGCTTGGATTTAGTGGTCATTAACTAGTTTTGTTTGCTTGAGGAGAAAGAAAAAACTAAGTTTGGGGGTATTTTGATAGCGTACTTTATACACCACATTTCATGATATTCAGGTGGAAATTATTAAACAATTTTAAGTCATTTATGGCTTATTTGTTGGGTGTGTTGCCCTAAACTCGTAGTTTGTATTTTGTAAAAACAAATGTCTATTTAATAAAGTTTTAGTCAATAAATTTGTTGTTGAATCATAGCTTTGCATTGTCCAAAATCCAATAAACTAAACATCCAAGGTTATTTTTGATGTAATTGGGACAGTATATATACTGGTATATAGTTGATATACGGGGTATATATTTGATATATCCCTGATATATGAATGGATAATGTCCCGTGAATAACCTAAAGGGTCTATAGTATATGGATAAGGTTGGGTACCTTATCCTGGCAACGCTATGGATACGGCCCACTCTGTAAAGGTTACAGACGACTCGATCCATGTCGTTCGTGTGGAGACATGCGAGTGGGGGTATCCTATACAATGAGTTTGTATAAGACCGGACCGCGAAATAGGCAATCTTTAGATGTAACACCGTTAACTAATGGATTGCTATTTCTTAGGATGACCAGGCAACTCATTCTCAATCCTGAGTGCGTTATGGACTCCTGCCCGTGAGGGCTCGTCCTTTGATCTGTATGGGTGAGAGTGGCCCGAGTCGCCGACTCAACATTCCTACCATTTTGGGGACGAGACCGAGTGGGGAGCTGGGAACATAACTTCACAAGATGGAATTCACTCCTCCCCGACTTTAGGGAAGTAGGTGAGCGTTCCCTTAAATGCTGACTCCAGGACTTGAACACGGGGCCCCACCCTCTCATTGGCTGAGAGGGACTTCCAGTTATTGGTTGGACCATAATCGGGTTGTTCATTAGAGGAGCAGTGGTGTTTAAGGAGTAAGATGTAACTCAGGGGTAAAACGGTAATTTGACCCAACTTGAGTTATGAACACTCGTGAAGGATTGACTCGTCATGAATGGTCATATATCCATGGTCACGAAAACATTTTGCAGTGAGAAGAGTGCAAGTGCGGGTCTTTAGTGGAATGACCCGTAGTTAACGAATCTATATTAACTCGGTCAATGAGTTTGACCGATTAATCTTGCATCGTTGGAGCTTCGGATCTGTAGGTCCATTAGGTCCCCTTGCTAGCTCATAACGGGTAAAACGAGGATCAAATTTTTGGAAGAATTTGAATTGTTCAAATTACTTAAGGGATTATATGTATATTTATACATTATAATATATATAGTTAATTGTAAATTAAAACCATATATTGTGAGAGATATTATTTGAATGAGATTCAAATAAAATTAATACGAATGAGATTCATATTAAAACTATAGGTTAAAAATAATGTGCATAAGATGTACATTAAAACTATAGGTTATACGAGAGAAATGTTTTAGAATATGATTCTAATTTTATAATAAATAATTAAGTGTTAATTATTTATGTATATATATATTTATTAATTATTAATTGGATTTATAATTAATTCTATTAATTAATCTGATTAATTAATTTTATATATATTAATTATTCTATATATATTATTATATATATTTTAATTATTATTATTATATATATATTATATATATATATATATTAATATTATTATTATTATTATTATTAATATTAACTCCCCTGCAAAATTGCAGGGGAGTGGGAGGTTTTGTGACGTGGGTAGTTGCCGCACGTCATCCCTCTTCTTCTTCTTCAAGGGTGTTGGTGAAGAGAAGAAAATGTTACATAACAAAACCAAAGAAAAAAAAACCCATCAATTCTCTCTCGAAATTCTCTCAATCTCTCCCTCTCTTTGATCAAGGTGCTACCACAAGCACGATCCTGAGACCCAAGACGATAGCGAGGAAGATCCGGTGGTGGTGTTTGGGGGGAACTCACTGAAGAAATGTTCTTCAAAGGTTTAGTTTTTCCCCTGTATTTCCTTATTTCTAATTCGATTTTGTATCCCGAAAAACAGCAACGAAGATCCGCTTCCGCTCCGAGATTCAAATCCCTTCATTATTTATGTGCATAACTGATGTTTTTATAAGATCAAGCGATTAGAAAGAATTGGAGCATAAGCAATCAATTGAGAGGAAAACTAGAGCGAAAAAAAGAGCTTAATTCAGCCACATTAGCGCCACAGTGCTAGTACACAGCGCCATGGTGCCATGCAGACGAAGCTTGGGCCTTTTTCCGCGATGACAGCACCGCAGCGCTGTATTGTTGCGCCATGGCGCTACAAACTTGCATGTTCGTCAGAAATTTGGGACAACGCCATGACGCTGTAGTTTATGGGGACTTTTGGGGATTCTCACATGGGAGATTGGGAATTTGGAGAGGATTGGCTCGAGATTTGAAGCAAAAAGGGCAAGGAGACGATTTTCGAAGGCTCGTGATCGTGGAGATTGAGTCGGGGACGGTCAATCGACACTACGACTTTAGTTTCTCTCCTTTCCCTTATCTTTTCTAGATTTATTATGAAATTCTTTGTGGGATTTTATTGTATTTTCGTGAACATGAGTAGCTAATCTTCTTGTTCTAGGGATTTGACGTAGCCGTTGGATTTATGAGTTGGATTTATTAACAATTGTCTTGATTGATTTGTTTTTAATCTATTTGTGCATTTATTTGCTTTATGTTTTTAATGTCTTGATCACGAATTAATTGTTTCTAAATCTCAATCTTACGCTCGGGAGAGGTGGTTTGGATTGGAACCTGAATGCATGACTGAGGTAGTTCTAAGATCGGGAGATTTAGAATTATCTTAGAGGTTGTTAAAAGACTAAGACTTAAGGTCTTGCTTCTTAATGAAACTAGATAGGGATATTAGTTTCTTAATAAGTGGGAGAATTAATTGTGCTCGGGAAAGACAATTATGATTCTTGATTTCTTGACTTATACATTAATTGCATATTCAATCTTGGCATGTTTAATTTGTCCGCTTGTAGGTTCAGTTGGTGAAATGACTTCCCTAAGACCCGTTCTCTATAAGAGTTTTTTATTCGCTTTGTTATTTGATTTTTGCATGTCAAAAGAAATTCCTGGTTGTTTCTCTAGATAAAATTGGACATTAATATCATGGTGCTTGAGCGACTAGAAACCCAATCCAGTGGACGATATCGGCAATTACTTACCTTATATTAAAACTTGACCCGTACACTTGCGGTAAGCATTTTCTGCTACAGTTAGCGCAGCAGGGGCGAGCGCTGGGCAAGGCCCTTGCGAGGTTAGCCCTGTAAGTGGTTGGCGCGCGCGCTGCGACGTTGGCTGTTGGCATCAAGCCGACGCACATTCTGGCGAGGCCACTGGCCTCTTTTAAGGTTAGCACGGTAGGAGCACGCAGGTGCTGGCAGGATTACGGCGCAAGTGGGCATTGTTGGCAGGTGGGGACGCAGGCGTAGGTGAGCACGGGCTGGACGCTGGCGGGAATGAACGGGGCAGCGTCTTGTGCGGTTAGCCCGCCGTAGGTGGCATATGCATGTAGTCAACGTGCTTGCGGTGGGCCTATTCTCCGATCATGACATTTTTTTGTATCCTCCTTGAAATCCATCTTCTTTTTATGAGACTTATCGTTTTTATCTTCATTTTCATTGACGTAGCTTGATTCTTGGACCTCATGCCCAAATAAGATCATATCATATCCTTTTTATTGAAAATGATTCGTCCTCGAATGAAGTTTGTAATCTACACACAAATGAAGCAAGTTAGTAACTTCAAAATAAAGATATACGTTACACTTACCTTGTAGAGCAATCTTGAAATCTTGAGAGGATGATGCTCTTATTAATCTTTCTTTGGATTTCCTCTTGAAATATCTTCGTTCTTTCTAAAAATGTTTCCAAATCCAATCACTTGGTTTGTTGACATTATGCCTGGATTTCCTTGTCCTCCATTTGATAATTGGCGTTTGAATTCTCCAACATAGTAATTGGTGTTCTTGGCCATGGCCTTGTTTAGATGACTTCTTCCACAGGTACTTTTTCATGATTCTTGGCCATATCATTACTTGTTCATGATCACATACACAAAAATGAAACAAGTTAGTATCTTCAAAATTAAAAGTTTTCATATACGTACGTTGTATGGTGATCTTGTGATTTTGACAAATTGGCTGGGTAAGTCCATGAATCTACATCTTGTAATGGTTCTCCTTAACTTTTAACTGTTTTTGCGTTTGACTCTGATTGAGTTTAAGAGTTGAAGTTTCCTGCAAATGTCTCAAAAGAGTACAAGCATTAGGATAAAATATATTAGCTTGTAGATAGGGATCGTTATGTAGTACTTCCATAAGATTGGACTTGTAAGGACAAATATGTTGGATCTCACTCTCTTTCTCTTCATACTCATTTCTCCTCTCTTCTTCTTTTTGTTTTGCTTGCCTTGGCTCACATGTATCCACAAATATTTCTTCATGCATTAATGGTTCAAGAGTAGGTATTTTACAATCAAAAGAAACTTTTTGATCTAAAGAATTAAGATTGTCATGCATAGAATCACTAAGTATCATTTTTTCTACTATACTACTCTCATTCTCATCAACTTCATGCAATGCTTTGTTACCAATGGAAATTTCATACATGGCTTCACAAAGCATGTCTTCTTTTTCATCACCTTCTTTCTCGATAATGGGTAAGATGTCATGCAACAACTTGTAATCCATGGAAATAGGAATTTCATGTTTGGATTCACAAGATGTTTTATCTTCAATTGTACCACTTACCTATTCATCAATAGGCATACAATCATGTAATACTTTGCAATCTAATGGAATAGGATCAACATGCATAGCATCACAAAATATTTCATTATCAATCTTAATACTTTCTTCCTCAACAATAGAGATAAAGTCATGCAATACTTTTCTAGCACTAGTAGTAGGTATACCATACATAGTTCAACAAAGTATGTCATGCTCTTTATTTTCTACTATTGGGACTAAAGTATGAAAACTAACCTTCCCTAAAGTTGGATTTTCTTGAGTAATAGGTTTAGGATTAGTATACCTCAAGATATTCTCTTTGATGCCTTCTTTTAATCCTCTTGGCAAGGTGTAACATTTCATCCAACCTAGTACAAGGACAAATTTTGTTGAGATATCCATAAATGAATTAAATTTACCCAACTCATCAGCTTAAGCTTTTGGGTTGAGTGGTGGTTTATTAATCCTATCTCTTCATCTTCATAAACGTTAAGCTCCTAAAGCAATGAACACATCTCATCATAGTAGGCTTCAACACTTTTGTCCTTTATCTCAACTTTTTCAACTTGACTAATGACTTAGGAACAAATTGTCTCCTCATTAATAGCCCGAGTTCTCTCCATGAGGTGATTCGACTTTCTCGATTCTTTTTCCTATTAAAAAACAAAGCATCCCACCATGTTATAGCATACTCTTTAAAACAAGTGATAATAAGATTTACCTTGACGCTTTCACTCCAATGGTGTTTTGCAAATATGCTCTCGACTTGGTCCTCTCAATAAAGATATTCTTATGGCTTTGTACTTCCATGGAACTTAGGAAGTTTAGGGGTTGTCTCCAAGGTAGCCAGTAGTGTGATGATCTTTCTTCCTTGGATGAGCAACATTAAAGACATGGTTATTATAATATTCACATCATGGACTTATTCCTTCTCCTTGAGATTTATGAGATATCCTTCGTTGCTCCATAACTACAAAAGACAAGGTTAGTAATAACAAATATAACTCTCACTCACTCCCTTACTTGTCCTCTCGGCTTCTCTCCTTTTTCATAGGGCAGATGTGGATTTGGATACCCTCTTGGAGATGCTGGCTCGATTGCTCGTGGCAAATCGACTTTTGAACAAGCAAACACAAGCCTACAAGCAACTTGTGCAAAATACTTTTTTTTTTTTTACTAGGGGTCAATGGTATAGATGATACCAAAGACAAGAATCAAATGATGGGCAAACAAATACCAAAATGATATAACACAAAGAATTGAAACAAAAATATGAACAGAGAAAGATAAGATGCAAACCTTGAGCCTAATGCTCTCGGTGCTAAGGACTTAACAACAATATGCAAATTAATATTAAAGCCAAACAAAGAAAAACTATGCAATAAAAATCAATGAAATGAAAAATAATCTTGAGATGTACAAAATCCTACTCGTAGTGCAAACACACACGAAAAGAAGTCTTACCAACAAAACAGTAACATTTGCACTAAGAAGGTGATCTTGGGTGAGAGATGCGTGCTATGTACGGCTCGGATGGGGCTCAAACTAGTGTTAAACTGAAGTACAACGAGTGTACTTAACGTATATGGGCTGCCAAAAGGTTTAGAAATCGTTTGGAGGGGCTGCTCTCTCAAAGAAGTCTGAAGCTGCATAGAAAAAGGCTCTCTCGGGTGGCCGAGTGGACTAGGCGGCTTTCCTCCATCTTTTGGGCTGTCTAAAGTGGTCAAAATAATCCAAACATATTTTTAAATAAAAAAATTAACAATATTAGGATTATTTGCCAAAAAAAAAGATAGATTTGGACAAGATTTGATGGCCCAAAGATTTTCTCCAAAATTGTCCAGCTTCAAATATGGAAAGCTTTCTGCCTGGGCACCTTTTTCTTCTTTCACTGATAACTTTCATTGCACACCTCGGATCGCTACAATCTTTTTGTTCCTAGAAAGCTCTTTCAAAGATCTTCAATTTGGTATCTGACTTGACCATCAACAACAAAAAGATTAAAGAGATATAAATTATCGAAGTTGGGACTGTGTTCTCTCGACGACTGCAGGATTTTCCTGAAAATAGTGTGGACGAAAAATGCAATAACATTGAAACCACATATCCAAAATTATCAATTCTGAGCTTTCTGAAAAGTTAACTAAGAGATCTTTCTAATGACACTAATTTCACTCAATTTGGGCTTTGGAGCAAAAAGTTATAAATTATTTTAAGTCGGCTCTCAGTTTGTACTCTCTGCAGGTTTTCTCCCAAATTCTGGGGTTCGAAGAAAATTCTATAATTTTGGCTATAGGGCTCGAATTAAAGTGAAACTTGGTTTGTTGGAAAGCTTTTGAGCTGCTGAACATAAATAAACAAGCTTTATACACTTTAAAGCAATTTTCCAAATAAAAAATTCTTATGCAAGACTGATAGATCAAAAGGCACGCGGAAGACAATAACAATGGATGATAAATTTTTTTGTACGATTTTTCGAATAAGGAAAAGTAAAGACAAAGACAACAAATTTAAAGATAGAAAAATAACATATATCCCAGTCAAGAGCGTAAGCTCTGATACCAAATGATACGCGATAACCCAAGTGTATTGGACTACCCGAGCCACAAGCCACTTGAATCTAATCATATAGATGGTTCAACCCGAAAGGCTAAGAGTTAGACGGACTACCTTTGCAGTCGATTACCTTGAGCTGACAGAATACTCACTATGCTTAAAGTTGGAAACACTCAACAAGTTTGGTGACCAACCAACCAAGCATGCCCCAAAGGTAAAGTACGAGCATTCGATATTTTGGGGGGGGAGTGGTTGCACAAGGCAACAAAGAGAAACTTCTCAACTCAAATTTTATTCATCTCAACTTGTTTTGCAAAGAAGGGGAACGTGCCTATTTATAGTCCAAGGCCCATGGCCTTTACAAGGAATGTAAAATAATAAAAATAAATCTAAAAATAGAATAAAACAAATAATTAAAAGATATTTTCCTTAAATTGCCAACTTGCTAATTAATTAAAGCAATCATTTCGTAAAACTAATTTTGATAAAAATAAAATAAACCAAAGGAAAATCAAACAAAAGATATTTCTTAAAATCCACCACCTTCAAGGGAAAATTATTCCTTATTATAATCAAAACGAGATTAAGGAAAAAAAGGAAGTAATTTTCCTTAAAAGGAATAGAGTGGGCGGCAAGCAACCTAAGGTGGCACGCGCATGGGGCAGCGACACATGGGCACTAGTGGATGAGGCTAGCGGTGGGGCTGGCATTGGGCACTGATGGGCGTGCGATGAGCCAAGGTGCGCGGGGGGCACTGGTGGGGTGATATATGCGCAGAAAAGGCAGGAGGCGCACATGGGCGCCGGAGCAAGCGTGGGGTGTGCGGTGCTGTGCGTGTGCGGCAGGTGGGGATACGCATGAACACTGGATGTATGCGACAGGCGAGGGGCGCATGGACTGACAGCACGCAGGGGGCATGCAGTGTGAGGTTAGCAGGATAGGGACGCGCACAACAAGGGTGCTGGCGATAGGTAGGGGCTGGTGCGCGGATGGGTCATTGTAAGGTTAGTGCTGTAGGGGCGTGTGCTGGACAAGGCACTTACGAGGTTAGCGGTGCAAGTGGGTGGCCTCGCGAGTGGTTGGCGCACGCGTTGGGGCGTTGACCACTTGCATCAGGCAGACGCGTATCTTGGCAGGGCCGCTGGCCTATTGTATGGTTAGCATGACAGGAGCGCGTGGGGTTGGCAGGACCAGGGCGCGCGAGGGCGTTGTCGGCAGGTAGGGGCGCGGGCGTAGGCATGCATGGACTAGACGCTGGCGGGCACGTACGAGGCGTCTTGTGAGGTTAGTTAGCCCGCCGTTGGTGGCGTTGGCGTGTAGTCAATGTGCTTGCGGTTGGCTTATTTTCCGATCGTGGCATTTTTCTTCAATCCTCCTTGAAATCCATCTTCCTTTTGTGGGGCTTCCTGTCTTTATCTTCATTTTCATTGACGTAACTTGATTCTTGGACCTCATGCCGAAATATGATCATATCACATATGTGGCAATCACTTAGAGACGCGATCACTAAGCCATAAAATTGTTCAACAAGGATATTACTGGCCAACCATGCTAAAAGATGCAACGTAAGTTCCTAAAAGGTGAGACAAATGTCAGTGGTTCACAATAGTACCAAGACAACCGCCCGAGCCACTAACAAGCATAATGAGTCCTTGGACTTTTGCTCAATGGTGAATAGACGTTGTAAGCCCCCTCCAACAAGGAAAAGACCAGACCAAGTTTGTAGTGGTCGGGGTCAACTATTTCACCAAATTGGCTGTAGTTGAGGCCCTAGCGACAATCACTGAGAAAAAGATTACTGAGTTTAGTTTGAGAAGTATAATTTGTCGCTTTGGGGTACCATACACTATTATTAGTGATAACATAAGACAATTTGATAATGCAGCGTTTCAAAGCTTTTGCATGGAGCTAGGTATCATACACATTTGCTCTTCGCCAGCGCATCCACAAGCTAATGGGCAAGTTGAAAGTGGTCCTTGAAAACTATACTAGAAGGACTCAAAGCGTTATGGGCTGAAGAACTCCACAGTGCACTGTGGGCTTACAGAACGGCACCGTTTACGTCAATTGGAAAAACCCCCTTTTCATTGTCATTTGGCTCTAAAGTAATGGTGCCGGTAGAAACTGGTCTCCCTTCTCCAAGAGTAGAACAATTCAACCCTCTCGAAAATGATGAATCCATGCAGCTCAACCTCAATTTATTGGAGAAACATCGAGAGACAGCACGACGACGGACAACGAAATACAAAAATCGGATCGCCATATATTACCATTTGAGGGCTAAGAAATGCAGCTTTAAAGAAGGCCACTTGGTAATGAGAAAAGTCATGCCAAACACAAAAGATTCGACAAGCGGGGTGTTTGATAAGCGCCAAGGTTGCTCGGGTTTACAAAGCTAGAGGTCCTTTTAGGATCCTTGCAAACATTCACTAAAGTGACTAACTTATCGAATGAATCCAACCAAGAGTAAGGTTAAAAGATGAATCACTTTTAGGTCACACTTAGAATCTATGATCGTAACTCCTAGATCCTAAGACGTCTCACTCTGAAATTAGCTTGATCGAGACTAATCCAATTAATCGGTTTAACAATAAACATAAAGCAAGATTTTAAAGAGACAACACCAAGTACATCAAGGAACAAAAGTTCTTGATTTCAATATGTCAAATCTAATCATCTCCATACAAGAGCATTACAAGCCTTTAAATAGGCCAACGGGGTCGTTCAACAAAGGAATACCAAAAGTCTTTCAAAATCATACTTAATGCAAATTGAAGAAAATTAGACATGCAAATTAAAACTTGATTGTACATCAATCTAAACCACTAAATGCGGATCAGAAAACGTATAATGACTTTAAATTGTCTTGGAAATCTAATGTAGGAGGCGCTCCTTGTGATGACAACGTTTGACAAACTTTGACTTCACAAACTCCCAAGAGGTGCAATCTGCTAAGTCACCAATTCACAATTTTGCACACTCTTTTTTTTTCTCCGTACCCTCTCTCAAAATAAACAACTTTTCCCATCTTGCATCCATTCCCTACTTGACTTGTTGAAGTAACATTATACATAAATATGAGCTCAAAACTCTTTGTTGGTTCTTGTGCATTAACAAGGTTTTGAAGCTGCAGTGTGAAAGCCTCTTGAATCTTCTTGCCTTGCTTCTTGTAATTGCTCATTTGGTACATGTAATTGGTCACAAATGGATTCATATTAGTGTTGGGGCCAACATGGGAAGGCCCGTATAAGGTTACCAGAGTTGTTCGGATAGGCACCTAGGCCTTTGAAGATCAACATGGAAAAACCCTACCTCATCCGTGGCACGCCCAACATTTTAATATATATTACCACTAGCTCGGTAATATACTCTACTTATTTGGAATGCGTGTTATACTCTAATACACACTCATTTCAGTTGATTAGGTTGTTTATGGTCCTTACCTGTTCATTTATTTATTATTTGTAGTTCTTTGGGCAATTTGTTTTAAATAAAGATCTTCAATGTTCAAGATATAACTCGTCCCTTAGTACTCAAGAATTTATGTTTATTCTGAACCAAACTTCTCAAGTGGGGGCTTGTGTATAAGTAATCTACAGCCAGTCAAGAAACTCAAAATTGGGAAAGACCTAGAAGTAGACCAACAAGCGAAAGGCCAGTCAATAAAGGCCTAGCATGATAAAAACTTAAAGCGGTAAGTGAGAAACCAAACCCAGGGTATAAAATCATTCGGCAGAAGCCAAACTGGTTGGAAACCTAAAGGTGTCATCAGTGGTCCAGCTAAAAGTTGTATCCCAGGGCTAAAAAAAGAAAAAAAAAAAGGCTAAGCATGTAGCCAAGCCCATCTTAAAAGCATGAGAGTTGGAATGACTTTCCAGTCCATGGAGCAACAACCAACAATGAAGAAGTAGGGTTGACGAAACTCAAGGTATGAAACCAGTAGTAAAAGCTAGATAGGTTGGAAATCCAAAAATAAACCCGGATATAAAACCATGGGCAAAAGCTCAATAGGTTGAAAACCCAAGATGACACAACCAGCCTAACTAAAAGTTAGAGCTCAAGATAAAAATGTACACAGTTAAAATTAACTGTACAAGATGAGAGTATGGGAGTTGTTTGGGATTTTGGATTCAAAATAAATGAGAGCGCAAGTGTACACCCGTCACAAGTAGTAATATTCTTATGTCTAAGCGATTTTGAAGGTTTAAGTCCATTCCTAATATGTCTATTAGAAAAAAGAACTTAATTTAGTGAAAACCAACCGTAACCTGAGGTCGAGGTCCTATGTCTAGGCTACCCGAGCAAAATCTTTTTGTCTAAAGTATTCCTCCCTAAAGTTAAATCAGTAAAGTTGTGAAAACGTATCAAACCTTTCAGTATTGATGCTTGTTTAAAACATTAATTGGCCAAATCAAGTTTCAACTTATGGAAACAACTTTAACTGATAAAAGAGGAGAAAAATTCCTTTTGCCTTGTCGGATTTTAAAAACTTTAACTAACTATCCATAATAGGGCTTGAGAAAAATAAATTTAGCTCATGACGATAAAGGAAAAACAGAATTTAATGTTGATGGAAGTAGACGACATAATTAAAAGATGAGTAGAATTAAAACAAGCTGAAAATTGTGGAGTTGTAACCCTAATGACCCTAACCCGTTCTCTTTCAAGATTGGGGAGCAGTACTCGGTCGATTTCTCAAGGTTGAGTGATTACAACTTCTAATGAGAACGAGAGAGATAAGAGTAACAAAGAACTTGCTGGAATTTTAATTAAACAAGATTAAACTTACAATTCAAGACTAACAAGCTAAAAATAAAAGTTGAACTAGAGATAAACAAGGTTTAAAACAATAACAACTCAAAGACTAAAAGAGAAAACATAAATAAGCTGAGAATGAACGTCTAAAGCTAAAATGATCAATCCGGGATGATGAATGAGGAGAATGAGTTGCTGAATTTATAGGGACTTCAAGGTGGTTAGGAGGTTGAGAGCTTTGTGGAGAGCCATCCATTTCAAACACCTGTTGGTTGGGTAGTTGTTGAATTGGCAACCTTTAATGCATGGAAGACACGTGGCAGAGCTTGGGAAGGGTTCAAATCACACCAAAACGTGCATTGTACACATTAAAGGCAATCTCGGGATTGGGGAAGGGGCCAGGCACTTAGCTCGAAATTTTTCTGCACAAAAGTGTAATTTCCGTTAAAAATCACCTCTAAATGATGTAAAAACGTCCTATGTGAATGTATAACCTAAGTTAACTTAAAATGAAAGGTCTTGGATATTATAATAAGCTTGAAATACGGTTTCCGAGTTTAAAACGTTAGAAAATAGCAAACATTTAGCTTCTTTTTACCCTTATGAATAAGGAAAATCACGAGCTATCACACAGATGGAGCCATCTATGAAGGACAGGTACTCTCAACATAGAAGCCTTGATATTTTCATGCTCCTCACCTTCTATTTTGAGAGTGGGGGTTATTGTTATAGAAAAATAGAACGGTCCAGACAAGACGTGTGAAATTAGGTCAAGGAGAAGGACACGAACCGGTAGGCACTAGGAGGCCACCAACTGGGGCCAACCCAAGTCAACGAGGGCTGGCCCATTCAAGGTCGACCATGCCTTGGCCCCGAAGTGTGCTTAGTCTTAGCTGAGAACGTCTTGTGACCAGTCTCCCAGCCTCTGTGTTGACCGACCCACATTTGTCCTAATCCAATCCTGATTTGACCTTTGACACGCAACGAAACACCTTAGGGCCGAAGAGCCCGAGTTGCCTGATTAACATAGGGTTTGAGTCATGTAAACACTAGAGGGGTTAGGACAGAAGACTTTAAATAGATGATGAGTCTAACATGAAAGGTATGTCGAATAGACCCTATTCCTGATATTCTTTCACTTCGATACTAACTTAGGCATCAGAACCTGTATGGTAACAGCCACACTAGTTTAGAACGGTTTAATTTTGCATGTCTCGTCGATCCCGTTTATTCTAGAAGAATTGGTACGATTTTGTGAGAATTTCATGGTGTCTAGTCTCTCTATCACCACAAACCTTGCTAGTAATTTCAGACAAGAGTAAGGCCAAATGAATGAGTTCTATATAACCTCAAACTTTGGACTTCAATATCAAGGGCGCCTGTGTGCGCCTAAAGATTTTGACCTCAAGCATGAGTTACTAACAGAAGCCTGCATTTCTCCATTCTCGATACATCCTATCAGTACAAAGATGTATCAAGACTTCAAGTAATACTATTGGTGGCAAAACATGAAGGAAGATATAGCAAACTTTGTAAGTGAATGTCTGGTTTGTTAGCAGGTGAAGGCACAATGACAGAAACCGGCAGGTTTGTTGCAACCGTTGAGTGTGCCTGAGTGGAAATGGGAACACATATCTATGGATTGCATTATAAGATTACCTAGGACTGCTAAAGGCTACACCGTAATTTGGGTCATTATTGAGGGGCTCACCAAGTCGACACACTTGCTTCCCGGAAAGTCCACTTACTCCGTAGAAAGGTCAGCACCATTGTATCTAGAGGGAATGGTGAGACTTCATGGGGTGCCAGTTTCAATTGTCTTAGATAGAGATCCTCTTTTCACATCCAATTTTTGGCAAAGTGTACTGAAAGCTTTAGGTACTCGGTTTAAACTCGGTACAACCTTTCATTCACATAAGAATGGTCAAACTGAGAGGCTGAACCAGACTTTAGAAGATATGTTGCGAGCTTGTGTGTTTGATTTTGTCGAAAGTTGGGACACTCATTTGCATATGATGATGTTTGCTTATAATAACAGTTATCAAACTGAGAGGCTGAACCAAAATTTAGAAGATATGTTGCGAGCTTGTGTGTTGGATTTTGTTAGAAGTTGGGACACTCATTTGCATATGATGGAGTTTGCTTATAACTACAGTTATCAAGCAACTATAAACATGACATATTTGATGCTCTTTATGGAAAGAAGTGCAAGTCTTCTGTTGGTCCAAGTCACGAACGAAGTCAAGTTATTAGGACGAGAGTTGGTCAAAGACACAAACTAAGTCATTCAAAATATTACAGCAAGAATACAACCAGCTCGGCATAGACAGAAAAGTTATGCTGATACAAAATGAAATTAGTGGATATATTAGTGGATGATTAGGAATGACTAAAAAGGGTTTTAAAAATAAAAAAAATTAAAAGTTTATTATAAAAAAATACTAATACACAAAAGAAAAAATTTAATAAAAACAATCTAACTAACGTGGCATTCAAAAAAAAAAAAACAAGAATATTTTTGTTTAAAAAAAAAAAGAATTCCTCCCAATTTTGAAAAGTTAGAATTGAGAATTGAAATTTTGAAAATTTGTTGGAAATGAGGCATTCTTCATTTATTTCTATTTAAAAGTAAGTAAATAAAATATTGCTCTCTTCTTCTAGCTCTATGTTGCCTTCTTTCTTTTTTTCTCTTTGGTTTTCCCTGTCACCTTTGTAGTCCAATACCAATTTCTTCGTTAACCATGGGTAAAAGTAAACTTATGTTTTTTTGTTCTCTCATAATCATTTATTTCCTAAACTAATTTTCAATTTCAAGGAAAAACAATATTATTTACTGTGTTTGAATTTTTTTATTTTGATTTGCTTTAGGTTGTGTTAAGAACTTTGGTAGATTGAGCCGATAATTAATTTTGGATCTATTAAGGTAAGTGACACTTCTTTCAGAATTGCCTTAGGGCTAGGTTGGAAATTTTATATGATTTTTGGATGGCTATTTTTGGATTGTTGTTTATGAATTGGCTATAATGTGAATTGTTGTGCTGTTTTACATGCAATATAATTATGAGACCTCATGCATGATCTTGAATGTGAAAATGTTTTTATATATATATGTAACGCCCCGAGTCCGTCAGGTTAGTTAGTCTCGAATCAGGAGATTTCTCATTTAGTTATTTTTAAATTAATTGTTAATTAAATTTATACATATTTATCGGGCTGTAAACTCCAATTAAATTTATATTTACCGGACTTCGTGTAGTGGGTCTTGTTTTAAGATGGAATGGATTCTTTTCTCTTGGGATTGGACTTGTTGGGCCTTTATTGGGTTAAGTTGGGTTTAAAACAAAAGAAAAGAGGAAAAAGAAAACAAAAAGGACTTCATCTTCTTCTTCTCTCCTCCCTTGTTGCCCTAGCCGTCACCCACCCCTCTCATTCTTCTTGTTCACCGGCGACCACACCTGACGGCGGCAACGGAAACGGCGGCGCCTCCTCGAAACAGCAACAGCAGCGGTCGGCGACTTCGACCCGAGCAGCAGCGGCGGCACGACTTCGACCCGAACAGCAGCGGCGGCGCGATCTCCTCCGGCGACGTGTTCTCCGGCGAATGGCCCAACATCCTCCACGAACCCCGGCGGTCTGCAACGAACCAGCACCGCTCCCTACAGCGTCCCTCGCGGCGGCGCACGGCGAACGGGTCAGATCCGCGGCAAACCTCGACGACCTGCTGCTACGATCCGACGAACAGCAACTCCAGCGGCGGGATTTGTGCGTTACAGCAGCGTTTAGGACGTTTGGCGGTGACCCACATCCATTCGAAGCTCGATTTAGGCTACCCACACCTTGGTGAGCTAGATCTAGGTGATCCACACCTATACGAAGTCGGTTTTGGTGGTAATGAGTCATTTGAACCCTTTTAGAATTGATTTCGAAGGCTAAATAGTGTACGTAACTTGCTGTATTTTTCTGTTTTAGTGCTTAGGTGTGAGGTCGACGCAAAACTTAAGGGCGCGGTTGTGAGTAAGTAGACAAGGGGTATGTGCGTGCATTAATGTATGTTAAATGGTCTCTAATGTGCTGGTTTTGTGGCGTTTAATATTAATTTTGCTACGTCATTGTGCTAAATAACTCTCGTTGTGTTAATCGGTATACTTGGAGTAGTGTTGGATATATGTCGGTGAATATGGTGAGGTTTCTGCTTTGCTAAACTGCCGAGTATTGCTGTGGAAATGTTTGTTGTCTGAATATGCATGAGTTGTTCGGCGTATCTTGTGCGTTATTATACGTAGTAATGCTTATTGAATATTGATGCTGGATATTAAGTGTTTTGGGTGAACTGTGTCGGACTCCAATGGTTTAAAATTTGTTTGGTTATGCTTCGTTGCGACGAAACTCGTTGTGGAGCCGTTGTTAAGAAAAGTTATATTGTGAGAGTATGATTGGTTTATTATTTCATTATTCGAATGTTGTTTATGTTGTGGAAGCATGCTGAATTGTATTTGTGAGTTGAAAGATGCAGGGGTAATGGCTTAAGAAAGTATATAGTAAGACTCTGGTGAGAGTTGGATTCTTAGAGGAAATGAATGAGTGAGTGTCAGGGCCTCGGGTATAAATGGTCGGGGGCTGATACGTCACTAATTGAGTATCGAGGCCTCGGGTAAAAACGGTCGAGGGTCGATACGAGGAGTTCTTTGGAAGGAAGGCTATTGGGGCCTTGGGTAAAAATGGTCAAGGGCCAATAGAGGGTGAAGTCATCGGGGCCTTGGGTAAAAATGGTTGAGGGCCGATGCAGCAGTGTCGGGACTCTGGGTAAAAATGGTCAGGGGCCGACTCTACTCGAAGGAGTTAATTGTGGAAGGCTAGGATAGTCGTGATAAGCGTAGAGGTACTTGAGATGTTAGGGAGACTAGAGGTTGGTAGTTAATATGTTCCTGGTTGTGGTTGTCACCAGATTTTATATAAAGTGTCTATGTTTGAATGCATAATGTGTTGAAAAGCATGACTATGAGTGTTTCATGATTTAGTTGAGCATGATGTGTATGTGTTGTTGGTGAGGGCTACTTGATTACGCTTGTTTACATGCCTAAAAAGAAGGTTTTGGATGCTGTTTTTACTATGTTTTAACTTTGTTTCGGACTTTTTCTCGGTCGTTTGAGTTCCAATTCATGCAAAATTCATATATGATGGTTTGTGGTTGGCTTATATCGTATTTATGACATTTTAGGACCATTTGGGGGTGCAAATTAATCAAAAGAAGCAAAAAGACGGAAAAACCTTCATTGGAGGCGCCAGGCGCCTGGTAGGCTGCAGAAAACCTGGTTTTCTTCCAACTTTGCCCTTAATGAAACACGTCTTCCAATGCGTTTTGGTGGTTCCAACCGATGCATACGTGTAGAAGAAGCGTTCCACTGTCAGTTTGAGCACGATTTAGTCAGTCAAAGGAGTTGGAAATGGGTGATCCACCAGCGTCTTAGGACCTACCTAACCAATTCTGCACAGCTATAAATTCCAGCAGCTTCTCCACCAAATTCATCAAGCCTTGCTTCCTTATCTTGATCATTCTTAGTGTTTCTTTGTTGCTTTCTAAGTACTTTTGAGTTGCTTTCATTAGTTGCTTTTAGTTTTTAAATCCCGAGCACTTTAAATTCCTTTATTGAGCTTTGTTTTGTTTCCGTTGTTACTTAGTTATCTTCTACCTATTCAAATTTATAAAAATCCAGCACTTAGCTTATCTTTACTTTGCCTTTACTTTATTTTTAGTTAAGAGAATTGTGTTTTTGAAGGAAAGAGCACGTGACACTCCCCTTGCTTGAAAGAGAAGGGCGAAGCTCTCAATCCCGAGCAAAACTCTCCGTTAGTTAACTTTTGTTTTTCACACATGCATTTCAATTTCAACCATTTTACTTGTTGTATTTTCTTCAATATGTCTTTCTAAATTCCCGTCTCTAGCCCGGTTATGGATAGTTAGCCTTTTATTTCTAAAAAGGGTTGCTAAGAAGTAGTGTTTTTGCTTTCCACTCATTGCTCAACATGTTTTCCCAAAAAGATAGGATTTAGAGAAGGCCACTGTAAGTCTTAACAAGTCAATATTGAAAAGGTTACTTATTTGCATTGTTGAGTGGTTAAACCGAGGAGAGGAGCGCCTTAGACATAAGGGTTCCGGTTAAGTAGCCTAGACATAGGACCTTAACCCGAGGTTGCGACTGTTTCCATCCTAAAACTAAGATATCTCTCAGAATAGACATATTAGGGAATATCTTATGACTTTGAACTTGCTTAGACATAAGTCAAGTGAAAAGCGTAGTCGTTGGTTCCTAAAGTAAAATGCATATCATCCTTAGCGTATCCTTGATTCTTTGTTGGCTAACTTGAAGTAATTCGGGCTAGGTTTTACCATTATAAGACCAAATCCCAAATCCAAAACCATTATTTGTGACCACTTCCCATTTTACAAGAATCACTCATTTCAACGTTCAGTATTCATTAAAACTTTAGAGTTTGGAAATTATTTAGAAGTCCTTGACGATCGATACTTGGATACTCCATCCATTTTATATTACTCTGACAGGTGTGCGCTTGCATCTATAGAATTGTTACCACGCTTAGTGCGTGCGTTCAGCATAACCTCAGTCACTACTTACGGAGTATATTTTATATACTCACCCCCCTCTACAATTATTGTTTCAGGTGAGGGACTCGTTGGTGACCATGGTGATGAGACGGAGGAGACATGACGAGCGAGGACCATAGGCTGCTTAGTCACTCTTGCTTAGCTTAAGTTATTAGTTAAGACCTTATGTTATGGTCAATAAATTATTTGTTCGTATTTGAATAATTGGGAGGTTCCCACTTGTTGTTAATTTTATTTCGGGATAGGTGCCTATTTCAGTTTTCTTCCATTCATTTAGTTTTGCCTAGTTTGAATAATAAAATTGCCTTGTGAGGTTGTCCACAAATGTTGTTGACCGATATTCTATGAAATTGATTTATTGTTGAATTGATGAGAAGTGGAACTTGATTTTATATGATTGTTGCACAGGGAGTCGGCATGACGTGTTTGGGGTTAAGTTTAATCAGTTGGTTAGTTAACGTGACCTAGAAGTGTGTGGGAAATTCTGGGTCTTTACAATATATATATAAGTTGTGGCAACCACCTACTATCATGCACAGACTATACTGAAATTGAGGACCTAGGTGGGTGAGACTTGGCTCTAGTGAGTGGGTGCCAACTACCATCAATTAGGGTAGAGTTTCACACGAAACCCACCTATGTACCATAATGGAGTTCGTATTGTCTATATGTGGGTTGATCTAATTACTCACATTGGCCAAAAGAAAAGTGAAAAGGAAAAGGAAAATGATATTGACAGATAAAGATTTAGGTCTCACATAGTTATGTTATCAAATGACACAACTTACGTGTGTGTATGCATGTCTGACCCTGTTAGCAGAGTTACTTACTGGGTATTTTTATACTCACTCGTATTCTAAATGTTCTTTAGGTAATGGCAAGAACATATGAGGTGAATGACGGGTTGTTTGCTGAATGCGCCATGGAGACCGATCCACATCATTTTATTTTCACATTCCGTATTGAATTACGTTGAAGTGTTTTATTTTAAACATTTAGAGATAATGTTTTCTTTTTATTCACAATTTAATTATTTGTCTTTAGAAATCGCTTCGTTTTGTTTATTTTTTTTATCCCAAATAAATGTTTCTAACTTTGTTGTATGTTATAATATTTTCGCTATGACATTCTTGATTGTTACTGTTTTGTTTAAATTTAAAACGTTGAAAGCATGCATGTAGTAACGTCCTTAGTTAGTCTAAGTTAAAAAAGTCGAGTTGTTACAGATAGTATTGGAACTATCGTAGCTTTGAGTATTCTATTGTAACTTGGTTATTGTTCGCTATGTCCTAAACAGAAAGTAAGTCTTAAGTCAGAACCATTAGGTGGCACAGCCAGGTCACAGGAGATGTAGGGAAATGCGGAAGCAATTAGGTGCCAATTTCGTATTTTGAACCTGGGCCTGCGATGTTAGAATATGTAACGCCCCGAGTCCCTCAGGTTAGTTAGTCTCGAATCAGGAGATTTTCATTTAATTGTAAATTAAACTTTAATTAAATTTATATATATCAGGTTCCGCGTGATTGGTTTTATCTTAAGTTGGGATGGGTTTCTTTTTTCCTCTTGGGCCTGGTTATGTTGGGTTTTTATTGTGTTGGTTTGGTTTTAAAACAAAGGAAAAGAAAATTAATAAAAAGAAAAAAAAAACACATTAGGTTTCCATCTCGTTCTTCCTCCCCTTGCCTTAGCCACCAACCTCCCTTCTCTTCCTCTCTTCCTCCGGCGACCGACGACACCGGCGGCGCACGACAGCTTTCTGGCAGCAGCAATCGGCGGCCAACTCCCCCATCAACGGCGAGCCCTCCGTGCAGCGTCTCCAGCGGCGGCTCCTCGGATCGGCAGCGAAGCGGCGCATAGTCCTTCTGACGAGTCCTCCGTCTGCGTGCAGATCCGGCATTGTTCCTCCCTTACACTTCAATTTCTTGCGTCTTCGAGTAACTCCGGCGAGATCCCACAGTGTTCAACAGCAACCCTCCACGAAAGGTGGCGATTTGCGGCATCTTCCCGGTGGAGTGCGTTCAACGAATAAGAACCCGGCGGCCTGAACCCACGACCAGTAGTTGCGTTCATTCGTGACAGATCGTCATTTGGGAACGGCTCTTGACGACTTCGGGTCCAAACAACACTCCTTCATCACCTAGGCTCGTGTACAACAGTGTTCGGTAGCTGATTTGGTGCGTCCCCTCTGCTGCAACTCGTGGACAGCAGCGTTTCAGTGGCATACGGGCTTACCGACATCCGTTTGAAGCCCGATTTAGGCTACCCACACCTTGGCGAGCTAGATCTAAGTTACCCACACCTATACGAAGTCGATTTTGTGTGCCTAGGTGTGAGATCGACGCAAAACTTAGGGGCGCGGTTGTGAGTAAGTAGACAAGGAGCGTGTGCGTGCCTTAATGTGTGCCAGTTGGTTTCTAATGTGCTGTTTTGTGATGTTTAATATTGATTTTGATACGCTATTGTGCTAGGTAACTCTCGTTTGTGTTAATCTGTATACTTGGTGTAGTGTTGAATATTCGTCGGTGATAATGGTGGAATTTTGCCTTGCTAAACTGCTGAAAATTGTCGTGGGATGATGTATGTTTACAAAGGATGCACGTTAAAATAGAATTATTGTGATTATGTTTTCTTATGATGTGGGTGTGCTTGTGTAGTTTATATAAATGTTCATTTATGATGTGAGCGTGCTGGTTGAGCATGTATAAACGTTCCTTTATGATGCGAGCGTGCTGGTCTGAGTCATATTATTTTCTTATGAGATGTGGGTGTAATAGAAGCATATTTTCGGACCCTGTTCGCAGGAACGGGGTGATGTGGAGATGGTTATGATAAGGAACGTTGGATTCTTGGGGAAAGTGAATGGGTGAGTGTCAGGGCCTCGGGTATAAATGGTCGGGGGCTGATACGTCACTAATTGAGTATCGAGGCCTCGGGTAAAAATGGTCGAGGGTCTATGCGAGGAGTCTTTTAGAAAGAAAACTATTGGGGCCTTGGGTAAAAATGGTCAAGGGCCGATAGATGGTGAAGACATCGGGGCCTTGGGTAAAAATGGTCGAGGGTCGATGCAGCAGTGTCGGGGCTCTGGGTAAAAATTGTCAGGGCCGACTCTACTCGAAAAAGTTAGCTTTGGAAAGCTAGGATAGCTGTGATAAGCGTAGAGGTGCTTGAGATGTTAGGGAGCCTCGAGATTGGTAGCTAAATTGTCCATGGTTGTGGTTATCGCCGTATCTTATAGAGCGTGTCTATGTTTGATTTCATAATATGATGAAGAGCATGACTATGAATGTTTCATGATTTTTGCTTGAGCATGATGTTTGTGTGTTGTTGGTGAGGGCTACTTATGGAGTATATTTTATATACTCACCTCCCCTCTACAATTATTGTTTCAGGCAGAGGATTCGTTGGCGACCATGGTTATGAAACGGCGGAGACATGACGAGCGAGGACCATAGGCTGCATAGTTACTTTTGCTTAGCTTAAGTTTAGATGGTTTAGACTTTATGGTTTGGTCAATAAACTACTTGTTCTTATTTGAATTATTGGGAAGTTCCCACTCCTTGTCTACTTTATTTCGGATTAGGTGTTTATTTTAGTTTTCTTCCATTCATTGAGTTTGCCTAGTTGGAATAATGAAGTTGCCTCGTGGGGGTTGTCCACGGATGATGTTTGATTGATATTCTATAGGGTTGATTCATTGGTAATTTGATGAGAGTTGAAGCTTTATTTTATATGATTATTTCACACGGAGTTGTTATCTCGTGTTTGGAGTCAAGTTTAGACAGGTGGGTAGTTAACGTGACCTAGAAGTGTGTGGGACGTTCTGGGGCGTTACAATTGGTATCAGAGCGGAGTTGTTCCTGTAGGCTGTCCTAGAATCTAGGTCGATAGTGTATGGTCCTTGTCAGTGTCCTCGTCCTCACCAGATACGTTTCCTAGTTTTGTTTGTTCGATCATGAATGCCTTACATTGCTTATGGTTGAGATATCATTGTTGTCTGATATTAGATAAGTTAGCGTGCTCCCTTGGTTCATTATATAAACTTGCTTGAACTTTGTGCTTGTGTTGTGACCCGGTTAGTGCGATAATGACCTTGGTGCTCTGTTCTTTTAGACAATGGCTTTCCAGCAGAACATGAGAGCTCATAACTACGAGGATCCGAATCCTAGGGGCGAGGACGCAGCGGACCCAAATGTTCCTCCGGTAGCTCCTGGAGGGGTAGTACCCCCGATCCCTCAAGCAGCTCCTCAGAGAGTTCCCCAGGTGAATCCCCAGGTGGCGTTGCTAAGTGAGGCATTGCAAGTACTACTAGATAATGCGAATGGAGCCGGTGGAGCTCAAGTGCAGCAGCCTCGTCGGGCACAAATTCCGCAAGATGAGGTCCAGTTTATGAGGGATTTCAAATGCTTTGGGCCACCCGTTTTCAACGGGGTGTGTGAGAGGCCTACTGCGGCCGAGGAATGGGTCAGGGAGCTGGAAGCCCTTTATGCGTATTTGGGATGCTCTGATGATTTCAAGGTCCGGGGAGCAGTTTTTATGCTTCGGGGAGAAGCAGTAAATTGGTGGGAGTCGGTGGCGGTAGCGGAGGATCATGCCAACGCACCCGTCACGTGGGCAAGATTTAAGGACCTACTTTATGAGTACTATTCCCCCGTGACTGTCAGGAATGAAAAACGGGCAGAGTTTCTCCGTCTCACTCAAGGGAGCCTGACCGTGGGCCAATACGAAAGGAAGTCAACTGAGCTGTCCCGTTTTGGAATGCCATATATTCCTACTGAGCAATTAAAGATTGATAAGTTCATTGACGGTTTGCGAAGGGAGATCAAGGGGCTACTTGTTCTCAAGGAACCAACTACATACGCAGCGGCAGTTAGGTGTGCATTGGTTATGGACAAATGTCTCGAGCAGCCTCAGTCTTAGCAGGTAATAGGCTCCAGCTCAGGGGTCAAGAGGAAATTTGCATTGTTCTCCTCCAGTCAATCCTCAAGAGGACACCAGCACCATGTGCAAAGACAGACTGCTCCTCCGGTGTGCCCCTCTTGTAAGAAGAACCATGCTGGGCCATGTTGGTTGGGAAAAAGAATATGTTTCAAGTGCCAGAAGGAAGGACATTTCGCAAGGGAGTGTCCGATGACCGGCTCGAATACCCAAGCGTTAGGCCAGAAGACCCCTGCGACAACTGCAGCTCAAGGTGGAACCCATAGGGCGCGCATCTTTACTCTCACCCGGGGGGATGTTGAGCATGCCGAGGCGGTGGTCACAGGTACCTTCTCTCTGTGAGTCTTGAGTTGTGTGTATATGCTTCTACTTTATTGCATGCGTGTTACTTTTGCAGGGACTATTTTAGTGCTTAGTATACCTGCTTACGCATTATTTGACTATGGATCTAGTCATTCTTTCATTGCTTCTACCTTTGTTCGACATGCGGACCTAGAGCTAGAATCGTTAGGCTTTTCGTTGTCAGTATCTACACCGGCAGGATCTGTGTTAGTTACTAGCCAAGTGGTGAAAGGAGGCCAGCTCTCTTTCGATGGTCAGACCTTGGAGGTAAAGTTAATTCAACTGGATATGCAGGATTTCGATGTGATACTAGGCATGGATTGGTTAGCTGCTAACCGGGCTAATATCAATTGCTCGAAGAAGGAAGTTAGTTTTCGCTTGCCCTCTGGACAAAACTTTACCTTTAAAAGAGTTAAGGCCGGGGTCCCAAGGGTGGTGTCGGCATTGAAGGCCAGCTATCTTCTCCAGCGTGGTGTTTGGGCCTATTTGGCTAGCGTTGTGGATGCAAGGAAGGTTGTGCCAAGCATTGAGGCGGTTCGTGTGGTTAATGAGTTCACTGACGTGTTCCTTGAGGATCTTCCCAGCTTGCATCCGTTTCACGAAGTGGACTTTTGTATAGAGTTGCTGCCAGGGGCGGCCCTCATCTCGAAAGCACCATATCGAATGGCTCCGGCAGAGTTGAAAGAGCTAAAGTTACAGTTAGAAGAATTACTCGACAAAGGTTTCATCTGCCCAAGCGTGTCCCCTTGGGGTGCGCCCGTGCTATTTGTTAAGAAGAAAGACAATTCTATGCGACTTTTTATAGACTACAGGGAACTAAACAAATTGACGATTAAGAACAAGTATCCCCTACCATGCATTGATGACCTTTTTGATCAGCTTCAGGGAGCGAAAGTGTTCTCGAAGATAGACTTGCATTCGGGGTACCACAAGTTAAGGTTAAATGAGGCCGACATTCCAAAGACAGCTTTCAGAACGAGGTATGGGCACTATGAGTTTATCGTGATGTATTTTGGACTCACAAATGCTCCGACAGCCTTTATGGATCTAATGAATCGGGTTTTTAGGGATTTTTTAGATTCATTTGTTATTGTGTTTATCGATGACATCCTGATTTACTCCAAGACTGAGGAGTGTCACGAGGAACATCTCAGGCAGGTTTTGACTACACTACGAGAAAATAAGTTGTATGCAAAGTTTTCAAAGTGTGAGTTTTGGCTGGATAAAGTGGCTTTCCTAGGTCACATAGTCACCAGGGAAGGTATTGCAGTAGACCCCGCCAAGGTAGAGGCTGTTAGCAATTGGCCAAGACCTAGTTCAGTTACAGAGATTCGTAGTTTCCTCGGCTTGGCTGGTTACTACAGGAAGTTCATCCAGAATTTCTCTCGTTTAGCGGCACCGTTGACGCAGTTGACTCGTAAGAATGCTACCTTGACTTGGAGCAGCGAGTGTGAGGAGACTTTTCAAGAACTAAAGAAGCGTTTGGTGTCTGCACCGGTGTTAACTGTCCCCGATGGAACGAGAGGTTTGGTGGTTTACAGTGACGCCTCACGAAAGGGCTTGGGATGTGTTCTGATGCAACATGGGAAGGTTATAGCTTATGCCTCTCGACAGCTGAAGGTGCATGAGCTTAACTACCCCACTCATGACTTAGAGCTAGCAGCAGTAGTTTTCCCCTTAAAGTTATGGAGGCACTACCTATACGGAGAGAGAATTCAGGTTTTCACTTATCATCAGAGTTTGAAGTACCTTTTCACTCAGAAGGAGCTTAATTTGAGACAGAGACGGTAGCTAGAATTGGTGAAGGACTATGATTATGAGATTAGTTACCATCCGGGTAAAGCGAACGTTGTGGCCGATGCTCTTAGTAGAAAGGCGACAAGTGTGGCATCTTTAGTAGCGGCCTGCAGTCCAATACACAGCGAGTTGGAACGCTGGAAGGTGGAGCTGACAGTGGATGATGTCTCAGCGTTTTTGGCCCGACTCTCAGTGGAACCTAGCCTCAGACAGAGGATCATTATTGCCCAAAAGGAAGATCATAGTTTGGCCAAAGGCTTTAGTATAGTGGGCCATGGAGATTTCACTCTTTCGGATGAGACAGCCTTACTTTTTGGCGGAAGGTTGTGTGTGCCAAAAGATTACCCTTTGAGGAAGGACTTACTGGGAGAGGCACACAATGCTCTATACTCGATTCATCCAGGAAGCACCAAGATGTATCAAGACCTCAAGAAACATTATTGGTGGCATAACATGAAGAGGGAAATAGCTCAGTTTGTTAGCAAGTGTTTCACATGCCAGCAGGTAAAGGCTTCAAGACAGAAACCTGCTGGATTGCTGCAACCTTTGAGCATACCAGTTTGGAAGTGGGACGATGTGGCGATGGACTTCATTACAGGACTACCAAGGACGGTTAAGGGATTTACTGTGATTTGGGTAGTTGTAGATCGTTTGACCAAGTATGGTCAGTTTATTCCCGGCAAGGCCACGTATACAGTAGAAAAGTGGGCGGAACTGTATTTACAGGAAATTGTCAGGCTCCATGGTATAACTGTATCCATAGTGTCCGATCGCGACCCGCGTTTCACCTCGACTTTTTGGCGGAGTTTACACAAGTTTTTTGGCACTATGTTGAACTTTAGCACAGCGTTTCATCCCCAAACTGATGGTCAAATGGAGCGTTTGAACCAGGTTTTAGAGGACATGCTCAGAACTTGCATGTTAGACTTTGGTGGTAGTTGGGACAAGTATCTCTACCTAATAGAGTTCGCTTATAATAACAGTTTTCAGACCACGATTGTGATGGCTCCATACGAGGCACTTTATGGGAAGAAGTGTCGGTCTCCGGTTAATTGGGACGAGTCGGAGAAAGAGTCCTCTTGGGATCGGATTTGGTGCAGGTGACTAACAGTGTCATTCAAAAGATCAGGGGGAGGATGCAAATTGCTCAGAGCCGTCAGAAGAGTTATGCAGACATCAGGCGTAAGGAACTCGAGTTCGTGGTAGGTGAGCGAGTGTTTCTTCGTGTGGCACCCATGAAGGGAATTTTACGTTTTGGGAAGAAGGGGAAGCTCAGTGCAAGGTTCATTGGGCCTTTTGAGATTTCGGAACGTGTCGGCCAAGTCGCGTATAGGTTGCCCTTGCCACCATCGTTGGCTGCAGTTCACAATGTGTTTCACGTGTCCATGCTAAGGAGGTACATTCATGACCCTTCGCACGTTTTGGATCCTGAACCATTATAACTAGATGAATCTTTGTGCTACGAAGAGGTACCTGTCAAAATTTTGGCAAAGGAAACCAAGTTGTTAAGGAATCAGACGATTCACTTGGTTAAGGTTTTGTGGAGGAACCACCAAGTGGAACAAGCTACTTAGGAACTGGAGGACAATATCAAGGCGAGGTGCCCTGAACTGTTGGAACAGTCAACTTTCGGGGACGAAAGTTTTTGAAGGAGGGAAGTCTGTAACGCCCCGAATCCCTCAGGTTAGTTAGTCTCGAATCAGAAGATTATCATTTAATTTTAAATTAAACTTTAATTAAATTTATATATATCGGGTTCCTTGTGATTGGTTTTATCTTAAGTTGTGATGGGTTTCTTTTTTTCCCTTGGGCTTGGTTATGTTGGGCTTTTAGTGGGTTAATTTGGTTTTAAAACAAAGGAAAAGAAAATTAATAAAAAGAAAAAAAAAACACATTAGGTTACCATCTCTTTCTTCCTCCCCTTGCCCTAGTCGCCAACCTCCTTTCTCTTCCTCTCTTCCTCCGGCAACCGACGACACCGGTGGCGCACGACAGCTTTCTGGCAGCAGCAATCGGCGGCCAACTCCCCCATCAACGGCGAGCCCACCGTGCAGCGTCTGTAGTGGCGGCTCCTCGGATCGGCAGCGAAGCGGCGCATAGTCCCTCCGACGAGTCCTCCGTCTGCGTGCAGATCCGGCATTGCTCCTCCCCTGCACTTCAATTTCTTGCGTCTTCGAGTAACTCCAGCGAGATCCCACAGTGTTCAACAGCAACCGTCCACGAAAGGTGGCGATTTGCAGCATCTTCCCGGTGGCGTGCGTTCAACGAATAAGAACTCGGCGGCCTGAAACCACGACCAGTAGTTGCGTTCATTCGTGACAGATCGTCATTTGGGAACGGCTCCTTATGGCTTCGGGTCCAAACAACACTCCTTCATCACCTAGGCTCGTGTACAGCAATGTTCAGTAGCTGATTTGGTGCGTCCCCTCTGCTGCAACTCGTGGACAGCAGCATTTCAGTGGCATACGGGCTTACCGACATCCGTTCGAAGCTCGATTTAGGCTACCCACACCTTGACAAGCTAGATCTAAGTTACTCACACCTATACGAAGTCGATTTTGTGTGCCTAGGTGTGAGATCGACGCAAAACTTAGGGGCGCGGTTATGAGTAAGTAGACAAGGAGCGTGTGCGTGCGTTAATGTGTGCCAGTTGGTTTCTAATGTGATATTTTGTGATGTTTAATATTGATTTTGATACGCTATTGTGCTAGGTAATTCTCGTTTGTGTTAATCTGTATACTTGGTGTAGTGTTGAATATTCGTCGGTGATAATGGTGGAATTTTACCTTGCTAAACTGCTGAAAATTGTCGTGGGATGATGTATGTTTACAAAGGATTGACGTTAAAATATAATTATTGTGATTATGTTTTCATATGATGTGGGCGTGCTTGTGTAGTTTATATAAATGTTCATTTATGATGTGAGCGTGCTGGTTGAGCATATATAAACGTTCCTTTATGATGCGAGCGTGCTGGTCTGAGTCATATTATTTTCTTATGAGATGTGGGTGTAATAAAAGCATATTTTCGGACCCTGTTCGCAGGCTAGGGGTTGATGTGGAGTTGGTTATGATAAGGAACGTTGGATTCTTGGGGAAAGTGAATGGGTGAGTGTCAGGGCCTCGGGTATAAATGGTCGGGGGCTGATACGTCACTAATTGAGTATCGAGGCCTCGAGTAAAAATGGTCGAGGGTCTATGCGAAGAGTCTTTTAGAAAGAAAACTATTGGGGCCTTGGGTAAAAATGGTCAAGGGCCGATAGATGGTGAAGACATCGGGGCCTTGGGTAAAAATGGTCGAGGGTCGATGCAGCAGTGTCGGGGCTCTGGGTAAAAATTGTCAGGGCCGACTCTACTCGAAAAAGTTAGCTTTGGAAAGCTAGGATAGCTGTGATAAGCGTAGAGGTGCTTGAGATGTTAGGGAGCCTCGAGATTGGTAGCTAAATTGTCCATGGTTGTGGTTATCGCCGGATCTTATAGAGCGTGTCTATGTTTGATTTCATAATGTGATAAAGATCATGACTATGAATGTTTCATGATTTTTGTTTGAGCATGATGTTTGTGTGTTGTTGTTGATGGCTACTTACGGAGTATATTTTATATATTCACCCCCCCCCCCCTCTACAATTATTGTTTCAGGCGGAGGACTCGTTGGCGACCATGGTGATGAAACGGAGGAGACATGACGAGCGAGGACCATAGGCTGCGTAGTTACTTTTGCTTAGCTTAGGTTTAGATGGTTAAGACTTTATGGTTTGTTCAATAAACTACTTGTTCTTATTTGAATAATTGGGAAGTTCCCACTCGTTGTCTACTTTAGTTCGGATTAGGTGTTTATTTTAGTTTTCTTCCATTCATTGAGTTTGCCTTGTTGGAATAATGAAGTTGCCTCGTGGGGGTTGTCCACGGATGATGCTTGATTGATATTCTATACGGTTGATTCATTGGTAATTTGATGAGAGTTGAAGCTTTATTTTATATGATTATTTCACAGGGAGTTGTTATCTCGTGTTTGGAGTTAAGTTTAGACAGGTGGGTAGTTAACGTGACTTAGAAGTGTGTGGGACGTTCTGGGGCGTTACAGAATAGCTGTTTCTTGCCTTTCTTTGCCTCCCATCAGACCAACGAAGCAACCACCTTACCACCTCCTTCTATAGCCTCTAGGCAGGTTTTCATGTTGGTCGTTTCAGCGATCATGCTAGCAACAACGGTCAGGTCAATCAAGAAGGCGAGGCTTTTGCTAGATTAGGCTCCAATACTTCCCCAAGCACGAGTTTTTCTTCTGAGAGGAGGGAGATTGACCCTTGGGTTCTAAAGTTGAGGGAACAACTTTTCCTCGTTGATAAGTCCACCATTACTAGTTTCCGATGTGGAATTACTTAATGATCCTTTGCTGCAATTTGGCCACCAACAGAAGAATGGTCGTTCACAGTGGCTCGTCTTGTTGGCGAGCGACCTGTAGCATCGTTTCAGCCATCAGCATAAGTCTGAGATTGTTGGCTCAAATGGACGAGCTACTAGACACTTGTGACTAAGTGCGATCATCCATTGTTCTCTCCACCACTAGTGGCGGTGGGACTGCGAGATAGTTGGGAGCATCCTTGAGTCATAGTTTAGCTCAATTAGGAACCGACTTAGAGAATTTGTCTAGTCCCCATAGACAATGGTAAATATTTGGCCACGGATATGATCAAGTGTCTAACAAAGACAGGACTAGTGATATTGACAGATAGAAGGACCTGCATAATAGAGTTAGCATTTCAACGCTCTATTCAATACTTATTCGATCTATACTCGAGAGAGAATATAGTTTCGCGTATCTTATATGATAGGCAGGTATCTCTATTATAGTAGTGAGCTTCCTGTGGAGCTTTTGACAACGCTCCAATGGCTCTCCAACTACCCCGAGAAGCATGGTGTGCTATCTGAGACACTTTTTGGTACTTGCATTTGCAGATACTCTAACACGATCGACTTGTCCTTTGAAAATATTTGTCGAGGTTGAAATATAGTTCGACTCATCGAGCCATGCCAAGCTATCTGGAATCTACTAAATTATAAGGTTCATCCAATTCGTCTCTTCATTTGGGTGAGTGATGATCACTGATATCAACACGTGGCGGGTAATAATTTACCCAACACCTAGTATTTTATTTTGATTGAAGGCCTGACTTATGGTTAAACTTTGGTTCGATGGTTAAAAGTGAGCCATTTTAGTGAGAATCAAACTTATCTATAATATTTGGTTTCATTTTTCACCATGACATATAATTAAAAAAAAAAGCATATTATTGTACCATAACCATGATATATAATTCAAAAAAAAAAAGTGATATTATTGTACAATAATAAAAAACAAAAAAAGTTGTGGCTTAATATTTACTCTAGATAAGGTTAATTATTCTTCAAATTGCTCTTAATTGACACAGGGTGAAACTTAATTAGTACATATGTGTAGAAATCAAATATTTCTTGTAACACATATTTTTTGTCTTGATATTAGTTTGTAGGTCGCAAAAAATTAAAGATAAAATCTTTTGCTTGTCTACCTTTTAATCCGAGTGTGAGAGTTTCCTTTTCTTTTATATATATATATATATATACACACGTACATACGTACAAACACATACATACGTACATATACATATTCATGTTGCCTTTATCGTTGTGACATGCTTATGTTTGCATTAAATATAAATGCTATAAAATTTTGACATCTTAATGTATTATATTTCATCAAATTCACTTTTATATTACTTCTCCCACTATCATAATTTCGAGATACATGATATACTAACTATATTGTCTAGTCAATCCCAGCATATATAGTTTAGACCGGTTAAGACATATATCTCCGACCAAAGATTTGAATGTCCACTCCCACATCATTAAAAAAAATAAAAATAAAACAAAACATAACAAAAGAAAAACTATTTTGTCCTTTTTTCCCTTCCCAGTAAAAGAATTCTTTTGTGTTGCTTGATTTTTATTAATTTTTTTAAATGGAATAAAGTATGCCTTACTGTTAGAATCATTATATATAAAAGTCATCCTTTTTGTCTTCTCTGTTTAATCTTTTCTTGTGTTTCTACCTTGGGTGTGGCGTGGTTTAAAATGAGGAATCTTGTACCTTTTTTTTTTCTTTTTACCATGGGAGATAAAATGTAACACACTCGTGAATTATTCTTACTCTTACCTTCATTTAACCAATTTCTTCCTCACTAATTATTACTTTCTTTTGCTCTCACCAAAACCATTATTATTATTTTTATTCTTTTAGTACGATGGAGATTCAAATTCACAGCCTTCTAACCAGACATAGACTTAGGTACCTTAACGTGTTCAACTAGGTTCATATCCCACTAAACCACTCTCATCAATATTATTAGTTGTTTGTTATGAAATATATAATTTAGTATTTAATATTTATATCATTTCTTTATTACATCGATTCCTAATCTCTAAGAACTCACAACCTCTTTCACTACAAGAAAAAGGGCGTCCTCGAAATAAATCAGTAATGAAAATCAAATTTCGTCGTTGTAGAAGCGAAGCGACGGAATGCATTATCGTCGAGCGACGAAAATAATTTTCGTCACTTCAAGATTTAATTGGGGCCATTTTCAGTGCCATTTTGGCGTTGTGCGACGAAACAAAGTTTTTTTTTCGAGACCCCTCCTTCTCCTCCATTTTGCTTTCTTCCTTCTCCTTCTTCCCCCCTTTTCGTCTCCATCGCCGCCGCCTACCTCCGAGGTGTTCTTACCGCCGGTTATTGAGGGAAGGATAAAGTCAAAATTGGAACGACCAATTTAAGAATTGTTGTGTCGTGGGTGAAACCACTACCCTGAAAGCAAAATCGGCACGACCGTGGTGCTAAATCGTTATATCGTCAGAATGCTCTCCAAGGTTAACACAACCTCCGATACAAACGTGCACTCGTTAGAACGGAGTGGAATCGAATCGTGCTCAGAAAAATCTTTCTAAATGATGGAAAGGAAAGGAGAAGGAGTGAAAGATGGGATGTGTAAAATGAGAGGGGAAGTGAAAATTTATAGTCACTATGTTGCTAAAAAAAGAAATTTGATTTAAAAAAATAACTCAAAAAAAAATTTACACCCACCACGTGTTGGTTCTTCTACTAAGCAACCAATTAAGTTAGGCTTAGCACAAATCACTCTAAGTACACCACGCAGTTTTGACAAAATCAAAACCTAGGAAAAGAAAACCTTCTAAAAAAGATAGCCCCACGCCCAAGCTAGCCAGACGGTGACAGAACACGTGTGGGTCAAGACTTGGGCTTACCTTTCACCATGTTTATAAGCCCACTACATGGTTTTCGCTTACAAACCAACTTTCCATGTGGGACAAAATGAATTAGTTTACCTTTATCATTCCCGACAATCCGCCACGAATGACAAAGAGTAAAACAAAAGACGAAAGATAAGAACAAATTTTTCTGAGCAAAGGATGGACAACTTAAACATTAATATCTTTCGATTTGAATTAATGTATTAGTGAAGTAGAGCAACAATCTATGTAGTGAAAGTGAGTTACCTTTTGAACTTCCAGTAATGATAGTTGAGACCCCCACAACACGTTTAAATCCTTGATATTGATTCCGCGATAGTTATCAAGTGCTATTCATTGCCATGCACATAGAACCCTTGGGCCATCCGGACAACTCTAGAAAGAGACTATGACTCTTTCATAGAAGGCGGCCTAACCTTCACGGTCACGCTGTTGTTTCATCAAGTCTATCATCGATAAACCACTCAAAACTGGGCTATGAAGACTTTGAACATTATCCATCAAGTCCTTATAAGAACCATCCAAAATAGGGCTATGAATTCACTATGTGATTTATTACATTCATCAAGTCCATACCTGGACCACCCAAAAGAAGGGCTATGGATTCATGTTTTATTGCATCCATCAAGTCCATACCTGGACCACCCAAAATTAGGACTATGGATTCACAAATGAGAAACATCAAATGTTGAGTCCCATACAACTTGATGACTCTACAATTACCCTCCTTGTTTGGCCTTTGGTAGGAGGATCTGCTAAGTTCCTCTCGGACCTAACGTAATCCAAGGAGATAATGTCATTTTTCAGCAACTGTTTCACAGCTCCATGTCTTAGACGTATGTGGCGTCTCTTGCCATTGTACACACTATTTTTGGCAATCCCTATGGCAGCCTGCGAGTCACAATGAAGGGATACAGGTACATATTTCCCCCACAACGACACATCTCCAACAAGACTTCTCAGACATTCAACCTCTTGTCCTGCTAATTTAAGTGCTATGAACTCGGATTCCATAGTGGAACGTGCGATGCAAGTCTGCTTTGCTGACTTCCAAGAGATAGCTCCTCCACCTAAAAGAAACACATATTCGCTAGTAGAGCTCACCTCATCGTTATCTACAACCCAGTTTGCATCACAATACAATTCTAACACAGTAGGAAACTTGTTATAATGCAAACAGTAATCCACGGTTCCTGTTAGATATCTCAAATAAACGATGAAGAGCGGTCCAATGTTCATTACTAGGATTATGTGTATATCTACTCAATCTACTTACAACATATGCAATGTCAGGTCTAGTATAGTTCATTAAAAACATAACACTACCTATGATCTTTGCATATTCAGATTGAGATATCGTATCATCTTTATTTTTCTTTAGACTAATGCTAGCATCATAAGGTGTTCTTACAGGTGGATTATCAAAACAGTTGAATTTCTTTAACATTTTTTCTATATAGTGTGACTGGCACAAGGAGAATCCATTATCATTTTTCCTTATTTTAACACCAAGTATTACATCAGCTTCTCTTAGATCTTTCATCTCAAAGTGTGAGGATAACAATAACTTGGTATCATTAATGACATGTAAGTTTGTACCAAAAATAAGCATGTCATCAACATATAAACATATTATCACACACTCAACTCCAAACAACTTTGAGTAAACACACGTATCAGAACAATTTACTTTATAACTATTGTTTACTAAACTGCTATTGAATTTCTCATACCATTGTTTAGGAGCTTGTTTAAGACATAGAGAGATTTTCTAAGCTTGCATACTTTATTTTCTTGACCAGCAATTAGAAAACCTTCAGGTTGTGTCATATAAATCTCTTCCTCTAAATCTCCATTAAGAAATGATGTTTTTACATCCATTTGATGTATTAATAGGTCATGAATGGCAGCAAGAGCAATTAGAGATCTAATAGTGGCTATTTTAGTTACACGAGAATATGTATCAAAATAGTCAATTCCATATTTCTGTGTGTAACCTACAACCACTAATCTAGCCTTGTATTTTTCAATTGATCCATCTGGTCTAATTTTCTTCTTAATGATCCATTTGCTTTTAATAGGTTTATTTCCTATAGGAAGATCTACCAAGTCCCAAGTTTGATTTATAACTATGGAGTCTAGTTCACTTTTAATTGCTTCTTTCCATAAGCTATAATCGATAGAAGTAATAGCCTATTGGTAGGTTTTAGGATCTTCATCTATTAGATATATGTAAGCAAATTGATTATCTATTTTATTCGATTTTTCAACTAAAAAGGTAGTTAAAAAGTCAGGTCCAAAACTTTTGCTAATCTTTTGCCTTTTACTTCTCCTAATTTCTGGATCTTTTGTAACCTCACTACTACGTTCAGAATCCAACTCATCACTAGAATTGAGGGTAACGTTTGTTTGGGAGTTACACATGATTCACTCAAATTCTCGACGAACGGGAAAATATTTTCAAAGAATACAACATCTCTATAGTCACAAATTGTATCATTCCTTAAGCACATGAATCTATACGCTGAACTATTTTGAGCATAACCAATAAAGACACAGTCAAAGGTTTTAGAGCCTACCGTAGGTTTTTTGAATTCTGGATATGTCACTTTTGCTAAGCACCCTCACACTCTCAAGTAGCTTAGGTTAGGTGAATATCCTTTCCAAAGTTCGTACGACGTCTTATTCAGCTTTTTGTGAGGGACCCTGTTAAGAACAAAACATGCAGAGAGCGTAACTTCCCCCCACATTTTATCAGATAAACCAGAGCTCAATAACATAGCATTCATCACTTCCTTTAACGTTCTATTTTTATGTTCAGCTATTCCATTTTTTTGTGGTGAATATAGAGCAGTGAATTCATGTATGACACCATTCATTTCACAAAATTCTTTAAGGAAATTATCACTATATTCGCCTCCCCTGTCAGACCTTAGTCTTTTTTATCTTTCTATCCAATTGGTTTTCTACTTCAGTTTTGAATTTCAAAAACATACTACTAGCTTCATCTTTAGATTTTAGTAGATAAATTTTCGTATATCTAGAAAAATCGTCAACAAATGAAATATAATAATGTTTTCCACCTCTACTAGTAGTGTTCTTGAAATCAGCTAAGTTAGAATGAATTAACTCAAGTAGCTCAGTACTTCTAGTTGTGACAGGTCTAAAAGGCTTTTTGTGAAACTTTGCCTCAACAAATACATGACATTTCTGGGTTTCATGCAACTCATAGGTATCAATTAGATTTAGAGCTTTAAGCCTTTTAGCTGATGCAATATTCACGTGTCTTAGTCTACCATGCCACACATCAATAGACTCAACCATATAAGAACAATGTGAATCAATTTCATTAATAGAAGCAGTGTTAAGTACAAACAAACCATCTGCTAAATATCACTTACCAACAAAGTCACCATTTTTTATGATGATAACCTTGTCGGCCTCAAACACAATCCTAAGTCCAACTCGATTCAGCAAACCTCCAGACACCAAATTCCGACGTAAGGAAGGAACATACAGTACATTACTTAAAGATAAAGTTTTGCCAGAAGTGAGTGACTGGCGTTATGCTGAACGCACGCACTAAGCGTAGTAACAATTCTACAGATGCAAGCGCACACCTATCAGAGTAATATAAAATGGATGGAGTATCCAAGTATCGATCCTCAAGGACTTCTAAATAATTTCCAAACTCTAAAGTTTTAATGAATAGTGAACGTTGAAATGAGTGATTCTTGTAAAATGGGAAGTGGTCACAAATAATGGTTTTGGATTTGGGATTTGGTCTTATAATGGTAAAACCTAGCCCGAATTACTTCAAGTTAGCCAACAAAAAATCAAAGATACGCTAAGGACGATATGCATTTTACTTTAGGAACCAACGACTACGCTTTTCACTTGACTTATGTCTAAGCAAGTTCAAAGTCCTAAGACATTCCCTAATATGTCTATTATGAGAGATATCTTAGTTTTAGGATGGAAATAGTCGCAACCTCGGGTTAAGGTCCTATGTCTAGGCTACTTAACCGGAACCCTTATGTCTAAGGCGCTCCTCTCCTCGATTTAACCACTCAACAATGCAAATAAGCAACTTTTTCAGTATTGACTTGTTAAGACTTACAGTGGGCTTCTCTAAATCCTTACTTTTTGGGAAAACATGTTGAGCAATGAGTGGAAAGCAAAAACACTACTTCTTAGCAACCCTTTTTAGAAATAAAAGGCTAACTATCCATAACCGGGCTAGAGACGGGAATTTAGAAAGACATATTGAAGAAAATACAGCAAGTAAAATGGTTGAAATTGAAATGCATGTGTGAAAAACAAAAGTTAACTAACGGAGAGTTTTGCTCGGGATTGAGAGCTTCGCCATTCTCTTTCAAGCAAGGGGGAGTGTCACGTGCTCTTTCCTCCAAAAAACACAATTCTCTTCACTAAAAATAAAGTAAAGGCAAAGTAAAGATAAGCTAAGTGCTGGATTTTTAGAAATTTGAATAGGTAGAAAATAACTAAGTAACAACGGAAACAAAACAAAGCTCAATAAAGGAACCACAAACCATCATATATGAATTTTGCATGAATTAGAACTCAAACGACCGAGAAAAAGTCCGAAACAAAGTTAAAACATAGTAAAAACAGCATCAAAAACCTTTTTTTTACGCATGTAAACAAGCGTAATCAGTGGGTTTTAAGAGTATCTTCCCTTTCCCAAGTACTCCAGCTGTGGTAGGGTTCCCCATAAAGACACATTCGCCATCGGTGGAGTCCTGAAAGTCGTGGAAGATCTCACGGTTCGAGCAGAAGTGTCTGGAAGCTCTGGTGTCTAGGATCCAGTCAAACTTTTTTTCTACCAGATTTGCCTTCACGACCATGGCGGCAATGATATCGTCTGTCTCTGCGAGATTCGCTTGTGGAGTCGGTCGTTTGTCTTGTCTCTGGATGCATTGATAGGATTTGTGTCATAGTTTTCCTCAGACATAACAAACCAGTTTGGCTTTCTCAATTTTTCCTCCAGCATTTTTTATTTGAAATCCCTTCTGATTTTGTACTCTATCATTAAAACCTTGTTTCCCTTTATTTTTGAACCTATCTTTGAAAGCACTAGAAGATTCAACTAAGTTAGCTTTAACTGAATTTAAAGATTGAGAAGAGAGTTTATCCTTTTGTCTATTGGCTTCCTCTGTACGCATGTGATTGATCAATTCCTGTAGAGTCAACTCTTTTTTCTTGTGTTTCAGGTGGTTTCGATAGTCACTCCATGAGGGAGGGAATTTCTCAAGCAGTGCATTCGCCTGAAAAACCTCACAAATCTTCATGCCTTCTAAGAGCACATTTGCCACCAGGTTTTCGTGCTCATGAACTTGATCCATTATTGGTTTTTCATCCGTCATCTGGAATTGAAATAATTTACCGACGACATACTTTTTCCTGCCTGCATCATCCTGACCATATCTAGATTCTAAATTGTCCCAAATAATTTTTGCAGATGTTTGTACTACGAACAGATCAAAGAGAGAATCCTTCATATGCTTGAGTAGATGCCCACGAACAGTCTTGTTGTCTTTCTCAAATTTGTCAGTACCACCGACAGCAACAGTGGACGTTCCGAGATTAGCAGTCGTAGCTGAAGTCGTAGCGGCAGACTGGTCAGCAGTGGTGGTTGTGGCAACGGCGGGGGCTGAGCAGGATATAGTCGATCTCCAACTGCTCAAAGAAAATAAGTAGCTTCTGGGACCAGCGGCGATAATTGGATCCATCGAGAGGTTCCAATTTTGACAAGTCTGCTAGTGCCTTCCCGGATCCGATAGTAGCCATGTAAATCTTGCTTTCAGATTAAGAGAAGGATAAGGTCAAAATTGGAACGACCTATTTAAGAATTGTTGTGTCGTGGGTGAAACCACTGTCCTGAAAGCAAAATCGGCACGACCGCGGTGCTAAATCGTTATATTGCCAGAATGCCCTCCAAGGTTAACACAACCTCGGATACAAACGTGCACTCGTTAGAATGGAGTGGAATCAAATCGTGCTCAGAAAAATCTTTCTAAAGGATGGAAAGGATAGGAGAAGGAAGTGAAAGATGGGATGTGTAAAATGAGAGAGGAAGTGACAATTTATAGTCACTAGGTTGCTAAAACAAGAAATTGAATTAAAAAAAAAAACTCAAGACCTAGGAAAAGAAAATGTCCTAAAAAAGATAGCCTCACGCCTAAGCTAACCGAACGGTGATAGAACACGTGTGGGTCAAGACTTGGGCTTACCTTTCACCATGTTTATAAGCCCACTACATGGTTTTGACTTATAAAATAACTTTCCAAATGATAATCTTTCCATGTGGGACAAAATGAGTTAGTTTACCTTTATCATTCCCAACAGTTATTTCACAATATCACTAGGTGTTGGTCGATTTTAATACTAAGATAAGTGTATTTGTTTTTTGAGCTATATTTTTGTTGATTTATACTTTATATTCCTTAGTTTTTGTGTTGAATCGTGCACAGTTTGGAGAACTCTTTTCGCTTGAGTTATTTCATTGATTATTCTTGTGCATGGAAGGATTTACCACTATTCGGTACAAATTTTTCTCTTTTAATTTTATTTAAAGTAGGTTTATTGTTTCAATTGATTTACAATTGTGCTATGTTTTATGTAGGGTTCAATAATTTAATTTGGTTTAAATATACATGTATGAAATTTCTTTTAATTTTGTTTAGATTTTTCTTGGAATTATCTTTCATTCCTTCTTGTCATCTAAAAATTTAACGCTATTAATTGGTGCAATATTTTTCGCTTTTGATTTTATTACATGCGTGTCTATTGTTTGAATTTTTTACATATTATGTTTAAAATTGAGTTGAATTTTTATTTACAATTTACTTGGAATGAATTTTAAGAATGTCGTTATTAAGTTATTATAAAGTTAAATTGTTAATTAAATTTGTTTGTTTAGAGTTTCTTTTTAGATTATTCTATGTTTGGAATTAGTTTTGATGCTTAGAATTTACTTTAAATTATACTTTAATATATTTGCTTCTATTTGCTAGAAAAATGATGATCTTACATATTAGAATTTGTACAGGGTTAAAAACTTTAGGATTGTTAGACTTATGATTTTGTTGTATATTTTTCTTATAAATTCGTACTTACATTTGTTTAATTATGTTAGGGTTTAATTGTATTATACTTTTGACTAGGAAAAGTTATGGATAAAAGTTGGATAAAAAATCCGAATAGGTTAAGTAAAGAATATATGGAAGGAATTAGATCATTCGTTCAATTGTCGAAGAAGCATGTCGATAAGAGATGGTTTAGACGTTGCCCATGTAGGAAATGCCAAAACTTAGTATGGAAACAACCATGTGATTTGGAAGGTCATTTGTACTCATATGGAATGTGTCCTTATTATAAGATATGGACTTTCCATGGGGAAACTCGAGAGTTGCCTTCTAAGAGGATACATACAAGTATTAATCAAAACACACAGCAGAAACATGGAATGAGAGATTATTAAATGATTTAACAAATGAGAGATACATTGAATTTAGGGGGATAGATCAATCAATTAGGGGCGAGTCAAGTGACAATAGGCAAGCTGAAAATACCAAGTTTCAATCAATGTTTGATGAATTTGATCAAGAATTATACCATGGATGTACAAAATTTTTGGTGCTAACATTCATGGTTAAGTTAATGCATATCAAAGTCCTTAATATCGAGTAATAAGTCATTTGATATGTTGTTGCAATTACTTAGAGAAGCTCTTCTTAATGATTGTAGTATTACAGAGTCTTATTATGGTGCAAAAAAGATGTAACGAGATTTGGGTTTAGGGTATGAAAAAATACATGCTTGCAAGAATGATTGTATATTATTCTAGAGAGAAAGTTAGCAAGCTGATGTCTGTCCATAATGCAACATATCCCGTTATAAAACAAACAAGGGTAAAGGAAAAAAGATTTCATACAAAATTTTCAGGCATTTCCCATTGAAGCCTCGATTGCAAAGATTATTTCTATCTAAACGTACGGCAAAAGAAATTATATGGCATAAGGAAATAAAAATAGACAATGAACGGGTTTTAAGACATCTAGCAGATGCTGAGGCATGGAAAGATTTTGATAGACAACATTCTTGGTTCGCAAAAGAATCAAGGAATGTAAGATTAGTCTTGGCTACTGATAGATTCAATCCATTTGGAAACATGAATTTGTCATATAGTACGTGGCCAGTAATACTGATTCCATATAACTTACCCCCCAGGAAATGTATGAAAGAATCATCTTTTTTCATGTCATTACTTATACCATGTCCAAAATCTCCAGGAAAAGAGATAGACGTTTATTTGCAACCACTGATAGAATAATTGAAAGAATTATGGTCTATTGGTCTTGATACGTATGATGCATGTAGTGGTAAGAACTTTCAACTCCCTACAACTTTGGTATGGATGATTAACAACTTTCTGGCTTATTGCAATCTATCATGATGCAGTACGAAAGGATATAAGGCATACCCAATATGTAATGTGGACATTACATCAGACAAATTGCATAGTAAGATATGCTACATGGGACATCGTCGATTCTTACCACAGAGTCATCCTTCGTGAAAAAGCAACAATACAATGGAAAAATAGAAAATTGAGTTGCACCACGACATTTTTCTGGATTGGATGTCGTCCACCAGTTAGATTCCATTGTTTTTCTACCACTTGAGAAAAATATCAACGTTTTACTTTGGAAACAGAAAGGACTTCATAATGAATTTAATTGGGTGAAGAGAAGCATATTGTTTGAGTTACCATATTGGTCAAATCTCAAAATTCGACACAAACTGTATATCATGCACATCGAGAAGAATATTAGTGATAATGTCATGTGCACATTATTAAATATTGAAGGGAAAACAAAGGACACAGATAAAGCACGTAAGAATTTAATGAAGTTGAACATACGTAAAGAATTACATCTCCTACAAGTCGGGAACAAATTTTTGAAACCGTATGCTAGCTACACTTTAACAACAGATGAAAGAAAAAGTTTCGTAGCTTTTTGAAAACTGTCAAATTCCCTTATACTTTTGCATCGAACATATCGAGATGTGTCAGCGGTAAAGACGGAAAAATATATGGCTTGAAAAGTCACGACTCACATGCGTTACTACAAAGGCTTTTACTAGTTGGGGTTCGTCCATTTTTGCCCAATGATGTTAGTGGGGCTATTGCAGAATTGTCAAATTTCTTCAAAGAATTGACTGCAAATACATTGAAAGTTAAGACGTTGAATAAGTTGCAAGATGTAATTGTATTGATTCTAGGCAAATTTGAGAGAATATTCCGTCCAGTGTTTTTCGATGTTATGCTTCATCTAGCTGTTCACTTGCCTGAAAAAGCCAAACTAGTAGGACCTGTCGGTTATAGCTGGATGTATCCGATTGAGAGGTATACACCTTTATTTATATATATAGTTACAAATGATATTTAGTGATATAACTAATTAATATCACATAAGTTCATAGGAGTTTGACGACAATGAAACAATATGTGAAACATAAACCTCGACCTGAAGGTTCTATAGCAGAAGCTATCATTGCGAATGAAACATTGACATTTTGTTCAATGTACCTCGATCGAATCGAAACCAAAGCCCATTCGAAATGATGACATGGTGGACCTAAAAGACTCAAAGGCACATCTTCCTGTATTCTCACAAAATTTACGTCCAATCGGTGGTTCACAACTGAATGAATTATCGCCTGCTGAGCTACGAATGACACATTGGTATGTTCTATCCAATTGTGAAGCAGTGGATCCATATAGACGGTATGAAGTTTCTTGTACTCAAATTGGATAAATCTATTTCAAAGATGATTGATTATTGATATCGTATCACAGAGAACACGAATTAGAGTTACAATGAGAACACAATGGTAATTTAGCCAAGTTGTATGAAGTACTATTTCCAGAATGGTTCAAAAGAAAAGTGAGTTTTACTATATGAAAATTTTCTATAGGAACTATTTAGTATGATTCACTATTTCTTTGACTTTTGCTTTTGTAAAATATGTGTGTAGATAAGATCCCAAGCTTCTTCAAAGTCGGATGTTGTTGTGCATGAGTTGAATACACTAGCATGTGGTCCTGATATTTGAACTCGTTCATATAATGGGTGTATTATGAATGGAGTTTGATTTAACTCGATAGATCGAGATGATAGATGCATAACACAAAATAATAATGGAGTTTGTGTTATCAATGGACATAACACTGAGTTATCTGATTTCTACGGTGTCATTAAATAAGTTATCGGTTGAGATACGTTAATAGAAAACGAGTTCTATTATTCATGTGTGATTGGTATAATACGAATTCTAAGAATAATCGTATTCGTCAGGACCATCATTTTACGAGCATAAACACGTGTTATTTGTGGTATAAGGACGAACCATTCATACTTGTCTCCCAAGCACAAATATTTTACGTTGAAGTTCTCAAGTTAGGTAGTGGATGGAAAGTAGTTCAAAAAGTTGAACATAGACATTTATGGGATGCGCCTGAGGTAGAAGAAGTTGACTTACAATAATAAGTTATAAATCAGTGTGAAGTTGAAGAACTGGATCTCGAAACACATACATTTCATAGATACGATATAGAACAGATTGTAATTTCCGACAATAATGGTAGTCTCGAGATGGTATTAGATTTCGATGAGGAAATAGAAGAAGACATATTTGAGGTGGAAGAAGATGAAGATGAGGAAGAATGGGAAGATGATAAAACATCATTACAAGAAGACGATGTGGAAGAAAGCGATTGATTGGTATATGAAAGATCGTTTCAATGTTATGCAATATAATTGTGATAAAGTATTATGAGTGTGATAATTTTTGTTTAAAATTTTGCAGGAACAATGTCGTCAGATAGCGACGCTGATGAAGAACCAGAAGTTCGTAGAGAATCTCTAGTGGTCTTAGATAAGCTAATAGATGAAAATAAAGGTAATACCATACCAATTTCATGGACTGAAGAAGCAGTCAAACTTGTTGGATATCTAGCAAGCCTATTCAACAGTGAAATTGGTCGTTTGACATGTTGGAATGTTCCGTTAGAAATACGGAATAAAAAGGACATCCCAGACAATGTTTATAATAACATTATTCAACATTTTTTGGTAAGATAGTTATAATAACACTATTCTCTTTATGGCATAGTTGTTTAACATGAATGTGATATTTCCTTAATTTTATTTGTTTACATGTGTAGAGTAAATTTGAGGTCGACATCACTATTTGTCATCATGTGGATTATATCAAGTATGAGATAGGGACGCACTACAAAGACTATCGGTGCTTTTTACATAGATACTATCGTGGGTTTGAAGATCCAACAATGGCTCGACCATGCCCATATGGAAGAATTCAACAGAATGATTGGAACATGCTATGCAATAAATGAGAGACTACTGCATCGAAGGTAACTAATAATTGAATATTATTATTATTCATGTATAGAATAAATGATATATCTTGTTTCTGTAGGCAAAATCAGCGAAAAACAAAGCAAGTAGAAGTAAACTTCCATTTAATCATCGCACTGGACCGAAATCATTTCTCTCACATCGAGAAGATAAGATATGAACTTGTGATTTATGGTAGTTTGTTATATGTTTTGCCTCTCATTATTGTTAATAATATGATGCTATAAAAAAAGAAGATGAGATATATTTGAGCCTCTTTGAGCTTTTTTACGCGACACATTGTGATCCAACAAAGGCTTGGACCAATGAAGCTGCTCAAAATGCATATGTAAGTACTAATCTGATGATATAAATTTAGTGGTAATATCTATTCATAATTCTAGCTAATATATTTGTTTGTGTAGAACAAAATGGTGGAATTAGTAGAAAAGGCAAAAGAATAAGGCCGAGAATTAAGTGAAGAAGATGATATGGAGATAGCCCTCGGGAAAATATCATCATACCTTAAAGGGATGAGATATGGTCCGAAGCCACCCAGTAAAAAAAGCGTCTGCAGGATGCTCACAAGAATACGTTCTGACATTGGACGCCAAAGTTGCAAGAAATGAAGAATTATTACGGAGCCAACGAGAGGGATTATTAGAGGCGCAACATTTGCAGGCTGAACAACAATCAAGGTCAACACAAGACTTACTTGATATGCAACGATAGGAATATGAGAGAAGATTTAGCCAGATGGTAGAAATTCTCAATAGCTTTTGAGGAGGAAGAGGAAGTTCATCGTTGAGCAAGGTACGAACAATTTGAATTTCTTTGTGTTTGACTTTATGTGTTTGGTATTGAATATGTATTTTTGTGAAGTTATTGATTTTGAGTATAGTATGGGGGGAAGCTTTTGAATGAGAATTTTTGTTGGAGTTTAAACTCTTGGATGTGTTTGATGTTTTATTGTTGAAGTTTGAAAGATATGGATGTGGTTTATGTTTATTGTTGGAGCTTGAAACTTGTGAATATGAAATTTGTTATATAGTTCTTGAGATATGGAGGGGAGCTTTTGAATGATGATTTTGTCGGAATTTAAACTCTTGGATGTGTTTGATATTTTATTGTTGAACTATGAAAGATATGGATGTGGTTTATGTTTTATGTTTTATGTTTATTGTTAGAACTTGAAACTCGTGAATATGAAGTTTGTGATAGAGTTGTTGGAGGCACTTTTAAATGAGAATTTTGTTAAGAGTTTAAACTGATTTATGTTTATTGTTGGGTCTTAAAACTTATGAATATGAAGTTTGTGTTGAAGTTTGAAAAATATGAATGTGGTTTATGTTTACTATTGGAGCTTGAAACTTGTGAATATAAAGTTTGTTATATAGTTGTTAGAATGTTGTTAAGTTTGTTGTTGGAGCTTGAATATAAATATGTTTTCATGAATATGTTCATGTGTAGCTTGTTATATTATATATTATCATTTTGATTTTCGATGTATTTTTAAGGTCAAAAACATTGAAGACATGAAATTATTTGTGTAGGATTGAAACATAATCCCTAATGATCGTGAAATTGTGTTATGCTCGAAGATTCGGTAAACTTGTCGCTGTTATTACATTAGATCAATGAGAAAAAAAACTTATATTATAATACATGACATATGTTTTGCTTTTCAAGTTTGAATATTTTGTATTTACACTATGTTTAATTTTAAACTTTAGTGTGATTTACTATTTCTATTATCATTTATCGTAATTGTTATAATTGCAGGAAATATAGCAATACTGATAATATTGAAGTTTAATTTTTATTTAGCAACGAAATAATGAAAACGTCGCTGTATTTAGCGACGAAATCGCATAATGTCACAAGAACAAAGAAAAAAGCGTACAAGTAAAAGAAAATATAATAAATAAATAGCGACGAAATATATCGTCACAATATCATTCTAGCGACGAAAATAAATTACCGTAAAATCAGCAATGAAAAAGATTTTTGTCGTTAGTACCAACAACGAAAACGGTTTCGTCGCTATCTGGCGATGAAAACCTTTTCGTCGCTGAACTTAGCGACAAAAATGAGGTCAGCGACACTAGCCTTATCGGGCGCGTCCACTGACGACGACTTTCATGTGACGCGCTTAGCGACGATACCGTTTTCGTCGCTGAAGCTCATTTTTTTTGTGGTGTTGATTGAAGATAGATGTCAATTATTGCTTAGCTACGTGGCTAATCTCTATAATACCTTACTTTCATTCTCTGCCTATAGATTTTTTATTTTTTATTTTTTAAGTCCTCAGTGTTACTAAACTCATTAAATAGTGAAAGAAGCGATGGTGCATAAGTCCATAATTAAATTTAAAATTTTAATGACGTTCTTAATTATCAATACAACAGTATTTTTAATGGATGTATTGAGTATATTTTTGTAATATATGTTGAACTACAAAAAGACATTGTACTATTTGAAGTAGGTAGTTTCTTATTTTATTTTCTGACCCGTCATGTCCTATTTTATCAAATTAAAACATAGAACCTTTCTAATTAAATTCATAAAGTATATTTTAACGTCACGTATCATTTTGTAAATAGATTTTAATTTTTTCCAATGGTCAAGAATTTGATTAAGAAAAAAAATCAATACATAAAATATTAAATTAGAGCTTTTAAAATATTAGGGATAAAATTGAGAAATGACGTAAAAAAAATTAAAACCTTTTATTATATAAATATCAACGTTTTGACATTTTCTTTGATTAGGTTTTTTAAGGTTCAAACGATATTTTTCCAAATTGTAATCTGATCAAAGTCTTCTCATGGTACCGTGATTGGATAAGGGAAAGAAATGAAAGACATCCTTTGGCATGAAGCCCTTTTGAGTAAAACTAAAATCAAAGCCGCGAGGGCTTTTACTAAAAGTAGACAATATTATCATATCATTGTGTGAGATACATGAAATTCCATTGTCTTTAATATCTCCGTCACCAACTCCTTGATAAATATCTTCATATAGGTTCAAGATTTGAATTTCCGTCTCACTGTATTATATTATTTTAAAACAAACCTAATATGCTTGAAAAGAAAAAGGTCATAGTATGGTAATTGTTACCTGAGTGAATTTTACCAAACCAATTTCAACTAAAAGAAGGCTTGAAGGGAACGACACTACTAACCATGGCAAGTTGAAGGAAAGATTCGGTCAACTCATCGGGTCAATCAAGATGAGCCATCGAGCCAACCGCGAAGGCCAGCCAAGAGGCTAAGGTGGCAAAGCTGAGCCGACCACTAAGGCCTCGAAGCTGAGGTGGTTGAGCCTGATGGAAAAAGCCTCCCTAACTACACTACACGAGTACGCAGTAAATAATTGAAAATTTACCGACAAGGAAAATTTACTATGTAAAAATTATTATAAAGTTTTCTCCTCGGCCTCAATTATTACAATCACAGCCTAAAAAGCTTTATACCACCCAAACAACTACAGTTAATATACCACCATGAGAAAAATAACAACTACAGTTAATATACCACCATGCGAAAAATGTTTCAATTGCAATGAATAGAACCTAAAGTCATGAACTCTTTTATAGCACTCCAAGTCCACTCCAAACTATACCAATGAGAGAGTGGGATAATTGCTCTTCTAATAATATTTTGCCAAAACCGCATAACCTTAGCAAGGTATACACAATAAAGAAATATGGACAAAAAAAAGCAACATTTTTTTTTAAACCCACACACAAAAAAAATATATATATATATATATATAATATAATATAATATAAAAAGAAAATCCTATACGCGAAATCCTTGTAAATTACCTCGGTTGAAAAAAATAATCACTCCACTTTTATGAGAGGGAAAATAATAAAGTTACTAAATGAAAAGTTTTTGTTGATATCACTTCATCTTTTCACTTTTAGAGACCAATTACTGAATAGGATAACCCTTTTAATTTTTCAAAAGAACGAATTAACTATTTAAGATTTAAAAGTTACCAAAAAATTGAATCAATATTTAATTTGGACCATATGTTAGACACAAAGGAGTGGTGGGAGACACATTGTTGGGTTACCATCCCAAAATTAATGAACGGCTGGAGACATTTTTCCACATCACCTTTCTTTTAAATTTCAATTAGAGTTACTTGTACTTTGTTAATCTTTTTTTTTCCTAAGGGAATGGAGGGAATGGGAGCAGGAGATTCCAACTAATGACCTCTAAGTAAGATATATGTGTCAATTACCACTGAATTAAGTTTATGCTCGTGTTTGATATGAGCTATTCAACTCAATTATAAATCAAATTTAATATGTGCCGTGTAAAAATTAATATGCTACCGAATATATCAAATAAGTTAAAATTTCATTTGGAATTCTGGTTTAATGTGCAATTTTACTCCATATTAGAAATATTAGATAACATCATAAAAATTATTTTTCCGAGCAAGACGAAACTATTCAACAAGTGATTCTTTCGACACTTGTTATCATTTTAAATATATTAGACGTCCTTCATAATTGTTGATACATTTAATTAGAGTTATCTAATAAAGACTCAAGTGGTACACCAACCTTTAGTATTCAAGGAAATATAGCAAGAACTTTGCCTAAAATAATTTTGTCTTAGTAAGTAAATAAATTACAACTAATATACCTAGTATGTAATGCATCAAGGTAAATCAATTATAACGATACCACAATTCATATATCTACCATGGAAGGACGAAAAAGCCCTAGTTTATAAAAAAAAAAGCCCAAAAAAAACAGATTTTAGACTACACAAATTGTGTACCCATACAAGGTATATCAATATACAAAGTTTATCGTTGATATACTTTATACAAAGTATATAAGTGATATACCTTGTATGAAGTAAATTAGTTATAAAACTTGTATACTTTAACGTAATACACAGTAATATCAATTATAATGATTTACTATCAAAATGTGATATACTTTTGTATAAGGTACCTTTGATGTACTACATACTTAATAGATCAAATTATATTAGTAATTTATATACCAAGTATGGAGTCTATCAATAATAATTAATATACCTTTACGTACGTACTGATGTAAATTTGAGGATAAAACTGGAATAAGCAAGAATCTGAAAATAAGAATTCAAATATTTTATCCTATTTACAAAATCCAATGGGATTGTCAAAATTTCAAATATGGCAACAAATTTAGCTACCCATTATAAATATCCAAAATTTTATTCCATTATCATTAAATTTATAATTAGTCATTTAACAAACGCAAACATTGGTTTGTCCATGCATCTATTGGTGAAGATAAATATGGACAAAGGACAACGTGTTTATATCATGTTTTTGTTAAATAATCAAATTAATTAAGAAATTAATAATGAGTTAATTTTTCGAAAATAAATTTAAGAACTAGAATAGAATATTTGAAGACAGTATCAAAATAAAACAAAATTCTAAAATAGGATTGAAACTTTTTTTTTTATATTTTTATATTTATATATATTAAAATTCGACATACTCATAAACAACTATCTACGTTAATGTGTTATTTACCTGTTGCACAAGCACTAGACATGCAAGTTGAGCAATGATTTCACAATCAAAAGTCAAACATATATATATATATATATTAAAGTGAGAGAAAGAAAAAGAAGAGAATATATATTTATAATTAATTCATATTGCCTTCAATTTATAAAATATATAAAAAGATATTAATTGATGGCCAACTTGGGTGGCATTTAAAGGCTAGGAATCAAATTCTCCAAAAAGATGACGAAGAAATATTGAATCCCCATTAAACTTCTGATTGTTAACTTTCTTCTAGTAGATAACAAAAAAGATTTAAAATTAGTTGCCTTTTGGAAAGCTCAATTTATGATTAGATATTAAAAGCAAGATTCTAATTGGAAACCTCGAGTATATAAATGTAGGGTAAAGGTGTCTCCCATATGGTAATAAGGCCTTCCAAGTTTGATTTCTTTTCTTTCTTTGTATTTATATCATGTGCTAAATTACATATAAATTATTAAAATATACTTTCACATCGATCGATTGTTACACTAAAAAAAAAAAAAGAACGAATCTTACAATTTAGAGAACACGGGTATCATGCCGCCTAAAAAGACACAAACAATCAAATTAGTAATAAAATTGGATAGAATACGAATATATTGAAGGGATGTGAATCCCGGAGCGGAAGCGGATTTTCATTGCTGATTTTTGGGACACAAAACCGAAATAGAAAGAAGGAAAAAACAGGGGAAACTTAAACCTTTGAAGAACGTTTCTTCAGTGAATTCCCTTCGAACACCACCACTGGATCTTCCTCGCTATCCTCTTGGGTCTCAGGATCGTGCTTGTGGTAACACTTTGATCGAAGAGAGGGAGAGATTGAGAGAATTTGAGAGAAATCTTGGGAGTCTTTTTCTTTTTTTTTTTTCTGTGAAACCTTCTTTCTAATTCTCCAACACTTGGAGAAGAAGAAGGGTGACGTGGGGTAACTCCCCACGTCAGAAAACCTCCCACTCCCCTGCAATTTTGCAGGGGAGTTAATATTAATATTAATATTAATATATATATATATATAATATATAATAATAATTAATATATAATTAATTAATTAATCAAATTAATTAATATAATTAATTAATATAATTAATTAATCAAATTAATTAATATAATTAATTATTAATCCAATTAATAATTAATAAATATATATATACATAAATAATTAACACTTAATTATTTATTATAAAATTAGAATCATATTCTAAAACATTTCTCTCGTATTAACTATTAGTTTTAATGTTCATCTTATGCACATTATTTTTAACCTATAGTTTTAATATGAATCTTATTCATATTAATTTTATTTGAATCTCATTCAAAAATATCTCTCATAATTTACAATTAACTATATATATTATAATGTATCAATATACATATAATCCCTTAAGTAATTTGAACAATTCAAATTCTTCCAAAAAATTTGATCCTCGTTTTACCCGTTATGAGCTAGCAAGGGGACCTAATAGACCTACAGATCCGAAGTTCCAACGATGCAAGATTAATCGATCAAACTCATTGATCGAGTTAATCTAGATTCGTTAACTACGGGTCATTCCACTAAAGACTCGCAGTTGCACTCTTCTCATTGCATAATGTTTTCGTGTCAAGGGATATACGACCATTAATGACGAGTCAATCCTTCACGAGTGTTCGTAACTCAAGTTGGGTCAAATTACCGTTTTACCCCTGAGTTACATCTTACTCCTTAAACACCACTGCTCCTCTAATGAACAACCCGGTTATGGTCCAACCAATAACCGGAAGTCCCTCTCGGCCAATGAGAGGGTGGGGCCCCTTGTTCAAGTCCCGGATTCAGCATTTAAGGGAACACTCATCTACTCTCCTAAAGTCGGGGAGGAGTGAATTCCATCTTGTGAAGTTATGTTCCCAGCTCCCCACTCGGTCTCGTCCCCAAAAAGGTAGGAATGTTGAGTCGGCGACTCGGGCCACTCTCACCCATACAGATCAAAGAACGAGCCCTCACGGACAGGAGTCCATAACTCACTCAGGATTGAGAATGAGTTGCCTGGTCATCCTAAGAAATGACAATCTATTAGTTAACGGTGTTACATGTAAAGATTGCCTACTTCGCGGTCCGGTCTTATACAAACTCATTGTATAGGATACCCCCACTCGCATGTCTCCACACGAACGACCTGGATCGAGTCGTCTGTAACCTTTACAGAGCGGGCCGTATCCATAGTGTTGCCAGGATAAGATACCCAGACTTATCCATATACTATAGACCCTTTAGGTTATTCACGGGACATTATCCATTCATATATCAGGGGTATATCAAATATATACCCCGTATATCAACTATATACCCAGTATATATACTGTCCCGATTACATAAAAAATAACCTTGGATGTTTAGTTTATTGGATTTTGGACAATGCAAAGCTATGATTCAACAACAAATTTATTGAATAAAACTTTATTAAATAAACATTTATTTTTACAAAATACAAACTACGAGTTTAGGGCAACGCACCCAACAAACTCCCACTTGAACTAAACTCGAGTGGGGTGTACATTATCATAAAGCAAAGGGAAAATACAATAAACTAGGGCATACACTATACCCAATTACATTTCTCCCACTTGCCCTAGACTAACTGTACAAAGCTCGTAAACCTAGACTTTCTAGATGGCCCTCAAACACTTTAGCCGTGAGTGCCTTTGTAAAAGGATCAGCAATATTGTGCTCTGTAGCGATCTTCGTGACAATCACATCTCCTCGCTGCACTATCTCCCGTATAAGGTGGTACTTCCTTTCGATGTGTTTGCCTCTCTTATGGCTTCGAGGTTCTTTAGAATTTGCCACAGCACCACTGTTATCACAATAAAGTGAGATGGGCAAGTGATTACGCTTGTTTACATGCGTAAAAAGAAGGTTTTAGATGCTTTTTTACTATGTTTTAACTTTGTTTTGGACTTTTTCTCGGTCGTTTGAGTTCCAATTCATGCAAAATTCATATATGATGGTTTGTGGTTGGCTTATATTGTATTTATGACATTTTAGGACCATTTGGGAGTGCAAATTAATCAAAAGAAGCAAAAAGACGGAAAAACCATCATGGGAGGCGCCAGGCGCCTAGGAGGCTGCAGAAAAACTGGTTTTCTTCTAACTTTGCCCTTAATGAAACGCATCTTCCAATGCGTTTTGGTGGTTCCAACCGATGCATACGTGTAGAAGAAGTGTTCCACTATCAGTTTGAGCACGATTTAGTCAATCAAAGGAGTTGGAAATGGGTGATCCACCAGCGTTTTAGGACCTACCTAACCAATTCTGCACAACTATAAATTCCAGCAGCTTCTCCACCAAATTCATCAAGCCTTGCTTCCTTCTCTTGATCATTCTTAGTGTTTCTTTGTTGCTTTCTAAGTACTTTTGAGTTGCTTTCATTAGTTGCTTTTAGTTTTTAAATCCCGAGCACTTTACATTCCTTTATTGAGCTTTGTTTTGTTTCCGTTGTTACTTAGTTATTTTCTACCTATTCAAATTTATAAAAATCCAGCACTTAGCTTATCTTTACTTTGCCTTTACTTTATTTTTAGTTAAGAGAATTGTGTTTTTGGAGGAAAGAGCACGTGACACTCCCCCTTGCTTGAAAGAGAAGGGTGAAGCTCTCGATCCCGAGCAAAACTCTCCGTTAGTTAACTTTTGTTTTTCACACATGCATTTCAATTTCAACCATTTTACTTGCTGTATTTTCTTCCATGTGTCTTTCTAAATTCCCGTCTCTAGCCCGGTTATGGATAGTTAGCCTTTTATTTTTAAAAAGGGTTGCTAAGAAGTAGTGTTTTTGTTTTCCACTCATTGCTCAACATGTTTTTCCAAAAAGTTAGGATTTAGAGAAGGCCACTGTAAGTCTTAACAAGTCAATACTGAAAAGGTTGCTTATTTGCATTGTTGAGTGGTTAAACCGAGGAGAGGAGCGCCTTAGACATAAGGGTTCCGGTTAAGTAGCCTAGACATAGGACCTTAACCCGAGGTTGCGACTATTTCCATCCTAAAACTAAGATATCTCTCATAATAGACATATTAGGGAATGTCTTAGGACTTTGAACTTGCTTAGACATAAGTCAAGTGAAAAACGTAGTCGTTGGTTCCTAAAGTAAAATGCATATCGTCCTTAGCGTATCCTTGATTCTTTATTGGCTAACTTGAAGTAATTCGGGCTAGGTTTTATCATTATAAGTCCAAATCCCAAATCCAAAACCATTATTTGTGACCACTTCCCATTTTACAAGAATCACTCATTTCAACATTCACTATTCTTTAAAACTTTAGAGTTTGGAAATTATTTAGAAGTCCTTGAGGATCGATACTTGGATACTCCATCCATTTTATATTACTCTGACAGGTGTGCGCTTGCATCTATAGAATTGTTACCACGTTTAGTGCGTGCGTTCAGCATAACGCCAGTCAGGCAAGTTCATGTTTGGAACGACGTCCAAATCTGTCAAGAACTTTCTAAGCCAAACCGCCTCTTTTGCTGCTTCACAAGCTGCAACATACTCAGCCTCCATCGTGGAGTCTACGATGCATCCTTGTTTGATGCTTCGCCAAACTACCGCTCCTCCGTTAAGAGTGAATACTGACCCCGACGTGGATTTCCTTGAATCCTTGTCTATTTGGAAGTCAGAGTCAGTGTATCCTGTAAGGATCAAATCCTTAGCACCATACACGAGCTTGTAGTCCCTCGTTCTCCTAAGAAACTTGAGGATTCCCTTAACAGCAGTCCAGTGATCATATCCTGGGTTGGATTGGTACCTACTGACTATCCCTACCGCATACCAAATGTCAGGCCTAGTGAAGCATAGGCTATACGTCTCATATCCTCAACTTCTTGAGGTGTCTTAGGACACTGCTCCTTAGACAGATGAATTTCATGCCTAAAGGGTAATAAACCTTTCTTGGAATTCTGCATCGAATATCGAGCAAGCATCTTGTCGATATAAGTTGCCAAGAACATACTAAGCTTCTCCCAAATCCTTCATTTGGAACTCAGTCGCTAGCCACTTCTTTATGTCAGTAAGGTATCCTACATCATTCCCAATGAGTAGAATATCATCCACATACAACACTAAGAAGGCTACAGTGTTGTTGACGATCTTCTTGTATACACAAGGCTCATCAACGTTTTGGTCAAAACCATAAGATTTGATCGCTGTATCAAACCTTATGTTCCAAGATCGAGATGATTGTTTTAGTCCATATATGGACCGTTTAAGCTTGCAAACCTTTTTCTCTTGACCTTGTTCTATGAGCCCTTCGGGTTGAGACATATAAATACTTTCTTCAAGATTGCCATTCAGAAAAGCAGTCTTGACGTCCATTTGTCATATCTCATAGTCATAATATGTGGCAATGGACAAAAGTATTCTAATAGACTTAAGCCTAGCTACAGGGGAGAAGGTTTCTTCATAGTCCACCCCTTCCCTTTGTGTGTAGCCTTTTGCCACAAGTCTCGCCTTATAGGTCTGTACCTTTCCTTCGGCGTCTCGTTTTCGCTTGTAGATCCATTTGCACCCTATGGGTTTTACCCCATCAGGTTGATCTACAAGTTCTCAAACGGAATTTAATGCACTTTTATTTTGCAAGTCTCGTTGATCCTTTTATTCTAGAAGATTGGTGTGGATTTGACGGAATCATAGAAGGTCACATTTGTGCATCAAAAATTGGTGTTGTCTGTGGGGACGACTAAAATCTAAATGTCAAGATGATTGGCGACGAAATGACTGATAACTGCTTAGATTTAAGGAGATCTTAGGAGAAACAAATCGACATGTATTCTGGAGATAGACCACAACTTTCTAACGACAAATGTCATACGACTTATGGGCTTCCCCTACCTGAGGTAGCCGAGGAAAAAAAAAAGCAATAAGTTATGAGACAGGACCCAGAACGAATAATTCAACAAATTCCAGGACACATCTTGGATGAGATAAATCGACGGATTCCAAAACAGACTCAGGGATAAATGAGTCAACAAATCCAAGAAAAGAAAAACAATATATGCTCCCGTCTGAGGTCCACTGAGGAACAAAGCTACTGCAAAGACCTGACAAGCAAATATTATTCCTACCAAGTCTCTTCCAACGGTAAAGTCTCTTCTGCCAGAAAGGTTTCTTTTGCCAACTAGGTTTCTTTCCCAAACCTCTGTCTTCGACCGACCAGGTCTTTTATGCTGACCAGGTCTCTTCCGTCAGTAAGGTCTCTTCGGTCGACCAGGTCTCTTCTGTAAACCAGGTCTCTTCTGTCAACCAGGTCTCTTCTGCAGACCAGGTGTCTTCGGCTGACCAAGTCTCTTATACTGACCAGGTCTCTTTACCTACCAGGCAGATTCAACACTCATGGAAAAGATAGCCCCTGTAAAGGTCAAAATTCTCTGCTATCAAACAGTACGACGACTGAACAATTCTTACTAATTACCGGATTGACATCTACAGAGTGACAAAAGATATCGTGATCTAAAGGAAACGAAGAAAGATCTCATCCGCAAGTGTCACCTTAAGAAATTTGTTGAAAACTCCAAGGTAACTTCCCGCAACTGCCACAACGACAAAATCTCCCGCTAGGGAGATAAGGATAATATTAAGAGGACATCGGGATGAGAATCTAGTAAAAAAAAAGAGCGAGAATAAAAAAAACGACGAATATCACAAGAATGCTACTACGCTACCTTGAAAAGTAACTTATTAACATATGGAGTTTCTACTTCACACAATGGTAAGTTTTCTATGTAATTTTGGTTGTTTATAATTACGAGAGTTTAGGTTTAATTTTCTGGTAATTGCATATTTGGTAGATAACATAATTTAGGACTGATTTTTTGGTAACTGCATGTTGATAAAGTAAAAATATTACGTTTCCAAAGATACTAACTCGTTTATGATTTAAAAAAGCTCCTAGCATCTGCAATTTAATTAATTCCTTATTACTTGAGCAATTATCTAGTTATATATTCTAAATAAGAGTTTTGACATTTGAAATATAATTAAGTCTTTGCTGCTTGAGCGTTTATCTTTTATTCTAAATGAAAATCCCTTAAGTGGAGGCATGGGAAGTAAATCAATAGCTGGTCAAGGAACTCTAACATGGACAGACATAGAAGCAGGTTGATAAGCTAGAAGCCAATCAGTGAAACCAGGGAAGAGAATTCCAAGGTGCTAAAAAAGGTATGCGTACAGACCCATCAAGGTTAAAACAAAAAGCAGGCAAGCCTAACCAACCAATGAAACTCACTGGTAGAAAGCCATTTGGCAAAAGCCAAAATAGGTTAGAAATCTGAGGCTATTGATTGAACTTTGGGTAAAAAACAACAAAAGCCTAATATGTTAGAAATCCAAGGTGCCGACTAAACTTAGGGTGTAAAAACCATTGGCAAAAGCCAAATAGGTTAGAACCTCGAGAGTAAATCCTGGGGTATAAAACATAGACAAAAGCCAAATAGGTTATAAACTAAAAAGAAGTATCACTGGTCCTGCTGAGAAGTTAGATCCCAATGCCAAAATCTAACAGTTAAAACTAACTATATAGCAGAGCCAAAAGACCTGATTGAAGCCAATTATGTCAAAAAGTATGGAGCTAGGAAGACCAACTCATGAAACAACAATCGACCACAACAAAAGGGTACTGACTAGATTCAGGGTATAAAACCATTGGCAAAAGCCAAATAGGTTGGAAACCCAATAATAAACCCTAGAGTATAAAACCATGGGCAAAATCCAAACAGGTTAGAAACCAAAGAGGGGTGGTACAGCTAGCCCAACTGAAAGGTTAAATCCCAAGGCTAAAATCTAACGGTAAAAGTTAACCGTATAGTAGTGCCTAAGAGATTTGATGGTAGCCAACTACAACAAAAGATAATGAGGGCTATGACAACCAGCCCATAAAAACGACAATTGACAGCGACAAATACTCTCAATACTAAGAGACTTGATGGTAACTGTTGGGACTTTCTATACCTTTAAAAAGATTAGAGACTCGTGCAAGTGCACATGGTCACAAGTAATACTCGGAAGTAATCCAAGGTCGAATCCTCAGGGACTTGTTGCTTTTCAAAATCAAGTAATGCAGTGAAATGGTCCAAATATGAAATTGTGATTTAGGAAGAAAAATGTGATGAAATGTTGTCGTTTGGGGTTTTAACTTACAAGCAATTTAATGAAACTCAACATCCTTGTCTCCTACCTTAGTTTTGATGCAAAACATGGAAAACAAACTATGTTGGAAAAATGCATCAGGCGCAATTCCTGGCTTTTCTTGGGATTTGAGTTCTACTCTTTCACTACCGCTTTTGGTTGCTGCAGAAGCTAGGGTAACCTACAATTATATTCCTATGTGTGATTACAATCCTAGAGAATATCTACTAACTCATTTGCATTATGGGTCAGAGGGCCTATGCCTAGGACCATGTTTTATGCGCTTATTCCTAAGTCACATCCCATATTGGTTTCCTATTATTTTACCTAACTCACCTTTCCCAAGGTTGGGCTTTAGTGTATAAATCAAGTTCCCACTAGCCAAATGGAAAAAAGACGTAGAAGTTTATAGAAACCAACCCAAAAAAGTGTCAGGCGCAATCTGGCAAAATTCCCAAGCGTGTTGAAAATCAAATCATTTGACTAAGGCATTCCTCAAGGAGGTTGATAACTAATTTAGAATCTGATTAAATGAAAGTAAATGCACAAGAACATAAAGAAAGTATTTTTCATTGAATTTAAATGAATAAATAAGTCGTACAAGAAGTTCTAGCTTGACCCTCTTCTCTATAGAGCGTGAGGGGAGTTGAAACTCGCTAAAGAACTTTAAAAGAACAGAATGAACAAAGAACAGAAGTAAGAACTCGAATTAAAGGCAATACGAAAAGTAATAGCGTGAAAAACGAAGAAATGAACAACTAGAACGTGAACATGAATCCTAAAAACGTGTTCTACAACTAGAGAGCATCTAAACGAAGATGAAATGAAGCTTGGAAGGAATGATTTGATGAGGGATGGATGACTTCCTTTTATAGCACCATATGTTGGTTGAAACTCCTCTCCATTTTAGGTGGGAAAGGGTTGAGATTCACCTAACCACCTCATTTGGACTTGAACTCACGGTTTTGAACATGTGGAAAATGTCCTCCTTGCCCTTCATTAATCAAAACGTGCGTTGTGACAAATTGCCCTCCAAAAATGCGCCGGGCACAATTCTGCAAAAAACAGAATTCTGTTATTTTCTTCCAACTTTAACCGTATTTATCTCATATTTTTTTCTGAAGTACCATAGTTTGACTTTTATGCAGAAATAATCTATGTATGATATAATTTAAGAATATGTGGTCCTTTTTGGTAAATAATAATGAAAAATGGGTAAAAAACGTGGTCAAACAGGGTTACCGACACATGTTTCTGCAGTAAAAAGTCAAGTAACCAACTACAACGAAAGAGAATGGGAGCTGTGACAGTCAGCCCATAAAGACAACAACTAACAGCGACAAATACAACCCTAGCATGCTTTCTACCTTCTATTTTGAGAGTGGGGGCTATTTTTATAGTAAGATTATTATCTTACTATAAAAGAAGGAATGGACTAAACAACTGAAAAGGAGTGGAGCCGAAGAAGGAGCGGACCCGAAAATAGGTAAGCGAGTAAGGGCCCAACAACCTGGGCAGGCCATAGCCGACCGGGGTCGACGCCGAGCTCTGCTTGGCACCACCTAGACCTCACTGAGACCTTATCAGCACCAAAGAGTTCTCGGCCCAATGGTCGAAAACTTCATTTTTTCTCCTCGACCCTTGCATAACCCGATCCGAGTTGTCTTGATCTCGGCCTTGAATGCAGCATGACCCCACTCCGTTTAAATCTCTTAGTGCATTAGGATTTAACTTATGTAAATTCTAAAGGGAATAGGATTCAACTAATGTTACTCCTAAATATGATAGTAAGCTAAACCCTAAAGGTATGCCTAAAGATCCTACTCTTTATTACACTACAAATCTCTATTATTGGCTATGCCAAAATACTCAACTCTTCACGCTCAACTTCTCTGATTCTGACTCATGCATCGCAGCCTGTGTGACGAGAGCCACGACGATCTTTAATTCTCTTCTATTTCGTAGGTTTCGTAGATCTGTTTTATTCTAGAAGATTCGTGTGAATTTGATAGAATCCTATAAGTCCAAATTTCTGCATCAAGAGTAGCATTCCAAGTTATATAGTGTTTGAGTGTTGGGAATGTCAAAAGGAATTTTAAAGTGGGAAACGGATTTTTAATAGGAGACCTTTTATTGGGCTTGCAAATGTTGTTTAAGGGTAAGCCCAAGATATCTCTTCACACGTGTGTCGTCGTCCGTCCAGTCGGTTGGACAAGTTCGGGTAGATCGCACTCGTGCGAAAAAAAATAAAATACTTTTATTAAATTATATATTTCTTTTATAAAATGTTTAAATTAATAAAAAAAAACTTTAAATTAAATGTTTTTTATTGATTTGAAAAAACATTTTTTATTTATTACAAAAAACGGTTTTCTATTTATTGTAAAATGTTTTTGTCTTAATACATTTATTTTCCTCGCCTATAAAAACCCTTGTGTGTCATTTTATCACACACAGAAACAAAATCTCTCTTCTACTTTGTTTGTTATCTCTACAAATTTCTCTACAAAATTTAGGAGCAATTTTATCTTCGGCTCCAATCTGCTTCGATGAGTGCACATCTGATCTGGATGTTGTGTTAAACTTGGGAGCAACCAACAACAAAATGATTATCAGTTAGGTCGTGTCGAATTTACTTTCAAGGCAGTAAGATTCAATGGTACAATAATTTTTATTCTAATTTCTTATTTTTGTTGCTCTTACAAATTGAAAGCATATTATGAATTGCTTCAATTCGATCCAGTAAGGTTCTTCATAATCGGTCCAAACTCGTACCATTGGATGGATACAATTATCGATGCCCGTCTCAGAGATTGTTGATCTTCTTCAAGCAATTGGGGGTAGACTACATTCTTTTTGGTGACTAGACCGTCGTTGCTCTCCAGATCGCCACTACTGCTACTGCTGGTGTATCTGATGTTCAGTCCGTCGCTGATGCTGATCTGCTTGCTCCCGATCCTGCCGCTGCTAATGTGAACTTCTATCGTCACAGAAAGAGAACAACTATTGTAGATCCGGATAAGTTCGAGAAAGACAACAAGGCAATCCATAGTCATCTCCTCAACCATGTGAATGACTTTTTATTCGATCTATTTGTCATTCCAAAATCCGCAATGATTATTTGGGACACTTTGGAGTCTATCTATCGAGGGGATGATGCTAGGAGAAAGAAGTATAACATTGGCAAGTGGCTGCAATTTCAGATGTCGGATGACAAATCCATCATGGACTAGTTGCAAAAGTACACGAGAATTTGGTGGCAGATGTGTTGCCTAAGGGCATGAAGACGTGTGAGATTCTCCAGGTAAATGTTCCATTCAAGAAATTTCCACCTTCCTGGAGTGATTATCGCAACCATCTGAAACACAAAATGAAGATTTGACTCTACAAGAGTTTATTAGTCACATGCCACTGAAAAAACAAATAGGCAAACAGATAAGCTTTCTTCCAAATCTTTAAATTTAGTTAAAGCTAACTTAATTAAATCTTCTGGTGGAAATAAAGATAGATCCAAAAGGGAAAGTATAGTACTAAGGACAGAGTTCAAGATAAGAAAGTCTTCCAAATAAAATTTTTTTAGGAAGAATAGAGAAGTCCAAAATAATTTGTTATGTATGCAAGAAACCAGGTCACAAGTCCTACCAGTACAATCTGAGGAAAGGAAGGCGAGATCAAAAGCATACTCCACAGGCGAACCTTATTGAGATAAACGAAATCTTTGCGACTATGGTCGTAGAGACAAATTTGTTAAAAAACAAGTCCGACTAGATTCTCGACATTGGGGCTTCCAGACACTTCTGTTCAAACTGAGATCTCTTCCACGAAATTCAAGACTCTAATGGGGAGTAAGTTTTTATGGGCAACTCATCGACTACAAGAGTACTTAGGAAAAGGAAGGTTCTTTTAAAATGTACCTTTGGAAAAACTCTATCTTTGAATGATGCGTTGTATGTTTCTTCACTACGTATGAATTTTGTATATGCGAGGCTTCTTAATACGGCTGGGTTTAGAATTGTGTTTGAATCCAACAATGTTAACATCACAAAAAATGGTGACTTTGTGGGTAACAGTTATTTAGCTGATTGTTTATTTGTTATGAACACAATTTCTACTTCTGTTGCAACGAATGAAGCTAATTCTCGTTCTCCTTATGTTGTTGAGTCTATTGATGTGTGGCATGGTAGACTATGACATGTGAATGTTGCATCAATTAAAAGGCTTAAAAATCTAAATTTAATCAATGCTTTTGAACTACATGAAATTGGAAAATTTCCTGTATGCATAGAGGCAAAATTTACCAAAAAATCTTTCAAACGTGTCACAACTATGACTACTAAAATGCTAAAACTCATTCATTATGATTTGGCTAATTTTAAAACACTACCAGTAGAGGTTGTAAAAATACTATATTTCCTATGATGATGATTTTTCTGGATATACAAAGATGAATCAAGTAGTATATTATTGAAATTCAAAGCTCAAGTAGAAAACTAATTAGAGATAAAGATAAAAAAGGCTAAGATTGGATAAAGGTGGTGAATATAGCGATAACTCTCTTAAATAATTTTGTTAATCGAATGGTATGATACATGAAGTTACTACTCCTTCTTCATCCCAATATAATGAAATAGTTGAATGTAAACATAGAACTTTAAAATAAATGATGAATGTTATGCTATTAACTTATGGGTTATCTCATAATATGTGGGAGAAAGTTATGCTTTCTGCTCTCTTTGTTCTTAACAAGGTTTCTCACAATAAATTGGATAATATACAATACAAGCTCTGGAAATGATACGCGTCTAATCTCAGCTACTTGAGAGTAGGAAGAAAATTTGATTGAGTGGTCGTCGCTAAAATTAGTATAGATCAGACGATCTGTGATATGGGGGTGCTTAGCAAAAATAGAGCTTTCAGACTTTAAAAATCATACATTGGGATCTAAAACTATTGATTGTGTATTTATTGGCTATGTTCAAAATATTTATGCATATAGATTCATGTGCTTAAGTGATAATTCAAATTGGGAATACAGATATGTTGTATTTTTTTTTTAAAATACCTTTTCCATGATTAAAATTATTGGTGAATCTAGTAAAATTTCAAAACAAGTTTTTCCTTCTACCTTTGATTCTATGATATTCTAAACCTATGGCTGATGTTTCTGAATCTAGGAGAAGTAAAAGGCATAAGGTTAGTAAAAGTTTGGGAGTCGACTTCTTAACTACATTTCTTGTTGAAAACTCTGATAAGATAGATAATCATTTTGCTTGCATATATATGATAGATGAAGATTCAAAAACTTATTAAGAGGCTATAAATTCTACAGATCATAGCTGATTGGAAAAAGTTATTGAAAGTGAACTAAACTCCATAGCTATTAATAAAAAATGGGACTTGGTAGATTTGCCTATAGAAAATAAACCTAAAATGAGCAAATAGATCTTTAAAAAGAAAATTAGACCAGATTGTTCAATAGAAAAATACAAAGCTAGATTAGTGGTTATGAATTAAACATAGAAATATGGGATTGATTCTTTCGATACATATTATTTTGTAACAAAAATAGCTACCATTAGATCTCTAATTGCTCTTGCTGCTATTCGTGGCCTATTAATACATCAAATATAGATTTAGAGGAGAAGATCTATATGACACAACCTGAAGGCTTTCTAGTTACTAGTCAAGGGAAAAAACTGTGCAAGCTTAAAAAATCTCTCTATATACTTAAACAAGCTCCTAAAGAATGGTACAAGAAATTTAATGGTACTATAGTAAACAACAGTTAAGAAACAAATTGTTCTGATACATTTGTTTACTTAAAATTATTTGGAGCTAATTGTGTGAATATATATTTATATGTGGATGACATGCTTATTTTTGGTACAAACTTAGATGTCATTAATGATACCAAGTTACTACTATCTTCACATTTTGAAATGAAAGATTTAGGATAAGCTAATGTAATACTTGGTGTTAAAATAATGAAAATTCATTATCATTTTTCCTTATGTCAATCACACTATATCGAGAAAATGTTAAAGAAAGTTGATTGTTTGGATGTTCCACTTGTAAGAACACTTTATGATGTCAGTGTTTGTCTTAAAAAGAATAAATGTGATAGTGAATCTCAATCTAAATATGCAAAGATTTGTCTTAAAAAGAATAAATGTGATAGTGAATCTCAATCTAAATATGCAAAGATTATAGGTAGCGCTATGTTTTTGATGAATTATACTAGACCTGATATTGCATATCGTGTGAGTAGATTGAGTAGATATACACATAATCCTAGTAAATAAATTGGACTACTTTTCATAGTTTGTTGAGGTATTTAAGAGGTACAATGGATTACTGCCTGCATTTTAACAAGTTTGTTGTTGTGTTAGAACGCTACTGTGATGCAAATAGGATTACAGATAACGATGAGGTGAGCTCTACTTGCGGATATGTGTGTCTTTTAGGTGGAAAGACAATTTCATGTAAATCAGCAAACCAGACATGCATTGCACATTCCACAATGGAATCTGAGTTCATAGCACTTGAACTAACCGGACAAGAAGTTGAATGACTGAAAAGTCTTCTTGGAGACGTGCTTTTGTGTGGGATATCAGTACCAAAATCCCTACGCTGTAACTCACAAGCTGCCAGGACATGGCAAGCGAAGGCATATACGCCTAAGACATGGAGCTGTGAAACAATTATTGAAAGATTGAATAATCTCTTAGAGTATGTACGGTTCGAAAGAAGCCTAGTGGATCCTCTCGCTAAAGCAGTAAAAAGGAAGGTAACTATTGAGTCATGTGCTTATATGGGACTAAAACCCTAATGCATTATTATAAATCTGTAACCTTTCGTTGGGTGGTTTACGTGTAGACTTGATGGATTATTGATGAATTGTGTGAATCCATAACCCTTATTTTGGGTTGTCTGTGCATGGACTTGATGGATTATTTAAAAAGTCTTCATAGCTCAGTTTTGAGGAGTCTGTCGATGATAGACTTGATAGAGCAATAACGCGATTGCAGAGGTGGAGTCGCCTTTATGAAATAGTTAAATGGTCTCTTTTTAAAGCTTTCATGGTGACCTAAGGTTTTATATGCATGGCCATTACATAGTACATGGTGTATATCGCATAATCGAAGATAAGGACTAAAACATGTCGTGGTGGTCTCAATCATACTTACTGAAAGTTCAAGAAGTAACTCACTTTCATTACTTTGGTTGTTACCTTACTTCACTACACATCAATTCAAATCGAAAGATATTAATGCTCAAGTTTATTTTCCTATGTTCATAAAGTTTGTTTTAATTTCACCTTTTTGTCATTCTTGAGGGATTGTTGGGATGTCAAAAGGACAATTTGTTTTCTAAAACAAAAGAGTGTCTTTAGTTGTCCCACATGGATGGATTTTAATGTGGGAAATGGATTTTTAATCGGGATCTTTTATTGGGCTTGGAAAGATTAGTCCAAGATGTCTCCCCATACGCGTACCACCACTGTCCATCCGCTCAACAGTTATACCCGTCCTGTAAATCTCACATGCTAAGAGGCTTCAAAACAATTTTAATGTTTAGTAATTATTACATCTTGAACTCGTTAGCTAGAGAATTATATCTTGGAATACAATGGTGACGTGGCATATTTCGACTATAATATGTTGTCACATGCAATGTCTTATCGTTAACCACAACATTGGCTCGAACTTTAGTAAGTCAGAAGATTGGTTGGTCAAAGAATAGCTTTGCAACTACGAGATCGGTCATCCTTCCAAGTGGTGCGGAATAATGTGATCCTAGATCACATTAGGTGTTGCAAGAATTAAAATTTATCTCACAGGATATGGTGCACTCAAGTGACACTGTTTGAGCTTCTTTGAACTTAGTCGTTGGTTGCCAATTGAATTAGATGGCGGTAGATCCATTCGTCTGTGCCTATATATAAAAACCCTCATTTTTTCAAAATTCAGGTCCTTTAGAATCCAAAATTTTTGCTTTATGTTAGTTACTTTTGCTTTTGTAATTCTTAATAAAATAGATAGATTGTCTTCCTTTGAGGGTGAGGTTAAGTTGGTTCAACCTCAGGAAAATCAAAATGGTATCGAGCTTAATAATCCTATAAAGGGACTAAGTAGATACTCTGTTACATTGCTTAGAAGAAGGTCAAGCCTCCACCTCTCGCTGAGGTACCCTAGTTGTCCATCAAAATGCGACAAGGATATGCTCCCCTTTTCCAATGCAAGAACTTCATCGTGGACAATGTGAAACTTAGGTTGCCCGTGGCATGAGACTTCAGAAAATCCTCCTCCGGTGTTCATTAGTTTCTACTCCTAGATGTTTGAAAAGGGTTATGTTACCTCTTCACCTCTGTGTTAAATTATTCTTCGCTCACCCAGGTCGCTGATGCTTTATCATATATCTCGAGTATTCTCTTGATCGCTTGACAGTCTCTTTTTATAGTTCAAAAGAACATTAAATTGTAATTTTCATAATTAAAGTAGGACAATAATTATGTATTTGTAAAGCAGAAAAAGTATGGTTTTATTCCTCCATTTTAAGAATAATTTAGAATCCTACATATGGAGACAATAGATCTCCTTGATGCAGACCCTCTTTGACTTACACGCTTGGTTTGGGACCTTATTTAGAAGAACTAAGAAATTTATTGCACACATCTTATAGTTAGGTTGCTCCAACATTCCGCAAACCCTATTTTAGCCATCACTTTCATAAGAGAGTACCATTATTTTCGTACAACCTGCTTATATAAGGTTTTGGAGATATCCTGCCCTTTCTTTCCCAACCTTCTGTTATTTACAACATAAATATATTCAAAGTTAAGAAGAGCATTGTCCGATATGGGTTTCCTAAGAAGTAAAGTTGATTGATTGGAAGATATCACCGAGTTCATGATTCGTTTGAACTTGTTTGCAAGCGTTTTAGTGATCTTGTACATCATGTTGCATAAGCTGATTTCGCAGTAGAAAATCATGCCATTTGGCTCGTTTCCTTTTAGAATCAGCACTATTGAGATTTTATTGAACTCTTATAGATTTTCAATTCCATTTAGCACTCTTAAGCATACCTTTATCGTTACTTCACCTAATATACCCTAATATTATTGGTAGAAAAGTGCATGAGTATCATCGCGTCTTGGTACTTTCATAGAGTGCATGCCTTTGATAGCTATCTCGATTTTTGTAGTAGGATAAGCTTTTGTGAGATCTGTGTTTTGATCATATATATGTAACTTTCCTCGCGAATCAGTCCATTACCATGTAGATTTTATCTTATTTTAAGTTTGACATTTATAAGAAAATCTCTTGTAAGTGATTAGTGGCTATTTCCTTGATTTATTCTACAATGGTGCACTAATTCCTCTCTTGTCCTTGATACCTAAAATCTCTTTCCTTTGAGAAGCCCTTAAATGGAACTCTTTAGTATTTTATGTAGATGAAACTATTTATTATTTTTTGTCTCCCTACTTAATCTATTCTTCCTTAGACTTCTATTGCTGGTACATTTGATCTTGTTCGTATAAGTATTTTAGCTCTTTGTTTAGTCCATTTGCTATATTAGTTCGCCTCTTTTAAGTTTTAAAGGTTTCTAATTTATTTCTCCTTTCGCGTGATTGCTCCTTTTACCAAACTGTCAAGGTGTCTTCTTGTCCATCTTCTTTAAGCAGACTTCCAATTTATTGTGGTACATTTTTCTAATGATCTTGGTGTCAAACCTTGTTCACAATATTTTTGCCCTCCTCAAACTTTGTCAAACAACTTTCCTCAAACGGGTTGGTTTTGGGTATGCCATGACATGTGCTTGCGATTTCTTCCTCCATTCTCCAACTTCCTAGCATAGGTATGTGATTTGAGTTATTCCATTTTAGATTTTCATATAATCTAGTGAAATCTCTGTCTCTTTGATTGTCCTTTCAATATAGCCTCCAAAAATGGATGAATATTCAGGTTTAGCTATTTGAACCACATTAACATAAGTCGACCGGTATTGCTTTTGCTAGCAATACAAAAGTACTAATCAAAACATTATTTTTTTTTTCATTTTTCCACTAATATAGGTTCTTCACAGTGTCTCCATAAGAAAAACTAAATCGGGATTAGTGCTTTGTACTATATAATATAGCACTCGAAATGATTGGAGGATGTGCCGTTGATAACCCTAAAAAAACGGAGTTATTTATAGAAGAAAAGCCTAGAGATTAACTAAGAATAGTCACACCAACACTAACTCTACACTAATTTTATGCAAATATGCCTCAAGTTTACAAACATCCTTGCCATGATAGATCATGCTGAGAGTTATGAATAATGTCTTAACTTTAAATGTTTTGATGCAGCATTATTGATGCTACAACATCATAATAAAAAAGGGTAGAAAATAATAAAACTGACAGTGACAGATCTTTACCCAGGGAATTACCATAGTAACACGGAGGAACACCTAAAATGTTGAGTTGGGGCCCACTTTATCTATTTGGTTGCGCTAAAATCGAGGAGGGTATATATACAAACATTGAATGCTGCCTCCAAACATTCCTTTCCCATCAAATCATCTCTCACTCCAAAAAAAAAACTCCCAAAAAGCGGTAAGAAGACAAGAAGAAAAAGAAAAGGAGATTCAAAGGAGCTTCTGAAGCACGAGAAATCTGAGCTTATATTCATCAGCTTTCCATTTGTTCTTCTCGTTATTATTGAGTATTGAGCTAGTTGTTTCTTCTCCTTCATTTTTCTTGTATGGCTTATCGTAGCTAAGTTCTTATTATAAAGAGGAGGCTGTTGTGAATTGGTTTTGAGCTCTAAACTTGTTTGTGTTTTTAACGATGATATATACCAAGTTGAAGTTTATTTTAATGTTTAATTTTTAATGTGCTTGATCAACATATTGAGATATCTCTTTATTAACTCTTGAAAAATTGTAATAGGTAGTGTTTAGCTTCAATCCGTAGTAGATCTACTTAAGTTTAGAGTGTGGGCGCTTAGGAATAAGGCTCATCTAGTAAGGCAAGAAATTGACTCATATGCTGTTGTGTTTGAGTTAAAACTTAATAACATAAAATGTGGGAAATCTGGGAAGATTTCATGTCGGTTTAGCCAATATATTAACATCATTGATGTTGTATCATTGTTTACGTGAGCTCATAATAAGACACCTCAACTCTTACCATTTACCTTTCTTACATTAGTAGTTAACACCCTTTAGCTCACTTTTCTAAATCAAACTATATTCACCTGTTATTCTTATCAGTTAATTATCAAAACTTTTATGCACTGTTTCGTTTAAATTCCAAAGTTCTTTTTATTCAATCATACTTTTGCAAAGCTTATTTGGTTTTCTCAAATAAATATTGAACTGTTTAGTTATCAATCTACGTGGATTCAATTTTTTTATTACTTGCCACAACGATTGTGTACACTTGCACAAAAGGTTATAAATCGTTCAACAACCTCTACTTGTAGGTTATGACAACAGACCCAAAATGACATACATAAACCAGAAATTGAGATTAGTGAACTTATACTTTCCTTTTGGTTTGTCTACAAGAAGTAAGGATTTGTCGAAAAGTCAGAGTTCATTTTGCTTGATTAATTTCTTGTTTCACTAACTTTTGAAGGAGCATGAACAAACGTTTTTACCTACATCGAACGATATTTGATGACATCTCCTAAATTCTTGGCATCCTGGTCTTAAAGAAATATATATTCACCAATTTGGTTGATAAGATGTTGCAAACCAAAGTATTTCTTAAGTGTTTGTTTGTAGAGTCAATCTTGTCGTCATTTATTTGTACTAAAGCTTATTTTACATCTACTATTCTAAGGCTATCCACTACATCGACTAGTTTGTTTTCCTCCATTCCATTGTTGCACTACTTCATAAAAAGGAGGGGGAAATGTGTATATAAAAATTGTCACCTTATAATACATTTTATATATGTTTCGGAAATCAGCCTATTTATATAAAGGAAAATTTAGGTGATAATTTAGGTGAGTCCGTCCCCTATTTAAGTGGTACATGGTTTTACAGTAGATTTAGATTCTAGTGGAAAATGATTTGATTTTACTGTTAATTAAGTTCATTTTAAAAACAAATTTAGTGTTAAATTAATTTTAGATTCTATATGTCACTAACTAGCTCGATGATATTTGCACTTAGATTTTCATCTATATTAAATAATGTTTAGCTTAGTTTTAATATTTTTATTTGCTTTTTGGATATTTACCTTTGATTATTGTTACAATTTTTCACCAGTGTGTATATATGCTTAATACCTCAATGATATTTGCCCCAATATTTGCATCTCTATCAAATAATAAGTAGTTAGTTTTATGTTTATGTTGGTTTCTTGCATATTTACAGTTGATTATTTGCACAAATTTCACCGATGTGTATATACATAACTATTTCGATGATATTTACACTTAGGTAAATATGCATAAAACCAACAATAATATGCCTTAAAGGTTGACGGTCCATTGTCTTAAGTAAATCTAAGTAAAATGAAATGTAGATATTATTGAGTTAGGTAGGCCAATATAAAAATATATATATATTACATAATCCATAAATGAGAGGTAAATATGCATTCAGGTGAACAAGTAAGAAATCTTGTCATGATTACAAGCAACATATGTAAATAGAAATAGTTCCACAAATCCATAAAGGAGAGGTAACTCAATAATAGTTGCACCAAGCTAAATATGCATAAAACCAAGCAAATCAAATACTGAGAGAGTCAATAATAATAAGTAAATTCAAGGAGAATGGTTCAAAACAACTAGTTACTTAAGCTTCTTCTTTCATCCATATATCTAAAAATGAGAAGTGTAAATATCCATAAACAAGAATAATTCCATAAATTAAAAAAATGAGAGGTAAATATGCATAAATCCAAGTAAGGAAAACAGTAATACAAGTTATCAAAACAATAAAATAAATGCAATAGTTTACTCAATTTCTAAGAAGCATAAGTTATTCTAAGGGTCTTAGCATTTCCCTTCCTCTTCCTTATTTTATAGTTAAGGAAATGAATCATGTTTCTTTTGAAACACTCTTGAAGATGTTATACCTACGACCTTTAATCGTTGAGTCCTTTATGTTTTAACATTTAAAAAATGATTCTAGTTAGATTTACGTACATATATCTTGTAGTTGGAAATGATCTTATATCAATGTGTATAAAATATAAATACACATCCCTAACAATATCAAAAAAAAAAAAAAAGAGGAAATGGGTTATTTAATATTTTTTAAAATTTTAATATTTTTTTTTTAATTTTTTTCTTTATAAACGAAGTCTCATTTAAATAGATGCTACGAAATCTCAATTTCTACATAAATCTCAAGACTGTCCACTATTAGCGTGCCTTCTAAATAATGTTGGAAATTCTTGCCCACGCGAAGGACAACTCGATTTAAAAAATGAATATTAGACGAAAGAGCAACCATGATTGGGTTGTGTAAGAGGAAGGGGTGTTATGTGGCAGTGGTGGTTACGGCTTGAACGAACGAAAGAGGCAAGGACGACGAATGAAACGACGACGGACAAGAACGACGGATGAAATGACGAGAAGAGCAGGTGGAATGGTGTTGCGTCCACACAATCGTGCTGACAACACGTGCAAGTATACACGAAATTGCCGATTGTTGTACGAAACGAGGTCAAATTCATAGGGACTTTGGATAATATTCTAAACGATGTTCACATATACCAAAACTGTAAAAACAAAGAAATATAGGTGTTATGTCGTAACTAAGCAAATATAATAAACAGAGCAGTAAAAATCTCAGTAGCAGACACACTTTGCAGAGCTGATAACAGGAAGAAGAAACAACAAAGAATATAGAAATGGTGAGTTAACAGATATGGAAAACTGGGGGAGATTCAACATGCATTCACAGACTTCTCAACCTACCCTTTAGCTTATAAACATTCATTAATGCCCAAATCAACTTCGTTCCCTCCCAAAACACCCAAACATGGATACTCACAACTCCATTGCTAAGTTTCCAAGCAATAAAAACAAGTTCTAGTCATAATTATGGGACCCCATTCATGAGCATCTACAAAATACTATTGAAGAATACTAATCACAAATGAAGCAAGTCGGCAAACCGTAAGCCCTCCCGGATGAATACAAAAGCTAGCATACATAACAAAGCGGCCAACGATGTTCAATAAGATATAAGAAATTAACACAGCTTCTTTTAAAAATAAATGGAGTAGCTAAAGTTTTGGTCGTTCATCAGTTACAACATATGAATCTCCCCAAAATGGGGTTTAGCTCATGGATAAAGAAGAAAATACAATGGGTAAAGGAATAAGACAACTCATCTCATGGAATAGTAGAAAAAACCGAAGGAATAGATGACAGCTCGATACAGCAGTGGAATATCCCTTCTGTCTTCAGCTTTCTATCCCCGAACATGAAGAGAATCATCCTCCTTATCGTTTAAGCTCTAAAACACGTGCTTCTATTAGGATCTGTGTATTGCAGCTAGGGTTAAATGTCCCTTTTATATCGAGTTCTGTTTTTGGGGCACTTAGCTGAAGATTGTACAGACACGGTAATCCCATGTCTGGGTTGTTACTACATAGTGAATCCATGCTCCAGCTCTACTTCGCTCCAGCTTTCATCTACTTTGTCTTGAAAATGCTTTGCTCACTCTTCCCTTGATTTAGCACTTTCTCTATGCTTACTCTTCTACTTCCAAACCTGTGCATTTACACTTGAAATAAAAGCATTTAGTTCAATATTTACCTCAAGCATTAAAGACGTAGGACTTTTAGCTCGGATTTCATTTTCTAATCTTTTCTAGACTATTTGCGAGCTAAATTCGACACACTTTGACAATTCTCTACATAAAAACACTTAAATAAGAGTTATCACACCCCCAAACTTAAAATCTTGCTTGTTCCCAAGCAAAAACATGCACTTTTCCCTTGTTTACCAATGAAAGAGTGTTAGAAATATGCACTTCAAGCAACCTGCCCCATGCCTTAACCTTTCATTTGGATCAAGATTGCTAGAACTTAAATACTCTGCTAAGTATTTCAACTAGAGCAAAGAAATGAAAGCAGCCTAAGTTTGTTCACACTCTGGAAGACGCTATTTTCTGCCCAACTCTAGCTTCCTTTTACTTCCCAACCTCAAGTATACTTCTCCTAGAGATTCCTTTCTCAAGCCCCTTTCACTAGCCTAAACCTTTAGCCTTACACTACCAACTTGGGCTACTAGCCCTTCCTAATCCTACAGCCTCTTTATGCTCTAGATGCGGGCTGCCGCCCCTCCTTTATTGATGATGTGTTTTTTTTAAGGGTTGAGTTACAAGATTAGAAAGATTCATGGTTTTATACAATTGCTAATAAAGATGTAAGAACTTAAAGTTCACTTCCCCAAACTTAAAATGTTGCATTGTCCTCAATGTAGTTAAGGACATCTAGAATGTAATGCTCTAGCATACCCCGAAACTTAAAATTAGGAATAAAAGGATGTACGCTATCAAGATATATACATGAGTGTGGAGGGCTAATGCTAACAACTAAGGGGATCTAAAAGAGGAGGTTCATGCTAGCTATACAAAGATAACGGTTGGCTTTGAATAAAGTGCCATTGTAATTCCTGCCCAAGGTAAGCGCTACCTGGGGCCAGTACTACAAGAGGGATGCTAGGGCATGGGCAGGCAAACATGAACTAGAGAGCAAACAAAAGAAAGCTAACTCTTGCAAAAATGCTCCAACATCTATAGGAAAAACTGCACACTTGGCAGGCTCTAGCATCAAGACTATAAACAAAGGGCAAGACAATATGTAGGCATTGAGAACACAGGATTTCTAACGAGCTTTCTTCATTAATTTCACCAAAAACTGGGGCTTCACATATTGACTGAAAAAATAAAATAGAAACTACTTAGGCAAAAACATAAAGACAGAATTGAAATGCAGAAAACAAGAAATTGCATAAATTACAATACAATCTAAAAATTGAAAGACATTGTTGGGGATTTGGTTGTTAAGGCAAAAAGGAAGGGCACTTCCTTTTCACGTGTCAAGCAAAACTTCCTTCTAAGCTCTCATCATCCTCTGAAGAGTCGTCCTTGGCTGATATTCCTTTTTAGAGCTGCAAGACTGCTCCAACAAAATCTTCAGGCCAGTAGGAGGTGCAGAAGATACAGACGGTGCCGCCGCTTTTAATCGCTCCAATGCTGCCAAAATGCCAGCATTCTGCTTCTTTGCCTGATTGGCAAAGGTCGACTGCACCTCCTTCATACGCATTAGTTGCTTTTGGAGCTTTGCAAATTCAGCCATCATGTCATTGATGGTCATTGTAGGCATTGCTCCACACTTAGTAGGGTCTTGGAGCATCATACGGTTCAGCGTATGCTTGTCTATCACCGGCTTGCTTTTAAGGGGCTTCTAGTCATCTAGAACAGGGACATCTCTACGGAAGAAAAGCTTGGTAATGAGGCTAGGGAAGAATAGGCAGTCGGATTGCTTCGCAACACATTAGGCGATCTCCCTATGAATGAGCTGGCCAACGTCTATTGAGCGCCCCTCTAGGATGAAAGCTAACAGAAGGACCTTGTGCTTTGTAACAGACGAATCATTCGTTGTCGGCATGATTCGACTCTGAACAAAGTAGAGCCAAACGTTAGCTTCGGTATTGAGCTACCCAAATTTGAATCATCGGGCGCCTTTGTCAGTGACCTGCCAAAAGGCACCTTCAACCCGTACGAGCTATAAGGCATGGTCAAGCTTTCTAATAGAGGGCTGCTGGACAAGCTCATTAAACTCGGCTCCCGGTTGCTTGGGAGCTTGAGGATTTTGTTGATCCTCTCTAGCGTCTAATCCACCTCGACCTCCCATACCACTGGTCGTCCCACCCTGTCAGCATCATAGTTGGAGTAGAACTCACGCACCAGTGATTACGCTTGTTTACATGCGTAAAAAGAAGGTTTTAGATGCTGTTTTTACTATGTTTTAACTTTGTTTCGGACTTTTTCTCGGTCGTTTGAGTTCCAATTCATGCAAAATTCATATATGATGGTTTGTGGTTGGCTTATATTGTATTTATGACATTTTAGGACCATTTGGGAGTGCAAATTAATCAAAAGAAGCAAAAAGTCGGAAACATCCTCATAGGAGGCGCCAGGCGCCTGGGAGGCTGCAGAAAAACTGGTTTTCTTCCAACTTTGCCCTTAATGAAACGCATCTTCCAATGCGTTTTGGTGGTTCCAACCGATGCATACGCGTAGAAGAAGTGTTCCACTATCAGTTTGAGCACGATTTAGTCAGTCAAAGGAGTTGGAAATGGGTGATCCACCAGCGTTTTAGGACCTACCTAACCAATTCTGCACAGCTATAAATTCTAGCAGCTTCTCCACCAAAATCATCAAGCCTTGCTTCCTTCTCTTGATCATTCTTAGTGTTTCTTTGTTGCTTTCTAAGTACTTTTGAGTTGATTTCATTAGTTGCTTTTAGTTTTTAAATCCCGAGCACTTGACATTCCTTTATTGAGCTTTGTTTTGTTTCCGTTTGTACTTAGTTATTTCCTACCTATTCAAATATATAAAAATCCAGCACTTTGCTTATCTTTCCTTTGCCTTTACCTTATTTTTAGTTAAGAGAATTGTGTTTTTGGAGGAAAGAGCACGTGACACTCCCCCTAGCTTGAAAGAGAAGGGCGAAGCTCTCAATCCCGAGCAAAACTCTCCGTTAGTTAACTATTGTTTTTCACACATGCATTTCAATTTCAACCATTTTACTTGCTGTATTTTCTTCAATATGTCTTTCTAAATTCCCGTCTCTAGCCCGGTTATGGATAGTTAGCCTTTTATTTCTAAAAAGGGTTGCTAAGAAGTAGTGTTTTTGCTTTCCATTCATTGCTCAACATGTTTTCCCAAAAAGTTAGGATTTAGAGAAGGCCACTGTAAGTCTTAACAAGTCAATACTGAAAAGGTTGCTTATTTGCATTGTTGAGTGGTTAAACCGAGGAGAGGAGCGCCTTAGACATAAGGGTTCCGGTTAAGTAGCCTAGACATAGGACCTTAACCCGAGGTTGCGACTATTTCCATCCTAAAACTAAGATATCTCTCATAATAGACATATTAGGGAATGTCTTAGGACTTTGAACTTGCTTAGACATAAGTCAAGTGAAAAGCGTAGTCGTTGGTTCCTAAAGTAAAATTCATATCGTCCTTAGCGTATCTTTGACTCTTTGTTGGCTAACTTGAAGTAATTCGGGCTAGGTTTTACCATTATAAGACCAAATCCCAAATCCAAAACCATTATTTGTGACAACTTCCCATTTTACAAGAATCACTCATTTCAACGTTCACTATTCATTAAAACTTTAGAGTTTGGAAATTATTTAGAAGTCCTTGAGGATCGATACTTGGATACTCCATCCATTTTATATTACTCTGACAGGTGTGCGCTTGCATCTATAGAATTGTTACCACGCTTAGTGCGTGCGTTCAGCATAACCCCAGTCAACCAGCTCCGTCAGCATTAGCATAGGGGCCGCACGGAAATGCTCCCACTTCAACTTCATCACACCCTCCATTACAAACTGGGGCTAGGTAAGGATGGTGATGGGGGTTTTGTTTTGCGAGGCCGGTAGTGGATGTCGTTTTGGGGACCACTGGAGGGTGGATATCCTCGACGATGATACGGGCGTAGAGTTGGCTGGGTTTTTCGGGACAGGCGACCGAGCAGGAGTAGGGGCGGTATTTCAGTAGTTATGGGCGACGGTGTGCTTCAGATTGAAGATGGATTGTAGATCTGAGGAGTGGTGGGTTTTCAATAGCGGGTAGAGGGTTTTTAGGCCGAGCTTTCGGGAGGGGGATGGAAAGGTTTTGGCAACTTGACTGGGGGTGGCGACTGACGGAGGCAACGGATGTTTCGAATCGACTGGGTGTGATCCAAACTAGCCGAAGTATACTGGGCGGGGCTTTGCTAACCAAAAACTTCTGGTGGTGGAATCTTCTCCCTGGCTTCTTGGAAGTCGCCGCTAGAGTCCTCACTTGCCAAAACCTCCAACATATAGGCCTTCTTCAGATTAGCCTTACCGTTGTAGGCCTCGCTTCTCCTATTCCCAGTTTATTGTAGATGGATAAGGGCATAAGGTTGATGCTAGCCCCCAGATCACATAATGGAAGCCGGATTCTATGTCCTCCAATGGAAACAGGTATGGTGAAGCTCCCATGGTCCTTCATCTTTGCTGGAATTTTGCTTGTGAGGATATTTCTGCAGGCTTTGGTCAACGCCATAGTCTCATACTCCCCTAGCTTTCTTTTCTCTGTGGGTATCTCCTTTAGGAACCTAACATAGTTTGGCATCTGTTCTAGAGCCTCCACCAAAGGTATATGTTAACATGGAGTTGCTTCAACACGTCTAAGAATTTCTCAAACTGAACGTTTTGCTCTTTTTTCTGCAACCGTTTAGTATATGGTGGTGTCGGTCTGTATTCTACTGGAGCATCTGAAAACTCTACCTGCTTTCTCTTCTCGGGCACTCTAGTATGCATTGATTCCACCTTGGATGCCTTAATCTCCACTGGGGTGACCTTCTCACTAGAATTATCATGAACTTCCCTTGGTTGCTCAACACTTTCGCTTATGAGATTCTCCTGATTCTTCCTGAGTTGGCTTGCTCAAAGTCCCTGTAGCATTCAGACGTACCGGAGGTAATGCTTTCCCACTTCGTAGTGTAAGAGCCTTACATTGCTCCTTGCCATACCTCTTCGATCCTTCAGTATCGCTCGGCAATGCTCTATAGGGTCTGCTTTTCAAATAAATTGCTAGCCTACTTGCAGCTCCAGATTTCTTAGTGATGCAGCCTGACTTTGTACCGTGACATCATTATTGGCCATATACTTCTTCATCAGCTTTTCTAATGATGCAAACGATCATTCTACAGGCTTCTATGCTACCACATGAGCTTCATTCGCAAATCCTGGGGGATAACTTCCTTTCTGCTAATATGCTGGAACATTGGATGTATCAGCATTATTTCCTCCCTGATTTCCACTCGAAGTGGAGTTGGGGTGATTTCTCCAACCAGGATTATACGTGTTGGAATATGGTTTGTTTCTGCTTTTTTGTAGATTACCAGTGCAGTTATTATAATGATGGTCTCCTTCGCAGAAGGAACAGGAAATCCCATAATATGGCTGACATTCGCCTTGCCAGCAGATGCTCCCACTGTGCTCTACTGTATCATGCTTCTCATCACTAAGTCAATCAGGTTCTTAATCTTCGAGTTCAGAGCAGAGTCTGACTCAGATTCGTTAAGTCCCTTGCTTCCTCTACCTTAAATAGCTTTAGGGTCTGACCATGAATGGTTGTTTGATGATATCCTCTCCAAGATGTTGAATGCTTCAGCATAAGGTTTTGCTAGCAATGGGTCATTTGCTGAGGCATCAATGACCAAACGTGTAGCATCGTCCAATCCGTTATAGTATATTTCGATCTGGCTGCATCTTATGATTCCATCATGAGGGCATTTTTTAAGAAGACGCTTGAAACACTCCCAGGATTCGCTCACTAACTCCCCCGCAAATGCTGAAAGTTGTTGATATCGCTTCGGTATTTAGCATTTTTGTTGGGTGGGATGTACTTCATCAAAAAAATTTTGGCCAAATCGTCCCAACTTTAAATTGATTGTGAAGGCAGCGACTCCAACCAAGTCCTGGCTAGTCGTGGCTTCATCTCTAAGTGAGTAGGGGAACAACTTAAGTTGCAGACTTCCTTGCTGCATCCTTCATCGTTAAACGAATTACATACCCCCACGAAGAACTTCATATGCGAACATGGGTCCTCAGTAGGGTGTCTATGAAACTGGCCCACTGTCTGGAGTATTTGAAACATCACTGGTTTAAGTTTGAACTTTGGGACTGCAATTTGAGGCTCCATGATTACTGGGTTGAAGTTATAAAACACCGGAGCTGCGTATGCCCTGATTTCTCTGTTGATGTCATCTGCTAGTAATATAGCATTGAAAGGGGATACTACCACCTCAGGGTCAGCAGCAACAGGAACCCCATATACTATTTCCTCAATCCTGACATTCGGTAGTAGTTTCAGATTTGGGTTGGGCGAATGCATGGTTGCTTCAGCTTGGACTCTTTTTTGTTCTCTTCGATTTCTATGGAAAGTGTGTTCTATCTCGTGATCGATGATATATTCCAAACTCTCAAATCGTTCATGCACGTACAACCACACAACAATGTGAAAAAAAGAAAATTCGATTAAGCACCGTATCTACAAACACTTATGGTTTAAAATAAAATCACCAAGTCCCCGACAACTACGCCAAAAACTTGTTGCGTCCACACAACTGTGCTGACAACAGGTGCAAGTATACACGACATTGCCAATTGTAGTACGAAACGAGGTTGAATCCATAGGGACTTTGGAAAATTTTCTAAATGATGTTTGTAGATACCAAAAGTGTAAATACAAAGAAATATAGGTGTTGTGTCGTAACTAAACAAATATAATAAACAAAGCAGTAAAAATCTCAGTAGCATACACACTTTGCAGAGCTGATAACAGGAAGAAGAAACAACACAAAATGCGGAAATGGTGAGTTGACAGATATGGAAAAGTTTGGGGATTCAACATGCATTCACAGACTTCTCAACCTACCTTCTAGCTTACAAACATTCATTAATGCCCAACTCGACTTGGTTCCCACCCGAGACACCGAAACATGGATACTCACAACTACCGTTGCTAAGTTTCCAAGCAATAAAAACAAGTTCTAGGCATGATTAAGGGACCCCATTCCTGAGCATCCACAAAATACTATAGAAAAGTACTAATCACAAATGAAGCAAGTCGGCAAACCGTAAGCTCTTCCGAGTCAATACAGAAGCTAGCATTCAGAACAAAGTGGCCAACAATGTTCAATAAGATATAAGAAATAAACACAGCTTCATTTAAAAACAAATGGAGTAGCTAAAGGTTTAGTCGTTCATCAGTTACAACATATGAATTTCCCCCGAAATGGAGTTTAACTCATGGATAAAGAAGAAAATACAATGGGTAAAGGAAGAAGACAGTCCATCTCACATAATAGTAGAAAAAACCGAAGAAGAAGATGACAACTCGATATAGCAGTGGAATATCCCTTCTGTCATCAGCTTTCTGTCCTCGAAAATGGAGAGAATCATCCTCCTTGTCATTTCAGCTCGCAAAATCGTGCTTCTATTGGGATCTGTGTATTGCGACTAGGGTTAAATGTCCCTTTTATATGGGGTTCTGTTTTATGTGCACAGCTTAAGATTGTATGGACACGGTAAATCTCATCTCTCGGCTATTACTGCGTAGTGAATCCATGCTTCAGCTCTGCTCCGCTCCAGCTTTCATCTGCTCTATCATGAAAATGCTTTGCTCACTCTTCTTTGGATTTAGCACTTTCTCTATGCTTAGTCTTATGCTTCCAAACCTGTGCATTTACACTAGATATAAGAGCATTTAGTGCAATATTTACCTCAAGCATTCAAAACTTGGTACTTTTAGCTCGAAATCCATTTTCTAATCTTTTCTGGGCTATTTACAAGCTAAAACCGACACACTTTGACAATTCTTGCATAAAAACACCTAAATATACACTAGAATTACTCTCTTTTCGAGACTTATCACATGGGGTGGCTGGCAGTGGATCTTGATCGAGTGCGGCAGATGACTTAATGGGATGGCGGGCGGCATGTGGACTGATTTCTAGTGGGTTGCATGGTGGCAAATAGCATACGAGATAGGGGCAGAGAGCTACAACTAAGAATGGTTGGGTAGCAGAAGCGGACGAAATGATTGGGCAACGACCGTCAAGTTGCAACGGTTGAATGGTTGGGGCCGGTGGAGGTTGGTCTCTGGTGATGGAGTGGTAGCAATAAAGCCATGGAAGATGGGTTGTAGCAGTAGATGGAGATGGGGTTGGTAGTGTGCAAAAAGGTAGGGATGCTACTATGCAAAGTTTGAATTTCTCTACTTCAAGTCAAAAGGTTAGGACTCTAAATTTTTCACTAGGAATAATCATATTTACCCCTCCTGTTTTGGCCTTTAGATTTTAGATTTATAAATTTCAAAATCTAAATTAACAGATTATTAATAATTTTTTATATATATATTTTAAAAATTTGATTTCAAAATATAGAGTATTAATTTTTAAATTACATTTAATTTATTGATTGTTTGATTAGATATAGTTTATTCCCTACGATCAATGTCGGTTGTTCTTGCTATTTATTAAATCAAATAAATCCCTAAAATTAAGCATATATACCTAATTTGTTATAAGGGTATATTTGTCTGAGAAAATCATCTAGGATTAAAAAAAATATCTTTTAGTCATTCATGCAATATCTGATATGTTTTGCAACTTTTTAAATCACGTAATTTATTTTGGTCATTCCTACCGTTGTCCCTTATATAAAAGTAAAATATCCCAAAAAATGATTTATTGCAATTTAGGCCCAACGCCCAAAAGAAAATCTATAACTAAGGGCAGAAAAGACTAGCTTAGGAAAGAAGCCAAAAGACATATTTAGAAGTCTAGTTTAATTTTCTAACGCTAAACTTTTATAATACTTAGTCTTAAGGTTGATAAAGAGTGATAATTGGAGATTTGTATAGCTGTATATTTATGCATTCAATTTGTATTTACTGCTGTAATTATTTCCTTTTGTAACAGATTAGATATTATTTACTCTATGCTATATTAGTGGATTTTCTTTATGAAACATAGCCAACCTAACTGCTATATATGTAACCTTTTGTTCATTTAATATGAATTCAAATTTCTTTGTAAAACCATAAACCATATTATGGTATCAGAGCTTCTCTATAACTAAGTGAAGGTTAACAAAATAGTGCAATTTTTTTTTCTTCGTTCTAGATGTAGCAGTCATGGAAAGCAACACTACTTTGTCAACTACTCTTGCTAGATCTACTTTGAAGACACCATAAATCATGATTTTACCAACTGCTGCTACTAGATTTTCTTCAAAGGTACCAAAAACCTTACTTGCTCGAAATTTAGTTTCACTCAATGCTTCTTCATAAATTCCATTTAAACTAGTGAAAATGGTGCCAACTATTCCTTTTGGAAGTCTCAAATAATCAATCTTCTTTTTTACTACGGTTTTTTGGAATATGTATATAGATCTCATCCATCTCCACCTCAACTGACAACGGTTACATACTCTAGACATAGCAAGATCGGTTAGTTCTTCTTGGCTTTCAAGCTACAGTTGGCAGCATATTAGGCCGGTTAATTAATAACTGCACCACGTCTTTTGGAGCATGGAACAAATTGGAGATTAGTTGTCTAATTCTTCAAATACTCGAATGTTGTCCATACTTTCCTCACTTTTACAAGAAAATGGAAAAAATGTTACTTCTTACCTGAGTCACATTAAAACTCTTACTAAGTATCTTGCCTTGATTGGAAATACGCTGAATAATGTTCAAATCAAGTCATATGTACTAAATGGTTTGGTTGATGAGTATAAGGAGCTTGCTGCTGCAGTCTATGTTCGTGACACTCCTATATCTTTAAATAATTTTATGAAAAACTACTTAATGAAGAAATTGCCATTCATCATGGTGTGTTTAAAGAGGAAGAGCAAGTGCAAGTTACTGCACAACTCGCTCAACGAAAAACCAACAATGTTAGAGGTCATGGTTTGCGTGGTGGTTCTGATATAGTTATGAAAACAATTCGGGTGGTCAAATGAACCAATAATCACGTCAAAGCTCTAGCTACAATTGATGCACGCCTCGCAAAATTTTTTCAACTAACTCCCATTGGAGTGCAAACAATTTCCAGGGTGATCCAAGTCAATCAAGAATTGTATGTCAACTATGTGACAAAGCGAGTTAGACAGCAAAATTTGGTTGTACCCGAGAACGATTGATAACTCTACATAAGAGAGTATTTTGTGAGCTAATTTTGGTTTTAATTGTGTGGAAATGTGAGGATCCTTGTTAAAAGACCATGGAAAATAGTAGAAATAATTTAGTTCGGCCTCTGAGCTTTAGAATTCTCAATTTCCTCAATAGGAACGAATTATGCTTAATTATTGATGTGTTATGCAGGAATTGTATAATTTGTTCACGACAAGCTAACTGCTGCCAAAATTGGTAGAGTGTTTATGCTGGAGCTTAAAGCTGCACGGATGTCCAAACACATGTGACTGCGCAGTAACTCTTCACATCTGTTTCTCACTGTGTCCGTACAGCTTCCAGGGGATGCCCTAAATTTTAAGGACACGATATATAAGGAAATGTTACCCTAGCCACAAAAAGGAGGGGACAGAAAAGAGATTCACTTTGGAGAGCATTGAATTCAGAGAACATTCCCCATTTTGTCCCCACCTTTCTTCGAATAAGGAGCTAAACAGAGTGGTTGTTTTCCTTCGAGTCAACATTCTGCTGCTGAGTAAACTTCTAGTTCTTTGTTGTCTACTTCAACGATGGAACCCATTTCTTTTCTCTTCATTTCTCTTTTTTCTTCTGCTATGAACTAAATCCCACCTTTGGGGGATGAGATAGTTGTAACCTTTTTGCTTGCTGTGTGTTAGTGACCTTAAATATTGTTCTAGTAGAAGTGTTTTTATTCTTCCATCTCATTGAATTTGTTTGGCCAACTAATTTAGTGTGTTTGCTTTCTTGAGGCTCGGGAGAGTCCTTGTTGAGTGTGATTGCTTCTACTAGCTTTAGATCTCTCTCTTTAAAGTAGGATGGTGAGTACTCAGGGACGAGGCTCACCCTATTGTGCTTATAGACTAATTTTATTGCTTGCTTTTATTATAACGGGAGTTCGGTTTAAGCATGTTTGGATATTTCGAAAGTGAATCATGCTGGCCTGGGCATTCAGTATTTTTGGGTTACCAGAGCATAGTTCGAAAAAGGATAAAAAGCATATGAGCAACTCTTCCTCAATTTATCTTTAAATAGTTTCTTCTTTGCAACTGCGTGTTTTTTGTGTTGGATGCTCCAGCATTGTACCTAAAAGATTTCTGTAGCTCTCGATTTTACTGTTTTTTACTGTTTATTTTTAGATCTATCATAACACTTCAATCAACCCATTTTTATTTTACATTTTGGTATTCTAAACTACTTAGTCGAAATATAACTCTAATCCCTATGGAGATGGCCTTGTTGGTACTACAATCGATCATTTAGTGTATACTTGCACTAATTGTCTTCTAGATGTGAGGAAGCGAACAACGACCATCCTATATTTCATCGCCTCTTGAAGCAAATCTAATAGAAGAAAAGTTCAACTTATCCAACTCCAATTTGGTACTTGACTCTAGTGCAACACATCACATCACATGTGAACTTCAAAATTTATCCATGCCTTATGATTATGTTGGCAATGAGGATATTACGATCCGCAATGGTAATGTGATACCTATCTCTCATATTGGTTCATCTATTATTAATTATCCTAATAGCTCGTTTACACTAAATAATGTTGTGAAAACAAAAACAGTGGCAATAGAGTAAAGATGATGAAGACACAATAGACTTAAGTGGTTCAACCAAGATTGGTCTACGTCAATTGTGCAAGGATCCTAAAAGGCATTTTATGGATGAAATGAATCATATGAACAAATTAAAAGAATGAAGAGAGAAATTCACCCTCATAGCCCTCACTCACACTCTATTTATCTTTCTCTGTTTTGTCTAAAATATTTTTCTAAGTAATAACAGACTTGAGGTAGATCTAATTTTCCAAAATAAATTAGTTAGCTAAAACTTAACTAATTCTAAATAGATCGGCTCACCTCAAATTAAAAAAAAAAAAATCTCGTTTATGTTGCTCAATTTTTGTAAACAAAATAAAGTCTCCGTTGAATTCTTTCTTGACTATTTTCTTGAGAAGGATTTGAATAGGGGTCATCCTTAGCGAAAGCCTGGAGTAGACATACCATCTATTAGTGGTCAACATCTCCCTACAAGCTAGTAGGAAACTCAATATCTATCTATGTGTGACTGTCTCTTCTCCAATTTGTCATCAACGTATTTGTCATCCTTCTCCCAACATACAAAAACAAATTCTTGCTAACAATAAACTTCCAACTTAAATTATGTCAGCAATAATGTTTTATGGGATTCTTGTTTGTGCACAAAAATCATAAACTATCGTTTACAAACTCTTCCATTTCCTTTAATAAATAATTTCAGACTTTATATTCCGATGTGTAGGGCAGCACCAATAACTTCTATTGGAAACTCAATACTCTGTTATTTTCATTGACTACTTTACCATGTACACATGGTTTTATCCTCTAAAATCCAAATCTCATGTAATTGATACATTTAAAAAATTTTGAGCACTCATTGAAAATTATTTTCACACCACAATAAAGACCATATATACAGATGTTGGGGGAGAATTTCGAGTCTTATCTTCTCTTTTAGCTAAACTAGGCTTTCGACATCTCATTTGTCCACCATATCCCTAAACATTTGGGTTCGACTTAGCGCAAACATTGTCACATTGTTGAAACAGGTCTCACATTACTCACATTGTCACATTGTGGTACCAATGCCAGACCACTGCCATCGCATCACCATCCTCTCACCACCATGACACCAATCAAAATTTACCCACCTTGCCCATTCCTAACACAATTGTCCCACCATCTACGCCCATCATAATACTGTCGTTGAGGCCCTAATCTTCCCATTTACCTCAAGTTCACACACGCATATACATATCTACTTTGAAAATAAAAAATCAAAAGCTACAAATGGAGAAACGGAGCAAAGGGGCATCCACGTGTCACATCACGATTCGTCCCAACCATTAGGAATCCCAAAGACTTAGTAGTTGATTTTTAAAATATACCCATCTCCAAAATTTTGATGAGTTGACTACAACTCTAGAACTCCTCCTCTACCTCTCAACTCATATACAAAGCAAATTTATCAACCTTCTCTACATAACTATTTTTTCTCAACCCTTTTTTCCAATAAGATTCGACATCACCCACAAATATAATTAACACGCCTGTTTCTTTTTACGTACCACACAGCAATAAAGGCAAACGAAAAATTAAGCTTTTTTTTTTTTTAACCAAAATAGTAAACTAAAAATATTAGTGATGATAATGAAAAGAAAGAGAGATAATGGTTTTTAAAAGATGAGGTTATCTAATTTAGGGAATATGATGGAGGAAGCTGAATGGTATACAAATGTAGGGTAAAGGTGTCTCTCTTTTAGTAAAACTTGTCACTTTTTTCTTTAGCCTTGGAAGTTAGCGAAGGGAAGGGAATATTATAAATTATTAATTATCAATATCGATATCAAGTGTGAGCCCCAAAAGGACAATCCAATTGGCAAAGGTTTAGGGTCTCTTGGTCATATTAGAGGTCTCAGGTTCGAATCTTCCAGTGAGATTAATACCAAAAACTCTTGATGTCTACTGAGTCTGGACTTTGAGATAGGCTCAACTCTCTTTGAGTATAAGAGAGCAAAGTTCCGACTCCCAATTATCTCATATAGATATATATTTCAAAAGGGAGAGAAAATGAGGGGTCTTATAAGCGTTTAGGCGTTTCACTTCAAATTCAAAACTATAACTAAGAATTTAAATGTAACGTCTTGCTCTTTTCCTTCCCAATGACTCTCCACTCTTACCTAACGATCTTGCCCCACAGATCTTTTTCTTCTTCCTTTTTATTTATCTCTCAAAAACAGAAGCTTAGATGTATTACTTTCAATTCAATATATTTTCTCTCTAATTTTTGTTGACAAGAAAAATACAAAAAGAGGTAAGGAAAAGAAAAAAACACCATTGGCCTCACGTCGTTAAAATTTTCATATCAATCCGCGGTGGCTAGGGTTTATCAACTCCCTTTACGTAAATTATATGTCACGCCTATGTTACTTTTCGTTTGTAATCTTTTGTTATATGGTTATAGAGTGGAACCAAGAAAGAAGAAACATCATTTTTCATTATAGTTTATACCCTTTAGTCACCAAGAGTCTTGATTACGTTCTCATTTCTTGTTTTACAGTTTCTGTTTTCCATTTCTCATTTCCTGTTTCTTGTTTCTAATCTTTTTAGAACTTGAAAATGCATTTCAGTTTGTTGTCTCTTGATAAATGAAATAGGAAGACAAACATGTTTGATAACTATTTTTTGTTTTTTGTTTCTGATGAGAATATATACTTTTAAGTCAGGTGGGTGTATTTTTATTTTTAGTTAAAATAAAATTTAATAAATATAATATAAAAAATATAACATAACAAAAAATATATATAATTTATTAATAAAAATATAATTTACAATATAAATATCTTTGATACAAAAGTATAAATTATTAGCTTTAAATTAAAAAAATAAAATTTCAAAATAGTTAATTTGAATAAATAGAAAATTTTGTTAAAGAAAATATAATAACCTTAAATAAAGAATAAATTTTTAAAATATTTTAAATTACAAAATATAAAATTAAAAACAAAAAAGAAAAAAAATCAGCCGTTTGCGTGTAAGGGGCGAACCCCATACATGGGAGAGAATTGTGGAATTTTGGTATTCACGTTCACGACAAGGCCATAGTTTAATTGTATGCATTTTGTCACAATATATGTTATTTAAGCTAAAACAATTTTCTCTAGTTTTTAAAATTTGGTCATTTTTCGAAACGTTTCTCAAATTTTAGAAATAATAAATATGATTGGTTACCAAAAATATCTGTTTCTCAAAAAGTTAGAAACAGAAACAAGGAACAATAAATTGGAACATTATCAAACGGACCCTAAACTTTCAAAATCTATGTTTTGATTTTTTTTCTCTCCAATTTTTTAGTACGACAAATGTGGAGATGAGGAGTTGAACTTCGATACTCTAGGTAAGGAGCACGATGTATTGACCCTTGTGTTATCCTCGTGTTGGCTTTATTTAAGTTCTTGAACCTTCCCTTTCTTATTTTGATCTCTAAAATCTTGAAACATATATTTTAGTGCCTAAACTTCAAAAAAGTAATAATCTTAGTTCTTACCTTTATTTTTATTTTAACAAATTAATGATAAGACTTCAAATAATAGATACTAACACATATTATTCGAAAGCGAGTATTGGTAGACGAATTTTAAGTGATAAAATAATACAACAATGACAAAAATCGTTTTCCTTCCAAAATTTAAAAGTGGGAGAATCAGAGCTCATGAATCAGAACAATTATTTTTAAAAAGTTTATTAAAAACTAAAATAGAAATATTTTATAAAAATTAAAGATTGAGTTGATTGAGGTGACAACAACGGACGACTAACATATGTCCCTTGCAAAGATAAAAAAAAATGTTCGATACGAGATATTTGACAGAGATTGCATCGATGTCTCAAAAGAAACCAAAATTAGATGAATTTACGAGGAATACCATGACGGTGAATGGAGACTGTGCCGATGGAGGCCGTGAGAAAATCACAGCCAAGCCAACAACCAATTCATGGGAGGAACAAAGGCATATATAATTACCTCACAGTCACCCCTCGGTGATCTTACGTTATATGTTTTTTCTTTTTTTTTTATTATAATTATACAAACAGTTTTATTTTAAGATATTATTTAGAGAGGTTTTGTTTTCTCAATATACCGTGAAAGTTGGATTATTCGAAAACTTTTTTGAGACTAAATGTGAATAGATTCATTTTATTCCATTATTGGCTTTCTTTTATTCACTATATCCTTTCCCGCTTTCCAAACATAGACCCAAGGTGTCAAAGATAGACGAATTAAAATAAAATATTAGAGATATTTTTAATTAATTTTTAAACATTTTTTAAAAAATTAATGATTGAATATAAAGCATATATGAATAAGAGTTTTTTAGGACTCTTCCATTAGTTTTTTTTTTTTTTATGTTCCATGTGTAGAAAAATTCTATTTTTTTTTATCTTTTTTTGAAAATTACAAGGATATGAATAGTTGTAGATAAGAGGGATATTGAGATTATAAAAATATGATTAAGAAAGATTTAATCGAATTAATAGTTACTATGTATACTGACAATGTGCATATTCCTTTTCGATGACTTAATCTTCAGATTTCCAAATTTTGGGATAGGTGACCTTTTCTAAGGGATTTTCTTGAAGCATGTGAGTGACGACAAAACAGGTTGAAAAGATTCGCCCAAATTCAGATTCAAAATCCTGTACATGAGGCTTTAAAGTATACATAAATAATTCTCGATCATATATGGGTATTACCATAAATAGTTATATTTTTCTTAATTAAAAATCCGCCAGAACAATATTTCAAAATATTTAGACTCTAATTTTTAATTTCTTAAAATTTTAATTTCATTGAAGCTAAAAAAAATGTTTTTTTTAGATTACACAATTCAATGTCATACATTTTTAAGAATTTGTTGATTACATAAAGAATATTAGTCTAATTACATGAAATAAAATATTAATATTCATAGAATATATATATATATATATATATATATATATATTATTTAAAATGCGATATTTATGTTCCATTATATAACAATGTTAGGGAATGGATTCGATATATCCATAATTTTCTGTCTCTGTCTCCATCTCATCCTTACCTAAAACAAAAAATTTATAACACTTCATTTTCTCTCTTCTTGTAACTTCTTTTCAGTTCTTTTTTTCTCTTTTTTTTTTCCTTTTGGAAAAAATCTTTTAGAAACTCCGACATTATCTTAATGGTCCTTTTTAAAAAAAAAATATATAAATTGGGAAATTATTATTTGACAAAAAAACATATCCTCTTTCAATTCCGTTCAATTCCCTTAATTAGGCATTTACCTTAAAATTTAAGGTACAACTTCACTACATTTTAATAATTTTTTAGTATAAATTTGTTGAGAGTGAATTTGAACTGATCACAACTTTTTGATGGAAGATAGTATCTTAATCAGTTGAGTTATGTTTGGTCTGGCACTAAAAATTTTAATCTTCTTCTGAGTGAATCAAATTTAGATAACAATTTTATGGGTAGAAATCGATTTCACTATGAGAATTAGGGTTCAACTATTAAGAGAGAGAGAGGAAAAGGGCTACTTGTGCTTCTTTTAATTTGACTTTACATCCAAATAATTAAGTTGACGAATGAATAAAAAGGAAAAGAAATAACCAAAGATTGTGACACAATAAATGAATAATTTGCTGTCTTGCATCACTTTACACCAATCACAACAACAATTAGAAACAGTGATTTCTTGTTAATCACATGTGAATTAATTAATTTGTACTTAAAAAGAGAGATGACAGCATTAATTTGCTTGAAATATGAAATTTAACTAAAGTAATTAGGGTAAAGTTAAACAATGAATTCGATAGTTTTTTTTTTATTTTTTTAAAATAAATTAGGTTTTATTTGTTTGTGTTGAAACATTTGAATGCAGACAGAAAAACATAAGGTCAAGTCAATTACATAAAAGACCACAAAAGTCAACTACATATTCTTCATTTTGTAAAGTAGTTGTCCTATCATAAGACACTATTATGAGATTCTTTCTTTTAATTAACCCCAACTTTTATTTTATACTTTTTATTAAACTTTATATTACAATATTCATTAAATTCCCACCTGATTGTTATGTGATTTGGCAGTATTACTCCAAACTTGACAATGAAACTTTGGAACTAATGTTGACTTATTTCCATTGTACAACCACAATATGGAAGAACATTTTTTGTTGTCTACCCAAACAACTATGCAAACATATATGCTTGGGGGTTAAAAATTATAACAAAGTTTAGGGCAAAAAGACTCATGTGCCCTTCGCAATAAAAAAATAATAAAAAGAAAAAAAAAGAACTTGTGTGTGTTACTAGGTAGGTTAACTTTCCTGTTTAACTTTCCATTTCTTTAAAGTTAGATATTAAATAATTAGTAAAATTAATATATATTTATTATGTAGGAGCCTGCCGCCCTTATGCCCCTATACCTGGGATACAATATGCGCACTGTCTCCGTACTCATACATACGTGCAATGAGTCATTGTTTGGTGGAGTTGCGTTACATGTGACTTAACCCAAAACTTTAAAATATTTCTTAAAGCCCAAAGCAAGGTAAAATTAATATTTTGAAATAAGTAATTCTATTTTTTGAAATTTTTGGCGGGTATTTGGGTCCTATTCTTAGGGTTGGATTGAACATTTCAAAGCTAGATTATTTCAATATTTTTATAGTTGAGTCGGAGCATTTTATGGCTTGATTTTGAGTGCTTTCTGAGTTGAGTTTGATTTGATTATTGATTCATGGAAAATTTTTATTTTAATTTAAGAATGTAGTTTTATCATTTTTTTTTATTTTTTAATGTTTAGTTTTATCAACTTACTCAAATTTATCCCTTAATTTGATAAAAAGTGATACACAAGATTTTTAAGTTTTCATAGAAATTTTCATATTTACATAGCTTCAATATCGACACATGAAGTAAATCGACATCTCCATTTCATGGGACACCAATAAAAAAAATAAAGATATTATTTCAATAAAATATCACTAATGTGGATATAATATTAATAATAAAAATATTTTAACTTATGTTAAAAAGAAAAGATCAAAATGAATAATGTAAATATATCTTATTACTTTTTTTAATGATTTTTCAAAAAAAATATAGATTATTTTCAAAAAAATGATATCTCCGTATTTCAATTAATATTGACATTTAAAACTTCACGATGATAAGATATTAGTTAATTATAAAGTCCAAAAAACTTGTATTAGTAATTTGTAAATAAAATATGTGAAAATAAGACCTTAATTCACTTTTTTGTTTCAAAATGTAAATGCTATTGTATCGTATTTCTTGATGACTGGTGTGATTTTTATTTTACCTTTAGTAAAAGAAAGTAGCATAACAACTGTAAAATTGAAACTCATTAGTGGGATCTTTCCTAAATGTTTTCAATTTTATTAAAAAATAAATCCCGCGGCATAGTTTAATGGGTTAAAACATCTATATTTTCGATTAAATGGACGTGAATTCAAATCCCTACCTTCATATGTTATACTAAAAAACAAAAAAGAAAATTTCGGTATTTTATTATTATTATTATTATTAATTATTCGATAGTTTATATATTTAACATTTCTAATTATAATAAATATAACAAAATTGATCTCCTTTATGATGCGTGAAAAAACCATCATTAAATTTTAAAACCTATACTAAATTTGTTGTTGAATAGCATATATCAGTAGAAATATAATCAAACATTTAAAATTGATTTCTATTATAAATTAAATAAGCTAACAAATATTTTATTTATTGCATTTGCAAATATAAAAATATTGGACTTTTGACCAAAGGCAATTACACACCAAAAAAAACTAAAACACAATTTTTTCCTTAAATACAATATGTGAGGTGAGGATTTGAATTTAGGACCTTCTGATCGAACACAAATGCCTTAACCTATTAATCTATGCTCAGGTTAGCAAAAAAATTAAAACACAATTATAACGGTAGTAAAAAATATATATAATCTATATCAATAAAAGATTACTATGATTATCACAATCCAATATTTAAGTGACTCTATACTTTTTTTTAATGAAATAAAAAAATATATGATCCCTTCAAAATAAACTAATTATCACGAGGAACTGTATCAATAATGGTCAAGTTAACCTAACTTATAGTGAGTTAAGAAATATTATCGATCATAAAATCGAAGATTAAATCCTCAGCTCATTCATAGATTATTGAACTAAAGAAACGTAATAAACGAGGTGTGTTGATGTGATGGATGTCATTGACAATCAAAGAGAACCTTAACATCTAATTAGGTAGTGGATTTGAACTCCAATCTCATCATCCACATACAAATTTTGATATTTCTTCCCATTCATCAAATGCATATGAGATTATGTTGTTTATTTTTTTTACTTTTTTTATTTCACAGTTCTTCAGGTTAAAACCTATAATAAGATTAAAATTGTAATATCTTTTCAAGTTAAGATGTATAGTTTGATGGAATATAAAATTTTAGGTAAAAAATGATTTGTTCCAAAAGAAAAAAATATATATATCCAAAATTAATGAGTAATTAAATTTTTTTTTTTGGAGTTCATAAATAAAAGTTAATTATACACAAATACTTAAAAAAATCTTAGAAATTATTCTTCACCTAACTTAGGTTCGTTCATAATTGCTTTAAATAATCACCTAGAAATCAATTTCATTTATTAAACTCCGCATTCCATAAACTTTAATTAAATATAAACTTTTTTTTTTGTTTTTAATTTGCTCTTCCATCAAATATATTCCATAAAAAGCCGACAATGATGGCATTAAAATCAGCTCATATCATTGAATACTGATCCAAATTTTCCAAAAATTTTGCTTTAAATTCAATTTTCAAAAAAGCTATAAGATATATTAAAATGGGGGAACAATTTTAATTAATTAGATTGTTATGAAAAAAAGTGGGTGCAATTGCATGGAGGGTGTAGGTGAGTGTGTGGCTGGTAACTCAATTAATTGAGTTTGGAAACCCTCTTTCTATAATTTAGGTGGTTAAATTGTCAATTGAAAGAGAGGTTTTTTCAAACTCTAATTGACAACAGATTAGAATTAACCTACCAGATTAATTAAGTGCTAGAATGTACCACTCTATGTTCATATCAACACATAAATTCATGGGGTTTCATTTGTTTCTTTATTGTTTTTTAATTTTCTTAAATTGGTATGAGAAAAAAGAGAAAAAAGAGAAAAAAGAAGAAAAAACCAAAAACTAGCATTATTGTGCTCCGTAGCTTTGTTCTTTAATTATTTTCAAGTTGAATGGATTTGATGATTATTTGTTTTTTGTTATTATCTGTCTTTGTCAATTAAACATAGTTAGTGATCAGCAAATGCAGCAGACCTTGCTCGACTTGGCTTCAACCATAACCGAAGGGTTGGGATATATTTAATGGTAGATGTGAACTTCTAGTGCAAAGGGTTTAAAGATAAAATCAATCTCACATTTATTAAGCTTTATCAATAGTATATATATGCAGTATATATATGCAGTGAGTGGAGACCATAGCAAACCGTAACAGACTAATAACAAATATAACAGATAAATATAACTGCCGCTAACTAGTACACATAATAGTAGAGACGATAAATATAGCAAAACCTTTACAGATTGGAAAGGCTGCTTCAATCTTAACCAACCAAAAGGTTGTGAGATTATATAAAAAGAAATAAAAAAAAATGTTAACCAAATGGTTTAGTTTGACTTAACCATAAAGATAGATGGAAAGGACATGGCTCGACGCGAGCTGATCGGTTGGGTTTGATTTCATTGTAAAAACAGATATAGTGAATTTGATTCAACTAGAATTCGATATCAACCAAATGATTGAATTCGACTTGATTGTAAGAAGAAAAATGTGTTGGGATTGGCAGAGCAAAACCACAATCGAAAGGGAAAAGAATTGGAAGAAGAGGAATGAAGAACCGCATGGGAGCTGGATGGGCACGCTGGTCGAGGAGGCAGCGTCGAGATGCTACATCGCTGCAAAAGTAGGAGATTCACACTGAAGGAGTCGAAGCGTTGAGATGCTGTTTGCATTGGAGGTGCGCGTGTTGAGTTCGCGTCCGTAGTGTTGAGACACTATGGACAGCATCCCAACCCTGCAGCAATGTGTTATAAATACACATCATTTTGCTTCGGGTTTTCTAGCCGTGAGATTAACATCTAAGAAAAAATTCAAGGGTTTTTTTGTGGCATTTTAGAGGCGGCGGCTGAGGGTGTTGGTAGCAAAGGGGCAAAGCAAGATCGATGTAATTTGGGGTAATTGATCTTGTTCTATTGTGAGTTTTTAATTCACTATGTTGTTTTAGGATACTTAAAAGCTAAAGGACTTTTGTTGGGACCTCTAGAGGGTGAATATTTGGGGGAGATATTTGTGAGCGCTTGTACCAACTCTTTATTAGTGGAACCTGCATGTGAGCGGATGACTGGATGTAGTCATTGTTGGGCGAACCAGTATAAAATTATTTGTGTTGTTACTGTACTTCTCAATCTCTTATTTTTGTGTTGATTGGTTTGTATTTTGCTAGATAATTTTGGAAAGAGAAATTGTGTAGGACCTTAATCCTTAAAAAAAATGGTGCTTAAAAGCTTAAGGCATGCACAATTGAATTCTGTTGAAAATTGTATGCTAACTTAAGCATGGAGAATGGAGGCATCCATATGCAAGCTACCGAAGGCTTTATGAAAATATGGATGTCATCATGTATAAATGATGTACCAAAATTAAAATAATGTTAGATGAATGCATTTACAAAGGTGTATTTTGGCCCAATGTCGTGGATGGAAAATGATAAAGCAAAGATGCTCTTATGAGGCGATGTGTATGACAATACATATGCCTTCATTTTGCTTTTACTTAACCAATGAATTTGGCTTTATTAGAATGAGACTTTTTTTTGTTGTGATATAAAAAACAAAACCATGAGAGCTTATACCCAAAGTGGACAATAACATACCATTCTAGAGATGTAGTCGGCCCATTGTTTCCTAACAAATGGTATCAGAGTCATACCCCTAACTTAGCCATGTGGTTATCGAGAAATCTATTGTTGAGCTATCAGACAGGATGTGAGCTCCTAGTGAAGAAGTATTGGCCTTGTTACATGTGATGTGCTTCAGTTAAGCCGAATGACTTGGTAGTACTTTGTTCAAGGGGAGGATTTTTTAGTGTGCGACTAAAGTCACACATTGGCTAGATAAGGTGAAGTTCATGGGTATATAAGTGAGAGACAATATCTCCATTACCGTACTATAAGATCTTTTGGATAATACCAAAAGCAAAATGGACAAGCTAATTGAATGAAGTTTGCATGAAGTTTTTGCAATTGTTGGGCTAGTACTCAATGGTTGGGCTAGGAAAGATAAATTTCACAGGTATATAAATTAGAGATAACATCTCTATTAGAAGGATTTATGCCCAAAGTAGATAATATCATATCATACCTTTTTCTGGAGATAGGATAATAGCAAAGCTCTCAACTAGTTAAAACACTTATTTCCGACCAAATGGTCGTGAGTCCAAATCCCTACTCCCACATATATGATTAATAAAGAACAACCTTTTTTAGAGTTTTGCAACTTAAAAGAAGGGAGTGTGGGATTAAACTTCATCTTAAAAATACATATATAAGTTTGTTATTAGGAACCCTCAGAAGAAGGAAAAAAATAACACTAAAGTGCCTAGAAGTTACTTTGGTCTCTCTTTCTTTTCTTCTACATTTCTACATTACTCTCATTTAAGGCGTTTTGATCTGCCAACATGAACTTAGCTCAACGGTAATTGCTATCTGGCTTTGATCAAGACGTCATTAGTTCGAAATTTTTCCACCCCACTTGTTGTACCAAAAAAGAAAACAGCGTTTCGATCTCTCGAGTATTTTCAACAAAATCTAATGTAGAAAAATCTGGAGATTCATCCTATATAACACACATACATATACATAAAGTTTAGCTTCAATTTTTAGCATATGTTTTACCTTTTTTTTTTCTTTATCTGTTTAGAGCTTTATTAATTCTAATAAATTTCATCAAAGATCTATCAAGTTAAATACTTCTATCTTCAAACTTTCTTCGATGCTCCATCTTAGATGGTGTAACCATATTCCTCTTCAAAAACTTGGGATATGAAAAGATGTAAAAAGGAAGCAAAAACTTCATTCAGTTAGTGAGTTTCTCCTCCATTTTTTTCATTCAAGAGAAAGGTTTTATTGGATGATCATTTTTCTTTTGTTTAAAGTGTCTCGTTTTTTTTTTTTTATCTTTCTCCCAACAACAAAATTTTATATTCTTCTTTATTATTCTTTAATCATAGTGTGATTCATGTCTAAAAAATAAAAATTTCTTATTGGTGAACGATTACGACTAGTCTTCCTTCGAATAATCAATCCCTTCTTTTGTCTTTAGTCTTATGATTTTCAGACTCTTCTAAAAGAAGTTCTATCAGAAAAAAGTTTAAGACTTTTTTCCTTTTTCTTTTTTTAATGAATCGCATATGCTTTTAAGTAATAGATTATAGAAATTATGATTGTAGTTGAAAATTTTTAAATGAAGTGAATAAACCACGAGCAATAAGTCCTGAAATTAAAAATAAAAAAGAAATAACAAATTATTGTCGATGAAAACGATATAGATTCCAAAAGGAATAGTCAAAATAAAAACTAATAAAATTGTCACCTAAAAGCTGGAAGTTCATCTAAATTTGTGTTATAGATTCCATTCGCAATAAATTAGAACGGTTTTTTATATTCATTTTCCTAAATTTGTGAAAAGAAAATTAATTTAGTTTTCATATTTTGTGAATTTTAATTTTACCCTTATTTGTACTAGCATTTTACAATCACATCCCTACATTTTAATATAATAATATTAACAACCCGACAAGTGGTTATTTGGTTCACTGTTTTGCCATGGTTTATTAAGTCAGAGTTTGTATGTCTGTGTTTGGTTGGTGTTAAATATAGGTTTGTTAAGTCTGTGTTTTGTATTTTGTTAATCTGACTTTATTAAACTTGTGTTGGGTTGGTTGGTGTTAAGTGTAGGTTTGTTAAGTCTGTGTTTTCTATTTTGTTAAACTGACTTTATTAAACTTTGTGTTCGGTGGGTTTAGTTTTAATTTTCTTTTAAAAAAATATAATTTATAAATTAATTATTTAATTAAAATAATATAAATTATTTTACAAAAGTCAATTTTCTTATGAAATTAGGAAATACTATTTTGAGGATATATAAATTTTTTTTAATATATTTGTCATCTAATTTTTTTCTAATGATTAATTTTTAAAATAAATATTCAATTATCTATGAAAATACTTTTCAAGTATTCATCAAAGTCTAAATAAGAGAATACAAATTTATTCAAATAAATTTTACTGTAGAGAAAATTTTATCAACAATTTATTTAATTTTCACTATTTACTATCTTAGGTAAAATTGATTACTTAATTATGATGAACATTACTATTAAATTTCACTTATTTTTATTTAACAATTACATTTTATTGCATAGTGAAAATTACCTTTTAAATAATACTGGTTTAAAAACTATTAACTTGATATACAATTAAAATAAATAATTATACAAAATTATAACGTCTTTTACAAATGTGATAGTGATAACAAAAAGTAAATAAAAATTTGTCGATATATGAATTAATTATTTATTACATGTAATTTTAATTAAGTTAATTTACTTATTTATAATTAAAATTATAATTAATTAATTTCCTCATTTATTTAATATATTTTAAAAAAATTATTGTATTTTAGAAAAGGGAATAAAGACAAAATATACACTGTAACAACTTCGGAAGTAGGGATAAAATACCCTAGCAACCTAGGAAGTAGAATAATATTTACTATAACAAACTTTAGGATGAAATAGTATTTATTGTAGCAAACTCGAGTGTATAAAACTGTGAAACAAACCTGGATTTGCGTTCTTACTCCCCGTTTCGAAAACGAGAAACCAAACACCCCTAAAATTTTTAACCGCCCTTGACAGTAAGGAATTATATAAATATTATTTTTTATAGCAAAAAATTATTTAAGTATTTAAAAATAAGGGGTAAAGTCGAATCTACAAAAACATAAAGGTGAAATTGAAAAGAAGGATGTATGGTACATCAAGAAAATTTCTATTATTCACCTTTAAAATTATACCATACCAAATATTATCTCCTAGCCATTATCTCTTAAAAAAAAAGGGCACATCGTGAGTTGGTATCCTCACCTCCAGTTGTTGTATGATATATATATGGTCTCTAATTTTTTTTTTTTTCATTTAATCCCTATTTTTAAAAAATTTTTAATTTAATCTCTTGCTTCTTAACATTTTTCAATTTAATTCATTATTTGGTTCATGTTAAAATTGGTTGATGATAAACTTATCTAATATTTAGTTAATTAGCATAGACTTTAACGGGGGAGAAAGCTAATCTATGAGAGGAAAAAAATATCATTCCACCTCCAAATTTCTAAAAAATTGTTAGAAATTTTGAGTTTTTTTTTTCTTCTCAGTAGTTTTCTTCTCTTTTAAATTTTTGTAAATTCAATAACATATTATGTCATAAAAGTTTATCATCATCTAATTTTAAATTCACCAATAGTGATGAACTAAATTGAAAAATAAAACTCAAGACCCTTGTCATTGCGTCATTCCCCGAAGGATTGATTTGTGTGATAATTTGTTCCCTCAAATTTAAAAAAGATACATGGTATTAGCCAATTTATGGATCTAGAGATCTAAAACATCTCATTACAACTCACTATTAATATTTTCCACTTTTGGACTAAAACATCCCAAAAGTTTAAACTATAAAAATGAGATCGTTACAAAGTTTAAACTACAAAAATCAAATCGCATATTTGCCATTTGATGACAGTTTTTAACCGTCATTGAACAATAAATTTTTTTCCAATTTTTTAATAGTCTTTAACTATCATAAATTCAGAAAATGTGTATTTTTTTTTCTCGCAAGAAATACATCTAAAATAATTTATGACAATTTTTTTTACTTTTACTAGCATTTTTTACCCTTTATCACTGTCATTGAATCCAAGATTTGTTGTAGCCATTATTTTGACATTATTTTGAATTACAATTAATTTGAAATGTTGAAAGAAGTATAGCCAAAATTGTGCAATTATTTAGTATGATTAGTAAGAGAGAGAGGAGAGAGACGACAAAAAAGTTGGGAAGAAGAGAGAATTGTACATCGAAAGGTGGTTGTGAATAAAAGGGAAAAGTATGTACAAAAAGGCACTTTTTTGGTATTGGCGGTTGTTGCCATGCCCCAGAATCTCGTTTCCATGTTCCTTTCCTTTCCTTTTTTTTTCCATTGTCGTTTTGGAAAATACAAAATTACTCATAACTTATATTGAAAAGTTATAATGGATGGTGTTGGGTCGCATAGGGAGACTTTCTACGATGTAGCACCTTCCTACTTCAAGGTTGATGAATTATACTTCAGAATTTTACCAGCTAGACTGACGGCTTTAATAAAAATCGAGTTGAGGTATCAACTGGAACTGGTTTCAACTCACGCCTAAAATCGTATGGTCGTGCGTAGTGACTTTTGAGTGGGTTTCGCATGTCAATACATCTATAAATATAAAAACATACTTTCTATATAGGTACACGATCGATTGGACTTCTTGAACATATTCTTCGAATTCTTTTGGCTTGAGCATCGGAGCTCTTTTTTTTTTTTTTTTTCTTTCTGCATGTTCGTTTGCACCACTTCTTGAATCAAATATCTTGATTCTCTCGAAGATCATAATTTACCACAAACATATGACAACTAATGAACGTTTACCATGTACCATTTTTACATCTAGTCTATCATAATGATAGTCATGTGCAGTTTATACATTCGATCGGGGTCTTTCTAAATTTAAAAAATATTTCTATCTTGTGTTAGATTTGTTAAGTTAGATTGTTATATATGCAATTGCCTCAATTATATATACATAGATGGTTATTGCATGTGCTTTCTAATTTTCCATTCGAGGAATTGTCTATCAAATTGAAAAAAACATTTTGGTTCTTATTTGTAAAATTTAACTCAATATATAGAAACTCTTTTAAGAAATTTAGTTAGGTGAAGAGTCATGCTAAAATGGTGATGAAAAAAATGAGATAAAAATTAAAATGAAGAGACGAAGAAAATTGGTCACTGCTAGAGAATTACAAAATAAAGTTTCATATTCAATTCAATGTCTTAATCTGATACACAACATATCATCCTATTTATAATAGAATGATTCCAAATCATAATAGAAATAAAACATCTAAATCAAAATATAACCAAAATTAAATTCTAAATCTAAAATCATATCAAATCAATTCCTAAATTATATCCATCTCATAACAGACACTTTAAAAAAAAAAGTAAAATAAAATTAATATTCAAACAAACGGATAATATATAAGGTTAGATTTGTTCAAATTTCACCACCAATTCCATTAATTTTCACAACCCACACGAACCATTTCTATATATTGGAATTAATAGCATACAGCCTACCTAAATTAATAAAAATGGACTATCTTCTATTTCAAATTAGCTAATAAACAAATTACTCTTTTTTTTTTCTCATCATTCTCTCTCTTTCTTTCTCCAACTACAATCCACTTTAGATTTCGTCATAAATTGGTATCTTAGTTTAGAAATAAAAAATCTTAGTCCCAATTTTATGGTCCTTTTTCCCAAACTTTTGTCTTTTACACAAAGCGTTTCCTTACAAACAAATTTTGTATTTTGTGTTCTTCCTTTTTTTCTTTCGGAATTTCTTTTTAACTCCTAGTCAAAGTTTAGAATCTGAATAATGTAAATATTTTGGAAGTTTTGTTTAAAATTGTTTTAAAACCGATGTTGATGTTTAATGAATGAATAAAACGACAAAACCAATATATCTTTTAAAACAGTTTGAAAAAAAAAATAGAAAATAACAAAATTTGTTGTTATAGGAACAAAAACGATCCAAACGAGATGAGAGGTCGGACCACGAAAAAATAAAAGCTCGAGATCATCGACAATTGGGGGTCGGCCTATACGTAGCGGCCGACCCAATTTGAAAGCCGACCCACCTTGGCCCTGAGGTGCCGGCCGCCTGTCTTGGCCTTCGGGTCAAGACACGGCCCGATCTCCTCCACCCGGTCCTTACACCAACCGATCGAATACCTCTGCTCTGGGCTTAGTGGACAGTTTCTCTCTGCCGCAGTCTACAAGTCAATGGGCCTGCACAATTAACGTCTAGGGCTCATTTAGAAGGTTCTGGAACCTTCTAAGCGACTATAAAACAATCATGTTGCCTAACCTAAGGTAAGCCGAATTCGACCCTTAAATTCTATTACTCTACTGCTCCCCTTACTAACTTACGCATTGGAGCCCGAGTGACAAGAGTCACATCGGTCTAGCCTTGTTGGGTTTTACAGGTCTTCGAGCCCTGATAATCAAAGTTGGTGCGAAACTCGAGAGGAACAGAGAGAGTATAATCCATCCATCAACCCTTCTTAAAAATACACCCACAATATCCTATCGGTTTCTAAATATACAATTTTCCATATTCAAATTTGATAAATTTTAAAATTTGTTTTTTTTTTATAAAAAGAAGAAACATAAAACAAAATAATTATTTGGTGTTTTGTTTCAAAATAGTGTTGAAAAAGCTTGTCTAATAACTCTAACAATTTTTCCCTTAAAAAAAAAAAAAGCTAAAACGACCAACTTGTTAACATATTGAATTAATTTTAAAGTTGGATTACGATGAGTTTTTGTTAAAATAGGCCTAATTAATTAATTTGAGAGAAACCATCGATATTGTTAAAAGCAACCAAAGAAAAGAAAAAGGGTTGGTAAGTTTTTTTTTTTTGTTAGAATAAAAAATTACGAAAATATAAACTTTTGAAATTATTCTCGAGAATATTTTAATTTTGAAATCATTAAATGATTTTGTGACATTAAATAACATGCTGAAATTGTATTTTTAAGACACGATTTTAGATGTGGTGTTCTACGCATATATAATCTCTTCAAAACACAATTGCTCCAAATAATAATAACTAAATTTCTTGTTGGTTTGCAGTGGCTGTACAATCTTTTTTTGAATCTCTAAAGAAAAAAATGATTAAAAAAGAGAAAAAAAAATTTAACCAGCAAAGAAGCACGGTGCCTCGTACGTTTTAAATAATAGCTTTTAAATCTACAAAAATATTTTTAAAAATAGTTTGTAAAATAAATATTTTTAAAGTATGTATTAAAAATTATAATAAAACAAATCTACATATTATTTGTGCACGGAATATCCTCGACAAACGATCACGCGAATCTTGTTCAAAGAATAGAAGAACTTGCAAGACAAATGGTGAATACTCCTATGCTTAAGTCAGTATAGGTTGGAATAAGTATCCAAATATTCTCGTCATGATTCACTTACCTCTGTTTGTGCTTACTGTTTCGTTTTATAGGTAAGTCGGGAGAGCGTTGGTACAAATCTTCGCGCGATGTACGATGCGTATCAATGGACATAAGAAAATTCCGGACGACATTAACCGTATTTATTTACTTACTTGAATTACAACATCGTAGGAGGTGGTTGGAGACCAAGGATACTTCCCTCGTACGCATCAGTTTCTTCGTTTGAGTGATCGATCAGATCGGGGTACTCTCCTCGTGACAACACGTGGCCGCCAGTCTCACCCCACAACATGTATATTACCATAGCGGCCGACCTATGTAAATTATTGTATTTTTTGTAAACACAATTCTAAAAAAAAAGGAGGTTTTTTATTTTTTTCATGTAGGAAAATTAAACAACTTTTTCTTAGAAAGAAAAATTACACAACTAAACAAGCATTTTTGGTGTATTTTCTTGAAAAAATATATATTTCAAAACAATGTGCCTTTCTATGATTGATGTCCATTGAATGATGAATGATTATAAAATGAATGGTAAATTTAACCACATATAAAAGAAACAACATGAAATCTCTAAAACATTGTTTTGGTTAAAAAAAAAATTCAAGTAACGATTTTTAATCTATAAACTTTAACATATAAGGATGTAGTTTTTGTAGTTCAAATTTTGTAATGTTGAGTCTTAAAACAATTTAGTGTTTATAGTATAAATATTTAGTAAGTAATGATTTAAAATTGGTAGACTAAGTGGTTATAAATTTCAAAGTACTGAAATTAAATTGTCATTACATATTAAAGTTTTAGGGGTATTGGGTAAATCATTATTTTTTTAAACTACAAATACCAATTGTGTTAACTTTAATCTAATAATTTAGTTTTATGTTGTTTTTTTTATTTATTTTAAAAATGATCCTATGTAACAAGGTTTTTAATATTTGTTCTTGCATGAAAATGTTCGTCGAAGCAATCAGGCTTATCCTTTCCGTGAGTCAAGTGACCTGCAAGACAAAGGTGAACACTTCGATGCCTAAGTCATTATTAGTTGGAGAATGAGTATAATATATTCAGAAGGGATTCGAACATATCCGGAAACAGCTTACCAACTAATTTTTATAGGTGAATGTGGGCAAATCAGTGAATTTCAAATACTGAGATTCTCTTGCCAATCTTGGTGGCCAGACTAGTGATGTCCGCTGACCACGCTCAGTCAAATATGCCCTTCTCGTGACTGATGGTGGCAACGGTAAAGCGAGGACGACTTGGTTCATCCGCATGGCTTCACTAACACCTATAGGTTGGTATATCTCACTCGGTTGCTTGTCACATGGATGTCCATTTTTTACCCTCACGACATCAGCCCTCACTTTGTGAGTTTGAAAGTTCCTTTCCCAGCCCTGCAAAGGATTGCTGGTGTTCGAAATGTAGAGTCTTAGGGTTGTCACGTATTGGGATGCATGAGGCGTTCGTAGGGCCATGACGCTTCCTTTAAGCAATAGTGGAGATGTTTGAGGAGGTGATGATTATTAAACTACAACATATGGGTTGTTAACTGTTTGCGTATACGATGACGGTCGGTGTTTTGAGCATATGGATTCGTGCGACTTTGATCTAGGTCGTTCACCGCACCCTAAATTGTGCGGTCCCGGTCTGTCTCCTTCTTTCATTTAAATGCTTCCTCTCCTCTTTTTGTGCTTGTGCGCAATTGATTTTCCCCAAGGAAGACCCCTTCCTTGTCCTTTGTCATTGCTGCTTCCTGCACTTCAAGTTAAGTTATATTCTTTGTTCAGTTGTCTTTTGAACTTCCCCAATCCCCCAACCTGTTGAGTGATGGCTAGGACTAGGATCATTGATGTCTCGTCTCGTGGCGATGGATTATTGGGCAAGGTGGCACCATTCTCCATGAGAGAGTCGTTGAACGTAGAATCCAAGTGTACCAAACTGTTCCTTACCCAGCTTAAGTTCCGATACGATGTTTCAGCAAACGTTAAGATGCACATGCCCCATGATGGTGAGACTATTGAGAATCCCCCTTGTAATCGTCGGATGTTACTCCAAAATGATCAAATTTAGAGTTAGATTACCTCTCTACCCATTCGCCCAACAATTTCCAGGGGACTACAATCTTGCCCCTACCCAATTATGACCAAATGGACCGAGAGCCTTGATAGGCTTTTGGTACCTCACCCGTGGTAAGGAGTTGACACTCTTATTGTTGAGCAAATGCTTGCTACTCACATGTTTAAAAAGATGTCAAAGTATGACGACTTCTTTTATTCGCTCATTTGCCCAGATGTGGGTAACTTGGTTTAATGGTGCTGAGAAGATGAAGGGCTTCAATTCTATGGCAAACGATCCTACTTCCTTAAAGGACTAGCGGGAGAAGTGATTCTTCATCTTGAGGAAATGGTTTGCCCGAAATGCCGACGGGGTCTGATAACTTTCCATAACAGAGTGTTTGTGGATCAAATAGGGAATAATTGTGTGAAAATATGGGGGTCCTTGTTAAACTATCATGAAAAAGAATAGAGATCAAGAAGCTCGAGTATTGAGCTGTTAGAATTCTCAGTTTCATTCATTTGAATTAAGTTGTGCTTAAATAATGATATTTGGAATAGGAATTACAGAATTTGGATGCTGCCAAGTCCTCTGGTGGCGATGCTAGAGCCGGAATGAGAAGAGCTTATGTGTTGGAGCCTAATACCATCGAGTGCACTAGCACCTCTGATTGTGTAATAACTCGTCATATAAGTTTTTACCGTGTCTGTGCATCTTCCAAGTATTGCCCTAGTTTTAAAAGCTCAATATAAAAGGAATTTATGACCTAGACTCAAAAGGAGAAGATATGACACATAATCAAATTAGGACATCAAATTCAGAGAACATTCCTTATCCATTTTTCATCGAAGAAGGGGTTGGAGAGATGGTTGACTTCCTTTTACGTTACTGTTGTGCTGAAGGAGTTTTCACCATTTTTCTGCTGTCTTTTTCCTTGATGGAATACATTTCTTTGTTACTCATTGTTTTCTTTTCTTCTAGCATGAACTAAACCCCACCTTTGGGGGGGGGGGGGTGAGCTTGTTGTATCTTGCTACGGATTATGTTTGGGCAACCCTTAATTTTTGATTTAATAGAAATGTTTTTATTCTTCCATCTTCAACTTTGTTTGGCCATCATTTTTGGGTTGCTAGCTCGTTTAAGGCTCGGGAAAGTCTTTACGTTGCTTGATTGCTAATATTAGCAGTATATTCCTCTCTTTGAACAAGGATGGTGAGTACTCAAGGATGAGACTCACCCTAATGTGTCTATAAACTGGTTTATTGCCTGTTTGAATTACAACAAGATTTGGGTTTAAACATGTTTAAGTATCTCGAGAGAAAACCATGTCTGGTTGGGCAATAAATATTATGGGTCTGCTAAAGCATAGTCGGTAGTGATTGAAAGCATCAGAGAGAATCCTCCTTGATTTGCATTCATATCGCTTCTTATTCGCATTCTGTTTGTTGTTTGAGTTGGATGCTCCAGCATATTATCGCAATCATTTCTATGTTTGGTTATTTCCTGTCTTGTTGATTTTTTTTTACTGCATTTACAAAACTTTAATCAACTTTCTTTTTATTTTGCTTTTTGGTATTTTGATTTGCTAACTAATGATAAAGCTGCAGTCCCTTTGGAAACAACATTGTTTTATATTACAATCGATTAATTAGGTGTATACTTGCACCGATTTTCATATAAGTTGTGGCAAGCAAACAAGGACTCATCTACGACATTCGAATAGACTTCGGTCTTCTAGGTAAGCAGACTTGTTTCCTTTATCTCTATTGTGTTCTTCTGTCGTTTACATGTTCTTCTACCTTTTGTAGTCCAACCCACTATGAGGTCTTGCAAATTAACAAGGAGACACGCTTTGTTCTTGATGAGGCGTTGCACTTTAATAGTACTGATCAATTTGTGTGCCTGATCCTTACTTCCTAGAATATGTAAACTTGTCATTCTCCTTTCTTATTCGAACAGATGAGGTGTTGTCTGTGGCTCATACCATTTTGAACATTGTAATCAGCGATACGCAAAGCCGAGATTTGCCCTTCATGTTTGCCTTACATGGCAGGTGCCTCCTTTAATCGTTAGACTTGATGGTCGATGTAAAATTTACCCCTCCCTGTTTTGTTTACGCTGCACAATACGCAACTAAATCAATTATTTCTACATGTGCTTATCTTTAACTGTCATGGCGTGGCTATCATCAGGTATGAACTTAAAAGACTGGGTAACCGTCGTCAACGTGAGGCTGACCAAGCTGGTGGGAGCGCGGACCTTGCTGCTAGGGCAGAGAAGACCTGACATGCGAACTCGAGGTCAAGCTTACTTCGGAAGACATTTCTGCTAATCTTGAAGCGGATGCTGCTGTCTAGAAGACGGAGGTCAAGCAACTCTAGGCTGGTGCACAAAATTTTGAGTTAGAGGCACAATCGTTGATTGAGAAGGTCTTGGGAAAGAAGTTTAGCAACTTCAAGTTACAGATCGGGATTCTAGTGAGCAAGTAAAAGCACTGACTATCCGGATGGGGGACCTGATTGAGGAAGCCAAGAGGCTCCAGGCTGCGACACTAGACACCGGGGGAGAAGTCTGCATGCTCACGGTTGACTTGTTTTCAAGCATCGGGTTGTCGTAGAGGCTTTGTAGGAGAAGACGACCATCCTAGCCAATTCCCAATTGCTTTTGAATGAATTTCGTTGGTCTATCGATTTGCACAACTATGCTCGAATCTTATCAGTCAACAACTTCTACTACTTGGTGAATTCGCTAAAAGAGAAGGAGTTACCTCAGGCCGACTTGTATGCTCTTATCAATGTGCACATCGCAGAATGTGAGGTTGGTCTTGACTCTCTTCCAGTCATCGAGCCCAACAATGGGGTGTTTTCCAACTTTTCTGTCGACCGACCTAATACCTCCTAGAACGGAAGCGGTTCTCTGTGACTTTTAAGCTTTGATGACATCAATCATTTTTTTACCATTTTTTATTTTAGCAGGTTAACTTCGAGGCACAAACGTATTATATATTTGGCGAGATGGTAGAAATTAGTGACATTGCGATCTTCCGATTGTCGGTGATTAGTGCATTTGGGATACCAAACAAAATACAAGGTTCTTCCAAACAAAGCTGGTGATTTTGGTCTTCGAGGCGCCGTCTTAGTCTTCCCTGACCTGGATCGCTCCCACACCTGTAGCGTTCGTGATCGAGTAAAGCCTTACTTAAAACTTCAAAAATAAATTATTTTATTTGTGACGAACAAGTAGTTATTTATAGTTTATAGGAATCAAAGTAAAAATTCGTAGAATGGTCACTAGGGGTTCAGTTACTACCAACTTTGTGAAATAGTCAACACCCACCATAACGAACTTGGTCTGCCCCTTACTAGTCAGAAGAGACCCAATGAGGATGATTCCCCAATGGGTGAACGACCACGAGCTTGAAATATGGTAGTGTTCTTCCAGCGAGTATCTCAGTACATTTGCGAACCATTGGTACTTTTCGCATTTTCGAACGTAGTCCTTCGTGTCGTGGGGAGGTTTGGCCAATAATACTCCTGTCGCATGACCTTCGCGACCAATGATCTTGTTCCTAAATGATCTTGTTCCAAGAAGACATATTGAGCAGCTCGCTATTGCGTCCTCATAAATGTGATGAATACAAGTGCAAATGTACACTATATTCGTCAATTGTAGTACGAACGAGATCAAATCCATAGGGATTAAGTGTAATAGTTAAAGTTGATGCTTAAGAATACCACAAATACAAGAAAACAAAATAAGATTGTTTTGTATTAAAATCTGTAATGAAAACACCATCAACAAAAGCAGTAAACCATTCCAAAAGTGAACACAACCTACAGATGCTAGGGTAAGAAAATGCTCTATCACAATGAATAAAGAAGGGGTAGCAAATATAGGAAAGATAGGGAAGACTCTTTATGCTCTCACTAAATCTTAACCTCTGCTCTAGCCTAAAATCTACTGTTATTGCTCAACTCGATACGGTTCCCTTTCGAGATACCTAAACATGACTACCAACAACTCCTGCTGCTAGATACCCAAGCAATAAAAACGAGTTCTAAGCATGATTAGGGGATCTCATTCTTGAGTATCCATAAACCCACTAAAAAAAAGTAACTAAATCACAAATAGAGCTGATCAACTAATCTTACATCCTTCCGGATCATACAAAAGCTAGAAAACTAAATAAAGTGGCTAGCAGTGTTTAATAAGATGAAAGTAATCAACACAACTCTATTTAATAGCAAAACGAAATCAGCTAGAATATCAATTGTTAAGAAGTTATAGCACAAAAATCTCCCCCAAAATGGGGTTTCATTCATGGGGGGGGGGGACGAAATGGGTAGGTAGAAGATACAACCCATTTTAAAGAAGAAGACAAAAATAGAGATGAAGAGACACCAGCATGTGAGGACCAACAACAACTTCTCTCAGTCGTCAACTCTCCTTCCGAAAAGGGTGTAATTCTGCTCGTTGTCTTTTCCAGCATGCAAAGAATGTTCTCTATTGGGATCTGTGTGTGTCAGCTAGGTTATTATATCCCTTTTATATCGAGCCATAATTTTAGGGCATCCAACTGGAGCTTGTACGGGCATGGTAAAATATCCCCGCGTGGGATAATTACTACACTGTGAATCCATGCTCCAGCATCTGATTGCTCTAGCTTCTCAAACTTCCGGCTTAGCAATGCTTAACCAACTCCTGACTGGGCTTTACGCTTTCCTCATGCCTTAGTTCTCAACTTTCAGTTATGCACAAAAGAACCAATAATAAAGGAAATCAGCAAGAACTTAAGCCAAAGTATCCAATACAAGGGAATTAAACTCATTTCACATAATCTATTTCCATTTATGATTTTCTAGAGCTAGAATAGACACACAACAACATAAATTAGCACAAGACTATAAATAATGCTAGAATAACTCTATTTTGGAGAGTTATCACTCGCCACCATAGTTTTCGCGCCTCCAGGCAATATTTTGGTAGTCGTCCTTGTACTACCTCAATTATAGAATCCATCCAACATCTAGGCCTGGTAATCACCTGGTAATGTTCGAACTCATAGATGGATGACATATTGAGGATCTCGACCGAAAATGTTCTAGCCAAGTCGGTGTCATAGGCCGATGCCAACTTGGCTAAGACATCAACGCTCAAGTTTTTCAACCTCGGGATCTGTCGTTTGGCGAAGTTCCTGAACTACGCAAGTATTTCCCTTAATACTTGCCCATTCGATCATCTGAAACTCCTCCATTACTAGGTTGACTATTAGTTTTGAGTCACTCAAGACAAGTAGAAAGGCAGCACACATGCCTCGTGCCATGCGCAATCTGATGGAAAAAAATATAGATCAATCAACCCTCATGTAAGTTCTTCAACAAGAACCATTTGATTTCCCCCTTTCACAATCTAAAAGCAGATAAGTAAGTAACAATAACAACGGAATAAGAGATAGGGATAGAAAAAGCTTAACACTACATGGATTATACTAATTTACCCCAATTTTGGGACTACGTCCAGTCTTATGCAAAAAGCAGATTCTACTATAGTTGGAAATGTTACAATGGAAATCTAACTAAAGATATTCAATGACTATTTTGCTTCTAAATACCCTAACAATGGCTACCTAGGATTACATAATTGAAAACACCCTCACTAAACCCACGAGATACAAACTTCTTTTCACACACTACCCATAACCACTTAAATCTCTTTTATTTGGATTCTATACAAATGAAACCTTAGCAAAAGGGTTTTATTTATAAGAGGCCAAATATCATAAACCTTGTAGGAAACAATATTGTAATCTTTATAAGACAATAATATCCTACTCCTTGTACGATTTGGTAGTAGTGTTTAAAATCATTTTCCTTTTAGGACACGGGTCATCTATTTGACTCAATTATCCCAACAATCTTATTAAGGACAACAGTACCTCTAGTACCCAAAATATCTCCACAATGGTATGATATTGTCTACTTTGGGCATAGCCCTCCCGACTTTACTTTTGGTTTTAGCCAAAAGGCCTCGTACCAATGGAGATAATTTCCCTCATCTATATACCATGGATCATGCTCTTCTCTAGTCAATGTTGAACTTTGTTTGCATTACTTTTACAAACCCAACACAGTCCTACAATAAAACACCTAATATTCTGCCTCGTTGTTTAAGTATGGAAGCCAAAATAGATCGCGTATTCGTATCGCACGCCATCCAAAGATTGCAGTAACACACTAGCTCCACATCCTCGTTGATTGGATGATCCGTCTACGTAGTCGATCCATTGCTACTTTGATCCCTCGTTGGTCGTCCATGGAGTGAGTTCTGCCATAAAGTCTACCATGACTTTGAGGGATGTGAATCCTAGAGTGGAAGCAGTAGAACGCGTTCTTAAATTTCTTTTGAAATTTAAAACACAGAAAAATATAAAATAGGGAAGAATGTTGGATTTTACCTTTGAATACTCTTCTTTGTGTAAACCCAATGAGACAACACCACTTGATCTTCCTTGCTAAGTCTCTCGGTCGATAATCCGGATTGTGGGATCGAAATGCAATGGATTCAAAGAGTAAGAGAGTTGAGAGATTTTTAGCCATTGCTTTAGGGTTTAGCTTACTCTTTTATTTATTGAGGGAAAATCCTAAAACCATCAGGATATATTTTCCTTTTGGATATAGGATATCGTCTCCTGAATCTAGGGGAAATTTGAAGACCATCGAGATATCTTCTTCTTTTGAATTTCTGGGAATTCAAAATGTAGAAAATATGGATTTTTCCCATCCATAACATTAGCCTACACTCTCAAAAAACATAGTATTAATTTTGAATCTTTATCCAAAATTAACATATATTTATATAATGTATCAGTATTCATTATATACATTCTCTTATATAATTTGAACATTTCAAATTATTTCATAATACTTGATCCTCGTTTTAACCGTTGTAAGCTAGTAGGGAAACCTAATAGAGCCATAGATCAGAAGTTCTAACAATACGAGATTAATTAGTCAAACTCATTAACCAAGTTAATCAACGTTCGTTAATTGTGGGTCACTCAACTATAGACTCGCAGCTGTACTATTTTCACTGCAGAATATTTTTGTGTCCACGGATGTACGACCATTAACGGCACCATCCATAACATTAGCCCCCACTCTCAAAATACATAATATTAATTTTGAATTTTTATCCAACATTAACATATATTTATATAATGTATCAGTATACATTATATACATTCCCTTATATAATTTGAATATTTCAAATTATTTCATAATACTTGATCCTCGTTTTATCAGGTGTGAGCTAGTAAGGGGACCTAATGGACCTACAGATCAGAAGCTCTAACGATGCGAGATTAATCAATCAAACTCATTGATCGAGTTAATCAACGTTCGTTAACTGCAGGCCACTCCATTAAAGACTCACAGCTGCACTATTTTCACTGTAGAATATTTCTGTGTACATGGATGGTTGAAATCTGTGGCCACAGAAATATTCTATAGTGAGAAGAGCGCAACTGAGGGTTCTTAGTGGAGTAACTCGTAGTTAATGTATGTTGATTAAGGTGGTTAATGAGTTTAACCAATTAATCTCGCAACGTTGGAGATTCTGATCTATAGGTCCATTAGGTCCCCTTGCTAGCTCGTAAAGGGTAATTAAAAACCTTAAATCTTAGAAGGAATTTGAATTGTTCAAATTTAATTAAAGGAAATTTGAGTTAATTGTGTATGACACAATTTAATATAATGTATGATGATACATTATAAAACTATATATTACGAGAGAATAATGTGAATATGATTTATATTAAAACTATAGGTTAAAGTTTAATGTGAATTAGATTTATATTAAATACTATAGATTATGAAGGAAATGTATATTTGAATATGGTTCAAATATTAATTGATTTAATTAATTATTAATTAAATAAAAATAGTTTTAATTTGATTAATTATTTAATTTATTTATTAAATTAAATTAATTAACTATTAAATTTAATTAATTAATTAATTAATTAAATTATTTATTTAATTAACTAACCACTCCCCAGTAACTATTGGGAAGTGGTGAGGTGGAGAGTGGGAGGTTACTCTCTCCCTTCTCTCTCATCCATCTTTCATTGAAAACATAGAAATGCTGTATTTTTTATGTTGATTTTTCCGTGGCAACAGTTGTACATAAAACAAAATTTTCTCCATCTCATAATCACACAAACTCAATTCCCTATGGTTTTCTTTTCCAGGAGATAGGATCCCACAATCCAAGTTCTTATTCTTGAATAGAATAGCAAGGTAACTTCATGGTGGTATCTAACCTTTGATTCATGTGTTTTGTGTTTGTTTGTTTGCGCCGAATCAAAATCCGTGCTTGAGGAAGAAGACTTTCCAAAGGTCTCCAAATGTAAGTCGTCTTCTTCCCTAAGAGGCTTAACCTCTATTTTAGAATAGAAACTGTTATGTTTTAACACCGGTATTGTATTGTTTTTGAAAATCGAGTCGAATCACAAGCGATCAACCGCTTCCACAAGGATTTGATCCCTTCAATTGGTATCAGAGCCATATCATGAGTCAATTTCGTTTAGGACACTACGATACTTGTTTTTGGTAGGTCAATTTTATGCATTTTACGTATGATGGTTTACTAGTAGATGGTTTCGGTTTGTGGCATATAGATTTACAATTTATGCTGATTCTATCAACGTAAGGACCCGTTGTTTTAGGCATTTTTGTTGTAAATCGAGTCTGTACAGTCTGGGTCGTTTGTGGAAAAGTGTTATTGTGAAGAAGGGCAGATTTTCAATCATATTGGAGCATTTTCGATACTGGAACATAGTGCAGGGCAGCAGACCTGCGACAACTTGTTTATATTGGCTAGTTTTACACTTATATTTTTAGTTTATAAAACGATTTAATAAACTAAAACATTATTGCATGCTTTTATACAATATTAACTAATTCAACCCTCAGTTCAGTTCCCAGAGCTGTTCTCTAAACGGTTTGCTTAAATACCTCAACCTATACAGAACCTTGCTAAGATAGGGTTCTCTTATAGGCAATATTTTATAATTAAGTTTTTTTTTAATGAAAAAAACTTTAATCTTATTATAAAAAAAACGTAAGGTTTAATTAATTAATTTTAAAACCCTTTTTAAAACAAATTAATTAATACTAAGCTTTAAAAATACATATAACAATTACACATATAATTAAACTTATAAGCATGCATCAAATAACATTCATAAATATAACAATTATATTTACTAGAGAAATGTCATGCTTAATGCAACTCATTTTTCCATTAATTAACATAACAATTATATCAATTACAAGAAAAAAATACATCATGTTTCATATAATATAAGACTTATATTAATACAATGCATGATCATGCTTTAACCTATGTGGGATTTTAATCTAAATGGCATACGTTATGCATCATATATTTAATTAAACATACATTCATAACGCATAATAATTAAATAGCAAAATTGGACTGAATTTTGGCATCCTAAGAAACCAAAATTAAAAAAAAAAAAAACCTCGAAACAGCTCGAACTCGCGAACCGACGCCTCTGAACCACTAAGGAAACTGTCGTGGTGCGGCGTTGCTGTAGCATACTCCATCACACACTGCACCATGGCACTGTAGCATAGTGTCATGGTGCTGTAGCATAGAAGCGTAGTGCCATGGTGTTGCCGTCGCAAAACTTTGTCGTCTTCTTCGCTGTTGTCTGGAAAAACACGTCTAATTTGTCGTCCCGAATACCTTTAGATCGACCCAAGCTTACATACTCGATACATTAAACGAATGCCTAAAACAACGGGGCGTTACATGTTCAAAATCAAGCAAAATTACAATTCTAAATGCCAAAATTCAAGAATGCCCAATTTGCAAACCCACATTCATTATGTAGTGGAAAACCCCCCAAAATCTATGTAAATTTAAACAGAAAATTCAGAACAAAAAAACCGTGCTCTGATACCAATTGAAGGGATGTGAATCCCTAAGCGGAAGTAGTAGAACACGTTCTTGATTTTCTTTTGAAATTTAAAACACATAATGTATCAATATATTTATCTAAAATTAACATATATTTATATAATGTATGAATATACATTATATACATTCGCTTATATAATTTGAACATTTCAAATTATTTCATAATTCTTGATCCTCATTTTACCTGTTGTGAGCTTGCAATCGAACCTAATTGACCTATAGATCAGAAGCTTTAACGATGCGTGATTAATCAGTCAAACTCATTAACCGAGTTAATCAACATTCGTTAATTGCAGGTCACTCCATTAAAGACTTGCAGCTGCTGTCATCTCACTACAGAATATTATCGTGTCCACGGATGTATGACCATTAACTGAAGTCAATCCTTCACGAGTGCTCGTAACTCTTGGTAGGGTCAAATTATCGTTTTACCCCTAAGTTACATCTTGCTTCTTAAATACTACTGCTCCACTAAATGAACAATCCGGTTATGGTCTGACCAACAACCGACAGTTCCTCTCAGGCCAGTGAGAGTGTGAGACCCCTTATTCAAGTCCCAGAGTCAGCATGTAAGGGAACACTCATCTACTTCCTTAAAGTCGGGAATGAATGAATTTCATCTTGCGTAATTCTGTTCCTAGCTCTCCGGTTGGTCTCGTCCTCAAAATGGTTGGATTATTAAGTCGGCAACCTAGGCCACTCTTACCCATAAAATTAAAGGACGATCCCTTATAGGCAGGAGTTCATAACTCGCTCAAGATTAAAATCGAGTTATCTAGTCATCGTATGAGATAACTATTGACTAACGGTGTTAGAGCCAATGATTAATTATTTCGCAGTCCGGTCTTATACAAACTCATTGTATAAGATACTCCTACTTGCATGTCTCTATATGAACGACCTGGATATAGTCGTTTGTAACTATAACAAAGCGGGTCGTATCCATAGTGTTACCAGGATAAGGTACCCAATCTTATCCATATACTATAGACAATTTAGGTTAATTACCTAAACATGATCCACTTGTATATCGAACATATACTGTATATATACTGTATATCAAATATATACATTGTATATTAAATATATACTATTCTAGTTACATTAAAGAACCTTGGATCTGAGTTTATTCGAATACTAGTAATGCAAAGAAATAATAAAATAACTTTTATTAATAATAAATAAAATATTTACAAATTATAAACTCACGAGCTCATGGCACTAAACCTAACAGGCTTGTCCCTTCAGGGTTGTTCTAGGTTTGAACTAGATGTCTTATTTACTAGGCTGGATCACCCACTTCATGAATCGCTTGAGGCTTTGGGCCGCTAGAACACCTGCCTCAAGGGGAAGTTTGTTAACAGAGTTACGAGATGGGCTTGGAAGTACAGCCACAGTCATTGAGTTGATGTCACCAATGCTATGACGAGCTTTTAGATGCTACGGTATCGGGTATCTGCATCTGTCATAGATTTATTAGAATAATATATCAGGCTCTACCGATTGTCCACTGTCTTGACTAAAACATAGTAGACTGCCATTCTGGATATTACCAAGTTGATGAGGAGGTGATCGCCTAATGAGGTTTCACTAAGAGTGGGGAAGAACATAGATACTCTTTTAATTGTTCGAACTGTTGAGGTTTATGTCCTAAACTCGTAGTTTGTAAATGTAATTACAAATTTATTTATTTCAATAAAATTGTTATTGATGTTTATTTTAGACTGGCAGTAATCCAAATCTAATAAACTAACATCCTAGGTTATTTCATGTAGTCGGGACAGTATATATACCGAGTATATAATTGATATACTCTCGATATATAAGTGGATAATATTCCGATAATAACCTAAAGGGACTATAGTATATGGATAAGGTTGGGTACCTTATCCTGGTAGCACTATGAATACAGCTCACTTTGTAATAGTTACAAATGACTTGATCCAAGTTGTTCGTGTGGAGACATGCCAGTGGAAGTATCCTATACAATGAGTTTATATAAGACCAGACCGCGAAATAATTAATATTTAGCTATAACACTGTTAGCTAATCGATTAATATTTTAATAGGATGACCAGGTAACTCGATCTCAATCCTAAGTGACTTATGGACTCCTGCCTATTAGAGCTCCTCTTTTGATTTGTATGAGTTAGAGTGGCCTAAGTCGTCATCTCAACATTCTTACTATTTTGGGGACGTGACTAAGTGGGGAGTTGGAAATATAATTTCACAAGATAAAATTCACTCCTCCCCGACTTTAGGAGAGTAGATGAGTGTTCCCTTTTATACTGACTCTTAGACTTGAACAAGGTGCCACACTCTCTCACTGGCCTGAGAGGGACTTTCAGGTTGTTCATTAGAGCACCAGTGGTACTTAAGGTACAAGATGTAACATAGGGATAAAACAGAATTTTACCCAGCTTTGGTTATGAACACTCGTCAAGGATTGACTTGCTATTAATGGCCGATATCCATGGACATAGAAATATTTTATAGTGAGATGAGTGTAGCTGCGCGTTTTTAGTGGAGTAAACCGCCGTTAATGTATGTTGATTAAGGTGGTTAATGAGTTTAAACAATTAATCTTGTAACGTTGGAGCTTCTGATCTATGGGTCTATTAGGTTCTCATGCTAGCTCATAATGGGTAAAACAAAGATCAAGGTATTTTTTTAAAGAATTTGAGTTGTTCAATTTAAACGAGGGATTGTAGGTTAATTGTATACGATACAATTAACATAATATATGTACATTATAATATAAAGTTAATTATGAATGACATTCATAATTAAACCATATATTATGAAAATTATATTGGAATAAGATTCAAATAATAATTAGTACGAATTGAATTCATATTACAACTATAGGTTAAAATTAATGTGAATGAGATTCACGTAACTATGGGTTATGAGAGAGATATATATATTTGAATATGATTTAAATAATGTTTTAATGATGATATTTGATTATAATTATTATTAATTAATTAGTTTAATAACTAATTAATTGATTAATTAAATTGAAATTAAGCTAATTTTAATTTAATTAACAATCCATTTCCCTGCATTTTGCAAGGGAGTGGGAAGTTGGTGGGTGGGGAGGTTGCTTCCTCCCCACTCCTCTCCCTCTCTATAAAATGAGAAAGGTTGCATTTTGGAATGGTTGAACAAATTCTCTCAAAAGCTCTCTCTTAAATTCCATCTCTTTCAAAAAGACGGTTCTCACAAATTGATCCTTTCTAGGAGAATAGTGGGGAATACTTTTTGGTGTTGTTGTTGAAGTACGGAGAAAAACGGTCTTCAAAGGTAGGTTCCTCTACATCTTCTTCTTTGCATTGCTTATGTCTTTTCATTGTTGAATTTCTAAGACAAAATCAAAGCACAAGCTTTCACGTGATTCCCCTGCGAGATTCGATCATTTCATGAACGCCTAGTGGCATTCTACTCCCCACTCGAACTACCCTTTCTTCCGTAGGACCTTGAAGAAAAGTAGGCATTTGTTGGTCGCTCATGAGACAAACTTATTTAGGGCTACCAGGCGATCATTGAGTGGTGCTTGAGCTTCGTTGATGGTTTCATGTCCAGGATAACTCTAATTTTATATGGATTTGTTGTGATTCCTCTTTGGTTTACGAGGAATCCCAATAATTTGCCTAAAGAAATTCCAAAGGAGAACTTCGTCAGGTTAAGCTTCATTTAGTACTGGGGCAGGACTTTGAATGCTTCTGCTAGGTCCACGACGTGCTCCTAAGATGTTGTACTTTTCATAAGCATATTATCGACGTGCTCAAAAATACCAATATGCAAAAATAAAATAATATTAAGTAGTACGTTGGTATTTATAAACGATTAAACATAAAAGTGCAAACAAATTACTCCAATAGAAGAAAACATAGCCTAACAGATGTTGGGGCAAGAAAAGCTTTAGCACAGCAGGCAAAATAGGGGAAAAGATAAATGATATTAAGATGGAGGAGATCCCTTAACTTTCATTTCCTTAAAGCCTAATGTTGTTACGGTTTAGAACCCTTTGTGCAAGTGTACACAACCATTGTAGCAAGTGATAAAAAGATCATATCCAGAGAGATTTATAACTAAACCCTTCAACAATTACTTAAGAAAATAAGAAAATTAACAAAATATGTTTTGAACAAGAAAAACTAAAGGAACTCAAGCAAAATAGTGCATATATGAGTTGCTGAGTAAAAACAAGTAAGAACCAAGCAGAACCAAATCGATTAAAGAAAAATATGCAAACAAGAGATTAACTACTGATATTTAAAAGGGTAAGGGGGAAGAGTTTATGTGACTTTTTCTGGGCTACTCTAACGATGCTGCAGCATTAACGATGTTGATATACATGCCAAACAGTCACAAAATCTTCCCAGATTTCCAAATTTTCTACTATTCATGTTTTTAGACAAACTTGACAGCATATATACTCAGTTTATAACCTTGCTAAGTGAGCCTTATTCCTAAGTACCCACACTATAAACTCAAGTAGATCTAGCACGAGTTGAAGCTAAACACTTCCTATTACAATTTTCCAAGAGTTAATAATAAGATATTCCAATATGTTGGCCAAGCACATTGAAAATAAAACGTTAAAAACAACTTCAACTCAGTATATATATCATCATTAAAGCCAAAGCAAAGTTTATAGCCCAAGAACAAGTTCACAACATCCTCCCCCTTACAAATAAACTTAGCTACTCAATACCATACAAGAAAAGAGAAGAAGAAAATACAAAACCCGTGTACTAAATAGTACAAAAGAAAAAGAAAATGAAGAATAGCAATAACCCTCCTCTCTTTGTTATCTTCTTTAACGGTTTATTGGGAGCTTTCTTCAAGCGAGAGTGAAGTGATGAGATGAGGAATCTTGGAGGCAACCCTAATTGCAAGCTTTTATACCCCTCTTGATTTTAGGGCAACACAAATGATAAAGTGGGGCCCAGCTCAAAATATAAGGTATTTTACCGTTTTACTACAGTAATTTCTCGGGTAAAAGCTGTAAATATCAACTCTGTCTTTTTCTGCCTTTTTGACTCTGATGCTGCAATATCAACAATGCTATAGCAAAATATTTAAAATTAGGGTGTTCTTCATAACTCTCGACATTATCATAAAAAATAAGGAGGATAGTGAATTTATAAAATTCTTTATACAAAATAAGTGTAGATTGGGTGTTAGTGATGCTATCCTTAGCTAATTTATATGGAATTATTGCACAAATAGCTCTCTTTTGGAGAGTTATCACCTACACTCTAGTATAAGATTGCGGCTGATGCTTAAGACGACGTGGTTCTCTTCTGAGACACCCAAACATGAATATCTATAACTTCCGTTGTTAAATAACCAAGTAATAAAAGTAGTTTCTAAGCATGGTTAGGGGACCTTATTCCTAAACATCCACAAAATCTACTAAAGAAAAGCAGCTAATCCATAAATAAAGCTATTCAAGCAACCTGTATATTCTTCCGAATAATACAAGAGTTAACAAACTGATAGAAGTGGCCAACAAAAATCAGTAAGATTAAAATATTATCACAGCTCTATTTATTAGCACATAAAATCAACTAGAGTGTTGTTATTTATGAATTACATCATGGAATCTCCTTCGAAAATGGGGTGTAGTTTATTGGGAAGGGGAAAAATACAATGGGTAAATAAACGAAGTAACCCATTTCAAGAGGAAACCAACGCAAGCTCCTAAAGGTTGCCAGTTAAATACAAAACTAGCAGCTCCAGCCCTGGTTGTCAGCTTCTTCCCCGAAAATGAGTGAATATTCTATTGTCTTCATAACCATGCAAGGAATATTTTATCTTTTGGGATATGTGTGTTTATCGACTAGAGTACCTTTTTCCTTTTATATCGGGTCCTAATTTTAAGGCACCCAATTAGTCCTCGTACGGGCATGGCAAAAATTCCCTTGTGGGTCAATTACTACGCTATGATCATATGCTGCTGCATAAGGTTGCTTTAGCTTATACGCTTGGCACAAGAATGCCTCTGTACTCTGTTGGTTCGAATTATGTGACCAATTCTTTATACGTGCAAGTATACACAATTGTCGCAGAAAGTAATAAAAAGTTCGAATCCACAGAGACTAAGTGCCCAAACACTTAATATTCACCTAAGAAATCAGTGTATTAAACTAACTAATTTTTCTTCTGAATATATGCTAAATAAACAGTAATGAAGGAGGTTTAGATATATTTATAAACATACTGAGTATTCGCTTAAACTACCAAACATAAATAATCAACTGAATAACTTTCTTCTAAAAGTAAGGATGCAAGGGGGAGAGAATCGTGCTCTTTCTGGATTACTCTAACGATGCTGCAACATTAATGAAGTGAATCTGTAGTCGAACAGACATGATGCTTTTCTAAACACCCCATATTTTCTGCCATTAGGGTTCTTAGACAAACGATAACAACATATATGAACATTTTATAACCAAGCTAGGTGGTGCTTATCCCTAAGTTACCACGCTCTAACTCAAGTAGAATCTAGCTCGAGATGAAGTTTTTCGCTCCCTAATACATTTTTTCAAAAGTTAATAAGGAGATATTTCAACATGGTGATCAAGCACATTGAAAATAGAATGATAAAATAACTTCTACTCAAAACACACTATCATTAATAGATAATAACAAAGTTACGGCCCTTGAAATGAGTTCACAACATCACCCCCTTACACAAGGTGTTTAGCTAGAAAATGTCATAAGGGGAGTAAAAAATATAGGAAGAAAAACAATACAAATCACTTAAAAGATGAAGAGAGGGAGCTGAAGGTCAGCTCCCAACAATAGTTCTCAGCTTCTTTTCAGCTACGTATGTCTGGTTTTCTTCTCCTCTTGACTTCTTCGAACAGTTGGAGGGTTTTTTCAAAGTGAAGGTTGAGTGATTGCAAGAATGAATGGAATTATCTTGTGTGTATTGAAGGCTTATCTTTATTGTGGCCTTTATATCTCCCTCCAATTTTAGGGCAATAAAACAAGTCATATGGGTCCAAGCTCTCACTCCTAGGTGAAACATTCAATTACTGTGGTAAGTTTCGTTGAGAAGTCTTTTCACTGCAAGCTTGCTGCTTTTTGTTTCTTTTTGGACCCGATGCTGTAGCATCATCAAAGCTGCAGCAAAATGCTCAAAGTTAGATCATTTATGTAACTGCTAGCATTATACAGAAGACCCTTGATTTCTTTGCTACTTTAGGCACAACTCAGTGAATATAGGGGCTAGATGAGGCTATCTTTAGCTATCTTATGCGAATTTTAGACACAAATAACTCTTTTTAGGAGAGTTATCATGCTCCCCTCTGGCTCAACTGCGCTCCCCTCGATTCAATTCTTCACGTTAGTTTCCTGCACACAAGAGGAAAAATAGGGGAACTAAAAAGGAACTTATGCCCAATTATCAAATCAATGAACTAAGACATTACCCTTTTAGTTTTCATTCAATAGATCACTCCTTTGAGCAAATTTAGACACACAGCTTCACTGTCTTGCTCATAGTTACCCAAATAATTACTACAATAACTCTCTTTTGGAGAGTTATCAGTTGGTAGCTGTCCTTTGGAGGACTACATCTTCAAGTTAGCAAAGTCTACACACATCTGCCACTTTTAGTTTTTTTTTTTTCGAGGACTACATTAGAAACCACTCGGGATACTAGACTTCCTTTATAAATTGAGCTTTGAGGAGTTTATTGACTTCATCATCAATTACATTATTGCACATGTCGTCCACAGGTCGACACTTATGCTTTATAGACTTAAACGTCGGATCAATATTCAACCTATGAACCATGACATTTGGGTTGATACCCGACATATATGTTCGTGAGACCACACAAAAAACATTGGAGTTTGCAAGTAGAACTCTATAATGGTTGCTTTGGTTCTAGCCCCTAGGTTTTTGTTGATGTTGACATGTTGTTCTAGTCTAAGTTGGGGTATCATCTTAAGGTAGTGCTTCTCTCGAGGACTGGAGGATCTATGGTGACCTGAGCGATTTTGGGTTGCATTGCCTCTTATGTTGCTAGTGCTTCCTCCACAACACAGATGAAAGTACATTTGAGCGTCATGGCATATCATTCTCGAGATGCGATATGCTCTCCTCGAATACGACCTACCCCTCCCGGGGTCAAGTAATTCATCATTTAGTGATATGTCGAGGGGATCACCTACAACATGTGCAAGAAAGGTCGACCAAGAATGACATTGTGTGCGAATGCCCCGTTGACCACTATGAACTCGATAATCCTTCTCACCTACATATCCCCCTCCTTGATTTTGAACGGTAGCTCGATGCACCCTTCTAAGCTTACGTTTTCCACTGCAAAATCGACTAGAATTATGGGACAACGATTAAATTGAGATCTTTCCCACTCTAATGCTGTGTACGTGAGAATGTTAATTAAAGCCCCCCTATCGACTAGGATTGGGAAGACCTTGACATGGTTGATCAGAGGAATTATGACTAGTGCATCATTGTGCGGCTAATGAACCCCTCGAGGTCCTGATTAGTAAAGTGAGCTTCTCACACACGAGGTGTTGACTTTATTTTTAGATTCCTACATTAACACACAGGCCCATTGTAGATAGCAGGTCACCAACGAGTGGTCAATCACGATAGAACTCGAATTGATAGAACCCGAACTCTAACTGTATATAAAAGATAGAAGAACTACAATAACTACCAAGTAATTCGAGGTACTTGGACCCTCAATTATCTTGAGAATTCTTACTCAAGCCTAAATCATACTCACTAATTGCCTACCTACATTCTTACACCGTCACTCTATTTATAACAACGTTTCTAACAACTTTCCTATCTAATTACTAAGGTACTCTCAATACCCTAATAATATCCCTAACTACCCTAAGGGCCATTCCTATCATTACCGGCCCCTAAAAACACACCTCTTCCTCAAAGTGTGGGTAAACAAAAACCTTATTTTTTTACAACCACAAAAAGAAAAAAAAGGTATCGGGATTCATCCTTCAACAAAAAACTGCAAAAAATAGCCCTAGTTGTTGGCAGCTATTATTATGAAGCGCTTGTGGGACGTCGGTGGGTGGTAGTGTGTGGGGATGCCAACATTTGAAGCGTTAGCAATGTAGGATGAGGAAGATGGCAGCAGGGCGGCGATGACGTTTTCACCGGTGCATGAGATGACAGTGGCTAACAGTCGATGATTGCGGTGGCTGATAATTGGCGGTGGCACGTGGCTGGCTGTTGATAACTTTCCTAAAGAGAGTTAATTGTACCTATAAGTTGCATGAAATAGCTAAAATTAGTCTATTTTAGCCCCATTTATTTAGTGAGTGTGCTTGAATTACAAGATAAATCGATATCTCACATTACTAACAGTCTATATTAGCACTAAATTAAATGATCTAATTCTAAGCATTTTTGCTGCAGCTTTGAAGATGCTACAACATCTATTCCAGATAAAGACAAAAGACAAAAAGTAGTAAGCTAACAATGAACAGGCTTCTCAGCGGAATTTACCACAGTAATTGGAGATTTTACCCAAAAGTGAGAGCTGGGTCACTCAATGCTTGTGTTGTTGCCCTACTATTTAAAGGGGGTATAAATGCAAAAAAATAGGAGAAGCCTCCAAGACACGACACACACATCAAGAAACATTCCCCTTGTTCATTTTTGAAGGAATCCATCCTCACTCTAAGAAACCCTCTCCAAAACCGTTAGAGAAAGTCAAGAGAAAAAGAAGACTCTTCAGTGGCATTTGGGAGCTGATCTTCAGCTCCTTCTCTTCATTTTCTCATCTTTGTATTATTTTCATTCCTACATTTTATTTGACTCTCCTTATGGCTTTGCATAGCTAACTAACTTGTGTAAGGGGGAGATGTTCTAGACTTATTTTCTGGGTTGTAACCTTGCTGTTTGCTTTAATGAAAGTTTGCTTTGAGTTGAAGTTGTTTTATCACTCTATTTTCAATATGCTTGATCACCATTTTGGAATACCTTTTGATAATGTTTGGAAAAATGTATTAAGGAGCGAAACCCTTCATCTTGGGCTAGAGTCTACTTAGAGTTTAGCGCGTGGTGAGTTAGGGATAAGCATCACCTAGCTTAGTCATAAAAACGGTGTATATATGCTATTGATGTTTGTTTATAAATGTTAGTAATAGAAAATCCGAGGTGTTTGGAAGAACACCTTGTCTGTTTGACCACTAAAATACTCCATTAACGCTACAACATAGTTAGAGTGGCCCAAAATAGTCGACTTCCTGTCCCCTTTACGCCCTTATTTTTATACGATGTTATTAGGTGATTGTGGATGCGTGGTACACTAACGGATTTAACCTTGTGTTTCATTTAAAATAATCGCTTAAAATAGTTTTTACCTCAGTATATTTTAGTTATTAGTGAAAGAAGAACTCCTTGGCTTATTGCATTGTTTCCTTGAGTAAATATTGAGTGTTTAAGCATTTAGTCTCTCTGGATTCGATCTTTTATTACTTGCTGTGATGATTGTGTACTCTCGCACATATAAGAATTGGTAGCAAAATTAGTGGACAACAGTTATCGATAACGATAGATAAGGGTAGTGTAGACCATCGGAGAAGGCGATGGCTGATGGTGGTCGAATGGCAGCCATGCAATGGTGGCCGTCTGTGATGGATGGTGACGAGCGATGGCCGTGCATGGCCGAATAAATAGAGGGTGAAGACAGCGGTGGCTAGGGCTACTTTCTTCCCGTGGGTAGGAGATGGCGATTCGGGTCAGCTTTTATGTTATACATAGATAAAAACCCAGCCCAAAACCCATATGCCAAGACCTTCACCTTTAAAAAGAAATGGACCTCACAAACCATATTAAAATTTAGCCCAATTACTCCATTATTTTTTGGGCCCCATTCTTTTTGAGTATTTTCTTCATTCACGTGGGTCACGTGATTAAGGTTTCTTTTACCTTATTTCTTTTACGACCTGACCTGTGACTTGACCCCTTGAACAGTTTCTACCCTCGTTTAGCTTCCATCAATCCCTCCACCACGCTCCTTCTCCGACCACATCTACATTCTTCAACGGTAGTGGTCTCCGTCATTCTTTTGTCTCGCTTTTTTATTCCATTTTCTTCATGGTTATTCACCTCGTAATGAACGTGTCGTCCGCTGAAGCGACTTCTCCCTTGATGCCCCTTTCTCCTTATTCACCTTCTTCTAGCTTTCACCTTCTACCACAGAGTCGGCAGCGACCATCGATCTTTCCACATTACTCTAGCATTCTCCTTGTCTTACGTCTTCCCAGTCTTCTAGCGCCATATCATTGAATTTCGGCGGTCTTCTCTTATTCGTAACACTACAACAAATTTGACTTTTGATGATGAGAGTTGCCCGTCATAAAAAGGTAATGATGATGGCCAAGTGATCGTCATCTATGCGACTGTCCTTGTTTCTTTTTCAATGACGGATAGTTTTAATGATGAGCAACGACCGTCATGTAAAGTCTTTTTTCCATAACGGGCATGCCCATCATGAAAGGGTAACAATGACAGGCAATGACCGACATCTTTACAAGTGTCCTTGTTTTGTTTAACCTTTTATGGTGGTTTTTGCCCGTGTATGCGCGTCATTGTTTGTGCATCATTGTATGTGCATCATTGTTTGTGCGTCATCGTTTTTATGTCATTGTTTGTGCATCATCGTTTCTACATTATCGTTTGTATGTCATTGTTTGTGCGTCATTCTATCTACGTCTCGTATGTGCGTCGTTGAATGACTATATTTCATGACGGGCATTGATCGTCATTACTTCGTGAATAATTTAATTAAAATAATAGTCGGTTGCCGAGACGTGACTAACCAACTATATTTCCTTCAAACCTATGATAATATCTCAATATTGCAATCAAAATAAGCTAATTAGTCTCTTTGCGTACTTTTCTTTCGGTACAACATGAGGGAGTAGGACATTCGAACTCATGATTGTTTAGTGAGACATAGGTGTCTTAATTCATTGAGTTATACTCAGCTTGAAAGTTTCTTTGCTTACTTAATGAAGAGAAATTTTGTCCTTTAATTAATAATGTTTTGGGTAAACTACTTTATATTTGGGTTAAAAAAAAATCATCGCGTTTGGTCTCTAGATTTAAAAATTGTACACTTGGAGGAAATATTTTATTTTATTCATTCGACACGAATCTTATATTAGCTAATAAAAATATAATGTGGCATATTTTATAATTAAAATAGCCAATACGACATTTGAAAAAAAAAAGAATAAAAATCTCTCTCTCCCCCATCCATTTTATACTACATATGAATTCTTAAAATCTAAGCTTTCGTAAATTTTTCCAAAGCAAGCATAGCTCAACAGCAATTGGCATATATCTCCAAGAAAGAGGTTGTGAGATCAAACCTCCACTCCTACATGTTGTACTAAAAAAAATAAACTTGAATACCTTTATTGTGTTTGTCGTTTAGGTGTTGTGCCTTGATCTCCGGCTGTGCAATCTTCCGTTGTTTTTTTCCTTATATTTACCTTTGGAAAAAAAAAAAGCTTAAATTACAAGCTATATTTTTTTCTCCAGCAATAACGATTTGTTTTCAAAAAGTAACACTCTCGTGAGTCAATCTTCGTGTGGTCCAATTTGCTATTCGGGATCCCAAGACTTCTTCCGTCTTCAATTTGCTAGATTCTCTCCCTCTCAAAACTCCTCGCATCGCCTAGGTTAAAATCAGAATCTAAAAACAGAATTTGTTCACAACATCTAGGTACCCAACTTAAGCGCTTGGAAAAACTCTGCTTGAACTTCATTATATTTTCCTTTAAGTTTTGCAATGCCTACACGCCACCTGCAGGCACCCAAATGCCCAACATTATGTTTTCCACTTCAAGTACGCCTACACGCCACCTGCAGGCACCTAAATGCCCAACATTATGTTTTCCACTTCAAGTTCGTAGCATCTTGGTGCCACTTATAGGCAATCTCCCTCTCATTAGGTTAGTCATATTTACGCAAAATCCTCCTCTTGTTCCCTTCCCTTTGTTTGTTGCAGATGGTCTGATACATCTCTACCGTAATCCAAAAAATAGTACTTATTAGATACAAAATAAAACTTATAGATTAACCTTGTTTTATAATGAAATCCAAACATACCCAATACAAATTTAAAATTATAAAAATGATTAAAATTAGTTAGATGTCTAGTTTAGATCTCTCTCTCTCAAGATTGACATCAAAAAACAACTTTTTCTTTTGATGTACTGTCGTCCCCTTGCCTTTTTCTTGGGCAGTCATTCCTGTCCAGGGAGCGGAGCCCATCCCTTTTCCACCCATGATTGCACAAAAACACACCACAGCCTTTGTCTTCTTAATTTACTTTAATTTCCTTTATATAACTCGACAGACCACGTGTCCATCACTTACTTAATATATGCATTTTTCTTCTTCTTCTTCTTCCTCATCATCTTAATCCTTACAACATATCGCCAAAAATACGCCTTATTTAATACACTGTCTCAAAATGGGTGGTTATTGTATCCAAATCCCAACAGATTCTAGAACCACACAAGGTTATAGGTTACACATACAGACAAAACAAATCCCAAAAAAACAAATCATGATTAATTAACTTCTATCAATTAATAAAACAAAAAAAAAAGAAAAAAAAAGAAAGAAAAGATCAATTTGGGATTTTCACACATCTCACCCCATTTGCTTTTCCACTTATTTGTTTTACTTGTAATTTCTTCTCCCCTAATACTAGTATGTAAAAATACGCTCATCACATATGCGTAACCATTTAATTAATTAATTAAAAAAAAAAAAAAAGCTTCTTGTTTCTGTTCTTGTTGTTGCTCTTCTCAAACTTTATATTGGAGTGTCGGACACGTGGCACAATGGGTCGGGGGAGGACAGGGACGACGACAACCTGGCGAAGCTCCACAGCTGATCCGCGTCGGTGGTGTAGTCCACTGCGGCGGCGGCATGGTACGGAGAAGACGACTTCGAGGAAAACGACGCCGTTCCGCGTAGCGCCGTCATCGGCGGCTGGTCGCCGTAGTAGATCATGTTGGAAACTTCCATTTGGCCGTTGAGCTGGGAGGCGACGAGGCGATCGAAGGCGGCCCAGTTGGAGGAGCAGGCCGAGTCCAGTTGGTAGCTCGAAATAATTTGATTGGTGGACCCCACCTGGTTGTTGTTGCTGCTGTTGTTGCTGTTAATTCCCATTTCTGGGTTGATTGGTTGGTAACAGCCGTTCTGGCTGTTTGTGGAATTTGGGCTCTCCAGGCTCGGAAGTTTCGAGAACCTGCCGTCGGGGTAACCGCGGCTGTTAACGACGACGGAGGAAGTGTCGATCGGCCGTAGCAGCAGCCTTCCGCCGCCGCCACCGTCGTCGTCTTCTTCGATCTCCTTGCACGTTCTTCCCATGTACTGAATGATCTGCTCCAAAGCTCCGTCGTTGCAGGAGTCAAGCAAGAGAGACGACGTCGTTTGAGATGATGACGTAGTAGTGGTAATGGGAATGGGAGTGTCTCTGTCTAGGGTTTTGTGGTGATTTTTCTTCTTGAATATTCTGCACACCACCCACCCCTCTTCCTGCCCCCCGTCTCCCATCACAACACTACTCGCCGAACCCTTCATCTAAACGAAAAAAGTAAAAAGTTTTAGACCAAAAAAAACGAGGAAAAAGTTTGGGAATCAATGGTAATAAAGGAAGATATATATACATGAATATTATTTTGTTGTTGGTAGTGAGAGGTGGAGTTTTCGTCGAGGCGATATTCGTGCATGATCCAATCAGACTTCTGGCCGTGAGGGGCGCGACCTTTGTAAAACACAAGTGTCTTCCTCATTCCGATGCGGCGGCAGTTGCTGTAGATGACTTTATCGCGGCCGGTGGCCTTCCAGAAACCGGCGGCGGTGGCCCGATTGGTGCGAGTTCCGGTAGGGTACTTCTTATCTTTGTGGCTGAAGAAGTACCAGTCATTCTGCGGGGTGCTTCCAATCTTGCATTTCTCTGCAGAAACAGAGACGAAAGATTTGTAATGAAAATTGAGAAAAAGACCGATCGAGATCAACAAGAAAATGAAAAGGATCGGACCTTGGATGTCCCATGGCTCAAGCTTGTTGAGATCGACGTCGCGAATGACGTCCAAATCAATGGTGTGGAAGGAGACCTTCTTGCGGAGGTAGTAGTGGAGGAGCTCCTCTTCGGTGGGGTGGAAACGGAACCCCGGCGGGACTTGGGACTGCCCATTTACGGAGATGCTCATCTTTTGCTGCATTCACACATCAAAATTTGTGTGGGGATATTTTTTTGTTTTGGAACACTACGGGAGGAAGGACGTGGAATATATACTAGCTAGGATTTTTGATGGGGAGAGGGCCACCCCAAGTAGTTGTCGCCCCAAATTAAAAAATAAAAAAATAAAATAAAATTTAGGTACTCATCGATGAGTAGCTAGTCATACCTCATTTCTAGAATTTGGACCAAAATTTTGAATCTTCATTCGGCACCTCGTGGTCTTGACATTCTCCTACCACTTGGTTGACTTGGATTGGATGAGAGAGTGAAGAGTGTTCACCAAATCCAAACATGCTTAAGTTTGTAGTTTTTATGGCCAAGACAACTAAAAAAAGGTGTTTATATGTTCCTATCTTACCGCCATTCAAAACTTGACAGCGGTTTATTTTATTTTTTTAATCTTTTCCTTTATGTATTCATCTCTTAATTGTCAATTTTCTAATGGCAAATACTTAGTTCATTTCCAACGAGAACCAACCATTATCCTCATTTCTATTCAAAAATTGACACCTCATTATTTATTTACTTTTTTAAAAAATAACCTCTATTTTTTTCATATTTTTTTTAGTTGCGAAACATTTAATAGCGATTCTAAAAAAAATTAGCTACTCAGCACGTAATAACATAAGTTTTGTGCCACCCAAAATCATGATTTTTTTTTTAATATTTTTTTCTTTAGGGATTAAAAGAAAAAAAGGGGAAAAAAAAAAGAAAAGAAAAGCAGAGTGGTGGGTTAGTTTTTTTACTATGCCTGGAGAAGAGCCAGCTACCTAGAAAGATGGGGAAAGGAAAGGAAAGGGGAAAAGGGAGGAGGGGTGGGCCCCAGTGTATATGATTATAAGAGGAATGGGCCCCACACACGGAATTTGTGGGTACCAGAGTGTAAGGGCGCATGCCCACATCTAAAACTACGACCCTCGACCTTAATATCTCCTTGGAAAACCACCTCTCAAACAACCACTGACCTTTTTTCCTTCTCTCTCCCCCTTGATTAAATTACTATCTTACTCCTATAATTTATATTTCATTCTAATTTTAATTTTTTAATTCGACCCGATACGGGTAGAGACCAAACTATTGACCTTCAAATTAGCAATACACGACTTATGATATCTACTGAGTTATGCTTGATCAACAGTATGTAGATATAATTGAAGATGTCACAGAGAATATGAATTGTGTTGTAAATTAAATTATTGCCTACGTGATGTTAAGAAGTGGGTCACTCCTTTTATTGTTAATTGATTTTGAAATTGAACCCAATGAATTATGATAAACGAGTATTCAGTAAAAAAATAAGATTTGGTCAAGAATTGTGAACCCAAAAGATGCAACATCTACGAGACATGTTAGGAGTGATCTGCTTCTCTAATTGCCAATTGATTTTGAGATAACACTCCATAAATGTTGATATGCGAGTGTATTTTATATGATGATATACACTAATTTTTTAGATGCCAAAATCATCGTCTCTCTCTACAATACTCATAGATTGATATCAATATGCCACTATCAATATGTACATAGTTTAATGGATACAATACTACTTTTACCATCTCAAAGTTTGATGGTTCGATCATCCACGCCTATCAATATTAAGCATTATTGGGGATATTTTGGAAGATTTAGGAAATTTATATGGATTTAATTGATATCCAATGAGAGAAAATGAACTTTATCTTTTTGGTGTTGAAATTCTCTCTCTTGAGGCATCCACAACCACCGCAACAAGAAAAAAGGTGATGGGGTAGGGATTGCGCTTTCATGGCCCGTTAGATGGGACGAAGAGGAAATAAATGTGATGCATGGGAATATATTTTGACAATGGCCTGGATTCTATCACTAATTAAAAAAATAATAAAATAATAATAATAAAAAAAAGAGAATTAAACCCGCTCAAAAATAAAAGAAAAAAAAAAGAACTCGATTATTTAACGGGTGGCTTTTTGGACTATTATACCGCAATTCTCAACTCAACACATATAATATCAACTGTTTTCTTTCTTTCTTTTTCTCTCTTTTTTTTCTCGGGTCTTGTCAGCCCATCTCAAATTTGTACCAAAATTTATATTTACTATAGTTCAATATCTCGCTTTGGTGATGTCAAAAAAAAAAAAAAGAAATATATATATATATATATATATCACTTTTGTGCCCACCTCAGCATGGTTAAGTGATCATATGCCTCGTTTTATGGATGGTAAGTTCAAATAGTCAGATGATCTAATTCGTTCATAATGTAATATATTTCATATTCAAGTAGAAAGAATACAAATATTAGTATCCTAAATTTTTTTAAGTTTTTAGTCTAGAAATGGTGGGACATGAGATAGAACTATCATTGACTTTTGAAATGGTAATACATAATTTACCTCAAAACACTATAAGTTTTAGAATTTTTATTATTATTTTTTAATTTCATTTGAAGCATTTTAGATGTAGTTAGTATATAAACTTTAGCCGATTAAAAAAAACAATTAGAATTTGTATTTCTTTTTTATCATTTTAAAACTGAAAATTTATCTTATTCTTTTGTAATCTTTTGTACGAAACCTTTTGAAATTTTTTAGTTTTTAAAATTTAATTAAGGATTTTTTAATAAGTAGATAAAAAAAACAGAAAAAGAAAGTGAAACGACAAAGTTAATTTATTTTTTTTCATTCTCAAATAATTATTTTATTTACTATTAATAATTTTATTATTACTATATCATTTTCTAATCATCAGTTCAACAATGACATCGCACCATCAATTTTTAAGATAGTAATAGATGTTTTATCAACTAGATTAAAGCTTGAATTGACATTATTATTATTATTTTGTTGGAAATAATACAACGGTCGCGATAGTTTTCCAAATTATATTAGATGGGTTAATTATTTTCACTTAAACGTCACTCTTTTGAAATAAGTCGAAATTTGATTCCCTCAAAAGCGACTGTTGATATAAATGGGAATTGATGAAGAGAAACTCCTCACACCTAGAAGGAAACAAATATATATTCACATGCACAATAAAACTTGATTACCTTTTAAATATTTGCAGTTATATCAAAAAAACAAGCAGCTGGATTCTTGATTTTACATTTTACCAGCAGGTAGTGGTATTGGTATGACATCTACGGTATGAGAAAAACGAGCGAGTCCCTTGATCTTTCTTTTACCTTTTTTGTTTTACTGACAGTAATATATATATATATATATATATATGGGTAACTCTCCTTTTTCAATTCAACTTTGTTATGAAAATATTTAAGTGTGGATCATTTAGGCACGTCCGATAACCATTTTGTTTTTGGTGTTTGGTTTTTGGTTTTTCAAAAACAGGGTTGTTTAATAATCAATTCAATTTTTTGTTTTTTGTTTTTCAAAAACCATTTTGAAATTCTACGTAAATTTCAAAAACAAAAAAAGTAGTTTTCAAAAGTAGGTCTTTTTTTTTCAAAACCTGATTTTTTTTTTAATACTCAACTTTTTTTTTCTTTCTCATATTTATCTTTAAAAAATTTATTTCTCACTCCAAACTTTTTTTATTTTTAAATTTCTCTCTACAAACTTTACTTGTCTCTCTCCAAATTTTTCTGTGTTTTTGTTTTTTTCCAACAGATCAGTTTCATTTCTCTCTCTAAAAATTTAATATTTTTCATAATTTTTTTCTCTCTAAAATTTCATCTTTTATAATTTTTCTTTCTTCTTTTTTTTTTCTCTGTAAATTATATTTTATTTTCTCGTTCAATTTTCTTTCACTGTAACTTTTATTTATGTTTGTATTTATTTATTTTCTCTAAAAATTATATTTTGAATCGTGTTATTATCTCTAAATTTATTTCCACTATAATTTTTCTCTTTCTTTATAATTTCTTTTTTTTTCTCTTTAACATATCTTTTCCTCTCGACTTTATTTTTTTTCTCTTCAATTTTTCTCTTTTTGTCTTTAACTTTTCTTTCACAGTTTTTTTTTCTAAATCTTTATATTCATCTCTCTAAAATTTATTTTCAAAAAGTTTATTTACCTCTCTCTAAACTTGTATTTTCATGGGGGAGACAAAAATTTCCCAAAAATAGGAGATGCATGTCCCGACCCCGTCCCCATCCCCAATTCCATTTTTTTAAATAATTAATATATATTTATTACACTTTTTTTATACTTAAATTCTAAAAATACTTAAAAACAATTATAAAACCGATAATTTTTCTTGAGAACATCTCTCGGACCCAAGGAGTCCGAGATGGAGACGGAGACTAAAAATTTTCATAAGTATGAGAATGGGGGAGAGCATCCTCACTCGCACCCACACCATTATCATCTCTACTCTACATAAAATTTTCTCTCTTATTTTCAATTTTCGAACTTTTTAAAAACAAAAAACTAAAAATGGTTATCAAACATGTATGGTTTTTGTTTTCTAAAAACAGAAAACCAAAAAGCAAAAACTAAAAACGAGAAAAACCAAAAACCAAAAACTAAAATGGTATCAAACGGGCCCTTAGCAGTTATTTCGTGATCACTACTAATAAAGATTTGATAGTTCTTTATTAAAGGAAAAAACGTAAAATTATCAAAAAATGTAAAATTATCAAAAAACGTAAAATTATCTCATTTTTTAATTTCTTTCTCCTATTATTTGTGATACGCGACAACCTAAGTGTATTGGACTACTTGAACCACAAGCCACTTAAATCCAATCGTATAGATGATTTTAACCCAAAAAGCTAAGGGTTAAATGGATTACATTTGCAGTCGTTAACTTGAGTAGACAGAATACTCACTATGCTAAAAGTCGGAAACACTCCACGAGTTTGATAACCAATCAAACAAGCATGTTCCGATAGGTAAAATACGAAAGCCGAAGTTCTACCACACAAAGGGAAACACTCAAATTCTAAACTTCATAACTTGATTACAATGAAGGGAACACACCTATTTATAAGCTAGGGTCCATGACCTTTAGAAGAAACATGTAAAATAAACATAAATTTAAAAATAAAGTAAAACAAATAATTGAAAGATCTTTCCCTTAATTTGCCAACTTGCTAATGAAGTAAGACAATTCTTTTCTTCAACTAATTTTGATAAAAATAAAATAAACTAAGAGAAAATCAAATAAAGACCATCTTTTCCAAAATTGAAAATATTTGCTAAAATTTAAAAGCAAATAATAAAAAGATAATTCCCTCAGTTGTTTTTGGAACAAATTAGGAAAAAAATTTCCCAAAAGGTTCAAAGAGTGGGCGGCAAGGCAATGATTTTTGTGCCAAAGGGGGATGGCGGCATTGATCGATTGGGGTGCCCATAGGGCTAGCGCGGGGGGGGGGGGGGGGGGGGTTGGGTGGTGCTTGACCATTGGCAGTAGGTGGGGCATGACGCGGGCCATGGGGATGCTGGCGCCAGGTGGGGGCGCACTTGGGGGCGTTGGTGGCATGGCGTGGGTGCGCCGGTGTGAGCGCTTGTGAGGTTAGCGCTGCAGGGGGGCGTGCAGGCTCAAGTCGCAATATGTGCGGCTAGGGCACATGCAAAGGGGCATGAGTGCTGGAGGGTGCGTGCGGCTAAGGCAGTAGGCGTGCGAGCATGCGATCATGAAGGTAGAGGACATGCACTAGGACGGAAGGGTGCAGGCGCACACGAGCTGGACGCTGGCGTGTGCGCAGGGGTTGTTGAAGATTATGGTGGGCACCGAGGCAACGCCTTGTGAGGTTAGCCCACTGTTGATGGCGTAAGCGTTGTGGGCAATTTGCGTGCGGTCGAGCTCTCCTCTTGGTTAGACTTGGTTCAAAAGACTTCAGGCCAATTATGATCATATCTCTCCTCCTTTTTGAAAATGATTCGTCCTTCAATTGTCCAGCAGCTTCTGCTTGGTTCGTCCCTAAACCTCATCGTACTAGGAGAGCTTCCGCTCTGATACCATTCTGTAACACCCCAGTCCTAGGATTCAGGCATGTGACGCCCGACTAGAGATGAGGGGTATATAAAGGAACCGATACCACATCCGAATGAGAGAGATCTTGAGACCATGGAAGAATGGTTAAGAAATGGCTTAAAAGAATTGATAGTCACAACCTATACCAACAAGCTGCACCTTCATTTTCAATAACTCAGTCGTAAGAACTCCAAAGTTAAGCGTGCTTGATTTGGAGCAATATTGGGTTGAGTGACATCCTAGCTGCTTTACTAGGAGAGTAGCTCCGAACTTGACGGTGGCGTAACCAGATCACGAATCCGGATTCCAAATCCTGGTCCGAATCCTGGGCCTGAGGCGTTACAGGATGGTATCAGAGCATAAGCTCTCCTAGTACAATGTGGTTCGGGGATGAACCAAGTCGAAGTTGGTGGGCATGTGATGCCCGAGTAGAGAGGAGGGGTACATGAATGAACCGATACCACATCCGAATGAGAGGGATCCTGAGGTTATAGAAGAATTGTCAATAAAGGCTTAAAAAAATTGATAGCCACTACCTATACTAACAAGGTGCACCTTCCTTTTCGGTGGATCAATCGTAAGAACTCCAAAGTTACTCCAAAGTTAAGCGTGCCTTTGAGCAATCTTGGGATGGGTGACCTAGTTGCTTGGGATGGATCAATCCTAGTTGCTTTACTAAGAAGCATGTGAGTGAGGATAAAGCATGCTAGAAGGACATGTGTTGGTCTGTAGGGTAGTCTACGCTCTTGTAAGTAACTTAAAACTAGAAGGTGGTACGGCCGGGTCGCAGGGGAACGCCGGGGCAAAGAGGTGCAGAATCCTGGTTCGAATCCTGGGCCTGGGGCGTTACATATGGTATGAAAGCGAAACCTCTCCCATTAAGATGTGGTTTGCGGACGAACCAAGGTGGAAGCTCGTGGGCATGTGACGCCCGAGTAGAAAGGAGGGGTACATGAATGAACCGATATCACATCCGAATGAAAGAGATCCTAAGATCATGGAAGAATGGTCAAGAAAGGCTTAAAAGAATTGATAGTCAATACCTAAGAACACCAAAGTTAAACGTACTTTACTTGGAGCAATCTTAAGTTGGGTGACCTCCTAGTTGCTTCGATTCTTTTTCCTACTAAAAAAAGATGCTGTCACTCCAATGGTGTTTTACAAATATGTTCTCAACTTAAGCATAATATAAGATCTTCTTTCTTGTTCTATAACTACAAAAGACAAGGTGCTTGCTTGGTTATCTCTCTTTCTTCTTTTTCTCTCTCTCTTCTTCTTCTTCTTCTTCTTTTTTTTTTTGAATAGGGGTCAATGATATATGTGATACCAAAGACAACAAAGAAACAAATGATATTAAAGATACCAAATGATACTATAAAGAAAGAATGAAACAAACAAATGATATATACAAGAAATACAAGATGCAAATCTTGAGCGTAATGCTCTTGGTAACTAAAGACTTGACAACAATGTACAACTTGAAGTCAAAGCACAATAAAGAAAGAACCTTGCAATACAAATATATGAAAACAAATATAACTTTAAAAGATGTACAAAATCCTACTCGTAGTGCAAACACACACAAAAAATTTCTTACCAACAAAACAGTGGACTTTGTGGCAAGAGGGGTAACTTTGGGTGAGGGGTGCGTGCTGTATACGACTCAGATGAGGTTTAAACCAGTGTCAAATGAAAGTACAATGAGTTTAATTGACGCGTGTGAACTGCCAAAAAGTTTTGAATTCATTGGAGGGGCTGCTCTCTCAAAAAGAACTTTGAGGCTGCTCTCTCAGGGTAACTAGTGGGCTTTGCGGCCGTTCTCCTTCTTTTGAGCTGTTTAAAGTTGATAAAATAATCCACAAATATTTTTAGTTTAGAGTTAAACCAATAGGGGGAATACTTGCAAAAAATAATTTGATTTGAGCCAGATTTGATTGCCCAAAGAAAATCTCCAAAATCGTCAAGCTCCCAATATGGAAAGTTTTCTGTCTGAACACTCCGTCTTCAAATGTTGATAACTTTTGTTGCAGACCACGGATAGCTGTGATTTTTATGTGCCTAGAAAGCTCTTTCAAAAACCTTCAATTTGGCATTTGATTTGACTTTAAGGAGCAAAAGGTTAGAGAGATATAAATCATTAAATTTGGTACAGGAAACTCTCAGATGCTGCAGGATTTTTCCAAAAATAGTGCTCACTAAAAACTAGATAACTTCCAGACCACATATCAAAAATTATCGATTCTGGTCTCTCTGGAAAGCTAACTAAGAGTTTGAATGACATCGATTTCACTCAGTTTTGACTTCAGAGTGAAAATTTATGGTATTTTAAAGTCGGCTCTCAGACTGGTGCTCTCTTTAGGTTTCTCACAACTTCTAGGGTTTGAAGAAAATATGATATCTTTGGCTATGAGGCTTGGAGTAACATGAAACTTGGCTTGTTGGAAAGCTTTTGAGGTGTTGAACACAAACAAACAAGTTTTATACACTTCAAAGAAATTTTCGAAATAAAAAACTGGTTAAAAAACACATTTGGTCCCTCTACTTTTAATAAAATAACAACTTAGTCCTTGAACTTTAGTTTGTAACGATTTAGTCTCTGTAATTTCACTAAAGTAACAATTTTGTCCCTGAACTTTAGCTTGTAATGATTTAGTCCCTGTCGTTTAAAATTTGTAACAATTTAGTCCCTATAAAACAAAATTTATTAAAATTAAGTGTTAAATTTTATCATATAACAATTTAATCATTCTAATTTATAAACATATTTGGTCCCTCTTTAGTTTATACATCTATATATATAAGAAACTTAACAAAAAAGATTCACGATAAGGACTAACTCGTAACCAACTTTAAATTACGAAGACTAAATTGTTACATATTAAAGTTCAAGAACTAAATTGTTATCAATTTTAAAATACAAGGACTAAATCGTTACAAACTATAGTTTAGAGACTAAATTGTTACTTTAGCGAAAGTACATGGACCAAAAGTGTTTTTTAACCTAAAAAGTTCTTACGCAAGAGTGATAGATCAAAAATAGCACGCTGAAGAACAAGAACAAGGGGATGAATTTTTTTATGATTTTCGAATAAGATGAAAGTAAAGACAAAACAAGAAATTTAAATGCAAGAAAATAACATATATCCTGATCTAGAGCCTCAACTCTGATACCAAATGATACGCGACAACCCAACCGTATTGGACTACTCGAGCCACAAGCCACTTGAATTCAATTGTATAGATAGTTTCAACCCAAAAGGCTAAGGGTTAGATGGATTACCTTTGCAGTCGTTACCTTGAGCAAACAGAATACTCACTATGCTCAAAGCCGGAAACACTCCACGAGTTTGATGCCCAATCAAACAAGCATGCTCCGAGGGGTAAAATACGAAAACCTAAGTTCTACCACACAAAGGGATTCGGTATTTTTTTTTCGGGCGGGGGGGGGGGGGGGGGGGTTTGTACATGGTAATAAGAGAAACACTCAAATTCTAAACTTCATAACTTGATTACAATGAAGAGGAACACGCCTAAATTGAAAATACTTGCTAAACCCCTCGATTGTTCTTGGAACAAATTAGGAAAACATTTTCCAAAAATGCTCCAAGAATAGGCGGCAAAACAATGGTTTTGGCACCAAGGGGGTTGGCGGCATCAATCGATGGCGGCGCCCATGGGGCTGGCAGGGGGAGTGCTTGAGCACTGGCGGTAGGTGGGGCATGGCACGAACGATGGGGACGCTATGACAAGCGGGGGTGCTAGTGGTGTGGCATAAGCGTGCGGGTGTGAGCGCTTGCGAGGTTAGCGCTGTAGGGGGTGCGACATGCAGGCATTGGTGGCAATACGTGTGGCTGGGGCGCATGCGTAGGGGCAAGAGGGCTGGAGGGCGCACGTGGCTGAGGCAGTAAGCGTGCGAGCGTTCGATAGTGCAGATAGAGGACATGCGCTAGGACGGAAGGGCGCAGACGCACGCGAGCTTGACACTCGCGTGAGCGCAGGGGTTGCCAATGAAACAGGTGAGCGTGCGTGGCGCGACGCCTTGTAAGGTTAGCTCGCTATTGATGGCGTAGGCACTATGGGCAATTTTGTGTGGTCGAGCTCTCCTCTTGGCTGGACTTGGTTCAAAGGACTTCAAGCCAAATGTGATCATATCAATTTGTCAAAAATTTAATAAGGGTAAGGGTATGACAAATTAACTACTGAGTATATTGTTTTGAATTATTATTATTCTTCTTTTGATAACTTGGAATTATAGCTCTTTAGCTTTTTACCTTTATAATCGGGGCATCCACGCCCGCCTCAAGGTTAAGACTTAGGAGACATCTCAAGGGATTTTGATATTAAGCTCAACTTAAAGGTTCAAACACAAGACGTCATGGTAGGTGATACCATAAGGCATCATTACCTTACCAATGAGGCTGTCCCTTGGGGGCTCTTTCTTTCATATTATATCCAAGTATGCGTTTGAAAGCTGACAAAAATTAGGGGTGTAAGTACCCGACCTGACTCGAAATATCAAACGAAACCGATCTAGGTTGTTTTTATGGTGGGCGGGACGGCTCGGTTTTAGGGGTTTTGTTATTTACCTTACTTGTGCCCACATCGTTCTCCTACATTCCTTATTTTATTTGCCGCATATTGTTTTGATTTTTCTTTGACGATGACTGAATGGTCTTCATCTCTGCTGACTCACCATCTAGCACATGGCAAGTTTGGAATAAACACACTAACTCTGTGTCACGTGGTGTATTCAAAGTAGAGAAATGAGTCTGGATATTCTGATAGTTCAGAAGGATTTAACTCTTACAGAATTAATGAAAAAGGGAATATTGATTATCGAACCGGTTAGTCATTGTGGCATTATGTATCCGTTAGACGGGTTTTGATCACTTCAAGCACTTGTTGCCGCCCGAGGTTTGCCACCTTATTTTACGCATCCAGTTGTCGCAGCGCATGTTCATCTTCCCCTTTTTACTCCAATTTTCCTTTATTTAAGAGGGAAGGTGAAGGGCATTGTGGCATTAACTCCCTCCCTCTCCTCTCTTTCTCTAGGATGTTAGATGGTACCACCGGCGTATTCATTGTGGCTACTTATAATATGTCGGATATCGAGTCACTGGCGCATTATTTTGCACCGCCACGGGATTGCATGCGTGAAGGCTGGGGGACTGTTCCATTTGCGACTAAGGGTCACGTCGTGGACTGCATAACTATCCTCGAGGAGGTTGCCTTCTAGACGTGGACTTGATCGTGACTATCCCATTGGAAGAAGCTCTTAAAGACAAAAAAATTCATCGTGACCGGAGGTGGAACTCCATGGAAGTATTCGTGACCTAAAGGAGGCAAATCTGCATATTCGCGAGTGGGTGCATCAATTGGACGAGGTCATTGCTACGAGGGCTCTAGGTTGCAACACTAGTATGATATACTAATTAGCGGGGTCATTTGCCTATGTTATAGGTTTGTTGAGCCTTTTATTTTTCTACTTTGTCCTAGGAGCCGTCGACATCGGTGGCCTTGCTCAGCCCATTGAGGTGCTCATTCTTCCAACCGTTACCTTGCGAGCTTTACTTTTTATATGTGGTTTGCGAGTTTCGGGCTATCCTTTAGGCCATCAAACAAGGTGGTCTCAATCGGCCTTTTAAGGAGAGCCTCGTCTCTCCAACTTTGCCTTTATGGATGTCTTCTTAGCTTATGGTGGAAAAGGGCGCCTCAACTGAGGGCTCTCCCTTTTGACTCTACTTTGGTGCTTTTTGCTTTTTCACTATTTCTCTTTTATCCCCTGGCCCCCACTCAAGTAAGGTAGCCTTTGGATACCTTCTAAGTGTTCAATAAGAATTTGAGAGAAGGAAAAGTTACGACAAGCTCAGAGCAGTTTCTTGCCTGTGATACTTGTTGTTACCTTTCTCATTGGCAGGAGAGGTCTATCGCACGTGGGTGCTCTACGTTCCACGGGTGGGGGAGGTCTATCCCAAATAAGTAGTCAAGCCTATGCATGCCTGAGCAGATGACTTTAGTTACCTTGTAAGGGCCCTCCAAAATCAGCCAAACGCTCCGAGGGTTGACTCCTTGGTGTTCAGCATGACCTTCTACAGCACGAGGTTGTCCACCTTGAAGGCCCTTCCATTTCACCTTGGAGTTGAAGTATTGAGCGATCCAATTTTTGTATGCAGCAACCCTAAGGTGTGCCTTTTCTCTAAGCTCTCCAAGGAGGTCTAGGTTTAGCATAAGGCTCTCATGTTACCTTGCGTGTCGAAGTGTTTGACCATAGGTGACATGAGGTCCAATCCTACAGGAGTGACTGCCTCAACGTCGAAAGCAAGAGAAAATGGAGTTTCGTTCGTGGATGGTGGCAACTTTTTACCATTAATCGCATTGGAATCTTTATGTAGGGTCGACCAGTAGTGAACCTGTCTGATCACCTTCGTAGCGAAGGAGCGGGCCCCTTAATTATTGCTGCAAGCACCCTCATGGATCTTTTTAATGATATAGGCGACCTCTCAAGAGTGAGGCATCTAAGGAGAGGGAGCAAGTATCTGCGGTGGTGTAACCTTCTTTCGTGGAGGATGTAATGTGTTACTTGCCTCTTGAGTCATTAAGCTTCTAAGCAGTTGTTAGTGACCTTTTTATCCCGCATGAAGCGAGTTATGTACCCATCCAGGTTGGCCCTTCTTCCTCACCATAGTTCAATTCCATTACCTATGATTTGTAGACGCGGAGCCGAGCGACAATTTTGACAATGACTACACGTGGCAAGTCTAGTCATAATTCATGGTAAGGCACGCTAGGGCATCTGCATTGGAACTCTTTGATGCGAGATCTGCCTGATTTCCCTTTTCTTGAAGGAGGTAAGTAAAAAGGTAGTTTGCGATTCTTTTATACTTCCTCCGGATTCGTCTATGACTTGGTTGCCGATCAGTTGAGAGTCACCGAGTATCGGAAAGTGTCAGATGTTGACTTTGATGGCAACCGTTTGACCTACTATCAGCGCCTCATATTGGACTTCATTTTTTGAGACAAAAAATGCGAACCACAACACGTATTCAAAGTGCTCGCAATCGAGTGACGTGAGTAGAAGACCCGCCCCACATCCTTTCTCATTGAATGATCCATTCACAAATAGAGTCATGGGTGGCTGCCCGTGATGCGAGCTCTCGGAGTCTCCATTTCCCCCATCTTCTTATGAATCATTTCAGCTATAAATCTAGTACTGCTTGTCCTTTAATGGCGGTTCTTGGTCAAAACTCTATCTCATACTAGTTGAGCTCTATCACTCATTTCATCAATCTCATAAACGGTTCAAACTTCTACAGCACCTGCTTCAAATTATAGTCTACAAAGAAGTGGCACTGTTGCGAGATATTTCTTTATTTGAGGGAAACTTTTAGTCATTCATCCACTTCTACTTGGTGTCATTCCTTAGGATTTTGTAGAAGGGGAGGCACTTATCAGTAGACTAGGATATAAAGTGATCTAGGATGACAAGTTAGCCACTAAGGCTTTGCAGTTATTTTAAGTACTTGAGTGATTCCATTTCCATGACCGCTCATATTTTATATGGGATCACTTCTATTCCACGTTGATAGACCATCAAGCGGGGAAACTTTCCTGAGGTGACACCAAAGACGCACTTGTTAGGGTTCAGCTTCATGTTGTACTTTCTCAGTACATCGAAGGTTTCACTGACGTCTGCCTCGTGGTTGGCAGCTTTCCACGTATACCTCCATATTCAAGCCTACATGCTTGTCAAACATTTTTCACCATTCTTTGATACGTGGCCCTATCGTTTTTCAGAATAAAAGACATTACCATAGTAGAGTTCGAGAGGTGTGCTCCTGGTTTGGGATGTGCATTTTAATCTAGTTGTAACAAGAGTTCGTCCATGAACGTGAGTATCTCATGGCTTGCCATCACGTTCACCATTTGGTCTAAGGGGAAAGCTATATTTAAGTTACGTCTTGTTTAGGCTTGTAAAATCGATGCATACCCGCCATTTTATGTTGGCCTTTTTTAACAAAGACGACGTTGTAGACCCAATGTGGGTAGTGAACTTCATGTATGACGTCAGATTTTAAAAGCTACTGGACTGATGTTGTGATGGTTGCGTTCTGTCCAACATTCACGGAGCATTACTTCTACTTCACGAGTTTATCTCGGGGTCGACATTAAGTCTACCTACCATGATTTTTGGGTCGATTTGCAATATGTCATCGTTTGACCATGCGAAGATATTTGCATTGTTTTTCAAAAATTTTATGAGGCTCTCTCTTTAGTTAGGCCCCAACTTTGTCCAGATGTTGACTTTTTTCTCTTCAGTCAAAAGAATGACAAGCTCTAGCTCTTCGGCGGGGGAATCTTGTGCTTCTTCTTTTTTCCAGCTGTGGGCTCCTATGGGAATGGTCCCTTTGTAGGCGTGAGTCTTTATGGAGTCGTCATCTCGTCGGGACTGGTAGTTTGCTTGTTGGTCATCCCTAATTAGAGAAGGTTGAAGGGGTAGTAGAGTTCATTAGCCATAAACTCGCTTTCCCACATACAAGCCAATTATTGTGTTGATTTCTTGGTGAGGCCCACATAGGTGTAATTCAAGTGCTGTGTACGCCTTCGTTTCCTAAGTCCTGATGCATGCACAAAGAAGTATAACACCAGTGTGGTGATTTATCGAATGCACTCTAATGCTTAAGTTATAACTAAAGTAGGGAGCAAACAAGTATGAACCAGAAAGAATAAAGAGACAGTAATTTAGAGGGCAAGAAGGCTTCTTGAGGGCGTGTGTCGAAGCCTCACAAAGAGTTATGTAGGGGAATGCGGCTATTAGGGTTGCTCTTTTCCTTATATATGAGGAGAGAGAGACTGATAGATTGAGAGGTCTTTTCCTTCTTCGGTGTCCACATGGGAGTTGTTTGCCGCGTCAAAGGTCCATGAAGACCACCGACATCCTCTGCTTCCCCGTGTATCACAGATGGAGGCACAACGACGTCCTGAATGGTTCTTGAGGTGCATTGTGGTTTGGTTATAGAGTGTAAGAACACACTGGTGATCCTGAGTATAGGGTGTCCAATAGTGATTCGCCTTATGCCAATGCACTTGGGTTATCACGATGCGCTCAACTATTTCAGGTTCTTTGCTTGACCCGGTTCAGATGCTTTGAGGGGCTGCCAACGTCTGTCACTTCAATTTTTCCTGATAACAGCATCATTAATAGAGGTAGCAATGACTTCTATCCACTTGGACACATAGTCTACAACAAGAAGTATGTATACATTACCAAATGAAGGTGGGAACAGACCCATAAAATAGATGCCATAGACATAAAAAAAAGGATAGGGTTGAGAGACATCCAATTCGTTGAAGATATATTACTTATACGTTTCCATCTATCATAAACCTATACAAATTGATCAAAGGCCAAAAAAATATCTTTTGCAGTACTTTGGTTGTAGTATTTCTTCTTGGAAAAAATCATACATAGGGGGACATATGACATGCATCCAAAATTTCCCTCTGTTCCTCATAAGCTACACAACACCGAATAATTTACATAACAAATTAAAATTTTCTGCAAAGTCTTTTATCAATCGACGGTAAAAACCCGCATGATCTAAAAGACTACTAACTCCTTTTACAGATGATGGTGGGGTAATTTAGCAATAAAATAAATTTTAGATCTACCTTCATTCCTTCATTAAAAATTATGTTAACTCTTCTGAACAAGATTAGTTTTTTCACATCTTTCCAAAATTTTCAAAAAAATTTAAAAAGGTTCACCGAATACAATGACATCAAATATAAATATTTCAAGGGTTTGTTCTACCATATCAACAAAGATTGTCATCATGCAATGTTGAAATATTGCGGGGGCAGTGCAGAGACCAAATGACATCCTCTCAGAGGCAAATGTCTCATAAGAACATGTAAACACGATTTTCTCCTGGTCGTATTGTTCTATGATAATTTGATTGTATCTTGAGTAACCATCCATGAAACAATAATATTCCTTACTTGCTACATTGTCCAACATTTGACGAATAAATCTTAATCGAAAGTAATCCTTTTTTGTTGTCTTATTAAGTTTAAGATAGTTCATACAGACTCCATAGCTAATTATAATTATTGTTTGGATTTTCCTTGGAAATCATCATCATGCCTCCTTTCTTTGGAACACATTGCACGGGGTTTACCAGTTGGTGTAAAATATTGGATAGATTACTCTTCAATCAAGCCCCTTCAAAATCTCCTTCTTAACTACTTCCTTCATCTTGGGATTGAGCACCTTTGATTTTCAACTTAATTGCTCGTTCCATCTTCTAGGATGATTTTGTGCATGAAAAACGAAGTGCTTATTCCTGTCATGTCTACAATTGTCCATCCTAAAGGGATCGAGTCCCCAGCGGAAACGGTTGATTGCTTGTGATTTGACTCGATTCAAAAGATACAATACCGGTTTTTAATAACAGAACAATTCTATTACTTACTTTTGTGGATCGGTGGGAATTCTTCTTCCTTGAACCCGGGTTTTAATTTGACACGATCAAACGTTCACCGAAAGCACGAACGAAAGAACACAACCACAAAATAACCTTGCTATGTCTCAAGGAGTAAGAACCAGATTGTGGGATCTTCCTTGGAAAGAAACATACATGAAAAAAAAACAGAGATCGTGAGAGAGATATGTGTTCTACAAGGAGGTTAAACAACCAACACCAAAAACACAAACTTTTCGTATACCTCTTTTTGTGTGTTGATAGAACATAATAGAACATTCATATTGCCCCCTGAAAGAAATAGAACTGTAAAAGAAATTATTTTGATTCGACTGTCCTTTTTTCGACTTGCCTTGAGTTGTCTATTTTTGATACCAACTTATTACATTACAATATCCTTATTTTTATCTCTTTTGTGCGATTCGGGAATAGTAACCAATTCCCTAAATCTATCTAAATCTATGGAGTTCCCCCCAAAATTGATTTATTATTAATCAAGGATTTCGTATAGAGCTAGAACAACCCTCACAAATTGCAAATACTTCTGTATTTTCAACAAAAGAGGGAGGAGAGGGAGGAGTGTGAGAAACCTCCCACTCCCCACCTCACAACATCCTGCCATTTTGATTAATTAATTTAATTAATTAATCAATTATAACATATATATATAGATATATATAATTATATTTAATTTAATAAATAAATTAAATAATTAAATTAAATAATTAAATTAAATTAAAACTAATAAAATTTAATTAATAATTGATTAAATTTTATTTATTTAATTAATTAAATAAACACAGTTTACTTAAATCACATTTAATTCAATCAATTAATATTCGAATTATATTCAAATATACATTTTCCCCTAACCTATAGTATTTAATATGAATCTAATTCACATTAAATTTTAACATATAGTTTTAATATGAATCCAATTCACATTATTCTCTCATACTATATAGTTCTGTAATGCATCATCATACATTATATCAAAATGTGTCACACACAATTAACTCAAATTGTCTTTAATTAAATTTAAACACTTCAATTTTGTTCCAAGACTTAATGTTCTTAGTTACCCTTTACGACCTATAGATCAGAAGCTCCAACGTTACGAGATTAATTGGTTAAACTCATTAACAACCTTAATCAACATACGTTAACTACAGGTTATTCCATTAAAAACTCGCAGCTACAGTTTTCTCACTATAGAATATTTCTGTGTCCATGGATATCGACCATTAACGACAATTCAATCCTTCACCAGTTTTTGTAGCCACAGATGGGTCAAATTACCATTTTACACCTTTGTTACATCTTGTACCTTAAGTACCGCTGATCCTCTAGTGAACAACCCGATTATGGTCCGACCTATAACCGGAAGTCTCTCTCGGGCCAATAAGAGGGTGGGGCCCCTTGTTCAAATCTTGGAGTCAGCATGTAAGGGAACACTCATTTACTTCCCTAATGTTTAGAGGAGTGAATTTCATCTTATGTAGTCGTGTTCATAGCTCCCCACTCGATCTCGTCCCTAAAATGGTAAGAATGTTGAGTTGGCGACTCAGGCCACTATCACCCATACAGATCAAATCACGAGCCCTCACGGGCAGGAGTCCATAACTAACTCAGGATTGAGAATGAGTTGCCTGGTCATCCTATGAAGTAGCAATCTATTAGTAAACGGCGTTACATCTAAATATTGACTATTTCGCGGTCCGATCTTATATAAACTCATTGTATAGGATACCCCCACTCGCATGTCTATACCCAAACGACCTGGATCGGGTCGTTTGTAACAATTACAAAGCGGGCCATATCTATAATGTGTCTAGGATAAGGTACCCAAATTCCTTGTACTATAGACCCTTTAGGTTTTTCCCGCGACATTATCCACATGTCTATCGAGGGTATATAAAAAATATACCCAGTATATATACTATCTCAGTTACATGATAATAACCTTGAATGTTTAGTTTATTGGATTTGGATAATGAAATGTTATAAATTCAACAACAAACTGATTGAATATAACTTTACTGAATATAAATTTGTTTTTACATCAATACAAACTACGAGTTTAGGGTAACACACCTAACACATCTTATATATTTCTTATAATGGGACAATACCTGAGAGGTTGAGCTTTCTCTACTTAAGTTAGCTACATTACTACGAGGTTCAATTTCATTCAATTCTAAATAACATATTTTAAATGAGAGGGTAAAGGGTTATACTCCAATTACACATGCTCAATAATAGTTAGCTGCACTGCCTTGAACTCATATTCCTGTAGATCCATCTCACTCAAAATTTTCCACTAGCAACTGCACTGCATCTGCCGCTTCAATATTTTCCTTCTCTGCACTTCCAAAATTGCATCATTTCTTATAATTAGCATTTCATATAACTATAAAATGAGAAGGGTTAATCAATGACTTTAATTGATGCACAATCCTCCTCTTCCTCAGATTATTAACATTACAAGTTACTTTTCGAATTTACACACATGGTATTGTTGGAACTATCAATTCATTATGCAACGGAGTTTTGATTTCTAAACACTTTAAAATTCTTGGATCGACATTGAATTTATATTTAGAAATTAAAATAAGTTCGAATAGGAAAATACCTTTATAGAATTCTCAATTTGATGCTCCGCAAGATATTTCTTGTTATGACTTGAACAACAGACCAAGGTTGGTAGGAGTCTCCTTGAAAGAAACTCAGGAGAAAATTTTCCTCTAAGTATTAGAAATACATTAGAGAGAATTATTATAAATATTGTGTCATTTGGCTTACCACAAGCTTAGTGTACAATTTTTTAATATCTAATATGATAAATTTTATATTATTTGAATCTGATTTAAATAAATATTAATTAGTATACCTAATATATAAATAAAATATTAGGTTTTCCTTTTAATATATCAAATCCAGTAATTAGGGTAGAATATTTAGCCAGGTAATATACTTCATATATTAAAATTTTATATTATTTGAATCTTATTTAAATAAATATATTAGTAGTATATCTTTTCATTTTAATGTATCAAATATATTAATGAGAATCTTTAGCAAAAAAGTATATTTAAAAATCTCATATATTTAAAATTTTATATTATTTGAATCTTATTCAAATAAATATTTTATTAGTATATCTAATATATGAATAAAATATAATTTTTCCTTTTAAGGTATGAAATACACTCCAACGTTCTTATGAGCTAGCAAGGAGACCTTATGGATGTACAATTTATAAGCTCCATTGACTCAAAATTGATTAATCATCATTCATTAACCCAAGGTTACTCCATTATAAACTTGGAGTTGCGCTCTTATACACTGTAGGATAAGTTATGTCAATGAATATAATTACTACATGCAAGTTGTCTCTTCACGAGTTGTTCGAAATTACAACTCGGTCAAAAGTCCATTTTCCCTTGTAATTACGTCTTAAACCTTAATTACCATCAATCCTTTAATGAACAATCTGTTTATGATCCAAAAATAAACTAAGTTCCTCTTGTACAAGTGAGAGGGTAGGCCAGATTGTTTAAATCGCAAATTAGCACTTACGGAACTACTCATGTACTTACTTTATAATGAGAAGGTGGGAATTCCATCTTGTGGATTCTGTTCCCAGCTCCCTTTTTGGTCATTTTCTCAAAATAGTAGGCTTATTGAATCATTTGTAAAGGTTAATCTCACCCATGCATATCAAAGGACATGCCCTCACATGCATGTGTTCATAAATCACATAAAATGAAGATTCAGTCGCATATAATCATAGTATGAAATAGTTATCTTATCTTTAACAAATTTTAAATATTTCACGGTCCAGTCTTATACAGAATCATTGTATATGATAACTCTACTCACATGTCTCCACATGAAGATTTGGATGAAATCATCCATCACATTTACAAAGTGAGACGTTTTAATAGTGTTACAAGATGATGCACCCAACTCGAACTTAGGTTATAACTTGAACATGATTCTCTTGTATGTTAGCTACATACTGTTTGATTACGCTTGTTTACATGCGTAAAAAGAAGGTTTTAGATGCTGTTTTTACAATGTTTCAGCTTTGTTTCGGATTTTTCTCGATCGTTTGAGTTCCAATTCATGCAAAATTCATATATTATGGTTTGTGGTTGGCTTATATTGTATTTATGACATTTTAGGACCATTTGGGAGTGCAAATTAATCAAAAGAAGCAAAAAGACGAAAAAAGCATCATGGGAGGCGCCAGGCGCCTGGGAAGCCTGCAGAAAAACTGGTTTTCTTCCAACTTTGCCCTTAATGAAACGCGTCTTCCAATGCGTTTTGGTGGTTCCAACCGATGCATACGTGTAGAAGAAGTGTTCCACTATCAGTTTGAGCACGATTTGGTCAGTCAAAAGAGTTGGAAATGGGTGATTCACCATCGTTTTAGGACCTACCTAACCAATTCTGCACAGCTATAAATTCCAGCAACTTCTCCACCAAAATCATCAAGCCTTGCTTCCTTCTCTTGATCATTTTTAGTGTTTCTTTGTTGCTTTCTAAGTACTTTTGAGTTGCTTTCATTAGTTGCTTTCGGTTTTTAAATCCCGAGTACTTTACATTCTTTTATTGAGCTTTGTTTTGTTTCCATTTGTACTTAGTTATTTTCTACTTATTCAAATATATAAAAATCTAGCACTTTGCTTATTCTCTCTTTGCCTTTACTTTATTTTTAGTTAAGAGAGTTGTGTTTTTGGAGGAAAGAGCACGTGACACAACCCCTTGCTTGAAAGAGAAGGGCGAAGCTCTCAATCCCGACAAAAACTCTCCGTTAGTTAACTTTTGTTTTTCACACATGCATTCCACATTCAACCATTTTACTTGCTGTATTTTCTTCAATATGTCTTTCTAAATTCCCGTCTCTAGCCTGGTTATGGATAGTTAGCCTTTTATGTCTAAAAAGGGTTGCTAAGAAGTAGTGTTTTTGCTTTCCATTCATTGCTCAACATGTTTTCCCAAAAAGTTAGGATTTAGAGAAGGCCACTGTAAGTCTTAACAAGTCAATACTGAAAAGGTTGCTTATTTGCATTGTTGAGTGGTTAAACCGAGGAGAGGAGCGCCTTAGACATAAGGGTTCCGCTTAAGTAGCCTAGACATAGGACCTTAACCCGAGGTTGCGACTATTTCCATCCTAAAACTAAGATATCTCTCATAATAGACATATTAGGGAATGTCTTAGGACTTTGAACTTGCTTAGACATAAGTCAAGTGAGAAGCGTAGTCGTTGGTTTCTAAAGTAAAATGCATATTGTCCTTAGCATGTCCTTGATTCTTTGATGGCTAACTTGAAGTAATTCGGGCTAGGTTTTATTATTATAAGTCCAAATCCCAAATCCAAACCATTATTTGTGACCACTTCCCATTTTACAAGAATCACTCATTCCAACATTCACTATTCTTTAAAACTTTAGAGTTTGGAAATTGTTTAGAAGTCCTTGAGGATCGATACTTGGATACTCCGTCCATTTTATATTACTCTGACAGGTGTGCGCTTGCATCTATATAATTGTTACCACGCTTAGCGCGTGCGTTCAGCATAAACGCCCAGTCAGTGTGCAATGCCTATGACGGGTGGATGAAGGCCAATGTCTACATCTTCGCGAGCATATCTGATGTGCTTGCTAAGAACCACGAGAAATGGTCACCGTCAAGGAGATCATGGACTCACTGCAGAGCATGTTTGGACAACTGTCCTCACAGGCTCGATATGAAGCCCTTAACTTCATCTATAACTCTTGCATGAAAGAGTGTTCATCAGTGCGATAACACGTTATCAACCTGATGGTCCACTTCAATGTGGCGAAAACGAACGAGGATGTTATAGACGAGCAGAGTCAGGTTAGCTTTATTCTGGAATTTCTTTCGAAGAGTTTCCTACAATTCCGTAGCAATGCAGTTATGAATAAGCTGGAATACACTCTTACCACGCTCTTAAATGAGCTATAGACCTACCGATCACTTATGAATAATAAGGGATAGAAAGGGGAGGCAAATGTTGCAACCTCCAAAATGTTCCATCGAGGTTTGACCTCTAGAACCAATATGCATCCTCTTCTTCTGGATGTAAGACTTTCAAGAAGCAGAAGGGTTGTGGTAAAGGGAGCAAGCCTGACTCTGCTACTGCCGCTGCCAAGAAAGGCAAGGCTAAGTTTGCAGACAAAGAAAAGTATTTTCGTTGCAACGTGGACGGGCATTGGAAGTGCAACTACCCGAAATACCTAGCCGAAAAGAAGAAAGTCAACGAAGGTAAATACAATTTACTTGTTTTGGTAACATGTTTAGTGGAAAATGATGAATCCACTTGGATTTTGGATTTAAGAGCCACTAATCATGTTTGTTATTCATTTCAGGGAATTAGTCCCTGGAGGCAGCTTGAAGCTGGATAGATGACTATCAAGATCGGAACGGGAGAAGTCGTTTACCTGTTGCAGTAGGATAGCTTAAATTGTTTTTACAAAATAAATCATATATTTTATTAGGTAATGTATATGTTGTTTCTAAAATTAAGAGGAACTTGATTCCAATTTCTTGTCTATTAGAACTATTGTACTCTGTTTCTTTCTTATTAAATGTAGTGTTCATTTCTGGAAATGGTTTTAACATTTGTTCTGACAAATTAGAAAATAACTTGTATGTGCTAACACCAACTGTAACTAAAACAATTTTAAATACTGAGCCATTTAAAAATGTTAAAACTAAAACTAAACGGTAAAAAGTTTCTCCCAAATAAAATACCTATATTTGGCACGTAAGATTGAGTCACATTAATCTCAATAGGCTTAGGAGGTTGGTTAAGAATAACCTTCTAAGCGAGTTAGAAGATGACCCTTTACAATCATGTAAATATTGTCTTCAAGACAAGATCACTAAAAGACCTTTTACAAAAGAGGTTATAGAACCAAAGAGCCCTTAGAACTTATACATTCGAACCTTTGTAGTCCGATAAATGTTAAAGCTCGGGGAGGGTATGAATACTTCATCTCTTTTATAGATAATTATTCAAGGTATGGTTATCTATACCTAATGCAACACAAGTTTGAAGTCCTTGAAAAGTTCAATGAGTACAAGACCGAAGTTGAAAATGAATTAGGTAAAACCATTAAAACAATTCGATCCGATCGAGGTGGAGAGTATATGGACTTGAGATTCCATAACTATATGATAGAACATGGAATCACGTCCCAACTCTCGGCTCTTGGTACACTTCAACAGAACGGTGTATCAAAAAGGAGAAACAGAACCCTGTTACACATGGTTCGATCAATGAAGAGCTATGCTCAGTTGCCTAACACGTTTTGAGATTACGCAGTGGAGACTACAATTTATATTTTGAACGTAGTTCCATCGAAGAATTTTTCTGAAACACTCTTTGAATTATGGAAGGGTTGACGTAAAGCTAGTTTACCGCATTTGGAGATGTCCGGCACAGTGCTTGTGACTAACCCAAAGAAATTGGAGCTTCGTTCAAAAGTATGACTTTTCATAGGTTACCCTAAAGAGACGAGAGGTGTCTCTTCTTCGATCCTCAAGAAAACAGAGTCTTTGTATCGACAAACGTCGCCTTCTTGGAAAAAGACAACGTTCGAGATCATAAACCACGATGTAAGGTAGTGATAAACGAGATTTACGAAGAGGCTATAAACACATCAACAAGAGTTGTTGATCAAGCTGGCAGTTCAACAAGAGTTGTTGCTGAAGCTAGCACATCATGTCAGTCACATTTACCTTAAGAATTAGGGTGCCTCGATGTAGTGGGAGGATTGTGTCAGAACCTGACCGCTGCGTCGGTTTACCTGAAACCCAAGTTGTCATACCCAATGACAGCGTCGAGGTTCCATTGACCTATAAACAGGCAATAGAAGATGCTGACAATGACAAATGGGTCAAAGCCATGGACCTGAAAATGGAGTCTATGTACTTCAATTACACTTGGGAACTTGTAGACCAACCCGACGGGGTAAGACCCATGGGGTGCAAATGGATCTATAAGAGAAAACTAGACGCCGAAGGAAAGATACAAACCTATAAGGCAAGACTTGTGGCGAAAGGCTAAACACAAAGGGAAGAGGTAGACTGTGAAGAACCCCTATAGCTATGCTCAAGTCCATAAGAATACTTTTGTCTATTGCCATATATTATGACTATGAAATTTGGCAAATGGACGTCAAAACTGCCTTTCTGAATGACAATCTTGAAGAAAGTATTTATATGTCTCAACCCGAAGCGTTTATAGCTCAAGGTCAAGAGCAAAAGGTTTGCAAGCTTAAACAGTCCATATATGGATTAAAGCAATCATCTCAATCTTGGAACATAAAGTTTAATACTGCGATTAAATCTTATGGTTTTGATCAAAACGTTGATGAGCCTTGGAAATGATGTAGGATACCGTCAAGTTCTAAAGCCACTTAGAAGAGCATAGACTGCCCCTACAGACCAACACGAGTCCTTCCAGCATGCTTTGTACTCACTCACATGCTTCCTAGTAAAGCAACTAGGAGGTCACCCAACCTAATATTGCTCCAAGCCAAGCACGCTTAACTGCAGAGTTCTTACAATTGAGCCACTGAAAAGGAAGATGCACCTTGTTGGTATAGGTAGTGACTATCAATTCTTTTTAACCCTTTATTGACCATTCTTCAATAATCTCAGGATCCCTCTCATTCGGATGTGGTATCGGTTCATTCATGTACCCCTCCTCTCGGGAGTCACATGCCCGGAATGAGTGAGTGTCAGGGCCTCGGGTATAAATGGTCGGGGGCTGATACGTCACTAATTGAGTATCAAGGCCTCGGGTAAAAACGGTCGAGGGTCGATGCGAGGAGTCCTTTGGAAGGAAGGCTATTGGGGCCTTGGGTAAAAATGGTCAAGGGCCAATAGATGGTGAAGTCATCGGGGCCTCGGGTAAAAATGGTCGAGGGCCGATGCAGTAGTGTCGGGGCTTTGTGTAAAAATGGTCAGGGGCTGACTCTACTCGAAGAAGTAATTGTGGAAGGCTATGATAGCTGCGATAAGCGTAGAGGTACATGAGTTGTTAGGGAGACGAGAGGTTGGTAGTTAATGTGATCCTGGTTGTGGTTGTCCCGAATTTTATAGAATGTGTCTACGTTTGATTGCATAATGTGAAGAAAAGCATGACTATGAATGTTTCATGATTTGGTTGAGCATGATGTGTGTGTGTTGTTGGTGAGGGCTACTTACGGAGTATATTTATATACTCACCCCCCCTGCAATTATTGTTTCAGGTGAAAGACTTGTTGGTGACCGTGGTGATGAGACGGAGGAGACATGACGAGCGAGGACCATAAGCTGCGTAGTTACCTTTGCTTAGCTTAAGTTTTAGTTGGATAAGACCCTTTGTTTGTTTCGATCAACTATTTGATCTTATCTGAATAATTGGGAGGTTCCCACTTGTTGTTTATTTTATTTCGGGATAGGCGTTTATTTTAGTTTTCTTCCATTCATTGAGTTTTGCCTAGTTGGAATAATAAGTTTGCTTCGTGAGGCTGTCCACGGATGTTGTTGATTGATATTCTATGGAATTGATTTATTGATAAATTGATGAGAGGTGAAGCTTGATTTTATATAGTTATTGCACAGGGAGTTGATATCTCGTGTTTGGGGTTAAGTTTAAACAGTTGGGTAGTTAACGTGACCTAGAAGTGTGTGGGAAATTCTGGGTCGTTACAATTATATTTGTCCTTTTGCTTTACGATTTTGTACACCCCACTAGAGTTTAGTTCAAGTGGAAGTTTGTTGGGTGCGTTGCTCTAAACTCGTAGTTTGTATTTATGTGAAAACCAATTTATATTCAATAAAGTTATGGTTCCTTGTTCAATCAATTAGTTGTAGGATTTACTTTATTGCATTGTCCAAATTCAAGAAACTAAAAATCCAAGGTTATTATCATGTAACCGGGACAGTGTATATACTGGGTATATATTTGATATACTCTCGATATACAAGTGGATAATGTCCCGAGAATAACCTAAAGGGTCTATAGTATATGGATTAGGTTGTGTGCCTTATCTTGGCAACACTATGGATACGACCCATTTTGTAAATATTACAAACAACCTGATCCAGGTCATTCGTGTGGAGACATGAGAGTGAGGGTATCCTATACAATTAGTTTGCATAAGACCGCAAAGCGAAATAGCCAATCTTTAGATGTAACGTCATTGACTAACAGATTGCTATTTCATAGAATGACTAGGTAACTCATTCTCAATCTTGAGTGAGTTATGAACTCCTACCCTTGAGGGATTGTTCTTTGATCTGTATAGGTTAGAGTGGCCTGAGTCGCCAGCTCGACATTCCTACAATTTTGGGGACAAGATCGAGTGGGGAGCTGGAAATATAACTTCACAGGATGGAATTCACTCCTCCCTGCCTTTAAGGGAGTAAATGAGTGTTCCCTTAGTGCTGACTCCAAGACTTGAACAAGAGGTCACACCCTCTCACTGGATCGAGAAGGATTACAGGTCATTGGTCGGGCCATAATCGGGTTGTTCATTAAAGGATTAGCGGTACTTAAGGTACAAGATCATACGCGACAACCCAAGCGTATTGAGCTACTCAAGCCACAAGCCACTTGAATCCAATCGTATAGTTGGTTCTGTACCGCCCTCGAATTTCTCTACGAAGAACAGGATAACGTCACCATATTACCTATTCACCCCTTCCCATTAAAGGTAACATAAAGTGTAATGTCCCCGAAATTTCGACATGAAATATTGAGGTTATGCTATCACCCCCCTTTTCATCCCCTCTCCAACACAAAGACATGAAACAATTATTTTAAGAATAACCAGGGGTTCATACCACAACCAATTCCTAAAAATTTCATGCTTTCCTCAGTGGTTAGCAATCCAAATAAAAAAAAAAACAATCATTTGGTCCAGCAACCCAAAGTACACTAGAGACTCGAATAATAATAACAACCGCAAAACAACAGTTCGTCCAAGAAGAACCAATGTCTGGTACACCCCTAATAATAAGCTTCTAACGCTTCTAGCAATGAAACTGCAATTTCAGCTATCCTAAATCAAGTCTTCTCCACGTCATCACCATGGTCGAGGGCCCTGTTTACACCAGAAACAATTAAGGTAGAAGGGGGGTGAGTATATAAAATACTCCGTAAGTAGCCCTCCCTAACTAATCACCAAACAGCATGTTCGTAATCACAACGACATCCAACACAATAACTAGGAAATCAAACATCGAGAGATAATAACAGTAAATTAACATTTCCACACAAACATCCAAACGCCAGGACCCTCGTTGCTTCGATCACACGGCTCACTAGCCTCTAACTCCCTCGAGCTACTACTCGCTCTACACCCGGAGTTAGTACTCCATGTCTAACTCTTCGACGCGTACCGGCCCTTGACATTTATCCCAAGGTACCGACCTCCCTCTACAGAAGCTTCGCATTCGACCTTGCCATTTAACCCCAAGGCCTTGAACTGTTGCTCATATCCACCACTCTATGTTAGTCCTCCAAGTCTAACTCTTTGAGTCGTATGGGCCCTTGACATTTATCCCCAAGACCCCGACACTCCTCTACAGAAACTTGGTGTTTGACCTTTCCATTTATCCCCAAGGCCTTGAACTCTGCACCGGTTCTTGAAATTTATCCCCAAGGTCCCGATGACTACTTGGCGTATTGGTCCTTGACCACCACCACGTCTAGACCAAATACTCATCATCAACTAGACTCATCATGCCGACCCCCGACCTTTTGTACCCGGAGCCCCGGCATTCATCTCTACCAAGACAAGTCTGTCGACCCCTGCTCTTTTACTCCCGAAGCCTCGACATCCAATAGTGACGTAACCGCCTCAACCATTGCCCAGGGGGCCACGAAACCTGTACATCCACTTTTCATTACACGATTAATCACACATTTGCAAAATAGTCCTTCGCTAAGACTTTATCACATAATCTCCAAGTCACCCACTACAAGGGCTTTGAATAACCAAATGACTAGTCTGTATTTTCACTTCAGACAAACCACAGAATAAAAAACGACTAGTCTGTCCCAGCACTCTTGACAACTCCAACTAATCCCTCCAAGACAATCTATAAGTCATTCACACTTCCAAACCACACAATTTTCCAGCATGCTTTTCATCGTACAGAGCAAAAGCAATAACCCAACAACTTCCAACTAAACAACATAAAACTAAGTAACATAAAATTAACACATGTGATTCATCTAAAACATGCTTTCAAACGTCAGAGGTTAAACACTCCCAACCATACTAATCAAAACTTTCCAGTCATATCCAACAATACAAACCATAGATTTTCATAATATTTAACAACAAGAACAGTAACATGTAACCCAACAATATCCACTAGTAGTTCACAAACCAAGACTAACAATTTCTATATACATGAGATAAATTAACATGATAAGAATCAGCACGAAAGAATTCCATTAGCACTGAATAACGCACGCACCCACCTCTTGGTGCTACTTACACTGATACACTCCTAAATCTTGCGTTGATTCAACACCTCAGCATCAATAGACAAACAAAAATAATTAAAACAAAATTCCAGCCATCGAAATCCATTATGAGGTATCTTGCAACGTCCATTATCGCAAAATCGACTTCGTTTAGGTGTGGGTAACTCAGACCTAACTCGAATGGATGTGGGTTGCGTATATCAACTTTCTAATGGTTATGGGTAGATGCCGAAAGCCAAAAAAAAACTGCTGCTGTCAGAGCTATTGCATCAAAGAAAAAACTCACTGATTGATACCGACGACGCTGTGTGCAGCAAGGACCTACGCCCGCGATTGCCGACCACCAGGGGAGATCAAACCCGATGCGAGGGGGGTTGCGCCTCTGGAAAACGCCCCGAAAACCCGCACCTAAGCAGTGCCGCTGTCGCCGCTTGCTGCGGCCCGAAGCCGCCCCGCCTGCTGCCGTTCTCCGGAGGTGGTGCGCCGCTACGTCGAGGGTCGCCGGTCGTCGAGTATATGTCGGGGAGAAATGGGCAGCTGATTTCGATGGGAAGAAAGGAGATACGGGAAGAAAAGAAATCAGGGCGGGGGGGGGGGGGGGGGCACTGGTGGTTGACGAAAAGGAAAAGAAACTAGGGGCTAGGGTTTCCCTTAATTTTCTCTTTTGTTTAAAAAAAATGCCTACTTACACAATTATTTTTGTTAAAACAAAACAAGGCCCATGAACCAAAAGATTAGGAATCCTAGTCCCAACATCCCTAAACTTAATTATCTCCAATAATAGAAGTAAGCAATTGGCCCAACGACCCAAGACAATTGCCCAAAGAAAACAAACTCTTTGTTAAACAATAATTAAATACGTACATACAAGCCAATAACTCACAATAAATACAGTAGTAGCTCGAAATAAAATGAAATAGAGCAATTAAATTAGATTAAAATAATTTCAAAGAAAAGAACCCCGAGACTCGAGGGTAATCTAACCTGAGTAACGCGGGGCGTAACAGACTTCCCCCCTTCAAAAACTTTCGTCGTCAAAAGTTCGTTGATCGAACAACTCAGGATAGCGGGCTCTGATCTTGTCTTCCATTTCACAGGTAGCTTCTTCCACTCGGTGATTCCTCCACAGGACCTTCACCAAGTCAATCGCACAATTCCTCAACACATTGGCCTTTTTTGTTAAGATCTCAATGGGTACCTCTCTATAGCACAAGCTTTCATCGAACTGCAGTGGTTCGGAATCCAAGGCATGAGAAGGGTCATGGACGTACTTCCTCGACATGGACACATGGAACACGTTATGGACTGCATCCAACGACGGGACAAGGCCAACCTGTAAGCGACTGAGCCAATGCGTTCCAAGATCTCAAAAAGACCAATAAACACCACCGCAGCAAGCTCCAAATCATGGGTGGGCTAGTTAAGCTCGTGTACCTTTAACTGTTGCGAGGCATAGGCAATGACTTTCCCATGCTACATCAGAACGCAACCGAAACGTCTCCGTGAAGCGTGACTGTACACCACTAAACCTCCCATCCCATCAGGTACCGTTAGCACCGGGGCTGTGACTAATCGCTCCTTTAGTTCTTGGAAACTTTTCTCGCATACGTCGCTCGAAGCGAAAGTGGCATTCTTACGGCTCAACTGAGTTAAAGGCACCGCTAAACGGGAAAAATCTTGGACGAACCTTCTATAATAGCCAGCTAGTTCGAGAAAACTACGAATTTCGGTCACTGTTCGAGGCCTTGGCCAACCACTGACCACCTCTACTTTGGTTGGGCCACGACAATACCCTCCCTAGTGACTATGTGGCCAAGGAAGGCCACCTTATCTAACAAAAACTCGCATTTCGAGAACTTCGCATACAGATTATTCCCCCTCAAGGCGATAAGGACCTCTCGCAGATGCCCTTCGTGCTGTTCTGCTGTCTTGGAGTAAATCAAAATGTCGTCGATAAACACAATCACAAATAGGTCCAAGAATTCCTTAAAACCCCGATTCATAAGATCCATGAATGCCACAGGGGCATTAGTGAGTCCAAAAGACATTACAGTAAACTCAAAATGCCCATACCTGGTCCTGAAGGCTGTCCTTGGTATGTCGGCGTCCTTAATTCTCAACTGGTGGTACCCCGATCATAGGTCTATCTTCGAGAACCCCTTTGCTCCTTTTAGTTGGTCAAAGAGGTCATTGATGCGAGGAAAGGGGTACCTATTCTTTGTCGTCACCTTGTTCAACTCTCGGTAGTCAACACAAAGTCGCATAGATCCATCTTTCTTTTTCACAAAAAGCACTGGAGCATCCCAACGAGACACACTCGGGCGAATCAAGTTCTTGTCTAAAAGCTCTTTTAGCTGTGCCTTAAGCTCCTTAAGTTCCGATGGAGCCATACGGTACGGTGCCTTCGAAATGGGGGCTATCCCGTGTAATAAGTCGATGCAAAGGTCCAGTTCACGGACAGGGGGTAGCCCCGGGAGGTCTTCAGGGAACACGTCCGGGAACTCCTTGAACTCCTTTAAACGTAAATTTCTGACCAGAAGGTAGTTGGAAGGAGACTTCCCTTTTCGAGCAATTTTTGTTGGCTTAGTTGGTAGCTAGACAATCCATGCCTAATATGACGTCAAAATCCCACATGTCCAGTTGGATCAATCTTTCCTCCAGGGTCTGATTGTCGAAGGATAATTCGCCTGCTCTCACCATTTGACTAGCAATCATAATTGACCCTGATGGCGTAGAAACTGACAACAAAAAACCTAACGGGTCTAGTTCGAGGTTTGCTTGACTAACAAACACAGTGGAAATAAAAGTGTGACTTGACCCCGAGTCAAACAATACATAAGCAGGCACATTATGGACTAAGACCCTACCTGAAAGATAATACAAAGACAAAGACATAAACCCGGCACGCGTTACCCAAGAACCCATAGTGAGAAAGAAATACCCTGTGACAACGGCTTCGACATTCGCCGCTTCCTTGCGGGTAAGTGTGAAGACACGAGCCTTCTGGTTACCTCTCTGCGTCGAAACTGTTGAGGCGGCCTTTTGACCTAGCCTCTATGTATTCGCGACCGACATGGGACACTCCCTTGAAAAATGCCCTTTTCTCCCGTACCTCAAACAGACCTTAATTTCCGTCCAACACTGCTCCACATGTCTTCTCTGACAGGAGGGGCACTAGCAACATGCCCTGCTGCTAAGCCTGGCGCTGGGGTGCTCTAAATGGCTGGTCGGCATGATTTGGAGGGACTTTCCTTTTCGCACCTGAAGATGAATCGACTTCTAGTAGAGGTTGGGCTTTATTAGAGACATCCTTATTCATAATTAAGGCCCCTAACTGCTTCCGCGTAGGTGGCGGGTCGCTGAAGACCACTCGTCCTCTGATCCCCTTGCGCAAGCCTTTAACAAACCTCTTGATCTTCACTACCTCGGTGTGAATTAATTCCAAAGCAAAACGGGATAGTTCCGTAAACTTCCTTTCATATTGTGCTACCGTCAAGGTTCCTTGGGTGAGATGGAGGAATTCTGCCTCCTTCGTATCTTTCATAGTCTCTGGGTAATAGTTGTCGTACAACAAGTCCTTGAACCTTGCCCACGGAACCGGTACATTAGCATGGTCTTCTGCCACTGCTATTGAGTCCCACCAATTCAGGGCCTCGCCCCTCACATAAAAACCGCACCCTTCACCTTCAACTGGTCCTCGCAACCTAGATACGCGTAAAGGGATTCCAACTCTCTGACCCACTCTTCTGCTGTTGTCGCTTTCTCGCTGCCTCCGTCAAAGGTAGGGGGTTCGTAACGCTTGAAATCCTTGATGAATTGGGCCTCGCCATGAGGAGCATGAAAATGTCAGGGTGGCTGAGCTTGTACACCGCCAACCCCAGCTGTGTTATTGATCAGCGCCTGCAACGCCTCCGCAAGCAACGCCACCTGAGGGTACATGTAACGCCCCGAGTCCCTCAGGTTAGTTAGTCTTGAATCAGGAGATTTTTCATTTAATTTTTAAATTAAACTTTAATTAAATTTATATATATCGGGCTCCGTGTGGTTGGTTTTATCTTAAGTTGGGATGGGTTTCCTTTTCTTTTGGACTTGGTTGGGTTGGGCTTTTTGGGTTGGTTTGGTTTTAAAACAAAGGAAAAGAAAATTAATAAAAAGAAAAAAAAGAAAACACACTAGGTTTCCATCTCTTTCTTCCTCCCCTTGCCCTAGCCGCCAACCCCCTTCTCTTCTTCTCTTCCTCCGGCAACCGACGACATCGCCGACGCACAACCGTCCACTACAACCTTCCGCCGCCGCTCCTCGTCGTGGTCTGCTGCCCGTTCCGCCGCCCGATCTTCACCTCTCTTTCTTTTAGTCGATCTGCGGTGTTGTTGCCAAGCCGCCACCCCCGTGTCTTCTTCTCCGGCGAACGGCCCAGCGTTCTCCACGAACTCCGGCGATCTGCCAGCACCGATTTCCTGCAGCATTCCTCGCGGCGGCGCACGACGAACGGATCAGATCCACGGCAGCCTCGACAACCTGCTGCTACGACCTCATCCTCCGGCGACGTGCGAAACCCCGGCGGCCGTCTCCGACGAACAGCAACTCCGACGGCCACGAACGGCGACGATCCCTCAGCATCGAGCAAAAGCAGCCACTCGAGTAACAAAACCAGCGGCGGGATTCGTGCATTACAGCAGCGTTTTTAGGACGTTTGGCGGTTACCCACATCCGTTCGAAGCCCGATTTAGGCTACCCACACCTTGGCGAGCTAGATCTAAGTTACCCACACCTATACGAAGTCAATTTTGTGTGCCTAGGTGTGAGATCAACGTAGAACTTAGGGGCGCGGTTGTGTGTAAGTAGACAAGGGGCGTGTGCGTGCGTTAATGTGTGCTAGTTGGTCTCTAATGTGTTGTTTCGTGATGTTTAATATTGATTTTGATACGCTATTATGCTAGGTAACTCTAGTTTGTGTTAATCTGTATACTTGGTGTAATGTTGAATATTCGTCGGTGATAATGGTGGAATTTTGCGTTGCTAAACTGCTGAAAATTGTTGTGGGATGATGTATGTTTACCAAGGATGCACGTTAAAATAGAATTATTGTGATTATGCTTTCTTATGATGTGGGCATGCTTGTATAGTTTATATAAATGTTCATTGATGATGTGAGCGTGCTGGTTGAGCATATATAAATGTTTCTTTATGTTGCGAGTGTTCTGGTTTGAGTCATATTATTTTCTTATGAGATGTGGGTGTAATAGAAGCATATTTTCGAACCCTGTTCGCAGGCTAGGGGTTGATATGGAGTTGGTTATGATAAGGAACGTTGGATTCTTGGGGAAAGTGAATGGGTGAGTGTCAGGGCCTAGAGTATAATTGGTCGGGGGCTGATACGTCACTAATTGAGTATCGAGGCCTCGGGTAAAAATGGTTGAGGGTCGATGCGAGGAGTCTTTTTGGAAGGAAAACTATTGGGGCCTTGGGTAAAAATGGTCAAGGGCCTATAGATGGTGAAGTCATCGGGGCCTTGGGAAAAACGGTCGAGGGTCGGTGCAGTAGTGTCGGGGCTCTAGGTAAAAATGGTCAGGGGCCGACCCTACTCGAAAGAGTTAGCTGTGGAAGGCTAGGATAGCTGTGATAAGCGTAGAGGTGCTTGAGATGTTAGGGAGACTCGAGGTTGGTAACTAATTTGTTCATGGTTGTGGTTGTCGCCGAATCTGATAGAGTGTGTCTATGTTTGATTGCATAATGTGATGAAGAGCATGATTATGAATGTTTCATGATTTTGTGTGAGCATGATGTTTGCGTGTTGTTGGTGAGGGCTACTTACGGAGTATATTTTATATACTCACCCCCCCTCTACAATTATTGTTTTAGGTGAAGGATTCGTTGGCGACCATGGTGATGAGACGGAGGAGACATGACGAGCGATGACCATAGGCTGCGTAGTTACTTTTGCTTAGCTTAGGTTTAGATGGTTAAGACCTTATGGTTTGGTCAATAAACTATTTGTTCTTATTTGAATAATTGGGAGGTTCCCACTCGTTGTCTACTTTATTTCGGAATAGGTGTTTATTCTAGTTTTCTTCCATTCATTGAGTTTGCCTAGTTGGAATAATAAAGTTGCTTCATGAGGTTGTCCACGGACGATGTTTGATTTATATTCTATAGAGTTGATTCATTGGTAAATTGATGAGAATTGAAGCTTTATTTTATATAATTATTTCACAGGGAGTTGTCATCTCATGTTTGGTGTTAAGTTTAGACAGGTGGGTAGTTAACGTGACCTAGAAGTGTGTGGGAAGTTCTGGGGCGTTACAGTACACATGGGGAACTGTCGAGGGAACTGGGGGATTCAGCTGCCCTTGAGTCTCCGCTGAAGTAATTGAAGGAACTACCCCTGCATGAACACCAGCCGGAGGGGGCGGTGGGTCCGCCGCATTCTCACTTCCGAAGGCTGGGTCGACGTCTGCACGCAACCTCATACTACGACGGGGTGGCATTGTCTGGATGAAAGAGCATAACATCATCAAGCAAAACGTTAGCACGTTACTCTACGCATAGTCTCAAAGGAGTGTGGCAGTCGAAACTTCCACATAAGTGGAAAGTCAAGTACACACTAACTAGTACACTCACTGAACACCCTAGGCCTAAATAAGCAAGGCTATAACCATAACTGATGAGGAAAGAATTAAACACAAAAGCAATTCATTATGGGGACATATAAGTTCATAAACAACAATCATTAGGCGTACCTGGTCGATGACAAGAAGGCCGACCGGGACCACTACTCCTACACACCCTAGTTACTAGGTCAGTCTACAGGAACGTGTCGGCTCTAATATCAACTGCAACGCCCCCGAATTTCACTATGAAGAACGGGATAACGACACCATATTACCTATTCACCCCTTCCCATTAAAGGTAACATAAAGTGTAATGTCTCCGAAATTTCGACATGAAATATTGAGGCAATGCTATTACCCCCCTGTTCATCCCTTCTTCAACACAAAGACATGAAACAATTATTTTAAGAAGAACTAGTGGTTCATACCATAACCAATTCCTAAAAATTTCATGTCTGCCTCTGTGGCTAGAAATCCAAATAAAAAAAAAAACAATCATTTGGTCCAGTAACTCAAAGTACATCAGAGACTAGAATAATAATAATAACCGCAAAACAACAGTTCGCACAAGAATAATCAATAGAAAAAAAAAATGTTTCGTGAGTCAACCCAATGTCTGGTACAAACCTAACAATAAGTTTCTAACGCTTCTAGAAATGAAACTGCAATTTCAGCTATCCTAAACAAAAACGTAGCTAGTGATCCCTCCTCAGTCAAGCCTCCTCCACATCATCACCACGGTCGAGGGCCCTGTTTACACCTGAAACAATTAAGGTAGAGGGGGTGCGTATATAAAATACTCCGTAAGTAGCCCTCCCTAACTAATCACCAAACAGCATGCTCGTAATCATAGCGACATCGAACCCAATAACTAGGAAATCAAACATCAAGAGATAATAACAGTAAATTAACATTTTGACCCAAACATCCCAACGCTAGGACCCTCGTGGCTTCGATCACACGGCTCACTAGCCTCTAACTTCCTTGAGCTACTACTCGCTCTACACCCTGAGTTAGTACTCCAAGTCTAACTCTTTGAGGAGTATCGACCCTTGACATTAATCCCCAAGGTACCGACCTCCCTCTACAGAAGCTTGGCGTTCGACCTTGCCATTATCCCCAAGGCCTTGAACTGTTGCTCATATCCACTACTCTATGTTAGTCTTCTAAGTCTAACTCTTCAAGTCGTATGGGCTCTTGACATTTATCCCTAAGACCCCGACACTCCTCCACAGAAACTTGGTGTTCGACCTTGCCATTTATCCTCAAGCCCTTGAACTGTATATCGGTCCGTGACATTTATCCCCAAGGTCCCGATGACTACTCGGCGTATTAGTCCTTGACCACCACCACGTCTAGACCCAATACTCATCATCAACTAGACTCATCATGCCGACTCTCGGCCTTTTGTATCCGGAGCCCCGGCACTCATCTCTACCAAGACTGGTTTGTCGACCGCCGGCCTTTTACTCCCGAAGCCTCGACATCCAATAGTGACGTAACCGCCTCAACCATTGCCCACGAGGCCACGAAACCTGTACATCCACTTTTCGTTACACGATAGGTCACACATTTGCAACATAGTCCTTCGCCAAGACTTTATCACATAATCCCCAATTCACCCACTACAAGGGCTTTGAATAACCAAACGACTAGTCTGTATTTTCGCTTTAGACAAACCACAGAATAACAAACGACTAGTCCGTCCCACCACTCTTGACAACTCCAACTAATCCCTCCAAGACAATCTATAAGTCATTCACACTTTCAATCACAACACAATTTTCCAGCATGATCTTCATCGTACAAAGCAAAAGCAATAACCCAACAACTTCCAACTAAATAACATAAAACTAAATAACATAAAATTAACACATGTGTTTCATCTCAAACATGCTTTCAAAACTTTCCAGTCATATCCAACAATAAAAACCATACATTTTTATAATGTTTAACAACAAGAACAGTAACATGTAACCCAACAATATCCACTAGTAGTTCACAAACGTAGACTAACAATATCTATATACATAAGATAAATTAAGTTAATAAGAATCAGCACGAAACCATTCCATTAGCACTCAATAACGCACGCACCCACCCCTTGGTGCTACTTACACTGCTACGCTCCTAAATCTTGCATTGATTCAACACCTCAGCATCAATAGACAAACAAAAATAATTAAAACAAAATTCCAGCCATCGAAATCCATTATGAGGGATCTTGCAACATCCATTATCGCAAAATCGACTTCGTTTAGGTGCGGGTATCTCAGACCTAACTCGAATGGATGTGGGTTGCGTATATCGAGCTTCTAATGGTTACTGGTAGACGTCGAAAGACAAAAAAGACTGCAGCTATTAGAGCTATTGCATAAAAAAAACTCACCAATCGATACCCACGACGCTGTGTGCAGCAAGGACCCGTGCCCGTGATTGCCGACCACCAGGGGAGATCAAACCTGATCGCGAGGGGGGCTGCACCGCCGGAAAACGCCTCGAAAACCCGCACCAAGCAGTGCCGCCGCTTGAAAATTGATAAATTCCAAAAAAGTGTAAAACTTGCCTAAAAGTGAATTTTAAAAATGATAACTAAAGGAATTAAATCAAAAATAAAATCCAAAACAAATTCCACCAAAATAATCCAAAATCAAAGGAAATTTATTCCTTAAATGGGTGGAGGGGGCGACAAAGCAAGGGCTAGGCGGTCAATGGCACGTGCGGAGGCAGGGCTGGCACGGTGGGCACATGCATGGGTGGCGGGTAGGGGCGCTAGGCGTTAGTAGGCGCGCTGGGGGCGTGCTGACGCTGGGCACTGGGCGGTATAGATGTTGAGGGGCGTACGGTGCGTGCGGGTGTAGGCGCAGGTGGCATGCGGGGCACGTGGGTGCTTGCACGTGGGGCACGCGAGCAGGCATGGCTGCAAGCATGGGCGCTAGGTGGATAAGAGGTGCACAGGTGCTGGGGCAGTCGTTGGCACACGGGCGTGTGCGACAGGCAGGGGCGCACAAGGGTGTTGAACAGGCGCTGACGTGCGTGTGCAGGCGACAGGGGCTGGCGTGCAAGCGCGAGCGACAGGCATAGGCGAGCAGGCATGCAGTAGTGGCACGCGCGCAGCGGGGCGTGCACCTCATGCGTCTGGTTGGGCGTGCAAGGGCACGAATGCGTGCGGAGGGCGTCTCCATGCGAGGATTGCATGCATTTGTTGCGTTTGAGTGCAGCTGCGGGTTTTTAGTGGAGTAACCTGCAATTAATGTAACATAGGGGTGAAACGGTTCCAAGGACTTGGTTCCATGCGATGATGCTCTCCTTTTTGTTTGACTCGGTTCTAAGGACTTGAGGCCAATTATGATCACATCACAATATGTAACATAGGGGTGAAACGGTAATTTGACTCATCTGTGGTTACGTACACTCATGAAGGATTGACTTGCCACTAATGGTTGATATCCATGGACACAGAAATATTCTATAATGAGAAGAGTGCAGCTGTGAGTTTTTAGTGGAGTAACCTGCAATTAATGTATGTTGATTAAGGTGGTTAATGAGTTTAACCAAATAATCTCGTAACATTGGAGCTTTTGATCTATATATTCAATAGGTTCCCTTGCTAGCTCATAAACGGTAAATAAGAACATTAAGTCTTGGAATGAATTTTAATTTTCAAATTTAATTAAAAGTAATTTGGGTTAATAGTGTATGACACAGTTTAATATAATGTATGATGTTACATTGTAAAACTATATATTATGAGAGAATAATATGAATTGGATTCATATTAAAACTATAGGTTAAAGTTTCATGTAAATTGCTTCATATTAAATACTATAGATTACGAGGGAAATTTATATTTGAATATGATTCAAATACCTATTTTTATCTAATTAAATATGATTTAATTAAATTATGTTTATTTATTTAATTAATTAATTAATTATTAATTAAATTAAAATAGTGTTAATTTAATTAATTATTTAATTATTTTATTAATTTAAATATAATTAAATATATATTATTCATTTTGTTTATTATGTTAATTAATTAACACAATAACAAAATTGGCCACTCCCCAACAATTTTGCTAGGAAGTGGTGAGGTGGAGAATGGGAGGTAATTTCTCCCCTCATTTATTCATAACAAAGTTCTTATTTGTGTTTTTGGTTGGTTGGCGTTTCCATTGTAAAAACTAGAAGCTCTCTCTCTCATGCTATCGAGTTTTCCTGTTTATTTCCTTTCCAATAATCAAGATCTCACTATTCAAGTTCTTAATCCTAGAATAATATCAAGGTAACTTCGTGGTGGTGTCTAACCTTCGGTTCGTGAAGGATTCTTCGTGTTGTCACGAAGTTCGTGCTAGAGGAAGAAAATTTGTTCACGGTCTACAACAATAAGTTTTCTTCCTCCCAAGATGTTTAACTTCTGATTTAAAATAGAAACGGTTTTGTTTTAAAATCGGTAGTGTATAGCTTCTAAACCGAGTCGAATCACAAGCGTTCAACCGCTTCTGTTGGGGATTTGATCCCTGCAAGGATAACTTTGCAAGCCTAGATCGCCAAACACATTACCTCATGTAGTTGAATTCAAGCCCCTGCCCTTTTCCTCACCGTTTAGTTAAGAAGAACCAAGAGACTCGAATCAAAATATTTCTAGATATTCTTCAACAGTTGGGTGTTAAAGTTCCATTAGTTGAGGCTATAGACAGTAGATGCCTAATTATACTAAATTTTTTAAGAAATATATTGTAACTAGGAAATATAAACTAGGAAGGAGAGTATAAAACAACAACTCTTTACCTAGTGCAGTAGTATGGTTTCAAGAGTAGTAGTATGGTTTCAAGAGTAATATATATTGAAGCGGAATGATCCTAGCAATTTTTGCAATTCTTTGTTTAATATGAGGTAAAGATGCAGCGAGAGTGCTATGTGATTTAAGAGCTAGCATAAACCTCATTCCTTTGTCAATTTTTAAACGATTAGAGGTAGGTGATACTATGCCAACTAGTGTCACTCTTTTGCGAGCGGATAAATCAAATGTTAAACTAGAGGGAAATTTTGAAGATGTTTTATTTAAGATAGATAAATTTATTTTTATCACCGACTTTATTATTCTTCACTACGAAGCTGATAGAGAGGTCTTTATCATTCTTGGACCACATATTCCTAGCTACTGGGAAACCTTAATTGATGTGAAAAATGATGAGCTTACCTATTGGAATTTATGCCTTCAAGCTTAAGGGATTGAATCCTACGGAAAGCGCCTGAATGCGTTGCTTGATTTTTTCGATTGAATTAAATCACACATATAACTAAAAACAGAGGACAAATGGTTACCTTTGAAAAACATTTTCTTTACAGTAGACCACCACAAGGACTTCCTTGCTATGCTCTATACAAGAACCGGTTTGTGAGAGAAGAATAGAGTTCTTCCAAAATGCATAAATCCCGTCCATAATGCGTTTCTTTTGCATTTAAAGAAAAGTGATGAGTAGGGAGCAAGTTAACTAACCACCCCACCATATTCCCACTTCCTTGCATAATTTAATTAAACTAAATAATAAACATAATTTAACTAATTAATTGTGTTTTTGTTTTAATTAAATATCATATATTTAATTCAAACTTTATTCAAATGCACATCTCTCTCGTAACATTTTGTTTTTATGTAAATCTCATTCACATTAATTTTAACCTATAGTTTTAATATGATCCAATTCATATTAAGTTTTATTTGAATCTTATTCAAATAGTTCTCTCATAACAATATAGTATTAATTTCGAATTCTTATTCAAAATTAATTATATAACGTATCATTATATACATAATAGTGGATACCATATATATATTCCCTTATTAAATTTAAACATTTCAAATTCTTTTAAATTCTTTATCTTCATTTTACTAGTTGTGAGCTAGCAAAGGGACCTAATGGACCTACAGATTAAAAGGTCTAATGATACGACATTAATTAATTAAACTCATTAATTAAATTAATCCACATTCATTAACTTGTGGGTCACTCCACTAAAGACCCACAGCTGCACTCTTTGCAATCTATAATATTTTGTGTCCATGGATATGACCATAATAAATAAGTCAACCCTTCATGAGTCGTCAGTAACTATAGTTGGGTCAAATTATCGTTATGCCCCTCCCCTGTAGTTACTTCTTGCTCCTTAAGTACCATTAATCCTCTAATAAACAATCATTTATGGTTCTACTATTAAACAAAGTCCTTCTCAAGCCATGAGAGGGTGAGGCCTCTTGTTCAAGACCCGGAGTCAGCACTTAACAGAATAAATCATCTACTTCCCTAAAGTCGAGAAGGAGTAAATTTCATCTCTCGAAGTTATGTTTCCAGCTCCCTACTCGGACTCATCCCAAAAATACTATGCATATTGAGTCGGCCTCTTGGGCCTGTCTCACCCATGCAAATCAAAGGACAATTCCTCATAGACAGGAGTCCATAACTCACCTAGGATTGAGATCGACTTACATGGTCATCCAGTGAAATGTTAATCTGATTAGTTAATGGTATTATAACTAAAGATTAATAATTGTGGTCCGATCTTATACAAACTCGTTGTATATGATACCCCATTCGCATGTCTTCACATGAACGACTTGGATCAAGTCATTTGTAACTTTTACAAAGTGGGACGTATCCAAAGTGTCACGAGGATGAGGTACCCAACCTTATCCATATACTATAGACAATTTAGGTTATTACTGGAACATGATCCAACTGTATATCCACTATATACCGTGTATATCAATTATATATTGTTCTAGTTACATTAAATAACATTGGATCTTAATTTATTAGATTTGGGTCAATGCAATTCTAAAACTTCAAAACGTTATTGAATAAATAATTTGTTTTACATTTACAAACCACAAGGGCATAAAACCCAGCAAAAGCTTTGTAATTAGTAAATATTTTATTATTTATAATAAAATAATTATTTCATTAGTTTGATTATATGCAATATTTATTAAACATTTTTTTTTAAAAAATCCAATGTTATAAATGTAATCTTGAACAGTGACTGGGCGTTTATGCTGAACGCACGCGCTAAGCGTGGTAGCAATTATATAGATGCAAGCGCACACCTGTCAGAGTAATATAAAATGGACGGAGTATCCAAGTATCGATCCTCAAGGACTTCTAAACAATTTCCAAACTCTAAAGTTTTAAAGAATAGTGAATGTTGGAATGAGTGATTCTTGTAAAATGGGAAGTGGTCACAAATAATGGTTTGGATTTGGGATTTGGACTTATAATAATAAAACCTAGCCCGAATTACTTCAAGTTAGCCATCAAAGAATCAAGGACATGCTAAGGACAATATGCATTTTACTTTAGAAACCAACGACTACGCTTCTCACTTGACTTATGTCTAAGCAAGTTCAAAGTCCTAAGACATTCCCTAATATGTCTATTATGAGAGATATCTTAGTTTTAGGATGGAAATAGTCGCAACCTCGGGTTAAGGTCCTATGTCTAGGCTACTTAAGCGGAACCCTTATGTCTAAGGCGCTCCTCTCCTCGGTTTAACCACTCAACAATGCAAATAAGCAACCTTTTCAGTATTGACTTGTTAAGACTTACAGTGGCCTTCTCTAAATCCTAACTTTTTGGGAAAACATGTTGAGCAATGAATGGAAAGCAAAAACACTTCTTCTTAGCAACCCTTTTTAGACATAAAAGGCTAACTATCCATAACCAGGCTAGAGACGGGAATTTAGAAAGACATATTGAAGAAAATACAGCAAGTAAAATGGTTGAATGTGGAATGCATGTGTGAAAAACAAAAGTTAACTAACGGAGAGTTTTTATCGGGATTGAGAGCTTCGCCCTTCTCTTTCAAGCAAGGGGGAGTGTCACGTGCTCTTTCCTCCAAAAACACAACTCTCTTAACTAAAAATAAAGTAAAGGAAAAGAGAGAATAAGCAAAGTGCTAGATTTTTATATATTTGAATAAGTAGAAAATAACTAAGTACAAATGGAAACAAAACAAAGCTCAATAAAAGAATGTAAAGTACTCGGGATTTAAAAACCAAAAGCAACTAATGAAAGCAACTCAAAAGTACTTAGAAAGCAACAAAGAAACACTAAAAATGATCAAGAGAAGGAAGCAAGGCTTGATGATTTTGGTGGAGAAGTTGCTGGAATTTATAGCTGTGCAGAATTGGTTAGGTAGGTCTTAAAACGATGGTGAATCACCCATTTCCAACTCTTTTGACTGACCAAATCGTGCTCAAACTGATAGTGGAACACTTCTTCTACACGTATGCATCGGTTGGAACCACCAAAACGCATTGGAAGACGCGTTTCATTAAGGGCAAAGTTGGAAGAAAACCAGTTTTTCTGCAGGCTTCCCAGGCGCCTGGCGCCTCCCATGAAGCTTTTTTCGTCTTTTTGCTTCTTTTGATTAATTTGCACTCCCAAATGGTCCTAAAATGTCATAAATACAATATAAGCCAACCACAAACCATAATATATGAATTTTGCATGAATTGGAACTCAAACGATCGAGAAAAATCCGAAACAAAGCTGAAACATTGTAAAAACAGCATCTAAAACCTTCTTTTTACGCATGTAAACAAGCGTAATCACACCCCCAAACTTAACTTTTTGCTTGTCCTCAAGCCAAACTTAGCAACTTTAATCAGCTTTCTAACACATGGACAAGGAAAAGCAAAAGCAACCGAGATGTTCAATCATAAATTGTCTCAAGGAAAAGATGTCAGAGCCTACCATTCTATTGCCTTTGTAAACTTAGTCACTATAAACCAAGTTTGAAATGATAAAAACTTTCTCTTTCAAAATCCTTTTTCCTTTCAAAAACAAAAAAACGTTTTCAAATACCCCTAAGGAATCTGCACACTCCCTTTTTACACTAAGACTTTTACATCTGAAAGACCGGCTACTAGCCCCTGAGGTTTTCACACACTAACATCGGTTTCAACCACAGCTACTCGTAGAAAGACTCTGAACTAACAGCTAGGTCATAAAACGACGACAATGAGAAACACGAAGTCACTTATCACCATCTTTACTGTTATTTTCAAAGTCAACACCCAACCTAAAACTAAATGGGTGTCTACAGTAGGACTCGGGAATCATAAATACATTTTCTTTAACTCTCATTGTTTTTACCGCTCTTTTCTTTCTAACACAAGTCTTTTCCCCACTCTTATTTTCTCTCAACAAGACTCTTTTTACTCTTTTGCAACTTTTTTTTTTCTTTCTTTCTTTCGTTTTTTTTTTTTTTTTTTTTTTTTAGCTAAGTGCTTTTTCAACATTTTCTTTCTTTCCAACTGACTCTTTTTCAAAAGAAAATAGCATGATTTTTTAAATATAAATAACACCTTATCTTTCTGAAACAACGACTGACACAACGACTGTCCCCCCAAAACTTAAGAGAGACAGTGTCCTCACTGGGAAAAGACTTTTGCATCGGATGAAAAAGGCTTAACAGTAAAAAGGACAAGGACTTCCTATATAGGGGCAAAGAAAAAGCTTAAAGTCTGTAAAGATCAAAAAGACATAAAAGAAAATGAGTTTATCACATAAACAAAGGAAATAGCTCAAAGCTTAGTCTTGCATAGAACAGAAAACTCAACAATCTCTTATAATCATCATCGACATGAAATCACATGCACAGCACAGATGCTTCAAAATAGGCATGTGAAAAGCTAAACTAAGGTTAAGTGAAGGCATACTTTAAGTGATCAGAAGATAAACAATACTAATTTATTCATGCTTCAACTGAGCTCGAAACATAATCAATACAAAAAAACATGCGTAGTAATGCTAGAATATGCAAACTACGTCATTAACCAAAAGAAGAAAACACAAAAAAATAGCAAAGAAGAAACCTCCCCTTCATGAAGTCGGAGGTTGTGGACTAGGATCAGTGTCAATACTGGGAGATGGATGACCAAGGATAGCAGCTAGCGCTGGAGGCCATGAAGGTAAAACCGCAAAATCCAATGAAGCCCTTAAGTTGTAGATATGTTGCACGACTTCTCGAACCTGATCTCGCAGCTGTTGGTTCTCCTCTCGAAGACGACGGATCTCCGATGTAGGAGACATCCCAGTACCTTCCCTTCTTTGTAACGCATGGGCGATAATACGCCGAATATTCTTCTCTTCCACAATTGGGGCATCTCTCTTAATTTGATCCTCAGGGAGCTGTACACCTTGTCGCAAGCATAAAGAAGTGACCAAACGTGGGTGATAAAGCTTACCACGTGTTCGGTGGGCACACTCATGGATACTAGTATTGATCAATTCTCCATAATTCACATCTATGCCCTTTAGCATGGCATAAACCAGCAGTGCCCTATCCTGAGTGACATGCTCATCATGCTCCGTTTGCAGAATTCTGTTTTTGACTATGTATAACCATCCTGCAGCAGTTAGGGAAACATCCTCGGGTTTTAGTCGTACCTTGCCATGAGTAGTCAAATCCCAAGTGGCAGAGGGCTTCCCAACACATTCTAAAGCCTCATCAAGCTGTGCTAGAGTCGGAGTCACTAACATCTTATTGCCCACAGCATCTCTGATATTCTTAATGTTAAAGGTGTAGTTGATCTGAGTGGCATCAAACCGTATTTCCTTCCCGCGCACTATGGCTATATGTGACTGGCGATGGACAGCAGCATAGAACTCTCTGACTAACTCCAAAGCCTCACATTGTATGGGCTGAATGAGTGGTCTCCACTCTTTGTCTCCAGCGGTCTCCCTCCAATCATCAGGCACATCTCCTAGAGTGAGATCGAATCCCAATTCTGTCATAATCTTACGGGATTTCATTAATGAAGTTCGAGTGGCTAAATTTGCCGCGTTCCATTTCGTCTCGACCTCCTCTCCCTCAGACAAGTCTAGTTCAATTGTATCAACTGGCCCAGGTGCCACTACCTTCTTCTTAGCTTCAGCTGCTTTAGCTTTCGCAGCTCTCGTTTTAGGTTCATTCATGGGCACTGTCGGCTTCTTAGCCTGAACTGCACGACGTTTTGAACTCTTTCTCTCCCGCCTCTTGTATTGGAACATTTCCCTTATCGTCTGCGTGTCCTCAAGATCTTCTTCGCTGGTAGGTTCTTGAGTACTATTCTCTCCAACCTTGGATCTACCTGTATCACACCCAAGCGGGTTAACTGTATTAGAAGGAATAGTGTGAGCATCCCTTACCCCTGGTAGAGTGGCCATCGGTGTGACATACTCATCCGTTGCCAACGGAGTAGATCTAGTTGCCCCAGTAGGCAACTCTTGGTGACTACAAAATGCTCCTTCTGTAGGTGTATCCAATGGGGAAGGTTCCTGAGTATCTGTTCTCACCACTTCGTTCTCGGTATCCTCTGTTTCCGGCATATTTGAACAATGTCCTCGTGAAACCAGTAGAAAATCATCATTACCATCTTCCGGTGTAATAATCAATGGAGATGAATAAAACTGTTCCTCGTCCCTGTTCTCCATAGATGAATCCTTAGGCGTCAGACGCCTACTACTCCCATCTTCCTCAATTTCTGGGTCTATCATCACCTCCTTGCCCTTCCTCTTTTGCCCTATCGAAACCCCGGGCTCTAGCCTATGGCTATGGCTCTTCTCTTGCTCTCCTTCATGCTCATCTCCTGCATCCATTGGCATATTGGTTGGGGTTGGCATCCTAGGAGGCTCTAAGGGTTTTAGTTGTCCCATGTTGAAGGTACTCGATATGTTAGGGTTCAATTGGGGTGCTTGAGGTCCTCTTTCTAGGAATGGAAGTTGAGGTGGTGGGGAAACTCTAGGTGAAATCATCCCATAATTATGTGGAGGTACCCAATGACCCATTCCATAATAAGGTGGAAGGCTAGGAAATAGAGTAGATGGGTTTGGCATTCCATAAGGATGAACACTAGCTGAAATTTGCATTTGAGACAAGGGAAAATGATAGGAAGGAACCGGGTTAAACATAAACTGTTGGTACATACCCGGATTGATCATTGGAGGAAGTTGTTGAGGATTTTCAGCCCTAAACTCACTGTTTTGAGGTATATTAAAGGTGGGTAGTTGCTGAAAATTAACACAACCATGTGGGCTCATTATAGGATGTTGTGTAGGAGCTTGGGATGGAGGACATTCAAATGTTTGAAGCGGGTTTCCTCCCCTAGCAGCAGCTAGCCTAGAATCTGAACCCATGTGGTGTTGGAAGTTCTCCAATGGTGGAAAAGGAATGCTTGTGGCATTTGGAGCTTGAGTAGAAGAGGTAGGAAGTGAAGTATGTTGAGAAGAAGAAGCCATAGATGTAAGCAAATGCTGGAAATTCCTTCTTCTTTTTGGTAGCTGAAAATCGAAAACAAGGGTGATGAAGGGAGTGGGTTTTGCCGAAAAAAACAAGGGGAAGAAGAGAGTTGTGTGGGTTTTGGTGGAGTTGTAAAGCTTAGGCAATGAGTCTATTTAAAGCTTTCCCCAAACTAAATCCTAAATGGAAAGGGATTGACATTTAAGTTCAACTAAGTTTCCTAAACCTAAAAGGAAAAGAAAACAAATTTGAATACAAAATAGGATTAGGGAAACAAAATTTGAGTTTGAAGAGAAGTTCTTAAAGCTAAATCATAGAGGATTAATGTTTGACCCAAAATAAAGCCCATGCTATCGAAAATTAAAACCCAAACCGTGAAGGAAAACGAAATTCGAACTGCTGGAAAACAGGGCAGGCGCCAGGCGCCTGCGTAATTCTTTTTTTTTTTTCAACATTTTTTTTTCTTTCTTTTTTTTCAACGTTTTCAAAAACATTCTCTTAATAAGAAAAACTTTATAATGAAACAAAGAGAAAATACAAGATACAAAGACTTCCTTCCTTTACTTTTGTTCTTTCAAAAACGGATAAGAAGGAAAAAACATTTTTCGCAAAAATTTATTGACCTGAAAGTTGAATAGAGGTTTTTCCTCTATCCACTGGTTCTCCAAAATACGGCTTAAGTCTCTGCCCATTTACTTTAAAAACATTTCCCTTAGAGTCAACTAGATCCACTGCCCCATATGGGTAGACTTTAAAAATTTGAAAGGGACCAAACCATCTAGACTTAAGTTTTTCAGGGAAAAGTTTCAACCTAGAGTTGAATAACAGAACCAGATCACCTTCTTGAAGACTGTTCGGCCGAAGACGCCTATCATGCCACTGTTTAGTTTTTTCCTTAAACAACTTAGCATTCTCATAAGAAAAGTGCCTGTGTTCTTCTAATTCCAACAATTGTAACTTCCTCGCTTCACCTGCAGCCAACAAATCAAAATTTAATTTCTTAGTAGCCCAAAATGCTTTATATTCTAGCTCAAGAGGCAAATGACATGCTTTTCCAAAAACTAGCCTATAGGGGGACATGCCGAGGGGAGTCTTAAATGCTGTCCTATATGCCCAAAGTGAATCATCAAGCTTAAAAGACCAATCCCTACGGTTAAGATTTACAGTTTTTTCTAAAATGTTTTTTATCTCGCTATTAGATATTTCGGCTAACCCATTCGACTGAGGATGATATACTGTTGCAACCCTATGACGCACATTGTATTTAGTCAGCAACTTTTGCATAGACCTATTCACAAAATGAGCCCCCCCATCGCTTATCAGACAACGCGGGGTTCCATAACGCGTAAAAATGTGCTTTTGCAGAAAACGAATGACAACTTTGGAATCATTGGTAGCAGTTGCAATGGCTTCTATCCATTTCGAAACATAATCTACTGCTAACAATATATAAAGCTTACCATTAGAAGATGGAAATGGACCCATAAAATCTATACCCCACACATCAAATATTTCAATCTCCAGGATCGGGGTTTGAGGCATTTCGTGGCGTTTAGATATATTACCTGTCCGTTGGCATTTGTCACAAACCTGGGCAAACTTATGTGCATCTTTGAACAGAGTGGGCCAAAAGAACCCACTTTGCAAAACTTTGGCTGCGGTTTTGTGTCCTGCAAAATGTCCTCCATATGGAGACATATGACAAGCGTCTAATATCGCCTCGTGCTCTTCTTCTGCGACACACCTGCGTAAGATATTGTCAGGTCCTAGCTTATATAAAAAAGGCTCATCCCAACGATAACATCGAACTTCATTTAGAAATTTCTTTACCTGTTGCTTGTTGAACTCATAAGGAACTATTCGACTTACCAAATAATTTGCTATATCGGCATACCACGGAACTGAATCAACTCGCAAGAGTTGCTCGTCAATAAACTGTTCACGTATAACAGTTCCATCATCACAGAGCGGGGATTCCAATCTAGACAGGTGATCAGCAACTTGGTTTTCAGTACCCTTCCTGTCCCTAACTTCAATATCAAACTCTTGAAGTAACAAAATCCACCGTATCAAACGTGGTTTAGCATCTTTTTTAGCAAATAAATATTTTAAAGCAGAATGGTCAGTAAAAACAATGACTTTTGTGCCTATCAAGTAAGACCTAAACTTATCAAAGGCGAACACAACTGCTAACAGTTCCTTTTCAGTAGTAGTGTAATTGAGTTGTGCACCGGTCAGAGTCTTACTAGCATAATACACAGGATGCAAGATCTTGTTTTTACGTTGTCCTAACATAGCTCCTATTGCATAATCACTAGCATCACACATGAGCTCAAAAGGTAAATCCCAATTAGGTTCGATAATTATAGGAGCTGAACTTAGAGCAACTTTCAACATTTCAAATGATTTTAAACAGTCATCATCAAAAACAAATGGTCTATCATGTTCTAACAATTGACACAAGCGTTTAGAAATTTTAGCAAAGTCTTTTATAAAGCGGCGGTAAAATCCCCCATGCCCTAAAAAACTTCTAATCCCTTTGACATTTGTAGGAGGAGGTAGCTTTGAAATGATGTCTATCTTAGCGTGGTCTACCTCTATTCCTTGCTTGGAAATTTTGTGACCCAAAACAATACCCTCTTGTACCATGAAATGACACTTCTCCCAATTTAGGACTAGGTTTGTTTGTTCACATCTCTCCAATACTCTCTCCAAATTAACTAAACAAGCGTCGAAAGAATTTTCAAAAACAGAAAAGTCATCCATAAAAACTTCTAGAATATTTTCTACCATGTCAGAGAAGATGGCCATCATACACCTCTGAAAAGTCGCGGGTGCATTGCATAGTCCAAAGGGCATTCGCCTAAAAGCGAACGTACCATACGGACACGTAAATGTTGTCTTCTCTTGGTCTTCTGGAGCAATAGTAATTTGATTATAACTCGAATATCCATCTAAAAAACAATAGAAATCCTTACCTGCCAGACGGTCGAGCATCTGGTCAATAAACGGGAGAGGAAAATGGTCTTTCTTTGTTACCTTGTTGAGTTTGCGATAATCAATGCAAACTCTCCACCCGCTCACAGTTCGGGTTGAGATGAGCTCATTCTCCTCGTTGGCCACCACGGTTATACCCCATTTCTTTGGTACACACTGTACTGGGCTTACCCAGCTGCTGTCGGATATTGGGTATATAACACCGGCGTCAAGCCATTTAAGAATTTCTTTCCTTACAACCTCTTTCATCTTCGGGTTCAACCGCCTTTGACTCTCAATAGAGTTCTTAGCATCTTCTTCTAATAGAATTTTGTGCATGCAAAAGGCTGGGCTTATCCCTCGGATATCTGCTATCGTCCATCCAATGGCCTTTTTGTGCTTCTCCAAAATCTGCAATAAAGAATATTCATTAGTAGGTGATAAATTGGAAGCTATAATAACTGGTAAAGTGTCGTTATCCCCTAGATACGCATATTTCAAATGCGACGGCAATGGCTTCTGCTCCAACGTGGGTGGTTCCACTATGGACGGAAGTAACGACTTGCATTCTTCTTTTTGTATTTTTTCAATAGGATTAGCCATATCTTCTGGTCCTTCTGCTATCTTATCAAGCTCTTCTTCAATCTCTGTAACTAATAAGTCATAAAACTCATCAAACATAATAGGATTCAAGCTATTTATAGCAGAGCACTCTCCAAAGTCTCCTGGTAATTTCATGGCGTCTAGAACGTTAAATTTAACTTCTTCATTGTTTACCCTCATTGTAATTTCTCCCTTCCTCACATTAAAAACTGTATCCCCAGTGGCTAGAAATGGTCTTCCCAAAATAATGGGAACGTCTAAGTCTGCCTCGCAATCTAGAATGATAAAGTCCGCAGGGAAAATGAATTTGTCCACCTGGACTAAAACATCTTCTATCTTTCCCTCAGGTCTTATGATAGATCTATCTGCTAGTTGGAGGGTAACCGTAGTAGGTCTAGCTTCTCCTATGCCTAAAGATTTGAAAACTGATAATGGCATAAGATTAATGCTAGCGCCTAGATCACATAATGCCCTACCTAAGTTTTTTCCTCCTATGGAACATGGAATGGTAAAACTGCCAGGATCATTACATTTCATGGGTAGCGGGCTGCCTACAGCTTCACTACTACATTTTGTCATGGCTACCAGTTCATGCTCTCCTATTTTTTTCTTCCTAAAAACTATATCTTTCAAAAACTTAGCATAATTCGGCATCTGTTCTAGAGCATCTACTAATGGTATATTTATATGCAGTTGTTTTAAAATATCTAAAAATTTTCTAAACTGGGAATCATTATTTTTCTTAACTAATCTTTGTGGAAACGGGGGAGTAGGGGTAAAAGAAGGCTGTACCTGTGGAGGAACACTCGGGGTGTCCTCATTACCTTTTCTAATATTCTCTTTTTCTGGTGTTGTTGGATTTTCTGGTATCTTTACAATTGGTTCAGTGGACGGAATCTGTACATCTGTTGTTGGCATTGTTGGTCCATCATATGCCAGTCCACTCCTGAGGGTGACAGCTTTGCACTGTTCTTTCCCTTCTCGTTTTGGTAATTCAGTATGGCCTGGAAAAGAACCTTGTGGTCTATTCTTCAATTCATTGGCGAGCTGTCCCAATTGGGTCTCGAAATTCCTCATTGATGCCGCTTGGGATTGTATCACTGCGTCGGTTCGGGCCATGTACTCCTTCATCATATTCTCAAGATTTGAGTTGTTATTTTGAACTGGTGGAGTCTGTGTTCTCTGATTGTACTGCTGTTGCGGTGGTGGGATGTATTGCTGTGTAGGTGGAACATAGGGCTGCTTGTTCTGTTGGCTCTGCCCTTGATTAAAACCGCTCGAACCTCTTTGTCCTCCCCATGAGAAATTAGGGTGGTGCCTCCAACCTGGGTTGTAGGTGTTCGAATATGGGTTAAAGTTCCTATTGTTCCCACGTCCTACATAAAAAACAGAAGCAGGGTTATGTGGACAATTATCATAAATATGGTTTTCACTGCAAAATGAACAAATGAGATCGTTGACTTGGCAAACAGGGGCAGGAGTGCAATAATCCGACTGCACAGGTTGTATCGGCGTGGCTAATGGATTTTTTATTCCCAATGCCATCTCTTTCAGCCTCTGGTTCATTGTAACCATCTCTTTTTGCATCGAGGTCGCAATGTCCAGAGCCAAAACTCCAGCTGGATCTTGCTTCTTTGGTGCTGCCCTAGATCTTTGCGAACACCATAGTTCGTTATGTGAAGCTAAGTCATTTAGGATGTCAACTATCTCGTTGAATGTCTTCTTTGTAAAGGCTCCGTTGGCAGCATTGTTTAGCATCATCTTAGTAGGATGATCTAAGCCTCTAAAGAAATGTTCTATCTGGATGCATGCCGGCAAGCCATGGTTCGGACATTTCCTGATTAGTTCTTTAAATCTCTCCCACGCCTCGTGAACAGGTTCACGATCATACTGTCTAAAGGAGATGATCTCCTCTCTGATATCAGCGTGGCGAGTAGGTGGGAAGAATTTTGTTAAGAACTTCTCCACTAACGACCCCCATGTGGTGATGGATCCCGGTGGAAATGCATTGAGCCATGCTCTAGCTTGGTCCTTCAAAGAAAATGGAAAAAGTTTTAGTCTCAGAGCATCGTCTGTTATACCAGGTAATCGAAATGCATTTGCAATTTGAATGAATGATTTCAGATGATCATGTGGATCCTCATGTTCCTGCCCTCCAAAATGTCCAATTGTCTGCAACATTTGGAACATCATTGGTTTAAGCTCAAAGTTTGCATGGGCTGGAATAGGGTTGACTATCCCTGAATCAAAGTTCTGAAAAGCCGTGGCGGCATATTCTCGCATTGCCACGTCTCTGTTGTCCGCCATCTGGATATGGTTAAATTCATCATTTCTTGCATGATCCCTCATATTACCGTTAACAGCAGGTGGATCAACCGGATCACGAGGTGGAATATCTGCCATCGATGTGCTCGTACTCTCTACCTCACTTTCAGGACTAATTTCACCTTCTCTCTCTTTTTGCTTTTCTAGTTGTTTTCGAAGTCTTTGCTCCTTTCGAGTTTTTCGAAGGGTCCGCTCAATCTCAGGGTCAAGGGGTAGAAGAAAAGATCTTGTGCTCATGCACTTTAACTTACCCTTGTGAGATAAACGACCAAAAATATAGAACAAAAACGGTGGATGGAACTTACACCCAACAACAATTCACAAAAATAAAAACTAAAAGAATTTGAAAATAAATTTTAAAATTAAAGTCCCCGGCAACGGCGCCAAAAACTTGACTGGACGTTTATGCTGAACGCACGCGCTAAGCGTGGTAACAATTATATAGATGCAAGCGCACACCTGTCAGAGTAATATAAAATGGACGGAGTATCCAAGTATCGATCCTCAAGGACTTCTAAACAATTTCCAAACTCTAAAGTTTTAAAGAATAGTGAATGTTGGAATGAGTGATTCTTGTAAAATGGGAAGTGGTCACAAATAATGGTTTGGATTTGGGATTTGGACTTATAATAATAAAACCTAGCCCGAATTACTTCAAGTTAGCCATCAAAGAATCAAGGACATGCTAAGGACAATATGCATTTTACTTTAGAAACCAACGACTACGCTTCTCACTTGACTTATGTCTAAGCAAGTTCAAAGTCCTAAGACATTCCCTAATATGTCTATTATGAGAGATATCTTAGTTTTAGGATGGAAATAGTCGCAACCTCGGGTTAAGGTCCTATGTCTAGGCTACTTAAGCGGAACCCTTATGTCTAAGGCGCTCCTCTCCTCGGTTTAACCACTCAACAATGCAAATAAGCAATGTTTTCAGTATTGACTTGTTAAGACTTACAGTGGCCTTCTCTAAATCCTAACTTTTTGGGAAAACATGTTGAGCAATGAATGGAAAGCAAAAACACTACTTCTTAGCAACCCTTTTTAGACATAAAAGGCTAACTATCCATAACCAGGCTAGAGACGGGAATTTAGAAAGACATATTGAAGAAAATACAGCAAGTAAAATGGTTGAATGTGGAATGCATGTGTGAAAAACAAAAGTTAACTAACGGAGAGTTTTTATCGGGATTGAGAGCTTCGCCCTTCTCTTTCAAGCAAGGGGGAGTGTCACGTGCTCTTTCCTCCAAAAACACAACTCTCTTAACTAAAAATAAAGTAAAGGCAAAGAGAGAATAAGCAAAGTGCTAGATTTTTATATATTTGAATAAGTAGAAAATAACTAAGTACAAATGGAAACAAAACAAAGTTCAATAAAAGAATGTAAAGTACTCGGGATTTAAAAACCAAAAGCAACTAATGAAAGCAACTCAAAAGTACTTAGAAAGCAACAAAGAAACACTAAAAATGATCAAGAGAAGGAAGCAAGGCTTGATGATTTTGGTGGAGAAGTTGCTGGAATTTATAGCTGTGCAGAATTGGTTAGGTAGGTCCTAAAACGATGGTGAATCACCCATTTCCAACTCTTTTGACTGACCAAATCGTGCTCAAACTGATAGTGGAACACTTCTTCTACACGTATGCATCGGTTGGAACCACCAGAACGCATTGGAAGACGCGTTTCATTAAGGGCAAAGTTGGAAGAAAACCAGTTTTTCTGCAGGCTTCCCAGGCGCATGGCGCCTCCCATGATGCTTTTTTCGTCTTTTTGCTTCTTTTGATTAATTTGCACTCCCAAATGGTCCTAAAATGTCATAAATACAATATAAGCCAACCACAAACCATAATATATGAATTTTGCATGAATTGGAACTCAAACGATCGAGAAAAATCCGAAACAAAGCTGAAACATTGTAAAAACAACATCTAAAACCTTCTTTTTACGCATGTAAACAAGCGTAATCACACACCACCACAGTGGCGTTAGGCGTAGGAGCTTGAGGATATTCCTCTTGTAAGACGAACCTAAGATCATCTATTACGAGTATAGTGTTTAGGTTCGATTACCATTATTTGTAATTCTCGGCATTAAGTTTTTCAGCGGATAAAAGAGCAATAATAGAAGTCGACATGCTGAAAATAAAAACAAACCTCTATCAGTTTCATGCATTATCTTTTAAACTCAATCATATTTTAGCAAAACTAATCAAGCACCCTAACAAAATTGTTTTGCAACGACGTTTAAATGATTTAGAGCAACAGCTACCGTAGGGCAGACAACTACTCGTTTACTGAATTGAGACGTTCTCAACCAAATCTTATACCAAAATAACTCATATTCCTATAATCATTAGTCACCGTTTATTTGGTCAAGAAATTGCTAACTAGTTTTACAATTCCCCGTAAGTGTGACCCACCATTTTCAGACATCGATGGTCCGCCCCAATAATCCTGCCAGAGGAAAGGAAAATATTGGAGCAAAACCTAAGAAACCCTTATCCATTTATGAAGTTTGCCTTGGTTACGATTCCATACAATGGACCCTCCGTAGGGATGATCGCTCCAAGATGACACGCATGTCATGTATGAAATCTCATGATGCAAACTAATGGTGGAGACCGTAGTATCTGTTGTCACACGACTTTCTCCCACTTGCTATGAATACTATCTCCGTTCAACTTGATATTGAACCATGTAACCACCTTCCATAGGGAGGCGGCGCCCAGGGCGCCATGAGGCCGAGCATGAAACTCATGGTGTGAATTATAACGAGAAATGCGAGAGAAAAAAATGTCATACATCCCTTGTATATAAAAATATACGTAGTATATTACATACTCTTTTTTTCTCCCACTTAGTATTCTAAGACTGGGGTATATTACTTAGGTAAATTCCGACTAAGTGAAATTAACTAATTGAATTTTTAGTCGGCCCAACATAACTATTTATATTGGAAGTTGTACATTAATGTTTTAGTTTATTAAACGTATTAATAAACTAACGACATTATTGCATGCATATAAAATATTGACTAATTCAACCCCCACGTGGGTTCCCAGGTAGAGGTGTTCCCTTACGGTCAGCTTAATACCTCAACCTAGATAGAACCTTCCTTAGGCAGTGTTCCCTTATAGGCAATATATTATATTTAGTCTTTTATTATTTCATTTAAGACCAAGTTAAAACAAAGCAAAAGGCTACCCCTAATCATATTAGAAGATATAATGTAAGGTCTAATTAATTTTAAACCCCTTTTAAAATTAATTAACTTAGACCTTATATTAGCATGCAACTCTTTATTATAGATTTTAATTTCTATCTACCAAAATTTTATAACTTTTATAAAATTTAAGAAATTAAACCTATAGTCATGCATTGACGACATACATTAATATAACAATTATATTTACTAAAGTAATGTCATGCTCAATGCAACTTAATTTTCATCTAATTAATACAACACTTATATTAATCAACTACGAAAATAAATCATGTTATCATACATTATAACTATTATATACATATGATGCATGGACATGCTTAACCTATGGTGGGGTTTTAAAACTATATGACATACTTTATGCAACATATAATTCCAAATAAAATACATTCATAATCATTAAAATAGATGGTTACATTAGGAGTGGGTGGAAAGACAAGGGCAAAATGGCGCCAAGGGTGGGCGCCCGAAGGGTGGCGGCATCAAACGGAGGGGGCACCCATTGGGCACATGGGGCAGGTGGGCGCGCGCGTTGGTTTAGGTGATGGCGTGCGTTTGATGAAGGGATCGAATCCGCAACAGTAGTGATTAATCAGTTGTGATTCGAATCAGTTTATAAACATTACGTTAGCAATTTAAAAACATAACCGTTTCTATTCTAATTTAACGGTTAAGCCCCTTAGGAAGAAGATAACTTACTTTTGTACATTGTGATCAAATTCTCTCCCTCGAGCATGAACTTCGTGATAAAACGAACAATTCTTCACGAACCAAAGGTTAGACACCACCATGAAGTTGTCTTGCTATTATCTTTAAGAATAATAACTCGGATTGTGGGATACTATCTCTTGGAAAATAAAACGTTAGGAAATTGAGTTTGTGTGATTGTGAGATGGAGAGAAACTTGTTTTACACGGAAAAACCAAAACCTAAACACAGAGAAAGAAATGAGGGAAGAGGGAGAGAGGAAGTAACTTCTCACTCCCCACCTCACCACTTCCTAGCAAAAATGTTGGGATGTGGTGAGTTTGATTAATTAATTAAATTGATTAATCTAATAAACTAATTTAATTAATTAATTTAATATAATATACTTAATTATATTTAATTTAATAAATAAATTAAATAATTAGTTGAATTAAAAAGATTTTTATTTAATTAATAATTAAATAAATCTTAATTAATTAATTAATTTAATAAACATAATTTAATTAAATCAATTAATATTTGAATCATATTCAATTATACATTTCCCTCATAACCTATAGTATTTAATATGAACATAATTCACATTAAATTTGAACCTATAGTTTTAATATGAATCATATTCACATTATTCTCTCATAATATATAGTATTATAATGTATCATCATACATTAAATTGTGTCATACACAATTGACTCAAATTCCTTTTAATCAAATTTGAACAATTCAAATTCCTTCCAAAATTTAACATTCTTAATTACCCTTTATGAGCTAGCAAGGGTACCTGATGGACCTATAGATAAAAAATTCCAACATTACGAGATTAATTGGTTAAACCATTAACCACTTTAATCAACATGCATTAACTACGAGTTATTCCACTAAAAACCCGCAGCTGCATTCTTCTCACTATAAAATATTTGTTAGGTTTTATGCCCTAAACTCGTGGTTTGTAAACATAAAACAAATATTCATTCAATAAAGTTGATATTGATAAAATTGGATTAACCCAAATCCAATAAGCTGACATCCTAGGTTATGTGATGTAACTGGAACAGTATATAACAAATATACAATATATATTTAATATACAGCGTATATATTTGATATACAGTGTATATATATACAGTATATATTCGATATACAGGTGGATAAAGTTCCGTAGTAACCTAAAGGGTCTATAGTATAAGGATAAGGTTGGGTACCTTGTAACACTATGCATACGGCCCACTTTGTAATAGTTACAAATGACTTGATCCAAGTCATTCGTGTGGAGACATGAGAGTGGGGTTATCCTATACAATGACTTTGTATAAGACCGGACCACGAAATAATAAATCTGTAGCTGTAACACCGTTAGCTAATAGATTAATATTCAATAGGATGACCAGGTAACTCAATCTCAATCCTGAGTGAGTTATGGACTCCTGCCTGTTAGGGCTCGTCTTTTGATTTGTATGGGTGAGAGTGGCTCGAGTTGCAAACTCGATATGCCTACCATTTTGGGGACGAGGGCGAGTGGGGAGCTGGGAACATAACTAAACAAGATGAAATTCACTCTTTCCCGACTTTAGGGTAAGGAGATGAGTGTTCTTTTAAGTGCTGACTCCGGGACTTGAACAAGGGGTCCAACACTCTCACTGGCCCGAGAGGGACTTCTGGTTATTGGTTTGACCATAATCGAGGTGTTCATTAGAAGATCAGTGGTACTTAAGGTACAAGATGTAACATAGGGGTAAAACGGTAATTTGACCTAGCTCTGGTTACGAACACTCGTGAAGGATTGACTTACTGTTCATGGTCAAAATCCATGGACGTAAAATATTCTGCAGTGAGAAGAGTACAACTGTGGCTCTTTAGTGGACTGACCGACAATTAACGAATGTTAATTAATATGGTTAATGAATTTAATCAATTAATCTCGTCTCGTTGGAGCTTTCGATCTATAGGTCCATTAGGTCCCCTTGCTATCTCGTAAAGGATAGTTAAGAACAGTTAGTCTTGAAAAGAATTTGAATTGTTCAAATTAGTTAAAGGGAATTCAGGTTAATTGTATGGGATGCAATTAATGTAATGTATGTTGATACATTATAATATAAAGTTAATTTTGAATTGGATTCAAAATTAAGAGAGAGATAAATATTAGAATTTGATTCTAATATAATTGATTAATTTAAGATTGATTTAATTAAATTTGATTTAATTAAATTCATTGAATTAATGTGATATATTAATTTGGTTAAATTAAATTAGATTTAATTTAATTAAATTAATAATTTTTTTTGTAATTAATTAAATTAGATTTAATTAATTATTATTTTAATTAATTTTGTTTTAATTAAAAAAAAGAAAAAAAAAGAGTGGGGAACTGAGGTTCTCTCATTTCTTTTCGATCCCGAACGTCGGTTGATAGAGTTTCTGAAACTCTAAACGAGAAAATCTCTCTCTCGATTTCTCAATTTTCCTTTCAATTATAAGACGGTTCTTACAAACCGAGTTCTTAATATCCAGAGGATAGCGAGAAGGACTTTGTGGTGGCATTGGTTTCTACATTGAAGACGTGTCTTCAAAGGTATTATCACTAACTTCCGTTTATTCATGCTTATATGTCTTTTTTTTTGTTGTAATTCTAAGACAAGATCGAATCACACGCGTTCGCCCGCTTCCGTTGCGGGATCCAATCCCTTCAATATTTTTGTACCCACAGATATCGACCATTAATGGTAAGCCAATCCTTCAGAGTGTTTGTAACCACAGATGGGTCACATTATCGTTTAATCCTTGTGTTGCATCTTGTACCTTAAGTACCGTTGATCCTCTAATGAACAACTCGGTTATGGTCTGACCAATAATCGAAAGTCTCTCTCGAGCCAGTGAGAGGGTGGGGCCCTTTGTTGAAGTCTCGAAGTCAGCACTTAAGGGAACACTCATTTACTCCCACAGAGTCAGGGACGAGTGAATCCCATCTTGTAAAGTTATGTTCCAAGCTCTTCACTCATTCTCGTCCCCAGAATTGTAAGAATGTTGAATCGGCGCTCGGGCCACTCTGACCCATACAGATCAAAGGACGAGCCTTCAAGCGTAGGAGTCCATAACTCACCCTGGATTTAGAATGAGTTGTCTGGTCATCCTATGAAATAGAAATCTATTAATCAATAGTGTTACATCTAAAGATTAGTCATTTCGCGGTCCGGTCTTATACAAACTCATTGTATAGGATACCCCCACTCGCATACACGAATGACCTGGATCAAGTCATTTGTAACATTTAAAAAGCGGGCTGTATCCATAATGTTGCCAGGATAAGGTACCCAACATTATCCATATACTATACACCCTTTAGGTTATTCACGGGACATGATCCACAAGTATATCGAGGGTATAACAAGTATATACCCAGTATATATACTGTCCAGTTACATGAAAATAATCTTGGATGTTTAGTTTATTGGATTTGGACAATGCAATAATGTAAATTCAGCAACTAATTGATTGAATAAGAAAAACAAAACTTTATTGAATATAAATTTGTTTTTACATAATTACAAACTACTAGTTTAAGGCAACACACCCAACACTGGGTCGTTGGCAAGCGAGGTGCACTGGCGAAGGCGCTGGCACAACAGGCAAGGGTGCGTATGGCATGACGTGCAGATGGCGAGATGTGGACGTGTAGGTCTGGCTAGCGCGCACTGATGGGGTTCGTAGCAAGCTGGGGCGTGCAGCCGTTGGCGGTAGGCGTTGTGAGGTTAGTGACATAGGGGACACGCAAGGCTGGGCACTTGCAAGGTTAGCGTCTGGTGGGGTAGACGCTGGTTAGTGCGCTGTGAGGTTTGCATGAAAGGGGTGCGAGCGTAGGTTGGGTGTGCGCGTGGGCGTGCTGGCGTGGTGCATGGGCGTGCATATGGCAAGGCATGTCCTTGCAATTGGCTCTTCAAGTGCTGAAATCTTGATGGGCATTTGTGTTGGACTTTGGTTCCTTCCTTCCCTTTCTCATGTGTAGAGCTAATTTTGTGTTGCACGTATTTTTTCATGGCTCCTTGTAGCATTTTGGCACAACGTCTTCTAATTGGTCCTTGTGGTAAGCTTGGTGGCATTATGATCACATCAAATTAGGAGAACATTTAATAGTAGCATGAAATAAGTGCAGTATCAATGCCTTGAGGAGTCCATTGCTAGTTAAATGTAAAGATCCTGGAAGTTTCACTATCCCCTGTTCAATAAGAGGCCAAGATTTAGGAAGGGTATTGTGCGATCTTGGAGCGAGTATAAATTTAGTGTCTACCCATTTTTAAAGAACTAAATATAGAAAAAGTTCGCCCCATGACAGTAACCCTCCAATTTGCATATAGGTCTAGTAGAAAATCGGAAGGAAAAATCGAGGATGTACTAGTTAAAGTTGATCAGTTTACTTTCCCTGCAGATTTCATTATTTTAGATTGTGAAGTAGATTTGGAAGTACCAATCATACTTAAGAGGCCATTTCTCGCAACAGGAGATATGATCTTCAACGTGAGGAAGGGAGGGATCACAATGAAATTGAATGACGAGCAAGTAACATTCAACGTACTGGATGCTATGCAGCTTCCAGATGAAATAGAAAAGTGCTCGACTATTAGGACAACTAACCCGATCTCTATGAAATAATTTTGTGACTTGATGACTGCAGGTTTAAAGTAGGATTTAGAAGTAGCAGAGAAAGAATAAAATGCAAACCCTTTCTCGTCACCGATGGAAAAGTTTGAGTTTGGAGATATAAGCAAGGATAAATTTAAGACAATGCAGCCATCAATCATTGAGTCGCCTCAACTGGAAAAAACCCCATTGCCTGCTTATTTAAAATATGCATAGTTAGAAGATAATGAAAGTTTATATGTAATAATCTCTTTATATTTATCTAATGAGCATGAGGTATTGTTATTGCAGGTATTGACAAATTACTATAAAGTCATTGGATGGACTATAGTAGACATCGAAGGGATCACTCCATCATTTTGCATGGATACAATACATTTGGAAGAAGGTGCAAGCAATTTTGTTGAACATCAAAGAAGGTTGAATCCTAAAATTCAAGAAATCATAAAGATATAAATTCTAAAGTGGCTAGACGCAAGTGTGGTATACCTAATGGCGGACAGTAGCTGGGCTAGCGTAGTTCAATGTGTGTCGAAGAACGGTGGCATGACGGTCATGACAAATGTAGAGAACAGATTGATCTAATCTCAAATTTTAACTAGTTGGAGAGTCTGCATGGACTACCACAAACTTAATAAGGTAACAAAAAAGGATCACTTTCCTCTTCCCTTTATTGACCAATACTTGATCTCTCGCCATTAAGGAGTTCTACTATTTTTTCGATGGATACTCGGGGTATAATCAGATCACAATCGTCCTAGAGGATAAGGAGAAAACAATTTTCACATGCCCTTATGGAACATTGGACTCCACATAATGCTGTTTAGTTGTGTAATGTGCCTGCCACATTTCAACGTTGTATGATGGCGATACTTTTTATATGATTGAAAATGTGATTGAAATATTTATGGATGGTTTTTCACTTTTCGGGGAATCATTTGAAAATTGTTTGAAAAATCTTGAAAAGGTTTTGGAATGATGTGAAAAAACAAACCTTGTTTTAAATTGAGAAAAATGTTATTTCATGATGAAAGAAGGTATTATTTTGAGTTATACAATTTAAAATAAAAGAATGGAAGTCGATCAAGATAAAATTGATTAAATTTCAAAACTTCCACCACCCTCATCAGTTAAAGACATTCGAAGTTTCTTGGGTCATGCTTGATTTTATCGTTGTTTCATGAAAGACTTTGCCAAAATATCAAAACCTTTATGTCGTTTGCTAGAAATTGATAGGCCTTTTAAATTTGATGAAGAATGCATGAATTCATTTGAAACTCTTAGGAAGGAATTGAGTTCACCACCTATCATAGTAGAACCTGACTGGAATTTACCATTTGAATAGATGTGTGATGCAAGTGATTATTCATAAGGAGCAATGTTAGTGTAGGAAAAAAAATAAAACTTTGCATCTAGTTTATTATGCGAGTAAAACTTTGACCGCAACATAGCTTACCTATACTACCACCAAAAAGTAATTACTAGCGTTGTTTTTGCATTCGACAAATCGAGAGCATATTTGATAGGTTATAAAGTTATTGTATTTATCAACCATTCTGCCTTGAAGTATTTGTTTGCTAAGAAGGACGTGAAACCGAGGCTAATTTGATGGATCTTACTTCTTCAAGAATCTGGCATAGAGATTCGAGACCGAAAAGGTATGGAGAATTAGGTGGCAGACCATTTGTCTCGATTGTAGTCCATCGGCCCAAAACAATTGTCAAACATTAGGGAACATTTTATTGGATGAACAAATCTTTCGTATTGATAACATTCCATGGTATGAGGATTTCGCAAACTTCGTGGTAAGTGGTATCTTTCTGTATGAGTTTAACTCACAACAGGTAAATTAATTTTTACATGATGTTAAAGAACATAGGTGGGGGGAGCATTATCTTTATAAGTTAGATCCTAATAATATCTTACGCATGTGTGTAGTTGAAGAGTAACAAGCAAGAATTTTAGAGGCATGCCATACATCTCTATATGGTGGGCACTTTGCTGGCCGGAAACAGTAGCTAAGGTATTATAGAGTGGGTTCTTTTGGCCGACCTTATTTTGCGATGCTCACCAGAATAAGGAAATGCCTCCTCATCCCATTTTAGAAGTAGAAATATTTTTGACGTATGTGGCGTTGACATTATAGGACCGTTCCTACCATCATTTGGTAAAATTTACATTTTGTTTGTCGTCGACTACGTGTCTAAATGGATAGAAGTCACAGCAACATCAGTAAATGATGTTAGAATTATTATTTAATTTTTGGAAAAAAAGTATTTGTACTAGCTATGGTACTCCACGGTGTCTTATTAATTACAATGGAACACATTTTGTAAATAGAGCAGTAGGCAAAGTGTTATCAAAATATAATGTTCAACATAAGATTGCCACTAGTTACCACCTACAGACAAATGTCATGGCTAAGGTACATAACAGGAAGATTAAATCTATTTTGGAAAATACAGTAATTATAAATAAAAAAGTATTTGGCGATTAAATTAGATGATTTCCTATGGACATATCGAACTGCATTCAAGACCCCTATAGGTATGTCTTCTTTTTCACCTAGTATTTGGCAAGGCTTGTCATATTCCTTCAGCGTTGGAATATAGAGCTTTTTAGGCTACGAAAAAACTAAAAGTTGATCTTGTTGCTGCAGGTGAAGTATGGAAGTCGCAGTTAAATGAGTTAGAAGAATCAAGGCAATTTTCAAACGAAAGTGCTAAACTTTACAAGGAAAAAACAAAACTTTGCAAGCAATTTCGAGTAGGTGAGATGGTATTGTTATTTAACTCTGAACTTTGACCATTTCCCCGTAAGTTAAAGTTCTGATGGTCCAGCTCATTTAAAATTGCAAAGTTATATCTTCATTGGGCCATAGGTTTGGAACACAATACGTGCAATATTTTAAAAGTTAATGGTCAAATGGGTAAAACCATGTTTTGGAGACAATTAGATAGAGGAAAGACCACTATTTTCTTTTTAAATGTATGAATCAGTAATTAATTGGCTCCTCATTGGCTCCTCATTTGGTTTTTAGAGCTTGAGTGGAGAGGCACTCATTTCGCTCCTCATTTAGTTTATTTTAATTTGAGAACTTATTTATTTTCACTTATTATCTGGAGAGTAAAAATCTTGATAGGGTCAAATAACTTAAAAGTGAAGAAGTATTTTGGGTTGGCATATGGTTTGAAATTCGCCTACCACACTAATTTTATTTTCTGATTTTTTTTTTTAACTAAAATAACTAAAATCTTTCCTTTTTCAAAAAACCTCCAAAATTGCCTTTTCTTTTCTTCCCCATTCTTCAAATTTTCTTCAACCTTCATCCATGGAAGCTTATTCTCGACACTATCCAGCTCCGATTATTTTTCCTCGTCACAACCCATCACTCTCCAGGGCTCGCAATTGTAAAAGGAGCTGCGCCCAACATCGCTGCAATCACTGACTACTGGTGCACATTGTCGTATGCGCGATTCAACAACAATTCTCCTCTCCGATCATCAACCACATGTTGCAAGACCATCATCTGTTGGTGAAATTCCACTCAAACATGCATAGAACATTTATGGATAAATTACAATATATGGTACTTCAGGAAACAAATGAGAAAAACATGGTCAAAGTTCGAAGAAAATCACAGTTTTCCGAATTTAGTAGGAAAAGCGCAATTTTCGAGCAGTTTTTCCACTTTGCCAAAACATGTGTTTTGACTAACGAAGGGCAAGAGGGAAATTTCCAACATGTTTGAATCAAGCTACAACCGTAAGTCCAAGTCAGAGATTATTAGGTGAATCTCAACTCATTTCCACCTAAAAAAATTGGTAGTTCAACCAACTCAAGGGCCTATAAAAGGGAGCCTCTCCATGAGCTTCAAATCATCCCTTCGAAGCTCGTTTTAAGCTTCATTTACTTCCTCCTTCGTTGTAGAACTCATTCATATGCTTTAGATTTATGCTTGAGTTGTTATTTCCTTGTATTTTCATACTTTTGCCTACCGTATTGCTTTTAATTCAAGTTATACCTTTTGTTCTTCATTTATTCTGTTATTTTTTAGTTCTTAAACGAGTTTACACTCCCCTCATGCTCGAAAGAGAAGAGGTTCAAGCTAAAACTCCTTGTACGACTTATTTATTTGTTTTAACTCAATGAAAATTACTTCATTTATGTTTTTGTGCACTTTCTTTCATTTAATCATGCACTAGATTAGTTATCAATCTCTTTATGGAATGTCTTAGTCAAAATGATTTGATTTTCAACACGCTTGGAATTTTACCCAGATTGCGCTTAACACTTTTTTGGGTTGGTTTCTAAAAACTTCTCTTTACGTCTTTTTTTCATTTGGCTGGTGTGACTTTTATTGATACACTAAAGCCCAACTCCAAGAAGGGTGTGTTAGGTAAAATAATAGGAAACGAATATGGGATGTGACTTAGACATAATTGCATAAAATATGGTCCTAGACATAGACCCTTTGACCCATAATGCAAATGAGTTGATAAGTATTCTCTAGGATTGTAATAACACATAGAAATATGATTGTAGGTTACCTTAGTCTTTGCAGCAACCAAAAGCGGTAATGAAAGAGTAGAACTCAGTTTCCCATGAAAAGCTAGAGAATTGTACTTGGTGCATTTTCCCAACAATGTGTATATCCCATGTTTTGCATCAAAACTAAGGTAGAAAGCAAAGACGTTAAGTTTTATAAAATTGCTTGATATTTAAAACCTCAAATAACAACATTTCATCACTATTTTATCCATAAACCACAATTGGATATCTGAACCATTCACTTCATTGAACTGTTTTCAAAAGCAAAAAGTTCCTGAGGATTCGACCTGGGATTACTCCCAAGTATTACTTGTGATCGTGCGCACTTGCACGAGTCTCTAATTATTTTAACGGTAGAGAAAGTCCCAACAGAGCTCAAGGAGGAAAAACCAACAGGCTGCTTCATATAGACTGTCTCAGACAGTATTTCCCATGTTTTGCATCAAAACTAAGGTAGAAAGCAAAGAGGTTGAGTTTTATAAAATTGCCTCAAACAACAACATTTCATCACTATTTTATCCATAAACCACAATTGGATATCGGCTTGCCTACGTATTTCTTGAAGTAGCCATCTTGAATAAGATCTTCAATCTGGCGCGTCAGCTCCCAGCAGTTTGAAGTATCGTTGCCGTGATCGCGATGGAAACGGTAGTACCTATCCTTGTTGCGCTGCTCTAGGTCTCCTCTAAGCTTATCAGGTCGCTTGAGGAGTTTTTCTAAGTCGTTTTCCTCGATATTGGTGAGAATCTCGGAGATCGGAATGGTGGTTGGGGTGTACCTCTCGTAGGGCCCTCGCCTGCTGGAGTCCGAGTCGGACCTCGTATAGTTAGATCGACCTCGGGAAGACGATCCCTTGTCCTTAGACTTGAAATCAGACTTCCCTTTTTCTTGGCTACCTGCCTTCTTCTGTTCGGACCTTCTGTCCGTCCGACTTTGCTAAGTTCGGAGCAGCTCTTGCCCGTCTATCACCTTTTTAGCCTTCTGCAAGACTTCAGCGAAGGTTGACGGCACTTCCTCGCATAATTTGACTGTCAGGGTCTCGTCGGCCAAGCCGGTAAGAAAGTAGCACATGACCGAATCATCAGAGCAGTGCGCAACCTTAAGCTGCTCTTCTTGGAAGCGGGTTACGTACTCTTTTAGAGCCTCACCTTCTTTCTGTCGAATGGTAGCGAGATAAGTGGCCATTTTCCTATCGTAGTGCCGAGAAGAGAATTGACTAATGAACTCTTTCCTCAACTGGTTGTAGGTCGAGATCGACCTTGCTGGCAGCCTTCGGTACCAGAGCCGAGCACTCCCTGTGAGGACGATCTGAAAAGCTCGGCATTTGATGGCATCTAATGCCGCTTGGAAATCCATGAGGCCTTCGAAGACCTCTACATAGTCCTTTGGGTCCTTAGACCCATCATAAGGCTTCATGGCGAGTGTTTTGAACTTTGGAGGAATAGGGGCCTCCAAGATGTCCGAGGTGAATGGCGACTCGCCCATCTCGCCATCATCGAACGGGCTCTCCTTTTTCTCACATTTAACTTTCAATGCCTCTACCTGCTCATCAAACTTGTGCTTCATCAGGTCGAACTCCTCCCTCGTAATCACGGCCTCTGGTGTCAAAGGCGTGTACTTCGACTGAGCTTTGAGGTCGGAGTTTGAGTATCCTCAGGAGCAGGACGGAGAGACCCCCGGGCTTCGTAAGGCCTTCCTCTTTTTGTCGACAAGGTGTTTCCTGAGGTCGTGATCTCTCAGGCTGTAGTCAATCCCTTCGTTATTGGCAATGGGCTCGCGATCATCAGGGTGGAGGGGTGGATCTTGATCCTCCCCATCTTCAGGCATGTCGTCCCCGCCTAGGACTTTGGACGGAGATCCTGTCCGGTTGGCCCGCGTCATCTCGGTGTACATTTCCTCCATTGTTCGCACTCGATTGCGCATGTCATCCAACTCCCATTTGAGGGTAGCCAGAACTTCGGGGTCCGCGACTGGGGCAGCCCTTCGAGAGGTCTTCTTTGAGGTCCCACCTTGGCCTAGGTTGGTTTTAACGGGTCTTGGGTGAGCAGGAGGTAATTCCTGATTTGCGTGGCGGGTAGACCTCCGTGGCATATCTCCCTCTTGTCCTACTCTAACATAGTCCTCGATTGTTTTCGCATCGAGTTCGCATTGAGTGCCATTGTTATCGCTCAGACCTCTTCGTTCTGTCGTATTGGTAGAGTTCGCTGGCTACACCATTCTCGGATCACCTTTTAATTACTGGGACGACTTGAAATGTCCTTCCCCACAGACAGCGCAAAATGCTTATGCAAGAATTTGCACAACAGTTCGTGAGCTCAAACTCGATCCTCGCTCCCACCCAGAAGACGATGGGAAGACCTACAGAAGAGGGCAAAATCTCTGACGTTCAATTAGATCGAACTCGGATATTTTCGAAGTAGTAATGCAATCAGGAGTAATGAATTTCCCTCCTCGGAAGGTTCCGAGGAGGAGCTTTGCTAAACAGTTCTTCCAAACAATCTCTTTTGACAACCGATCTCTGTCCTCCACGTGGCAATCAAATACTTTATCCCCGAACAGAGTGTGTTTGGGAGTGCTTTTAAAAATAGGTAGTTTTAACACACTTAAGGGTGTGTTTGGGACTTTCTAGTGATCATGTTTGGCAGATTATAAAATTTATTTTAAGAAAACTTAAAATCACTTCTGATTGATTTTTAATGTATTAGCTGGATGGTAATTTTGGAAAATTAATTACACTTTAATCTCTATTTTTCGAAATCACCGTTTTTGATCTTTCTAAAAACAATTATAAATCTATCCCAAATATTTGCCTTGATATTTCTTCTAAAAATACTTTAAATTACTATGCTTAAAAGCCATCCCAAACCCAACTTTTAAATTCATTTTCAGGATGATGTGAGCAAAAACGCAATGATATTCTCTTTTGTTTGTTTTCTTCTGATAATTTACCAAATCATTTCGCAGGGAATATTTTAACTATTCCAACAACAATGGAGCACGTTTTTGTTGCTTTCTTGGTTTGAATTTGATCTAATATATAAAACTACTAATTATGTTTATTTTATTATTTAAAGTAATTAAATAATGTGACAAATAATAGCTCCCTTCGAACAATCCTACCTAAGACTTTTTCGCTACAAAAGTTGACATTAGAGTCCTAGCAAGTTCATTCCATTATCAAATAAAAATAATCTACAAAAGTTGATGTGTGCTAGCATGATGAGGGGAATAATCCACGGTTTGTATATAATTTGTTTTTTTTTTTTAATCAAGAAAGAGAAATGGAATAGATAACAATTAAAAAATAAATAAAAGGGTGAACATTATTACCAAATGTTCTCTAAAGGCACTATCATTTTTTATTATTCCAACAATTGAGGAAAAAAACGAAAAAGTTAAATCATTTATATTTTTGGTTTTCTATTTCGAATTTTCAGTTTTCTGTTTTTCTAAAAACAAAGATCATATAAGGTTTGATAACTATCCTTTGTTTTTTTTTCTTCAAAATAGAAAACCAAACATGTTTTATAATTTTTGTTTTTTTGTTTTTCATTGTTAAAGAGTTAGAAATATTAAAATAAATGTTAGAGCGAGAAAAAGTATAGGTAAAGTAGAGATGAGCAACAATGTGGAGCAAGAGTTGAGAATTCCCTCTCCCATCCTTGTCCTACGAAATTTTTTTATCTTTGTCGCTGCCCCATTCTCTAATTTTGAGAATTGAAGTCCATATTAAAAAATCGTCATTTTGGGACGAGGACGTCACGAGAAAATTTATCGGTTTACAATTAATTTTTAGTATTTAAAAAATGTAATAAATATGTATAATTTATATTTATTTTACTCAAAAACTATTAATTACTATTAATTACAAGTATAAATAATTAGTTTAAAAGATATTTAATATTTTATTCATAATGTAATAAAATAGTTAATAAAATATATATTAAATAGTTAAACATTTTAATCTGAGATAGGAAAGGGACAAGGTGGGAAATTCATACCTTATTCTTAGGGTGCGACGCAACTTGCTAGAAATTTATCATCCCTAATGTAGAAACATGAAATTGAAAGTTTAGAGAGATAAAAATAAACTGAAAGATATATTTTACTGAGATGAAAAAAAATTTATAAAGAAAAGTTATTAAAAAAAAACTAGCAAGAGAAAAGTTGAAGACAAAAGTATAAATTTATAGTGAGAATAACCGTGAGAGAAAGAAAGATCTAGCGAGGGAAAGAAAAAAAAATTGGAAAGGGATGGAAAAATTATAGTGGGTGCTCATGTTGAATTAAGTGGAGCTTGATAGATCGGCCGGATCAAACCAAAGCAAGCTAAAGAGGGGCACATCATGCATGAGTGACCTACACAAAACGAACAAACACTTTGAAGCTAAAGTCAGTGTATGAGCTATTATATGTCCCGCTCAGATTGAATTGGCTACCTAACTGAATGGAATGAGTTGTCGAGTTGGAGGTAGGTATCCTTTGGTCGGTTGAAGAGGACTTAGGTGGTTTTCCAGTTGGTTTGGTCTTCAATTCGGTGTCCAGTCTTCTCCCTTAGGAAACCCTAGTGAGAGCAAGAAAAAAAAACTAGAAAGTGATGGAAAAATTATAGTGGGTGTTCATGTTGAATTAAGTCGAGCTTGAAAGATCGGCCGCGTCAAACCAGAGCAAGCTAAAGAGAGGCACGCTGTGCAGGATGGACCTACACATAAGGAACAAATACATCGAAGCTCAAGTTAGTGTAAGAGTTACTGTAGGTCGTGCTCAGATAGAATTGTCTGCCTAAATGAGTGGAATGGGTTGTCAAGTTTGAGGTGGGTATCCTTTGGTCAGTTGGAGAGGACTTAGGTGGTTCTCCAATTGGTTTGGTCTTCAATTTGGTGTCCAAGGTAGGTCGGTCTTCTCCCTTAAGGAACCCTAGTGAGGGCAAGAAAAAAAATTAGAAAGTGACGGAAAAATTATAATGGGTATTCATATTGAATTAAGTCGAGCTTGATAGATCGGACGGGTTAAACCAGAGCAAGCTAAAGAGGAGCACGCTGTGCAAAAGCGACCTACACAAAAGGAACAAATACTTTGAAGCTCAAGTTAGTGTAGGAGCTACTGTACGTCGTGCTCATATTGAATTGCCTACTTAAATGAGTGGAATGGGTTGTCGAGTTTGAGGTAGGTTTCCTTTGGTCTGTTGGAGAGGACTTGGGTTGTTCTCCAGTTGGTTTGGTCTTCAATTCGGTGACCAATGTAGGTTAGTCTTCTCCGTTAGACTAGTCTAATAGGTTTGACCTCACCAATTTGAGTTGATTCATCCACATGCCATATTATATTTTTCCTCCAACATTGGTCCCTTTTATGGTAGGTTCGAGCAACCGACCTAACAAATGGTACGGACTGGGTTAACTTAGAATTTTGTCAAGCTAAGGCAAACCGAGCTGAGCTAAAAATCTGACTGTTCTAACAGGAGATTAAACGCGCTTTGACAAGGCGGAGCACTCGAGTAGCGAACTGTTGAATTTTTTAGCGATTTTGCTGCTCGTGCGGTTATATGTGGATGGTGAGATTGAATTTTGACCCCAATATATAAGGGATACGTTGAAGTCTCTATTTTTATCATACTTTCGTAAACTTTTGCTCTCAAATCTTGGTATCTTCCCTTAGATGTATATTATCTCTTCCTTGGCTTTTCCTTCCCTTTTATTGCCTTCGTAGATATATGTTTTCGTTTCATTCTCTTGCAACAAGAAACAACCCACCAACGTTTGGTGTTGCACCTACATTTTGCTATTCTTGATAGTGGTAGTAGTAGCTAGGGTTGTGATAAGTATAGTGTAGCTCGTTGTGTTCGAATTCGCAAATGCATGAATCATCACAAGTAATGAAGTGATAAGTAAAACATCGTCTGGACAAGGAATGAATGATTCCTAATTACCACATTCTTCATTTCAATTTTATCTAAATACCGACAAGTTAATGGTGGTGAAGCGAATAAATTCTAAGATTAGTTTATTAAAAGAAGAAAATGACACAATTATTAAGAAACACGAGTAAATTCAAGCATATTAAACTTAGAGCATGACTTCACCAATATCACCCATTAACTATTCCTACAACTTTAATTGAAACTTTTCTAAACCATGATTGTTGGCGGATTCTACCCTATTGACTTGATATTATTTCTCAAGTAATAACTATTTTCTTTGAGCAGTAGAGTATCTATATCTCTATGACTACTCCGACAATTCAAATAATTAAGAACGTATAACCCAAAAATATAGCATAAATTTTACAAGAATATCTGTATCCCTTGCTTTAATTTAGGAGAAGTATTAGAGTCTAGTCAATAATGTTGTTTCTCATCTTCGATTTATGATAAGGAGTCAATTTGGAGAATGGCCAAATATAAAGAATGCATTAAGAATAGAAAAAGTTCTCATAACAAACAAGTTTAGAAGATAAATCAAATAAAGAACATGGAAGAGTAAAGTCTGATAAATGTTACATCAATGTCCTAGGGAAAATGTATTTAGCTCTTGCTTGAATCTAAAAATAAAATATCAATAAACAACGTTGAAGGAAGCTAAAGCAAAACGAGAGAAAGAAAACAAAACCAGCAATCTCTGGAGTTTCCGTTATTCGCATTCGTTCCGTTTCTCTCTAAAATGTATTTTGGTTCAAAATCCCATTCTTTTCTCCTTTTTGTTGCTAGGGTTAAAATTAGAGTTTTAAACAAATTACGTGTTCAGCGCCTAGGCGCCTAAATGTGTGTATAAAAAAAATCACCGCTTCAACTTCGTAGCGCATAGGCGTCTAACATTTCATTTTTCTGTCCTTTTTTTTACCTCCAACACATTGAAACTTGGCTCACTTTTCTTCTTGATTTGCTATTTTTCTCTTACTCTTCAATTTAACTCCTACAAAAGAAATAAATACTAAAAATAGTTAAACTAGCTAAAGGAAAAGTATGTAAAAACTATCAAGTAACTAAAAAATACCCTAAATTGACTTATCACTCGTCGTCGAGCTACTAAAACTTAGATTCAAGGCTCATTCTCCAAGGTTGGGAAGAGACCTCAGGAGTGAAGATTGCCCTTCTAAACTTGGTGGAGGGTGGATAGATTTCATTACGGCAAAGTACGAAGATTCAAAAGAGGGATCTTGCGGCTTCGAAGGAAGACCTCGAAACTACGAGAAAGGAGATGGCTTTTCTTCAGGGGAAGCTCGGAGATGGAGCCTTCTTGGAGAAGTCCTTCAAGAAAACTTCATCATTCCTATGGTTAAAAGTTCACTTTACACAAGTTGAGGAAGTGTCATCCGAAGCTATAACTGAGCGACCTGAAGAGGTCGTACATCACGGATTTGACTACTATTCTTTATGGGCTAAGGCGTCTCAGGAGGTGATTGAGGTGAACTTTAAGGTTGATGAGGTCGTTCCTCTCGGTGGCCTCTAACTTGGTGACATTGCTCACTTGTCGCTCATGGCTGAGCAACGAGACATGATCGAGCTTTTCAGCTAGCGTCCTCCGTTGATGGTGAGGTCATCGCCTTTTAGATTGGTCTGTACAGAGATGGCCACATATGTAGATCATTCTTGGATGGTAGGAACACATGACTCCCTCGAGATCTTCTACTCTCCTCGAATAGATCGAACTTCCTTGTAGGTGGATATTTCAAGTCTTGCTAGATAATCGAGGGGATTGGTTGAAGAGCAAGGAGGATTGGTCGGTGGAAGATGGAATTATAGGCCTATGCCATCGATGACTACGAACTCTACAACTTGGGTGACAGGGTGTCACCTTTGTAGAGTGTGTTGAAGAGCTCGATGCACCATTCGGGAGTCACACTCTCTCTTGCAAAATCGATAAGAGGTGTCCGACATTTTTTCAGTTGAGCTTTACCCCATCTAAAAGATATGTAGGTTGAAGTGGAAAAAATGCTGGCAGAAGCTCCACCATATACCAAAACACGCTGAACTATGACCTGATCGATCTGAGGAGCTATAACCAGGCCGTCATTGTGAGGTTGATGAATGCACTAGAGGTATGCATTTGAGAATTTTATTGGGCAAGTTTCTGGCCTTGTTTCCAAGGCACAAATCTCCTGTCAAGCTTCGCATGCAGGCTGCTTTCGTTTGTGGCAAGATTAGCCCCTCACTCAATCTTTCGTGGATCGTGTTGATCATTGGAAGTCGTTCATCATGTTTTGGAGGGGTACTTGGCCTCTTCGTTTTCACTCCTATTTTCATACAAGAACAAATAGAGTTGTTAGCTTGGCCTTTCTCGCTGACATACCTTTTAAAGCAACCTTATTATAATGAGGCTCGATCTTCTCTTTCAAGTTGAGCATAACGTATGGTGACCGTGGTCTCGTGGAAGTGTACGATACTTCAACTTATCGCGTTGCTCTTAATCCTGATGCAAAGTGTTTCGTTCCTCGAAAGGTCAAGCTTGGCATTCTTGATGTTTGCCAGAATGTCTACAATTGGGACGTTGAGAGGTGTGAACTTATTGTACCTCTCAGGTCAGTCTGACCTCTACTCGTTGCATCGATCATCATAAGGTCAGGGGGAAGAGGTGGACCTATTCTCCTTTTTGTTTTTGTTCTTCAACTTCTAGGCCGAGCTACATCTGTAGGATTTGTCGTCCTTTGGATGGATGATATCTTCTACCTACATGAACATCCTTGCTCCCTAGAGACAACCCTTCAGAGTGGGCTCTGACTTATTTGCTTGTGGCCAGCTCAGTTTCGTATGAGTTACCCTGTTAACAAATGTTCTTCGGGCGAAGGCATCAGTATAGTTCTCCACCATGATCTGCTTGGCAAGGAACCTTTTGATATAATCGCGCAGAGATTCCTTAGCATTCTATCTGATGGAGAGTAGATATGTATTAGACTATTTAGCATCCTAGTGAGTTGCGAACTAGGCTATTAAGGCTTTACGTAGTTGCTTTGAGATGGAGTAAGGCATGAGCATCCTATACCACTTCCAGGCAAAGCCTTGTAGAGTGATAGAGAACACCCTACATTTCATCACATCAAAGTATGCATGGAAGTTCATAATGGACTCACAGATCTGCACAAGATCTATATGGTCGGTGGAGCCATTTTATAAATGGTAGATCCATAATAGCCTGAACGAATGGCTACTATTAAGGATCATTATCATTAAATGAAGGTTTGTCTTTGGCCTTCTTTAGGTCACGCTTCATCTCACAAACCAGCTCATTCTTCAACTAGTCGAACTACATCTATAGGCTTAGGTTTCCAACCAATTTTTCTAAAGGTTTCTTTTCGATCTCATTTCACTTTTGAGCTCGGTTATGAATAATGGTGTCTCATAAGTTTTTTGTATTCTCTATGAGAAGGTTGGTTAGAGAGAAATTAGTGCAGATTCCTTTCACGTCAGGGTTCGTTGTTTCGTCTTATAACTAGTTTATGAACAGGTTGGTGAGTGTCTTTATTGGTTGGGTGGTTACTGGCTTTCTATTTTCCTTTCATAGTATCAAAAGGGATCTGAGGCTCAGACGACTCTAGAAGCGGTGCCCCATAATTTAGTAGTGTTTGTGCCATGACGTCCACCTACCCGTGCATAAGATGATATGGGATTGCAAGTCACCTGACAGAACCTCTTCTGCAATACTAGATTGGGTCTTTCTGGTTTCGTCTTGCATTCTCGACTTAGTGGGTTTTCAAGCTTTAGGAGACTTCTTCTTAACTATGTCGTTGTTCGACAAATTCCGGTCTCCAATGTTGTAGTTGCTAGAACCTTGGGAACTGTTGACCATTGTTAAAACACATGACATTATTTATTGTCTGTTCCCACATATGGCAATAAATGTTGATGTTGCATTAAGCCAAGCTAGATAGATCGACCTGCGTCGAATAAGAGTGAGATAAGGACAAGCGAGCTACACGAGGAGTGACCTTCACAGAAGGAACAAACACTCCGAAGCTCAAGTCAGCGAAAGTTTGAGCTACCATGGGTTGTGGTTAGACATAATGGCTTTCCTCAATGAGTGGAATCGTATTTTATCAAACAAGCTCTCAATGATGAATATATTCCCTTAACTTTTAGTTAAATATTAGTTGTTATGGGTGGTATCAGAGCTAGTTGATGTGCCCCTTTTGCTTGAAAACACATGCCCGAGCTTAAGCTTGGAAACGTCAAGGACGAGATAGTCTAGGCTATGTCGCTTTGGCTGACCCAACAAAAGCTCACCTCGACACCAACCTGAAAACACGAATGCTAGCGACATAAAATCCCCTAAATATTATATACAAAGCGTCGAAATTGCAGAAAGCAACATCTTTGAAAGCTCCCTATAAGACGCAGACTCAATGCCTCATAAATGTACATGATTCTACGTAACCTCAAGAAGTTCTGCTCAACACAAACTCATACTGCATGCTAACTTAAGTTTTGGATTGTACATGACCGGTCACCACAATGATGCAAGGTTAAGTTTGCAAGTCATTAGTTCAGTTGAATAAGTGTTCACTTCGACCTTATGCTAACTCAACATCTCATCTTGAATCTTGCATAATAATTAATAATGGGCAATGACGATAAACAATTTACGAGGTTTAATTAGACCATTAAATTTGGAAACTAAGTTGAAATAATAAATAACCACTAAACCCAAGACGCCACGCGTTTTAGCTTTATTCAGCTACGTGAACTGGGTCAAAGAAGACCAGGTAAAGGTAGAACTCACTGGACCCAATTCCAAACACACCAATTTGGGGGGCAAAGCGCACTTAGGCGATTCATACAAATGATAACCCATAGGTAGAGTGCTGACACCTTGTACCCAAACCACAATACGCCTAAGAGAATCGTCAAGATGTTGTCGTGTCCTCCATCTATGATAGACATTGTGGAAAAAGAATGTTGGTGGTTCCTACCGCGCCCAGGCGCCATCTGTGTCCGCCTCATTGATCAAGTCATTCACTCCCACAATACATAGAAGAACGAAAAAACTGTAATCGAAAGTAAGCTGATTTTTCCCGCAACTCCTCATGAGAATTTAAAACATACTCTCAAGCATATTCACACGAGAATTTGTTACGTACTCTCAAGCATATTCACACATTCGAGATTATTGTTATTCTACTGTACTTGTTGCATACCCATTTGCTTCCAACATGTGTACTTAACTTAAACAATATCAGAATGCATGAAATAGTGCACCACACGGATTCTAGATTTCTGTGTGCAAATAACCCAGAGTTTGGAGACGAAGAAGTATGTGACACCTTCGTGATACCTACGTGGTTCTTGCCAAGAAAGTCAACATCAACAATAAAAAAATTTGTACTTACTAGGTCATAATCAACTGTGTGTATCAATTTGAGCATAGCTAAATGAATATAACACCTATTCCCGTTTCAAACGATTAATTATAATCAGCACGTGATTTATTAAGCAAGGATGGAAAGTGAAAGTGGCAAGTTGCGGTACTGGCTGGTGAATTAAGCTGCAAGTAACCGATCACTTTAATTATTAATTTCAAATGAACCAATAATATTATATTAAAACTTCTTTTTCTATTTGGTTGTTTGTGTTAGAGAACTTTCGAAGGTGGATTCGTTGATGCTAACATCATTTTTTATTCTCATTTGTTTTAGCTCTCTCCCACTTCTGTGACTAATAAATGATAGATCAACCACTTTTTACCCCTAACCTCTCCATATTCAACTCTCCGTACCCTTATATCCCATCTTTTCCTGTTACAAAAATCTAGTTCATCATTATTCTAAAATAAGGCCATATAATTCAAGAACCATCATGTTCGAGAAGGGAAGAAAGCAAAATTTTACAATGTGATTAGAATTACCTAATAATATTACACGCACATTCATATTGACTGGAAAGAAGTTGTGGATTGTGGTCTTTTTTAACTATGCAATCCGAAAATAATATGAATAACGTCTGAATTGATGGAGAACAGGAGGCTCAAATGGCATAGTGTATTGAAAATTCAAGATTTTCCATAATTCGTCTAAGACCAGCCTTAAGCCACACCATTAAGTGGAAAGTCACGGGTCCATAATCATGATTACTGAATATACTCATTAAATAGCATAAATATAATTGTTTGTATTAACTATTAAATTAATTTAAACATTTCCACCTTTCATTTCTAAAACCTCTCTATCGGTCTTTTCTTTTGTGTTCTATGTTCCTAAGTCTTATATGACAAAGTAAGAAATACAACAATATCGAAACCGCGATATCAAATTTCAGCCCACATGTCCATGTTTTGAGCGATATTTTTATTTGTCTATTGATTCAATATCGACAAGAGGAGTAAATAGATATTTATAGTTGTTTGGGGAAGATAATACCCTGGACACGTGGAGGACCCCTATTGGTGCTCCAAGATGACTCATGAGTCATGTCCAGCTCGGACCGTCGAGATCACCACCACTAGCGTTGACAGATGCTAAGTATGAGGGCCGAGGTGAACCTGGCCGAGGTCCGACCTACCGGGAAGCTCGGTAGGGGCCGATGTGAGCTACTGTCAGCGGCGTGATTATCGGGTGTAACCGTCAGTCCCGAGATTACCGGGTGTAACCGACGGTCCCGAGATTACCGGGTGTAACCGTCGCGAGATTAGCGGGACTACCACCCATAAGTAGAGGACCTCACTCCACGATCAGGTACGATGATTTCTGACCTCGAACTAAACTGGGAATCCGACCTATACTAACTTGATCGTCGGAGTGCTCACCTTTTTGTGCAGGTCCGCCCCAGTATTCAGATCGGTCCGGAGGCCGAGTTCGAGTTGCAATCTGAAATACATTGTTGTGCATATCCTTGCATAAACATTTGGTGCCGTCTGTGGGAACGACAATCTAAGTCATCCCAATCCTTTTAAACCAACACGCGAGCGAAAATGGTTCAACCAGCAAACTCGACCAATACGGCAGATCGAAGGACTCTAGCTGCCAGCGATGCCCACCAGAGGGAGGTCGGAGCAGCAGTGGTAGAGGGGCAAGGTCACGACGGCCTAGCAACAGAACCCCTCCGCAGGTCGGCACGAATCACCGCGCCTGTCCTACCACCTGCGCACCCCCCAAGGACATCCAAGGCCACCCGTGGCCGAGGTGGAACCTCTAAGAAGGGCGCCCGGGGTCCAGCCCCGGCCCCGACAAGTGAGAACTTGGACGCACTCCAAAGAAAAATGGAGGCAATGAGCACGAAAATGCGGTCCATGGAGGAAGTGTATAACGAAATGATATTAGCTGCAGGCGCAGGGTCCTGATCTGAGAACCGAGTGACGCGCGTTGGCATACGCGAGCAAAGGGGTTCCCACCTCCGCCCAGTCGAGGAGGAACATCCCGAAGACAACGAGAGCGAGGGACACACTCTCTAGAGAGGAGACCTCCGTGAACACCTCAACAGAAAGAGAGGCTCATCTCTCCGAAAAGGACAGTCGCCATCCCGCTCACACAGGAGCTCCAACCAGCAGGCTGAATCCTCTCGCAACCCAGTAACTCCTGCAGGAGTGATTACAAGGGAGGAGTTCGACCAGCTGAGGGGCCAGCTCGACGCTCAGGTGGAGGCCTTAAAGGCCAAATGTGAGCAGAAGGAAGGTCCACTGAACGATGGCGACTTGGGAGAATCGCCCTTCACCTCGGACGTTTTGGAAGCACCGATCCCTCCGAAGTTCAAAGCTCCTACCGTGAAACCTTATGATGGGTCGAAAGACCCCAAGGATTATGTTGAGGTCTTTGAAGGCCTCATGGATTTCCAAGCGGCATCAGACGCAATCAAATGTCGCGCCTTTCAGATCGCGCGATTGTGGTATCGGAGACTGCCAGCCAGGTCGATCTCGACCTACTCTCAGCTGAGAAGGGAGTTCCTCGCCCAGTTCTCTTCTCGGCATTATGACAAAAGGACAGCGACCCATCTCGCCACCATCAGACAGAAGGAGGGTGAGACGCTGCGAGAATATGTCACCAGATTCCAGGAGGAGCAATTGAAGGTCGCACACTGCTCCGATGACTCGGCCATGTGCTATTTTCTCACGGGTCTAGCTGACGAAGCCCTCACGGTGAAGCTTGGAGAGGAGGCCCCGGCCACCTTCGCCGAGGTGCTTCAGAAGGCGAAGAAAGTCATCGATGTACAGGAGCTCCTCCGAACCAAAACCGGCCGACCAGAATGAAAGATCGGCCGGGGCAGAAGTGGAAAAGATATAGAAAAGGCAGATCCCAAGTCCAAGGACAAGGGATCCTTCTCCAGCGGCCGAGCTGAGTATCGAAGAGCGGAGAACGGACCTACTAGGAGCCGACCTTACGAACGCTTCACCCCGACCATGATTCCAATTTCTGAGATCCTAACGAACATCGAGGAGTCTGGAATGGAAAAACTACTCAAACGTCCTGAGAAGCTTCGGGGAGCCCCGGAGAGGCGCAGCAAGGACAAGTATTGCCGCTTCCATCGGGAGCACGGCCATAACACGTCGGACTGCTGGGAGTTGAAGCGCCAAATTGAGGATCTAATTCAAGATGGCTACTTCAAGAAATTCGTGGGAAAGCCCAGGACCAGCTCGGCAGAGAAAAAGAGAGAGCGGAAGCGTTCGAGGACGCCACCCCGGCGCACTGATCGACCTGCGGTCATCAATACCATTTTCGGAGGGCCAAGTGGGGGTCAGTCCGGACGTAAAAGAAAAGAGTTAGCTCGTGCAGCCAGGCACGAGGTGTGCATCATCAGGGAGCAGAGGCCGACCTGCTCAATCACCTTCGACGGTGCAGACTTGAAGGAGGTCCACCTGCCCCACAATGATGCATTTGTGATCGCTCCCTTGATTGATCATGTGGTGGTCAGGAGGGTGCTGGTAGACGGAGGCGCATCTGTTAACATCCTGTCCTTACCGACCTACCTCGCCCTGGGATGGACGAGGTCGCAATTGAAGAAAAGCCCGACACCGCTGGTTGGGTTCTCTGGAGAATCGGTCATCCCAGAGGGTTGCATCGACTTGCCGGTCACGCTTGGGCAGGACCAAACTCGGGTCACCCAAATGGGCGAGTTCGTGGTGATTGACGGTAGATCGGCCTATAACGCCATATTTGGGAGACCCATCATCCACTCATTTCGGGCCATTCCCTCGACACTTCATCAAGTTTTGAAGTATTCCACCCCCAATGGCGTAGGCACGGTCCGAGGAGAACATACCGCTTCAAGGGAGTGCTATGCCTCCGCACTCAAAGGCTCATCGGTCTGCGCCCTTGAAAGTCTGGCCAGTAGGGATGGGACGCTCGAGTTCAAGGCCGACCTGCCGAGGAGGGAGTTTGCCGCACCCACTGAGGAGCTCGAACTTGTTCCTCTGCTTAGTCCCGAGAAGCAAGTAAGCATAGGAACCAAGCTGGGGGCCACCGACAGAGAGGAGCTAATCCACTTCCTCAGATCCAACTCGGATGTCTTTGCGTGGTCCCATGAGGACATGTCTGGCATTGACCCGAAAATTATGACGCATCGCCTCAGCATAGATCCGTCATTCCGACCTGTAAAGCAAAAAAGAAGACCTATAAACAAGGAGCGGAGTGATGTAATTGTTGAGGAAGTTAGCAAACTTTTGAAAGCTGAATACATAAGAGAAATTTCGTATCCCGAGTGGCTCTCCAATGTTGTATTAGTTAAAAAATCTAACGGAAAGTGGAGAATATGCGTAGATTTTACGAACATAAATAAGGCATGCCCGAAAGATTGCTTCCCACTGCCGAGGATTGATCAGCTCGTGGACGCCACAGCCGGGCACGAACTGCTCACCTTCATGGACGCCTACTCTGGGTACAACCAAATCAAAATGCATGTCCCAGATCAAGGTCATACCGCATTCATAACAGACCAAGGTCTGTACTGTTACAAGGTCATGCCCTTCGGGTTAAAGAACGCAGGAGCGACCTACCAGAGAATGGTGAACAAAATGTTCGCCAAGCAGATCGGCCGGAATATGGAAGTGTATGTGGACGACATGCTTGTCAAGAGCAAGCAGTCTAAGTCGCATCTCTCCGATCTGACCGAAGCCTTCGAGGTTCTGAGGACATATCAAATGAAGCTCAACCCAGCTAAATGTGCCTTTGGTGTCTGTTCGGGAAAATTCCTTGGCTTCATGGTGAACAACCGGGGAATCGAGGCCAACCGCGAAAAGATTAAAGCCGTGCTCGAGATGGAGGCACCTAAGACGCTGAAGCAGCTTCAGTGCCTCAATGGCAGGATTGCGGCCTTGAACCGGTTTGTTTCAAGATCGACAGATAAGTGCCTTCCTTTCTTCAAAGTCCTACGGAGGAAAGGGCCGTTTGAATGGACAGCGGAGTGCGAGCAAGCATTTCAGCAGTTGAAAAGCTACCTCTGTTCGGCACCTTTGCTCGCCAAGCCCATGCCGGGGGACAAGCTCCAATTGTACTTAGCAGTGTCTGACAGCGCCGTCAGCTCGGCCCTAATCAGGCAAGAGGAAGCGCGGCAAAACCCGGTCTACTACACAAGCAAGGCTATGACCGAAGCCGAGATCAGATACCCTCAAATGGAAAAGTTGGCTCTTGCTTTAGTCACCTCGGCCCGACGGCTTAGACCATACTTCCAAGCCCATACTGTGGTGGTGCTCACTAACTTGCCCCTAAAAAACATATTCCATAAGCCAGAAGCTTCTGGACGCCTGATGAAGTGGGCAATGGAGCTAAGTGAGTACGACATCCAGTTCGAACCCAGAACTGAGTTGAAAGGACAAGCAGCGGCAGATTTCATAGCCTCGACTTTGCAAGTAGACGACTTTCCACTTGGGAATTATACAACCACCGAACCTTCTTTATCATGATCCGACCCACACCTAAGACCCAAGATTGAGCACCAGAGCTGCTCATAACAACATACCAAAAAGAAAGTCAAGAGGCATTCGGGAAGCGACTAGTCGCTTCTGGCCAAGCTTCTATCAGGCCGAACACTCGTTCAGCAGCCTTTTCTGGATCACCAGCCGACTCAGAACCAACTTCAGTAAAAATGAAATGGCAAGAACTCATCTCGGGAAAGAACCCCTTTTTAACTCATTTCGTGGATCAAGAAATTCTACACTGGAGCGCAGGGAGATACTTCGAGAAGTTGGATCTACGGTCGGGCAACTACCAAGTGCGTATCGCGGAAGGAGACGAGCCAAAGACGACCTGTGTGACAAGCAAGCGGAGGTCCCAATTAACCCCTGACCTTCCGTAGAATTATTGATCGGCTCGACTATAGAACCAAAAAGATCAGATCTTGAGGCTCTAAGTCAGAAAGGTGATGAAAGTTTCAGTGCCTACGTAGGCAGGTGGAGGGCTGTCGCTGCCCAAATGCGAAAAAAACTCTTCTCGAGCTCACACCACCTTCCGAGCTGAGCGAGTCCGACCTACCGTGGACAATCTATGTCGACGGATCCTCCAACGAGAAGGGGTGCGGGCCCGGGGTCCTCTTGATCGGACCATGAGGCGAGCGATTTGAGTATGCCTTGCGGTTCGGCTTCCGGACTTCTAACAACGAGGCTGAATATGAAGCATTTATTGCTGGCCTGCGAATCGCTAGAGCATTAGGGGCCTCTTGTGTTAAGGTCTTCAGCGACTCCCAGCTGGTTGTGGGCCAGATCAAGGAAGAGTACCAAGCCAAAGACTCCCGAATGGAGAAGTATTTGGGCAAGGTCAGATCGTACCTTGCCCAGTTTCGAACTTACGAAGTAAGCCGGGTTCCCCGAGCAGAAAATTCTAATGCTGACGCCTTGGCCAAGTTAGCATCGGCGTACGAGACCGACCTGGCCAGGTCAGTCCCCGTCGAGATCTTAGATAATCCCTCGATCTGAGAGCCAGATCTGATGGAGATCGGCTCTCCAGAGTCCTCATGGATGGACCCGATTGCGGACTTCAGTAGAGGCAACTCACCACAAGACCCCAAGGAGCGCAGAAAGTTGGCAAGACGAGCAGCTCGGTTCGTGGTCCGAGGTGGAGCATTGTACCGACGCAGCTTTTCCCTGCCTCTATTGAGATGCCTAACCCCTGAAGAGGGCCTGTACGTCCTTAGAGAAATCCACGAAGGAGTGTGCAGCAATCACTCAGGCGCCCGGTCGCTGTCAGCCAAAGTGATCCGACAAGGATACTATTGGCCGACCCTCAGCCAGGACGCCAAGAAGTTCGTTAGAACTTGCGACAATTGCCAACGCTACGGAACCATAATCCACCAACCTCCCGAGCTGCTCACCCCCATCTCGACCCCGTGGCCATTCGCGCAGTGGGGGGTAGATATCATTGGTTCTTTCCCTTTGGGCAAGGGCCAGACCAAGTTCGTTGTGGTTGCTGTGGATTACTTCACAAAGTGGGCCGAGGCCGAGGCGCTCTCCCACATAACGGAATCCTGAGTCACGTCCTTCGTGTGGACAAATATCGTATGTCGCTTTGGTATACCGCAGGCCATTGTGACAGACAATGGGAAGCAGTTTGACAATGCCAAGTTCAAAGACTTTTGCAGCAAGCTTGGCATAAGTCACCTTAGCTCGTCCCCCGCACATCCGCAAGCAAATGGGCAGGTGGAGGCAGTCAACAAGATCATCAAGCGAGGCATCAAACTTAGACTGGACTCCAAGAAAGGCAGGTGGGCCGAGGAGCTACCAGAGGTTCTATGGTCGTACCGGACCACCCAAAGAGAATCGACGGGTGAGACCCCGTTCTCCCTGGCCTTCGGCTCCGAAGCTGTAGTCCCGGTTGAGATCGGCATGCCATCTGACAGAGTAGAGCATTACGAGCCTACCGCAAATGAGGAGGAGCTGCTCCTCAACCTCGACTTGTTGGAAGAAAGAAGAGCAATGGCCCAGCTACGCCTGGCGGAATATCAGGGCAGAATGGCCAGACATTACAACGCCCGCGTTCGACCTCGGACCTTTCAGGTCGGACATCTGGTCTTAAGGAGGGTCCAAACCCATGTGGGTGCCCTTGATCCGAACTGGGAGGGCCCGTTTGAGGTCAAGGGCATAGTCCGACCTGGGACGTACGTATTGGCCGATCTGAAAGGAGACGTCCTCGCGCACCCGTGGAACGCGGAGCACCTGAAGCGTTATTATCCTTGAAATGCCAAAAGGGTTTTCAATGGATCTGTAAAAACTGTTTCAAAAGAATTATGATCGGAATAAATGTGATGATTTAATTTCATGATTCCGAGTTCGACCAGAAATTAAATAGGGGCCACGGACTCCCACGCGATCACATTCCAGCAGTCGATTAAAATTCAATCCTCCAAAACCTAAGCGTACGAGGTGCGATGCCAAAACCACTGATGAACTTAAAATTCAAACCTTCAAGGTAAAGGGACGATGTGAAAAGTTCAAAATGATCAAGCCTCTGAACCTGAGGGTACGATGTACGATATGAAGAACAGCTGCGGACTTAGGATTTTAGCCTTTTAACGTTTTTAAGTTAAGGGTGCGATGTTAAAAAATCCAGAGTTGGTGCAATGCATTGAATGCTAGACAGAGATTCAAATTCAAACTTTCAAATTATTTTAATTGAAGGCGCGACCTCAAAAGTAAGCGGTGCGAAGTGACATTGGCTGCAGTTCAAAGAAAAAGGAAAGATGTTGCCAACAACAAAGTAAAAACAAATGGGAGCTTCTTTATTGAATGGAGAGCAGAGCCAAGGCTTATAGACCTTGCAGCTCTGCCCTGACACTTACAAACAAAAAACAAAAGAGAAGAGAAGAAAGACACCGAAAAGCCTCTTGAAGGGTGGTCGCCTAAGAGCCTGCTTGAGGAGCGCCCTCTTGAGTGGTGTCGACCTGATCCTCTTCGAGGTCGGAGTAGTCAGAGTCCAGATCTCTGACGTACTTATCCACCAACGCTTGGGGGCCAGGGGTGCCGCTAGGCCCAGACGCCCACTGCTCAGCATACCTCTTCTTCAGACCACCGAGATCGATCTGAAGGTCAGGCATGTCGGAAGCAATGCCCTTCATGAGAAACTTGAAGCCCGCGTCAGAGAAGTCTTTGGCAAATCCATCGAAGTCAGGATGTTGCCTAAACGATTCCTCCAATAGGGCTCCATTGCTGAGACGCTCATTCACCGTCTCCAGCTCGGCAGTCGTATGCTTCAGCTCCTCATCCTTCGCTTCAAGCGCCTGGAGCATGTCGTCCTTCTCCTTGAGGAGTTGGAACTTCTCCTTCTCCAAGCCCTTGGTGATAGCATGGGCAGCTCGGAGATAGGCCTTGCATCTGTCTTCTTCCTTCTTCAGCAGCTCGGCCTTGGTCTCCACCTTGGCCTTCAAAATTTCCACCTCAGAGTGAGCCTTCAGCAGCTCATCCTTCATGGCGGAGGAAGCAGCCTCCAAGGCAGCAGAGAACTCCTTTTTCTCCCTCGCTGCCAGAACTTCCCTCCCATCCAGCTCGGTCTTCACGGCCAGAGCCGATTAATGGAAGCAACGAACGCCTGAGAAAAGGTACAAATAAGAAGTTAGACCGAGCTACCTGTTAGGTAAATTGAGCAAAAATACCAACCTTACCTCAGCGGCGTAGTCGATGGTCCTCTGCAGAACGGACCTTGGGTCACTTACAAATTTGGACGCCCTCCTTAGGCAGCGGTCCAAACTTGCGGCCGAGATGCGGGACACCTGGTCCCTCACCCCAGAACTTGACGGCTCAACTCTGAACCGTGCCGTCACATCGGACGTCCCGCCCATCTTGGCCTCAGGATCGTCCACCCGATCTGTGAAGCTCGCAGGCAAGACCCCATGAGCTCCGACCTCCAAGGGGGAGGTGGTCTTCTTCTTCTTCCTCCTTCGCTTCAGAGGGACTTCCTCCCTCACCTCCTCGCCCAAGGGCGAGACGTCCACCGCCTCGGTCTGATCCCTGGGGCGCTTCTCCCTCGAGGGACCCCCAGAAGACTCCAGCTCGATCACTGGGGCTGGATCTTCCGAGGCTGGCCCTACCACAGCAGGAGTGGCAGGTTTCGAATTCTGGGCGGCCTCAAGAGCATGGGCTCGGCCCTTGGACTTGCGCTTCACGTTGCTTGCAAATCCGCAAACCATGGCTGCAAAATAAAAACAGGGGTCAACACAAGGTTAGAGGAAAAACGAGGGAAGCAAGCTCGGCATACCAAGTTCGGAGTTCGGCCTTGAGGATTCAATGGGACGAACTGCGGGGTTGTAATCTAGCAGCCCGGACTCAAGCAGCAGCTTGTTGGTCACCAAGGTTCCGACCTTCCTACCCCTCGGAAAACGCTCCTTGTAATATTTCAACGTGTCGAAGGAGGCTTGCGTAAGCTCGGGGACTGGTCGGATTGAAACTGCACAAAGACAAGATTTGAGTCAGACCTGAATAACAAGAAAGAAAGTTATCACAAGAAGTAAGAACTACTCCGTACCTAGGTTCCCAAACCTAGTGGGAACGTCAAAGAAGGAACGATCTGACTCGTCCTTTGCAAGCCATTCCCCAGAAGCGTAGAACCACTTCCTCACCCATCCCTTGATGGAGGTCGGCCGCTTAACTATACCGCCTGCGCCTTTCCTTGCGCACATATAGAACCGACCAGGCTTCTTAGCTATCCTTTTCGCTTCGAAGCACGCGAGGAGCTGGTCTACGTCTAACAGCTCGGCCTCTTCATTATCCCGAGCTCGTAGCCAAAAAAGGATGGCCAAAGCGAAAATGACACCCCACTCATTGGGGGCCACTTGAGCCAGAGCCAGCCCAGTTCGGAAAAGAAACTCTTGGACGAAAGGGAGAAGGGGAAGTCTGAGGCCGTACTCAAACATTTTGAAGTAGAGAGTGACCCATCCCTCTGGAGGATTGTCAGCTCTCTCCCCCTCCTCCGGAATCCTAAGGAGGATGTTCTCAGGGATAGCGAACCCCCTACGAAGGGATCCGAGGTAGTGCTCAGGTATCCTAGAAGGGTATTCCAAACCCTGACCCAAGGTGGAGGCATCACTATCCTCCCCGTCATCGGAGAACCTAAAGTTTTCTATCTCCTCGAGCTCGGACTCTAACCTACGAGCTAAATCCTCATCGGATCCTAAGTTGTTGCTAAAAGAGGACGACATGGCAACTACGTTCGAAAGAGAGAGAGAAGAGACCGACCTACCAAGGGTTCGAGCTACCTTCAGATCGAACTCCAAGAATTCAGGGAACGTAAGGTATGACCTGAAGGATTGGGGGTAATTATAGCTCGTCGGAAAAATTTCCCCACCGTACACGTGTAATCAACGAGCGGCTAGGATCCTCCTTAAGATCCGAAGCGTCGGAATATTTGAATATTCCGACGATAAATCTACCGCAACGATTATATTTTCCCACGAATAGGAAGTCGCCACGCGTCCAAAGCAAGTCGAATGAACTTCTCTGCCAGGTCGAGATCGGACCAGACAGAGAGGGGGCCAATGTTTGGGGAAGAGAATACCCTGGACACGTGGAGGACCCCTATTGGTGCTCCAAGATGACTCATGAGTCATGCCCAGCTCGGACCGCTGAGATCACCACCACTAGCGTTGACAGATGCTAAGTATGAGGGCCGAGGTGAACCTGGCCGAGGTCCGACCTACCGGGAAGCTCGGTAGGGGCCGATGTGAGCTACTATCAGCGGCGTGATTATCGGGTGTAACCGTCGGTCCCGAGATTACCGGGTGTAACCGACGGTCCCGAGATTACCGGGTGTAACCGTCGCGAGATTAGCGGGACTACCACCCATAAGTAGAGGACCTCACTCCACGATCAGGTACGATGATTTCTGACCTCGAACTAAACTGGGAATCCGACCTATACTGACTTGATCGTCGGAGTGCTCACCTTTTTGTGCAGGTCCGCCCAAGTATTCAGATCGGTCCGGAGGCCGAGTTCGAGCTGCAATCTGAAATACATTGTTGTGCATATCCTTGCATAAACAATAGTTAAGAAAAATTTCAACACAAAACATCACTAATATAGACATGATATTGATCTTAATAGTTTTTAACTTATTTAGAAAGGTTGCAATGCTTAATTATTTGCTAATTTTAATATTTGTTATGAATTGTTTTTTTTTTGTAGCATTTTTAGAAATATCTATGAATATCAATATTTTCATCGACATTTCAATAAAATAAGAAATCGACATTTAAAATCTTGATTGAAATTAGTTTATGTTATTTTAGTTTGTTAAACAATCCTATTTAAATTGTACGAAAAAAATTAGTCGCTATTGTTTGACAATGATTTTGTTTTTGTTTTGTTGTTATTTGTTGTGTTCTTAAAATTAAGCTTCTTTACTCTAATAATTTCTTTGTTTTACTATTTGATTTTGGACATTTTTTTTATTTAATTTAAAAGAAACTGAAAACAACTTCTTTTACTTTTAATAATTGGCTAGAATTTTGAAATTGAGTCTTGAATTATAATTTTTTTCAATAATATTATATATTTGTTCCAAACACAATCCATGTAATGAACAAAAATTACCATCATATAATCAAATATATAATAAATTAATTCGTAGTATTAAGAATTTGACTAATGGTGTGAATATTAAACATTTTTTTTTCACGCGTCATTTTGTTTATAATTAATAAAATAGTCAAACTCAATACATTTATATTCACTAGAGTAGTAGGAAAAAATCAAAAAACAAAGTCTAAATTTTATAGGTAAAAATCTTGTTTCAAAAGAAATTATATTGAAACTTATCGTTTGGAAGAGAGGAGAAGTCTCACGAAATTCCAAGTGAAGGAGGTGATCACTATTTTGGCAATGGCAAAATTTAGCCATACCTACCAAAAGAGAGTATGCAAGATAACTTTATTTTGAACTTTATTTTGATTACTATCAATTATTGAACAAGTTGTCAAAATGGAGGAGTTGTATTAACCATTTTAGATGATTTTCAAACCCATTCAAAACACTAATAATATTTAGTAATCCTCGAAACAGAATACGACATACAACCTGAATGAAAAGGTTGGTCCATCACCTCAGAGACATCATCATGACGTCGGTAATAACTATTGATGCCTGGTTGTGAATGTTGAGATGATGAACTCTTGTCAACCATCGTCTAATTATGATAGAACTTCCAGTGATCAGAGAATAACCTCCAAGTAAGACTAACCAAGTAGACACTATAAATATGAGGACCTATTTCATATTCAAGTATGCATATGAGTAGTAGCTCATTTTGAGATAATTTTGAAAATTACTGACTTGTGTATCGGTGTATAGTTTGCCCTTTTTGAGAGAACTTAACACCACTAAAAATATCCTCGTGACGTATCTCCAAAAACGAGTAAGATGAGTGGTTACATAGTTATATTGAACATGTTCAAGAATCTCATCATTAGTACCGTGCAAAAACCCTAATTGAATGAATTGTTTTGTGCAATGTAACATATTACACCAAAGATATGAATAGAAAGATGAAGAAAAAATGGGCAAAGTTGTGAATGAAATAAAGGAGCAATGAACCTTTGAAGAATAAAGGAAATGATAACATAGAGGAAAACATAATTAAACAGTGGATCCCACTCAACTTAAGATAGCTAGAAGATTTATTTTATAGCAACTATTTCCTTACAAGAATGGCATCTTTTTTTTTCCCACATTATTGAAAGGGTATGAAAATTTCATTTGGAAAAAAATGTTCTTCCCTCATAATTTCAAAACCCTTTTGGCCTTTTTATTATTATTATTATTGTTATTATTTGTGTCCCACCCTCTCACCCAACCAAACAAAAAGGTTCAACTTATAATTATATGGAAAGCTGTATTAAACTTCATATATTGCCTATTCCTCCCCTTTTTCTCATTTTTCTTGCACTTTATTTTTCTCTCTACCAAACCCCACAGAAAGCTACATCCAAAAAAAAAAAAAGAAGAAAGAAAAAAAGAAATCATAGCATTCAAAAATTTTCCTCTTAATTTTAAATGATTTAGTCTTTGAATCTTTTTGTTATGTCAAGTCTGAGACTACTAAACATAATTTTTAATTGCCTTTATAAAATTTTATAAACTTTTAATGTCGATACTAATAAGCTAATATCGTTTGCACTATTATTTCAATGTTGGTGTGAGGCACACTAATACAACCATTGAGTGATGATTGTGAGGAAAATGGACATCGTGAAGTATACTAGAAAATAAACATCTATTTACATCTATATTGATCGATATATATTTTTATAATATTGAAAGTTTGATATTTTCATTAGCATAGACATCTAAAATTTTGATAAAATCTACAAATAAAATCCATGATAAGAGTGAAGAGAAATAATTTTTTTCCTTTAAAATAGTAACTCTAAGATAACTTATTAATTTAGTGAGAAAAATCAATGGAAAAAACAAGAGATATCACTATGATAAAAGTCAACATGAATTTAGTTCAGGGGTAATTGATACCTATTTATGGTCAAGGGATCATGACATTGAATTCACTTATTGTATGAACAAAGGCTTTGTCCTATTAGCTTTGAGGAGTATGCAGGTGTTTGGGGAAGAGAATACCCTGGACACGTGGAGGACCCCTATTGGTGCTCCAAGATGACTCATGAGTCATGCCCAGCTCGGACCGCCGAGATCACCACCACTAGCGTTGACAGATGCTAAGTATGAGGGCCGAGGTGAACCTGGCCGAGGTCCGACCTACCAGGAAGCTTGGTAGGGGCCGATGTGAGCTACTGTCAGCGGCGTGATTATTGGGTGTAACCGTCGGTCCCGAGATTACCGGGTGTAACCAACGGTCCCGAGATTACAGGGTGTAACCGTCGCGAGATTAGCGGGACTACCACCCATAAGTAGAGGACCTCACTCCACGATCAGGTACGATGATTTCTGACCTCGAACTAAACTGGGAATCCGACCTATACTGACTTGATCGTCGGAGTGCTCACCTTTTTGTGCAGGTCCGCCCAAGTATTCAGATCGGTCCGGAGGTCGAGTTTGAGTTGCAATCCGAAATACACTGTTGTGCATATCCTTGCATAAACAGCAGGAAAGAAACAAAATGGTTTATTTCTTACCAAATAAGAAACATGAACCAGAAATAAGAAATACATGGTAACACACATCCCTTTCATTTTTTAAATTTACGTATAATTTTTTTAATATTGCTTAAAGTTATTATATTGAAAAAATAAATAAAAAAATTTACCATAGCTTTGAAATATCAAAACCAATATGTTGAACCTTTTATAAAGTTATCTTAATGTATGTTGAGAGGTAATTACATAATGTTACGTCCAAGTAGTTTAAATCCAATTTATTTATTTTATTGCATTTTTAGAAGCAGGACATATCTATTTCAATCCATATTTGAAAAAAAATAAATAAAAAGTATATCAAATTTATAAAAGAAACGGAAACACAAATTATAAAATAAATACTATCTACAAATTTAGTAACACTGAAAGGATTTTAATTTTAAGATCTTTTGATTTAAGCTTAAAATACTATTTTGGCCTTGCACTTTCAACTTTTTTTCATTTTAAGTCCCTGTACTTTGAGAATTTTCATTTTGGTCATTGTACTTTAAACTTTGATTCATTGTAGTCCTTGTATTTTAAAAATATTCATTTTGGTCCCATACTATTAAAAAGTGATCATTTTAATCGCTCTTTACCAAATTTTAATAGAAATTTTACATTTAACGGAAACTCTTCAGTATAAATTAATGTTTACATTTTAAGAAATATATTGATTTTAGTGTTGTATTGAAATTAATTATGATATAAAAATAAGATTAAGAATAAAATTAAGAGGACCAAAATGGTAACTTTTTAAAGGTACAGACACCAAAATGAATATTTTGAAAGTACAAGAACTAAAATAACCGAAATTGAAAATACATGGGCCAAAAGGAACATTTTGAAAATATAAAGATCAAAATGAACGAAAACTAAAAGTACATAGACCAAACCAGTATTTTAACCATGATTTAACACGGTTGGAACTAAAATACATGATAGATCACGGTCAAAACTGAAAAACACCAAAACCCAAAGGTGTCACCTATAAACTAGCTTTGGTAATATTTATATTTTTTATTACCTATACTTAAAAAAAGAAAATACACATTTACATATACATATACTATACATATACATACATACATAGATATATATGTTTCTACTATATTTCTTTGTTTTCTAAGATAACTTTCAATGTTTTTATAATGTCATATCAAAATTTTAAAAACTGAAAATGAGCATAAAAATGTTTTTTGTTTAAAAAAAAAACCCTCTTTCTTATTATTTTTTTTAAATAACTAGTATTTTAAATTGTTTTAAGCAAGTGAACAAAAAATATATGCACAGTAGTTTTGGTAATCTTAATTTTTAAAATAGAGAATTAAAAATAAATGGTTACCAAAGAAGTTAAAATTCGATATCGTTTTTTGTTTTTTATTATTATTTTTTTTAACTCATTCCCACATACTATAAATAAAAAAAAAGTAATTTTAACTAATAAAAAATTAAAACAAAAATATACATAGATATATTATATGACTGTTATCCGTGGGTTAATGTTTTCAATTACTAGATATATTTTTAAATATAATCTCAATTTTTTTCTTTTTTAGAATTTATGACGTGAAGCTATATTTTCTAGAGAAGGAATATATAGATATTTATCAAGAAGAATCTCATTGAATTATTTCATATATAAAGTTTTCCAATCGAATATTTTTACAATTTCAAGATGGTGACCTTCTAGCTGAAAGATTGAGAAAATAAAAACTTTTTTTTTGACTGCATTTGAAATGCGTAAATATTATAGAATAGCATAGAATAAAATTTTAGATACTGAAAAAAAAACTGCATAGAATATGGTTTCATATTTTATTTTCATATGTATGGATGTTTAAAAGTCGCGTTAAAGAAAAAACAAAGTAGTAATACTTGGTAAAAATTGTAAATAGTAGTAAAAGTGATTTTGGCTAATTAAAACACACTGCTAGAAAAGTGGCCTTCAATGACAATTATAAACTGTCCAGACTTTATTTATGACAGTTAAATAATTGTCATCTTTTAAGACATCAAGAAAAGTGATATCATTACAGTTTTTAAAAAATTGTCATGAATACACTTACAACGACTGTTATAGTTTATCATAAATAAATCATCAATCACAGTTACAAATTGTCACAAATAACATATTTGATGACAAATTATATTTGTCATGGAATAGAGCAAAAATCTTTGTTCCCAGTCGAATAAGATGTTTTCACGGCAGTTTTAAATTGTCAAGAAAACCTTTCTAATGACATTTCATAAGTGTCACGACAAATTGTATAATGACGATTCAACAAATGTCATGAAATATTTATCACGAAAATTTATTCATGATCATGAAAATTTTAATAACAACATATATCATGACAATTTTTAAGTATCACAGAATATTGTTTTGTGACAATTAATTTAATTTTTTTTTGTTGACCTTTATAACTTTCATTAAACTTTTAAACCCTGACAATATAGTTGATTTTGAACATTGTCAAGAAAAAGTTCAACAATAACAATTAAATTTTTTTTATTGACATTTATTATACTTTTTTAATTGTCATAACTATGAAATTGATGACAATTTTCATATAACTGAATAAAACCTATGATACCATGTTTTTTAATGTTATTTTCTGTGACTAAAGCTAGTATCTGTCTATTGTGACATATATCACATACAAATTGGTATGTAGTATTATATCAACCTTGTGCATTAATAAACTATAATTCAAATGTAGATGAACCAAGCATATAAACAAACAATATATTGAAAGTTCGAAGTATTCATACACAATTTAAACAAACTATTGAACTGTACATCAATAGCCTAGTGCCCAACCAAAGAATGGCCACAATCACAATCTTCGAATGACAATTTTCCATGGGGCATCTCGCAATAGGTAAAAAATGAAACAAATTAGAAATATTTTTCCATGTGTGGGAGGAGAAAAATTAAAGGAAGGATGGAAACACACCAGAGAAAAAATAACCATTGTCACGAAAAACATAAGGTGACACACAAAAAGAAGATTTTAGCAATTTGTCCCAATTTGCCCCAATTTCTCACCCTTCCCTTGTTGGTGAGATTTTAGCAATCCTGGAAGGCATCCGGGTTGCGGGCTCAATTTTTTTTGTAGTAGCCTAATTGTGGAATCTGACTCCCTTGGTGCAATCTCTGTTTTGGAGAAACTCTAAAAATAGATTAAAGAAAAAGGCACTTAAAATTATTTTTAGATGAGATGTTTAAGTATTTTTATTGTAAAATGTTTAAGATAAAGAAAAATAGTCTTTAGCCATATTTGAAAATATGTCAAATGAACATCATCTTGTCAACCTCTCTAGTCATATGTGCAAAAATATCAGCATCTTTTATATTTTATAAATATGGCAAAAAAAGTGGAATTTTTATTTTCAAAATTTTTATTATTCCAATTTACACATATGACATCCATATACATTAGGTGGCTTTGATATACATATGAGCACCTCACGTCGATCATGTGTTAACCAAAATGAGCTATCGAGGTGCAGTCTTCGCTATAATATGACCTGCACAAGGAACAAACACTCGGACGTCCAAGTTAGTGTTAGCACGTGTTTTCTCAAGTTATTCTCGAAGTAGAATAACGTACCTGGAATGTGGGGTGCAATGTCCTTTCTATAGACAAGCAGGGGGACGAAGCCGTTGGAGCCATTCCGACCAGCGGTTATGATTACCGTACCCCCAGGTCGGTGGTCCGACCTAAGGTAAGATTCCTCAGGTCAGTGAGCTTTATCATCCTTCTCAGCTCTTGATTTAATCAGGTCAACTAATATGGATAGTTTGATTTTTAGTTTTCATGATTCCGAACTGAGGAGGAGGGTCTACGTGTCGATACTTAATTTTACCTCCAACATTGGCCCTCTTTCTAGCAAAGCGAGTTTCAGTTTGGCAGAGAATAGCTTGTCGATCATTAATGTAGTGAGCTATTGAACCTTGAGCTGAGCTGGCAATCCGATCATTATGACAGAAGGCAGAACGTCGCTTTGACAAGGTGGGAATGATTTCCTGCCAATCGATGATGAGATCTGGACCACTCGTTGATGGTCACATGGACGGTAGAGATTAATTCGTGGATCCTATAAATAAGGTACCTCCGTAGGTCTTCATTTCTCACGCTTTCAAATAAATTTGCTCTAGAACCGAGCTGAGCTTTAGGTCACTCCCATAGAGGTCGATTTTCTTTCCTTAGCTCTTTTTTTTTTTTAAGTTGCTTTCGTATACATGTTTAGAGCAGATAGTGGTAGACATAGCTCGAGGAGTGGTAGGTAGTCCGGCTCCTCATTGTCGAGTTACTCTAGTTTAGACTCGACTCTGATTCCTTGAGGTCAGGAGAAGATCGTTAGAGGTGTGGACTATCTTCCCAAGCTCGATAGGGGCTGGTTGGACTTTCTCAGAGTCCAGTACAATATTTTTTACTGCATAGGATTGAGATATCCTGAGCGAGTTAAGAAGTTGGAAGAGCCATAAACTGGACATGTAGGGTTTTACCTGAATATGTTCGAGTTCGATATGCACCTTCCCCTTCCTGCTTTTGCTAGAGTTTTTAAATAAAGTTAACTTGACCCCAGCTCGGCTCGCTCGTTACAGATGTGGGATGTTGTATGGGTGTTATTACCTTTGGTGGAAGGAGAGTGAGAAAGGGAGCGTGACAGTAAGGGTCCCACCGCGCTCCTCACTATTAACCATATATTAGGTCCCACGTTTTAAAAAGCATACCCAAGATCGAGTCGAGGCACTACCTTTGTACTCGTCTGGGAACTGGAGTAATGATCAAAGGTCACTCATTGATCAAAGGCTGAAATGGACAATGATTTTACGTGTTCGGTGACTGGTTGGTCATGGATGACAACATGGAGCCCTTTCACGCTGTACAGACTAGCTTTGGCAATTTAGGTAAGCAAACTGATATGTAGTTTGGTCTATATGCTCATCTCGGTAATTACTAACATTTTTCATTCTTGTAATCACCCTCAAAGAAACTCTGAAGGTCACTACACTTACGAGGTCTTACTTGAAATCTATTCAGGAGATACCCGTGAAAAATCCTATAACCGGCTTCTGCTTATGAATGTGGCTCTCATCAAGTGCGGTTTCCACGAATTATTCGACGAGCTCTCATATTCTAAAATACAGTCCACTGAGTAAAGTAAAGCTTGTGTTGAATTATTTTAATAGTTTCATTAGGTTGGTAACGAACACCGCGTTCAGCTGCAAAGATGTTGCGTAGTATCTTTAACTATGTGAAGAGGACACATGTCAAGGAGTCCAGTTGGGCTCCTACTGAACTTAGTACCTCAAGGTCGACTCTACCTGTTTGGAAGCCAGCACCGGAGACAATCGTGCTGGATTAGAAGGTCGTTGCCCCTCTAACCTCACAGGTAGACTATTCTCCAAAGAAGGAGAAGAAAAAGATCGTTATGGATGGGATCAAGTATGCAGTGAAGGCAATTTACTTAGGTCAGAGCAAAGGCAGGATCTGGCAATGATGCTTGCTGTTGGGAATATTCAACGATCCGTTGATATGGCTGCTGATGTAAGCGTCCATTTGTGTTTACCTTTCGAACCCATCGTTTGACCTAACTTAACTTAATTTTCAACTTTTTATGTAACACCCCAAGATTTTCAACATCCCAAACGGAGACTCTTAGTAAAACAACCTAAAATATTTCACTTAAACAAGAGAATTAATCGCAATGACCAAGACTAAGCCAGAAAACTACCAAACTTCCATGCGCTACTCTGATTTAAAAACTCACCACAACTTAAATATGAACAAACCAACTAAAGAATTTATCAAACTACAATTCTTTAAAGTTAGCAAATTACAGAAGAGGCTAGCTTAAATAATTTCTTTAGAGAACCAACAACGTAACTTTTAACAAGGAACCAAACTCAATAATAAATCAAACTAAGCTTTTGCCAACTACTTGAACTTTGTACAACTAGGGTTTCGAATATACATAACAATGAAACTAAACAGCACCAACTACTAGCATCTCAACTATAAAATGAAGTAACTACAACTATCTTAACTAAAAATGAAAATAAAATAATACAGCGTTATATGGCCTTTCCAGTCAAGCCTCCTCTTCGCCATCACCATTCCTGTTAGCGACCTCATTACCTATAAAACCTGGAGGAAAAAAAAGAGGGGTGAGTACAACCATGGTACCCAGTAGCAACCCTTACCTGAAGGGCCACGCACAAACAACATATTTATCACAGAAAGTTCAAACCACAAGCATAACAAATCGCATGCTTTACATAATAAAAATATAAACATACATAAACATGCAACCTACAAGCCATACGCATCCTCGCACCTCAATTCACTAGTTTGTTTTCACGTCTCTCAAAGACTTACTCCTTAAAGTAGTATTGACCGCCGACCTTTGTACCTAGGGCCTCGACATTTCTATACGGCACTTAGCGTTTGACCCTTGACCTTTGTACCCAAGGCCTCGAATTGCTGTGCTCACCCTTGACCACGAAAGCCAAGGCCTCGACACTTCTCTAAACACATTAGTTCTCTTTCCTATTCCTCCAAGACTTAATCCTTCGAGTCGTATCGACCTCTGACCTTTGTATCCAAGGCCTCGACACTTCTCTATGACGCTTGACATTCAAATCCTTGACCTTTGTACCCAAAGCATCGAACTGTTGCACCGACCCTTAACCCCTATAGCTAAGGAATCGATAACTTTGCAACATATTAGCCCTTGACCTTTCCTTTCAAGGCCCCAATACTTGCCTTCCTCTAAGACTCATCGCATTGACCCTCGACCTTTGTACCCAAAGCCTCGAGACTTATCTTTGTCCAAAGTTGGCATATCGACCCCCGACCTTTGTACCCGGAGCCTCGATACCCAACTAGTGACGTATCAACCCTCTGGTCTTGATGCTCACCCATTCACTTCACAGCATCTCAGAAATCTGCCTAGAGTTCTACATGTTTCTAAGTCATGACTCCAACATCAAATGTATCACAAAAAATTCAATATGCTTCCTAAACAACAACCAACATACCAACAAAGAACAATAATACCAATATGCTTCCATACCATAATAATTTTCAACAACAACATGCTTTACAGAGAATGTAGTCACAACATAGCACAGTTATTATAACATGCTATAACCAATCGAAATCATCGAGAACATCCAACAAATTATCATAATAGCAAGAACACAAGCAACGCACAATAGAACAATAGCAATATGTATAAAATAATACCAACCGCAAGCAACCATGCAACAACACTCATAGGCACACAAGCAATCAATCTGTTCATAAAACACGCAACAAATAACAAACAAATCCCCTCAAGTAAGAAACTACTTACCCAACAATTAGTTTCACTGTGCACCCTCGACCTTTGTACCCTGAGCCTCGACACTCATCCTTACTAAGACTGGTGTATCGACCCCCAGCCTTTGTACCTGGAGCCTCGACACCTATCTTACCAAAATTGGCGTATCGACCCTCGACCTTTGTACTTGGAGCCTTGATACCTAACTTTTGACGTATCAGCCCCCGACCTTTGTACTCGGGGCCCTGACACCTTCCATAACATCCAAACTTCACATATCATTTACAACATCCACCCAAGATTCTAGTACCAGTTTCCTAATCAAACTAATCACAATGTCAATCCACAACAAATCATCCATTATGATTTCAATGCACATGGATCTCAATATATAAGACATAATTTGACAACTACCAACCTGCTCACAATATAGAAAACACAAAAGCTCCAACAAATAACTTTTCAGCAGGCTTTACATAACAGACTTTTCACATAACAGTTCAGAAAACTTTTAAGAACACACCCAACTACAGCATATCCAACTGAATCCATAAATACATCCAATAGTTTCACATAACAATGCCATATCTAACATGTTCACATATAAGATTCAACCTATATTTCTTACTTTGTCCTCACTCACATGCTTCCTAGTAAACTCATCCTTACTAAGATTGGTGTATCGACCCTCATCCTTTGTACCCGGAGCCTTGACACCTATCTTACCAAAATTGGCGTATCGACCCCCGACCGTTGTACTTGGAGCCTCGATACCTAACTTTTGACGTATCAGCCCCCGACCTTTGTACCCGGGCCCTGACACCTTCCATAACATCCAAACTTCACATATCATTTACAGCATCCACCCAAGATTCTAGTACAATCCAGAAATACATCCAATAGTTTCACATAACAATGCCATATGATCTCAGGATCCCTCTCATTCAGATGTGTTATCGATTCATTCATATACACTTCCTCTGTAGTCCGGTGTCACATGACTGTAACGCTCCCGCCCCCTGAATTTTACTATGAAGGACGGGGTAATGTTGCCATAATACTTATTCACCCTTTTCCATTAAGGGAAACATAAAGTGGAATGTCCCCAAAATTTTGACATGAAATATGAAGGTAACGCTATCACCTACCCTGTTCAACCCCTCTCCAACAAAAATACATGAAGCAACTATTTTAAAAACAACTGTGGGGTTCCTACCACAACCAATTCCTAAGAACACATGTTTGCCTCAGTGGCTAGTAATCCATAAGAGAAAAGAAACAACCATTTGGTCTAGCAATACAAAATACACTAGAGACTCAAATAATAAAAATAACAAAACAATCAATAGTTCGCCCAAAAAGAAGGAATAAAAAAAAAATTCCGTGAGTCAAACCAATATATAGTACACCACTAACAATAAATCTCTAATGCTTCTAGAAATGAAACTACACTTTAGCTATCCTAGAAAAAAACGCAGCTAGTGGTCCCTCCTCGGTCAAGCCTCATCCACGTCATCACCACAATCGAAGGTCCTGTTTAGACCTGAAACAATTAAGGTGGGGGGGGGGGGTGAGTATACAAAATACTCCGTAAGTAGCCCCACTAACTATTCACCAAACAACATGCTCGTAATCACAGCGACATCAAACACAATAACTATGGAATCAAACATCGAGAAATAATAACAATAAATTAACATTTCTACACACACATCCAAACGCCAAGACTCTCATGGCTTCGATCACATGGCCCACTAGCCCCTAACTCCTCGAGCTACTACTCGCTTTACACCATAAGTTAGTACTCCAAGTCTAACTCTTCGAGGTGTATCGGCCTTTGAGATTTATCCCCAAGGTACTGACATCTCTCTATAGATGCTTGGCGTTCGACCTTGCCATTTATCCCCAAGGTCTTGAATTGTTACTCATAACCACCACTCCATGTTAGTCCTCCAAGTCTAACTCCTCGAGACGTATCGACCCTTGACATTTATCCCCAAGACCCCGACACTCCTCTACGAAAACTTGGTGTTCGACCTTGCCATTTATCCCCAAGGCCCGACGACTACTCAACATAATGGTCTTTGACCGCCACCACGTCTAGAAACAATACTCATAATCAAATAGATTCATCATGTCGACCCCCGACTCTTTATACCCGGAGCCTCGACACTCATCTCTACCAAGACTGGTCTGTCGACCCTCGACCTTTTGCTCCCGAAGCCTCGACACCCAGTGGTGACGTAACCGCCTCGACCATTGCCCACGAGGCCATGAACTTGTATATCCCCTTTTCATTACACAATAGGCCACACATTTGAATCATAGCCCTGTGCTAGGATTCTATCACATAATCCCCCAAGTCATCCTCTATAAGGGCTTTGGATAACCAAACGACTAGTCCGCATTTTCACTTCAGACAAGTCACGGAATAACAAATAACTAGTTCGTTCCACCAATCCAGACAACTCCAACTGATCCCTCCAAGGCATCTATAAGTCATTCACACTTCTAATCACAACACAATATTCCAGCATGCTTTTCATCGTACATAACGATAAAAAAAAATAATCCAGTAGCTTCCAACTAACAAACATACCCTAAATAACATGAAACTAACACGTGCATTTCATTTTCAATACATGTTTTCAAACATCACAACTTAATCACCTCCAATCATACCAATAAACAACCCCCAATATTTAAGACAACAGGCATGGATACAAGTTGTATACATATCAAATAAACAAAAACAACAAGTTACAATAGTAGTATCGACCTCACAACTATGTCAAATAATTAATATGGCAAGAGAAACACACTTATAATAACATCCAGCAATAACAATTTCTATCAACACACAACAATGCACACAACCGCCCCTGGCACTACTTACACACTGCGACGCTCTTAAATCTTGCGTCGATTGAACACCTAGGCAACAAAAACAAACAAAACAACAATTAAAACAAACCTTCCACCAAACAAAAACGATCCCAAACGGGTTTGAAAGGTCCGTTACCGCCGAACTGACCTCGTTTAGGTGTGGGTAGTCAGAATCTAACTCGAATATGCGTGGGTTGTGTAAATCGGGCTTCAAGCGATTATCGATAGATGCCGAACGTCACAAACGATTCTGTACGCGTGGTTGCCACAAAGAGAAAATGCACTGAAGGGAGCGACGCTGCTGTGTGCCGTGGAAAAACAACATACGAGGTCGTCGACCACTGCAAATCACCGCCGCCGAACCAACGCCCTGAAACCCGCACCCACCTGCAGCATAATCGTTGCCACCGCTGCCAAGAGTCGCATCGTGTGCCGCCTACTGCTGCTCATCGGAATTGGGGAAGTGCCACGGTGGGATGGAGTCGCCGGCATTGGAAGGTGAGGGGCACGACTGGTTTTCGAAGAAGAAGAAGAATAAGAAGCGCACGAGGGAGGGGCTGGTAGTTCACGAACAAAAGGATTCGGGGGTTAGGGTTTTCCCCTATTTTTCTATTTTGTTTTAAAAAAAGTAGGCCCACTTACCCAAATATTTTTGTTAAAAACAAAACAAGGCCCATGGACCAAAAAATTAGAATTCTAGGTCCCAACATCCCTAAACTTAATTATCTTCAATAATAGAAGTAAGCAATCAGCCCAACGACCCAGAACAATTGCCAAAGAAAACAATCTTTTTGTCAAACAATAATTAAATACATACATAAAAGCCAATAACTCACAACAAATACTGCAGCAGCTCAAAATAACTGAAATAGAACAAGTAAATTAAATTACAATGATTTCTAAGGAAGAACCCCGAGACTCGAGGGTAATCTAACCTGAGTAACGCGGGGCATTACAATTTCCAATAGTTCGTCGTCAATAGGTCAATAGCACGAGTCATAAGGCATTAAATTATCACACAGACAAACATCAAGCAATTCATGCTTCAAAGAACAATCATCCCTTCAAGTAAGAACAACTTACAACGAATGTTCTAAAGATCACAAGCTTGTCGAAGAGCTCCTAAAACAAAAGGAATACAATCTCGAGGTTAGTAACAAATTAGAAACACTAAATATAATTGAAACCTAGTTTAGGTGAGTTGTTACCTACTAACTCACACTAAAACAACTTGGGTTAGGAGTGGGTAGATGTCGAGGAGGTTTGGGCTTTCAAATCCAAGTTTGAAGGGCCTTATGCTTGCTGGTCCGATACCAAAAATCAGTGGGTAATGATGAATTGAGTTCAAATAAGGGTGGGCCAATGTCGAATCAATGCTGGAGGAGGTGGGTATTTGTTAGGGTTGACTTTTTACTGCATAAACATGCGTCGGTAGGCCTGTTTGACCATGTTTTTGACTCGTTTTCCATTATTATTTGCTAAAAAGGACAACATATTCTTAAAGTAGAACATGCATAAATTATTTATGCATAAAAGTCAAACTATGGTACTTGAGGAAAAATATGAGATAAATGCGGTCGAACTTGGAAGAAAATAATAGAATCATGTTTTTGCAGAATTGCGCTCGACGCATTTTTTGAAGGCAAAATGTCAAAACGCAGGTTTTGATTAATGAAGGGTAAGGAGGACATGTCCCACATTTTCAAAACCGTGAATCCAAGTCCAAGTGAGGGACTCTGTTTGGATGTGGTTCACTGCAAAAAACCATTAGAAAGTCGCTGTCCACGAAAACAAGCAGAGCCAACGCACAACCGAAACTACTATACGCGATCTAGATGACTACGACATCGCTGCCACCGGAACAACACCATGAACCGCCGCTACTGTCACATCCCAGTGACGCACTGTCGATGGTCTACTAGAACGCCTCCATCCCGGTGTTGAAATGCCTCCATGGACATCATTGGTCATCACCGTTGCACACAGGAACAAACGCCGTGAGCCATCTTCCACGGGAACTGCCATCTATCGCCAGTGCTGCGACCACAAACCCAAGTTGAACCCGTTGAATCTAGGCTAGAAACACAAAGCTGCCATCTGATATGGTTGTATGCGTGGGCATCGTGGGCATCGGAGGGCTGCGCACTGTGGGTTGCTGCCGTTATTCATCGTGCGCCGCCGTGGAGAGAAGGAGAACTTCATGGAGTGTCTCCGATCGTCGAGGAGTTGTCGATTGTTCGTGGGTTGTGTTGCTAACGCTGCCGAGAAGAGGAACGACGTCGTCGCAGATATGCCACTATCGGATTTGAGGTGTCGCTGGAGAAGATGAAGAAGGAGGGGGCGGCTACTTAAACAAAAAGGGGAGGAAGGGAAGAAATCTAGGGTAGATTTGACATACCTTTTAGCCCTTCTGTGGTTTTGCTCCTCTATTTTGACGACGAGATGTAGAAGTTCCTCCATGTCTTCATAGTGTTGCAAGTCAATTTTGTCGGCTATGTTCGGATTAAGACCATCTAAGGATCGAGCCATAGCGGTCTCTTCATCTTCCTCTAGTTGCAAACGGCTCATCAGTATATCCATGTCTTTGTAGTAGTCTTCAACTCCCTTGATGCCTTGATAGAGCTTATTAAGTTTCCTTGAATTTGCTCTATGGTAGTGTGGTGGCACAAATCTCCTCTTCATGAGCTCCTTAAATTCTATCCAAGAAGCTACGGGACCTTTATGGTTCCTCCTTCTATGAGACATCACTATATCCAACCAAGTTAGTGCATAATCTTTAAAATGCGTGATTGCGAGAATTACCTTCTTGCCATCATCATAGTTGTGGCATGCAAACACTAACTCAATCTCCTTCTCCCACGATTCAAACTCTTCAAGTGTAGACTTTCTATGGAAGGTTGGGATTTCCAACTTGATGCTCCCATGGTAGTTCTCCCTTTTTGGCCTCTCTCGATGTTGTTGGAATCTTCCTCTTCCTTGGCTAATGTATGCTCTTCTTGGAGGACCTAAATCATAAGGTTCGTCGTAAGCAAAATATTCATTTAAAGTACCTACCTTTTCCTCTTGGGAACCTTCGGATATCTCTCTTGGACTAATTGGTCTCCTTCGGTGTGCCATTCTTTGTGGCTTTCCAATCCTTGAACACGTGTGTTCATCATTTGTAAGGATTCGGTGAGATCGTCTAGCCGTTGGGTGAACCTTACAAAAATTTGGATTTGTGCCTCTTTAAGTCTTTCATTGCTCACATTGGACTTGTCTCTTTCTTCTAGTGAGTCATGAGACTTTTCTCTTAATGCCATCACGACATAAGTAAGGTTAGTATAAACAAGAAAAAATTGCTGTCACTCCCTTAATTAACCTCTCGGCTTCCTCTCCTTTGGTAGGGTGGATGGTTGTGTGGATACCGTTTGGAGATGCTTGCTTCAATGCTCGTGGCAAATCGGTTTTATAACAAATGAGTATAAGCCTACAAGAAACTTGCAGAAATATCCTATTTTTTTATTTTACTAGGGATCATTGGTATAGATGATACCAAAGATAAGACTCAAGCAATAACAAATGGTAGTTACAATACCGAATGATGATACTAAATGATAGATATGATCAAAGACAAACAAAGATAACCTTGAGTCTAATGCTCTTGGTTTTAGGGAATCAACAACAATATGCAAATTGATGTCAAAGTTAAACAAAGAAAGACTTATGCCAATAAAAAAATGAAATAAAAACAAAGTACAAAGATGTACAAAATCAAATTTGTAGTGCAAATACACACAAAATAACACTTACCAACAAAACAGGGGTCTTTGGGGTAAATAGGGGGACTTTGGGTGAAGGGTGTGTGATGTATACAACTCGGATGAGGCTCTAACCAGTGGAAAATGTTAGCACAACAAGTGTACTTGACGTATGCAAGCTTCCAAAAGCTTTGGAATTCGTTGGAGGGGGCTGTTCTTAAAAAGAAAAATCTGGGGCTGCGAAAAAGGGTGTCTCAGGTGGCCTAGTGGGTAGGCAGCTGTCCTCCTTCTTTTGGGCTGTACAAATATGTCAAATAATTCAATAATAATTTTAAAGCAAAATATAATCAATGTTAGAATTATTTGTCAAAAAGAAATCGATTTGGACAAGATTTGGTCGTCCAAAGATTTTCTCCAAAAACATCAAGCGATCAATATGTCCCTGATAGCTTCGACTACAGACCTCAGATGGTGGCGATCAATATGTCCCTATAAAGCTCTTTCAATGACCTTTAATTTGATACATGATTTGACTATATTCCACAAAAAGGCCTGTAAGATATTAATCATCGAAATTGGGTGTCTGCTTCTTCGGCGACTCTAAGATTTCCAGAATGCATAGTGTTTTCGAAAACTCAATAACTTCCAAACCACTGATCAAAAATTATCAATTATAGGCTATATGGAAAGCTAACACAGATATCTTTCGAATGGCACCAATTTCACTCAATTGGGACTTCTGAGAAAAAAGTTATGGATTTTAGAATTTTGCTCTAGGTTTGTGCTCTCTTCAAGTTTCTCTCAAAATTTGATGTTGGAAGAAAAATTGACAACTTTGGCTATAGGGCTCGGATTAAAGTGAAACTTGATTTGTTGGAGAGCTTATGAGGTGCAGAACACAAACAAACAAGTTTTGAACACTTTCAAGCAAATTTTTGAAATAAAAATTTCTTTGCAAAAATGATAGATAAAATTGGCTTGCGGAATACAATAACAATGCTACTTTTTATGAGATTTTCGAATAAAGGAATATAAAAACAAGACTGAACTTTAAAGAAAGAAAATAAACATATATCCCGGTCTAGAGCCTAAACTCTGATTCAAAATGATATGCGTCAACCCAAGAGTATTGATCTACTCGAGCCACAAGCCACTTAAATCCAATTGTAGAGTTTGTTCAACCCAAAAGGCTAAGGGTCAAGGGATTACCTTTGCAGTCGTTACCTTAAGCAGACAGATTACTCACTATGCTCGAGGCCGGATGTAACGACTCATAATTTCCCACACGCTTCTAGGTCACGTTAACTACCCAACTGTTTAAACTTAACCCCAAACACGAAATGTCAACTCCCTGTGCAATAATTATATAAAATCAAGCTTCACCTCTCATCAATTTAACAATAAATCAATTCCATAGAATATCAATCAACAACATCCGTGGACAACCTCATGAGGCAAATTTATTATTCCAACTAGGCAAAACTCAATGAATGGAAGAAAACTAAAGTAAACACCTATCCCGAAATAAAATAAACAACAAGTGGGAACCTCCCAATTATTCAGATAAGATCAAATAGTTTATCGACCAAACAAATGGTCTTAACCAACTAAACTTAAGCTAAGCAAAGGTAACTACGCAGCTTATGGTCCTCGCTCGTCATGTCTCCTCCGTCTCATCACCATGGTCACCAACAAATCCTTCACCTGAAACAATAATTGCAGAGGGGGGTGAGTATATAAATATACTCCGTAAGTAGCCCTCACCAACACTCGCACACATCATGCTCAACAAAATCATGAAAACATTTACAGTCATGCTCCTCATCACATTATACAACCAAACATAGGCACATTCTATAAAATTCGGTGACAACCACAACCAGGAACACATTAACTACCAACCTCGAGTCTCTCTAACATCTCGAGTACCTCTAGGCTTATCACAGCTATCCTAGCCCTCCACAGTTAACTTCTTCGAGTAGAGTCGGCCCCTGACCATTTTTACCCAGAGCCCCGACACTACCGCATCGGCCCTCAACCATTTTTACCCAAGGCCCCGACGACTTCACCATCTATCGGCCCTTGACCATTTTTACCCAAGGCCCCAATAGCTTTCCTTCCAAACGACTCCTCGCATCGACCCTCGACCATTTTTACCCGAGGCCTCGATACTCAATTAGTGACGTATCAGCCCCCGACCATTTATACCCGAGGCCCTGACACTCACCCATTCACTTTCTCCAAGAATCCAACTCTCACCAGAGTCTTACTATATACTGTCTTAAGCCATTACCAATGTGACTTTCAGCTCACCAACACAATTCAGCATACTTCCACAACATAAACAACATTCTAATGATGAAATGATAAACCAATCATGCTTTCACAATATAACGTTTCTTAACAATAGCTACACTATGAGTTTTGTCACAACAAAGCATAACCCAACAAATTTTAAACAATTAGAGCCCAACACAGTTCACCCAAAACACTTAATATCCAACATCAATATTCAATAAGCATTGCTAGATGTAATAATCACATGAAACACGTCGAACAATTCATGCATATTCAAACAACAACATCCCCACAACAACGCTCAGCAGTTTAGCAAAGTAGAATTTACACCATTATCACCGACAAATATTCAACAACACTCCAAGTATACAGATTACCACAACCGAGAGCTACCTAACACATCAGCGTATCAAAAATAATATCGAACATCACAAAAACAGCATATTAGAGGCCATCCGACACACATTAACGCACGCACACGCCCCTTGTCAACTTACTCACAACCGCGCCCTTAAGTTTTGCGTCGATCTCACACCTAAGCACTAAAACAGAAAAATACAGCAAGTTACGTACACTATTCAGCCTTCAAAATCAATTCTAAAAGGGTTCAAATGACTCATTACCACCAAAACCGACTTCGTATAGGTGTGGGTCACCTAGATCTAGCTCGCCAAGGTGTGGGTAGCCTAAATCGGGCTTCAACAACGATGGGTAAGCGTCAATCGTCGCTGAAGAATTGTGGGTCTGCTCCACCTACCGTGCGCCACTGCCGATGTGGTCGTGTAGGAGGGAGCGACGTCGTGGGACACAGGAAACTAAGTCGCCACCGCTGCTGCTGGAACGCCGCCGAGGAGAAGGTCGCGCTGCCGCTGCTATGGATCGTCGGGACGTCGGGTCGAAGTCGCGCCGCCGCTGGATGGGTCGCCGGCCGCCGCTGCTGCTGTTACGAACTCGCTGTCGCGGGATGTGGTCGCCGGCCGTCGAACTCCATCAGACCCGTTCAACAACGCGGGTGGGGGCTGAAATCTTGTCGCACCGCCGCAGAGAGGGACGTCGGAGTTGCTGCTACCCCGTGCGCTGCTGCGTGAGGAGTCGTCCGCCGCTGGAGTGGTGCCATCGCCAGTGAACAAAAAGAAGAGGGGTGGGTGGCTAGGGCAAGAAGGAAGAAGAAGAAGAGAGAAAGAGAACTTGGGTGCTAGGGTTTCTTTTTGTTTTCCTTCTTTTTCCCTTTTCTTTTACTTTTCCTTTGTTTTAAAAACCAAACCAAACCAAAAAAAACCCAACATAACCAAGCCCAAGAGCAAAAGAAACCCATCCCAACTTAAGACAAAACCAACCACATAGAGCCCGATAAATATAAATTTAATTAGAGTTTAATTTTAAAAAAATAAAAATAAAAATCTCCCTATTCGAGACTAAGTAACCTGAGGGACTCGGGGCGTTACACCGGAAACACTCCATGAGTTTGATGACCAATCAGACAAGCATGCTCCAAAGGGTTCAAATACGAAAGCTAAAGTTCAACCAAATAAGTGAAAAATGTTTGATAAAAGAAAAAGGAAAAGGAAGAAAACGAAACAAAAATTAAAATACCAAAACCCTAGCTTTTTCCGTCCCTCTCTTTGTATTATTTCAAACACTCCCAACCCCCTCCCCTCATATATTTTTCTCAGCAGCGCGACTCCCCCGCAGCCAGCGACAACCCAACGATAGTAGAAGGCTACGACGTGTGATCTCTCCACGAATGTCCGACGATTTCAGCATTATCCGTCGATCTCCCTGTCGAATGACATCTTTTAACGATCTACCCCATTCCCGACGTTCTCCGACGTTACCCACGAGCAAAAAACCACTAGCAGCGGCGAGATTCGTGTTTAGCCTAGATCCGACGCATTTCAGGCAGCTCCGACGTTGCCTGCATCGATTTCGACAGCTGCAGCTGCCGAGCAAACCAGATTCGTGGCCCCTCTAGTGCCGTTATGCTGTAACTGATGACGTAGCCCCTCCGACGACCCCGAACAGCCCAGATCTGTAAAGCCCAGCAAGTTTCGTAGTATTGTTCTTCATTTTGATGACTTTTGACGCTTGCCCACGCCTAAATAGGACTAGATTTGAATTACCCATCCCTTTTCAGCATAGGACCAGCAAGTGCGGACCCTTTCGATTTCACTTTATAGAGTTGAACCCATTCGACATCGTTCCAATAAAGACCCAATTGTTTTAGTAAAGTTCATTGGGGGTCGACCCAACACAAGAGCTAGCACCTCTTAGGCGTGTTTGTAAGTAGCACCAAGGAGTTGGTGTGTGCATTATTGGGTGTTATTGGAATGATTCCATGCTGGACTTTATCATGTTCATGTGTCTCATGTATTTAATAGTGTTGATTTGTGAATGGCTAAATTATATTGTTGGATTGCATTCTGGTGTTTTTTTATATACGTTATGAAATTGTCTTCCATCATGATTATTGGGTATGACTCGAATGTTTCGATTGGTATGGATAGAAGTGATTAATCTTTGGTGGTTGAAAGCATGTTTTGAGATCGAATGCACATGTTGGCTTCATGTTATTTAGTAGTTTTATGATTGCTTGGTTGGAAGCTGTTGGGTTAATTCTTTGTTACGTGCGATGAAAAGCATGTTGAAAATTTGTGTGGTGACTAAAAGTGCAAATGGCTTGTTGTTGCTCCAGAGAGGTTGTTGTGATTTGTTGAAGTGTGGAAAGAGTAATGGTTTAGAGTCATTACTATGGGTGACTTGTGAATGATGTGACAGTAGAGGACTATGATTCGAATGCATGGTCTGTCGTGTAATAAAAAGTGGAGATACGAGTTTCATGGCCTCGGAGGCAAATGGCCGAGGCTCATACCTCACTACAAGGTGTCGAGGCTCCGGGTGCAAAAGGTCGGTGGTCGATAGGCCAGTTATGGTAGAGATGTGTGTCAAGGCTGTAGGTACAAAAGGTCGGGGGTCGACATGATGAGTCTTTTTGATGATTAGTATTGGGTCTTGACGTGGTGGCAGTCAAGGACCAATACGCCTAATAGACGTCGAGGCCTTGGGTATTAGAGGTTAACAGTCGATGCACAGTTCGACTCCTTGGATATAAAGGTCAAGGGCCGATACGATTTGAAGAGTTAGACTTAGAGGGCTAACATAGTGTGATGGGTTAGAAGGAGCTTGTGGGAGTTTGAAGCCAACGGGCATTGTGTTCGAAGTTACGTGAGTCTTGATACTTTGGATACATGTGTGTGTGTTGATAATTGTTATTCTGTACCGATGCATGACTACAATTAATAATATTGGTGATGTTTGTTGAGATTTCGAGCATGTTGTTTTGTGTATAGTTAGTGAAGGCTACTTACGAAGTATTCTATATACTCACCCCCCACCCCCTCTCTACAATTATTGTTTTCAGGTGAAGATCAGGTTCATGTTGATGGTGATGGTGTAGAGGAGACTTGAGGAGAAAGGCCATGGCCAGCTTCCGTTTAGGTTTAATGAGTTAGAATAGGATGTTAGAAGCTTCATTCGTTTTAGTTATGACCCATGTTTTGAGTATTGACTTGTGTAAGTGTAACGCCCCAGAACTTCCCACACACTTCTAGGTCACGTTAACTACCCACCTGTCTAAACTTAACACCAAACACGAGAAGACAACTCCCTGTGAAATAATTATATAAAATAAAGCTTCAACTCTCATCAATTTACCAATGAATCAACTCTATAGAATATCAATCAAACATCATCCGTGGACAACCTCATGAGGCAACTTTATTATTCCAACTAGGCAAACTCAATGAATGAAAATAAACTAAAATAAACACCTATTCCGAAATAAAGTAGACGAGTGGGAACTTCCCAATTATTCAAATAAGAACAAATAGTTTATTAACCAAGCCATAAGGTCTTAACAATCTAAACCTAAGCTAAGCAAAAGTGACTACGCAGCCTATAGTCCTCGCTCGTCATGTCTCCTCCGTCTCATCACCATGGTCGCCAACGAATCCTTCGCCTGAAACAATAATTGTAGAGGCGGGGGGGGGGGGGGTGAGTATATAAAATATACTCCGTAAGTAACCCTCACCAACAACACACAAACATCATGCTCACACAAAATCATGAAACATTCATAGTCATGCTCTTTATCACATTATGCAATCAACCATAGACACACTACAAGATTCGGCGACAACCACAACCATGAACAAATTAGTTACCAACCTCGAGTCTCCCTAACATCTCAAGCACCTCTACGTTTATCACAACTATCCTAGCCTTCCACAGCTAACTCTTTCGAGTAGAGTCGGCCCCTGACCATTTTTACCCAGAGCCCCGACACTACTGCATTGGCCCTCGACCATTTTTACCCAAGGCCCCGATGACTTCACCATCTATCGGCCCTCGACCATTTCTACCCAAGGCCCCAATAGTTTTCCTTCCAAGAGACTCCTGGCATCGACCCTCGACCATTTTTACCCGAGGCCTCGATACTCCATTAGTGACGTATCAGCCCCCGACCATTTATACCCGAGGCCCTGACACTCACCCATTCACTTTCCCCAAGAATCCAACGTCTCTTATCATAACCCACTCCACATCAACCCCTAGCCTGTGAATAGGATCCGAAAATATGCCTCTATTACACCCACATCTCATAAGAAAATAATATGACTCAGACCAGCACGCTCGCAACATAAAGAAACGTTTATATATGCTCAACCAGCACGCCCACATCATAAATGAACATTTATATAAACTATACAAGCACGCCTACGTCATAAGAAAGCATAATCACAATAATTCTATTTGAATGTGCATCATTTGTAAACATACATCACCCCACAACAATTCTCAGCAGTTTAGCAAGGCAAAATTCCACCATTATCACCGACGAATATTCAACACTACACCAAGTATACAGATTAACACAAACGAGAGTTACCTAGCACAATAGCGTATCAAAATCAATATTAAACATCACGAAACAGCACATTAGAGACCAACTAGCACACATTAACGCACGCACACGCCCCTTGTCTACTTACACGCAACCGCGCCCCTAAGTTTTTGCGTCGATCTCACACCTAGGCACTAAAACAAAAAAAAAAACAGCAAGTTACATGTATGATTCAGCCTTCGAAATCAATTCTAAGAGGGTTCAAATGACTCATTACCAGCAAATCGACTTCGTAAAGGTGTGGGTAACTTAGATCTAGCTCGCCAAGGTGTGCGTAGCCTAAATCGGGCTTCGAACGGATGTGGGTAAGCCCGAATGCCATTGAAACGCTGCTGTCCACGAGTTGCAGCAGAGGAAAAAATACTCCAACTCCTCTTTCGACGCTGTTGAATGCTAAAACAACGTCTGGGTCATCCAAACCACGCTTTCACGGGTTGTGGGTTATCACCGAAACTCCGGGACGCCGCCAAAAACACCCAAACACAGCCGCCACACTCCAGTCCGCCGCTGCACCTGCTACGAACTTCGCAGCCGCTAGAACGTCGTGGATCACCGGCCGCCGCTGCTATGGGATCGTCGGGGATAGACGGATGCCGCAGAGGAAGAAAGGTCGCGCCGCTGTTCGTGGGTCTCCGCTGGAATCGTGCGCGCTGCCGTACGACGAAGTCACGTCGTTTGCTGCCGAAGTCGGCCCGCCGTCAATCCGAGGAGCAGCCGCTGTTCTGGTCGCCGGCGTGAAGATTAACGAAAAATGGGGGGGGGGGCTTGAGCGATTGGAGCAACACGAGAAAGTGGGAGAGGGAGAAAGTGAACTTAGGGTTTTTCTTTTTTATTTTTCTTTTCTTTGCCTTTGCTTTAAAAACCAAACCAACCCACTAAGAGCCCAACATAAACAAGCCCAAAAGAACAAACCCGTCCCAACCTAAGATAAAACACATCACGCGAAAGACGATATACATAAATTTAATTAGAGTTTAAATTTAAAATTGAATGAAAATCTCCTAATTCGAGACTAACTAACCTGAGGAACTCGGGGCGTTACAGTAAGGTTCGGAGAGTTATTAAAATGTTTTAGATGACTCTTTTAAAGTTTGGACTACTGTAAAGATTAAGTATAGGGAGTATGTTTAATGTTATTGGATTTGTTGCCTTGGAAAGGTTGAAGCATGAATTAACTGTTTTGGTTTTTGGTGTTATTATCAGAGTGGCGCAGTGGAAGTGTGGTGGTTTTATTTGTTTAGTTGATGTGATATTATCTTGTAGGGTTGTGCTACTCTCGAGTGGATTGTTTGTTTATTGTCGTTACTTGATTTAGCTTTGCTCAACTTAAACATGAGAGTTATGTATCGCTTGTCCACAAAGGATAAGTAGCTTCGTCCATTTGATAGGTGAAGTTCTCATAGGTTTAAGTTGAGCAAACAAAAAGATAAATTATCTACGTTCGTTTAGTGGCTTTTATGTCTTGGGAGGAAGTTTGGAGCACGTAGGTTTAGTAATGTTCCCAGTGTAAGTTATCAAAATTTATGGGGCGTTACAGTTACTGTTTATGTAACGCCCAACTAGAGAGGAGAGGTACATGAATGAACCGATACCACATCTGAATGAGAGGGGTCCTGAAACCATGGAAGCATGGTTAAGAAAAGGCTTAAGAAAATTGATAGTTACTACGTATACCAAGAAGGTGCACCTTTTTTTTTGGTGGCTCAATTGTAAAAACTCCAAAGTTAAGCATGCTTGGCTTGGAGCAATCTTAAGTTGAGTGACCTCTTAGTAACTTTAGTTAGGGAGGGAACCAAGGAGGACATAATGTGGGAACAAATAATGCTCAAGTGTATCATCAAAAAGCACAATACCGACTAGATTTTTCAGGGCAGAATTAACAAACCACCCAAAAGTCTCCAGAGATGCTGAGTTTGGAAGATATGTTAAAGGCCTACATAACAAAGAATGATGCTAATGTGCAAAGCCAAGCAGCATTGTTGCAAAGCTAGGTAGCATCCTTTCGCAATATCGAAGTTCAAATTGGTCAGTTAGCAACAAAATTTAAAAGCAAACCAATAGGAGCACTGTCCAGCGATACAGAGCAGGCAAAACGAGATGGGAAGGGGAAGGAGCAATGAAGGGCTTTGACCTTGTGAAGCGGCTGAGCATTACCACCAGCGCATCAGCAAGAAGGAGTTAGTGAAGGAGAGACAGTTAAACCATGAACCTCCGAGGAAATAGAGCAAAGCACACGGCCAGTTTGAGTCAGCGAGTGATGAGGTAAACCAGAGTGTAGAGTAGTTGAGAGATATAAAAAACTGTGGAAGACAAACGGTAGAATCAGAGGATCAGGAGTCTGTGAATGACAGCAAAACCGAGGCGCCTAAAATAGACAAAACTAGAACTTTGTCGTTTATATCAGCTGATAAACAAAAGTATCCCGAACAACTCATTGCTTCAAAGACCACTCCAGAATACGTCCCAATAATACCATATCGGAAAAGGCTGCAGAAGAAGAATCAAGAGAGCCAGTTTAAACGATTCCGTAAAGTGCTTAAGTAGATGCACATCAACATCCCATTCGTGCAAGCGTTAGAACAAATGCCCACTTATGTAAAAATTTTTAAACATGTCCTCACGAAGAAGCGCATGTTAGGAGAGTTTGAAACTGTTTGTTTAACAACGGAGTGCAGCACAATTCTGACCAGCAAGATTCCATAAAAAATGAAGGATCCAGTGGTTGAGAATGCTAAAATGAGCTAATTCCCACTCGGATAGTTACTGGTTGGATAATATGCATGGACTATCGGAATCTTAATAAAGCTACAAGAAAGAACCACTTCTTATTGCCTTTCATTGACCAAATGTTGGACAGATTAGCTGGGCAGGAGTATTATTGTTTCTTTGATTGGATAAAGTGACTGCAATCAGAATACTATTGCACCTGAAGACCAATACAAGACAACATTTACATGCCCTTATGAAACTTTTGCATTTAGGAGGATGTCGTTTGGTATGTGCAACGCTCTAGCCACATTCTAGTGCTGTATGATGGCCATCTTCTCGAATCTCATCGAAGTCTTCATGGACGACTTTTCTGTTTTTGGGGCAAGCTTTGCTGAATGTCTATCAAATCTTCGACGGATGCTGCAGCGTTGTGAAGAAACCAACTTAGTGCTCAATTGGGAAAAGTGCCATTTTATGGTATAAAAGGGCATAGTGCTGGGGCACCAAGTTTCCCAAAAAGGATTGGAAGTGGATAAAGCCAAAGTATACGTCATTGAGCAGCTGTTGTCGCCAACTAACATAAATGGAGTCCAAAGCTTCCTAGGCCATGCGGGGTTGTATCGACGATTTATAAAGGATTTTTCTAAACCTGCAAAACCTTTATGTTCTTTGCTAAAAAATGATAGAGTGCTTGATTTTTCTACTAACTCTGTGCAGGCCTTATTTGAATTGAAGTATGCGCTCACCCACATCCCAATTATTCAAGCCCCAGACTGGAAGCTTCCATCAAACTAATGTGCGACGCTAGTGATTTTTTTGTAGGAGCAGTGTTCGCGCAAAAAAGAGATAAAGTGTTACATCCAATCTATTATGCCAGCAAGACACTGATAAAGGCTCGAGTTAATTATACCACTATATAGAAAGAATTACTTGTGGTGATATTTGCTTATTAGAAGTTTATAGTCTACATGATGGGAGTGAAAGTAATAGTTCACACTGATCATGCCGCGTTGAAATATTTGCTGACCAGGAAAGATGCCAAGCCGAGGTTGATTAGGTGGCTTCTAATTCTACAGGAATTTGATGTGGAAATTAAAGATAAAAAGGGCTCTCAGAATTTGGTGGCTAACCACTTATCAAGAATTGTCGGAGCAGACTAAGGTAAGGAAGTTTTAGCCATCAACGATAGTTTTCCAAATGAGCAACTACTAGCCTTGTCTCATAAAGATGCCGAGGAAGAACCTTGGTTTGCGGATATTGCGAATTTTTAGCAGTATGAATACACCCAGAAGGATGGAAAAAGCAACAGTTGAAGCAGTTTTTCCGTGAATGTAGATTTTACTATTGGGAAGACACCTTTCTTGGGCAGGATAATATAATTTGGAAATGTGTCACCTAATCGTAAGTATCCCAGATCTTAAAGATCTGTCACGCTGCTTCTTATGGGGGACATTTCGGTTGACAAAGGACTGCAGCTAGGGTGCTGTAGAGTGGTTGGGGGTTTTGGCCACCCCTACTAACAATGGCAAGGTAGTTTCTCTCTTCTTGCAAAAGTTTATCTTTACTAGATATGGTACACCTAGATGCTTGATTAGTGATGAGGGTACGCACTTTTTAAATAGGGCAGTGAGTAATTTGTTGAAAAAGTATAACATTCATCATAAGATTGCTGCTTCATATCACCCTAAAACTAATGGATTAGCGAAGGTATCAAATGTTGGGTGTGTTGCCCTAAACTCGTAGTTTGTATTTTGTAAAAACAAATGTCTATTTAATAAAGTTTTATTCAATAAATTTGTTGTTGAATCATAGCTTTGCATTGTCCAAAATCCAATAAACTAAACATCTAAGGTTATTTATGATGTAATCGGGACAGTATATATACTGGATATATAGTTGATATACGGGGTATATATTTGATATACCCCTGATATATGAATGGATAATGTCCCGTGAATAACCTAAAGGGTCTATAGTATATGGATAAGGCTGGGTACCTTATCCTGGCAACACTATGGATACGACCCACTTTGTAAAGGTTACAGATGACTAGATCCAGGTCGTTCGTGTAGAGACATGCGAGTGGGGGTATCCTATACAATGAGTTTGTATAAGACCGGACCACGAAATAGGCAATCTTTAGATGTAACACCGTTAACTAATAGGTTGCTATTTCTTAGGATGACCAGGCAACTCATTCTCAATCCTGAATGAGTTATGGACTCCTGCCCGTGAGGGCTCGTTCTTTGATCTGTATGGGTGAGAGTGGCCCGAGTCGCCGACTCAACATTCCTACCATTATGGGGACGAGATCGAGTGGGGAGCTGGGAACATAACTTTAAAAGATGGAATTCACTCCTCCCCGACTTTAGAGGAGTAGATGAGTGTTCCCTTAAATGCTTACTCCGGGACTTGGACAAGGGGCCCCACCCTCTCATTCGACGAGAGGGACTTCCGGTTATTGGTTGGAGCATAACCAGGTTGTTCATTAGAGGAGCAGTGGTGTTTAAGGAGTAAGATTTAACTCAGGGGTAAAACGGTAATTTGACCCAACGTGAGTTACCAACACTCGTGAAGGATTGACTCGTCATTAATGGTCGTATATCCATGGACACGAAAACATTATGCAGTGAGAAGAGTGCAACTGCGGGTCTTTAGTGGAATGACCCGTAGTTAACGAATCTAGATTAACTCGGTCAATGAGTTTGACCGATTAATCTTGCATCGTTGGAGCTTCGGATCTGTAGGTCCATTAGGTCCCCTTGCTAGCTCATCACGGGTAAAACGAGGATCAAGTTTTTGGAAGAATTTGAATTGTTCAAAGTACTTAAGGGATTTTATGTATATTGATACATTATAATATATAGTTAATTATAAATTAAAACTATATATTATGAGAGAAATTATTTGAATGAGATTCAAATAAAATTAATATGAATAAGATTCATGTTAAAACTATAGGATAAAAATAATGTGCATAAGATGTACATTAGAACTATAGGTTATACGAGTGAAATGTTGTAGAATATGATTCTATTTTTATGATTAATTATTTATTTGATTAATATATATATATATATATATATATGTTAATTAATTATTAATTGGATTAATAATTAATAATTATTTATTAACTAATATGATCAATTAATAAATTATTTTTATATTTTAATTATTATATATTATATATATATATTAATTTTTTATAAATATATATATATATATATATATATATTATTAATAATAATAATATGTATTATTATAAACTCCCTTGCAAAATTGCAGTGGAGTGGGAAGTTTTGTAATGTGGGGAGTTACCCCACGTCACCCTTCTTCTTCTTCAAATGTTGGAGAATGGGAAGGTTGGGTTTTTTTACAGAACAGAACCAAGAAAAAAAAACCCACCAATTTTCTAAAAAATTCTCTCAATCTCTCCCTTTCTTCGATCAAGGTGCTACCACAAGCACGATCCCGAGACCCAAGAGGATAGCGAGGAAGACGTAATGGTGGTGTTCGTGGGAAACTGTAGAAGAAAAGTTCTTCAAATGTATTTGGTTTCCCCTGTATTTTTCTTCTTTGAAATTCGATTTTGTATCCCAAAAATCAGTAACAAAATTCCGCTTCCGCTCCGGGATTCTAATCCCTTCAATTTGTATCAGAGCCAGGTTTTAGTTCTGATTTTTTGGGATCAAAATCGCTGAGTTTGGTGGGTGATTTCATATTTTCGAAATATGGGTTTGCAGGTTGGAAAATTTCCGATTTTTGGCACTTAGATTGTGTTTTACTTCGTGATTTCATCATGTAAAGGCCCGGTGTATTGGGCATTAAGTTTCTGCATTGTTTCTGTAAGTACGGGTCGCTCGAAAGTTGTTCGTGGCGTCGGATTGGGCGAAAAGTTGCAGAAAATAGCGAAGAAGATGAAGTAGACTACGCAGACAGCGCCATGGCACTGCGGGACAGCGAGGCGCTGTTGCTGCAGCAGCGCCGTGGCACGGCCTTTAGGCACCGAGGCGCTGTCCCGGGTGTTTTTCGACGCGGTTTCGAGGCTCCTGTTCGCGGTTTGATGGGGGATGCAGTCGGTTTTCTTATTTTTTATTATTTCGTTTTCTTAGGGTGCCAAAAAACATTCCAACTTTGCTATTTAATTATTTTATGCATTATGAATGTATATTTTAACTAAAATCATATAGCATATTGTATGCTATATAGTTTTAAAATCCCACCATAGGTTACATGCATAATATGTATGTTTGATATATAGTATGTATGTATGGTCATGCATCATATACTTATAAATGTTATATTGTATGTATGCATGTTTTATTTTCATAATTAATATAAGTGTTGTATTAATTAGATGAAAATAAAGTTGCATTGAGCATGACATTATTTTGGTTAATATAAATGTTATATTAATGTATGCTTACAATGCATGATTATAGTTTTAATTTCTTAAATTTTATAAGAGTTATAAAATGTGGTAGAAAAGAAATTAAAATCTATAATAAAGAATTGCCTGCAAACATAGGGTCTAAGTTAATTAATTTTAAAGGGATTTAAAATTAATCAGACCTTAGGTTATATCTTCTAATGTGATTAGGGGGTAGTCTTTTATTTTGTTTTAACTAGGTTTAAAATGAAATAATAAAAGACTAAATATAAAATGTTGTCTATAAGGGAACCCTGTCTAAGGAAGGTTCTGTCTAGGTTGAGGTATTTAAGCTGACCGTAAGGGAACACCTCTACCTGGGAACCGACCTGGGGATTGAATTAGTCAATATTTTATATACGAGCAATAATGTCGTTGGTTTATTAAAGTGTTTAACGAACTAAAACATTATTGTACAACTTCCGATATAATAGTTATATTTGGCCGACTAAAAATTCACTTAGTTAATTTCACTTAGCCGGGATTTATCTAAGTAATATACCCTAGTCTTAGAATACTAAGTGAGAGCAAAAGAGAATATGTAATATACAGCGTATATATTTGATATACAAAGTATATATAACATACTTTACTCTCTCTCTCACGTTCTCCTTTAAATTCACGCTGTGAGTTCCATGCTCGGCCTCGTGTCGCCCTGGGCGCGGCCTCCCTACGGAAGGTGTTTTCATGGTTCAATATCGAGGTGAATGGAGATAGTGTTCATAGTAAGTGCGAGAAGGACGTGTGACAACACATCCTGCGGTCTCCGCCATTGGTTTGCACCATGAGGTTTCATACATGACCTGCGTGTCGTCCTGGAGCGACCATCCCTACGGAGGGTTCATTGTATGAGAATCAAAACCAAGGCATACTCCAGAAATGGATAGGAGTCTCTTGGGTTTTGCTCCAATATTTTCCTTCCCTACGGCAGGATTATTGCGATGGACCTCTGACGTCCGAAAATGTTGGGTCACACTTACGAGGAGTTGTTAAGTTAGTTAGCAATTTCCTGACCAAATAAACGATGACTAAAATTTATAGGAATAAGAGTTATTCTGGTGTAAAATTTAGTTGAGAATGTCTCAATTCAGTGAAGGAGTACATGTCCGCCCTACGGTGGTTGTTGCTCTAAATCACTGAAGCGTCGTTGCAAAACAATTTTGTTAGGGTACTTAATTTCTTTTGCTAAAATTTTGATTGGGTTTAAAAGGCTAATGCATGAAACAAATATAGATTTGTTTTTACTTTCAGCATGTCTACTTCTATTATTGCACTCTTAGCCGTGCAAAGACTTAATGGCGAAAATTACAAACAATGGAAGTCAAACCCAAACACTATTCTCGTGATAGATGATCTTAAGTTCGTCTTGCAAGAGGATTGTCCTCAAGCTCCTACGCCTAACGCCACTGTGGCGGTGCGCAATGCCTATGACAGGTGGATCAAGGCCAATGACAAGGCCAAGGTCTACATCTTGGCGAGCATATCCGATGTGCTTGCCAAGAAGCATGAGGACACGGTCACCGCTAAGGAGATCATGGACTCGCTGCAGAGCATGTTTGGACAACCGTCCTCACAGGCTCGACATGAAGCCCTTAAGTTCGTTTACAACTCCCGCATGAAGGAGGGCTCCTTAGTGCGAGAACACGTTCTCAACCTGATGGTCCACTTCAACGTTGCTGAGTCTAACGGGGCCGTCATAGACGAGCAAAGTTAGGTCAGCTTCATTCTGGAATCTCTTCCGAAGAGTTTCCTGCCATTCCGCAGCAATGCGGTTATGAATAAGCTGGAGTACACTCTTACCACGCTTCTAAACGAGCTACAGACCTACCGGTCTCTTATGAATGTAAGGAACAAGAAGGGGAGGCAAATGTTGCCACCTCAAAGAGAATCAACAGAGGATCGTCCTCTGGAACCAAGTCTACGCCCTCTTCTTCTGGAAGTAAGACTTTTAAGAAGAAGAAGGCTGCTGGTAAGGGGTCTAAACCTAACTCAGCTGCTGCTGTCCAGAAAGGCAAGGTCAAGGTTGCAGAGAAAGGAAAGTGTTTCCACTGCAATATGGACGAGCATTGGAAGCACAACTGCCCAAAGTACTTGGTCGAAAAGAAGAAAGCCAACGAAGGTAAATGTGATTTACTTGTATTGGAAACATGTTTAGTGGAGAATGATGACTCCGCCTGGATATTGGATTCAGGAGCCACTAATCACGTTTGTTCTTCATTTCGGGGAATTAGTTCCTGGAGGCAGCTTGACGCAGGAGAGATGACTCTCAAGGTCGGAACGGGAGAGGTCGTCTCAGCTATGGCGGTAGGGGAACTCAAGTTGTTTACAAACAATAATATGTATATATTATTAGATAATGTGTACGTTGTTCCTAAAATTAGAAGGAACTTAATTTCAATTTCTTGTTTGTTGGAACAGATGTATTCGATTTCATTTCATTTAAATGAAGCTTTCATTTCAAGAAATGGTGTTAATATTTGTTCAGCTTTACTTGAAAACAACTTGTATGTGCTAAGACCAACCATAACGAAAGCAGTTTTAAATACAGAGTTGTTTAAAAATGCTAGAACTCAAAATAAAAGGCAAAAAGTTTCTCAAAAGGAAGATACCTGTCTTTGGCACTTAAGATTAGGTCACATTAATCTCAATAGGATTGGGAGGTTGGTTAAGAATGACATTCTAAGTGAGTTAGAAGACGATTCTTTACCACCATGTGAGTCTTGTCTTGAAGGCAAGATGACTAAAAGACCTTTTAGTGGAAAAGGTTATAGAGCCAAAGAACCCTTAGAACTTATACATTCAGACCTTTGTGGTCAGATGAATGCTAAAGCTCGAGGAGGGTATGAATACTTCATCTCTTTTATCGATGATTATTCAAGGTATGGTTATTTATACCTAATGCAACATAAGTCTGAAGCCCTTGAAAAGTTCAAGGAGTACAAGACTGAAGTTGAAAATCAATTAGGTAAAACCATTAAAACACTTCAATCAGATCGGGGTGGAGAGTATATCGACTTGAGATTCCAGGACTATATGATAGAACATGGAATCACATCCCAACTCTCAGCCCCTGGTACACCTCAACAAAACGGTGTATCAGAAAGGAGCAACAGAACCCTGTTGGACATGGTTCAATCAATGATGAGTTATGCTCAGTTGCACAACTCGTTTTGGGGTTATGCAGTGGAGACTGCATTTTATATTTTGAACGTAGTTCCATCAAAGAGTGTTTGTGAAACACCCTTTGAGCTATGGAAGGGTCGTACTCCTAGTTTACGTCACTTTCGCATTTGGGGATGCCGGGCACACATGCTCATGACTAACCCGAAGAAACTGGAACCTCGTTCAAAAGTATGCCTATTCGTAGGTTACCCTAAAGAGACGAGAGGTGGTCTCTTCTTCGATCATAAAGAAAACAGAGTGTTTGTATCGACAAATGCTACTTTCTTAGAAGAAGGCCATGTTCGAGATCATAAACCACGGAGTAAGGTAGTAATTAACGAGATTTCCGAAGAGGCTACAAACACGTCAACAAGAGTTGTTGATCAAACCGGCGCTACAACAAGAGTTGTTAATGAAGCCAGTACATTGCGTCAGTCACATCCAGCTCAAGTATTGAGGGTGCCTCGACGTAGTGGGAGGATTCTGTCACAACCTGACCGCTACGTGGGTTTAATTGAAACTCAAGTTGTCATACCTGATGACGGCGTCAAGGATCTATTGACCTATAAGAAGGCAATGGAAGATACTGACAAGGAGAAATGGGTCAAAGCAATGGACCTGGAAATGGAGTCGATGTACTTCAATTCCGTTTGGGAACTTGTAGATCAACCTGACGGGGTAAAACCCATAGGGTGCAAATGGATCTACAAGCGAAAACGAGACGCCGAAGGAATGGTACAGACCTATAAGGTGAGACTTGTGGCAAAAGGCTACACCCAAAGCGAAGGGGTAGACTATGAAGAAACTTTCTCCTCTATAGCTATGCTTAAGTCTATTAGAATACTTTTGTCAATTGACACATATTATTACTATGAGATATGGCAAATGGACGTCAAGACTGCTTTTCTGAATGGCAATCTTGAAGAAAGTATTTATATGTCTCAACTCGAAGGGTTCATAGAACAAGGCCAAGAGCAAAAGGTTTGCAAGCTTAAACGGTCCATATGTAGACTAAAACAAGCATCTCGATCTTGGAACATAAGGTTCGATACTGCGATCAAATCTTATGGTTTTGATCAAAACTTTGATGAGCCTTGTGTATACAAGAAGATCGTCAACAACACCATAGCCTTCTTAGTGTTGTATGTGGATGATATTCTACTCATTGGGAATGATGTAGGATACCTTACTGACATAAAGAAGTGGCTAGCGACTGAGTTCTAAATGAAGGATTTGGGAGAAACTCAGTATGTTCTTGGCATCAAAATTCAAAGGGATCACAAGAACAAAACGTTAGCTCTGTCTCAAGCAACTTATATCGACAAGATGCTTGCTCGATATTCGATGCAGAATTCCAAGAAAGGTTTATTACCCTTCAGGCATGGAATTCATCTGTCTAAGGAGCAGTGTCCTAAGACACCTCAAGAAGTTGAGGATATGAGACGTATACCCTATGCTTCAACAGTGGGCGGCCTGATGTACGCTATGCTGTGCACTAGGCCTGACATTTGCTATGCGGTAGGGATAGTCAGTAGGTACAATCCAACCCAGGATATGATCACTGGATTGCTGTTAAAGGAATCCTCAAGTATCTACGGAGAACGAGGGATTACAAGCTCGTGTATGGCGCTAAGGATTTGATCTTTACAGAATACACTGACTCTGACTTCAAAACAGACAAAGATTCAAGGAAATCCACGTCGTGGTCAGTATTCACTCTTAACGGAGGAGCGGTAGTTTGGCGAAGCATCGAACAAGGATGCATCGCAGACTCCACCATGGAGGCTGGATATGTTGCGGCTTGTGAAGCAGCAAAAGAGGCGGTTTGGCTTAGAAAGTTCTTGACAGATTTGGAAGTCGTTCCAAACATGAACTTGCCCATCACACTTTATTGTTATAACAGTGGTGCTGTGGCAAATTCTAAAGAACCACGAAGCCATAAGAGAGCAAAACACATCGAAAGGAAGTACCACCTTATAGGGGAGATAGTGTAGCGAGGAGATGTGATTGTCACAAAAATCGCTACAGAGCACAATATTGCTGATCCCTTTACGAATGCACTCACGGCTAAAGTGTTTGAGGGCCATCTAGAAAGTGTAGGTTTACGAGCATTGTACAGTTAGTCTAGGGCAAGTGGGAGAAATGTAATGGGTATAGTGTATGCCCTAGTTTATTGTATTTTCCCTTTGCTTTATGATAATGTACACCCCACTCGAGTTTAGTTCAAGTGGGAGTTTGTTGGGTGTGTCGCCCTAAACTCGTAGTTTGTATTTTGTAAAAACAAAAGTCTATTTAATAAAGTTTTATTCAATAAATTTGTTATTGAATCATAGCCTTGCATTGTCCAAAATCCAATAAACTAAACATCCAAGGCTATTTATGATGTAATCGGGACAGTATATATACTGGGTATATAGTTGATCTATGGGGTATATATTTGATATACCCCTGATATATGAATGGATAATGTCCCGTGAACAACCTAATGGGTCTATAGTATATGGATAAGGCTGGGTACCTTATTCTGGAAACACTATGGATACGGCCCACTCTGTAAAAGTTACAGACGACTCGATCCAGGTCGTTCGTGTGGAGACATGCGAGTGAGGGTATCCTATACAATGAGTTCGTATAAGACCGGACCACGAAATAGGCAATCTTTAGATGTAACACCATTAACTTATAGGTTGCTATTTCTTAGGATGACCAGGCAACTCATTCTCAATCCTGAGTGAGTTATGGACTCCTGGCCGTGAGGGCTCGTCCTTTGATTTGTATGGGTGAGAGTGGCCTGAGTGTCCGACTCAACATTCCTACCATTTTGGGGACGAGACCGAGTGGGGAGCTGGGAACATAACTTCACAAGATGGAATTCACTCCTCCCCGACTTTAAGGGAGTACATGAGTGTTCCCTTAAATGCTGACTCCGGAACTTAAACAAGGGGCCCCACCCTCTCATTGGACGAGAGGGACTTCCGGTTATTGGTTAGACCATAACCGGGTTGTTCATTAGAGGAGCAGTGATGTTTAAGGAGTAAGATTTAACTCAGGGGTAAAACGGTAATTTGACCCAACGTGAGTTACCAACACTCGTGAAGGATTGACTCGTCATTAATGGTCGTATATCCATGGACACGAAAACATTATGCAGTGAGAAGAGTGCAACTGCGGGTCTTTAATGGAATGACCCGTAGTTAACGAATCTAGATTAACGCGGTCAATGAGTTTGACCGATTAATCTTGCATCGTTGGAGCTTCGGATCTGTAGGTCCATTAGGTCCCCTTGCTAGCTCATAACGGGTAAAACGAGGATCAAGTTTTTGGAAGAATTTGAATTGTTCAAATTACTTAAGGGATTATATGTATATTGATACATTATAATATATAGTTAATTATAAATTAAAACTATATATTATGAGAGAAATTATTTGAATGAGATTCAAATAAAATTAATATGAATAAGATTCATGTTAAAACTATAGGATAAAAATAATGTGCATAAGATGTACATTAGAACTATAGGTTATACGAGAGAAATGTTATAGAATATGATTCTATTTTTATGATAAATAATTAAGTGTTAATTATTTATTTGATTAATATATATATATATATATGTTAATTAATTATTAATTGGATTAATAATTAATAATTATTTATTAATTAATATGATCAATTAATAAATTATTTTTATATTTTAATTCTTATATATATATATTATATATATATATATTAATTATTTATAAATAAATATATATATATTAATTATTTATAAATATATATATATATATTATTAATAATAATAATATGTATTATTATTAAACTCCCCTGCAAAATTGCAGGGGAGTGGGAAGTTTTGTGATGTGGGGAGTTACCCCACGTCACCCTTCTTCTTCTTCAAATGTTGGAGAATGGGAAGGTTGAGTTTTTTTACAGAACAGAACCAAGAAAAAAAAACCCACCAATTCTCTCAAAAATTCTCTTAATCTCTCCCTCTCTTCGATCAAGGTGCTACCACAAGCACGATCCCGAGACCCAAGAGGATAGCAAGGAAGACGTAGTGGTGGTGTTCGTGGGAAACCGTAGAAGAAAAGTTCTTCAAATGTATTTGGTTTCCCCTGTATTTTTCTTCTTTGAAATTCGATTTTGTATCCCGAAAATCAGCAACGAAATTCCGCTTCCGCTCCGGGATTCTGATCCCTTCATCAAATAGGGCAATCAAGTCAATTTTATAGAAGGCTGTGAATGTGAATAGGAAGGACTGGGCTAACTCCAGGTTAAAGTCGTTTCCAGGTAAGCTTAACTCTAGATGGTTGCGCCCATTCACAGTTGAACATGTTTATCCACATGGAGAGGTGGATTTAAGGGGCTCCAAAGGTAATATCTTTAAGGTAAATGGGCATCGGGTCAAGAAATATTATGATGAGTATATTGACAGAGGTAAAACCTATGAATTACTGAAAGACCTGTGAAAAAAGAGTGGAAACAGTCCCTCGGACAGTTTGGGGGTGTTTTTATGTAAAATATTTTTTTCTTCTTTATGCTAAATTTTTACATTTTCTTTAGGGTTTTTTTTGTGTAGATTCTTAATCTAATTTTTGTTTTTACATTTTATCTGTGCAGGATCAAGATCCGACCCTCCCAGGCGCAATTAAAGATGACAAAAATCGATATTTGAGTTATAGATTATGGCTTTCGTCGGCTTTATGTGGGTTATGTTTAAATGGGCTCTAGGTTGTTAGGCGCAATTCAAGACAACAAAAATCGATATTTGAGTTATAGATTATGCCTTTCGTGGGCTTTATGTGGGTTATGTTTAAATGGGCTCTTGGTTGTTTTTAAATCGAAAAGAGGCCCAATTTTAAATCAAATTATGTTTTTAATATGTTTTAAAAACATTGAACAAAAAGCCCAAGGATTTCAAATTCCCCCATTCACAATTTTCACCAACATTTCCTCACTTGTTTTCAAATCTTCTGTCAAGAAATCTCAAAGAATCTCAAAGTCTCTCTCATCTCTCTCTTTTTCGACACACTTAGGGTTTATTTGAGGGATTTTTGTTGTTGATCGTGAAGCAAGCTCAAGAACCATGGAAGGGTCTTCTTCCTCCAAGCCACATGTCAAAGAGTAGGAGAAGAAGAAAGTGTTATTGCCTCCACCAACTAAATCGGGTATGATTCCTCGAACCTCCTAGGATTTCTCATGAAAAGCTAGTTTTTTATCATAGGGAACAAAGAAGAAAATATGAGGAAGCTATAAGAATGAACCCTAGAAGAAATTTATCCATTGCTGGTACAAATTTTGAAAAAATTAATATGGAAACTAATGATGCTAAGGTTAATAAATAGGGTCATAGTGAGAAGAAATTAAGAGGAGCTAGTAAAGCCTATCTTCGAAAAAATCAATATTTAAAGGAAAAATGTGTTGTTTTATATGAGGAAATTGCTAAACTTCATGAGAGAGCGGAGATGTTCAGTAAAAAGATGGAAATTAGGGATAAAGAGAATGAGAGAGTTTATGCTAAAATTGAGCAACTAAACATAAAATCGCAAGAATTCATTGAAAACTCGAAGAAAGTGAGTGAGGAGATTAGTGAACATCTCCTAATTAGTGTTGCTATGAATGTTGAAGGTCAAGAACAGGTTAGTGGAGACTCAGAACGAGACACGGAGCCCTTGGAGCATTCAGATTCGGGCACAGTCAAAATTCAGTGCCAAATTGCATTTGGCACAATTTTGGATGAGACTCCACCGGCCACTCTACAAGGTATTTTGTCTCAATCTTTTACAGATCCTATCTTGACTAAAAAGCCCCTACCTTTTTCTGATATAGAACAGGAAAGGACAACGTCGAAAATTGCCGAAATTTTGGTAGCGTTGAATGAAGTAAGGGGAGAGGATCCATTGGAGGATGATGGAAATAGTGGGGCTGCACAAAGACAATTGAATGTTAATGGAGAGGATGAAGATCTTGGAGAATTACCCCAAGTTGTGCCTGAAGATGAGTTTGAAGAGGAGGAAGACAATGATAATGTCACTCAATATGAAGTGAGAGTCCGAACTCCGGTGAACGAATCTCAGCAAGATGATGATGAGCCCTCTATACAAGAGCAAGAAGGAACATTCGGTCCTGTGGATGTCCCTAGTGAGGTCATGGAGGAATCATCTTCCTCTTCTTCACAAGGTAAGACCCTTTCTTTATCGAGTTTGAATGTTTCTGACCAAAATTTTGTTGCTAGTGCAGAGACTTCAGATGAGGTGGTGAGCTTGACCGAAGTGGGGAAGAAACACAAAAAAGAAGAAAGTGGCAGAATTTGCGCCTAGGGCAATTTCTAGGCCTAAGACCCGAGCCGATGTAACACGCTTGGCTACCCAAAAAGAGGTCGAGGCTGGTCCATCTAAAAAAGCCAAGAGGGCTAGGGTGCCTAGAGGGGCAGAAGAGCCATTTGAGGAGGCCAACAAAGAGGAGCCCGATTCTACCGAACAAACACCATCAAGAGTAAAAAGGGTGAGATTGGAGGTGCGAACGCCCAACTTCACAGCACGTGAAATCCTACTTGAGAGGGAGCTTTGATGAAGCACAAGAGCCCGTGCCAGAATATGTTAGGAGGAGGCTTGCGGAGAATGGTTGGGAGTCGTTGTTTGCCCCAACTACGCGGGTATCAATCAATCCCAACCGAGGGGATGTAGTGAGAGTAATAAAGTAGTAAAATTCTCACCTTCCATTATTAACACTCACTATGGTTTGTTGGATGTCTTTAATGCCATAGGTAACGAGATTTTGGTGCACCCATCGGACGAACAAGTGGAGGACGCACGTAGGCTTATTTGTAGACCACACATAACATGGATCGTTTCAACCACGGGGAAGCTTTCCTTAAAGCGCCTTGACATCAATGAGCAAGTGACAGTTTGGATATATGTGGTAAAGAACCGGTTGATCCCCATTTCTCACGATTCTTCTATTAAGTGAAATAGGGCGATGATGGTGTACATCCTCATGAAAGGCATTGAATTCAACTTTGGGGAGTCATAAGGTACGAGTACGGAGTTGCTCCGAGAAAATGGTAGGTCCTCTTGTTTTTCGTGGACTAATAACTGAGTTATGCTTGCAGGCGGGAGTATATATTATAATTATTATATACATATGATGCATGATCATGCTTAAACTGATGTGAGATTTTAAAACTATATGGCATACTTTACGCAACATATAATTCGTAAAATAATTACATTTATAATGCAATAAAATAAATACACTACAACAATTGTCACCTTCAATGTCAGATAGTCATTTATAAACAATGTCAGTTGACTAAATGATATCGGTTTTATGGTGAGGTGTCTTATTTTCCAGAAATTTTATATTTGATGTCGGTTTATAATCGAAATTAAAACGTTCCAATTAATATCTGTTGAAAAACGTCATGGTAATAAAAGAAAAATAGGCACGCACTTTCGTTTAAATAATGACGTAATTTGGGAATTGAAGAACGGCGTCCTTTGCATTTTAATTTATAACTAACATTAAATATGTTATACAATGTCGGTTCAAAACCGACATTAAAATTAATTTTGGTTTATAAATTAATGTCAAAAAAATAAATAAACGAAAACTGAGAAGGTGTAGACTATGATGTCGGTTTGGGAAATAAAAAATAAAAAAGGACTGGGAGCTTTAAAACAAAAGAGAGCTAAATAAAATTTCGTTACCCTGGTTTCTCTCGTCCGCCGTTCTTCAACTCTCCCAAACAAATGTAACCATGTCGTGCAATTTAGGTTCTCTCGCTCCGTCGTTTGTGCTCATGTACGGGAGTCACTAGTCCAGGCCAACACACCGACTCATAAGTAATTGGAATTCGATATTGAAGGCGCTGAGTTGCTGTATGAAATTCGGTTGGTTGGTACCGACAAGTGCATGACGGTGGAGAGTAGGCTCGACGGCAAGGGTGTGCAGGATCTGGCTCGAGCGATGAAGGCTTTTTCCGCCGAAAGGGTGGGATAGTTTGGTTTTGTATGGGATTGTTTGACATATTTGATTTTCATCAATTTCTGATATCGTCCTTTTCTTTCCCTCGTTTTTAGGCTAGGGTTTTTATTTGCATTTTGTTATGTAGGTGGTACAGGAATCTCTACAGCCAAGGCTATGGAGTGAACATGGCAGCACTCAGCACGACTCTCTTCAACAATCGCTTTAGTTGCAACGATTGCTTCAGATCAAGTACGCGAACAATCCCAAATGGTGCCACCGATTCTATTCATCCAATTTTGCTCATCGGAATGGCAATCATCTCACTTTCCCTTTCTTCCATTTGCGTCTTACTCTTTATACTTGTTATTTCTAAGTGAATGTTTTATTCAATGATAAAGACTACAAATTTGTGTATTTGTAGTGGTATGTGTTATAATTTGTCTTTTAATCATCATGGTGGCACTCTTAAAGTCTTATGTTTGCTTCTATATTCAGCTCATGTCACCATCATTTTTTATGCTATAATTTGAAACATAGATTGTAATATCTACATAATCGTTCTTCTGTAACTTGTGGTGCAATAAGTTTTCAAGTTTATTAAAAATTTTAATTCACAACAACATTGGACTTCTTCTGGGATGGCTACAATATTGCAGACTGCAATGAATACTGCTCCATCGGATAGGCGGAAACAAACACCTTGGATTGTATATGTGTATTTTTCTGTGGCACTACAAGGGTTAGAAATTGCATGATGTTTTACGTGATTTCATTTATATCAAAATTGTCTTATTCATTTTCTATCTTCATTCCTTTTTTGGTTAATTGTGATTTTAGATATTTACATTTTACCTCCCTTCTGTATAGCTAAGTAGACCCGTTTTTGGCCTCCTATGATACAATTAAATTAATATAAACTAATTTATATTAATCCAGAAAAAAAGAACGACTACGGAGCCTTGAACACACGAACGACCACGTCGGGATCACTGGGACAGCACCGCGACGCTATGGTGCAACGTCGCACGGTGCTTTGCTGAACAATACCGCAGCGCCATGGCGCTCCGACGCGGGCTTGTTGCTCCGTTTTCTGCTCCAGCATCGAAAAACCTCCAAATTCATCAAAAAAGCAGTCCTCCTTCGCAGTAACTCTTTCCCACGAACAACCCGAACTGTACAAACTCTATTTACAACAAAATGTCCAAAACAAGGGGCCCTTACATTGATCATATCAACATGAATTGTAAATCTGAATGCTAAAAAACCGAAACTGTCTACTATCAAGCCAACATACATTAAATGCATAAAATTAACCCACCAAAAACCAGTACCATTTTGTCCTCAAGAAATTGAATCACGATTTGGCTCTGATACGAATTGAAGGGATCGAATCCCCAGTGGAAGCAGTTGAAGGCCTATGATTTGACTCGATTTAGAAACATTACATAACCGGTTTTAAAAATAGAACCTATTCTATTATTAAACAAAGGTTAAGCCTCACGGGAGGAAGATAACTTACATTTGAAGACTGTTGGAGATTCTTCTTCCTCGAACTTGGATTTTGATTTGGCACATACAAACGAACACAATCGCACGATCGATAGAACACCGCCACTAAGTTTCCTTGCTTTGATTCTAGCCATAAAAATCAGGTTGTGGGATCCTCCTTGGAAAGAAAAACGAAAGGGAACTTCTTGATTTTTGCAAGATTATGAGAGATTGTTATTTGGAGTATGATTTTTACTAGAGAAAAACCAACACTAAAACACATAACTCGTGTGTTTTTTTAACAACAACAGGGAGGAGAAAGGAGAGGGAGTAACCTCCCACTCGCCCACCTCACCACTTCCAAAATGTTGGGGAGTGGTAGTTTTGTTAATTATGTTTTTTAACATAATTAATATATATATATATATATATATAATTTAAAAAATCAATTAAATTGAATAATTAATTAAATTAAAACTATTTTAATCTAATTAATAAATAATTAACTATTGAGTAATTAATTAATTAAATCATATTTAATTAAATCAAATGATATTTGAATCATATTCAAAATATACATTTTCCTCGTAACATATAATATTTGATATGAATCTAATTCATATTAAACTTCAACCTATAATATTTAATATGAATCCAATCCACATTAAACTTTAATCTATAGTTTCAATATGAATCCAATTCATATTATAATATGATAATATGTAGTTTTATAATGTATCATCATACATTATATTAAATTGTGTCATAAATAATTAATTCAAATTCCCTTTAATTAAATTTGAACAATTCAAATTCTTTTAATTAAATTTGAACAATTCAAATTCTTTCAAATAATAAAGGTTCTTAATTATCCTTTACAAGCTAGCAAGGGGACCTATAGACCCGTAGATTAGAAGCTCTCATATTACGAGATTAATTGGTTAAATTCATTAACCACCTTAATCAGCATACGTTAACTAAGAGTTACTTCACTAAAAACCCGCAGCTGCACTCTTCTCACTATAAAATCTTTCATTCCTTGAGGAGTGTTCATAACCACAAATGGATCAAGTTACCGTTTTACCCCTTTGTTACGTCTTGCTCCTTCAATACCACTGCTCCTCTAATGAACAACCGGGTTATGGTCCGAACAATAACCCAAAGTTCCTATTGAGCCAGTGAGATTATAACGCTCTATAATTTCACTATAATATCAAGGTAATGTTAACATATTACATATTCACCACTTTCCATTATGGGAAACATAAAGTGTAATGCCCCAGAAATTTCAACATGTAATTTCGAGGTAATGCTATCACATTCCCTGTTCAGCCCCTCTTCAAAAAGAAGACATAAAGCAACAATTGTAAAGACAAACATGTGGGTTCGTACTTCAACCAATTCTTAAAGAACACCTGTCTGCCTGAGTGGCTAGTAAGTCCATTAAGAGAAAACAACATTCAATTTGTCCAACAAACCCAAAATACACAAGAGACTCAAATAAGTAAAACAACGGTTCATCTGGAAAATCGCTCAGCTCGTCAAAACAACAATATCTAGTTCACCACTAACAACAAGTCCCTAATGCTCCCAACAATGAAACTATAATTCAACTATCCTAGACAAAAGGACACAGCTAGTGGTCCTCCCTCGGTCAAGCCTCCTCTACGTCATCACCACGGTCAAGGGTTCTGTTTACACATGAAACAATTAATGTAGAGGGGGGGGGGGGTGAGTATATAAAAGACTTCGTAAGTAGCCTTCACTAACTATTCACAAATCAACATGCTCGTAATCACAGCAAACATCAAACACAATAACCATACAATCAAGCATCGAGAGGTCGTAACGGTAAATTAACATACACACATCAGCATCCAAAAATCAAGACTCTCTTGACTTCGACCACACGACCCGCTAGTCTCTAACTCCCTCGAGTTGCTTCTCACCCATCACTCTATGTTAGTACTCCAAGTCTAACACTTTGAGTGGTATCGACCCTTGACATTTATCCCTAAGACTCCGACATCCCTCTACAGAAGCTTGGCGTTCGACCTTGCCATTTATCCCCAAGACCTTGAACTATTGCTCATAACCATCACACTATGTTAGTCCTCCAAGTCTAACTTTTCGAGTCGTATTGGCCCTTGACATTTATCCCCAAGACCCCGACACTCCTCTATTGAAGCTTCGTGTTCGACCTTGCCATTTATCCCCAAGGTTTCGAACTGTGCATCAGCCTTGACATTTATTCCCAAGGTTCCGACTACTACTCAGCATATTGGTCCTTGACTGCCACCACGTCAAGACGCAATACTCCGCATCAGAAAAAAGTCATCATGCCGACCCTCGACCTTTTGTACCCGAAGCCTCGACACTTCCTCTACCAAAACTGGCCCATCGACCCCCGACCTTTTGTACCTAAAGCCTCGATTCCACAGTAGTGACGTAATAATACGCAATACCACATGCCAGTCCCTATCCCATCCTGGACTAAAGTACTACACTTCAACCAAACAGCCTCAACGTTTTTCCACACCAAGCCATTCTACAGGACATCAATGCATCACAATCCCATGGACACACAACTTGACATTGTTCAGCATATCCCCACCATATCGTACCCCAAACAATAATAGTTCGAGCCAAGCGATAACATGCATTTTATAGTCACAGACCTCAACAATAAATTCCTAGTAGTTTCTACACCATACGATATACCAAAGTAATAGTACTTGTGGTCCAGAATGTTCTTACAAGTAGAACTATGACAAGAAAGCCAACCAATCCATACCAACATTTTCCCACACTTTATACTATGCACAATACAACGAGAGTGTCCAAACATATCATAAAAATAAGTTTAAGCACCTTATATCACGAAGAACCACGTCATGAGAGTTAAAACATATCACAAACAAAATTTCAGCAAACAATATCATGAATAAACCACATCAAGCATGTCCCAACATTTCATAACAAATCTTCCTGCACGTAAAATCATGAGAAAATCACGTCGCTTAATCTCAAACAATCCTTCAACAAAAATGCAACCCATCAATAACATCTATAAGTTCTCGAAACATGACCTATCATTTTTACATACATAAAGTTGCACAAATATAATAAAGTTCATCAAGAAATCATTTCAATGGCACCCATTATGCACAAACCTGCCCCTTGGTGCTACTTACACACTGCTAGCTCCTAAATCTTGTGTTGATTCAACACCTAACCATCAACAGACAAACAACAATAATTAAAACAAAAATTCCAGCCATTAAAATCCATTCTAACGGGTCTTGAAACGTCCATTACTGCAAAATCGACTTCGTTTAGATGCGGGTAACTCAGACCTAGCTCGAATGGATGCGGGTTGCGTATATCGAGCTTCGAACAATTATGGGTAGATGTGGAATGCCACAAAATGTTGCTGTTAGCATTTTGGCATCATGAAAAACTCACCAACTGATACCAACAACGTTGTGCCCCGCGAGGAACCCGCGCCCGGTGTTGCCGACCACCACGAAAAATTGAACTCGAATACGAGGGACCTGTGCCACCGAAGAACGCCCGGAAACCCCGTCAATTGCAGTAGAACCATCGTCTGCTGCTGCTCGAAGCCGAGTCACCTGCTGCCGTTCGCCAGAAGTGACACGCCGCTACGGATGGAGGTCGCCGGTCATTGGAGTCTATGTCAGGGAGAGGTGGGGCGACTAGGTATCGACGAGGAAGGAAAAAAAACATAGAGGGGGGGGGGGGTTGGTGGTTCACGAATAGAAGGGGAAATAAGGGTGTTAGGACTTCCTCTTCTTTTCTTCTTTGTTTTGAATAGAAAGCCCACTTACCCAATTCTTATAAAACAAAAAACAAAGCCATGGACTAAAAGATTAGAACTCTAGTTTCCAACATCCTTAAACTTAAGTATCTCCAATAATAGAATTAAACAATCAGCGCAATGGCCCAGGACAATTGCCATAGAAAACAAACTCTTTGTTAAACAATAAATAAATAAATACATAAAAGCAAATAAACTCACAACAAACACCGGAGCAGCTTAAAATAAAATGAAATAGAACAATTAAAGTAAATTAAAATAATTTATAAGAAAAAACCACGAGACTCGAGGTTAATCCAACCTGAGTAACGCAGGGCGTTACAAAGATGGTGGCGCCCCTTGTTCAAGTCCGGGAGTTAGCATTTAAGAGAACACTCATTTACTCTCTTAAAGTCAAGGAGGAATGACTTTCATCTCGTGAAGCTATGTTCCCAGCTCCCCACTCGATCTCTTCCCCAAAATGGCAGGAGTGTTGAGTCGGCGACTCGGGCCACTCTCGCTCATACACATCAAAGAACGTGCCGTCACGGAAAGAAGTCCATAACTCACTTAAGATTGAGAATGAGTTGTCTTGTCATCCTATGAAATAGCAATCTATTAGTCAACGGCATTACATCCAAAGATTGGCTATTTTGTGGTCCGATTTTATACAAACTCATTGTATAGGATACCCCCACTCTCATGTCTCCACACGAGTGATCTCGATCGGGTCGTTTGTAACATTTACAAAGTGGGTTGTATCCATAGTGTTGCCAGGATAAGGTACCCAACCCTATCCATATACTATAGACCCTTTAGGTTATTCCTGGGATATTATCTACTTGTATATCGAGCATATATCAAATATATACCCAGTATATATACTGTCTCAGTTAGATGATAATAATCATGGATGTTTAGTTTATTGGATTTAAAAAACGCAATGCTATGAATTCAACAACAAATTGATTGAACATAGTTTTATTGAATATAATTTTCTTTACATAAATACAAACTATGAGTTTAGGGCAACAGATCCAACACCATTCACTTGCCCTATACACTTAACATTTGCACAACCAACTTGGGCTTCTTCAACTATGAGATACTAGCCCTTCATCCTGAACATGCAGCATCTTTTTGCTAATGGATGCGGGCTAATGGCCCTCATTTTCTTTTTTTCTTTTTTTTTAGGGCTGAATTACATTATTAGAAAGATTCATAGTTGTATAATATAGACCTTCCAAAGGCTCTAGGAAATTAATGCTCACTCCCCCAAACTTAGAAGAATGCATTGTCCTCAATGCAGTTAAGGACAACATACTAAAATGTTGCAGCACTCCCCCAAACTTAAAGCGAAACTAGTATAAGATGTACAATGATGTCGCTAAGAGGATAGTTGAATATGTAGGGGACAATCTGCTAAATGCTATGGAGATTGGGCTTCTTCAACTATGAGATACTAGCCCTTCATCCTGAACATGCAACATCTTTTTGCTAATGGATGCGGCCTAATAGCCCTCATTTTCTTTTTTTCTTTTTTTTAGGGCTGAATTACATTATTAGAAAGATTCATAGTTGTATAATATAGACCTTCCAAAGGCTCTAGGAAATTAATGCTCACTCCCCCAAACTTAGAAGAATGCATTGTCCTCAATGCAGTTAAGGACAACATACTAAAATGTTGCAGCACTCCCCCAAACTTAAAGCGAAACTAGTATAAGATGTACAATGATGTCGCTAAGAGGATAGTTGAATATGTAGGGGACAATCTGCTAAATGCTATGGAGATTGGGCTTCTTCAACTATGAGATACTAGCCCTTCATCCTGAACATGCAGCATCTTTTTGCTAATGGATGCGGGCTAATAGCCCTCATTTTCTTTTTTTCTTTTTTTTTTAGGGTTGAATTACATTATTAGAAAGATTCATAGTTGTATAATATAGACCTTCCAAAGGCTCTAGGAAATTAATGCTCACTCCCCCAAACTTAGAAGAATGCATTGTCCTCAATGCAGTTAAGGACAACATACTAAAATGTTGCAGCACTCCCCCAAACTTAAAGCGAAACTAGTATAAGATGTACAATGATGTCGCTAAGAGGATAGTTGAATATGTAGGGGACAATCTGCTAAATGCTATGGAGATTGACAAGAGGTCCAGGCTAGCTAGCAAAGATAAGGCTGACTTTGGATGGGTAGCCATTAAAAATCATCCCTAAAGTCAGATGCTAGGGCATGACAAGTCAAGTCTAATCTAGAGATGGAACAAAACCAAGTCCACAGATATTTAAATACTCCATACTACATATAAAAGATGCTGCTATGCAGACTCTAGCATTAAGAATACTCACAAAGCGAAGGGCATAAGACAAATAAAGGGCACGCAAGACTTCCCATCAGTCCTCCAAATTGGGGGGGGGGGGGATAATGGAAAATAAAGATAAGTAAGGACAAAATTTTAAAATATAGAAATTTAAAACTAAAGGGACAAACTATGCAAATAAAAAGATTAACAACCGGAGGGGGGGGGGGGGTGGGGGTGGGAGTGTGAGCCAAAAAGACACGGACTTCACTTTCGCAATCATGCATAGCTTTCTTCTGAGCTCTCATCCTCCTATCAAGAGTCACCCGCGGACTGATTTTCCTCCTAAGAGCTTCTGGAAGGCTCCAACAAATTCTTAAATACGACAGGTAGGGCATTATATGTTGACGGGGCCTCCTTTATTATGCGCTTTAGGGCGTTAAAATGTCAGCATCTCTTTTCTTTTCTTGGGCGGCAAAAGCGGTGTAGGCTTTTTCCATATGTATTAGTTGCTTCTGGACCTTTGCGAGTTGAGCCATCATGTCGTTAAAGGCACCAGCGGGCAAAGCTCCATGCCTTGTAGGGTATCACGAGAGGGCATTGACCATCTTCCTATGAATTATCTACCCAACATCAATTGATTTGCCTTTCAGAATGCAGGTTAAACAATACCCTTTCCTTCAATACAGAGGAATCATGTGTGGTGGGCATAATTATTCTATTAACAAAGTACAGCCACACATTAGCCTCTGATGTAAGGATACTATATCTGAAGGAACAGGCACCTTACTGCGTAACTTGCCAGGAAGCGCCTTCTCAGTAGCTTGTTGATTTGTCCAGGAGACCAGTCAACCTCCACCTCTAGAACTATCCTACACCCCACACTATCTGGATCAAAGTTCGCATTGAACTTGCAAACTCAGTCCACCAATAAAGGAATGAGGGTTGCATAAAAATATTCCCACTTCTGCAGTTGTGCTCTATCTTTGACAGATTGAGGCATCTCATTAGGTTTGAAGCCTTTCTCTAAGTAGAGGTCACACTTCTCAATTGCCTTGTAGCTCACCTTGGTATCTGGGTCCACAAACTGGTAAAACGTTGCTTGGTGCGGGAGCACCAAATTAATTCTTTCGAAGAACTTGGCGAGGCTGGAATCTGTAAAATAGAAGATGAACTGCGCCGCTTCACCTCAAATGGGAAAACGGTCTTACAAGATTTCTTATTAGGTTGTGAGGGCTTAGGAGTGGTCAGGGCCTTGGACCTCTTTGTAGTGCTGGGAGATGGCAGCAAAGAAGAAGGTCGTTTATGCTGATGGGTACGATAAGTGGATCTGATGGCGGATACGCTTCTGGATGCTCCAGATGGGTGGATTTCCTATACAACCACAGGGTCACTGGGATTGAGGATGGTGGTGATAGGTTGTATGTTGTGAGTAGCAGGAAAAAATGGTTAGGCCAGGTGCTTGTTGGGTGTGTTGCCCTAAACTTGTAGTTTGTATTTTGTAAAAACAAATGTATATTTAATAAAGTTTTATTCAATAAATTTTGTTGTTGAATCATAGCTTTGCATTGTCCGAAATCCAATAAACTAAACATCCAAGGTTATTTATGATGTAATCGGGACAGTATATATACTGGGTATATAGTTGATATACGGGGTATATATTTGATATACCCCTGATATATGAATGGATAATATCCCGTGAATAACCTAAAGCGTTTATAGTATATGGATAAGGCTGGGTACCTTATCCTAGCAACACTATGGATACGGCCCACTATGTAAAGGTTACAGACGACTCGATCCAGGTCGTTCGTGTGGAGACATGCGAGTGGGGGTATTTATACAATGAGTTTGTATAAGACCGGACCACGAAATAGGCAATCTTTAGATGTAACACCGTTAACTAATAGGTTGCTATTTCTTAGGATGACCAGGCAACTCATTCTCAATCCTGAGTGAGTTATGGGCTCCTACCCGTGAAGGCTCTTCTTTTGATCTGTATGGGTGCGAGTGGCCCGAGTCGCCCACTCAACATTCCTACCATTTTGGGGACGAGACCGAGTGGGGAGCTGGGAACATAACTTCACAAGATGAAATTCAGTCCTCCCCGACTTTAGGGGAGTAGATGAGTGTTCCCTTAAATGCTGACTCCGGGACTTGAACAAGGGGCCCCACCCTCTCATTGGCTGAGAGGGACTTCCGGTCATTGGTTTGACCATAACCGGGTTGTTCATTAGAGGAGCAGTGGTGTTTAAGGAGTAAGATGTAACTCAGGGGTAAAACGGTAATTTGACCCAACGTGAGTTACCAACACTCGTGAAGGATTGACTCGTCATTAATGGTCGTATATCCATGGACACGAAAACATTCTGCAGTGAGAAGAGTGCAACTGCGGGTCTTTAGTGGAATGACCCGTAGTTAACGAATCTAGATTAACTCGGTCAATGAGTTTGACCGATTAATCTTGCATCGTTGGAGCTTCAGATCTGTAGGTCCATTAGGTCCTCCTGCTAGCTCATAACGGGTAAAACAAGGATCAAGTTTTTGGAAGAATGTTAATTGCTCAAATTACTTAAGGGATTATATGTATATTGATACATTATAATATATAGTTAATTGTAAATTAAAACTATATATTATGAGAGATATTATTTGAATGAGATTCAAATAAAATTAATATGAATAAGATTCATATTAAAACTATAGGTTAAAAATAATGTGCATAAGATGTACATTAAAACTACAGGTTATACGAGAGAAATGTTTTAGAATATGATTCTAATTTTATAATAAATAATTAAGTGTAATTATTTATGTATATATACATATTTATTAATTATTTATTGGATTAATAATTAATTAATTAATTTGATTAATTAATTATATATATATATATTAATTGTGATATATATATATATATATATATATATATATATATATATATATATTATTAATATTATTAAACTCCCCTGCAAAATTGTAGGGAAGTGGGAGGTTTTGTGACGTGGGGAGTTACCCCACGTCACCCTTATTCTTCTTCTCCAAGTGTTAGAGAATGGAAAGGGAGGTTTTACAGAACAGAAAAAAAAACTCCCATTTTTTTCTCTCAAAATTCTCTCAATCTCTCCCTCTCTTCTATCAAGGTGCTACCACAAGCACGATCCCGAGACCCAAGAGGATAGCGAGGAAGATCCGGTGGTGGTGTTCGAGGGGAACTCACTGAAGAAACGTTCTTCAAAGGTTTGATTTTTCCCCTGTATTTCCTTCTTTCCATTTAGATTTTGTATCGTGAAAATCAGCAACGAAGATCCGCTTTCGCTCCGGGAATCACATCCCTTCAGTGGTGGGGGCAGATCAAGTTGTGAGGAGGGAGGATTACTTAGAGGCATAGAGGACTTCAATGGGCTAGCATCATTAGCAATGGTAGTGGAAGAGGATTTTTTGCTTGGGCTTTTAAGGGTGCGAGGCTAGGGGCAGACAAAGTGACTTTAGGGCTAGAGGCTGGTCGTAGAGGCAGTGGCAACTCAGACTCGAGAGCCCCTTGCTCCGAACTCGTCAGAATTCTAGGCGTTGGGTTTCCTGAACCCTTGAGTTCACTTGGAGGGCTTGTTTGGTGCGCTTCCTTGAACTCGTCACTCAAGCGCTCACTTTCGAAAGGTTGGACCTCGAAAGCCCTTCTATGAGTAGCCTTGTGCTTTAGGAGCGGAATGGCGACGATGGGGCTAGGGTTCTGGTTTGGCACAGGGGAATAGAGTGACTGAGAAATTTAAGTACAGGGAGGCTGGCGAGTGACGGGAGTTGGACAGAGAAAGTGGGGAGAGAATGTGAGGGACGTGGGTCTGAAAAGTGCAATAGTGGGATAAATATGGAGAGAATCTCTCCCACGATTTTTTCCAATTTTAAAATTTCGTCCAAACTCTTCAATTAATTCTCAATATTTTCCTAATCCTCTACACTCCCAAATATTGAAAATGATTACTAACGTCTCTCCAAAATCAATTTCAGTCGTTTCTCCCTGAATTATGCTATGCATGCCTGCCATCCGCGCTGCCAACACATCGAAGGCGTCCACCTGCCCTATTTCTTCGTTACTTGCCTGCATTGTCCATCAAATCGACACTGCTTCCAACTTTCCTTTATTACTTGCTCAGAAAACATGATTTAACTCTGCTGAATCAAAGTTTAAAGTTAAACTAACTCAAAATGAAGTACTTAAAATTAAATGACTAAGGAAAGAAAAAAAAAAGATATTTGAGCATTTAAATGATTAAACCATGATTCCTGCTCCAATTATTCCTTCTTTTTTATGATCATTCAGCTACAAATTGGTGAGGTCCAGTATCTCTCACCAAATGCTCTCCAAAGTAATGCTTCAGCCTCTGATCGTTAACTGTGAATTCTCTTCCCGAATCAACCTCTTGCACTCTAATATCTCCATGAGGAAACATATGTCAGACTAAAAATGGTCTAGACCAACGTGATTTAAGTTTCCAGCTTCAATCTTGAGTTGTAGAAGAGGACTGTTGCCCTTACTCAAAATGCCTCGAGTGGATTTTTGTGTCATGCCACTTCTTTGTCTTCTCCTTGTAAATTTTGGCGTTCTTGTATGCGTCTCGCTTAAACTCCTCAAGCTCTAGCATCTGCAAGCGGTGCATATCTTCTGCTGCATCATAGTCTAGGTTTATCTTCCTTAAGGCCTAAAATGCCTTATGCTCTAACCAAGCGTCAAATGACATGGCTTTCCAAAAACTAGTTTATATGGAGATGTACCTAAGGGAGTTTTAAATGCTGTATAGTTTGCCCATAATACATCATCTAACTTCACGACCCAATCTCTCCTATTGGTGCCTACCTAACACCTTCTACATAATACTTTTTATCTCTCTATTTGAAATTTCAGCTTGCCCATTTGTATGGGGATGATATGTTGTAGAGACTTTATGTCTGATGTTGTACTTCGCCAATAGCGATGCTACAGCCTTGTTGATTAAGTGGGAGCCCTCGTCATTGACCACTTCTCTTGGTGTACCGAACCACGTGAATATATTCTTATGAAAGAACTTCGTTATCACCTTTGCATCACTGGTGGGACAAGCTATAGCTTCAACCGATTTTAACACATATTCAACTACAATAAGTATAAATAGATGTCCATTGGAAAGAGGGAATGGTCCCATAAAATCTATGCCCCATACATCGAACCTATAAGATGTATGTGAGAGGCATTATGACCGTTTGGAGATGTTTCCAACCCTCTGACATTCGTTGCAATGTTGGACTAGATCATATGCATCCTTGAAGATTGTTGGCCAAAAGTATCCACTATGAAACCTGTTTATGCAAAGATGTGCACAACAGTGTGTTCCTGATTGTAGCTCGAACTCGGCCTCCCTACCGACCTGAACCTTTGAGCGGACCTGCACAGAAAGGTGAGCACTCCGACGATCAAGTCAGTATAGGTCGAATTCCAAGTTCAGTGCCAAGCCAGAAATCCTCGTACCTGATCGTGGAGTGAGGTCCTCTACTTATGGGTGGTAGTCCCGCCAATCTCGAGACGGTACACCCGGTAATCCCGGGACCGTCGGTTACGCCCGGTGATCTCGGGACCAACGGTTACGTCCGGTAATCACGCCGCAGACAGTTGCTCACATCGGCCCCTACCGAGCCTCTGGGTAGGTCGGACCTGAGCCAGGTTCACCTCGGCCCTCATACTTAGCTCTCGCCGGCGTTGGTGGCAGCCATCTCGGCTATCCGAGCTAGGCATGACTAATGGGCCATCTTGGAGCACCAATAGGGGTCCTCCACGTGTCCAGGGTACTTAATCCCCAAACATTGGCCCCCTCTCTGTCTGGTCCGATCTCGACCTGGCAGAGAAGTTCATTCGACTTGCTTTGGACACGTGGCGACTTTCTATTCGTGGGAAAATACAACCGTTGCGGAAGATTTATCGTCGGAATATTCAAATATTCCGACGCTTCGGATCTCAGAGAGGATCCTAGCCGCTTGTTGATTACACGTGTACGGTGGGAAATTCCTCCGACAGGCTATAAATACCACCAATCCTTCAGTTCATACCTTACGTTCCTTGAATTCTTGGAGTTCGATCTGAAGGAAGCTTGAACCCTTGGTAGGTCGGTCTCTTCCCTCTTTCTTTCGAACGTAATTGCCATGTCGTCCTCTATTAGTAGCAACCTAGGATCCGAGTTAGCTCGTAGGTTAGAGTCCGAGCTCGAGGAGATAGAAAACTTTAGAATCTCCGATGACGGGGAGGATAGTGACGCCTCCACTTCAGGTCAGGGCTTGGAATACCCTTCTAGGATACCTGAGCACTACCTCGGATCCCTTCGTAGGGGGTTCTCTATCCCTGAGAACATCCTCCTCAGGCTTCCGGAGGAGGGGGAGAGAGCTGACAATCCTCCAGAGGGATGGGTCACTCTCTACTTCAAAATGTTTGAGTACGGCCTCAGACTTCCCCTTCACCCTTTTGTCCAAGAATTTCTCTTCCGGACTGGGTTGGCACCGGCTCAAGTGGCCCCCAATGGGTGGGGTGTCATTTTCGCTTTGGCCATCCTCTTTTGGCTACGAGCTCGGGATAGTGAGGAGGCCGAGCTGTTGGACGTAGACCAGCTCCTCGCGTGCTTCGAGGCGAAAAGGATAGCTAAGAAGTCTGGTCGGTTCTACATGTGCGCAAGAAAAGGCGCAGGCGGTATAGTTAAGGGGCCGACCTCCATCAAGGGATGAGTGAGGAAGTGGTTCTACGCGTCCGGGGAATGGCTCGCAAAGGACGAGTCAGGTCGTTCCTTCTTCGACGTCCCCACTAGGTTTGGGAACCTAGGTACGGAATAGTTCTTACTTTTCGTAAATTTCTCCTGTCATTCAGGTCTAACTCGGATCTTGTCCTCGTGCAGTTTCAATCCGACCAGTTCCCGAGCTTACGCAAGCCTCCTTCGATATGCTGAAATACTACAAGGAGCGCTTTCCGAGGGGTAGGAAGGTCGGAACCCTGGTGACCCACGAACTGCTGCTTGAGTCCGGGCTACTAGATTACAGCCCTACAGTTCGTCCCATTGAATCCTCTAGACCGAACTCTGAACTTGGTATGCCGTGCTTGCCTCCCCCTTTTTCCTCTAACCTTGTGCTGACCCTTGTTTTTATTTTGCAGCCATGGTTTGCGGATTTGCAAGCGGCGTGAAGCGCAAGTCTAAGGGCCGAGCCCATGCTCTTGAGGCTGCCCAGAGTTCGGAACCTGCCAGTCCTGCCGTGGTAGGGCCTGCCTCGGAAGATCCAGCCCCGGTGATCGAGCTGGAGTCTTCTGGGGGTCCCTCGAGGGAGAAGCGCCCCAGGGATCAGACCGAGGCGGTGGACGCCCAGACCGAGGCGGCGGAGGCCCCGCCTTTGGGCGAGAAGGCGAGGGAGGAAGCCCCTCTGAAGCGCAGGAAGAAGAAGAAGGCGATCTCCTCCTCGGAGGTCGGAGCTAGCAGGGTCTTACCTGAAGGCTTTGCTGATCGGGTGGACGATCCTGCGGCCAGGATGGGCAGGACGTCCGACGTGACGGCACGGTTCAGAATTGTGCCGTCAAGTTTCGGGGTGAGGGAGCAGGTGACCCGCATCTTAGCTCCAAGTTTGGACCGCTGCCTGAGGAGGGCGTCCAAATTTGTGAGCGCCCCTGGGTCCGTTCTGCAGAGGAACATCGACTACGCCGCCGAGGTCAGACTAGTGCCCCATTTTTGCTTGATTTCGCTCAACAGGTAGTTCGATCTAACTTTTCCCTTGTACCATTTCGCAGGCGTTCGTTGCTTCCATTCAGTCGGCTCTGGCTGTCAAGGCCGAGCTGGATGGGAGGGAAGTTCTGGCAGCGAGGGAGAAAGAGGAGTTCTCCGCTGCCTTGGAAGCTGCTTCTTCCACCATGAAGGATGAGCTGCTGAAGGCTCAATCTGAGGTGGAGACTTTGAAGGCCGAGGTGGAGTCTCAGGCCGAGCTGCTGAAGAAGGAGGAGGACAGGCGCAAGGCCCAACTCCGAGCTGTCCACGCTATTACCAGGAGCCTGGAGAGGGAGAAGTTCCAGCTCTTGAAGGAAAAGGACGACATGCTCCAGGCGCTCGAAGCGAAAGATAAGGAGTTGGAGCATGCGACTGCCGAGCTGGAGACGGCGAAGGAGCGCCTCAACAATGGAGTCCTACTAGAGGAAGCGTTTAGGCAACATCCTGACTTCGATGGATTTGCCAAAGATTTCTCCTACGCGGGCTTCAAGTTCCTCATGAAGGGCATTGCTTCCGACATGCCCGACCTTCAGATCGATCTCAACGGTCTGAAAAGGAGGTATGCCGAGAAGTGGGCGTCTGGTCCTGGCGGCACCCCTGGCCCCCAAGCATTGGTGGATCAGTATGTCAGGGATCTGGACTCTGACTACTCCGTTCCCGAAGAGGACCAGGTCGGCTCTCCTAAGGAGGGCGCTCCCCCAGCAGGCTCTTAGGCGACCCCCCTTTTCTTCTTCCTCTTTTTTTTGTAAGTGTCAGGGCAGAGCTGCAAGGTCTATAAGCCTTGGCTCTGCTCTTCATTTAATAAAGAGACTCCCATTGGCTTCCACTTTGTTGTTGGCAACCGTTTTTCTTTGCTGCTCCTTTGAACTGCAGCTAACGTCACCTCGCACCTCCTACTTTTGAAGTCGCGCCTTTAATTAACATAATTTGAAAGTTTGAATTTGAATCTCTGTCTAGCATTCAATGCATTGCACCAACTCTGGATTTTTTAACATCGCACTCTTAACTTAAAAACGTTAAAAGGCTAAAATCCCAAGTCCGTAGCTATTCTTCACATCGCTCCTCGTACCCTCAAGTTCGGAGGCTTGACCACTTTGAACTTTTCACATCGCCCCCTTTGCCTTGAAGGATTGAATTTTAAGTTCGCCAGCGGTTCTGACATCGCACCTCGTACCCTTAGGCTTCGAAGGATTGAATTTGAACCAACTGCTGGAATGCGATCGCGTGGGAGTCCGTGTCCCCCATTTAATTTCTTGTCGAACTCGGAAGCATGAAATTAAATCATCACACTTATTCCGATCATGATTCCTTTGGAACAGTCTTTACAGGTGCATTGAAAATCCTTCTGTCATTTCAAGGATAATAACGCTTCAGGTGTTCCGCGTTCCACGGGTGCGCGAGGACGTCTCCTTTCAGATCGGCCAATACGTACGTCCCAGGTCGAATTATGCCCTTGACCTCAAATGGGCCCTCCCAGGTCGGATCAAGGGCACCCACATGGGTTTGGATCCTCCTTAAGACCAGATGTCCGACCTGAAAGGTCCGAGGTCGAACGCGGGCGTTGTAATGTCTGGCCATTCTGCCCTGATATTCCGCCAGGCGTAGCTGGGCCATTGCTCTTCTTTCTTCCAACAAGTCGAGGTTGAGGAGCAGCTCTTCCGCGTTTGCCGTAGGCTCGTAACGCTCGACTCTGTCAGATGGCATGCCGATCTCAACCGGGACTACAGCTTCGGAACCGAAGGCCAGGGAGAACGGGGTCTCACCCGTCGATTCCCTTTGGGTGGTCCGGTACGACCATAGAACCTCTGGTAGCTCCTCGGCCCACCTGCCTTTCTTGGAGTCTAGTCTAAGTTTGATACCTCGCTTGATGATCTTGTTGACCGCCTCCACCTGTCCATTGGCTTGCGGATGTGCGGGGGACGAGCTGAGATGACTTATGCCAAGTTTGCTGCAAAAGTCTTTGAACTTGGCGTTGTCAAACTGCTTCCCATTATCTGTCACTATGGCCTGCGGTATACCAAAGCGACAGATGATATTCGTCCATACGAAGGACGTGACCCTGGACTCCGTTATGTGGGAGAGCGCCTCGGCCTCGGCCCACTTGGTGAAGTAATCCACCGCAACCACAGCGAACTTGGTCTGGCCCTTGCCCAAGGGGAAAGGACCAATGATATCTACCCCCCACTGCGCGAATGGCCACGGGCCGAGATGGGGGTGAGCAGCTCGGGAGGTTGGTGGATTATGGTTCCGTAGCGTTGGCAATTGTCGCAAGTTCTAACGAACTTCTTGGCGTCCTGGCTGAGGGTCGGCCAGTAATATCCTTGTCGGATCACCTTGGCTGACAGCGACCGGGCGCCCGAATGATTGCCGCACACCCCTTCATGGATCTCTCTGAGGACGTACAGGCCCTCTTCAGGGGTTAGGCATCTCAATAGAGGCAGGGAAAAGCCACGTCGGTACAATGCCCCATCTCGAACCACGAACCGAGCTGCCCGCCTTGCCAACTTTCTGCGCTCCTTGGGGTCTTGTGGTGAGTTGCCCTTAATGAAGTCCGCGATCGGGTCCATCCATGAGGATGCTGGAGCGCCGATCTCCACAGATCTGGCTCCGAGATCGAAGGATTATCTAAGATCTCGACGGGGACCGACCTGGCAAGGTCGGTCTCGTACGCCGATGCTAACTTGGCCAAGGCGTCAGCATTAGAATTTTCTGCTCGCGGAATCCGGCTTACTTCGTAAGTTCGAAACTGGGCGAGGTACGATCTGACCTTGCCCAAGTACTTCTCCATTCGGGTGTCTTTGGCTTGGTATTCATCCTTGATCTGGCTCACAACCAGCTGGGAGTCACTGAAGACCTTAACACGAGAGGACCCCAATGCTCGAGCGATTCGCAGGCCGGCAATAAATGCTTCATACTCTGCCTCGTTGTTAGAAGTCCGGAAGCTGAACCGCAAGGCATACTCAAATCGCTCGCCTCCTGGTCCGAGCAAGTGGACCCCGGCTCCGCACCCCTTCTCATTGGAGGATCCGTCGACATAGACTGTCCACGGTAGGTCGGACTCACTCAGCTCGGAAGGTGGTGTGAGCTCGGCTATGAAATCTGCCACTGCTTGTCCTTTCAACGCAGTTCTGGGTTCGAACTGGATATCGTACTCGCTTAGCTCCATTGCCCACTTCATTAGGCGACCAGAAGCTTCTGGCTTATGGAAAGATGCTTTTTAGGGGCAAGTTAGTGAGCACCACCACCGTATGGGCTTGGAAGTATGGTCTAAGTCGTCGGGCCGAGGTGACCAAAGCGAGAGCCAACTTCTCCATCTGAGGTATCTAGTCTCGGCTTCGGTCATGGCCTTGCTTGTGTAGTAGACCGGGTTTTGCCGCGCTTCCTTTTGCCTGATTAGGGTCGAGCTGACGGCACTGTCAGACACTGCTAGGTACAATTGGAGCTTGTCCCCCGGTATGGGCTTGGCAAGCAAGGGTGCTGAACAGAGGTAGCTCTTCAATTGCTGAAACGCTTGCTCGCACTCCGCTGTCCATTCAAACGGCCCCTTCTTTCGTAAGACCTTGAAGAAAGGGAGGCACTTGTCTGTCGACCTTGAAACAAACCGGTTCAGGGCCGCAATCCTGCCATTGAGGCACTGAAGCTGCTTCAGCGTTTTCGGTGCCTCCATCTCGATAATGACCTTAATCTTTTCGGGGTTGGCCTCGATTCCCCGGTTGTTTACCATGAAGCCAAGGAATTTTCCCGAGGCGACCCCAAAGGCACATTTAGCAAGGTTGAGCTTCATTTGATATGCCCTCAAGACCTCGAAGGCTTCGGTCAGGTCGGAGAGATGCGACTTAGACTGCTTGCTCTTGACAAGCATGTCGTCCACGTACACTTCCATATTCCGGCCGATCTGCTTGGCGAACATTTTGTTCACCATTCTCTGGTAGGTCGCCCCTGCGTTCTTTAACCCGAAGGGCATGACCTTGTAGCAGTACAGCCCTTGGTCTGTTATGAAAGCGGTATGACCTTCATCTGGGACATGCATCTTGATTTGATTGTACCCAGAGTAGGCGTCCATGAAGGTGAGCAGTTCGTGCCCGGCTGTGGCGTCCACGAGCTGATCAGTCCTCGGCAGTGGGAAGCAATCTTTTGGGCATGCCTTATTTAAATTCGTAAAATCTACACACATTCTCTACTTGCCGTTAGATTTTTTAACTAATACAACAATGGAGAGCCACTCGGGATACGGAATTTCTCTTATGTATTCAGCTTTCAAAAGTTTGCCAACTTCCTCAACAATTACATCACTCCTCTCCTTGTTCATAGGTCTTCTTTTTTGTTTTACAGGTCAGAATGATGGATCTATGCTGAGGCGATGCGTCATAATCCGCGGGTCTATGCCAGGCATGTTCTCATGGGACCACGCAAAGACGTCCGAGTTGGATCTGAGGAAGTGGATTAGCTCCTCTCTGTCGGTGGCCCCCAGCTTGGTTCCTATGCTTACCTGCTTCTCGGGACTAAGCACAGGAACAAGCTCGAGCTCCTCAGTGGGTGCGGCAAATTCCTTCCTCGGCAGGTCGGCCTCGAACTCGAGCGTCCCATCCCTGAGAGTTTCGAGGGCGCAGACCGACGAGCCTTTGAGTGCGGCGGCATAGCACTCCCTCGAAGCGGTCTGTTCTCCTCGGACCGTGCCCACGCCATTGGGGGTGGAGTACTTCAAAACTTGATGAAGTGTTGAGGGAATGGCCCGAAATGAGTGGATGATGGGTCTCCCAAAGATGGCGTTATAGGCCGATCTGCCGTCAACTACCACGAACTCGGCCATTTGAGTGACCTGAGTTTGGTCCTGCCCCAGCGTGACCGGCAAGTCGATTCATCCCTCTGGGATGACCGATTCTCCAGAGAACCCAACCAGCGGCGTCGGGCTTCTCTTCAATTGCGACCTCGTCCAGCCCAAGGCGAGGTAGGTCGGTAAGGACAGGATGTTAGCGGATGCGCCCCCGTCTACCAGCACCCTCCTGACCACCACATGATCGATGAAGGGAGCAATCACAAGGGCATCATTGTGGGGCAGGTGGACCTCCTCCAAATCTGCACCGTCGAAGGTGATTGGGCAGGTCGGCCCCTGCTCCCTGATGATGCACACCTCGCGCCTGGCTGCACGGGCTAACTCTTTTCTATTATGTCCGGATTGACCTCGGCTTGGCCCTCCAAAAATGGTATTGATGACCGCAGGTCGGTCGGTGCGCCTGGGTGGCGTCCTCGAACGCTTTCGCTCTTCCTTTTTCTCTGCTGAGCTGGTCCTGGGCTTTCCCACAAACTTCTTGAAGTAGCCGTCTTGAATTAGATCCTCAATTTGGCGCTTCAATTCCCAGCAGTCTAACGTATTGTGGCCGTGCTCCCGATGGAAGCGGCAATACTTGTCCTTGTTGCGCCTTTCCGGGGCTCCCCGAAGTTTCTCCGGACGCTTGAGTAGTTTTTCCATTTCTGAATCCTCGATGTTCGTTAGGATCTCGGAAATTGGAATCGTGGTTGGGGTGAAGCGCTCGTAAGGTCGGCTCCTGGTAGGTCCGTTCTCCACCCTTCGATACTCAGGTCGGCCACTGGAGAAGGATCCCTTGTCCTTGGACTTGGGATCTGCCCTTTCATCTTTCCCACTTCTGCCCCGGCCGATCTTTCGTTCGGGTCGGCCGGTTTTGGTTCGGAGGAGCTCCTGTCCGTCAATGACTTTCTTCGCCTTCTGGAGTACCTCGGCGAGGGTGGCCGGGGTCTCCTCTCCAAGTTTCACCGTGAGGGCTTCGTCGGCTAGACCGGTGAGGAAATAGCACATGGCCGAGTCATCGGAGCAGTGTGCAACCTTCAACTGTTCCTCCTGGAATCTGGTGACATATTCCCGCAGCGTCTCACCCTCCTTCTGCCTGATGGTGGCGAGATGGGTCGCTGTCTTTTTGTCGTAGTGCCGAGAAGAGAACTGGGAAAGGAACTCCCTTCTCAGCTGAGAGTAGGTCGAGATCGACCTGGCTGGCAGTCTCTGGTACCACAATCGCACGCTGCCAGTAAGCGCAATCTTAAAGGCGCGGCATTTGATTGCGTCTGATGCCGCTTGGAAGTCCATGAGGCCTTCAAAGACCTCAACATAGTCCTTCGGGTCCTTCGTCCCGTCATAAGGCTTCACGGTAGGAGCTTTGAACTTCGGAGGGATTGGTGCTTCCAACACGTCCGAGGTGAAAGGCAATTCTCCCAAGTCGCCATCGCTCAGTGAATCGTCTTTCTGCTCACATTTGGCCTTTAAGGCCTCCACCTAAGCATCGAGCTCCCCCCTCAGCTGGTCGAACTCCTCCCTTGTGATTATCCCTGCGGGATTGTGAGAGGATTCAGCTTGCTGGTTGGAACTCCTGTGTGAGCGGGATGGTGACTGCCCTTTTCGGAGAGACGAGCCTCTCTTTCTGTTGAGATGCTCACGGAGGTCTCCCCTCTGGCGAGTATACCCCTCGCTCTCGTTGTCTTTGGGACGTTCCTCCTCGGCCGGGCCGAGGTGGGAACCCCTTTGCTCGCGTACGTCCACGCGCGTCACTCGATTCTCAGATCGGGACCCTGCGCCTGCAGCCAGCATCATTTCGTTATACATTTCCTCCATGGAGCGCATTTGTGTGCGCATTGCCTCCATCTCTCTCTTGAGCGCATCAAGGTTCTCGCTTGTGGGATCCGTGGGTGGACCCTGGGCGCCCTTCATAGAGGTCCCACCTCGGCCACGGGTGGCCTTGGACGTCCTCGGGTGCGCAGGCGGTAGGGCAGGTGCGGTGATCCGTGCTGACCTGCGGAGGGGTTCCGTTACTAGGCCATCGTGACCTTGCCCCTCTACCGCTGCTGCTCCGACCTCCCTCTGGTGGGCATCGCTGGCAGCCAGAGTCCTTCGGTCTGTCGTATTGGTCGAGTTCGCTGGTTGAACCATGCTCGCTCGCGTGTTGGTTTAAAGGAATTGGGATGACTTAGATTGTCGCTTCCCACAGACGGCGCCAAATGTTTATGCAAAGATGTGCACAACAGTGTATTCCTGATTGTAGCTCGAACTCGGCCTCCCTACTGACCTGAACCTTTGAGGGGAGCTGCACAGAAAGGTGAGCACTCCGACGATCAAGTCAGTATAGGTCGGATTCCAAGTTCAGTTCCAAGCCAGAAATCCTTGTACCTGATCGTGGAGTGAGGTCCTCTACTTATGGGTGGTAGTCCCGCCAATCTCGCGACGGTTACACCCGGTAATCCCGGGACCGTCGGTTACGCCGGGTGATCTCGGGACCAACGGTTACGTCCGGTAATCACGCCGCAGACAGTTGCTCACATCGGCCCCTACCGAGCCTCTGGGTAGGTCGGACTTGAGCCAGGTTCACCTCGGCCCTCATACTTAGCTCTCGCCGGCGTTGGTGGCAGGCATCTCGGCTATCCGAGCTAGGCATGACTCATGGGCCATCTTGGAGCACCAATAGGGGTCCTCCACGTGTCCAGGGTACTTAATCCCCAAACAAAACCCTTTTGACGCTGTACGTTATCCTCCAAAATGCCCACCGTATGAGGCTGAATGACATTTTACTAAAACCTAGCATGCTTTTGCATCAGCTACACATCTGCTAATCATCTTATCTTGACAAATCATGTAATAAAAGAACGGATCATCCTAGAGATAAAACTTACTCTCATACAAAATTTTCTTCAATTGTTGCTTATGTTGGATTTTATGCCCTAAACTGGTGGTTTGTAAACAGAAAACAAATATTTATTCAATAAAGTTGTTATTGATATTTCTTTTAGAATTGCATTAACTCAAATCCAGATAAAATGTTATGTCATGTAACTGGAATAACATATAATAGATGTACAGTATATATTTGAGAAACAACGTATATATTTGATATATGGTGTATATATACGTATATATTCAATATCCAAGTGGATACACTACAAGAAATTTAACATTCAATAGCATCCAAAAAACGCTATCTTTAACTTTCCATAGCGTTTTTTAGATGCGGTGGTAGGCGATTTTAGACTTTCCATAGCGTTTTTTCAGTGCTATGCAAAATGCTATAAAAAGTCCACTTTCAATTGCATTATTCAACCGTTATAGAAATTTTACATAGCGTGTTAAAAAACACTCTAATAAATTATTCATAGGTAGAGAAAAACACTATTAATGGCATTTTATAGGTTCACAAAAATGTTATGGTAGACATTCGATAGCACCAAATAAACGCTATTATAAATCTTTCATAGCTTTTTCCTACGCCGTAGTAGCCGATGTTATGGAAAGTGATTGGTTTCTTTATAGCGTTTTGTTAGCTATTTTGATTCAATTAAATTGTTTAAATACATTAAAAATGCTACAATTAACATTTAATATCAGTTATAAAATGTTATACCAAATTTCCCTAACTTTGAGAAAATACTATAGTTTACATAACTTTTTTATAATGATACTTTTTTGTCTATATTTATATTATTTTTCATACGGTATCCTAAATTCTTATAACATCATCAAATCACAATTTGAGACGCTTTATATAGGTATCAGATTGTATTAAATATTATTGCATAATTAGGCCCATAATTATGAATGTGGAGGAATGTAATTTCATATTCATGCATAGGAAACATTAAAAATTCTAGAGAATTCTCAAATTACTAACACATAAAAGTAAAATACCGTATAATCCTCACAAAAGTTTGTATATGTAATCATACAATGTTCGCATATATATGAACTATCAACTATAAGACAATAGTCCCAAGTTAACATATATGAAGCCTGAACAAGTACACCAGTCTAAAATAGATTAATTTCAAGAAGTCCATTCTTATACGGATTGAGTAGACATGTCTTATACGAATCCTTGTCATTCTAGTGGATCACGCATGTCAACCTTTCATTCACCTATAAAAAAAACAAAAACAAAATATTATTTGTACAACTTTATTTTTACATTCACATTAAAAAAAAAATTAGTATTTGATTCATAAAAACAAAATTAAACTAAAAAAGAAAAATTGCTTACATATTTATACTAAAAATAGTTTTCCTACCTATCAAATATGTTTGAGTTTAATATAGATTACTGTCTTAGCAAGTGTACTATCAACAAAAGGGATATACAATTCTTCCAAGCTTCACAGACTTATGGTCATGGTGCATCACAAGCACAAACAAGTATAAAAAATGGAAGGACAATACCACAATAGATAGTGTTTGGGGGTAAACATACTCAAGACACGTGGAGGACCCTCATTAGTGTTTTGAGAAATTGAATAAAAAGGATTGCCTAGGTCCACCTCGGCCCTGCCGAGGAGACCGGGTTCGTTCATTACAAGAAAGGCTAAGTATGGGCATTACGGTTCGACCTGTCTTGTGTCCGACGTGCTTCGAACCCGATAGGCTCGACATGAGAAAAGACATATAACCGCCGGTCGTGTGTACTGTCGGATCCATCACCTATAAATAGAGGGCTTGATTTCACGCTCAGGTATCGAATTTCACGTCGAACTAAATAGGGAATCTGACCTATACTGACTTGAGCGTCAGAGTATTTACCCTCTTGTGCAGGTCCATCCTAGGACTCAGGTTGGAACCGGAGACCGGGTTCGAGCTCTATTCCCGAAGAACCACTGTGCAAACCCTTGCATAAACAGAGAGGAATAAAAAATGATATAAAATGTAAAATACCGTTAAAAGAATATCTTCGTATGTTACTTCGTGTAGATAAGGTTTACCTTGTTCTCATCCTTTAGTTATTTAATATATAGCACGAGCAACCTAAAACAAAAATAAGAATGAGATAGTTTCCTCTATTGTTTTCCAATTCACAATAGAAAAATAGCACAACATAAGAAAGCAACTATTTAAAAATAAAAATAATAATAAAGACAAACATTCCACGAGAAAATTTATTTCTTTGATACACTTTGGTAAATAGGTGTTTTTCCAGAGACTCAAGCACGCATCCCAAATGCTCTAATTTGACCAGGTTGATACTTAAAAACGTCCCTACAATAGTACATAAACTGCTAAAATAGGCACCATTTAAAGTACAATGCGATAAGTTTCTTAATTTAAAGTACAATAGTTGAGTTTCTCAACTATTAGGAGGTGTTTCTTTGTGTTCTAGAGAAGATGGTAGAGCATGATTAACTTTGCCAAGAGTTCGTAAATTTAAAGTACAATAGTTAAGTTTCTCAACTATTAGGAGGTGTTTCTTTGTGTTCTAGAGAAGATGGTAGAGCATGATTAACTTTGCCAAGAGTTCGTAAAGTGTGGCTGAAGGATGTTTGGAAATCAAAATGTCCAATATCAGCTACAACTTTCCTCCAAATGTGAGAAAAATTCTTAATATGACTCGTAAAACAAATTTAATAAATTAATGTAATACAAAATGGCCAAACACAAATGTCAAAGCTAAACCCAAGAAAAAAAAAAAACTTCAAGTTCCATAATACCGTATACAATTTACAATTTGTTATTGGGACCTATATGTTACCATGCTTTCAAACTATATCCTTTAGTAGAAAAAGTAGACTAAGGAAAGGAACCAAACAAATATCTAACTAAAATCTATGAAGGTGGCAAGCTTCACTTGGTTACAAAATGGAGCCGTAGCTTATACGACTATGTTGAAGCAGTAACGAAATTCATTTCTGCATATATTATCTAATGATACTATGATTTATATTTACTTATCTGGCCTACAACAAACTCTAATGTTTTATATGAAAAAATGTTAACAATAAGATGCAGTGTCAAATCAAATATCCCATGGAGCTTAGTGAGAAAGCAAACTTTGGGTCGAATTTGCAATGAAACAGTAATGAACAAAACGTCAAAAATCCAAGCGTTAGAGAACAATGATTCAAAAGTTGAAATTCTTCATTCCACTAAGTTGCAAATTAATCAATTATCAAGTAAGGAAATAAGGATCTATCATATATAACAATCTCCAATTGAAAAAATATGCATCCAAATATCGATTACAGGTGTATACTGAAAAAATATTAGTCAAAGTTGTTAACATCTCTCGTTAGAAATGAATACCCAACCAGACACAAGATTTTTCTCCCATTTCTAAACTAGACAACTATTTTTGTTCAAACTACATCGCTTGCAAACCACATCCTTTCCCATTTCCAATCTCCAATAGGTGAAACTTCACTTAGTTTTTCATTAAGATAAAAACAAAGGCAAACACATGTATTTCAAAAAGAAGGTTTCATAAAACATCATGCTGATCTTCCATGTCAACCAAATCAAAACATTCGTTTTTTCAAAAACTACTCTAAAACTCAAATTTATATATCATAGGGAAAAGTTAATATAGATCATTAATTAAAGTTTAACTTAATAAAATATGATTTAATTAAATTAATTTGATGTATTAATTTGGTTAAATGAAATTAGACTTAATTTAATTAAATTAATAATTCTTTTTGTAAAATTATTGTTTTAATTATAATAAAAGAAAAAATAAATAAATTAAGAGTGGGGTGGTTTTCCCAGTTCCCACCTTTAATGGTGGAAAGTGGGAAGTGAGTAGGGAAGTGGTGACTTCTCCCTCACTCCTTCCCTATAAAAGAGAGCTTCTCCCATTTCTTTTCAGTGGCCCGAATGTCAGTTGATACAGTTTCCGAAACTCTAACAAGGAAATGTCTCTATCGATTTCTCAATTTTCCTTTCAATTATAAGACGGTTCCCACAAACCGAGTTCTTAATATCCATAGGATAGCGATGAAGACTTTGTGGTGGCGTTGGTGTCTACATTTAAGAGGCGTCTTCAAAGGTATGCATCACTAACTTCTTTTTTACTCATGCTTAAGTCTTTTATTTGTTGTAATTCTAAAACAATATCAAAGCACACGCGTTCGCGCATTTTCGCTTCGGGATCCAATCCCTTCAGTTACATTGCTTGATAACCCTCAAACAACAACATTTCATCACTATTTTCTCCATAAACCACAATTGCATATTTGAACCATTTCACGACATTAGTTGATTTTGAAAAGCAACAAGTCCCTGAGGGTTCAGCCTTGGATTACTTTCGAGTATTACTTGTGACTGCGTGTGCTTGTGCTAGTCTCTAATCTTTTTCAAGGTAAAGAAAGTCCCAACAAGTTTTTTGTGCCGTTGCCGTGGACTTAGTTTTCAAAATCGTATTATTTTCAAGTGAATTGTTTCATGTGTGATTGTTGCATACCTCTGTCATTGGACTCAATTGTTATATTTAACCTTTAAAGGGAGTTGTGTAAGAGCACAGGGTCTGGTTGGTTGACCTTTGATCTAGAGATTGAAATGACCCTTAAAAGGATAAAGCGTGAGAAGAGGTTGAGAAAAGAAAGAGAAAATAAAAAAGAGAAAGAAGTTTAAGAACAGACCGTCGAGATGAATAGAAATCCACAAGATCCTCTACCTCCACAAAATCCACCTGTGAATGGATATATGGCACGTGGAGTAGCAAACTGAGCACAAAAAGTGCCTAATCCGATCCTAGTATCAGATAACCGAGATGTACACATGTGGAACTATGTCACTCATGCGTTCCATAACTTAAATTCAGGGATAAGTAATCCATTACCCCAAGCTACATAGTTCGAGCATAAGCCAGTCATGTTCCAGATGTTGCAGATGATGGGCCAATTCGGAAGGTTAACTAACGAAGATCCTTACTCTAATCACAAATCTTTCATTGAAATAGCTAATGCATCTCAATTTCCTGGTGTATCTAAGGATGCACTAAAACTAAAAATGTTTCCTTTTTCTCTCAGGGACGATGCAAGGACTTGGCTAAACGCGCTAGAACCAAATTCTATCATCACGTGGGCGGGACCGACGGATAAATTTTTGGCAAAGTACCATACTTTGACAAGGAATGTTGACCTTCGAGAAGACATTGTGTCTTTTCGACAAAAGGAGAACGAAGTAGTTCAAGAAGCTTGTGAGCGTTTTAAGGAGTTACTTAGAAGATGCCCGAGCCATGGGTTGCCCGTATGTGTGCAAATTGAATAGTTTTATAGAGGATTGGATCGTTAATGAAGAATGACATTGAACACCATAACCAATGGCTCATTGTTAGAAAAGTCAGTTAATGAGATCGTTGATATTTTGAACAAAATGACATAAATTAATGACCAAGGAGAAATAGGAAGTTCATTGCCAAAGAAGTAAGCATCAGCCAGAATATTTATGTTAGACACAGTAGCCTCAATTCAAGCCCAAATGGCAGCTATGAACCAGATGTTAAAACAATTGACAATGGAGAAGGGAATCAAAATCCTCACTTCAGCGGCGATTCTTGAACCCTACCTTGTTTTACAAATTACAGACATATCTTTTGTTTATTATGGTGATAACCATGTGTATGAGAACTGTCTAGCTAATCCAGCGTTTGTTTTCTATGTAGGTGAAGGTGCTTGGTGGAATTTCAATCCAGATTTAAATACTTACAACCCTGGATGGAGGCACCATCCAAACTTTTATTGGAGTACCCAAGGAGTAGCAAGTAGCAGTGCGCAACAATACAAGCAAAACTACACTCCTTTTGGTTTTCCCACGAATCTAGCATTGCAGCCACAACAATACAGTCAACAAAGAGCTCAAAATAACACTCAGCAAAGTGGTAAAAATGGAAGTTTGGAGGCCAGGATGAAAGAATTCATGACAATAACTGATGCTGTAATAAGAAACTTGGAGATGCAAGTGGGGCAGATAGCGAATGACCAAAAATATAGACCACGAGGTACACTGCCAGGACACACGGAGAATCCAAAGTGAGATCGTGAAGGAAATGAGCAGTGTAAGGCAGTAGTCACAAGAAGTGGACTGAGTTATGATGGACTCTCCCTTCCAAATGAAAAAACCGATGCAGTTAGACCTGTTCCTGCATCCACATCTACTCCACAACCAGAAGAGAAACCAAAACTCGTAGGTTCATAAGAGAGGTAAAAAGGCTGACAAAGGTAAGCAAGTAGTCCCATGCACTACTCCGCAGATAGGTAATATTAAGATTCATCCACCTTTCCCCTAAAGGCTAGTTAAGAAAAATAAGGATAGTCATTTTAAAAAGTTCTTTGAGATTTTAAAACTGTTGCATAAAAATATACCTCTCATATATGCTTTAAAGCAAATGCCTGACTATATTGAGTTTTTGAAAGATATTATTTCTAGGCGTAAGAAGTTAGGAGAACATTAGACGGTATCCCTAACAAAGGGCAGTAGTGATGCTTTCGGGAATCCATTGCCTGCTAAATGTAAGGACCCAAGTAGTTTTACTATCCCTTGCTCAATAGGTGGTAAGAATCTAGGGAGAGCATTGTGTGACTTAGGGGCAAGCATTAATCTTATGCCTATTTATGTCTTTAAAGAGTTAAATATAGAAGAAGCTCGTCCTGATACTGTCACGTTGCAACTAGTGGATAGGTCCATTAAAAAACCGGAAGGAAAAATAGAAGATGTGCTTGTTAAAGTTGATAAGTTTATTTTTCCCGCCGATTTCATAATTTTGGATTGTGAAGAAGATCTTGAGGTGTCGATCATTCTTGGGAGGCTGTTTTTAGCAATTAGATAAACAATATTCAACATTCAGAAAGCAGAGATCACTATGAAGGTCAATGATGAGCAAGTCACCTTCAACGTCCTTGACGCGATGCGGATCGCGGATGAAGTTGAGGAATGCTCTACAATAGGGGCAATCATGGAGAAACTCCAAGAGATAATTGTGGAAGACTTAGAAGCAGATTTGGAGGCCGTAGAAGAAGAAGCAAAATTGCTTCTGGCGCAATTTTGCCACAGTATGAGTATTTTGAGTTGTTGCAACCGACAATTGCTGATTTGAAGGCCTTCCCACCTTACATTATTGAACCTCCATAACTGGAGAAGAAATCCCTACCTTCTCATTTAAAACATGCTTATTTGGGTTTAAACGATACTTTGCCAATTATCATTTCTTCATATTTGTATAATGGACACGAACCTTTACTTTTGCAGGTTTTATCTAAGTACAAGAGGGCTATTCGATGGACCATAGCGGAAATAAGAGAAATTAGCCCTACCTTTTGCGTGCATAAAATCATCCTAGAAAAAAGAGCCACCAATTCTATCGAGATCCAAAGAAGGCTGAACCCCAAAATTAAAAAGGTGGTCAAGAAGGAGATAATAAAATGGTTAGACGCTGGTGTGATCTACCCCATTCCAGACAGCAGCTGGGTTAGTCCGGTTCAATGCGTTCCCAATAAGGGTGGTATGACAGTGATTACCAACGATGAGAACGAGTTGATCCCGACAAGGACGGTGGCTGGTTGGAGAGTGTGTATAGACTACCGTGTCGCCTAAATAAGGTAACTCGAAAATACCATTTTCCACTATCTTTTATTGACCAAATGCTTGATCGTCTTGCAGGGAAGGAGTGCTATTTCTTCTTAGATGAATATTCTGGTTACAACCAAATTACAATTGCTCTGGAGGACCAAGAAAAGACCACTTTCACATGTCATTACGTGAAATTTGCGTTTCGGAGGATGCCGTTCAGTCTTTGTAATGATCCCGCCACCTTCCAAAGATGCATAACTGCGATCTTTTGTGACATGGCAGAAAGCATGGTAGAGATATTCATGGATGATTTTGTTGGGTGTGTTGCCCTAAACTCGTAGTTTGTATTTATGTAAAAACAAATGTATATTCAATAAAGTTTTATTCAATAAATTTGTTGTTGAATTCATTGCATTACATTGTCCAAAATCCAATAAACTAAACATCCAAGGTTATTTTAGTGTAACCGGGACAGTATATATACTGGGTATATATTTGATATACCCCTGATATGCGAGGTATATATTTGATATACCCTGATATACAACTGGATAATGTCCCGTGAATAACCTAAAGGGTCTATAGTATATGGATAAGGCTGGGTACCTTATCTGGCAACACTATGGATACGGCCCACTCTGTAAAGGTTACAGACGACTTGATCCAGGTCGTTCGTGTGGAGACATGCGAGTGGGGGTATCCTATAGAATGAGTTTGTATAAGACTGGACCACGAAATAGTCAATCTTTAGATGTAACACTGTTACTACAACAAATTTGCCTTTTCATGACGGGCATTGCCTGTCATTAAATAATAACCATGTCGGTCACTGACCGACATCTATACGAGTGTCCTTGTTTCCCTTTCATGTCGGACAGTTTTAAGGTCGGGCATTGCCCGTCATGTATATTCTCTTTCCATCCGAACATGGCCGTCATGAAAGGACTATTTAAGGTCGGGCAGCGCCCGTCATGTATAGCGTTTTCCATGACGGACATGCCCGTCATGAAATGATAACCATGACGGGTGACAACCGACATTGTATGTGTGTCATTGTTTGTACGCCATCGTATGTTCGTCGTGGAATGACTATATTTTGTGACAGGCATTGACCATCATTATTTTGTGAATAAATTAATTAAAAAAATATTTGGTTGCCCAGACGTGGCTAACCAACTATATATATTTCCTTCAAACCTATGATAATATTTCAATATGCAACTAAAACTTTTAACACATTCATCCATTATAAAACAATATCTATTATAAAACTTAACTCAAAAACTAACCTTAGACTCAAAACACAAATAATCAAAAGTACAAATTTCAACATAACCTCTCCACTTTTAGAATAACTCAAAACTAGCCAACAATATATCTCTCCCTTCCAACCTATTCTATAAAAGCTTAACAAAAACACAAACAATCAAAAGTAAGTACAAATTTCATCATGACCTCTCCAATTTAGAATATAACTCAAAACTAACCAACCAATATATCTCCTTCCAACTTATTCTCACAAAATAATTCTCAATATTATTGAAACTCAAAAAATAATAGGCAAGTAAAACTAATTTCAACATCATGATCTTCTAAAACTTAACTCAAGAACTAACCTTAAACTCAAAAAACAAATAATCACAAATACAAATTTCAACATAACCTCTCCACTTTTAGAATAACTCAAAACTAGCATGGTTATAAACAAAACAAACACTTCTATATTAACACCCTTCCACACAAGAACAAATGGGATCGCCCGTCTCTCCAACAAAACTACATTCAGCATAAGAATCCAGACTTCTATATATTATAAACAAAACAATCCAACACATTCAGCATTATCAATCAAATATTTCTATAATAATCCAAAACTAATATGTTATGTAGTACCATATATACACCATTCAAACTTCCACATATTATAAACAAGACAATGTATTTCTAATCTACCAAGTACTAAACAGAAAGTAGTCTGAACCAAACACTTACATCAAATAAACACAACTAATGAATTCATAGGTACTACACAAATCGTCCAACAAAAGATGTCCATTCTATTCGAACTTCGTCAATTTCTTCTTGTTGATAGGCACTTTTTGTATTAAACTACAAAAAAAGAAAAAGATAGACAATTCTAATATAATGACAAATCATATATAAACACATAAAGGTATATGATAATACGTACAAGTTCAGTTATAGGAGCATGAGGGTTCCGCACTATTTCTCGTATATACATTTGCAAATAGTACCCACACTCGATAGAACCTAGTTGTCGAGGACACTATGAAAATTTGAAAAATAACAAAATTATGAGTTATACAAAGGATTTACTACGACATTGTTATGATTTATGCAAATTTACCTTCACAGGTTTCCAAATTGTAGTACTGCGAGATTGTTGAGTAGAATGTTTGGCTTGCCACATTTTCAATAATCTAAATAATTTGAAACATTAGAATAACATAATTGTAAAAATTTTAACTATAAGAGTTCAAGGCACTTACGTGTTTATGATTCCCTTATAATTTTCTTCAATCTTACTTCTTAGAGAGTCCAATACATAAACACAATTCTCTCAGAGATGTATAACAAACAACTTCCAGTGAAAACTATTAATAACCAACATGATAATATTATCATTCATGCATGGATAAAAGAAACTATAAATAAATAAAATGAAGTTAAATTGCTAGCTTACCCACTGTTACGTGGGATGAGTACTACTTGTTCTAAGTTACCCATGTCTAACCTGTTGGCTAGATGTCTGGAACAAGTTTCTTGAGACATTATTTGTGGTACAATGTTGTCTGGGTCAACCACCAAGAACTTCTTACATGTCTTCTTCTTACATTTATTCAAAAGATACCTAAAAATATAATTGTAAAACATTAAACTTCTTAGTTAACGAATCTAAGATATGAAATAGATTTAATATACTTACGAAATGTATGTGAGCACACACATCTAGCCTATTTCAATCATCTCGCAGTATTGCATGATGTCCTCACGTGTTGAACTAATGATCTTCTCTCTTCCAAATATGTAATCAGCAATATTGAATCCAATGACATCCTTGTGGTTCATCGTATGCATGGCATATTGATTTAGGAGTTTAATAGTCATATGGACATCAATATGTTTAGATGATTGTGTTATTGGCTTCAACGTTCAAGGAGAAGGAACCTTTGACAAACAAAATGACAAATATTTAACAAATGAAAAATTAAAACCTCACTCAAGTTAGAACAAGACATACCTTTTTCTCCTCATCTAAAATTACTAGTCTACGAAGCCATGCCATGAAGCTACCAATGGTTTGATTTAATGTCTCTATCTCCCCCTTAACAGGAATTGGTAGTGTAGCATTTTCACCAATGACAATGTCTACCATGACTCTCACATTGTCCACACCTAATGGCATTCCATGAATTGTTGGACATCTTAATTTTTTGGTTTTGAAAAAGACTAAAATCTAATAAAAAAATGTGTGTTTTACTTTAAACGGATGAATAAGGAAAATAAAAGGAAAATATTAGGGCCGTTTTGATAATTATTAAGGGATCATAGTCTTTTTTTTTTTAGGAAACATATATATATATATATATATATATATATATATATATTAATGAAACAACTTCTTATAAGTACTTTTGGAAAGAAAAAACGCTTTATAAGTGTTTTTAGAACCTGTTAAAATATTTTTTATTATCTAAATTCTAACCATTTGGTTCAAAATTCATTTCAAAATGACCCTAAAAGACCAATTGGTTTTATTTTGAAAAAGAAAAGAAAACGTAAAGAAACAAATTTTGCCAACATAAGGAAATTATAAGGCAGAAAAAATCACAAACCCAGAAGGCAAATAAAACTAACATATAAAAATTAGCATACATTACAATTTACATGCAATGGAAAGAAAACTAACATCATGACCATTAAAAACCAACATTATATGGCATAAATATCGAGAGCAATTAATATAAACTATCATCTTCAAAGACATCTCCAAATACAATTGTTTAGTAAGAGATAAAACTCGAAAAGTAAAATAAATGGATAATTTCTGTAATACAAAAACACAAGCCAAAGAAACCAAGAGAACCACAAAAAGAATAACACTAAATGGTTATAATTATTCCAAACCTACAAATTTGCATGCTTGGCCTTAGGTGCAAGTATCTCAAATGAGTGAACAACATGGTGATATTTATACTAAAAAAAAAAGATGAGAAGTGAAAACACAGAGTCCGAGTTTGCAAACAATCAAATTTGTATTATTTGATTTTATTACCAATTGACCGACCTTAAACCTAACTACAATTTCCACAGAAAAAGAACAACGCAACTTCTCAAAAACAAAATTCAATCATTCCTCACAAAAATATCCTTTACGGCAAAAAAAAAAACAAAGCAGTATCGACGAAACCCACAATTTCAAAAGGACATATGAACAGGGGATGTGAAACAATCGAAAACAGTTGGTGGGTGTCGACCAAACCCTAGACAAATTGCAGCCCTTTGTCAGTACAAATCATGAAGCAATAGAGATTCTAAACAGTCAATTGGAGTATTCTGACATTCATAAGAAACTTACCCACTGCACAAAGGGATGGATGCTGCCGTCGATCAAAGCCATGGAGGTCGTCGTCCTCGTTGTTGTCGCTGTCAATTGAAACCATGGAGTTCCCCATCATATGTTCTTGTTGCCATCGATCAAAGCTGCGGACTTCGACTGTCGCCACCAGACTCGCTATTCTACCTATTTCACGCAACAATGAGGTGAGAAATAAAGACCACAAAATTTGGTGGAAAGTTAGTGTTGGGGTTAAAAATAAAATTTGGGCCACTTTTGATGGCGGGCCCAAATGATGATCTACTATGTCGGGCCTTGACCGACATTGAAATATAATTTCTTTTCTATTTTTATTTTTTAAATTGTCTGTCATTATTTCCTCCTTGTTTTTTTGTCCGTCATAGTTTCCTCCGTATTTTTTTTCTGTCCGACATTAAAACTCATATTTGTTGTAGTGCGTTAACTAATAGATTGTTGTTTCTTAGGATGACCAGGCAACTCATTCTCAATCTTGAGTGAGTTATGGACTCCTGCCCGTGATGGCTCGTCCTTTGATCTCTGTGGGTGAGAGTGGCTCAAGTTGCCGACTCAACATTTCTACCAGTTTGGGGACGAGACTGAGTGGGGAGCTGGGAACATAACTTCACAAGATGGAATTCACTCCTCTCTGACTTTAGGGGAGTAGATGAGTGTTCCCTTAAATGCTGACTCCGGGACTTGAACAAGGGGCCTTACCCTCTCATTGGCCCGAGAGGGACTTCCGGTTATTGGTCGGACCATAATCGGGTTGATCATTAGAGGAGCAGTGGTATTTAAGGAGTAAGATGTAACTTAGGGGTAAAACGGTAATTGACCCAACTTGAGTTACGAGCACTCGTGAATGATTGACTTGTTATTAATGGCCGTATATCCGTGGACAGGAAAACATTCTACAGTGAGAAGAGTGCAACTGCGGGTCTTTAGTGGAATGACCAGTAGTTAACGAATGTTGATTAACACGGTAAATGAGTTTGACCGGTTAATCTCGTATCGTTGGAGCTTCGGATCTGTAGGTCTATTAGGTCCCCTTGCTAGCTCATAACGGGTAAAACGAGGATCAAGTTTTTGGAAGAATTTGAATTGTTCAAATTACTTAAGGGATTATATGTATATTGATACATTATAATATATAGTTAATTATGAATTAAAACTATATATTATGACAGAAATTATTCGAATGAGATTCAAATAAAATTAATATGAATAAGATTCATATTAAAACTATATGTTAAAAATAATGTGCATAAGATGTACATTAAAACTATAGGTTATACGAGAGAAATGCTATAGAATATGATTCTATTTATGTGATAAATAATTAAGTGTTAATTATTTGATATATATATATGTTAATTAATTATTCATTATATTAATAATTAATTAATATTTATTAATTAATATGATTAATGGATTAATTATTATTATTATATATATATTATAAATATATTATATATATATATATTATTAATATATTATATATATATTATTAATATTTATATTTATATTAATATTAAACTCCCCTGCAAAATTGTAGGAGAGTGGGAAGTTGGTATGACGTGGGGAGTTACCCCACGTCATTCTTTTTTTTCTTTGTCAAATGGGTTGCAGAAAGATTCTGCAATTTTTATAGAACGAAAAAGAAAGAACTCCCATTTGAATCTCTCTCAAGCTCTCTCAATACTCCCTCTCATTCCAAACGAGGTGCTCCCACAAGCACAGTCTCGAGACCAAAGAGGATAGCGAGGAAGACACGGTGGTGGTGTTCGGGTCGAAACCATTGAAGAAACGTTCTTCAAAGGTAAAGTGTTCCCCTATATTTTCATCTTGAATTTTTTGAGTTTGTTTCCCAAATTTCACGAACAATGGTCCGCTTCCGCTCCGGGATTCATATCCCTTCAATTGGTATCAGAGCCAAGTTTTTGTTTTGATTTTTTGGGAGTAAATCGGTGTTTTTGGTGGGTTTTTTCATATTTTCGAAATATGGGTTTACGGGTTGGAAAATTTACGGTTTTTGGCATTTAGATAGCGTTTTTCTTCTTAATTTGATCATGTAAGGGCCCGTTGGTTTGGGCATATTGTTTCTGCATTTAATCTATAAGTCCGGGTCGCTCGAAAGTTGTTCGTGGCATCGGATTTGGTGAAAAATTGCAGAAAACAGCGCAGAAGACGAAGCAGACTGCACAGACAGCGCCGTGGCGCTATGCAGCAGCGCCAAGCGCTGTAGGGACATCACTTACTGCACGGCTCTGTACTATAGCGCCGCGGTGGTGCCCTTAGGCGTCGAAGCGCTGTCCCGATGTTTTTTGGCACGTTTCCGTGGTTCCTGTTCGCGGTTCGAGGGCGGTTGCAGTCGTTTCTCTTTTTTGTATTATTTTGCTTTCTTAGGGTGCCAAAAACCATTCCACACTTGCTATTTAATTAATTTATGCATTATGAATGTATATTTTAATTAAAATCATATTGCATATTGTATACCATATAGTTTTAAAATCCCACCATAGGTTATATGCATAATATGTATGTTTGATATATAGTATGTATGTATGGTCATGCATCATATAGTTATAAATCGTATAATGTATGAATGCATGTTTTATTTTCATAATTAATATAAGTGTTGTATTAATTAGATGAAAATAAAGTTGCATTGAGCATGACATTACTTTGGTTAATATAATTGTTATATTAATGTATGCTTACAATGCATGATTATAATTTTAATTTCTTAAATTTTATAAGAGTTATAAAATGTGGTAGAAAGAAATTAAAATCTATAATAAAGAATTGCATGCAAACATAGGGTTTAAGTTCATTAATTTTAAAGGGGTTTAAAATTAATTAGACCTTAGGTTATATCTTCTAATATGATTAAGGGGTAGTCTTTTATTTTATTTTAACTAGGTTTAAAATAAAATGATAAAAGACTAAATATAAAATATTGTCTATAAGGGAACCCTGTATAAGGAAGGTTCTGTCTAGGTTACCTGACCGTAAGGGAACACCTCTACCTGGGAATGACCTGAGGGTTGAATTAGTCAATATTTTATGTACATGCAATAATGTCGTTGGTTTATTAAAGTGTTTAATGAACTAAAACATTATTGTACAACTACCAATATAATAGTTATATTGGGCCGACTAAAAAATCACTTAATTATTTTCACTTAGCCGGGATTTATCTAAGTAATATACCCTAGTCTTAGAATACTAATTGGAGCTAAAGAGAATATGTAATATACAACGTATATATTTGATATACAAAGTATATATAACATACTTTTCTCTCTCTATCACGTTCTCCTTTATTCACACTGTGAGTTCCATGTTCGGCCTGGTGTCGCCCTGAGCGCGGCCTCCCTACGGAAGGTGTTTGCATGGTTCAATATCGAAGTGAATGAAGATAGTATTCATAGTAAGTGGGAGAAGGACGTGTGACAACACATCCTGCAGTCTCTGTCATTGGTTTGCACCGTGAGGTTTCATACATAACCTGTGTGTCATCCTGAAGCGACCATCCCTATGGAGGGTTCATTGTATGGAATCAAAACCAAGGCAAACTCCATAAATGGATAATGGTCTCTTAGGTTTTGCTCCAATATTTTCCTTCCCTACGGCGGGAATATTGGGGTGGATCTATGAGGTCCGAAAATGACGGGTCACACTTACGGGGAGTTGTTAAGTTAGTTAGCAATTTCCAGACAAAATAAACAATGACTAATATTTATAGGAATAAGAGTTATTCTAGTGTAAAATTTAGTTGAGAAAGTCTCAGTGAAGGAGTACCTATCTACCCTACGATAGCTGTTACTCTAAATCACTGAAGCGTCGTTGCAAAACAATTTTGTTAGGGTGCTTAATTACTTTTGCTAAAACTTGATTGGGTTTAAAGGCTAATGCATGAAACTGATATAGGTTGTTTTTACTTTCAGCATGTCTGCTTCCATTATTGCACTCCTAGCAGCTCAAAAACTTAACGGCGAGAATTACAAACAATGGAAATTGAATCTAAACACTATTTTCGTGATAGATGATCTTAGGTTCGTCTTGCAAGAGGATTGTCCTCAAGCTCCTGCACCTAACGCCACTGTGGCGGTGCGCAACGCCTATGACAGGTGGACCAAGGCCAATGACAAGGCCAAGGTCTACATCCTGGCGAGCATATCTGATGTGCTTGCCAAGAAGCACGAGGACACGGCCACCGCTAAGGAGATCATAGACTCGCTGCAGAGCATGTTTGGACAACCGTCCTCATAGGCTCGACATGAAGCCCTTAAGTTCGTTTATAACACCCACATGAAGGAGGGTTCCTCAGTGCGAGAACACGTTCTCAACCTGATGGTCCACTTCAACGTGGCTGAGTCGAACGGGGTCGTCATAGACAAGCAGAGTTAGGTCAGCTTCATTCTGGAATCTCTTCCAAAGAGTTTCCTACCATTCCGCAGCAATGCGGTTATGAATAAGCTGGAGTACACTCTTACCACGCTCTTAAATGAGCTGTAGACCTATCAGCTCTTATGAAAAGTAAGGGACAAGAAGGGGAGGCAAACGTTGCAACCTAAAAAAGGTTCAACCGAGGTTCGTCCTTTAGAACCAAGTCTGCGCCCTCTTCTTCTGGAAGTATGACTTTTAAGAAGAAGAAGGTTGCTGGTAAGGGGTCTAAACCTGACTCCGTTGCTGCCGCTGCCAAGAAAGGCAAGGCCAATGTTGCAGAGAAAGGAAAGTGTTTCCACTGTAATATGGACGGGCATTGGAAGCGCAACTGCTCAAAGTACTTGGCCGAAAAGAAGAAATCCAACGAAGATAAATATGATTTCCTTGTTTTGGAAACATGTTTAGTGGAGAATGATGACTCTGCCTGGATATTGGATTCAGGAGCCACTAATCACGTTTGTTATTCATTTCAGGGAATTAGTTCCTGGAAGCAGCTTGACCCTGGAGAGATGACTCTCAAGGTCGGAACGGGAGAGGTCGTCTCAACTGTGGTGGTGGGGGAGCTCAAGTTGTTTACAAACAAGAATATGTATATATTATTAGATAATGTGTACGTGGTTCCTAAAATTAAAAGGAACTTAATTTCAGTTTCTTGTTTGTTAGAACATATGTATTCCATTTCATTTCAATTGATTGAAGCGTTCATTTCGGGAAATCGTGTTAATATTTGTTCTGTTTTGCTTGAAAACAACTTGTATGTGCTAAGACAAACCATAACTGAAGCAGTTTTAAATACCGAGTTGTTTAAAAATGCTAGAACTCAAAATAAAAGGCAAAAGGTTTCTCAAAAAGAGAATACCTATCTTTGGCACTTAAGATTACGACACATTAATCTCAATAGGATTGGGAGGTTTGTTAAGAATGACATTCTAAGTGAGTTAGAAGACGATTCTTTACCACCATGCGAGTCTTGTCATGAAGGCAAGATGACTAAAAGACCTTTTATTGGAAAAGGTTATAGAGCCAAATAGCCCTTAGAACTTATACATTCAGACCTTAGTCGTCCGATGAATGTTAAAGCTCGAGGAGGGTATGAATACTTCATCTCTTTTATAGATGATTATTCAAGGTATGGTTATTTATACCTAATGCAACATAAGTCTGAAGCCCTTGAAAAGTTCAAGGAGTACAAGACTGAAGTTGAAAATCAATTAGGTAAAACCATTAAAACACTTCGATCAGATCGGGGTGGAGAGTTATGGACTTGAGATTCCAGGACTATATGATAGAACATGGAATTACGTCCCAACTCTCAGCCCCTGGTACACCTCAACAAAACGGTATATTAGAAAGGATAAACAAAACCCTGTTGGACATGGTTCGATCAATGATGAGCTATGCTCAGTTGCCTAACTCGTTTTGGGGTTACGCAGTGGAGACTGCGGTTTATATTTTGAACGTAGTTCCATCAATAAGTGTTTCTGAAACACCTTTTGAACTATGGAAGGGTCGTAAAGCTAGTTTACGCCACTTCCGCATTTGGGGATGCCCGACACACGTGCTCATGACTAGTCCAAAGAAATTGGAACCTCGTTCAAAAGTATGCCTATTCGTAGGTTACCCTAAAGAGACAAGAGGTTGTATATTCTTCGATCCTGAAGAAAATAGAGTGTTTGTATCAACAAATGCTACTTTATTGGAAGAAGACCATATTCGAGATCATAAACCACGAAGTAAGGTAGTTTAACGAGATTTCCGAAGAGGCTACAAACACGTCAACAAGAGTTGTTGATCAAACTGGCACTACAATGAGTTATTGATGAAGCCAGTACATCACGTCAGTCACATCCACCTCAAGAGTTGAGGGTGCCTCGACATAGTAGGAGGATTGTGTCATAACCTGACCGCTACGTGGGTTTAACTGAAACCCAAGTTGTCATACCTGATGATGACGTCGAGGATCCATTGACCTACAAAAAGGCAATTGAAGATATTGACAAGGACAAATGGGTCAAACCAATGGACCTGGAAATGGAGTCGATGTACTTCAATTCTGTTTGGGAACTTGTAGATCAACCTGACAGGGTAAAACCCATAGGATGCAAATGGATCTATAACTGAAGATGAGACGCCGAAGGAAAAGTACAGACTTTTAAGGCGAGACTTGTGGCAAAAGGCTACACACAAAGGGAAGGGGTGGACTATGAAGAAACCTTCTCTCCTGTAACTATGCTTAACTCCATTAGAATACTTTTGTCCATTGCCACATATTATGACTATGAGGTATGGCAAATGGATGTCAAGACTGCTTTTCTTAATGGCAATCTTGAAGAAAGTATTTATATGTCTCAACTCGAAGGGTTCATAGCTCAATGTCAAGAGCAAAAGGTTTGCAAACTTAAACGGTCCATATATGGACTGAAACAAGCATCTCGATCTTGGAACATAAGGTCGATACTACGATCAAATCTTATGGTTTTGACCAAAACGTTGATGAGCCTTGTGTATACAAGAAGATCGTCAACAACACTGTAGCCTTCTTAGTGTTGTACGTAGATGATATCCTACTCATTGGGAATGATGTAGGATACCTCACTGACATAAAGAAGTGGCTAGCGACTGAGTTTCAAATGAAAGACTTGGGAGAAGCTCAGTATGTTCTTGGCATCCAAATTCTAAGGGATCGCAAGACCAGAACGTTAGCTCTGTCTCAAGCAACTTATATCGACAAGATGCTTGTTTGATATTCGATGCAGAATTCCAAGAAAGGTTTATTACCCTTCAGGCATGCAATTCATCTGTCTAAGGAACAATGTCGTAAGACACCTCAAGAAGTTGAGGATATGAGACGTATACTCTATGCTTCAGTAGTGGGCAGCCTGATGTACGCTATGATGTGCACGAGGCCTGACATTTGCTATGCCGTAGGGAAGGTCAGTAGGTACCAATCCAACCCAGGATATGATCACTGGATTGCTGTTAAGGGAATTCTCAAGTATCTGAGGAGAACGAGGGACTACAAGCTCGTCTATGGCCCTAAGGATTTGATCCTTACAGGATACACTGACTCTGACTTTCAAACAGATAAGGATTCAAGGAAATCCACGTTGGGGTCAGTATTCACTTTTAACAGAGGAGTGGTAGTTTGGCGAAACATCAAAAAAGGATGCATCGCAGACTCCACCATGGAGGCTGAGTATGTTGCAGCTTGTGAAGCAGCAAAAAAGGCGGTTTGGCTTAGAAAGTTCTTGACAGATTTGGAAGTCGTTCCAAACATGAACTTGCCCATCACACTTTATTGTGATAACAGTGGTGCTGTGGCAAATTCTAAAGAACCTCGAAGCCACAAGAGAGGCAAACACATTGAAATGAAGTACCACCTTTACGGGAGATAGTGCAACGAGGAGATGTGATTGACACAAAGATCGCTTCGGAGCAAAATATTGCTGATCCTTTTACGAAGGCACTTACAGCTAAAGTGTTTCAGGGTCATCTAGAAAGTCTAGGTCTACGAGCTTTGTACGATTAGTCTAGGGCAAGTGGGAGAAATGTAATGGGAATAGTGTATGCCCTAGTTTATTGTATTTTCCCTTTGCTTTATGATAATATACACCCCACTCGAGTTTAGTTCAAGTGGGAGTTTGTTGGGTGTGTTGCCCTAAACTCGTACTTTGTATTTATGTAAAAACAAATGTATATTCAATGAAGTTTTATTCAATAAATTTGTTGTTGAATTCATTGCACTACATTGTCCAAAATCCAATAAACTAAACATCCGAGGTTATTTTAGTGTAACCGAGACAATATATATACTGGGTATATATTTGATATACCCCTGATATACGAGGTATATATTTGATATACCCTGATATACAAGTGGATAATGTCCCGTGAATAACCTAAAGGGTCTATAGTATATGGATAAGGCTGGGTACCTTATCCTGGCAACACTATGGATACGGCCCACTATGTAAAGAATACAGACGACTCGATCCAGGTCGTTCGTTTAGAGACATGCGAGTGGGGGTATCCTATACAATGAGTTTGTATAAGACCGGACTACGAAACAGTCAATCTTTAGATGTAACACCGTTAACTAATAGATTGTTGTTTCTTAGGATGATCAGGCAACTCATTCTCAATCCTGAGTGAGTTATGGACTCCTGCCCGTGAGGGCTCGTCCTTTGATCTGTATGGGTGAGAGTGGCTCAAGTTGCCGACTCAACATTCCTACTATTTTGGGGACGGACCGAGTAGGGAGCTGAGAACATAACTTCACAAGATGGAATTCACTCCTCTCCGACTTTAGGAGAGTAGATGAGTGCTCCCTTAAATGCTGACTCCGGGACTTAAACAAGGGGCCCCACCCTCTCATTGTCCCGAGAGGGACTTCCGGTTATTGGTCGGACCATAACCGAATTGTTCATTAGAGAAGCAGTGGTATTTAATGAGTAAGATGTAACTCAGGGGTAAAACAGTAATTTGACCCAACTTGAGTTACGAGCACTCGTGAAAGATTGACTTGTCATTAATGGTCGTATATTCGTGGACACGAAAACATTCTGCAGTGAGAAGAGTGCAACTGCGGGTCTTTAGTGGAATGACCCGTAGTTAACGAATGTTGATTAACTCGGTAAATGAGTTTGACCGATTAATCTCGTATCGTTAGAGCTTCAGATCTGTAGGTCTATTAGGTCCCCTTGCTAGCTTATAACGGGTAAAACGAGGATCAAATTTTTGGAAGAATTTGAATTGTTCAAATTACTTAAGGGATTATATGTATATTGATACATTATAATATATAGTTAATTATAAATTAAAAGTATATATTATGAGAGAAATTATTTGAATGAGATTCAAATAAAATTAATATGAATAAGATTCATATTAAAACTATAGGTTAAAAATAATGTGCATAAGATGTACATTAAAACTATAGGTTATACGAGAGAAATGCTTTAGAATATGATTCTAGCTATTTATGTGATAAATAATTAAGTGTTAATTATTTGATATATGTATATGTTAATTAATTATTAAGTAGATTAATAATTAATTCATATTTATTAATTAATATAATTAATTAATTATATATATATTATATATATATTATATATATATATATATTAATTATATATTATTATTATTAATATTTATATTAATATTAAACTTCACTGCAAAATTGCAGGGGAGTGGGAAGTTGGTATGACGTGGGGAGTTACCCCACGTCATTCTTTTTTTCTTTGTCAATTGGGTTGTAGAAAGGTTCTGCAATTTTTACAGAACGAAAAAGAAAGAACTCCCATTTGAATCTCTCTCAAGCTCTCTCAATACTCTCTTTCATTCCAAACGAGGTGCTCCCACAAGCACAATCTCGAGACCCAAGAGGATAGCGAGGAAGACACGATGGTAGTGTTCGGGTGGAAAACGTTGAAGAAACGTTCTTCAAAGGTAAAGTTTTCCCCTGCATTTTCATTTTGAATTTTTTGATTTTGTTTCCCAAATTTCACGAACAACGGTCCGCTTCCGCTCCGAGGTTCACATCCCTTCTGATTTTTCTTTGTTTGGTGAGTCGTTTGAAGTTTGTTTAGAGAATTTAGAGCTGTGTTAAAAAGGTGTGAAGAGACTAACCTTGTTCTTTATTGTAGAAGTGCCATTTTATGGTACGTGAAGGTATAGTCTTAGGTCACAGAATTTCAAGAAAAGGAATTGAGGTCGATAGGGCCAAGATAGACTTGATTGCCAAACTACCCCCTCATACTACTGTAAAAGGTGTTAGAAGTTTCTTAGGACACGCGGGTTTCTACCGCCGTTTTATAAAAGATTTTGCGAAAATTTCTAAACCTTTGTGTCAGTTGTTGGAAGTGGATCGACCCTTTGTTTTCGATGAAAATTGTTTGGAAGCTTTTGAGACACTTAAAGATGCACTTAGCTCAACACCAATCATAATTGAACCATATTGGAACTTGTCATTTGAACTACTGCATGATGCAAGTGATTTTGCTGTAGGTGCAATGTTGGGTCAACGAAAATGTTAAGTTCTTCATCTTGTTTAGTATACAAGTAAGACCTTGAATAATAGTCAGTTAAACTACACTATGACCGAGAAAGAACTTTTAGCTGTTGTTTTCGCATTTGATAAATTTCGTTCACATTTGATTGGGACTAAGGTTATAGTCTTTGCGGGATCACTCTGCATTAAAGTACTTCTTTGATAAAAAAGAAGCTAAGCTCAGGTCAATTAGATGGATATTATTGCTACAATAATTTGATATAGAGATAAAAGATAGAACAGGAACAGAAAACCAAGTAGCAGATCATTTGTGTAACACCCCAGGCCCAGGATTCGAAATCCGGTTTCGGCATCTCTCTGCCCCGGTATTCCAGCATGCTTTGTCCTCACTCACATGCTTCCTAGTAAAGCAACTAGGAGGTCACCCAACCTAACATTGCTCCAAACCAAGCAGGCTTAACTTTGGAGTTCTTACGATTGAGCCATCGAAAATGAAGGTGCACCTTGTTGGTATAGGTACTGACTATCAATTCTTTTTAACCCTTTCTTGACCATTCTTCAATAATCTCAGGATCCCTCTCATTCGGATGTGGTATCCGTTCATTCATGTACCCTTCCTCTCGGGCGTCACATGAACCGTAATGCCCCAGGATTTTTTTTTAACATCCCAACGAGGACCATTACCAAAAGCCACCTAAAACGACCTACTCGTACTAGAGAATTTAAACCACTAGACGTATAAATTATGACCAACTCTCACCACGCTTCCGCTACGCTACTCTGATCAATAACACTTACAAAAACTTGCACTAAACAGCCCAAACACCACCAACGTTCTAACGAAACTCAAATCCTTCACAGTTAATAATTTGATAACAAACTAACTTTACGAACTTCTCAATGAAAACTTCACTAATCGTAAACCATCCACTACGCGAATCTAACTTTCACAAAAACAACAAAGCAAAAGATAACTCAAGTTCAACTTGAACAAATGCATTATACTGATAAATATCCTCAACGTATTACGTCACCACAAGTCAAGTAGCTACATAAAATTACGGTTCTCAAGACAACGAGTTATCAATCCTAGGACATCCTCTAAATATGGGACTTCACAATACACTTTATTAATCTAAAAACAGACTTAAGCCAAAAACAAACAACTATAGCTATCCTATTCAACTTGGAACTTAACGATGCAGAGTTAAATGGTCTCTCTAATCAAGTCTTCTCCTCGCCATCACCATCCCAAGAGCTAGCTCGACACTTGCAACTAGAGGGGAAAAAGAGGGATGAGTACAACCACAGTACTCAGTAAGCAGCCCTTATCTGAAGGGTCACGCACAACAGCATACTTATCAAGGAAACAACATATCATGCTTATCAAGGAATCAACATATCATGCTTAGCACAACTCTCGAGCTTTGAATAAATAAAAACATATCACAAGAAGCAGTTTATGCAAATGTTTAACTATACATGTACCGTACATGTCAAACTCATCCTTACAAATTAACACACTAGTTCTCTCTCTTGATTCCTCCAAGGCTTACTCCTTCGAATCGTATCGGCCCTTGCCATTTATCCCCGAAGCCCGACATTCGTCTACAGAGGCTTGGCGTTCGACCTTGCCATTTATCCCCAAGGCCTTGAACTGTGCATCGACTCTTGACCATTTTTACCCAAGGCCCCGATGACTTCACCATCTATCGGCCCTTCACCATTTTTACCCAAGGCCCCAATAGTATTCCTTCCAAAAGACTGCTCGTATCGACCCTCGACTGTTTTTACCCGAGGTCTCGATACTCAGTTAGTGATGTATCAGCCCCCGACCATTTATACCCGAGGCCCTGACACTCACCCATTCACTTCCCCCAAAAATCCAACGCCCCTTACCATAACCAACTCCACCTCAACCCCTAGCCTGCGAACAGGGTCCGAAAATATGCTTCAATAACCCCCACATCTCATAAGAAAATAATATGACTCCGACCAGCACGCTCACATCATAAAGAAACATTTTTATAAACTATACTAGCACGCCCACATCATAAGAAAACATAATCGCAATAATTCCATTTTAACAAGCATCCCTTGGTAATCACACATCATTCCACAACAATTCTCAGCAGTCTAACAAGACAAAATTCCACCATTATCACCGACGAATATTCAACACTACACCAAGTATACAGATTAACACAAACGAGAGTTACCTAACACAATAGCGTATCAAAACAACATCAAACATCACAAAACAACACATTAGAAACCAAAACCAACTAACACACATTAACGCACGCACACGCCCCTTGTCTACTTACTTTGTTATGTCTCAAAACTTTCACAAGAGTCCTACTTGCTACTACGCCATGCCTCATGCATCAACAATCTCATAACAGTCCACTATGCGATACACCAAAATGATCATATGTAAAAACCAATCAATTTAAAATAGTCCAGCATGATCCAACAGCTCCAACAGGCATCGTTCACAGAAGAGGCACAACCAACATCTTAACCAAAATATAATCGATAGATACCCAGCATACATCAAACACAACTGATTTCTCATAAATCTTCAATATGCTTTCGAAACAACAGATTATAGTACCAGTATACAATTTTCATCATGAAAACCAATTAAAACATAACCACAATTCAAACATAGTCATCCAAGATTACTTGGTTACAATTTATTCACACAACCACATAATTTTCCTGAGATATATCAACAGTTTTATCAACAATGACGTTTACTAAATGATAACAACGATAAGCAATCATGCAAATATCACACATGGGCACACGAGCAAACAACCATATCATATCAGCACACAACAACCAATCCCTCCAGTAAGAAACTACTTACAACAAAGTTCTAATGCGCTACCAAGCTCACCGAAGGGTTCCTACCAACCCACACCGAAACACTTGGGTTATGCTTGGGTCACTTCCGGAAAGGTTCGAGCTTCTAAGATCGAGTTCGAAAGGCTTCGGGTTTGTTGATCCGGTGTCGAAAAACAACGGGTAATGCCGAATATCGCTGGAAAGAATAAAACGCCACAAAAGCGTTGTTGTCCATGTTTTGCAATAGGGGAAAATGCGTTGAATCTGCTACCGACGCCGCTGGATGTTGAAGACACGACACAAGCCGCCGAATCTCGTCTGCTACATGTCGTGTGCTGCCGTCAAACAGCCGAGACGCTACCCAACGCTGAAAAACCATCTCAAACACTACGGGTTCACCGAACCGCCGCGCCTGGTGTAGAATCGCTGTCGATTCTTGGCTCGGGCCACCATAGGTCGTGCAAATCGAAAGCTTGGTAGTCAGATCTAAAGCAAAAATCGTCAAGACGCTGCTGCAGTCGAGAACCACGTCGTCGCACGTCAAAAAAATTTATTGCTTCTACAACGAGGGTCACGCGTCACCATTGTTCGAGATGAACGAACCACTGCTGAATGCTTAACGCTAACGGGATCTCATGATCACGTCGGATCTTTGGTTCGCTGCCGTCGAAACTGATGGGTAGGTCGTCGGAGATAACGTCGGCAAGGGGCAACGACCGAGAGAGTGATGAAACAGAAGAAGTTGGGGTGGGGGGAAGGAGGCGGCTACAACAGAGAGGAAGAAAGAGAATGAGATGGTGCCCTAAATTTGTTTTCCCTTTTTTTTTTTATTACATTCTCTTTGTTTTAAAACTAAAAGTCCAACCCCTTATCCTTAAAGGAGGCCCAACTAAATAACACAAAAGCCCAATAATTATGCTTTAGAAATAAAATAAACCCCACAACAACCCGGAATAAAATAGTTAACTTAAACTCTAAAACCCCAGAATAATAATTCAAGAAAAAGTAGAATTTAGGAAGGGAAATCCTAAAACCCCTGAATTTAAGATTTAACTAAAAAAAATCTCCTACACAGGTCGAGAACTTAAATTATCTTAATCCAATGAAATTAAACTTAATTATAATTTAGCCAAAAATTAGAATTTCAAAGTTAGAAAATCCAAGAATTAAAGTTATCAACTTAGGGAAAAATCCAAAGACACTATTTATCTCTTAAAATAAACGAGTCAGAGAACGCGGGGCGTTACAATTTGTCTAGGCTAGAGTCTTCTTTGCAACATGACAACTTGGAAATTAAAGAGAAGTTTGTGGGTGAGCATCTGTTAGCTATTTCTAAAGTCCTTTGGTATGCAGATTATGCAAACTATCTGGTTAGCAGTATAATTCCTAATGATTTGAGTAAGCACCAGATAAAGAAGTTATTTCATGATGTTTGGTTTTATAGATGAGATGAACCTTTCTTGTTTAAATTAAGACCTTACAATATTCTCCGTAGCTGTGTTGCTGAGCATGAACAGAAGAAGATTATGGAAGCATCCCACAAATCACCATATGGTGAACATTTCATTGGACGTAAAACAGCAGCGAATGTCCTCCAAATTGGTTTCTTTTGGTCATCCCTATTTTGAGATGCTCACATATTCACTCAAAGTTGTGACCGTTGTCAAAGACCAGGTAACTTGACACAAGAACATGAGATGCCCTTAAACCCAGTACTGGAAGTTGAACTTTTCGATGTTTGGGGCATCGACTTCATGGGTCCGTTCCTACCTTCATTCGGTAAGAATTACATTCTCTTGGCTGTGGACTATGCTTCGGAATGGGTCGAGGCTTTGGCCACCCCGACTAATGATGCCAAGGTAGTTTCTCTCTTCTTGCAAAAATTTATTTTCCCTAGATATGGTACACCTAGATGCTTCATTAGTGATGAGGGCACACACTTTTTAAATAGAGCAGTAAGTAATTTGTTAAAAAAATATAACATTCATCATAAGATTGCTACTGCATATCACCCTCAACTAAATGCATTGCGGCGATATCAAATAAGACAATAGAATCAATTTTAAAGACGTTTGTGAATGTGAATAGGAAGGACTGGGCTATTCAACTTGATGATGCTTTGTGGGCGTATATAACCGCTTATAAAACTCTTTTAGGTATGTCCCCTTATCTCATTGTTTTTTGTAAAACATGTCATATTCTGCTAGAATTAGAGCATAGAGCATTTTGGGCTACGCAGAATCTAAGTTTTGAGTTATTTTGCTGTAGGTGAAGCAAGGTTGCTACAGTTACATGAGTTGGATGAGTTTCATCAATTTTCTTATGAGAATGCTAAGATGTATAAAGAACAAACCAAAAAGTGGCACGATACGAAAATAGTGGATAACAATTTGGAACCTGGAGACTTAGTATTATTGTTCAATTCTAGATTAAGGTTGTTTCCAAGTAAGCTTAAGTCTAGATGGTCGGGCCCATTTGTAGTTGAACGTTATAATCCACATGGAGCTGTGAATTTGAGTGATTTGAAAAGTAATATTTTTAAGGTAAATAGGCATCGAGTAAATAAATATTTTTGTGAGCATATTGACAGAGGCAAAACCTCTGTACTACTGAAAGATACATGAAAAAACAGCAAAAATAGTCCCTCGGTTGGATCCAAATGTAATTTTTGTTTTTGCATTTGAATTTGCAAGATCAAGATCTGACCCACGTCCAAATTGCACCAGGAACAATTTAAGAAAAAAAAATAAAAAATTCTAGTTTTGGGCATGATTTCCATGGGCTTTATTTGGGTTGTGTTTTAAATGGGTTTTGGGTTATTTTTAAATCAAAAGGGGTCCATTATTAAACCCTATTTTGTTTTTAAAATGTTTTAATACATAAAACATAAAGCTTTAAGTTTTCAAAAAACCCTCATCTGTGATTTCCTCACATCTCCCTCACTTTGTTTTCAAATCTACTCTCAAGAAATCTTCAAGAATCTTCATGTCTCTCACCTCCCTCTCTTTTTTAGCACACATAGGGCTTGTTGGAGGAGTTTTTTTTTTTTTTTTGTTGATCGTGAAGCAAGCTAAAGAACCATGGAAGGCTCTTCCTTCTCCAATCAATGTGACAGAGATAAGGGGAAGAAGAAGGTGTTGTTGCCGCCGCCAACTAAACCGGGTATGATTCCTTTAGAACCTCCGAGGATTTCTCGTGAAAAGCTAGTTTTTGATCCTAGGGAACAAGGAAGAAATTTTGAGGAAGGTTTAAGAATGAACCCTAAAAGAAATCTATCCATAGGTGGTGCAAATTCTGAAAAAATCAATGTAGAATCACATTATGCTAGGGTTAGTTAAGAAGTTCATTGTAAAAAGAAATTAGGGGGAGTTACTAAGGTCTATCTTAAAAAAAACAAATCCTTGGAGGAAAAAGTGCTGCAAAGATGAGAGAGTGTGTTTATGCAAAGATGTGCACAACAGTGTGTTCCTGATTGTAGCTCGAACTCGGCCTCCGTACCGACCTGAACCTTTGGGCGGACCTGCACAAAAAGGTGAGCACTCCGACGATCAAGTCATTATAGGTCGGATTCCAAGTTCAGTTCCAAGCCAGAAATCATCGTACCTGATCGTGGAGTGAGGTCCTCTACTTATGGGTGGTAGTCCCGCCAATCTCGCGACGGTTACACCCGGTAATCCCGGGACCGTCGGTTACGCCCGGTGATCTCGGGACCAACGGTTACGTCCGGTAATCACGCTGCAGACAGTTGCTCACATCGGCCCCTACCGAGCCTCTGGACAGGTCGGACCTGAGCCAGGTTCACCTCGGCCCTCATACTTAGCTCTCGCCGGCGTTGGTGGCAGCCATCTCGGCTATCCGAGCTAGGCATGACTCATGGGCCATCTTGGAGCACCAATAGGGGTCCTCCACGTGTCCAGGGTACTTAATCCCCAAAAATTGGCCCCCTCTCTGTCTGGTCCGATCTCGACCTGGCAGAGAAGTTCATTCGACTTGCTTTGGACACGTGGCGACTTCCTATTCGTGGGAAAATACAACCGTTGCGGAAGATTTATCGTCGGAATATTCAAATATTCCGACGCTTCGGATCTCATAGAGGATCCTAGCCGCTCGTTGATTACACGTGTACGGTGGGAAATTCCTCCGACGGGCTATAAATACCCCCAATCCTTCAGTTCATACCTTACGTTCCTTGAATTCTTGGAGTTCGATCTGAAGGCAGCTCGAACCCTTGGTAGGTCGGTCTCTTCCCTCTTTCTTTCGAACGTAATTGCCATGTCGTCCTCTATTAGTAGCAACCTAGGATCCGAGTTAGCTCGTAGGTTAGAGTCCGAGCTCGAGGAGATAGAAAACTTTAGAATCTCCGATGACGGGGAGGATAGTGACGCCTCCACTTCAGGTCAGGGCTTGGAATACCCTTGTAGGATACCTGAGCAGTACCTCGGATCCCTTCGTAGGGGGTTCTCTATCCCTGAGAACATCCTCCTCAGGCTTCCGGAGGAAGGGGAGAGAGCTGACAATCCTCCAGAGGGATGGGTCACTCTCTACTTCAAAATGTTTGAGTACGACCTCAGACTTCCCCTTCACCCTTTTGTCCAAGAATTTCTCTTCCGGACTGGGTTGGCACCGGCTCAAGTGGCCCCCAATGGGTGGGGTGTCATTTTTGCTTCGGCCATCCTCTTTTGGCTACGAGCTCGGGATAGTGAGGAGGCCGAGCTGTTGGACGTAGACCAGCTCCTCGCGTGCTTCGAGGCGAAAAGGATAGCTAAGAAGCCTGGTCGGTTCTACATGTGCGCAAGGAAAGGCGCAGACGGTATAGTTAAGGGGCCGACCTCCATCAAGGGATGGGTGAGGAAGTGGTTCTACGCGTCCGGGGAATGGCTCGCAAAGGACGAGTCAGGTCGTTCCTTCTTCGACGTCCCCACTAGGTTTGGGAACCTAGGTACGGAATAGTTCTTACTTTTCGTAAATTTCTCCTGTCATTCAGGTCTAACTCGGATCTTGTCCTCGTGCAGTTTCAATCCGACCAATTCCCGAGCTTACGCAAGCCTCATTCGATACGCTGAAATACTACAAGGAGCGCTTTCCGAGGGGTAGGAAGGTCGGAACCCTGGTGACCGACGAACTGCTGCTTGAGTCCGGGCTACTAGATTACAACCCTGCAGTTCGTCCCATTGAATCCTCTAGACCGAACTCTGAACTTGGTATGCCGAGCTTGCCTCTCTCTTTTTCCTCTAACCTTGTGCTGACCCTTGTTTTTATTTTGCAGCCATGGTTTGCGGATTTGCAAGCGGCGTGAAGCGCAAGTCTAAGGGCCGAGCCCATGCTCTTGAGGCTGCCCAGAGTTCGGAACCTGCCACCCCTGCCGTGGTAGGGCCTGCCTCGGAAGATCCAGCCCCGGTGATCGAGCTGGAGTCTTCTGGGGGTCCCTCGAGGGAGAAGCGCCCCAGGGATCAGACCGAGGCGGTGGACGCCCAGACCGAGGCGCCGGACGCCCCGCCTTTGGGCGAGGAGGCGAGGGAGGAAGCTCCTCCGAAGCGCAGGAAGAAGAAGAAGGCGATCTCCTCCTCGGAGGTCGGAGCTAGCAGGGTCTTGCCTGCAGGTTTTGCTGATCGGGTGGACGATCCTGCGGCCAGGATGGGCTGGATGTCCGACGTGACGGCACGGTTCAGAATTGAGCCGTCAAGTTTCGGGGTGAGGGAGCAGGTGACCCGCATCTCAGCTGCAAGTTTGGACCGCTGCCTGAGGAGGGCGTCCAAATTTGTGAGCGCCCCTGGGTCCGTTCTGCAGAGGAACATCGACTACGCCGCCGAGGTCAGACTAGTGCCCCATTTTTGCTTGATTTCGCCCAACAGGTAGTTCGATCTAACTTTTCCCTTGTACCATTTCGCAGGCATTCGTTGCTTCCATTCAATCGGCTCTGGCTGTCAAGGCCGAGCTGGATGGAAGGGAAGTTCTGGCAGCGAGGGAGAAAGAGGAGTTCTCCGCTGCCTTGGAGGCTGCTTCTTCCACCATGAAGGATGAGCTGCTGAAGGCTCAATCTGAGGTGGAGACTTTGAAGGCCGAGGTGGAGTCTCAGGCCGAGCTGCTGAAGAAGGAGGAGGACAGGCGCAAGGCCCACTTTCGAGCTGCCCACGCTATTACCAGGGGCCTGGAGAGGGAGAAGTTCCAGCTCTTGAAGGAAAAGGACGACATGCTCCAGGCGCTCGAAGCGAAAGATAAGGAGCTGGAGCATGCGACTGCCGAGCTGGAGACGGCGAAAGAGCGCCTCAACAATGGAGTCCTACTGGAGGAAGCGTTTAGGCAACATCCTGACTTCGATGGATTTGCCAAAGATTTCTCCGACGCGGGCTTCAAGTTCCTCATGAAGGGCATTGCTTCCGACATGCCTGACCTTCAGATCGATCTTAGCGGTCTGAAAAGGAGGTATGCCGAGAAGTGGGCGTCTGGTCCTGGCAGCACCCCTGGCCCCCAAGCATTGGTGGATCAGTATGTCAGGGATCTGGACTTTGACTACTCCGATCCCGAAGAGGACCAGGTCGGCTCTCCTCAGGAGGGCGCTCCCCCAGCAGGCTCTTAGGCGACCCCCCTTTTCTTCTTCCTCTTTTTTTTTTTGTAAGTGTCAGGGCAGAGCTGCAAGGTCTATAAGCCTTGGCTCTGCTCTTCATTTAATAAAGAGACTCCCATTGGCTTCCACTTTGTTGTTGGCAACCGTTTTTCTTTGCTGCTCCTTTGAACTGCAGCTAACGTCACCTCGCACCTCCTACTTTTGAAGTCGCGCCTTTAATTAACATAATTTGAAAGTTTGAATTTGAATCTCTGTCTAGCATTCAATGCATTGCACCAACTCTGGATTTTTTAACATCGCACTCTTAACTTAAAAACGTTAAAAGGCTAAAATCCCAAGTCCGTAGCTATTCTTCACATCGCTCCTCGTACCCTCAAGTTCGGAGGCTTGACCACTTTGAATTTTAAGTTCGCCAGCGGTTCTGACATCGCACCTCGTACCCTTAGGCTTCGAAGGATTGAATTTGAACCAACTGCTGGAATGCGATCGCGTGGGAGTCCGTGTCCCCCATTTAATTTCTTGTCGAACTCGGAAGCATGAAATTAAATCATCACACTTATTCCGACCAAAATTCCTTTGGAACAGTGTTTACAGGTGCATTGAAAATCCTTTTGTTATTTCAAGGATAGTAACGCTTCAGGTGCTCCGCGTTCCACGGGTGCGCGAGGACGTCTCCTTTCAGATCGACCAATACGTACGTCCCAGGTCGGATTATGCCTTTGACCTCAAACGGGCCCTCTCAGGTCGGATCAAGGGCACCCACATGGGTTTGGATCCTCCTTAAGACCAGATGTCCGACCTGAAAGGTCCGAGGTCGAACGCGGGCGTTGTAATGTCTGGCCATTCTGCCCTGATATTCCGCCAAGCGTAGCTGGGCCATTGCTCTTCTTTCTTCCAACAAATCGAGGTTGAGGAGCAGCTCTTCCGCGTTTGCTATAGGCTCATAACGCTCGACTCTGTCAGATGGCATGCCGATCTCAACCGGGACTACAGCTTCGGAGCCGAAGGCCAGGGAGAACGGGGTCTCACCTGTCGATTCCCTTTGGGTGGTCCGGTACGACCATAGAACCTCTGGTAGCTCCTCGGCCCACCTGCCTTTCTTGGAGTCTAGTCTAAGTTTGATACCTCGCTTGATGATCTTGTTGACCGCCTCCACCTGCCCATTGGCTTGCGGATGTGCGGGGGACGAGCTGAGATGACTTATGCCAAGTTTGCTGCAAAAGTCTTTGAACTTGGCGTTGTCAAACTGCTTCCCATTATCTGTCCTATGGCCTGCGGTATACCAAAGCGACATATGATATTCGTCCATACGAAGGACGTGACCCTGGACTCCGTTATGTGGGAGAGCGCCTCGGCCTCGGCCCACTTGGTGAAGTAATCCACCGCAACCACAGCGAACTTGGTCTGGCCCTTGCCCAAGGGGAAAGGACCAATGATATCTACCCCCCACTGCGCGAATGGCCACGGGGCTGAGATGGGGGTGAGCAGCTCGGGAGGTTGGTGGATTATGGTTCCGTAGCATTGGCAATTGTCGCAAGTTCTAACGAACTTCTTGGCGTCCTGGCTGAGGGTCGGCCAGTAATATCCTTGTCGGATCACCTTGGCTGACAGCGACCGGGCGCCTGAATGATTGCCGCACACCCCTTCGTGGATCTCTCTGAGGACGTACAGGCCCTCTTCAGGGGTTAGGCATCTCAATAGAGGCAGGGAAAAGCCACGTCGGTACAATGCCCCATCTCGAACCACGAACCGAGCTGCCCGCCTTGCCAACTTTCTGCGCTCCTTGGGGTCTTATGGTGAGTTGCCCTTAATGAAGTCCGCGATCAGGTCCATCCATAAGAATTCTGGAGCGCCGATCTCCATCAGATCTGGCTCCGAGATCGAAGGATTATCTAGGATCTCGACGGGGACCGACCTTGAGAGGTCGGTCTCGTACGCCGATGCTAACTTGGCCAAGGCGTCAGCATTAGAATTTTCTGCTCGCGGAATCCGGTTCACCTCGTAAGTTCGAAAATGGGCGAGGTATGATCTGACCTTGCCTAAATACTTCTCCATTCGGGTGTCTTTGGCTTGGTATTTGTCCTTGATCTGGCTCACTACCAGCTAGGAGTCACTGAAGACCTTAACACGAGAGGCCCCCAATGCTCGAGCGATTCGCAGGGCGGCAATAAATGCTTCATACTCTGCCTCGTTGTTAGAAGTCCGGAAGCTGAACCGCAAGGCATACTCAAATCGCTCGCCTCCTGGTCCGAGCAAGAGGACCCCGGCTCCGCACCCCTTCTCATTGGAGGATCCGTCGACATAGACTTTCCACGGTAGGTCGGACTCACTCAGCTCGGAAGGTGGTGTGAGCTCGGCTATGAAATCTGCCACTGCTTGTCCTTTCAACGCAGTTCTGGGTTCGAACTGGATGTCGTACTCGCTTAGCTCCATTGCCCACTTCATTACGCGACCAGAAGCTTTTGGCTTATGGAAGATGCTTTTTAGGGGCAAGTTAGTGAGCACCACCACCGTATGGGCTTGGAAGTATGGTCTAAGTCGTCGAGCCGAGGTGACCAAAGCGAGAGCCAACTTCTCCATCTGAGGGTATCTAGTCTCGGCTTCGGTCATGGCCTTGCTTGTGTAGTAGATCGGGTTTTGCCGCGCTTCCTCTTGCCTGATTAGGGCCGAGCTGACGGCACTGTCAGACACTGCTAGGTACAATTGGAGCTTGTCCCCCGGTATGGGCTTGGCAAGCAAGGGTGCCGAACAGAGGTAGCTCGTCAATTGCTGAAACGCTTGCTCGCACTCCGCTGTCCATTCAAACGGCCCCTTCTTTCGTAAGACTTTGAAGAAAGGGAGGCACTTGTCTGTCGACCTTGAAACAAACCGGTTCAGGGCCGCAATCCTGCCATTGAGGCACTGAAGCTGCTTCAGCGTTTTCGGTGCCTCCATCTCGATCACGGCTTTAATCTTTTCGGGGTTGGCCTCGATTCCCCGGTTGTTTACCATGAAGCCAAGGAATTTTCCCGAGGTGACCCCAAAGGCACATTTAGCAGGGTTGAGCTTCATTTGATATGCCCTCAAGACCTCGAAGGCTTCGGTCAGGTCGGGGAGATGCGACTTAGACTGCTTGCTCTTGACAAGCATGTCGTCCACATACACTTCCATATTCCGGCCGATCTGCTTGCTCTGGTAGGTCGCTCCTGCGTTCTTTAACCCGAAGGGCATGACCTTGTAGCAGTACAGCCCTTGGTCTGTTATGAAAGCGGTATGATCATCATCTGGGACATGCATCTTGATTTGGTTGTACCCAGAGTAGGCGTCCATGAAGGTGAGCAGTTCGTGCCCGGCTGTGGCGTCCACGAGCTGATCAATCCTCGGCAGTGGGAAGCAATCTTTCGAGCATGCCTTATTTAAATTCGTAAAATCTACGCACATTCTCCACTTGTCGTTAGATTTTTTAACTAGTACAACATTGGAGAGCCACTCGGGATACGAAATTTCTCTTATGTATTCAGCTTTCAAAAGTTTGCTAACTTCCTCAACAATTACATCACTCCTCTCCTTGTTCATAGGTCTTCTTTTTTGTGTTACAGGTCGGAATGATGGATCTATGCTGAGGCGATGCGTCATAATCTGCGGGTCTATGCCAGGCATGTCCTCATGGGACCACGCAAAGACGTCTGAGTTGGATCTGAGGAAGTGGATTAGCTCCTCTCTGTCGATGGCCCCCAGCTTGGTTCCTATGCTTACCTGCTTCTCGGGACTAAGCAGAGGAACAAGCTCGAGCTCCTTAGTGGGTGCGGCAAATTCCTTCCTCGGCAGGTTGGCCTCGAACTCGAGCGTCCCATCCCTGAGAGTTTCAAGGGCGCAGACCGACGGGCCTTTGAGTGCGGCGGCATAGCACTCCCTCGAAGCGGTCTGTTCTCCTCGGATCGTGCCCACGCCATTGGGGGTGGAATAGTTCAAAACTTGATGAAGTGTTGAAGGAATGGCCCGAAATGAGTGGATGATGGGTCTCCCAAAGATGGCGTTATAGGCCGATCTGCCGTCAACTACCACGAACTCGGTCATTTGAGTGACCTGAGTTTGGTCCTGCCCAAGCGTGACCGGCAAGTCGATGCAACCCTCTGGGATGACCGACTCTCCAGAGAACCCAACCAGCGGCGTCGGGCTTCTCTTCAATTGCGACCTCGTCCAGCCCAAGGCGAGGTAGGTCGGTAAGGACAGGATTAGCGGATGCGCCCCCGTCTACCAGCACCCTCGTGACCACCACATGATCGATCAAGGGAGCAATCACAAGGGCATCATTGTGGGGCAGGTGGACCTCCTCTAAATCTGCACCGTCGAAGGTGATTGGGCAGGTCGGCCCCTGCTCCCTGATGATGCACACCTCGCGCCTGGCTGCACGGGCTAACTCCTTTCTCTTATGTCCGGATTGACCTCTGCTTGGCCCTCCAAAAATGGTATTGATGACCGCAGGTCGGTCGGTGCGCCTGGGTGGCGTCCTCGAACGCTTTCGCTCTTCCTTTTTCTCTGCTGAGTGATTACGCTTGTTTACATGCGTAAAAAGAAGATTTTAGATGCTGTTTTTACTATGTTTCAGCTTTGTTTCGGATTTTTCTCGATCGTTTGAGTTCCAATTCATGCAAAATTCATATACTATGGTTTGTCGATGGCTTATATTGTATTTATGACATTTTAGGACCATTTGGGAGTGCAAATTAATCAAAAGAAGCAAAAAGACGAAAAAGTTACATGGGAGGCGCCAGGCGCCTGGGATGCCTGCAGAAAAACAGGTTTTCTTCCAAATTTGCCCTTAATGAAACGCGTCTTCCAATGCGTTTTGGTGGTTCCAACCGATGCATACGTGTAGAAGAAGTGTTCCACTATCAGTTTGAGCACGATTTGGTCAGTCAAAAGAGTTGGAAATGGGTGATTCACCACCGTTTTAGGACCTACCTAACCAATTCTGCACAGCTATAAATTCCAGCAACTTCTCCACCAAATTCATCAAGTCTTGCTTCCTTCTCTTGATCATTTTTAGTGTTTCTTTGTTGCTTTCTAAGTACTTTTGAGTTGCTTTCATTAGTTGCTTTTGGTTTTTAAATCCCGAGTACTTTACATTATTTTATTGAGCTTTGTTTTGTTTCCATTTGTACTTAGTTATTTCCTACTTATTCAAATATATAAAAATCTAGCACTTTGCTTATCTTCTCTTTGCCTTTACTTTATTTTTAGTTAAGAGAGTTGTGTTTTTGGAGGAAAGAGCACGTGACACTCCCCCTTGCTTGAAAGAGAAGGGCGAAGCTCTCAATCCCGATAAAAACTCTCCGTTAGTTAACTTTTGTTTTTCACACATGCATTCCACATTCAACCATTTTACTTGCTGTATTTTCTTCAATATGTCTTTCTAAATTCCCGTCTCTAGCCCGGTTATGGATAGTTAGCCTTTTATGTCTAAAAAGGGTTGCTAAGAAGTAGTGTTTTTGCTTTCCATTCATTGCTCAACATGTTTTCCCAAAAAGTTAGGATTTAGAGAAGGCCACTGTAAGTCTTAACAAGTCAATACTGAAAAGGTTGCTTATCTGCATTGTTGAGTGGTTAAACCGAGGAGAGGAGCGCCTTAGACATAAGGGTTCCGCTTAAGTAGCCTAGACATAGGACCTTAACCCGAGGTTGCGACTATTTCCATCCTAAAACTAAGATATATCTCATAAGTAAAGTGCATGAGCACAAGATCTTTTCTTCTACCCCTTGACCCTGAGATTGAGCGGACCCTTCGAAAAACTCGAAAGGAGCAAAGACTTCGAAAACAACTAGAAAAGCAAAAAGAGAGAGAAGGTGAAATCAGTCCTGAAAGTGAGGTAGAGAGTACGAGCACATCAATGGCAGATATTCCACCTCGTGATCCGGTTGATCCACCTGCTGTTAACGGTAATATGAGGGATCATGCAAGAAATGATGAATTCAACCATATCCAGATGGCGGACAACAGAGACGTGGCAATGCGAGAATATGCCGCCACGGCTTTTCAGAACTTTGATTCAGGGATAGTCAACCCTATTCCAGCCCACGCAAACTTTGAGCTTAAACCAATGATGTTCCAAATGTTGCAGACAATTGGACATTTTGGAGGGCAGGAACATGAGGATCCACATGATCATCTGAAATCATTCATTCAAATTGCAAATGCATTTCGATTACCTGGTATAACAGACGATGCTCTGAGACTAACACTTTTTCCATTTTCTTTGAAGGACCAAGCTAGAGCATGGCTCAATGCATTTCCACCGGGATCCATCACCACATGGGGGTCGTTAGTGGAGAAGTTCTTAACAAAATTCTTCCCACCTACTCGCCACGCTGATATCAGAGAGGAGATCATCTCCTTTAGACAATATGATCGTGAACCTGTTCACGAGGCGTGGGAGAGATTTAAAGAACTAATCAGGAAATGTCCGAACCATGGCTTGCCGGCATGCATCCAGATAGAACATTTCTTTAGAGGTTTAGATCATCCTACTAAGATGATGCTAAACAATGCTGCCAACGGAGCCTTTACAAAGAAGACATTCAACGAGATAGTTGACATCCTAAATGACTTAGCTTCACATAACGAACTATGGTGTTCGCAAAGATCTAGGGCAGCACCAAAGAAGCAAGATCCAGCTGGAGTTTTGGCTCTGGACATTGCGACCTCGATGCAAAAAGAGATGGTTACAATGAACCAGAGGCTGAAAGAGATGGCATTGGGAATAAAAAATCCATTAGCCACGCCGATACAACCTGTGCAGTCGGATTATTGCACTCCTGCCCCTATTTGCCAAGTCAACGATCTCATTTGTTCATTTTGCAGTGAAAACCATATTTATGAAATTGTCCACATAACCCTGCTTCTGTTTTTTATGTAGGACATGGGAACAATAGGAACTTTAACCCATATTCGAACACCTACAACCCAGGTTGGAGGCACCACCCTAATTTCTCATGGGGAGGACAAGGAGGTTCGAGCGGTTTTAATCAAGGGCAGAACCAGCAGAACAAGCAGCCCTATGTTCCACCTACACAGCAATACATCCCACCACCGCAACAGCAGTATAATCAGAGAACACAGACTCCACCAGTTCAAAATAACAACTCAAATCTTGAGAATATGATGAAGGAGTACATGGCCCGAACCGACGCAGTGATACAATCCCAAACGGCATCAATGAGGAATTTCGAGACCCAATTGGGACAACTTGCCAATGAATTGAAGAATAGACCACAAGGTTCTTTTCCAGGCCATACTGAATTACCAAAACGAGAAGGGAAAGAACAGTGCAAAGCTGTCACCCTCAGGAGTGGACTGGCATATGATGGACCAACAATGCCAACAACAGATGTACAGATTCCGTCCACTGAACCAATTGTAAAGATACCAGAAAATCCAACAACACCAGAAAAAGAAAATATTAGAAAAGGTAATGAGGACACCCCGAGTGTTCCTCCACAGGTACAGCCTTCTTTTACCCCTACTCCCCCGTTTCCACAAAGATTAGTAAAGAAAAATAATGATTCCCAGTTTAGAAAATTTTTAGATATTTTAAAACAACTGCATATAAATATACCATTAGTAGATGCTCTAGAACAGATGCCAAATTATGCTAAGTTTTTGAAAGATATAGTTTCTAGGAAGAAAAAAATAGGAGAGCATGAACTGGTAGCCATGACAAAATGTAGTAGTGAAGCTGTAGGCAGCCCGCTACCCATGAAATGTAATGATCCTGGCAGTTTTACCATTCCATGTTCCATAGGAGGAAAAAACTTAGGTAGGGCATTATGTGATCTAGGCGCTAGCATTAATCTTATGCCATTATCAGTTTTCAAATCTTTAGGCATAGGAGAAGCTAGACCTACTACGGTTACCCTCCAACTAGCAGATAGATCTATCATAAGACCTGAGGGAAAGATAGAAGATGTTTTAGTCCAGGTGGACAAATTCATTTTCCCTGCGGACTTTATCATTCTAGATTGCGAGGCAGACTTAGACGTTCCCATTATTTTGGGAAGACCATTTCTAGCCACTGGGGATACAGTTTTTAATGTGAGGAAGGGAGAAATTACAATGAGGGTAAATAATGAAGAAGTTAAATTTAACGTTCTAGACGCCATGAAATTACCAGGAGACTTTGAAGAGTGCTCTGCTATAAATAGCTTGAATCCTATTATGTTTGATGAGTTTTATGACTTATTGGTTACAGAGATTGAAGAAGAGCTTGATAAGATAGCAGAAGGACCAGAAGATGTGGCTAATCCTATTGAAAAAATACAAAAAGAAGAATGCAAGTCGTTACTTCCGTCCATAGTGGAACCACCCACGTTGGAGCAGAAGCCATTGCCGTCGCATTTGAAATATGCGTATCTAGGGGATAACGACACTTTACCAGTTATTATAGCTTCCAATTTATCACCTACTCATGAATATTCTTTATTGCAGATTTTGGAGAAGCACAAAAAGGCCATTGGATGGACGATAGCAGATATCCGAGGGATAAGCCCAGCCTTTTGCATGCACAAAATTCTATTGGAAGAAGATGCTAAGAACTCTATTGAGAGTTAAAGGCGGTTGAACCTGAAGATGAAAGAGGTTGTAAGGAAAGAAATTCTTAAATGGCTTGACGCCGGTGTTATATACCCAATATCCGACAGCAGCTGGGTAAGCCCAGTACAGTGTGTACCAAAGAAAGGGGGTATAACCGTGGTGGCCAACGAGGAGAATGAGCTCATCTCAACCCGAACTGTGAGCGGGTGGAGAGTTTGCATTGATTATCGCAAACTCAACAAGGTAACAAAGAAAGACCATTTTCCTCTCTCGTTTATTGACCAGATGCTCGACCGTCTGGCAGGTAAGGATTTCTATTGTTTTTTAGATGGATATTCGGGTTATAATCAAATTACTATTGCTCCAGAAGACCAAGAGAAGATAACATTTACGTGTCCGTATGGTACGTTCGCTTTTAGGCGAATGCCCTTTGGACTATGCAATGCACCCGCGACTTTTCAGAGGTGTATGATGGCCATCTTCTCTGACATGGTAGAAAATATTTTAGAAGTTTTTATGGATGACTTTTCTGTTTTTGGAAATTCTTTTGACGCATGTTTAGTTAATTTGGAGAAAGTATTGGAGAGATGTGAACAAACAAACCTAGTCCTAAATTGGGAGAAGTGTCATTTCATGGTACAAGAGGGTATTGTTTTGGGTCACAAAATTTCCAAGCAAGGAATAGAGGTAGACCACGCTAAGATAGACATCATTTCAAAGCTACCTCCTCCTACAAATGTCAAAGGGATTAGAAGTTTTTTAGGGCATGGGGGATTTTACCGCCGCTTTATAAAAGACTTTGCTAAAATTTCTAAACCCTTGTGTCAATTGTTAGAACATGATAGACCATTTGTTTTTGATGATGACTGTTTAAAATCATTTGAAATGTTGAAAGTTGCTCTAAGTTCAGCTCCTATAATTATCGAACCTAATTGGGATTTACCTTTTGAGCTCATGTGTGATGCTAGTGATTATGCAATAGGAGCTATGTTAGGACAACGTAAAAACAAGATCTTGCATCCTGTGTATTATGCTAGTAAGACTCTGACCGGTGCACAACTCAATTACACTACTACTGAAAAGGAACTGTTAGCAGTTGTGTTCGCCTTTGATAAGTTTAGGTCTTACTTGATAGGCACAAAAGTCATTGTTTTTACTGACCATTCTGCTTTAAAATATTTATTTGCTAAAAAAGATGCTAAACCACGTTTGATACGGTGGATTTTGTTACTTCAAGAGTTTGATATTGAAGTTAGGGACAGGAAGGGTACTGAACCAAGTTGCTGATCACCTGTCTAGATTGGAATCCCCGCTCTGTGATGATGGAACTGTTATACGTGAATAGTTTATTGACGAGCAACTCTTGCGAGTTGATTCAGTTCCGTTGTATGCCGATATAGCAAATTATTTGGTAAGTCGAATAGTTCCTTATGAGTTCAACAAGCAACAGGTAAAGAAATTTTTAAATGAAGTTCGATGTTATCGTTGGGATGAGCCTTTTTTATATAAGTTAGGACCTGACAATATCTTACGCAGGTGTGTCGCAGAAGAAGAGCACGAGGCGATATTAGACGCTTGTCATATGTCTCCATATGGAGGACATTTTGCAGGACACAAAACCGCAGCCAAAGTTTTGCAAAGTGGGTTCTTTTGGCCCACTCTGTTCAAAGATGCACATAAGTTTGCCCAGGTTTGTGACAAATGCCAACGGACAGGTAATATATCTAAACGCCAGGAAATGCCTCAAACCCCGATCCTGGAGATTGAAATATTTGATGTGTGGGGTATAGATTTTATGGGTCCATTTCCATCTTCTAATGGTAAGCTTTATATATTGTTAGCAGTAGATTATGTTTCGAAATGGATAGAAGCCATTGCAACTGCTACCAATGATTCCAAAGTTGTCATTCGTTTTCTGCAAAAGCACATTTTTACGCGTTATGGAACCCCGCGTTGTCTGATAAGCGATGGGGGGGCTCATTTTGTGAATAGGTCTATGCAAAAGTTGCTGACTAAATACAATGTGCGTCATAGGGTTGCAACAGCATATCATCCTCAGTCGAATGGGTTAGCCGAAATATCTAATAGGGAGATAAAAAACATTTTAGAAAAAACTGTAAATCTTAACCGTAGGGATTGGTCTTTTAAGCTTGATGATTCACTTTGGGCATATAGGACAGCATTTAAGACTCCCCTCGGCATGTCCCCCTATAGGCTAGTTTTTGGAAAAGCATGTCATTTGCCTCTTGAGCTAGAATATAAAGCATTTTGGGCTACTAAGAAATTAAATTTTGATTTGTTGGCTGCAGGTGAAGCGAGGAAGTTACAATTGTTGGAATTAGAAGAACACAGGCACTTTTCTTATGAGAATGCTAAGTTGTTTAAGGAAAAAACTAAACAGTGGCATGATAGGCGTCTTCGGCCGAACAATCTTCAAGAAGGTGATCTGGTTCTGTTATTCAACTCTAGGTTGAAACTTTTCCCTGGAAAACTTAAGTCTAGATGGTCTGGTCCCTTTCAAATTTTTAAAGTCTACCCATATGGGGCAGTGGATCTAGTTGACTCTAAGGGAAATGTTTTTAAAGTAAATGGGCAGAGACTTAAGCCGTATTTTGGAGAACCAGTGGATAGAGGAAAAACCTCTATTCAACTTTCAGGTCAATAAATGTTTGCGAAAAATGTTTTTCCTTCTTATCTGTTTGGAAAGAACAAAAGTAAAGGAAGGAAATTTTTGTATCTTACATTCTTTTTGTCTAATCATAAAAAGTTTTGCTTATTAATGTTTTTGGAAAACGTTGAAAAACAAAAAGAAAGAATGAAAAAAAAAAAAAAAAAAACATTGAAAAAATTTTACGCAGGCGCCTGGCGCCTGCCCTTTGCGAAAATAAATCACGCAGGCGCCTGGCGCCTGCCCTGTTTTCCGGCAGTTCGAGTTCCGTTTTCCTTCACGGTTTGGGTTTTAATTTTCGATAGCATGGGCTTTATTTTGGGTCAAACATTAATCCTCTATGATTTAGCTTTAAGAACTTCTCTTCAAACTCAAATTTTGTTTCCCTAATCCTATTTTGTATTCAAATTTGTTTTCTTTTCCTTTTAGGTTTAGGAAAACTTGGTTGAACTTAAATGTCAATCCCTTTCCATTTAGGATTTAGTTTGGGGAAAGCTTTAAATAGACCCATTGCCTAAGCTTTACAACTCCACCAAAACCCACACAACTCTCTTCTTCCCCTTGTTTTTTCGAAAAAAAAAAACCCACTCCCTTCATCACCCTTGTTTTCGATTTTCAGCCACCACCAAAGAGAAGAAGAAATTTCCAGCATTTGCTTACATCTATGGCTTCTTCTTCTCAACATACTTCACTTCCTACCTCTTCCACTCAAGCTCCAAATGCCACAAGCATTCCTTTTCCACCATTGGAGAACTTCCAACACCACATGGGTTCAGATTCTAGGCTAGCTGCTGTTAGGGGAGGAAACCCGCTTCAAACATTTGAATGTCCTCCATCCCAAGCTCCTACACAACATCCTATAATGAGCCCACATGGTTATGTTAATTTTCAGCAACTACCCACCTTTAATATACCTCAAAACAGTGAGCTTAGGGCTGAAAATTCTCAACAACTTCCTCCAATGATCAATCCGGGTATGTACCAACCGTTTATGTTTAACCCGGTTCCTTCATATCATTTTCCCTTGTCTCAAATGCAAATTCCAGCTAGTGTTCATCCTTATGGAATGCCAAATCCATCTACTATATTTCCTAGCCTTCCACCTTATTATGGAATGGGTCATTGGGTACCTTCACATAATTATGGGATGATTTCACCTAGAGTTTCCCCACCACCTCAACTTCCATTCCTAGAAAGAGGACCTCAAGCACCCCAATTGAACCCTAACATATCGAGTACCTTCAACATGGGACAACTAAAACCCTTAGAGCCTCCTAGGATGCCAACCCCAATCAATATGCCAATGGATACAGGAGATGAGCATGGAGAAGAGCAAGAGAAGAGCCACAGCCATAGGCTAGAGCCCGGGGTTTCGATAGGGCAAAAGAGGAAGGGCAAGGAGGTGATGATAGACCCAGAAATTGAGGAAGATGGGAGTAGTAGGCGTCTGACACCTAAGGATTCATCTATGGAGAATAGGGACGAGGAGCAGTTTTATTCATCTCCATTGATTATTACACCGGAAGATGGTAATGATGATTTTCTACTGGTTTCACGAGGACATTGTTCAAATATGCCAGAAACAGAGGATATCGAGAACGAAGTGGTGAGAACAGATACTCAGGAACCTTCCCCATTGGATACACCTACAGAAGGAGCATTTTGTAGTCACCAAGAGTTGCCTACTGGGGCAACTGGATCTACTCCGTTGGCAACAGATGAATATGTCACACCGATGGCCACTCTACCAGGGGTAAGGGATGCTCACACTATTCCTTCTAATACAGTTAACCCGCTTGGGTGTGATACAGGTAGATCCAAGGTTGGGGAGAATAGTACTCAAGAACCTACCAGCGAAGAAGATCTTGAGGACACGCAGACGATAAGGGAAATGTTCCAATACAAGAGGCGGGAGAAAAAGAGTTCAAAACGACGTGTAGTTCAGGCTAAGAAGCCAACAGTGCCCATGAATGAACCTAAAACGAGAGCTGCGAAAGCTAAAGCAGCTGAAGCTAAGAAAAAGGTAGTGGCACCTGGGCCAGTTGATACAATTGAACTCGACTTGTCTGAGGGAGAGGAGGTCGAGACGAAATGGAACGCAGCAAATTTCGCCACTCGAACTTCATTAATGAAATCCCGTAAGATTATGACAGAATTGGGATTTGATCTCACCCTAGGAGATGTGCCTGATGATTGGAGGGAGACCGCTAGAGACAAAGAATGGAGACCACTCATTCAGCCCATACAATGTGAGGCTTTGGAGTTAGTCAGAGAATTCTATGCTGCAGTCCATCCCCAGTCACATATAGCCATAGTGCGCGGGAAGGAAATACGGTTTGATGCCACTCAGATCAACTACACCTTCAACATTGAGAATATCAGAGATGCTGTGGGCAATAAGATGTTAGTGACTCCGACTCTGGAACAGCTTGATGAGGCTCTAGAATGTGTTGGGAAGCCCTCTGCCACTTGGGATTTGACTACTCATGGCAAGGTACGACTAAAACCCGAGGATGTTTCCCTAGCTGCTGCAGGATGGTTATACATAGTCAAAAACAGAATTCTGCCAACGGAGCATGATGAGCATGTCACTCAGGATAGGGCATTGCTGGTTTATGCCATGCTAAAGGGCATAGATGTGAATTATGGAGAATTGATAAATACCAGTATCCATGAGTGTGCCCACCGGACACGTGGTAAGCTTTATCACCCACGTTTGGTCACTTCTTTATGCTTGCGACAAGGTGTACAGCTCCCTGAGGATCAAATTAAGAGAGATGCCCCAATTGTGGAAGAGAAGAATATTCGGCGTATTATCGCCCATGCGTTACAAAGAAGGGAAGGTACTGGGATGTCTCCTACATCGGAGATCCGTCGTCTTCGAGAGGAGAACCAACAACTGCGAGATCAGGTTCGAGAAGTCGTGCAACATATCTACAACTTAAGGACTTCATTGGATTTTGCGGTTTTACCTTCATGGCCTCCAGCGCTAGCTGCTATCCTTGGTCATCCATCTCCCAGTATTGACATTGATCCTAGTCCACAACCTCCGACTTCATGAAGGGGAGGTTCCTTCTTTGCTATTTTTTGTGTTTTCTTCTTTTGGTTAATGACGTAGTTTGCATATTCTAGCATTACTACGCATGTTTTTTTTGTATTGATTATGTTTCGAGCTCAGTTGAAGCATGAATAAATTAGTATCGTTTATCTTCTGATCACTTAAAGTATGCCTTCACTTAACCTTAGTTTAGCTTTTCACATGCCTATTTTGAAGCATCTGTGCTGTGCATGTGATTTCATGTCGATGATGATTATAAGAGATTGTTGAGTTTTCTGTTCTATGCCTGACTAAGCTTTGAGCTATTTCCTTTGTTTATGTGATAAACTCATTTTCTTTTATGTCTTTTTGATCTTTACAAACTTTAAGCTTTTTCTTTGCCCCTATATAGGAAGTCCTTGTCCTTTTTACTGTTAAGTTTTTTTTTTCATCCGATGCAAAAGTCTTTTCCCAGTGAGGACACTGTCTCTCTTAAGTTTGGGGGGGACAGTCGTTGTGACAGTCGTTGTGTCAGTCGTTGTTTCAAAAAGATAAGGTGTTATTTATATTTAAAAAATCATGCTATTTTCTTTTGAAAAAGAGTCAGTTGGAAAGAAAGAAAATGTTGAAAAAGCATTTAGCTAAAAAAAATAACAACGAAAGAAAGCAAAAAAAAAAAAAAAAAAAAAAAAAGTTGCAAAAGAGTAAAAAGAGTCTTGTTGAGAGAAAATAAGAGTGGGGAAAAGACTTGTGTTAGAAAGAAAAGAGTGGTAAAAACATTGAGAGTTAAAGAAAATGTATTTATGATTCCCGAGTCCTACTGTAGACACCCATTTAGTTTTAGGTTGGGTGTTGACTTTGAAAATAGCAGTAAAGATGGTGATAAGTGACTTCGTGTTTCTCATTGTCGTCGTTTTATGACCTAGCTGTTAGTTCAGAGTCTTTCTACGAGTAGCTGTGGTTGGAACCGATGTTAGTGTGTGAAAACCTCAGGGGCTAGTAGCCGGTCTGTCAGATGTAAAAGTCTTAGTGTAAGGAGGGAGTGTGCAGATTCCTTAGGGGTATTTGAAAACGTTTTCTGTTTTTGAAAGAGAAAAAAAGATTTTGAAAGAAAAAGTTTTTATCATTTCAAACTTGGTTTATAGTGACTAAGTTTACAAAGGCAATAGAATGGTAGGCTTTGACATCTTTTCCCTGAGACAATTTATGATTGAACATCTCGGTTGCTTTTGCTTTTCCTTGTCCATGTGTTAGAAAGCTGATTAAAGTTGCTAAGTTTTGCTTGAGGACAAGCAAAAAGTTAAGTTTGGGGGTGTGATTACGCTTGTTTACATGCGTAAAAAGAAGATTTTAGATGCTGTTTTTACTATGTTTCAGCTTTGTTTCGGATTTTTCTCGATCGTTTGAGTTCCAATTCATGCAAAATTCATATACTATGGTTTGTCGATGGCTTATATTGTATTTATGACATTTTAGGACCATTTGGGAGTGCAAATTAATCAAAAGAAGCAAAAAGACGAAAAAGTTACATGGGAGGCGCCAGGCGCCTGGGATGCCTGCAGAAAAACAGGTTTTCTTCCAACTTTGCCCTTAATGAAACGCGTCTTCCAATGCGTTTTGGTGGTTCCAACCGATGCATACGTGTAGAAGAAGTGTTCCACTATCAGTTTGAGCACGATTTGGTCAGTCAAAAGAGTTGGAAATGGGTGATTCACCACCGTTTTAGGACCTACCTAACCAATTCTGCACAGCTATAAATTCCAGCAACTTCTCCACCAAATTCATCAAGCCTTGCTTCCTTCTCTTGATCATTTTTAGTGTTTCTTTGTTGCTTTCTAAGTACTTTTGAGTTGCTTTCATTAGTTGCTTTTGGTTTTTAAATCCCGAGTACTTTACATTCTTTTATTGAGCTTTGTTTTGTTTCCATTTGTACTTAGTTATTTCCTACTTATTCAAATATATAAAAATCTAGCACTTTGCTTATCTTCTCTTTGCCTTTACTTTATTTTTAGTTAAGAGAGTTGTGTTTTTGGAGGAAAGAGCACGTGACACTCCCCCTTGCTTGAAAGAGAAGGGCGAAGCTCTCAATCCCGATAAAAACTCTCCGTTAGTTAACTTTTGTTTTTCACACATGCATTCCACATTCAACCATTTTACTTGCTGTATTTTCTTCAATATGTCTTTCTAAATTCCCGTCTCTAGCCCGGTTATGGATAGTTAGCCTTTTATGTCTAAAAAGGGTTGCTAAGAAGTAGTGTTTTTGCTTTCCATTCATTGCTCAACATGTTTTCCCAAAAAGTTAGGATTTAGAGAAGGCCACTGTAAGTCTTAACAAGTCAATACTGAAAAGGTTGCTTATTTGCATTGTTGAGTGGTTAAACCGAGGAGAGGAGCGCCTTAGACATAAGGGTTCCGCTTAAGTAGTCTAGACATAGGACCTTAACCCGAGGTTGCGACTATTTCCATCCTAAAACTAAGATATATCTCATAATAGACATATTAGGGAATGTCTTAGGACTTTGAACTTGCTTAGACATAAGTAAAGTGAGAAGCGTAGTCGTTAGTTTCTAAAGTAAAATGCATATTATCCTTAGCATGTCCTTGATTCTTTGTTGGCTAACTTGAAGTAAATCGGGCTAGGTTTTATTATTATAAGTCCAAATCCCAAATCCAAACCATTATTTGTGACCACTTCCCATTTTACAAGAATCACTCATTCCAACATTCACTATTCTTTAAAACTTTAGAGTTTGGAAATTGTTTAGAAGTCCTTGAGGATCGATACTTGGATACTCCGTCCATTTTATATTACTCTGACAGGTGTGCGCTTGCATCTATATAATTGTTACCACGCTTAGCGCGTGCGTTCAGCATAAACACCCAGTCACTGAGCTGGTCCTGGGCTTTCCCACGAACTTCTTGAAGTAGCCGTCTTGAATTAGATCCTCAATTTGGCGCTTCAATTCCCAGCAGTCCAACGTGTTGTGGCCGTGCTCCCGATGGAAGCGGCAATACTTGTCCTTGTTGCGCCTCTCCGGGGCTCCCCGAAGTTTCTCCGGACGCTTGAGTAGTTTTTCCATTCCGGAATCCTCGATGTTCGTTAGGATCTCGGAGATTGGAATCGTGGTTGGGGTGAAGTGCTCGTAAGGTCGGGCACTGGAGAAGGATCCCTTGTCCTTGGACTTGGGATCTGTCCTTTCATCTTTTCCGCTTCTGCCCCGGCCGATCTTTCGTTCAAGTCGGCCGGTTTTGGTTCGGAGGAGCTCCTGTCCGTCGATGACTTTCTTCGCCTTCTGGAGTACCTCGGCGAAGGTGGCCGGGGCCTCCTCTCCAAGCTTCACCGTGAGGGCTTCGTCGGCTAGACAGGTGAGGAAATAGCACATGGCCGAGTCATTGGAGCAGTGTGCAACCTTCAACTGTTCCTCCTGGAATCTGGTGACATACTCCCGCAGCGTCTCACCCTCCTTCTGCCTGATGGTGGCGAGATGGGTCGCTGTCTTTTTGTCGTAGTGCCGAAAAGAAGAACTCCCTTCTCAGCTGAGAGTAGGTCGAGATCGACCTGGCTGGCAGTCTCCGGTACCACAATCGCGCGCTGCCAGTAAGCGCAATCTGAAAGGCGCGACATTTGATTGCGTCTGATGCCGCTTGGAAGTCAATGAGGCCTTCAAAGACCTCAACATAGTCCTTGGGGTCCTTCATCCCGTCATAAGGCTTCATGATAGGAGCTTTGAACTTCGGAGGGATTGGTGCTTCCAACACGTCCGAGGTGAAAGCCGATTCTCCCAAGTCGCCATCGCTCAATGAATCGTCTTTCTGCTCACATTTGGCCTTTAAGGCCTCCACCTGAGCATCGAGCTCCCCCCTCAGCCGGTTGAACTCCTCCCTTGTGATTATCCCTGCGGGATTGTGAGAGGATTCAGCCTGCTGGTTGGAACTCCTGTGTGAGCGGGATGGTGACTGCCCTTTTCGGAGAGACGAGCCTCTCTTTCTGTTGAGATGCTCACGGAGGTCTCCCCTCTGGCGAGTATGCCCCTCGCTCTCGTTATCTTCGGGACGTTCCTCCTCGGCCGGGCCGAGGTGGGAACCCCTTTGCTCGCGTACGTCCACGCGCGTCGCTCGATTTTCAGATCGGGACCCTGCGCCTGCAGCTAGCATCATTTCGTTATACATTTCCTCCATGGAGCGCATTTGTGTGCGCATTGCCTCCATCTCTCTCTTGAGCGCATCAAGGTTCTCGCTTGTTGGATCCGTGGGTGGACCCGGGGCGCCCTTCTTAGAGGTCCCACCTCGGCCACGGGTGGCCTTGGACGTCCTCGGGTGCGTAGGCGGTAGGGCAGGTGCGGTGATCCGTGCTGACCTGCGGAGGGGTTCCGTTACTAGGCCGTCGTGACCTTGCCCCTCTACCGCTGCTGCTCCGACCTCCCTCTGGTGGGCATCGCTGGCAGCTAGAGTCCTTCGGTCTGTCGTATTGGTCGAGTTCGCTGGTTGAACCATGTTCGCTCGCGTGTTGGTTTAAAGGAATTGGGATGACTTAGATTGTCGTCCCCACAGACGGCGCCAAATGTTTATGCAAAGATGTGCACAACAGTGTGTTCCTGATTGTAGCTCGAACTCGGCCTCCGTACCGACCTGAACCTTTGGGCGGACCTGCACAAAAAGGTGAGCACTCCGACGATCAAGTCAGTATAGGTCGGATTCCAAGTTCAGTTTCAAGCCAGCAATCATCGTACCTGATCGTGGAGTGAGGTCCTCTACTTATGAGTGGTAGTCCCGCCAATCTCGCGACGGTTACACCCGGTAATCACGGGACCGTCGGTTACGCCCGGTGATCTCGGGACCAACGGTTACGTCCGGTAATCACGCCGTAGACAGTTGCTCACATTGGCCCCTACCGAGCCTCTGGGCAGGTCGGACCTGAGCCAGGTTCACCTCGGCCCTCATACTTAGCTCTCGCCGGCGTTGGTGGCAGCCATCTCAGCTATCCGAGCTAGGCATGACTCATGGGCCATCTTGGAGCACCAATAGGGGTCCTCCACGTGTCCAGGGTACTTAATCCCCAAACGGAGTGGACATTGAAAATCAAAAGAAAGAAATTAGGGATAAAGAGAACTAGGGTATTTGTGCTAAGATTGAAGAACTAAACATAAAATGGAAAGAATTCATGGAAAACTTAAGAAAAGTGAGTGATGAGATTCAACTTGAGTTAAATAGTATGAGTATGCACCGTAGGTTGAATTCCTCTAAAGATTACCCTGTTTCTGAATTTTTATAAGTATCTATCCCTCCCCCTATTTCCGCTACTATTGCTATGAATATTGAAGGTCATTAACAGGTTAGTGGAGACTCAAAACACGGCACAGAGCCTTTGGAGCATTCAGATTCAGCCACGGTTGAAATTCACTACTAAATTACGGTTGGCACAATTTTTGGGGTTACTCCACCGGCCACTCTACAAGGTATTTTGTCTCAATCTTTTCCATATCCTATCTTGACTAAAAACTCCTAGTTTTTTATGATTCAGAACAGGAAAGGACAACATCGAAACATGCCGAAATTTTGGTGGCTTTGAATGATCAAGTGGAGAGGTTCCATTGGATGATGATGGAATTAATGGGGCAACACACGAAAGATTGGATGTTGAGGGAGAAGATAAAGATATTGGAGAATTACCCTAAGAAGTGCATGGAGATGAGTATGAGGAGGAATAAGAAAATGACGATATCTCTCAATATGAAGTAAGAATATGAACTCTGGTGCATGAATCTCAGAAAGATAATGAGGAGCCCCTGCATAAGAGCAATAAGGAATATTAGGTCATTTGGATGTCCATAATGACGCCATGGAAGAATTCTCTTCATCTTCTTCTTCTAAAGGTAAGTCCTTTCTTTATCAAGTTTGAATGTTTCTGACCCTAAATTTGTTGCTACTGAAGAAATCTCAGAGGAGGAGGTGTGCTTGACACAGAAGTGGTGAAGAAAACACGAAAGAAGAAAAATGTTGCAGAAACTGTGCCTGACGTAATTTCCAGGACGAGAAACCGAGCCGCTGTAGCACGTTTGGCTGCCCAAAAAGAGGTCGAGACTTGTCCATCTAGAAAATCCAAGAGGGCTAGGGTGATAAGAGGGTCAGAAGAGCTACTTGAGGAGATGTAGCGATAGTTAGGGGTAAAGTGGTAAAGTTCTCGCCTTCCATTATTAACATTCACTATGGTTTGTTTGATGTGTTTAATGTCATAGGTAATGAAATTTTGGTGCATCCATCGAACGAGCAAGTGGAAGAGGCGCGTCGGCATATTTGTAAACCACGCAAGACATGGACCGTTTCAACAACGGGGAAGCTTTCCCTAAAGCCCCTCGACATCAATGAACAAGCAACGGTTTGGATGTAGGTGGTGAAGAACCGGTTGATTGTCACTACTCACGATTCCTCCATTAAGTGCAACAGGGCGATGATGGTGTACATCTTGATGAAGGGTGTTGAGTTAAATTTTGGAGAACTCATAAGAAATGAGATACGAAGTTGCTCGGAGAAAATGGTAGGTCCTCTTGTTTTTCCTGGACTAATAACTGAGTTATGTTTGCAGGTGGGAGTGGAGGCCGATGATGTGAATGTAGTGACGCCCAAGAAGCTGGTCACATCCCTAAGAAAAGTTCGGGGGTATTCGATTGTTCGAGACGAAGACTCTCTCATTACTACCATGGATCCCGAGACCCTAGGAGTGGTAACTAGGGAGCAATATGACGAGCTTAGGCACAAGTACGAGCTTCTTTTTGCTACTCAACATGCCATATGTGAGTTCCTCAAGAAGATATACGGTGATAATGCACCTTCTTTCCCCGATGAGCTTGCGGCCGACTTACCCTCTTTTTCCTGTCTTCCTACTGATTCCACCGACAATGAATCTTTAGATGATGATTAAGGGAGTATCTCCCTCTCTTTGCTTTGATACTTAGATCTTGATTAGTTTGCATGTTATGTTGTGTAGGTTGTTTTTGTTCTTCTAGTTTGCATGATAGGTCGTTTAGATTAGTTTTTCTTATAAGTTGGTTGTTGGGATATTGTGTTGTTAGAAATGTTTATAAGTTGTGTTCTTGCATATGTTTAAAGTTCAAGCCTGCCTACTTCCTTGTTCTAGCTACGAGTTTGTCCTTAGTTTCTTCAATAGCATCTTTTCTAAACTCTAAACATGCTCATCTTTTTTATGAAATGTTTTCCTTTGTTCTTTGTTTTTGTATTATGTCAATGAGTATAATTAACGTCATGAATGGGTTGGATTTCCTAGTTTTATTATAAAGCCATAAGTCATTTTCCACTTTTTGTTTTGGTTATAAACGTGTGTTCTTCTTCTTTTTGTTTTGTAACCTAAACTTTTTCATTGCTTTGGAAGTAATTTCCTTTTGGTGCCGAAATTTTACATCTTTCAAAATTTCTTTCCCCAGTCAGGACACTGTTTCCCTTAAGTTTGGGGGGGACAATGTTTGTCTTTTTGTTTTAAGAAAGAAAATGCTTTTATGTTTTGAAAAATAGTCAGAAAGAAAATGCAAGCAATAAAAGTGTCATATGTAGAAAAGAGTCATACGCAAGTAAACATTTTTTTGAAAAGGAGTATGAAAAAATAGTCCAAAAGAAGACAAAAAAATCAAGTTGAAAAATAAAGAGATTTGGGAGAAAATAAGAGTGGGGGAAAGAAAAAGAAAAATAAACATCGTTGGCTAATAGATTAATATTTTAATCGGCTGATCATGTAACTTGATCTCAATTTTGAGGGAGTTATGGACTCGTGCATGTTAAGTCTCGTTCTTTGATTTGAATGGGTGAGAGTGACCCGAGTCACGGACCCGAGATTACTACCATTTTAGGGACGATACCGAGTGGGGAGCTCGAAACATAACTTGACAAGATAGAATTCACTCCTCTCTGACTTTAGGGGAGTAAATAAGTGTTCCCTTTAGGATGGATGATGTGTTTTGGGGTTTTTGTTGAAAAACCACAACTCTCTAAAGTTATCTCTCTCAAATCCAAACTTCCCTCACTTTCAAAAGTCAGGTTCGACATCGTCATTTTTGAAGAAGTGTCTTCAAATGTATGTTTCACTACTTCAATTTTTAATAATGCTTTTGTATTTTCTTTGTCGTATTTCTTAAACAAAATCGAAGCACAAGCGTTCTCGCACTTTCGCTGTGGGATTTGATCCCTTCAATCTGTATCAGAGCCCTGATTATGCTTTCGATCTTGTTTTTTAATTATATAGAAAAGAAAGGTGGGCATTGTTTTCTACATTTGATGTATGTGGTTCACAAAATAGATGTTTTTTTATTTTTGGCATTATATTTACAGCTTTTCCGTTGATTCAATCAATGTAATGCCCATTGTTTTGGGTGTTTAATGCTGTAAATCGAGTCTGTAAGTCCATGTCGTTCGTGGCAAGGACTTGCTGTGAAAGAGTACCAGAAAAAATTATGCAAAATCAGAGTTCTCCGTGCAACCCTGAGAGGACAGCACCTTGGTGTTAGGGGCAGTGCCTAGGCGCTGATCAGCAGAAGACCCGAGCGCTGTCGAGTGGGCAGTGCCTAGTGCCTAGGCCCCGGTCAGTGACACCTAAGTAGTGTGCACCCTTTTACCGAGATCAACTCGAGGCATTGCAGTGGGGCAGCACCTAGGCACTAGGATAATTTTTGTTTTTGTTTAATTTCTTATAGGATTCTAAAAACTAGTAGATTTTGCTGTTTAATTATTATGCATTGTGAATGTATGTTTAATTAAAGATATGTTACATAAGAGTATGTCATATAATTTAAAATGCCACAATAAGTTAAGCATGTTCATGCATCATATGTATATAATAGTCGTAATGTATGCTATCATGATTTATTTTCATAATTGATTAATATGAGTGTTGTATTTATTAGATGAAAATAAAGTTGCATTGAACATGACATTACTTTAATAAATATAAATGTTATACTTATGTATGTCATTGATGCATGATTATAGTTTTAATTTCTCTCAATTTATAACTGTTATAAGTTAGGTAAATAGAAATTAAAGTCTATAATCAATAGTTGCATGAACCCTATGACTGTAATAATTAATTTTAAAGAGGTTTGAAATTGATTATACCTTAGGTTATATACTTTTTATTATTGGTTTTACATAGGTTTAAAAAGATGAAATAAAAGGTTAATATAAAATATTGCCTAAAAGAGAATCATATATAATGAAGGTTCTGTTTAGGTTGGGAATCGACCTGGGGGTTCAGTTAGTCAATATTTTATAGCATGCAGTGATGTGGTTAGTTCGTTCAAGTGTTTAATAATGAACTAACACGTTGATGTTAAACAAACCCAATTTAAAAGTTATATTGGGAAAACTAATAAACTTAGACAATATCATTTAGCTGGATTTTACCTAAGTAATAAACCCTAGTTTTAAAATACCAAGTGAGAGGATTAGGTATATATAAAATATACCAAGTATATATGATATATGCGGTATATAAATATATATTTTTTCCCTCACGTTCTCCGTGTAAGTTTATACTGTGAGTTCCATGCTCGCCTCGTTTCACCCTGGCACAACCTCCCTATGTTCTGGATGATATGTTGAGGGCTTGCACATTGGATTTCGGTGGTTCTTGGGACAAGTACTTAGCAGAGTTTGCAGACAACAACAGTTATTAGGCGACCATTGACATGGCCCCATATGAAGCGTTATATGGGAGAAAGTGTAGGTCGTCGGTGCATTGGGATGAGGTCGGTGAGAGAGTCCTGTTAGGACCAGAATTGGTACAAGAAACTAATGGCGCCATCCAAAAGATTAGAGCAAGAATGCAGACGACCCAAAGCAGACAGAAGAGTTACGCTGATGTTAGGCGAAGAGCATTGGAATTTGATGTCGGTGACCACGTTTTCCTTTGTGTGGCACCGGTGAAGGGAGTCCTACGTTTTGGTAAGAAGGGAAAACTCAGTCCAAGATTTATTGGTCCTTTTGAGATCTTGGAGCGCATCGGCCCGGTCGCTTACCGGTTGGCTCTGCCACCGTCGTTGAGTGCAGTGCATAACGTGTTCCACGTGTCCATGTTGAGGAAATACGTCCATGACCCTTCCCACGTCTTGGATTACGAACCACTGCAGGTAGATGAAACTTTGTGCTATAAAGAAGTACCCATTGGGATCGTAGCGAGAGAGACCAAAGTGCTGCGGAACCGGGTGATTGACTTGGTGAAGGTCTTGTGGAGGAACCACCAAATAGAAGAGGCTACTTGGGAGAGAGAAGACGAAATCAGGGCCCATTATCCTGAATTGTTCGAGCAACGAACTTTCGAGGACGAAAGTTTTTGAAGGGGGGAAGTCTGTAACGCCCCGCGTTACTCAGGTTAGCTTGCCTCGAGTTCCGGGAAATTTTTATAACAAAATAGATTGGATTTAGTTATTTATTTATTTAGTTCATTTTATTTTATTTGAGTCATCAGTTATCTTTATTTAATTTAAGTGTGGCATCTCCGCTGGTGTGTATTGTTACAGAATTAGTGGTGAGTTAGTAGCGTGTAGTTATTTATCAAGTTATGGTTCAGTACGGATTCCGCTATATGACACTTGTTTGGGCCATTGGGCCATTTACGAAATTATATTATTGGCTTGTTTTAACAAGGAGGGGTTGGGTAAGTGGGCCTTAAACAAAAGGAAAAGAACCCCAAGCCCAAAGGGGGTTAAAGTTTTAAAACAAAGAAAAAAACCCTAGCCCTTGTTCTTCCCTCTTCTTCTTCCTCCCTTTCCCTCTCTTGTTGAAGCCGCCGGCCACCCCCCACTTGGGTTCTTCTTCTCCGGCGAGCAACTCCGTTCAGGCGACGCGACGAAGAGCGGTGACATCGGAGCAGCAGGTGCAGCGTCGGGCTCGGGCAGCAGCAGACGACGTCGGACAGCGCAGCAGCAGCGCCGGAGCAGCAGGCAGCGTCGGGCAGCAGCAGGCAGCGGCGCGTGGTCTCGGGCAGCAGCAGGTGCGGCGGGACGACGCGTGGTGGCTGTTCACGGTGTTTTCCCTCGATCCGACAAACTCCAACGACTCGAATAGCTTAGATCCGGGAAGCCCGGTAATTTTTCTTTGACCCACCCTTGTTCGAAGTTAGATTTGGATTACCCACACCTAAACGAAATCGATTTAGATTACCCACACCTAAGTGATTGTTTTGTAGTAACAGACATCAAATCGAAGCCGTTGGAGGTCATTTTGGGCATTTTTCGCTGCTGCAAAAATGTGGACAGCAGTGTTTTAGGTGGTATCCGGTGATTAACTCCATCCGTTCGAAGCCCGATTTACGCTACCCACCCCTGTGCAAGCTAGATCTAATTTACCCACACCTACACGAAGTCGTTTTGCGGTAATGAGACCCGTTGAACCCTCTTAGAGTTGTTTTCGAAGGCTGAACAGTATATTTATGTTGCTGTATTTTTCTGTTTTGTGCGTAGGTGTGAGTTCGACGCAAACTTAAGGACGTGGTTGAGTAAGTAGCACCAGGGGGCGAGTGCGTGCGTTATTTAGCACTAACGGAATGGTTTTGATGCTGATTTTTTTTTTGCTAAAATAATTTAATTGAGCATGTAGGGGTTGTTAGTGTTGATTTATGAACTTCTAATGATTTTGTTGTCGTCTTTCTATTATTGAACACTTATGAGGAAACATGCCTTCTGTTCTTATTGTTGTAGGTGACTAGTAGATTCTGAATTGTTGTGGTTAGAAATAACTGGCTCATGACGTATTGCAAATATGTTGTAAATGAAATTCCTGCGTTGTTAAACTGATAATTTAGTTTACATTGTTTTAGTTGTGAGCTGTTGGGTGTGTCTTGTTTATTGCAAGGAAAAACATGCTTGTGAACTGTGCAGTGAATTGGAATGTGGGAAATTTACCTGTAGGTGGTCATGGGAGGGTTAGTGAAGCGGTGAAGGGTGAAGGGTGAAGGGACGGGTTGGCAGTCCGTTACCTATGGGTGTTCTGATCTGAAAATGCATATAAATCGCTTGGAGGTTCAAAGCCTTGAGTAGTGGCCTTGGAAATAAATGACAAGGCCGAACGTCAAATTTCTGTAAATGAGTATTGGGGTCTTGGGAATAAATGTCAAGGACCAATACGCGGGGAAGTCATCGGTACCTTGGGGATAAACGGCAAGGACCGGTGCACAGTTCAGGCCTTGGGAATAAATGGCAAGGCCGAACATCAAGTTTCTGTAGAGGAGTATTGAGGCCTTGGGGATAAATGTCAAGGGTCAATGCGACTCGAGGAGTTAGGCTTGAAGGACTAAAGTAGAGTGGTGCTTGCGAAGTAGTGCTGCTAGGCCTTGGGAATAAATGGCAAGGTCGAACATCAAGTACTGAAAAAGGAGGGGGGCGGTATCTTGGGAATAAATGTCAAGAGCCGTCATGCCTCGAGAAGTTAAACGGGGAGTAACACAGGGGGGGTGTAGAGGGAGGTTTAATACTGTGGTACAAGGGCTAGTGAATCTTTGGTTGTAGCCTTGGTTGTTCTGACGCATGGTTGTTGTATGTAAATGTCAAGTTATTGTTCGCTATCTCTCATTGTCTATTTAATTGCCTTGCTATCGTTTTTATTGAATATGCCGTGACTGTGAGCATGACTTTTGTGTTAGGTAGGAAGTGCTACTTACGGAGTACCTTACGTACTCACCCTCCCTCTTTATCATTATTTGTTTCAGGTGTGAACAGGGTCGACCGCGGTGATGATGGGGAGAGGGCTTGACCAAGGAGGGATCACTAGTCGAGTTAGTGAGGATAGAGGGAGGGGTCGTTTGGTACGAGTAGCGTTGGGATTTATGTTATTGCTAGGTGTGGACCAAGGAGAAATTTTGTATTCTTTAGAACTATTTTATTTTGTTATCGATGATGCTGGTAAACGCGTCACTGTTGTCGTTGGAGTTTAGGTGGGCGGTTGTTTTATTTATTTAAGAATTTTAGCCACTGAGGCGAATATGAGATGTCTTTGTTTTTTTTTTTAAATTGCCCACGGAGGGCGAAGTTTTGACAGTTTATAAAATTGATATTTCTGGTGGAACGTATGGGAGTCGAAGCTTTATTTCATTTAAATTATTTCCCAGGGAGTTGATTATCTCGTGTTTAGAGTTAAGGCTAGCCGGGTGAAGTATTTAGCGTTGCCTCGGATGGTATATAACATTCTGGGGCGTTACAGTTACACATGTTCCGGCATCCACCTCCAATCCACGACAAGAAGAGAAAGCAGAACCCATAAGTTCAGAAGAGAAAGGTAAGAAAGCGGAAAAAGGTAAGCACGTAGTGCCCAGCACTACCCCCCAGGTAGGTAATATTAATATTCCTCCACCGTTCCCCAAAAGGCTAGTTAAAAAGAATCAAGATAATAATTTTAAGTTCTTTGAGATTCTAAAATAGTTGCATATAAATATAACTCTCATAGATGGTTTAGAGCAAATGCCTAACTACACCATGTTTTTAAAAGACAACATATCTAGGCGGAAGAAATTAAGTAAGCATGAGACGGTAGCCTGAACAAAGTGTAGTAGTGATGCTCTATGGAATCCATTGCCTGTTAAACCTAAGGATGCAGGTAATTTTACTATCATTTGCTTAATAAGTGGTAAGAACTTAGGCAGAGCATTATGTGACTTAGAAGCTAGTATTAATCTTATGCCTCTTTCTATCTTTAAAGAGTTAAATATAGGAGAAGCTTGTCCCACTATTGTGACTTAACAACTAGCTGATACGTCCATAAAGAAACCGGAAGGAAAAATAGAAGATGTGCTTATGAAAGTCGATAAGTTTATTTTTCCTGCAGATTTCATAATTTTGGATTGTGAAGCAGATCTTGAGGTGTTGATCATTCTTGGGAGGTCATTTTTAGCAATTCGAGACACAGTATTCAATGTTCGGAAAGGAGAGATCATGATGAAGGTCAATGATCAGCAGGTAACCTCAATGTCCTTGATGCGATACGTCTCCTGGATGAAGTTGAAGACTGCTCTGCAATAGGGGCAATCATGGAGGAACTACAGGAAATGATTGTGGAAGGCTTAGAAGCTGATTTGGAGGCCGCAGAAAAATAAGCCAAAATTGCACCTGGCGCAATGTTGCCCCAACAGGAACATTTCGAGCTTTTGCAGCCGACAATAGCTGATTTGAAGGCCTTGCAACCTTCCATCATTGAACCTCCAAAATTGGAGAAGAAACCCCTACCTTTTCATTGAAAATATGTTTATTTGGGTCTAAATGATACTTTGCCGGTTATCATTTCTTCTTACTTAACTAATAAACATGACTCCTTGCTTTTGCAAGTTTTATCTAAGTATAAGAGAGCTATTGAATGGACCATAGCAGACATAAGAGGAATTAGCCCTACATTTTGCATGCACAAAATCATCCTAGAAGAAGAAGCCACCAATTCTATTGAGTGCCATATGAGACTTAACCCCAAAATGAGAAAGGAGATCATAAAATGGTTAGACAACGGGGTGATCTACCCCATTTCTAATAGCAACTGGGTTAGCCAGTTCAATGCGTTCCCAAGAAGGGTGGTATGACAATGATTACAAATGATGACAATGAGTTGATCCCGACAAGGACGGTAACTGGTTGGAGAGTGTGTATGGACTATCGTCGCCTAAACAAGGTAACTCGAAAAGACCATTTTCCACTTCCTTTTAGACCAAATGCTTGATAGTTTTGCAAGGAAGGAGTGCTATTGCTTCCTAGACAGGTATTCTGGTTGTGTTTCAGAGGATGTCGTTTCGTCTTTGTAATGCTCCCGCCACCTTCCAAAGATGCATAGCTGCTATTTACTCTAATATGCTAGAAATATCAGTAGAGATATTCATAGATGATTTTTCTGTGTTTGGTGAGTCGTTTGATGTTTGTTCAGGGAACTTAGAGAATGTTTTAAAAAGGTGTGAAGAGACTAACCTTGTACTTAATTGGGAGAAGTGTCATTTTATGGTACGTGGAGGAATAGTCTTAGGTCACATAATTTCAGAAAAGGGAATTGAGGTTGATAGGGATAAAATAAATGTGATTGCAAAACTACCCCCTCCTACAATTGTAAAAGGTGTTAGAAGTTTCTTAGGACATGCGAGTTTCTACCACCGTTTTATAAAAGATTTTGCGAAAATTTCTAAACCCTTGTGTCAGTTCTTGGAAGTGGATCGACCTTCTGTTTTTTGTGAACATTGTTTGAAAGCTTTTGAGACACTTAAGAATGCACTTAGCTCAACACCTATCATAATTGAACCAGATTGGAACTTTCCGTTTGACCTAATGTGTGATGCAAGTGATTTTGCTGTAGGTATGATGTTAGGTCAACGAAAACGTAAAGTTCTTCATCCTGTTTATTATGCAAGTAAAACTTTGAATAGTAGTCAGTTAAATTATATTGTGACTGAGAAAGAACTTTTGGCTGTTGTTTTCGCATTTGATAAGTTTCGTTCATATTTGATTGGGACTAAAGTGATAGTGTTTACTGATCATTCTGCACTTAAATACTTGTTTGCTAGAAAAGAAGCTAAGTCTATGTTAATTAGATGGATATTATTGCTACAGGAGTTTGATTTAGAGATAGAAGATAAAAAAGGACAAGAAAACCAAGTAGCGGATCATCTATCAAAGCTAGAGTCTTTTTTGTAGCATGATAGTTGTGAGAGTAGAGAGCATTTTATCGATGAGCATTTGTTAGCTATTTCTGAAGTCCTTTGGTATGCTGATTATGCGAACTATCTAGTTAGCAATATAATTCCTAATGACTTGAGTAAGCACCAGATAAATAAGTTCTTTCATGATGTTAGGTTTTATAGATGGGACGAACCTTTCTTGTTTAAACTAGGACCTGACAGTATTCTTCGCAGGTGTGTCGCTGAGCATGAACAGAAGGAGATTCTAGAGGTGTGCTACAAATCACCGTATGGTGGACATTTTGCTGGACGTAAGACTGTGGAAAAGGTTCTCCAAAGTGGTTTCTTTTGGCCGTCCCTATTTCAAAATGCCCACATATTCACTCAAAGTTGTGACCGTTGTCAAAGATTTGGTAACTTAACACGGAAACAACATTGGAAGTTGAACTTTTCAATGTTTGGGGCATCGACATCATGGGTTCGTTCCCACCTTCATTCGGTAAGAATTACATTCTATTGGCTGTTGATTATGTCTCGAAATGGGTTAAGGCTTTGGCCACCCCTACTAACGATGCCAAGGTAGTTTCTCTCTTCTTGCAAAAGTTTATCTTCACTAGATATGGTACACCTAGATGCTTGATTAGTGATGAGGGTACACACTTTTTAAATAGAGCAGTCAGTAATTTGTTGAAAAAGTATAACATTCATCATAACATTGCTACTGCATATTACTCTCAAACTAATGGATTAGCGGAGGTATCAAATAGGGCAATAAAGTCAATTTTAGAAAAGACTGTGAATGTGAATAGGAAGGACTATGCTATTAAACTTTGATGATGCTTTGTGGGTGTATATAAGTGTTTATAAAACTCCATTAGACGTGTCCCCTTATCGCATTGTTTTTGGAAAAGCATTTCATCTTCCGTTAGAGCTAGAATATAGAGCATTTTGGGCTACCCAGAAACTAAATTTTGATTATGTTACTGCAGGTGAAGCGAGATTGCTCCAGTTACATAAGTTGGATGAGTTTTGTCAGTTTTCGTATGAGAATGCCAAGATGTACAAAGAGCAAACCAAAAAGTGGCATGATAAAAAGATAATGGACAAGAATTTAGAACCTGGAAACTTAGTTTTGCTATTTAACTCTAGATTAAAGTTGTTTCCAGGTAAGCTTAAGTCTAGATGGTCCGGCCCATTCGTAGTTGAACATGTTTATCCACATGAAGCAGTGGATTTAAGGGGCTCCAAGGGTAATATCTTTTAGGTAAATGGGCATCGGGTCAAGAAATATTATGGTGAGTATATTGACAAAGGTGAAACCTCTGTATTACTGAAATACCCGTGAAAAAACAGTGGAAACAGTCCCTTGGGCAGTTTGGGGGGCGTTTTTATGTAAATCTCAAAGAATCTCAAAGTCTCTCTCATCTATCTCTTTTTCGACACACTTACGGTTTATTGGAGGGATTTTCGTTGTTGATCATGAAGCAAGCTCAAGAACCATGAAATGTTCTTCTTCCTCCAAGCCACACGACAAATTGAAGGAGAAGAAGAAATTGTTGTTGCCTCCACCAACCAAACCGTGTATGATTCCTCTTGAACCTCCTAGCATTTCTCATAAAAAGCTAGTTTTTAATCGTATGAAACAAAGAAGAAAATATGACGAAGCTATAAGAATGAACCTTAGGAGAAATCTATCCATAAGTGGTACAAATTCTGAAAAAATTAATATGGAATCTAATGATGCTAGGGTTAATAAATAAGGTCATAGTGAGAAGAAATTTGGAGGAGTTAGTAAAGTCTATCTTCGAAAAAATCAATCTTTAGAGGAAAAAAGTGTTGTTTTAAATGAGGAAATCGCTAAACTTCATGAGAGAGCGGAGATGTTCAGTAAAAATAAAGAAATCAGGGATAAAGATAATGAGAGAGTTTATGCTAAAATTGAGGAACTAAACATAAAATGGCAAGAATTCATGGAAAACTCGAAGAAAGTGAGTGAGGAGATTCAGCTTGAGTTAAATATCATGAGTATGCATCGTGGGATGAATCTTTCTCAAGATAACCCCGTTTTCGAGTCTTTGGAACTGTCTATCCCTCCCCCTCTTTCCATTACTGTTGTTGTGCATGTTGAAGGTCAAGAACAGGTTAGCGGTGACTCAGAACACGACATAGAGCCCTTGGAGCATTCAGATTCGGCCATGGTCGAAATTCAATGCCAAATTGCGCCTCACGCAATTTTGGATGAAACTCCACCGACTACTCTACAAGGTATTTTGTCTCCATCTTTTCCAGATCCTATCTCGACTTAAAAGCCCCTAATTTTTTATGATGTAACAGGAAAGGACAACGTCGAAAATTGCCGAAATTTTGGTGTCGTTGAATGAAGCAAGGGGAAACGATCCATTGGATGATGATGAAAACAGTGGGGCAGCACAAGGACAATTGAATGTTGATGGAAAGGATGAAGATCTTGGAGCATTACCCCAATAAGTGCATGGAGATGAGTTTGAAGAGGAGGAAGACAATGATGATATCTCTCAATATGAAGCGAGAGTACGAACTCCGGGTCATGAATCTCAGCAAGATGGTGAGGAGCCCCCTGCACAAGAGCAAGAAGGAACATCGGGTCCTGTGGATGTCCCTAGTGGGGCCATGGAGGAATCATCTTCCTCTTCTTCACAAGGTAAGACCTTTTCTTTGTCTAGTTTGAATGTTTCTAACCCAAATTTTGTTGCTACTGCAGAGACATCAGATGAGGAGGTGAGCTTGACTAAACTAGTGAAGAAAACACAAAAGAATAAGAAAGTGGCAGAAATTGCGCCTGGCACAATTTCTAGGCCTCGGACCCAAGCTGCTGTAGCACGTTGACTGAACAAAAAGAAGTCGAGGTTGGTCCATCTAAAAAAACCAAAAGGCTAGGGTGCAAAGTGGGGCAGAAAAGCCATTTGAGGAGGCCAACGAAGAGGAGCTCGATTCTACCGAACAAACTCCATCAACGGTAAAAATGGTGGTATTGGAGGTACGGAAGCCCAACTTCACAGCACGTGAAATCCTAGTAGAGAGGGGCTTTGATGAAGCACAAGAGCCCGTACCGGAATATGTTAGGAGGACGCTTATGGAGAATGGTTGGGAGATGTTGTTTGCCCCAACTATGCGTGTATCCGAGGCCTTGGTCAAAGATTTTTATGCTGCCATCAATCCCAACCGAGGGGATGTAGTGAGAGTACGGGGTAAAGTAGTAAAATTCTCGCCTTCCATTATTAACACTCACTATGGTTTGTTGGATGTCTTTAATGCCATAGGTAATGAGATTTTGGTGCATCCATCGGACGAGCAAGTTGAGAAGGCGCGTAGGCTTATTTGTAGACCACACAAGACATGGACCGTCTCAACCACAGGGAAGCTTTGCTTAAAGCCCCTTGACATCAATGAGCAAGTGACAGTTTGGACGTATGTGGTGAAGAATCGGTTGATCTCCACTTCTCACGATTCCTCTATTAAGTGTAATAGGGCGATGATTGTGTATATCCTCTATTAAGTGCAATAAGGAATGAGATATGGAGTTGCTCCGGGAAAATGGTAAGTCCTCTTGTTTTTCCTTGACTAATAACTGAGTTATGCTTGCAAGCGGGAGTAGAGGTCGATGATGCAAAAGTAATGACGCCCAAGAAGTTGGTCACATCCCTAAGAAGAGTTCGGGGATATTCACTCGTTCGAGAGGGAAATTCTCCCATTACCGCTGCGGATCCCGAGACCCGAGGAGTGGTGACTAGGGAGCAATATGACAAGCTTAGGCACAAGTACGAGCTTCTTTTGGTTACTCAACATGCCACTTGTGCGTTCCTCAATAAGGTATACGGTGATGAAGCACCTTCTTTCCTCGATGAGCTTGGAACCGATTTACCATATTCTTCCCGTCTTCCTACCGATTCCATCGACGATGAGTCTTTCGATGATGAATAGGGGAGTATCTCCCTCTCTTTGCTTTGATATTTAGATCTTGATTTTTTATGTTAGGTTGTGTAGTTTAGGTTGTTTAGATTAGTTGGCATGTTAGGTTGTGTACGTTGTTTTATTCTTTTAGTTTGCATGATAGGTTGTTTATGCTTAGTTTTTGTTTTATGTTAGTTGTTGGGATGTTGTGCTATTAGAAATGTTTGTAAAGTGTGTTTTTGTATATGATTAAAGTTCAAGCTTACATGCTTCCTTGTTCTAGCTAGTAGCTTGTCTTTAGCTTCTTCAATGCATCTTTTCTAACCTCTCAACATGTTCATTTTTTTAATAAAATGCTTTCCTTTGTTCGTTGTTTTTGTATCATATCGATGAGGATTATTAAAAGCACGAATAGGTTAGACTTCCTAGTTTTATGATCAAGCCATGAGTCATTTTTCGTTCTTTGTTTTGGTTATAAAATTGTGTTCTACTTCTTTTTGTTTGAAACCTTAACTTTTCCATTGCTTTGGAAGTCCTTGTCCTTTTTGTGCCAAAATTTTGCATCTTTCAAAATTCTTTTCCCTAGGAGGACACTGTTTCCCTTAAGTTTAGGGACGACAGTTTGTGTCTTTTTGTTTTAAGAAAGAAAATGCTTTTTACATTTCGAAAAAAAGTCAACAATAAAATGCAATACAAAGAGTCTTATAAAAAAAGAGTCATATGCAAGAAATTTTTTTCGAAAGAAAGAGGAAAGTAAGAGTATGAAAAAAGAGTACAAACGAAAAAAGGCAAGTAAAAACGAGTCTTGAGATGAAATGAGAGTGGGGGAAAGAAAAGAAAAATAAAAGTGAGAGAAAGATAAGAGTGGTAAGAAAAATGAGAGGAAAGAAAACGCACTTACTTTTTCACGAGTCCCACTATAGACATCCATTTTCTTTAAATGGGTGACGTTAGCATCGTGGAGGGTAGTTGCCTACATATTAAGGTGACTTTATGAAAACCATTGTCGACATCATTTTATGTCGGGTTGCTACCTAACAAGTTTCTATGAGTGGCTGTGGTTTGAAACCGATATTAGTATGTTGAGAACCCAGGGGCTAGTAGCCGGTCCACTTGATGTTCAAACTTTTGAAACAAAACGGAAGTGCGCATATTCCTTAGTTTTTTAAAAGAGTTTTGTGTTTTAGAAAATAAGAGGATTTAGAATCATTTTTATTTACAAAACAACGGATGGTTTATAGTTCGTTGGCTTGAAAGTTAAGTTATGACGTTTTGCTTGTGGAGCCTTTCCTGAGACTTATATGATTCATTTACTTAAAAACTTTTGATTGTTGATCATTCATATTTCTAGCATGTTGATTGTTTTAGATTTGTTGTTGTTGTTTTTGCTTGAGGACAAGCAAATGGCTAAGTTTGGGTGTGTGTTATGGTTGACTTTTTACTGCAGAAACATGTGTTGGTAGCCCTGTTTGACTACGTTTTTTACCCTTTCTTATCATTATTTGCCAAAAAGGACCACATATTCTTAAAATAGAACATGCATAGATTATTTATGCATAAAAGTCAAATTATGATACTTTAGGAAAAATATGAGAAAAATGCAATCAAAATTGGAAGAAAATAACAGATATCCGTTTTTGCAGAATTGGGCCTAGCGCATTTTTGGAGGACAAAATGTCAAAACACACGATTTGATTAATGAAAGGCAAGGAGGAAATTTCCCACATGTTCAAAACCGTGAGTCCAAGTCCAAGTGAAGTGGTTAGGTGAATCTCAACCCATTTCCACCTAAAATAGAGGGGAGTTTCAACCAACCTATGGTACTATTAAAGGAAGTCATCCCTCCATGAGCAAATCATCCGTTCCAAGCTTTATTCATCTTCTTTTAATTGCTCTCTAGTTGTAGAACACGTTTTTAAGGTTTTTGTTTATCTTCTAGTTGTTCATTTCTTTGTTTTTCATGCTTTTACCTTTCGTATTGCTTTTAATTCAAGTTATTCCTTTCGTTATTGTTCATTATGTTCTTTTAAAGTTCTTTAGCGAGTTTCAACTCCCCTCGCGCTCGAGAGAGAAGAGGGTCAAGCTATAACTCATTGTACGACTTATTTATTCATTTAAATTCAATGAAAATTACTTTCTTTATGTTTTCGTGCATTTACTCTCCTTTACTTATGTTCTAAATTAGTTATCAACCTCTTTGTGGAATGCCTTAGTCAAAATATTTTGATTTTCAACATGCTCGGGATTTACCGAGAATTGCGCCTGCCACTTTTTTTGCTTGGTTTCTAAAAACTTCTCTTTACGTTTTTTTTTCCATTTGACTAGTGGGAACTTGATTTATACATCAAAGCCCAACCTTGGGAAAAGTGAGTGAGGTAAAATAATAGGAAACCAATATGGGATGTGACTTAGGCATAAGCGCATAAAACACGGTTCTATACATAGTCCCTCTGACCCATAATGCAAGTGAGTTGGTAGATATTCTCTAGGATTGTAATCACACATAGGCATATGATTGTAGGTTACCCTAGCCTTTGCAGCAACAAAAAACGGTAGTGAAAGAGTAGAACTCAAATCTCAAAAAAAGTCAGGAATTGCGTCTGGCGCAATTTCCCCAACAAAGTGTGTTTTCCATGTTTTGCATCAAAACTAAGGTAGGAAGCAAAAAGGTTGAGTTTTATTAAATTGCTTGTTTGTTAATACTCCAAATACTCCAAACAACAACATTTCACCATTATTTTCTTCCTAAAACACAATTGCATACTTGAACCATTTCACTGCATTACTTGATTTTGAAAAGAAAAAAGTCCCTGAGGATTCGACCTTGGATTACTTTCGAGTATTACTTGTGACCGTGTGCGCTTGCACGAGTCTCTAATCTTTTTTAAGGTATAGAAAGTCCCAACACTCACCCCCCTCTACAATTATTGTTTTCAGGTGAGGATCCAGGTTACGTCAATGGTGATGGTGTGGATGAGACTCAAGAAGAAAGACCATGGCTAGTTTCTGTGTAGCTTCATTGGGTTCAGGATAGGTTGTTATGAGTTTATTTGTTTCGGTTATATACTCTATTAAGACCTTGGTTGTGCAAAGTTCAGTCAGTTAGAAAAAGATTTAGCTTGTTTTGTTATTGAGTTTGGCTTCTCGTTAAAAGTTACGTCGTTGGATCCATTGAAAGTATGTTAAGTTTGTTAATTTTATAACATGTTCACTTTAGAAGTTTGAGCTTGGATAACTCTTTAGTTGGATGTTTTTCATTCTTTTATGTTGTTATTCAGAGTAGTGCAACGGAAGCATGGTGGATTTAGGCGTTTCGTTGATTGCTATTATTTTTTCATGGTTAAGTCATTGTCGAATAGGTTGTTGGACTATTGTCGTTTACTCAAGTTCGTTCAACTTTAACGTGAGTAGGAGAGAATTGTATTACTTGTCTACAGAGAACAAGTTATTTTGTTTGTTTGTCAGGTGAGAAGTTCACAGGTTTAAATCGAGCAATTAAAATGGTTGAATTTTTGCTTAGTCAGAGTGGTTAGTGGTTTTACTCTCTTGTATAAGCATAACTATTTCGGTTATTTTAGTAACATTCCATGTTCCTGGATGTTGGAAATCTTGGGGCGTTACACTGACACATGGTGAGCTTAATTATTTAAAAACGAAAGAGAAAAGAAATAAAGAAAGAAAGAGAGAAAAAATAAAGAAAAAGAAAAAGAAAAATAAATTAAAAAAGAAAGAAATAAGTTACCGTTGGTAACTAAAAAGAAAAGAAAAAAAAAAGAATTGAAATTTCATGTGACCGTTGGGATATATATATATATATTACTACATTATAATATAATGTAGTCATTGCTTTTTCAAATCCAATCTCCACCCTTCATTCTTCATCATTAAGATCTAATGTCCCACTTTATTTTATTTCCAAACCATTTTTTAACTTTGTTTCCTCTCCTATTTATACCCCTCTCCTCTCTCAAATTAAAATACCAAGTTTTTCGAATCCACTATAATCCATTGTTGTTCTCTCCAAGTTCTTAATTTTACTTCCATTTTTATTGTGAGAGATTTTTCTTGTTGTGATGATTGATGTATTTGTGAGCTTAAACTTGTACATGCACTCTATTTGAGAGTTTAGTGTGTGAAAAAATCCTTATTTCCACACTTAGCTGGGTTTCGTTCTTAAGCCCGGTTAAACGAACGAAGTGTGGGTTTTGATCTTTGTCCCGAAAAAAGGTTGGGTTTAGTTATATATCCTATAAAAAGTGTGGTACGTAAGGTTTGGTCTTGATCCCGTAAAAGGACTGGGTTTTCGATCTTGAACCCGTAAAAGGATCGTGTTTAGTTGATAATCTCGAGAGGTGCTCGAGGAGTGGAGTAGGCCAAGGGTTGGCTGAACCACTATAAATCTCTTACGTAAGATTTTCTATATCCCTAAACTTTTTATTTCTTGCAATCTATCTTTTCAACTATATTTTCCTTTATTGCAAATAATCGTTGTGCTTATCTTAAATATTTATTTGTGCATAGTTTGTCTTTTCTTAAAAAGTTTACCTAGTTATTTGATTTATGCCTAAAATTGAACAAGTTTTAGTAAATTGATCTTCAACACTATTATTCCCCTCAGAGTTGCTCTTTTTTGGAATCAAAAACATATTTCAAAAATTATTTTGTTTGATATCTATTGTTTGAGTTTCTTTCCAACAAGTGATATTGTAGCAAAATTGCTGTTCTTTGAAAATTTTATTTCATAAAATATTTAGAAAATTTGTGAAAATTTTTATATTATCTTTGAAAATATTTTTTTGAAAACTTTGAAAAACTTAATTGTTATAGCATTATGGCAAACTTTGTGGTAAATGAAATGGTTGAAGGTCAATCCCTCTCTAGATCTCCTTTCTTTGATGGCTCAAATTATGCATATTGGAAAGCTAGAATGAAAATTTATTTGGAATCTAGTGACTTTAATTTATGTTTAAATGTTGCTAAAGGTCTTTTTATTCCCATGAAGAAAGTAGATGGTAAAGATGTGCCTAAATTAGAATAGGAGTATGATGAAAATGAAATGAAACAGTGTTCTTTTAATGCTAAAGCTATCAATTCTTATATTGTGCTTTATGTAAGGATGAATTCAATAGAATATCTATGTGTACTTTGGCTAAAGAATTTTGAATATTCTTGAAGTTACTCATGAGGGAACAAACCAAGTCAAAGAATCTAAAATTAGCATGCTTTTCCATAATTATGAATTATTTAAGATGGATGCTAATGAGTCAATTACCGATATGTTTACTCAATTTACTAACATTATAAATGTCTTGAAGGATCTTGGTAAAGAGTATACAACATCAGAAAATGTTAGGAAAATTCTTAAGTCCCTTCCTAATACTTGGGAAGCAAAGGTGACAGCAATCCAATTAGCGAAGGATCTCACCAAACTTCCTTTGGAGGAACTTATTGGCTCACTTGTGGCTCATGAGATTACCATGAAGGAACACTTGGAGGATAAGTCCAAAAAGTATTGCTTTAAAGTCCATATCCACCCAAGAGGAGTCCAATGATGAGTTCAAGCTCTACGAATAAGAACTTGCTTATCTCACAAGAAAATTCAAAAATCATTTTAAGAAGAAGCATTTCTTAAGAAAATGTTTCCACCAAGAGTCAAAGGAGAAAAGAGCAATCATGAAGGTTATTTCCTATGAGTGTAAAAAAGTGAGGAACATGAAGTACGATTGTCCTCAAATAAAGTCATCTTCAAATAAATCCAAAAGGAAGTCATTTAAAGCTACTTGGGTTGACTCCAACAAGAGTAGTAACAAAGAAGATGAAGAAATTGCAAATGTGTGCTTTATGGCTTTTGGTAATGAAGAAGAGGACAACAATGAGGTAAGTATTGAAAAAACCCCTTATGATTAGCTTATGGACACATATGAAGAAATTAGAGTTAATTTGAAAAAGTATGCTCAAAATACATAGCTCTTAAAAAGGAATATTCTAGCATGTCTAATGAGATCTGTTTGGGGGAGAGAATACCTTGGACACGTGGAAGACAGCTATTGGTGTTCCAAGATGACTCAAGAGTCATGCCCAGCTCGGACCGCCGAGATTACCACCACTAGCGTTGACAGGTGCTAAGTATGAGGGCCGAGGTGCGACCTGGCCAAGGTCCGATCTACCGGGAAGCTCGGTGGGGGCCGATGTGAGCAACTGTCAGCGGCGTGATTATCGGGTGTAACCGTCGGTCCCGAGATTACCCGGTGTAACCGGCGGTCCCGAGATCACCGGGTGTAACCGTCACGAGATTAGCGGGACTACCACCCATAAGTAGAGGACCTCACTCCACGATCAGGTACGATGATTTTTGACCTCGAACTAAACTGGGAATCCGACCTATACTGACTTGATCGTCGGAGTGCTCACCTTTTTGTGCAGGTCCGCCGAAGTGTTCAGATCGGTCCGGAGACCGAGTTCGAGCTGCGATCAGAAATACACTGTTGTGCATATCCTTGCATAAACATTTGGCACCGTCTGTGGGAATTCGAGAATCTAACTCATCCCAATTCTTTTAAACCAACACGCGAGCGAAAATGGTTCAACCAGCAAACTCGACCAATACGGCAGATCGAAGGACTCTAGCTGCCAGCGATGCCCACCAGAGGGAGGTCGGAGCAGCAGTGGTAGAGGGGCAAGGTCACGACGGCCTAGCAACAGAACCCCTCCGCAGGTCGGCACGAATCACCGCGTCTGTTCTACCACCTACGCACCCAAGGACATCCAAGGCCACCCGTGGCCGAGGTGAGACCTCTAAGAAGGGCGCCCGGGGTCCAGCCCCGGCTCCAACAAGTGAGAACTTTGACGCACTCCAGAGAGAAATGGAGGCAATGCGCACACAAATGCGGTCCATGTGATACTAGCTGCAGGCGCAGGGTCCCGATCTGAAAACCGAGTGACGCGCGTTGACATACGCGAGCAAAGGGGTTCCCACCTCGGCCCAGTCGATGAGGAACATCCCGAAGACAACGAGAGTGAGGGACACACTCGCCAGAGGGGAGACCTCCGTGAGCATCTCAACAGAAAGAGAGGTTCATCCCTCCGAAAAGGACAGTCACCATCCCGCTCACATCGGAGCTCCAACCAGCAGGCTGAATCCTCTCACAACCCAGCAACTCCCGCAGGGATGATCACAAGGGAGGAGTTCGACCAGCTGAGGGGCAAGCTTGATGCTCAGGTTGAGGCCTTAAAGGCCAAATGTGAGCAGAAAGAAGGTCCACTGAACGATGGCGACCTGGGAGAATCGCCATTCACCTCGGACGTTTTGGAAGCACCGATCCCTCCGAAGTTCAAAGCTCCTACCGTGAAACCTTATGATGGGTCGAAGGACCCTAAGGATTATGTTGAGGTCTTTGAGGGCCTCATGGATTTTCAAGCAGCATCAGACACAATCAAATGCCGCGTCTTTTAGATCGCGCTTACTGGCAGCGCGCATTTGTGGTATCGGAAACTGCCAGCCAGGTCGATCTCGATCTACTCTCAGCTGAGAAGGGAGTTCCTTGTCCAGTTCTCTTCTCGGCACTATGACAAAAAGACAGCGACCCATCTCGCCACCATCAGGCAAAAGGAAGGTGAGACGCTGCGGGAATATGTCACAAGGTTCCAGGAGGAACAATTGAAGGTCGCACACTGCTCCGATGACTCGGCCATGTGATATTTTCTCACCGGCCTAGCCGACGAAGCCCTCACGGTGAAGCTTGGAGAGGAGGCCCCGGCCACGTTCGCCGAAGTGCTACAGAAGGCGAAGAAAGTCATCGATGGACAGGAGCTCCTCCGAACCAAAACCGGCTGACCAGAACGAAAGATCGGCAGGGGCAGAAGTGGAAAAGATATAGAAAAGGCGGATCCCAAGTCCAAGGACAAGGGATCCTTCTCCAGTGGCCAAGCTGAGTATCGAAGGGCGGAGAACGGACCTACCAGGAGCCGACCTTACGAACGCTTCACCCCGACCACGATTCCAATTTCCGAGATCCTAACAAACATCGAGGAGTCTGGAATGGAAAAACTCCTCAAACGCCCTGAGAAGCTTCGGGGAGCCCCGAAGAGGTGCAGCAAGGACAAGTATTGCCGCTTCCATCGGGAGCACGACCATAACACGTCGGATTGCTGGGAATTGAAGCGCCAAATTGAGGATCTAATTCAAGATGGATACTTCAAGAAATTTATGGGGAAGCCCGGGACCAGCTCGGCAGAAAAAAAGGAAGAGAGGAAGCGTTCGCGAACGCCGCCCCGGTGCACTGACCGACCTGCTGTCATCAACACCATTTTCGGAGGGCCAAGCGGGGGCCAGTCCGGACATAAAAGAAAGAAGTCAGCTCGTGCAGCCAGGCGCGAGGTGTACATCATCAGGGAGCAGAGGCCGACCTGCCGACTCACCTTCGACAGCGCAGACTTGGAGGAGGTCCACCTGCCCCACAATGATGCACTTGTGATCGCTCCCTTGATTGATCATGTGGTGGTCAGAAGGGTGCTAGTAGACGGGGGCGCATCTACTAATATCCTGTCCCTACCGACCTACCACGCCCTAGGATGGACAAGGTCGCAGTTGAAGAAAAGCCCAACACCACTAGTTGGGTTCTCTGGAGAATCGGTAATCCCAGAAGGTTGCATCGACTTGCCGGTCACATTTGGGCAAGACAAAACTCAGGTCACCCAAATGGCCGAGTTCGTGGTGATTGACGGTAGATCGGCCTATAACGCCATCTTTGGGAGACCCATCATCCACTCATTCCGGGCCATTCCCTCAACACTTCATCAAATTTTGAAGTATTCCACCCGCAATGGCGTGGGCACAGTCCGAGGAGAACAGACCGCTTCGAGGGAGTGCTATGCCTCCGCACTCAAAAAGCCATCGGTATGCGCCCTCGAAACTCACGCCAGTGGGGATGAGACGCTCGAGTCCGAGGCTGACCTGTCGAGAAGGGAGTTTTCCGCGCCCTCTGAGGAGCTCGAGCTTGTTCCTTTGCTTAGTCCCGAGAAGCAGGTAAGTATAGGAACTAAGCTGGGGGCCACCAACAGAGAGGAGCTAATCCACTTCCTCAGATCCAACTCGAATGTCTTTGCGTGGTCTCATGAGGACATGTCTGGTATTGACCCGAAGATTATGACGCATCACCTCAGCATAGAGCTGTCATTCCGACCTGTAAAACAAAAAAGAAGACCTATAAACAAGGAGAGGAGTGATGTAATTATTGAGGAAGTTAACAAACTTTTGAAAGCTGAATACATAAAAGAAATTTCGTATCCCGAGTGGCTCTCCAATGTTGTATTAGTTAAAAAATCTAACGGAAAGTGGAGAATGTGCGTAGACTTTACGAACCTAAATAGGGCATGCCCGAAAGATTGCTTCCCACTGCCGAGGATCGATCAGCTCGTGGACGCCACAGCCGGGCATAAACTGTTCACCTTCATGGATGCCTACTCTGGGTACAACCAAAACAAGATGCATGTCCCAGATCAAGATCATACTGCATTCATAACAGACCAAGGTCTGTATTGTTACAAGGTCATGCCCTTCGGTTTAAAGAACGCAGGAGCGACCTACCAGAGAATGGTGAACAAAATGTTCGCCAAGCAGATCGGCCGGAATATGGAAGTGTATGTGGACGACATGCTTGTCAAAAGCAAGCAGTCTAAGTCGCATCTTTCCGATCTGACCGAAGCCTTCGAGGTTCTAAGGACATATCAAATGAAGCTCAACCCAGCTAAATGTGCCTTTGGAGTCTCTTCGGGAAAATTCCTTGGCTTCATGGTGAACCACCGGGGGATCGAGGCCAACCCCGAAAAGATTAAAGCCGTGCTCGAGATGGAGGCACCCAAGACGCTGAAATAGCTTCAGTGCCTCAATGGTAGGATTGCAGCCCTGAACCAGTTTGTTTCAAGATCGACAGATCAGTGCCTTCCTTTTTTCAAAGTCCTACGAAAGAAAGGGCCGTTTGAATGGACAGCAGAGTGCGAACAAGCATTTCAGCAGTTGAAGAGCTACCTCTGCTCGGCACCTTTGCTCGCCAAGCCCCTGCAAGGGGACAAGCTCCAGTTGTACTTAGCAGTGTCTGACAGTGCCGTCAGCTCGGCTCTAATCAGGCAAGAGGAAGCGCGGCAAAACCCGGTCTACTACACAAGCAAGGCTATGACCGAAGCTGAGACCAGATACCCTCAAATGGAAAAGTTGGCTCTCGCTTTAATCACCTCGGCCCGACGACTTAGACCATACTTCCAAGCCCATACTGTGGTGGTGCTCACTAACTTGCCCCTAAAAAACATCTTCCATAAGACAGAAGCTTCTGGACGCCTGATGAAGTGGGCAATGGAGCTAAGTGAGTACGACATCCAGTTCGAACCCACAACTGCGTTGAAAGGACAAGCAGTGGCAGATTTCATAGCCGAGCTCACACCAGCTTCCGAGCTGAGCGAGTCCGACCTACCGTGGACAATCTATGTCGACGGATCCTCCAATGAGAAGGGGTGCGGGGCCGGGGTCCTTTTGCTCGGACCAGGAGGAGAGCGATTTGAGTATGCCCTGCGGTTCGGCTTCCGGATTTCTAACAACGAGGCTGAGTATGAAGCATTTATTGCCGGTCTGCGAATCGCTAGAGCATTGGGGGCCTCTTGTGTTAAGGTCTTCAGCGACTCCCAGCTGGTTGTGAGCCAGATCAAGGAAGAGTACCAAGCCAGAGACTCCCGAATGCAGAAGTATTTGGGCAAGGTCAGATCGTACCTCGCCCAGTTTCGAACTTACGAAGTAAGCCGGGTTCCCCGAGCAGAAAATTCTAACGCTGACGCCTTGGCCAAGTTAGCATCAGCATACGAGACCGACCTGGCCAGGTCGGTCCCCGTTGAGATCTTGGATAATCCCTCGATCTTGGAGCCAGATCTGATGAAGATTGGCGCTCCAGAGCCCTCATGGATGGACTCGATTGTGGACTTCATTAGGGGCAACTCAGCACAAGACTCCAAGGAGCGCAGAAAGTTGGCAAGGCAGGCAGCTCGGTTCGTGGTCCGAGGAGGAGCGTTGTACCTTCGTGGCTTTTCCCTGCCTCTACTGAGATGTTTAACCCTTGAAGAGGGCCTATACGTCCTCAGAGAAATCCACGAAGGAGTATGCGGCAATCACTCAGGCGCCCGGTCGCTGTCAGCCATGGTGATCCGACAAGGATACTATTGGCCGACCCTCAGCCAGGACGCCAAGAAGTTCATTAGAACTTGCGACAATTGCCAACGCTACGGAAACGTAATCCACCAACCTCCCGAGTTGCTTACCCCCATCTCGGCCCCGTGGCCATTCGAGCAGTGGGGGGTCGATATTATTGGTCCTTTCCCTTTGGGCAAATGCCAGACAAAGTTCGCTGTAGTTGCTGTGGACTACTTCACAAAGTGGGCCGAGGCCGAGGCGCTCTCCCACATAACGGAATCCAGAGTCACGTCCTTTGTATGGACAAGTATCATATGTCGCTTTGGTATACCGAAGGCCATTGTAACAGACAATGGGAAGCAGTTTGACAACGTAAGGTTCAAAGACTTTTGCAGCAAGCTTGGTATAAGTCACCTTAGCTCGTCCCCCGCACATCCGCAAGCAAATGGGCAGGTGGAGGCGGTCAACAAGATCATCAAGCGAGGCATCAAGCTTAGACTGGACTCCAAGAAAGGCAGGTGGGCCGAAGCGCTACCAGAGGTTCTATGGTCATACCGGACCACCCAAAGAGAATCAACGGGTGAGACCCCGTTCTCCCTAGCCTTCGGCTCCGAAGCTGTAGTCCCGGTTGAGATCGGCATGCCATTTGACAGAGTAGAGCATTGCGAGCCCACAGCAAATGGGGAAGAGCTGCTCCTCAACCTCGACTTATTGGAGGAAGGAAGAGCAATGGCCCAGCTATGCCTGGCGGAATATCAAGGCAGAATGGCAAGACAATACAACGCCCGCGTTCGACCTCGAACCTTCCAAGTCGGACATCTGGTCTTAAAGAAGGTCCAAACCCACGTGGGTGCCCTGGACCCGACCTGGAAGGGGCCGTTTGAAGTCAAGGGAATAGTCCGACCTGGGACGTACATATTGGCCGATCTGAAAGGAGACGTCCTCGCGCACGCATGGAACGCGGAGCACCTGAAGCATTATTATCCTTGAAATACCAAAATGGTTTTCAATGGATGTGTAAAAACTGTTTCAATAGGATTATGATCGGAATAAATGTGATGATTTAATTTCATGATTCCGAGTTCGACCAGAAATGAAATGGGGGCCACAGACTCCCACACGATCACATTCCAGCAGTCGGTTAAAATTCAATCCTCCAAAACCTAAGGGTACGAGGTGTGATGCCAAAACTACTGATGAACTTAAAATTCAAAACCTTCAAGGTAAAGGGGCGATGCGAAAAGTTCAAAATGATCAAGCCTCTGAACCTGAGGGTACGAAGTGCGATATGAAGAACAGCTACGGACTTAGGAGTATAGCCTTTTAACGTTTTTAAGTCAAGGTGCGATGTCAAAAATCCAGAGTTGGTGCAATGCATTGAATACTGGACAGAGATTCGAATTCAAAATTTCAAGTATTTTAATTGAAGGCGCGACCTCAAAAGTACGAGGTGCGAGGTGACATTGGCTTTAGCTTAAAGAAAAAGCAAAGAAAGGAAGGCAACAAAGTAAAAACAAATGAGAGCTTCTTTATTGAATGGAGAGCAGAGCCAAGCCTTATAGACCTTGCAGCTCTGCCCTGACACTTACAAACAAAGGAGAAGAGAAGAAAGACAGAGAAAGGCCTCATGAAGGGTGATCGCCTAAGAGCCCGCTTAAGGAGCGCCCTCCTGAGTGGTGCCGACCTGGTCCTCTTCGAGATCGGAGTAGTCAGAGTCCAGATCTCTAACATACTTATCCACCAAAGCTTGGGGGTGAGGGGTGCCGCTAGGCCCAGACGCCCACTGCTCGGCATACCTCTTCTTCAGACCACCGAGATCGATCTGAAAATCAGGCATGTCGGAAGCAATGCCCTTCATGAGAAACTTGAAGCCCGCGTCAGAGAAGTCTTTGGCAAATCCATCGAAGTTAGGATGTTGCCTGAACGATTCCTCCAATAGGGCTTCATGGCTGAGACGCTCCTTCGCCGTTTCCAGCTCGGCAGTCGCATGCTTCAGCTCCTCATCCTTCGCTTCAAGCGCCTGGAACATGTCGTCCTTCTCCTTGAGAAGTTGGAACTTCTCCTTCTCCAAGCCCTTGGTGATAGCATGGGCAGCTCGGAGCTGGGCCTTGCGTCTGTCCTCTTCTTTCTTCAGCAGCTCGGCCTTGGCCTCCATCTCGGCCTTCAAAATGTCCACCTCAGAGTGAGCCTTCAGCAGCTCATCCTTCATGGTGGAGGAAGCAGCCTCCAAGGCAGCAGAGAACTCCTCTTTCTCCCTCGCTGCCAGAGCTTCCCTCCCATCCAGCTCGGCCTTTACAGCCAGAGCCGATTGAATGGAAGCAACAAACGCCTGAGGAAAAACACCAAGAAGAAAATTAGATCGAGCTACTTGTTAGGTAAATTGAGCAAAAATGAAGACACCAATCTTACCTCAGCGGCGTAGTCGATAGTCCTCTGCAGAACGGACCCCGGGTCACTTACAAATTTGGACGCCCTTCTGAGGCAGCGGTCCAAACTTGCAGCCGAGATGCGGGACACCTGGTTCATCACCCCGGAGCTTGACGGTTCGACCTGAACCGTGCTGTCACGTCGGACGTCCCGCCCATCCTGGCTTTAGGATCGTCCACCCGATCTGCGAAGCTCGCAGGCAGGGCCCCACGAGCTCCGACCTCTAAGGGGGAGGTGGTCTTCTTCTTCTTCCTCCTCCGCTTCAGAGGGGCCTCCTCCTTCACCTCCTCGCCCAAGGACGAGACGTCCACTGCCTCGATCTGACCCCTTGGGCGCTTCTCCCGCGAAGGACCCCCAGAAGACTCCAGCTCAATTACTGGGGCTGGATCTTCTGAGGCTGGCCCTGCCACAGCAGGAGTTGCGGGTTCCGAACTCTGGGCGGCCTCGAGAGCATGGGCTCGGCCCTTGGACTTGTGTTTCACGTTACTCGCAAATCCGCAAACCATGGCTGCAAAACAAAGGAAAGAAGTCAGCACAAAGTTAGAGGAATAGGGGGGGTAGCAAGCTCGGCATACCTAATTCAGAGTTCGGCCTTGAGGATTCAATGGGACGAACGGCAGAGTTTTAATCTAGCAGCCCGGACTCAAGCAGCAGCTTGTCGGTCACCAAGGTTCCGACCTTCCTGCCCCTCTAAAAGTGCTCCTTGTAATACTTCAGTGTGTCGAAGGAGGCTTGAGTAAGCTCGGGGACCGGTCGGATTGATACTGCACAAAGACAATGTTCGAGTTAGACCTGAATGACAAGAAAGAAAGTTAATCACAACAAGTAAGAACTACTCCGTACCTAGGTTCCCAAACCTAGTGGGAACGTCAAAGAAGGAAGGACCTGACTCATCCTTTGCAAGCCATTCCCCAGAAGCGTAGAACCACTTCCTCACCCATCCTTTGATGGAGGTCGGCCCCTTAACAATACCTCCTGCGCCATTCCTTGCGCACATATAGTACCGACCAGGCTTCTTAGCTATCCTTTTAGCTTCGAAGCACACGAGGAGCTGATCAACATCCAACAGCTCGGCCTCTTCACTATCCCGAGCTCGTAACCAAAAAAGGATGGCCAAAGCAAAAATGACACCCCACCCATTGGGGGCCACTTGAGCCGGAGCCAGCCCAGTTCGGAAGAGAAATTCTTGGACGAGAGGGTGAAGGGGAAGTCTGAGGCCGTACTCAAACATTTTGAAGTAGAGAGTGACCCATCCCTCTGGAGGATTGTCAACTCTCTCCCCCTCCTCCGGAATCCTAAGGAGGATGTTTTCAGGGATAGTGAACCCCCTACGAAGGGATCCGAGGTAGTGCTCGGGTATCCTAGAAGGGTATTCTAGACCCTGACCCGAAGTGGAAGCATCACTATCCTCCCCGTCATCGGAGAACCTAAAGTTTTCTATCTCCTCGAGCTCGGAATCTAACCTACGAGCTAAATCCTCATCGGATCCTAAGTCGCTGCTAAAAGAGGACGACATGGAAACTATGTCCGAAAAAGAAAGTGAGGGAAGAGACCGACCTACCAAGGGTTCGAGCTGCCTTCAGATCGAACTCCAAGAATTCAGGAAGCGTAAGGTATGACCTGAAGGACTGGGGGTATTTATAGCTCATCGGAAAAATTTCCCCACCGTACACGTATAATCAACGAGCGGCTAGGATCTTCCTGAAAATTCGAAGCGTCGGAATATTTGGATATTCCGACGATAAATCCACCGCAACAGTTATGTTTTCCCACGAATAGGAAGTCGCCACGTGTCGAAAGCGAGTCGAATGAACTTCTCTGCCAGGTCGAGATCGAACCAGACAGAGAGGGGGCCAATGTTTGGGGGAGAGAATACCCTGGACACGTGGAGGACAGCTATTGGTGTTCCAAGATGACTCAAGAGTCATGCCCAGCTCGGACCGCCAAGATTACCACCACTAGCGTTGACAGGTGCTAAGTATGAAGGCCGAGGTGCGACCTGGCGAAGGTCCGATCTACCGGGAAGCTCGGTGGGGGCCGATGTGAGTAACTGTCAGCGGCGTGATTATCGGGTGTAACCGTCGGTCCCGAGATTACCGGGTGTAACCGGCGGTCCCGAGATCACCGGGTGTAATCGTCGCGAGATTAACGGGACTACCACCCATAAGTAGAGGACCTCACTCCACGATCAGGTACGATGATTTTTGACTTCGAACTAAACTGGGAATCCGACCTATACTGACTTGATCGTCAGAGTGCTCACCTTTTTGTGCAGGTCCGCCCAAGTGTTCAGATCGGTCTGGAGACCGAGTTCGAGCTGCGATCATAAATACACTGTTGTGCATATCCTTGCATAAACAAGATCAAATCTTTAAAAGATGAAATAGATGCTTTGAATATTGAGAATAATTCTTTGATTAAAGAAAATGCATGCTTGAAAAGTAATGTCAATGATGTCCTGAAGCATGATGTTATTGAAATTTCATGTGATAAGGAAAAACTTGCTTTATTTGATAAATTAAATTTCTCGAGCATGATATTTTTTATAGAGATTAACTTGTTAAAGCTCTTAGAGAAAAAGAGTCAAATCTTATAAATGAGCTTGAATGTGCTAAAGAAAGCATTAAGAATTTGACAATAGGTACACAAAAATTAGATAAAATTATTGTCATTGGTAAATATTGTAATGATAAAAGAGGATTAGGTTATGTTGATCAGAGTTCCATTTGGTCAACTTCAAAAACAATTTTTGCTAAAGCCTCCTCAAGTGTGCATAATGAAAATTTTCCTAATGTTGTGCCAAAGTGTGATGTGCATAAGCATGATGTACCTAAATTTGTACCTAATCATTTTCATGCTAAGTCTAAATTTGTGCATAATACTACATTTGTACTTATATATATGTCCTTATCGTGGAGTTAGAGATCATATTAGACCAAATTGCTATAAATTGTAAAATGTTCCTAATTATTGTGCAAAAAGAAATATCTCCCATACATCAAAATCTTTTCATGCTCATAGAAAGAATTCTTATGTAAAAAAGAATGGGCATAAATTTCTTGTAAGAGAAAAATCCATGCATAATATCTTGTGTTTTTATTGTGGCAAATTTGGACATAAATCTTATGCATGTTATTTGCCCAAATTAAATGTTTGGAACTAAAAAAAAATGGGTTACAAAAGTTAATTGTACTAACCTAAATGGACCCAAGAAAGCATGGGTACCAAAATCTTCTTGAAATTTTTTTGTATGTTGGCTCCAAAATTCAAATTTGAATGGTTGCTTGGTTCAAAGAGGAAATTATCATGACGGCAACTCTATGTCTCTCTTTTGGTGCTTCAAATGGAAAATCACCTTATTTGATAATTTTGTTTATTTCAAAATGAGTATTCAAGATTTTTTTTAATATATTGTGATATTTCTTGATCATTGTTTGAAGTATTGATTTTTTTGTGGAATAGTTATTTTTTAAATTTCTGGATTGTCATGTGATATGATCTTGAAGAAATTATTTGCTTTGTTTGAATTTTTATAAAAAACCTCTTTGTTTGATGATCAATATATTGATACTTGGAATTAATTGTTAAATTCTTTTTTTATAGGGGGAGTTCTAATAACTTATTTGTTTAATTTCTTGAACCCTTTGGTTGATTAACGAAATTGTTGTTTTCATTGCTTAAAATTAACGCCTCTTTTTATCTCAATAAAATTGTTTTTTAATAACAATTGGTATATTTTTTTTAACAATTGGTATAATTGGATTGAAATTGATATTTTTTTGAATGGAACAAAATTGATATCTTGTTTAAAGTTATTTGAGTTTCTCTATAATTTGGTAAATCCTTGGAAATTTGTATTTTGATATGAAGAGCTTAAATTTGCTTTAATTTGTTCTCTTGAAGTTGATATTTTTGGGTTACATCATATTTATTATGATTTTTTGGGTTGTTGAATAATATTTGCATTTTAGCATTATTATGAAAATCTTGAAACATTATGATACTTTTTTTAGTATGCTTAGTTTTAGGGGGAGTTATGTCTTTTGAAGAATATGAAGGTTTGTTTGTAAGTCTTGTGAGATTTTTTTTCTATTCAATGAAATTTTATATTTTATATTGAAAATTATTTGTGCTAAATTCTTTAATCATTAATTCTATCTCTCTTGTGCGATTTTATATGATTCATTTATCCAGGGGAGTATCGTATTTTATTATTTAGTAACGGTGTATTTACTGATTTAAGGCTTTTTTTTTTGTAATAAAAAGTGAAATTTGAGTTGATATATTTTCTTGATTTGTGCTTATTGCATTTTGGTATGAAATTGATATAGAAATATTTACTTATATTTTTTATTGATTCCAAAAGTGGGAGAAAGTAGGAGAAAAATAAAATTGTTTTATTTAATATATTTCTTATGCCACTTTGAAGATATTTTTCTTAAGTGGTTTTTCATCATAAAAAAGGGGAGATGGTCGGCTTTACGAGTTTCAATGATACCATATGTTTTGATGATAACAAACTTGATATATTGATGATTTTAGTGTTTCAAAGTGTTAATGGCGTAGAGCTTGAAAAGTCGAATCCAATGCAACTTGAGTTGCTTAAATTGGAATTCAAATCATGAAGTTATGATCAAAACAAGCTGAAAGAAAAATACCCAAGATGATGACCTAGGCAAATCTTGTGCTGACACATGGCAAGCTGGATTGTTGGAAAAAAAGGAAAGAAAAGAAAAATGAAAATGAAAAGAGCAAGTTGAAAAAAGAAAAAAAAAAGAAAAAAAGAACAAAGAAACAGAGAAAGAAGGAACTTACTATTGGTAACTTAAAAAAAAAAAGAGAGAGAGAGAAAAGAAAAAGGAACGTACAGTGAAAAAATAAATAAATCAATCAAAGTAGCTGTTAGACATCGGAGCCAATGTGACTGAAGTCACACCGGGTTAGGGTTTTGTTCAGTTTTGCAGGTATTTTGTCCCAAAGTATTCGAGTTCGTGCGTAGAGTGAAGAGAACCGATCTACCAGAATCCCAGCATCAACATTTGGCGCCATGTGTGGGGACGATACAAGATTAAGCCAATAATCGAGATGAAGCCCAAATTCGAGGAAGGTTGGAATGAAGTGAGTTGATACAAACTCTGGAGGTCAATACTGTTTCGAAGAAGAGAGCCCTGAGGTGACAGCCAACGGCTCGGGAGAAATATGCCCGAGCCTTGATCAACTACCAAATTCGGCCACCTTCGACAGGGGAGAGTCGACTGAAGAGGTGGAATCCATCCCCTTGACATCCGACGATCGACGGGTCAACATTATAACCAGGTTGCAGAATAAAGAGAGAGCGAGCCTCATAAGTTTCCTTAGAAGCAACGCTGGTGTATTCACATAGTCACATGAGGATATGCCCAGAATCGATCGAGGAGTCATGGTCCACCGACTCAATGTCGACGAGAGCTGTAAAGCAATAAAACAGAAGCGTCACACTTTCAACCAGGAAAGAAATGAGATCGTGACTGAACAGGTGGAGGAACTACTTGTTGGGACTTTCTCTATCTTTAAAAAGATTAGAGACTCGTGCAAGCGCACACAATCACAAGTAATACTCGGAAGTAATCCAAGGTCGAATTCTCAGGGACTTGTTGCTTTTCAAAACAGTTTTTAAGAAGTGAACGGTTCAAATATGCAATTGTGATTTAGGAAGAAAATAGTGGTGAAATGTTGTTCTTTGGGGTTTTAACTAACAAGCAATTTAATGAAACTCAACATCCTTGTATCCTACCATAGTTTTGATGCAAAACATGGAAAACACACTATTATGGGAAAACGCACCACGCGCAATTCTTGACTTTTTTTGGGATTTCAGTTATACTCTTTCACTACCGTTTTTGGTTGCTGCAGAGGCTAGGGTAACCTACAATCACATTCCTATGTGTGATTACAATCCTAGAAGATATCTACCAACTCATTTGCATTATGGGTCAGAGAGCCTATGCCTAGGACCATGTTTTATGCGTTTATTCCTAAGTCACCTCCCATATTGGTTCCAATTATTTTACCTAACTCAACTTTCCCAAGGTTGGACTTTGGTGTACAAATCAAGTTCCCACTGGCCAAATGGAAAAAAGACGTAAAGAGAAGTTTTTAAAAACAAACCCAAAAAAGTGTCAGGCGCAATCTGGCCAAAGTCCCGAGCGTGTTGAAAAACAAATCATTTGACTAAGACCTTCCACAAAGAGGTTGATCACTAATTTAGAACATAATTAAATTAAATTAAATGCACGAAAACATAAAGAAAGTATTTTTCATTGAATTTAAATGAATAAATAAGCCGTACAAGGAGTTCTAGCTTGATCCTCTTCTCTCTCGAGCGTGAGGGGAGTTGAAACTCGCTAAACAACTTTAAAAAAACAGAATGGAAGTAAGAACTCGAATTAAAAGCAATACGAAAGGTAAAAGCGTGAAAAACGAAGAAATGAACAACTAGAACATGAACATAACCCCTAAAAACGTGTTCTACAACTAGAGAGCATCTAAAAGAAGATGAAATGAAGTTTGGAAGGGATGATTTGTTAAGGAATGGATGGCTTCATTTTATAGCATCATAGGTTGGTTGAAACTCCCCTCTATTTTAGATGGAAAAGGGTTGAGATTCACCTAACCACCTCACTTAGACTTCGACTCACGGTTTTGAACATGTGGAAAATGTCCTCCTTGCCCTTCATTAATCAAAACGTGCGTTTCGACAATTTGCGCTCCAAAAATGCACTGGGTGCAATTCTGGAAAAAACTGAATTCTATTATTTTCTTCCAACTTTGACCACATTTATCTCATATTTTTCCTAAAGTACCATAGTTTGACTTTTATGCAGAAATAATCTATGCATGTTTTACTATAAGAATATGTGATTCTTTTTGGCACATAATAATGGGAAAGGGGTAAAAAACGTGGTCAAACAGGGCTACTGACACATGTTTCTGCAGTAAAAAGTCAACCCTAACACACTCCCAAACTTAGCCATTTGCTTGTCCTCAAGCAAAAACAACGACAACAAATCTTAAACAATCAACATGCTAAGAATAGATCAACAATCCAAATGTTCTAAGTAAATGAATCATATAAGTCATAGGAAATGCTCCACAAGCTAAATGTCCTAACTTTACTCTCAAGCTAACAAACCATAAACCATCCTTTGTTTTGTAAATAAAAACGATTCTAAATCTTCCTCTTTCCTTGAAAACAAAACTCTTTTACAAAACCGTGGAATATGCACACTTCTGTTTTGATTCAAAAATTTTAACATCAAGTGGACCGACTACTAGCCCCTGAGGTTTTCAACACACTAACATCGGTTTCAAACCACAGCCACTCATAGAAACTTGTTAGGTAGCAACCCGGCCTAAAATGTAACGCCCCTGTTTTTTTTCAACTTCCGAACGGGACCATTACTAAACCTACATGCTCCAAACTACCTTCCAAAGCATAAAAGCAACTAAACGAACCTAGAAATTTCAGCTTTTCATTTGCTAAAGTTAAACCTCTGGACACTTTACTTTTCAAATGGACTAAACAACTTGTCCTTCATGGACAAACAACACCTAACTTTCCCGTTTAAGCCAAGCAAAGCCAAAACAAGTAAATAACGATAGACAAACAACCTATCCAACAGAAGCATAACCCTACAAGTTAATAACAAGACAACTAAGTAAACAAAAACCACCACTCTTCCACCGCGCCACTCTGATAATAACACCACAACCAAAACAATTAATCCATGCTTCAATCTCAAAAAGTTAGTGAATCCAACAACATAAAACATATGCCCTAAGCTTCTCAATGAAGCCAATGACATAATCTTTACAGAAGTCCATACTTAAAAGAAAAGTCATTAAAAACATTATACCAACCCCCTGAACTTTACACAAGTCGATACTCAAAACATAAGAAATAAACTAAGCCATCAAGACTCCTAAAGACCTATTTTAGACAAGTTAAAACTAAACGGAAACTAGTTATGGTCATTCTTCTCGAGTCTCCACCGCACGATCACCATGAACCTGATATTCACCTGAAAACAATGATTGTAGAGGGGGGGGGGGGGGTGAGTATTAAGAATACTCCGTAAGTAACCCTCTTTAACTACACACAAGCGACATGCTTGGCACGCGATATTCATTACAAATTATTACCCTGGCATCCATGCATCAATAAATCATAACACTCATTAATCCACACATTACAATCCAAGTAACCCCAACCACAAACACCCGCTAGTAGCCTTCAATAAATATACACAAATCTACATGCTCGTAATCACATCAATCATCAAAATGCAATAAGTCAACACACACACAAGCATCCAAAATATCAAGACTCTCGTAACTTCGTCCTCAAGTCCCACCGGTCTCTAGATCCTTCAAGCTACTTCTACCCATCCCACTATGTTAGTCCTCCAAGTCTCACTTCTTCGAATCGTATCAGCCCTTGCCATTTATCCCTAAGGCCCCGACACTCATCTACAGAAGCTTGGCGTTAAACCTTGACATTTATCCCCAAGGTTTCGAACTATGCATCTAACACATCACACCATGTTCGTTCTCCAAGTCTAACTCTTCGAATCATATCGACCCTTGCTATTTATCCCCAAGGTCCCGACACTCCTCTACAGAAGCTTGGTGTTCAACCTTGACATTTATCCCCAAGGTTTCGAACTATGCATCGATCCTTGACATTTATCCCCAAGGTCTCGATGACTACTTAACGTATTGATCCTTGACCGCCACCACGTCAAGACCCAATACTCATCATCAAATAGACTCATCATGCCGACCCCCGACCTTTTGTACCCGGAGCCTCGACACTCATCTCTACCAAGACTGGCCTATCGACCCCCGACCTTTTGCACTCGAAGCCTCGACACTCAGTAGTGACGTACCAGCCCTGGCCATCTGCCACCAAGGCTATGTATTTCTCCAATCACTTTCCGTTTCAGGATAAACCACACATTCAGCTCTCCGCCTCCTGCTAAGATTCTATCTGTGACTTTTAAGCCACGTACCATAAGGTCTCCCAGTAACGAAATCATTAGTCATGTCTACCACTTCGGACAACTCACAACAAACAAAACAACCAGTCTGTCCTATCACTTCAGATAAATCACAACTAATCCCTTCAGGGCAACGACAAGTCATTTACACTTCTATTCACAACACCATTTTTAATATGCTTTTCATTCATACAATGAGAGAAATAAATACGCAGTTCTCAAACTAGAAAGTAAATGTCTCCTAACTCAACAGTTACCATGTTCCAGTAATCATAAACCTAGCACATACATCTAGATTCAGAACATGCATTCGATCACCCAACATAACCACTTCCAACAATTTTTAATCAGAAACCACAAACCACCAGCTGCATCCAACGATCATGATTCAACACATTTACATAATATATAGGAACACAACAAGATGCAAAGCCAACTGTATCTATCAGAATTTCTCCAACGATGACCCATAACTATAGATATAAATGGCACATGATTCATATTAGAATGCAACAATAAACCATTCCAATAACATAACACCACGCACACACATACCCCTGGTACTACTTACACAAAGTCCCAAAACGCTACTAAGCTCGTCGAAGGGTTCCTAAATCCAAAAGCAAACAAAACTTGATTAGAGTTCATGTTAGAAACACTTAGTTTGCATCGAAACTAAGTCTAGATGATCCATTACCTATTATCTCACCATAAAACCTCATGGGTTAAGAGTGGGTCGACGCCGAGGATGTTCTGGCTCCAAAATTCGACTTCGAATGGCCTTAGGCTTGCTGAACCGATGTCAAAACTGATGGGTAACACAAATTTGGGTCCGATCCTAGGTGAGTCAATGTCGAACCTATGCCGTAAGGAATGCGTATCACAAATCAGCTTCGAATGGATGTGGTTAAGCATTGAAAGTCACTGGTAGGCCAAGAAAAACGCCATGAAACCCATTGAGCTTCATGGAATAGAGCTATTCGAGTTCGTCAAAGCTAGAGAACGGCGCCAACATGCCAGACCTGTTGTAGAAACACGAAGGAGTGGTCGCCTCTACTGCGCCCGCTGCTGCGCCCCTTCAGGTTTGTCGGATCTGAAGCAAAACTCTTCGGATTTGCTCGCAACTTACCGGAGAACAGCTTGCTGTCACTCCTGGAAGTCACACCACCGCACCGAAAGGGAGAATGCCATGGGTATGTCGTAGTTCGTCACGAAAGGACCCCAGACCGTTGGAATCTCACCACGAATCGCCGCCCTTGTCGTACACAAAGCACCGCCACTGCTGTACAAATCCATGCCAAAACGCTGCCACTTTTACCGTAAATCGAGGCCTGAACGCTACCGCTGTTTCTCGAGGTACCGTGCCGACACGAAATTGCTAATCGTGTAGAGTACCGTCGGATGCTGGAGTCACCGGAAGGAGGAGAATGGTGGTAGCCGCCAGATCTGAACAAGAAGAGGGTGTGCGGCGGCTGGGGGGGTTTGAAGAAGAAGACAGGGAGGGGACCTAGGGTTCGTTGTTTTATTTTTCTTTTAATTTCCCTTTTTTCCTTCATTTCTATTCTTTAATTACTAACCTTGTTTTAAAATGAATAACTTAAATTCTGAAATTTTAAAAGAGGCCCAACTAAATAAATCCCACAACAACCCAAATAAGATAATTAACTTTAACTCTAAAACCCTAGAATAAGGTCGAAAAAGGGAAAATTAAATTTCCAAAACCTTGAATTAAGATCGAAATAAAATCTCTCTCCAAAATTTGAAAACTTAATTTCTTTTAATCCGATGAACTTGATTCTAATTTACCCAAAATTAGAACACCAAAATTATAAAATCCAAAAATTAACATTATCAGCTTTGGGAAAAATCCAAATGCACTATTTATATCTTAAAATACAAGAGCCAGAGACCGCGGGGCATTACATAAAATGATGTTGACAATGGTTTTCACGAAGTCACCTTAATATTTAGGCTACCACCCTCCAAGATGCTAACGCCACCCATTTAAAGAAAATGAATGTCTATAGTGAGACTCGTGAAAAAGTACGTGCGTTTTCTTTCCTCTCATGTTTCTTACCACTCTTTTCATAAAACTAGGAAATCTAACCTATTCACGCCCTTAAGAATCCTCACGGACATGATACAAAAACAAAGAACAAGAGATAGCATTTCATTAAAAAGATTAACATGTTGAGAGGTTAGAAAAGATGCATTGAAGAAGCCAAGGACAAGCTAGTAGCTTGAACAAGGAAGCATGCAAGGTTGAACTTTAAACATATGAAAAAACACAACTTATATACCTTCCTAACAGTACAACATCCCAACAACTAACCTAAAACAAAAACTAAACTAAACAACCGATCATGCAAACTAAAAGAACAAAACAACAACCTACACAACCTAATATGCAAACTAATCTAAACAATCTAACATACAAAATCAAGATCCATATATCAAAACAAAATGAGGGAGATACTCCCTATTCATCATCGGAAGACTCATCGTCTGTGGCATTGGTAGGAAAACGGGAAGAAGATGGTAAGTCGGCCGCAAACTCTTCGGGGAATGAAGGTGCTTCATCACCGTATATCTTCTTGAGGAAAGCACAAGTGGCACGTTGAGTAACCAAAAGAAGTTCATACTTGTGCTTAAGCTAATTATATTGCTCCCTAGTTACCACTCATCGGGTCTCGGGATCCACGATGGTAATGGGAGAATCTTCCTCTCGGATAATGTAATACCCCCGAACTCTTCTTATAGATGTGAACGGCTTCTTCGACATCACAAAATTGGCATCATCAGTCTTTACTCCCGCCTGCAAGCATAACTCAGTTATAAGTCCAGAAAAAACAAGAGGACCTACCATTTTTTCGGAGCAACTCCATATCTCGTTCCTTATGAGCTCCCCAAAAAGTTGAACTCAATGCCCTTTATGAGGATGTAGACCACCATCGCCCTATTGCGCTTAATGGAGGAATCGTGGGAAGTGGGTATCGACCGTTTCTTCACCACATACATCCAAACTGTCGCTTGCTTATTAATGTCAAGGGGCTTTAAGGAAAGCTTCCCCATGGTTGAGACGATCCATGTCTTATGTGATCTACAAATAAGTCTACGCGCGTCCTCGACTTACTCGTCCAATGGATGCACCAAAATTTCATTACCTATGGCATTAAAAACATCCAACAAACCATAATGAGTATTAATAATGGAAGGCGAGAATTTTACCACTTTACCCCGTAATCTCACAACATCCCCTCGGTTTGGGTTGATGGTAGTGTAAAACTCTTTCACCAAGGCCTCGGATACACGCGTAGTTGGGGCAAACAACGACTCCCAATCATTATCCACAAGCCTTCTCCTAACATATTCCAGCACCGACTCTTGGGCCTCATCAAAACCTCTTTCGAGGAGGATATCATGTGTTGTGAAGGTGGGCCTCCTCACCTCCAATCTCACCCTTTTTACTCTTGATGGTGTGTTAAGAAACCCTTGAGAGTTGGATCTAAGAACCTTGCTATCGAACAAGACCCATAGAACTCAATCCCAAAAACCCCGAAAACAAGTATGGAATCAACCCAAGGAAAAGTTTAAGAACGGATTACCTTGATCATCAATATCAAGAGTAGAGAAAACTTATTTCTAAACTTGTGATTCGAATCACTCCACAAGAGGTATGATCAACACCGCTTGAATGATCCTAACATGCAAATTCTAAAAACACAAGAAATTGCACAAGAAATGGGAGATAAAGCTCTCAACCAAGCTAATGAGAAAACTCACTTTTCATTAAACTTCGAAATTGTGTTTACAACAAGACATCTCAAGGCTATATACAGCCATCCTAGCAAGCGAAGTCTTAAGCAAATGAAAAGACTTGTAACTTACAAGAAATGAAAATACTTGTAAATGAAAAAACATAACTTACAAGAAATGAAAAGACAAGCAAATGAAAGGTTAAGAACATGGAAAGTCAACCAAAATAAGTGCAATCTCGTCCATAATGAGGGATGTGAGTGTTTGACTTGGTTTTTGAATTGAATGAGTTGACTTTCACTTGTCTTGATGAAGTTGACTTTGACCTTGACCAAGTGGACTTTGACTTGCCTTAAAAACACTTAAAAATGCATAACTTGCACCAAATTGAAGTGCATAGTTCCAACTTCTTGCACATCTTCCATTTAATTCTCGTGTCGAGTTCACGAACGCTTGGACACGAAGTAGTAAGGCTTGTTGAAGTTTTCGAGCTCTTGATCTTGTAATTGGTCCATGAGGCATGACAAAGAGAGCTCCTTGGTTCATATCATCCTCCCCTTCTTCAGAAGGATTCGTCCTCGAATCTATAAGATCTCCTTACAATGCAACCTTATACTCAGCATCTTGAGCTCGTTCAAACATGTTGATAAGATAATAAATTTGTATGGTAAACTTGTAATTGCTTGTAGTAAAGAAAAACCTTGCAGTCTTTTTCCAAATTCCTGGTTTAAATCCCCAATACACTGGACCATGAGTCCATGATATTTGATTTTCCAAGGGCATTGAAGCAATGAGTGAATGTGGCTTCTGAGTATTGCCGAGGTCTTCATTTTGCAGTTGGGTGCTTTTCTTACTCTCCCCAATTTGCACAATATTTGTAATCTCGATCGCTTTCTCAATAAGTACCTCCTCTGTGGTCGTGTACTCATCAGGCATCAAAACCTCAACATGCACATCTTCTTCAGCATCATAAATAACAACATCAATATTAAAATCTTCTTGTTGGGCATGCTGAATAGTCTCAACATCTGTATCGTCAACGACATCTTGATTCTCTCCCTCATTTGGAATTTGTTGATGATTATCCTCTTGAGGCATAGAACAATCTTCCTCTTTTTGAACCGATTTTGCAGCATGCCTCTTCATGTCTTCGTATCGCATTTTGAACTATTGGCACAATTCATTGAGGTCATTTATGTTTTTGCGAATCTCGGCCAATTCCTTCGTATATGGATCTTCGCCATAGTGGTTATCATGATATCTCCGACTATTGTGGAACTTCGATTTCTGTGAACGTCCAGTGTGAAACATGGCTGCAAAACAAAGTTAAAGTAACAAAGCAAAATGGATCTCACAAGCACTCCCTTACTATTCCACTCGTTAATGAAGTTCACCCATGTTTAACACTCAACACTCAAAATAATGTATCACTTACTTTCAATCTCTCCCTCACGACTTAGTACACTCTTACACACATCAAACAAATTGGTAAGTGAGTAGCAAAGTCAAAGAGCAATGTGCATTTCAAGTGGTTTAGACAGCACATAAGAACTCATACAAGAGCGTGATTTTAGGAGTAACCCAAATAACAACAAAGAAACAAGTTAAGAAAAAGAATGGACAGAATTAGAAATGAAGCTAGAAAGAAATGAAAGCAGCATGATAATTCAATGCAAGGCTAGTAAATGAATAGAAAGTGTAACCACAAAGAAGTAATGACAAATGGGATATTCTATACTTGTCTTCTTCTTTTTTTTTTATTAGATATGGATCAGCAAAAGCACAATAATGTTAACAATAAATGCTTTCACGTTCAGTTTTTTTTTTTTTATCAAACAACAAATTGCAAGAATTTCACTATCAAGCAAGTGGAATTAGAAGACTTAAAAGAAGACAAATTTGTAGATAAGACCCAGATCTAGAAGAATGTAGAAGACGAAAATTGGAAAATTTGAACGGAATTTATACTTTTTTTCTTTTTTTTTGTAATTTAAGACAGAATGCTAATATGCTTAGATATAATCAAACATAAGCAAATGAATAAGGAATTCAAAGAGATAAACGCAAGGAAACATATATCCGATCAAATAGCCTAATGCTCTGATACCAAAATCTTAAGAAAACAATAGCCAATTGGATCTAAGAACCCTTATGGTTATGCAAACCCCTAGATCACAAGTGCTAAAACCCCCAAATCAAGATGATGTCAACCCAAGGAAGAAGTTAGAACGGATTTACCTTGATGATCAATATCAAGAGTAGAGAAAACTTGTTTCTAAACTCAAGATTCGAACCACTCCACAAGATAGCTTGATCAACGCTACTTGAATGATTCTAGCATGCAATTCTAAAACACAAGAAATGCAAAGGAAAAGCTCATGGCTCAATAAGCTTAAATTTCATTATCTCAAAACTCAAATCTCAAATCTTGGGAGTTGGATCCCTTGAGAGTTGGATCTAAGAACCTTGCTATCGAACAAGACCCATAGAACTCAATCCCAAAAACCCCGAAAACAAGTATGGAATCAACCCAAGGAAAAGTTTAAGAACAGATTACCTTGATGATCAATATCAAGAGTAGAGAAAACTTATTTCTAAACTTGTGATTCGAATCACTCCACAAGATGTATGATCAACACCGCTTGAATGATCCTAACATGCAAATTCTAAAAACACAAGAAATTGCACAAGAAATGGGAGATAAAGCTCTCAACCAAGCTAATGAGAAAACTCACTTTTCATTAAACTTCAAAATTGTGTTTACAACAAGACATCTCAAGGCTATATACAGCCATCCTAGCAAGCCATATGAAAAGTCTTAAGCAAATGAAAAGACTTGTAACTTACAAGAAATGAAAAGACTTGTAAATGAAAAGACATAACTTACAAGAAATGAAAAGACAAGCAAATGAAAGGTGAAGAACATGGAAAGTCAACCAAAATAAGTGCAATCTCGTCCATAATGAGGGATGTGAGTGTTTGACTTGGTTTTTGATTTGAACGAGTTGACTTTGACTTGTCTTGATGGAGTTGACTTTGACCTTGACCAAGTGGACTTTGACTTGCCTTAAAAACACTTAAAAATGCATAACTTGCACCAAATTGAAGTGCATAGTTCCAACTTCTTGCACATCTTCCTTTTAATTCTCGTGTCGAGTTCACGAACGCTTGGACACGAAGTAGTAAGGCTTGTTGAAGTTTTCGAGCTCTTGATCTTGTAATTGGTCCATGAGGCATGACAAAGAGAGCTCATTGGTTCATATCATGGTGTTTGTTCGGTAGAAGCGGGCTCCTCTTCATTAGCCTCCTCAAGTCGCTTTTCTACCCCTCTTTTCACCGTAGCCCTTTTGGCTTTTTTAGATGGACCAGCCTTGGCTTCTTTTTTGGCAACCAAAAGTGTTATAGCGGCTCGGGTTCTAGGCCTAGAAATTGCGCCAGACGCAATTTATACCACTTTTTTCTTCTTTTGTGTTTTCTTCACCACTACAGTCAAGCTCACCTCCTCATTTGAAGTCTCTGTCATATCAACAAAGTTTGGGTCAGAAACATTCAAACTTGACAAAGAAGGGGCCTTACCTTATGAAGAATAAAATGACGATTCCTCCATGGCTTCACTAGGGACATCCATAGGATCGGATGTTCCTCTTTGCTCTTGTGCAGGGGGCTCATCATCATCTTGCTGAGATTCGTGCACCAGAGTTCGTACTCTCACTTCATATTGAGAGATATCGTCATTTTCTTCTTCGTCCTCAAACTCATCTCCATGCACTTCTTCGGGTAATTCTCTAAGATCTTCATCCTCTCTATCAACATTCAATTGTCCTTGTGCTGCCCCACTGTTTCCATCATCCTCCAATGGATCTTCTCCCTTTGCTTCATTCAACGCCACCAAAATTTCGGCAATTTTCGACGTTGTCCTTTCCTGTTCTGAATCATAAAAAACTAGGGGCTGTTTAGTCAAGATAAGATTTGGAAAAGATGGAGACAAAATACCTTGTATAGTGGCCGGTGGAGTCTCATCCATAATTGTGCCAGGCGCAATTTAGCATTGAATTTCGACCATGGCCGAGTCTAAATGCTCCAAGGGCTCTGTGTCGTGTTCTGAGTCTCCACTAACTTGTTCTTGACCTTCAACATGCACAGCAACAGTAGTGGAAAGAGGGGGAGGGATAGACAGTTCTAAAGACTTGGAAACGGGGTTATCTTGAGAAAGATTCATCCTACGACGTATACTCATGCTATTTAACTCAAGTTGAATCTCTTCACTTACTTTCTTTGAGTTTTCCATGAATTCTTGCCATTTTATGTTTAGTTCCTCAATTTTCGCATAAACTCTGTCGTTCTCTTTATCCCTAATTTCGTTATTTTTACTGAACATCTCTGCTCTCTCTTAAAGTATAGCTATTTCTTTATCTAAAACAACACCTTTTTCCTTTAAAGATTGATTTTTTCGAAGATAGACTTTACTAACACCTCTTAAATTTGTCTCACTATGACCCTCTTTATTAACCCTAGCATCATGAGATTCCATATTGATTTTTTCAAAATTTGTACCACCTATGGATATATTTCTCCTAGGGTTCATTCTTATAGCTTTCTCATATTTTCTTCTTTGTTTCCTATGATCAAAAACTAGCTTTTCATGAGAAATTCTAGGAGTGCCAAGAGGAATCATATCCGGTTTAGTTGGTGGAGGCAACAACATTCTCTTCTTCTCCTTCTCTTTGTCATGTGGCTTGGAGAAAGATGAACCTTCCCTGGTTCTTCAGTTTGCTTCACGATCGACAATGAAAATCCCTCCAATAAACCCTAAATGTGCCAAAAAAGAGAGAGATGAGAGAGACTTTGAGATTCTTTGAGATTTCTTGAGAGAAGATTCGAAGACAAGTGAGAAAATTTTGGTAAAAATCGTGAATGGGGTGTTTTCAAATCCTAGGGCCGTTCGTTTTATGTTTTAAAACATATTAAAAACATAATTGGGTTTAAAATTGGGCCTCTTTTTGATTTAAAAACAACCCAAAGCCCATTTAAACATAATCCACATAAAGCTCACGAAAGCCCTCATCCATAACTCAAAAATCCAATTTTTCCTCTTAAATTGCGCCTGACGCAATAATGACGAGGGTCAGATCTTGATCCTGCAGAATTCAAATGCAAAAACAAAAATTAGATTTGGAATCTACACAAAAAAGTCTTAAAGAAAAAGTAAAAATTTCACAAAAAGAAGACAAAAAATATTTTACATAAAACCGCCCCCCAAACTATGCGAATGACTGTTTCCACTGTTTTCTCATGGGTTTTTCAGTATTACGGAGGTTTTACCTCTGTCAATATACTCACCATAATCTTTCTTGACTCGATGCCCATTTACCTAAACAAGCGTCGAAAGAATTTCCAAAAACAGAAAAGTCATCCATAAAAACTTCTAGAATATTTTCTACCATGTTAGAGAAGATGGCCATCATACACCTCTGAAAAGTCGCGGGTGCATTGCATAGTCCAAAGGGCATTCGCCTAAAAGCGAACGTACCATACGGACACGTAAATGTTGTCTTCTCTTGGTCTTCTGGAGCAATAGTAATTTGATTATAACCCGAATATCCATCTAAAAAACAATAGAAATCCTTACCTGCCAGACGGTCGAGCATCTGGTCAATAAACGGAAGAGGAAAATGGTCTTTCTTTGTTACCTTGTTGAGTTTGCGATAATCAATGCAAACTCTCCACCCGCTCACAGTTCGGGTTGAGATGAGCTCATTCTCCTCGTTGGCCACCACGGTTATACCCCCTTTCTTTGGTACACACTGTACTGGGCTTACCCAGCTGCTGTCGGATATTGGGTATATAACACCGGCGTCAAGCCATTTAAGAATTTCTTTCCTTACAACCTCTTTCATCTTCAGGTTCAACCGCCTTTGACTCTCAATAGAGTTCTTAGCATCTTCTTCCAATAGAATTTTGTGCATGCAAAAGGTCGGGCTTATCCCTCGGATATCTGCTATCGTCCATCCAATGGCCTTTCTGTGCTTCTCCAAAATCTGCAATAAAGAATATTCATTAGTAGGTGATAAATTGGAAGCTATAATAACTGGTAAAGTGTCGTTATCCCCTAGATACGCATATTTCAAATGCGACGGCAATGGCTTCTGCTCCAACGTGGGTGGTTCCACTATGGACGGAAGTAACGACTTGCATTCTTCTTTTTGTATTTTTTCAATAGGATTAGCCACATCTTCTGGTCCTTCTACTATCTTATCAAGCTCTTCTTCAATCTCTGTAACTAATAAGTCATAAAACTCATCAAACATAATAGGATTCAAGCTATTTATAGCAGAGCACTCTTCAAAGTCTCCTGGTAATTACATGGCATCTAGAACGTTAAATTTAACTTCTTCATTATTTACCCTCATTGTAATTTCTCCCTTCCTCACATTAAAAACTGTATCCCCAGTGGCTAGAAATGGTCTTCCCAAAATAATGGGAACGTCTAAGTCTGCCTCGCAATCCAGAATGATAAAGTCCACAGGGAAAATGAATTTGTCCACCTGGACTAAAACATCTTCTATCTTTCCCTCAGGTCTTATGATAGATCTATCTGCTAGTTGGAGGGTAACCGTAGTAGGTCTAGCTTCTCCTATGCCTAAAGATTTGAAAACTGATAATGGCATAAGATTAATGCTAGCGCCTAGATCACATAATGCCCTACCTAAGTTTTTTCCTCCTATGGAACATGGAATGGTAAAACTGCCAGGATCATTACATTTCATGGGTAGCGGGCTGCCTACAGCTTCACTACTACATTTTGTCATGGCTACCAGTTCATGCTCTCCTATTTTTTTCTTCCTAGAAACTATATCTTTCAAAAACTTAGCATAATTTGGCATCTGTTCTAGAGCATCTACTAATGGTATATTTATATGCAGTTGTTTTAAAATATCTAAAAATTTTCTAAACTGGGAATCATTATTTTTCTTAACTAATCTTTGTGGAAACGGGGGAGTAGGGGTAAAAGAAGGCTGTACCTGTGGAGGAACACTCAGGGTGTCCTCATTACCTTTTCTAATATTTTCTTTTTCTGGTGTTGTTGAATTTTCTGGTATCTTTACAGTTGGTTCAGTGGATGGAACCTGTACATCTGTTGTTGGCATTGTTGGTCCATCATATGCCAGTCCACTCCTGAGGGTGACAGCTTTGCACTGTTCTTTCCCTTTTCGTTTTGGTAATTCAGTATGGCCTGGAAAAGAACCTTGTGGTCTATTCTTCAATTCATTGGCGAGCTGTCCCAATTGGGTCTCGAAATTCCTCATTGATGCCGCTTGGGATTGTATCACTGCGTCGGTTCGGGCCATGTAATCCTTCATCATATTCTCAAGATTTGAGTTGTTATTTTGAACTGGTGGAGTCTGGGTTCTCTGATTGTACTGCTGTTGCGGTGGTGGGATGTATTGCTGTGTAGGTGGAACATAGGGCTGCTTGTTCTGTTGGCTCTGCCCTTGATTAAAACCGCTCGAACCTCCTTGACCTCCCTATGAGAAATTAGGGTGGTGCCTCCAACCTGGGTTGTAGGTGTTCGAATATGGGTTAAAGTTCCTATTGTTCCCATGTCCTACATAAAAAACTGAAGCAGGGTTATGTGGACAATTATCATAAATATGGTTTTAACTGCAAAATGAACAAATGAGATCGTTGACTTGGCAAACAGGGGCAGGAGTGCAATAATCTGACTGCACAGGTTGTATCGGCGTGGCTAATGGATTTTTTATTCCCAATGCCATCTCTCTTAGCCTCTGGTTCATTGTAACCATCTCTTTTTGCATCGAGGTCGCAATGTCCAGAGCCAAAACTCCAGCTGGATCTTGCTTCTTTGGTGCTGCCCTAGATCTTTGCGAACACCATAGTTCGTTGTGTGAAGCTAAGTCATTTAGGATGTCAACTATCTCGTTGAATGTCTTCTTTGTAAAGGCTCCGTTGGCAGCATTGTTTAGCATCATCTTAGTAGGATGATCTAAACCACTAAAGAAATGTTCTATCTGGATGCATGCCGGCAAGCCATGGTTCGGACATTTCCTGATTAGTTCTTTAAATCTCTCCCACGCCTCGTGAACAGGTTCACGATCATACTGTCTAAAGGAGATGATCTCCTCTCTGATATCAGCGTGGCGAGTAGGTGGGAAGAATTTTGTTAAGAACTTCTCCACTAACGACCCCCATGTGGTGATGGATCCCGGTGGAAATGCATTGAGCCATGCTCTAGCTTGGTCCTTCAAAGAAAATGGAAAAAGTGTTAGTCTCAGAGCATCGTCTGTTATACCAGGTAATCGAAATGCATTTGCAATTTGAATGAATGATTTCAGATGATCATGCGGATCCTCATGTTCCTGCCCTCCAAAATGTCCAATTGTCTGCAACATTTGGAACATCATTGGTTTAAGCTCAAAGTTTGCGTGGGCTGGAATAGGGTTGACTATCCCTGAATCAAAGTTCTGAAAAGCCGTGGCGGCATATTCTCGCATTGCCACGTCTCTGTTGTCCGCCATCTGGATATGGTTGAATTCATCATTTCTTGCATGATCCCTCATATTACTGTTAACAGCAGGTGGATCAACCGGATCACGAGGTGGAATATCTGCCATTGATGTGCTCGTACTCTCTACCTCACTTTCAGGACTGATTTCACCTTCTCTCTCTTTTTGCTTTTCTAGTTGTTTTCGAAGTCTTTGCTCCTTTCGAGTTTTTCGAAGGGTCCGCTCAATCTCAGGGTCAAGGGGTAGAAGAAAAGATCTTGTGCTCATGCACTTTAACTTACCCTTGTGAGATAAACGACCAAAAATATAGAACAAAAACGGTGGATGAAAATTACACCCAACAACAATTCACAAAAATAAAAACTAAAAGAATTTGAAAATAATTTTAAAACTAAAGTCCCCGGCAACGGCGCCAAAAACTTGACTGGGCGTTTATGTTGAACGCACGCACTAAGCGTGGTAACAATTATATAGATGCAAGCGCACACCTGTCAGAGTAATATAAAATGGATGGAGTATCCAAGTATCGATCCTCAAGGACTTCTAAATAATTTCCAAACTCTAAAGTTTTAAACAATAGTGAATGTTGAAATGAGTGATTCTTGTAAAATGGGAAGTGGTCACAAATAATGGTTTTGGATTTGGGATTTGAACTTATAATGATAAAACCTAGCCCGAATTACTTCAAGTTAGCCAACAAATAATCAAGGACATGCTAAGGATAATATGTATTTTACTTTAGAAACCAACGACTACGCTTCTCACTTGACTTATGTCTAAGCAAGTTCAAAGTCCTAAGACATTCCCTAATATGTCTATTATGAGAGATATCTTAGTTTTAGGATGGAAATAGTCGCAACCTCGGGTTAAGGTCCTATGTCTAGGCTACTTAAGCGAAACCCTTATGTCTAAGGCGCTCCTCTCCTCGGTTTAACCACTCAACAATGCAAATAAGCAACCTTTTCAGTATTGACTTGTTAAGACTTACAGTGGCCTTCTCTAAATCCTAACTTTTTGGGAAAACATGTTGAGCAATGAATGGAAAGCAAAAACACTACTTCTTAGCAACCCTTTTTAGACATAAAAGGTTAACTATCCATAACTGGGCTAGAGACGGGAATTTAGAAAGACATATTGAAGAAAATACAGCAAGTAAAATGGTTGAATGTGGAATGCATGTGTCAAAAACAAAAGTTAACTAACGGAGAGTTTTTATCGGGATTGAGAGCTTCGCCCTTCTCTTTCAAGCAAGGGGGAGTGTCACGTGCTCTTTCCTCCAAAAACACAGCTCTCTTAACTAAAAATAAAGTAAAGGCAAAGGGAAGATAAGCAAAGTGCTGGATTTTTATATATTTGAATAAGTAGAAAATGACTAAGTACAAATGGAAACAAAACAAGCTCAATAAAGGAATGTAAAGTGCTCGGGATTTAAAAACCAAAAGTAACTAATGAAAGCAACTCAAAAGTACTTAGAAAGCAACAAAGAAACAGTAAAAATGATCAAGAGAAGGAAGCAAGGCTTGATGATTTTGGTGGAGAAGTTGCTGGAATTTATAGCTATGCAGAATTGGTTAGGTAGGTCCTAAAACGATGGTGAATCACCCATTTCCAACTCTTTTGACTGACCAAATCGTGCTCAAACTGATAGTGGAACACTTCTTCTACACGTATGCATCGGTTGGAACCACCAAAACGCATTGGAAGATGCGTTTCATTAAGGGCAAAATTGGAAGAAAACCAGTTTTTCTACAGGCTTCCCAGGCGCCTGGCGCCTCCCATGTAAGTTTTTCCGTCTTTTTGCTTCTTTTGATTAATTTACACTCCCAAATGGTCCTAAAATGTCATAAATACAATATAAGCCAACCACAAACCATAATATATGAATTTTGCATGAATTGGAACTCAAACGACCGAGAAAAATCCGAAACAAAGCTGAAACATTGTAAAAACAGCATCTAAAACCTTCTTTTTACGCATGTAAACAAGCGTAATCAACTCGATGCCCATTTACCTTAAAGATATTATCTTTGGAACCCTTTAAATCCACCGCTCCATGTGGATAAACATGTTCAACTACGAATGGGCCCAACCATCTTGACTTAAGCTTACTTGGACACAACTTTAACCTAGAGTTAAAAAGCAAAACTAAGTTTCCAAGTTCTAAATTCTTGTCCATTATCTTTCTATCATGCCACTTCTTAGTTTGTTCTTTGTACATCTTTGCATTCTGATAAGAAAACTGACGAAATTCATCCAACTCATGTAACTGAAGCAATCTTGCTTCACCTGCAGCCACATAATCAAAATTTAGTTTCCGCGTAGCCCAATATGCTCTATGTTCTAATTCCAATGGAAGATGACATGCTTTACTAAAAACAATGCAATATGGGGACATGCCTAATGGAGTTTTATAAGCAGTTCTATACGCCCACAAAGCATCATCAAGTTTACTAGTCCAGTCCTTCCTATTTACATTCACGGACTTCTCTAAAATTGACTTTATTGCCCTATTTGATACCTCTGCTAGTCCATTAGTTTGAAGGTGATATGTAGTAGCAATTTTATGGTGAATGTTATACTTTTTAAGCAAATTACTTACTGCCCTATTCCAAAAGTGCGTACCCTCATCACTAATCAAGCATCTAGGTGTACCATATCTAGTGAAAATAAACTTTTGCAAGGACAAACTACCTTGGCATCGTTAGTAGGGGTGGCCAAAGCCTCAACCCATTTCGAGACATAATCAATAGCCAAGAGAACGTAATTCTTACCGAATGAAGGTGGGAACGGACCCATGAAGTCGATGCCGCAAATATCGAAAAGTTCAACTTCCAATATTAGGTTTAAGGGCATCTCATGCTTCCTTGACAAGTTACCTGATATTTGACAGTGGTCACATCCCTGAGCGAATAAATGAGCATCTCGAAATAGAGACAGCCAAAAGAAACCGCTTTGGAGGACCTTTGCTGCAGTCTTACATCCAGCAAAATGCCCACCATATGGTGATTTATGACATGCCTCTAGAATCTCCTTTTGTTCGTGCTCAGCAACACACCTACGAAGAATATTTTCAGGTCCTAGTTTAAACAAGAAGGGTTCATCTCATCTATAAAACCTAACATCGTGAAAGAACTTCTTTATCTGGTGCTTACTCAAACCATTAGGAATTATTTTGCTCACCAGATAGTTCGCATAATCAGCATACCAAGGGACTTCAAAAATAGCTAAAAGATACTTATCCGCAAAATGCTCTTTAATCGTACAACTATCATGCTGCAGAGAAGACTCTAGCCTAGATAGATGATCCGCTACTTGGTTTTATGTTCCTTTTCGATCTTTTATCTCTAAGTCAAACTCTTGTAGCAACAAGATCCATCTAATCAACCTAGGCTTAGCTTATTTTTTAGCAAACAAGTACTTAGGTGCAGAATGATCGTTAAAAACTATCACTTTAGTCCCAATCAAATATGAACGAAACTTATCAAATGTGAAAACAACAGCCAAAAGTTCTTTCTCAGTCACAGTATAGTTCAACTAACTACTATTCAAAGTTTTACTTGCATAATAAACAGGACGAAGAACTTTACCTTTTTGTTTACCCAACAACACACCTACAGCAAAATCACTTGCATCACACATTAGTTCAAATGGCAAGTTCCAATCTGGTTCAATTATGATAGGTGCTGAGCTAAGTGCACTCTTAAGTGTCTCAAAAGCTTTCAAACAATGTTCATAAAAAATAAAGGGTCGATCTACTTCCAACAACTGACACAAGGGCTTTGAAATTTTCGCAAAATCTTTTATAAAACGGCGGTAGAAACCCGCGTGTCCTAAGAAACTTTTTACACCTTTTACAGTTGTAGGAGGGGTGGTTTAGCAATCACATCTATTTTAGCCCTATCGACCTCAATTCCTTTTTCTGAAATTCTGTGACCTAAGACTGTGACGCCCCCAAATTTCACTACGTAACGAGATGACGTCACTATATTACCTACTCACCCCCCTCCCATTAAAGGTAACGTAAAGTGTAATGCCCTCGAAAATACAACCTGAAATATTGAGATAATGTGATCATTTCCCTATCCTTCCCCCTTTCAACCCAAAGACGTGAAACAGTTACTTTAAAGATAATCAGGGACTCATAACACAACAAATTCCTAAAAGTTCATGCTCGCCTCAGTGGCTAGCAATCCAATTAAAAGAAAACAATCATTTGGTCCAGTAATCCAAAGTGCATCAGTGACTTGAATAATAACAATAACCGCAAAACAATAGTTCGCATATGAAGAATGAATAAACAAAAAGAAAACGTTCCGTGAGCAAACTCAATGTTTAGTACACCCCTAACTATAAGTTTCTAATGTTGCTCGCAATGAACGACAGTTTCCGCCGTCCTAACCAACACAACTAGTGATCCCTCCTCAGTCAAGCCTCCTCCACGTCATCACCTCGGTCGGGGGTCCTGTTCATACCTGAAACAATGAATATAGAGGGGGTGAGTATATAAAATACTTCGTAAGTAGCCTTCCCTAACTAATCACAACAGCATGCTCGTAATCACAGCGATATCAAACACAATAGCAAAAAAAACAAACAACCAGGCAACACGAGATAATAACAGTAGATTAACATTCCCATATAAAAGCATCCAAACACTAGGACTCCCAAGACTTCGACTACACGACCCACTAGCCTTTGACCCACTCGAGCTAAAATTCGCTCTACCCCCCTACGTTTGTACTCCAAGTCTAACTCTTCGAGGCTTATCAGCCCTTGACATTTATCCCTAAGATACCGACCTCCCTGTACAAAAGCTTTGCATTCGACCTTGCCATTTATCCCCAAGGCCTTGAACTGTGCACCAGTCCTTGACATTTATCTCTAAGGTAGGGATGACTACTCGGCGTATTGGTTCTTGACATTTACCCCCAAGATATCGATACTCATCTTTAGAAACTTGATGTTCGGCCTTGCCATTTATCCCCAAGGCATCGATGACTACCGGCGTATTGGTCCTTGACATTTATCCCCAAGACCTCAATACTCCTTTATAGAAAACTTGGTGTCTGGCCTTGTCATTTATCCCTACGGTCTTCTACCCTCGGAGCCTCGACACCCAGTAGGGACTTAATCGCCTCGTCCATTGCCCACGAGGCCAGAACACCGGTACATCCACTTTCATTACACGATAAACCACGCATTCGCAACATCGTCATTCACTAAAACTTTATCACATAAGCCCCAATCATCCACTACAAGGCGTTGAATTTTCACTTCTGACAACCCACATGATAACAACAGCTAACCCGTCCCAGCACTCTTGACAATTTTCACTAACGCTTCCATGACAACCTATAAGTCACCCACATTCCAAGTCACAACACAATTTTCCAGCATGCTTTTAATGGTACCAAACGAAACACTACCCAACAGCTTCCAACTAAACAACATAAAACTAATAACATACAAACAGCACATGCATTTCATCTCAACATCTTTCTAAACGTCATAGATCAATCACTCCCAACCATAACAATCAGAATTGACCCGTCACATTCAACTATAAGAAACCATGCATGCCCATAATGTCTAACAATAGAATTAGTAACAAGTAACTCAACAATAATCACTAGGCGTTCACAAAACCAAGACTAACAATTTCTATATGCACGAAATAAATTATTCTAACTAAAAATCAGCACAAAACCATTCCACTAACATTCAATAACGCACGCACTCGCCCCCTGGTACTACTTACACATTGCTGACTGGGCGTTTATGCTGAACGCACGCACTAAGCGTGGTAACAATTATATAGATGCAAGCGCACACCTGTCAGAGTAATATAAAATGGATGGAGTATCCAAGTATCGATCCTCAAGGACTTCTAAATAATTTCCAAACTCTAAAGTTTTAAAGAATAGTGAATGTTGAAATGAGTGATTCTTGTAAAATGGGAAGTGGTCACAAATAATGGTTTTGGATTTGGGATTTGGACTTATAATGATAAAATCTAGCCCAAATTACTTCAAGTTAGCCAACAAAGAATCAAGGACATGCTAAGGATAATATGCATTTTACTTTAGAAACCAACGACTACGCTTCTCACTTGACTTATGTCTAAGCAAGTTCAAAGTCCTAAGACATTCCCTAATATGTCTATTATGAGAGATATCTTAGTTTTAGGATGGAAATAGTCGCAACCTCGGGTTAAGGTCCTATGTCTAGGCTACTTAAGCGAAACCCTTATGTCTAAGGCGCTCCTCTCCTGGGTTTAACCACTCAACAATGCAAATAAGCAACCTTTTCAGTATTGACTTGTTAAGACTTACAGTGGCCTTCTCTAAATCCTAACTTTTTGGGAAAACATGTTGAGCAATGAATGGAAAGCAAAAACACTACTTCTTAGCAACCCTTTTTAGACATAAAAGGCTAACTATCCATAACTGGGCTAGAGACGGGAATTTAGAAAGACATATTGAAGAAAATACAGAAGTAAAATGGTTTAATGTGGAATGCATGTGTCAAAAACAAAAGTTAACTAACGGAGAGTTTTTATCGGGATTGAGAGCTTCGCCCTTCTCTTTCAAGCAAGGGAGAGTGTCACGTGCTTTTTCCTCCAAAAACACAACTCTCTTAACTAAAAATAAAGTAAAGGCAAAGGGAAGATAAGCAAAGTGCTGGATTTTTATATATTTGAATAAGTAGAAAATGACTAAGTACAAATGGAAACAAAACAAGCTCAATAAAGGAATGTAAAGTGCTCGGGATTTAAAAACCAAAAGTAACTAATGAAAGCAACTCAAAAGTACTTAGAAAGCAACAAAGAAACACTAAAAATGATCAAGATAAGGAAGCAAGGCTTGATGAATTTGGTGGAGAAGTTGCTGGAATTTATAGCTGTGCAGAATTGGTTAGGTAGGTCCTAAAACGATGGTGAATCACCCATTTCCAACTCTTTTGACTGACCAAATCGTGCTCAAACTGATAGTGGAACACTTCTTCTACACGTATGCATTGGTTGGAACCACCAAAACGCATTGGAAGACGCGTTTCATTAAGGGCAAAGTTGGAAGAAAAACAGTTTTTCTGCAGGCTTCCCAGGCGCTTGGCGCCTCCCATGATGGTTTTTCCGTCTTTTTGCTTCTTTTGATTAATTTGCACTCCCAAATGGTCCTACAATGTCATAAATACAATATAAGCCAACCACAAACCATAATATATGAATTTTGCATGAATTGGAACTCAAACGACCGAGAAAAATCCGAAACAAAGCTGAAACATAGTAAAAACAGCATCTAAAACCTTCTTTTTACGCATGTAACCAAGCGTAATCAATTGATATGCTCATAGATCTTGCGTCAATTCAACACCTAATCAACAATAGACAAATAAAAATAATTAACACAAAATTTCCAGCCATCGAAATTCAATATATGGGATCTTGCAACGTCCGTTACCGCAAAAATCGACTTCGTCTAGGTGCGGGTAAATCGAGCCTAACTCGAATAAAAGTTGGTTGCGTAAATCGAGCTTCTAACGGTTATGGGTAGGCGCTAAAAGCAAAAACTGCTGCTGTCCAAGCTACTTTATCAACAATAACTCACCAAATCAATACCCACTACACTGTGTGCAGCAAGGACCCGTGCCGCGATTTCCGACCACCAAGGGAGACCGAACCCGCTCGCGAGGGGGGCTACGCCGCCGAAAAACGCCCCGGATTCGCACCCACGCCGCACCGTCGCCGCCTGTTGCTGCCCGACACCGCGCGCATACCCATTACTGCCTGAAGCCGCGCGTCCGTTGCTGTTCGATGCCGCGCGTCGTTGCTGCTCGGAGCCGTGCACTTGCTGCTGCCCGAGCCGCGCCGCCTGCTGCCGTCCGCCAGAGATGGGCGCCACTGCGTCGAGCTCGCCGACCATTGAGCTCGCTTCGAGAAGCAATGGGTTGACGGTAGAAGGAAGAACAGAAAGAAGGAAAACGTTGTGGGGGGGTGTTTCACGAAGAAGGTGGGTTTGGGGGGGGGAGGGGGGCTAAGGTTTTCTCTTCCCTTTTCTTTTGTTTTAGAACAAAAACCCCACTTGGGCTAGGGTTTTCCCTTTACTTCTCTTTTGTTTTAAAATAAGAAAGGCCCACTTACCCAATTACTTTTTGTTAAAACAAAACAAAGCCCACGAACAAGAAATTAGAATCCTATTTCCAACCTCCTTAAGCTTAATTATATCCAATAATAGAATTAAGTAGTTGGTCCAACGACTCAAGAAAATTGCCAAATAAGCGAACTCCTCGTTAAACAATAATTAAATAAGTACATACACGTCAATAACTCACAACAATTACCGCAACAACTCAAAATAAAATGAAATGAAACACTTAGATTAAATTAAAAAAGATTTCTAAGACAGGAGGCCCCGAGACTTGAGAGTAACCTAACTTGAGTAATGCGGGGCATTACATAAGACTATACTATACCTTCACGTACCATAAAATGACACTTCGCCCAATTAAGCACAAAGTTAGTCTCTTCACACCTTTATAAAACATTATCTAAGTTCTCTAAACAAACATCAAACGACTCACCAAACACAGAAAAATCATCCATGAAAATCTCTACCGTACTTTCTATCATGTCTGAAAAAATAGTTGTCATGAATCTCTAGAAGGTAGAAGGAGCGTTGCAAAGACCGAACGACATCCTCTGGAATGCAAATGTCCCATAGGGACACATGAACGTGGTGTTTTCTTGGTCCTCCGGAGCTATAGTAATCTGGTTGTAACCAGAATACTTATCGATGAAACAATAGCACTCTTTCCCTGCAAGATGATCAAGCATTTGGTCAATAAAGGGTAATGGAAAATGGTCTTTTCGAGTTACCTTGTTTAACCGACGGTAGTCCATACACACTCTCCAACCAGTCACCGTTCTAGTTGGGATCAACTCGTTGTCGTCGTTTGTAATCACCGTCATACCACCCTTCTTTGGAACGCATTGAACCGGGCTAACCCAACTACTATACTAGATGGGGTAGATCACTCCAGCATCTAACCATTTTATGATTTTCTTTTTGACCACCTCTTTCATTTTGGGGTTAAGCCTCCTTTGGCACTCGATAGAATTGGTGGCTCCTTCCTCCAGGATGATTTTGTGCATGCAAAATGTAAGGCTAATTTCTCTTATGTCCGTGATGGTCCATCCAATAGCCCTCTTATACTTTGATAAAACCTGCAAAAGCAAAGATTCATGTTCATTAGACAAATATGAAGAAATGATAACGGGTAAAGTATCGTTTAAACCCAAATAAGCATATTTTAACTGAGAAGGTAAGGGTTTCTTCTCCAATTCTGGAGCTTCAATGATGGAAGGTTGCAAGGCCTTCAAATCCACTATTGTCGGCTGTAAAAACTTAAAACGCTCAAATTGGGGCAAAATTGCGCGACGATTCTTTTTCTGCTGTCTCCAAATCTGCTTCTAAGTCTTCCACCATCATTTGCTGGAGTTTCTTCATGATTGCCCCTATTGTAGAGCACTTCTCGACTTCATCCAGGAGACGCATCGCATCGAGGACATTGAAGGTTACCTGCTCATCATTGACCTTCATTATGATCTCTACCTTCCTAACATTGAAAACAGTATCTCGAGTTGCTAAAAATGGCCTCTCAAGAATGATCCGCACCTCAAGATCTGCTTCACAATCCAAAATTATGAAATCGGAGGGAAAAATAAACTTATCAACATTAACAAGCACATCTTCTATTTTTCCTTCCGGTTTCTTTATTGATCTATCAGCTAGTTGTAAAGTGACAGTAGTGGGACGAGCTTCTCCTATATTTAACTCTTTAAAGACAGAAAGAGACATAAGATTAATGCTTGCTTCTAAGTCACACAATGCTCTTCCTAGGTTCTTACCTCCTATTGAACAAGGGATAGTAAAACTACTTCGGTCCTTATACTTAACAGGCAATGGATTCCTTAGAGAATCACTACTACACTTTGTTAAGGCTACCGTCTCATGCTCACCTAACTTCTTATGCCTATATATGATGTCTTTTAAAAACTTAGTGTAGTTAGGCATTTGTTCTAAAGCATCTATGAGAGGTATATTTATATGCAACTGTTTTAGAATCTCAAAGAACTTCTTAAAATGACTATCCTGATTCTTTTTAACTAGCCTTTCGGGGAAAGGTGGAGGAATCTTAATATTACCTACCTGTGGAGTAGTGTTGGGCACTACTTGCTTACCATTTCCGCCTTCTTACCTTTTTCTTTTGAAGTTACGGGTTATGCTTTCTCTTCTTGTTGTGGATTGGAGGTGGATGCAGGAATAGGTGTAACTGCATCAGTTTCTTCGTCTGGAAGTGAGGGTCTATCATAACTTAATCCGCTTTTCGTGATAACTGCCTTACAGTGCTCCTTTCCCTCACGATCTCGCTTCGGGCTTTTTGTGTGTCCAGGGAATGTACCTTGGGGTCTAGATTTATGGTCATTAGCTATCTGCCCCACTTGCATCTCCAAGCTTCTTATCGCAGCATCAATTCTTGTGATAAACTCTTTCATCATGGCTTCAAAACTTGCGTTGCTAACACTTTTCCGAGTAGTATTTTGACCTCTTTGCTGATTGTATTGTTGAGGCTGCAACGCCGATTGAGTTGGAAAACCAAGAGGAGTGTAGTTTTGCTTGTATTGTTGAGCGGGTGCTTGTGCACTGCTACTAGCTACTCCTTGCTTACTCCAGGAAAAGTTTGGATGGTGCCTCCATCCAAGGTTGTAAGTGTTTGAATACAGGTTGAAATTCCGCTGGACACCTTGACCTACATAGAAAATATACGCTGATTAGCTGGACAGTTCTCATACAAATGGTTATCACCACAATAGACACAAGATATATCTGAAATTTGTAAAACAGGAGAGGGTTCAGGTATCGCCGAAATGACGGTTTTTGTTTCCTTCTCCATTGTCAACTACTTTAACATCTGGTTCATAGCCGCCATTTGGGCTTGCATTGAAGCTACTGTGTCTAACTCAAAAACTTTGGCTGAGACTTGCTTCTTTGGTAATGACCTTCCTATTTCGCCTTGGTCATTAATGTCTGTCATTTTATTCAAGATATCAACGATCTCATTTACCTACTTCTCTAACAATGAGCCATTGGATGCAGTGTCCAACATCATCCTTGATAAACGATCCAATCCTCTATAGAATTGTTCGATCTGCACACATGCGGGCAATCCATGGCTCGAGCATCTTCTCAGTGATTCCTTAAAATGCTCTCAAGCTTCTTGAACCGCTTCGTTCTCCTTATGTCTAAAAGACACAATGTCCTCTCGAAGATATGCATTCCTGGTCAAAGTGTGGTACTTTTTGCCAAAAATTTATCCGTCAGTTCCGTCCATGTGTTGATAGATTTTGGTTCTAACGCGTTTAGCCAAGTCCTTGCACCATCCCAGAGAGAAAAAGGAAATATTTTTAATCTTAGCAGCCTCAGAGACACCAGGAAGTTGAAATGCATTAGCTATTTCAATAAAGAATTTGAGATGGGAGTAAGGATCTTCATTAGTCAATCCTCCGAACTGGCCCATCGTCTGTAACATCTGGAACATGACTGGCTTGAGCTCGAACTGTGCGGCTTCGGGTAAAGGATTATTTATCCCTGAATTTATGTTGTGGAACGCATGAGTGACATAATTCAGCATGGCTACATCTCGATTATCTGCTAGAAGGATCGGATTGGGAATTTCTCCTGCTCGGTTTGCTGCTCCTTCACCTGCCATATCTCCATTCACAGGTGGATTTTGTGGCGGTGGAGGATCTTGTGGATTTCTATTCATCTCGATGGTTTCTTCTTCAATTTCTACTTCTTTCTCTTTTTTATTTTCTCGATCTTTACTCAACCTATGCTCACGCCTTATCCTCTTAAGTGTTTCAATCTACTGATCAAAGGTCAACCAACCAGACCGTGTGCTCATACACAACTCCCTTAAAGGTTAGATATAATAATTAAGTCCAATGATAGAGGTATGCAACAATCACACAATGAAACAATTCACTTGAAAAGAATATGATTTGAAAACTTAAGTCCCCGGCAACGGCGCTAACTTGTTGGGACTTTATCTATCTTTAAAAAGATTAGAGACTCGTGCAAGCGCACACGGTCACAAGTAATACTCCGAAGTAATCCAACGTCGAATGCTCAGGAACTTGTTGCTTTTCAAAAAAGTTTTTAATAAGTGAACGATTCAAATATGCAATTGTGATTTAGGAAGAAAATAGTGGTGAAATGTTGTTGTTTGGGGTTTTAACTAACAAGCAATTTAATGAAACTCAACCTCCTTGTCTCCTACCTTAGTTTTGATGCAAAATATGAAAAACACACTATGTTGGGAAAATGCACCAGGCGCAATTCCTGACTTTTCTTGGGATTTGAGTTCTACTCTTTCACTACCGCTTTTGGTTGCTGCAGAGGCTAGGGTAACTGTAACGCCCCAGGATTTTGAACATCCCAACGGGGACCATTACTAAAAGCCACCTAAAACAACCCACTCGTACTAGAGAATTTAAACCACCTGACGTATAAACTATGACCAACTCTCACCACGCTTCCGCTGCGCTACTCTGATCAATAACAGTTACAAGAACTTGCACTAAGCAGCCCAAACACCACTAACGTTCTAAAGAAACTCAAATCCTTCACAGTTAATAATTTAATAACAAACTAACCTCATGAAACTTCTCAATGAAAACTTCACTAATCATAAACCATCCACTACACGAATCTAACTTTCACAAAAACAGCAAAGCAAAAGATATCTCAAGTTCAACTTGAACAAATGCATTATACTGATAAATATCCTCAACGTATTACGTCACCACAAGTCAAGTAGCTACACAAAATTACGGTTCTCAAGAAAACGAGTTATCAATCCTAGGACATCCCCTAAATATGGGACTTCACAAAACACTTTATTAATCTAAGAACAGACTTAAGCTAAAAACAAATAACTATAGCTATCCTATTCAACTTGAAACTTAATGACGCAGAATTAACGGGTCTCTCTAATCAAGTCTCCTCCTCGCCATCACCATCCCAAGAGCTAGTTCGATACCTGCAAACTGGAGGGAACAAAAAGGGATGAGTACAACCACAGTACTCAGTAAGCAGCCCTTATCTGAAGGGTCACGCACAAACAGCATACTTATCAAAGAAACAACGTGTCATGCTTATTAAAGAATCAAAATATCATGCTTATCACAACTCTCGAGCTTTGAATAAATAGAAAAATATCACAAGAAGCAGTTTATGCAAATGTTTAACTATACATGTACCGTACATGTCAAACTCATCCTTACATATTAACACACTAGTTCTCTTTCTTGATTCCTCAAAGGCTTCCTCCTTCGAATCGCATCGGCCCTTGCCATTTATCCCCAAAGCCTGACACTCATCTACAGAGGCTTGGCGTACGACCTTGCCATTTATCCCCAAGGCCTTGAACTGTGCATCGACCCTTGACCATTTTTGCCCAAGGCCCCGATGACTTCACCATCTATCGGCCCTTGACCATTTTTACCCAAGGCCCCAATAGCATTCCTTCCAAAAGACTGCTCGCATCGACCCTCAACCGTTTTTACCCGAGGCCTCGATACTTAGTTAGTGACGTATCAGCCCCCGACCATTTATACCCGAGGCCCTGACACTCACCCATTCAGTTTCCCCAAGAATTCAACTCTCACCAGAGTCTTACTATATGCTATCTTAAGCCATGACCCATGCATCTTTCAGCTCACAAACACAATTCAGCATGCTTCCACAACATAAACAACATTCTAACAATGAAATGATAAACCAATCATGCTTTCACAATATAACATTTCTTAACAACAGCTCCACAATGAGTTTTGTCACAACAAAGCATAACCAAACAAATTTTAAACAATTAGAGCCCAACACAATTCACCCAAAACACTTAATATCCAACATCAATATTCAATAAGCATTGCTAGATATAATAAAACACACAAAACACGCCGAACAATTCATGCATATTCAGACAACAAACATCCCCACAACAATTCTCAGTAGTTTAGCAAAGCAGAAAATTACGCCATTATCACCGACCAATATTCTACACTACTCCAAGTATACAAATTAACACAACGAGAGATACCTAGCACAACAGCGTATCAAAATCAATATTAAACGCCACAAAACCAGCATATTAAAAACTATTTAACACACATTAACGCACGCACACGCCCCTTGTCTACTTACTTTGTTATGTCCCAAAACTCTCACAAGAGTTCTACTTGCTACTACGCCATGCCTCATGCATCAATAATCTCATAACAGTCCAATATGCGATACACCAAAATGATCATATGTAAAAGCCAATCAATTTAAAATAGTCCAACATGATCCAACAACTCCAACAGGCATCGTTTACAGAAGAGGCACAACCAACAACTTAACCAAAATATAATCGATAGATATCCAGCATATATCAAACACAACTGATTTCTCATAAATCTTCAATATGCTTTCGGAACAACAGATTATAGTACAAGTATATAATTTTCATAATGAAAACCAATTAAAGCACAACAACAATTCGAACATAGTCATCCAAGATTACTTGGTTACAATTTATTCACACAACCACATAATTTTCCCGAGATATATCAACAGTTTTATCAACAATGATGTTTACTAAATGATAACAATGATAAGCAATCATGCAAATATCACACATGGGCACACGAGCAAACAACCATATCATATCAGCACACATCAACCAATCCCTTCAGTAAGAAACTACTTACAACAAAGTCCCAAAGCGCTACTAAGCTCGTCGAAGGGTTCCTAAATCCAAAAGCAAACCAACTTGATTAGAGTTCACGTTAGAAACACTTAGTTTGCATCGAAAGTAAGTTTAGATGATTCGTTACCTATTATCTCACCATAAAACCTCTTGGGTAAGGAGCGGGTCGACGCCAAGGAGGTTCAGGCTCCTAAATCCAAGTTCGAAAGTCTTCGCGCTTGCTGGTCCGTTGTCGAAAAGCAATGGGTAACGTCTATTTGAATCCGAATAGGGGCGGGTAACTCGAAACCAACTCCGAACAAGGATGGGTCAACACCAAGTGTTGCTGGAGCAAAGAAACCTTGGCGAATCTGCTACTGTTGGCGTCGGGGTTGCAAAACGAGTCGTCAGATACGTGGGTTCGTGTGTTGGCCACAAGCTGTAATCGGAGAATAGCGTGAGCGTCGCGTCGGAACCTCGTGCCACTTCGTTGCCGACGGGTCTTGGGTGCCAGCGCTACAGACTCCACTGGAGGGATCCACCGCAGCTGTTGTTGTGTCGTTGCAGGTGAAAGCGCCGCCGTGGGTGTCTGCTAGTCGCACGGGGAAGATCGACGTGAAACCAATCGACCAAACTATATCTGGGTGTCGGGCTCGACTGAGGAGAAACGGCTCGCCGGAGATCGACGGATCTCATGCCAACGACGCCGCCGATAGAAGAGCTGCACCATCGAAGACGGTCTGTTCGCGTTCCGCTGCTGCTCCGTTAAGCTGCTGTCACTGATACGAATCCATTTGTGACCAATTACATATATCAAAGGAGCAATTATTACAAGAAAGGCAAGGAAGATTCAAGAGGCTTTCACACTGCACCTTCAAAAGCTTGTTAATGCACAAGAACCAACAAAGAGTTTTGTGCCCGACTTTATTCATAATGTTACTTCAATGAGTCAAGAAGAGAATGGAGCAAAGATGGCATGGGAAAAGTTGTCTATTTTGAGAGATGGCACGGAGGACAAAAAAAGTTTGCAGATTCGTGAACAGGTGCCTTTGCAGATTGCACCTCTTTGGAGTTTGTGAAGTCAAAAGTTGTCAAACCATATCCAAATGTGAAGCGCCTCCTACAGCACATAGATAAGACCATTTGAAGCATGACTACGTTTTCTGATCCGAATTTAAGTGTCTAGAATGATGTGCAATCAAGTTTTAATTTGCATGTCTTATTTTTTACAATTTGCATTAAGTAGTATTTTGAAAAACTTTTGGTGTTCTTATGTTGAACGACCATTTGGCCTATTTAAAGGCTTGTAATGCTCTTGTCATGGAAAACTTAACATTAAAACATATTGAAATTCAAGAACTTTTGTTCCTTAACACTTTTGGTGTTGCTTCTTTCAAATCTTGCTTTAGGTTTGATGTTAAACCGATTCATTGGATTAGTCTCGATCAAGCTAATTCTGGAGTGAGTCGTCTTAGGATCTAGGAGTGACCATCGTAGATTCTAAGTCCGATCTAAGAGTGATTCATCTTCTAACCTTACTCTTGGTTGGAATCATTCGGTAAGTTAGTCGTTTTTGTGAATGTTTGCAAGGATCCTAGAAGGACCTCTAGCTTGGTAAACACGAGCAACCTTGGCGCTTATCATTTGGTATCACAGCATTGGTCGACATCCTTTGGCCGGCTCTAGAGTTGAAATATCTTTACTTTGTCTAATTTTATATTCTGTCATTTTTTCTTTTTTCGAAAGTAGTTCTTACAAAGTGTAACAAGACATACTACAACTTGCCTTGAAATTCTTGTATTTTTGCTCTCGGATTATTAGCAAAGAAAAAAAAATAGAAGCAAAAGAGAAAAAAAAACAGAAGCAAAAGAAACAAAAATCAGTAACAAAAGAAAGAAAACAGTAGCACAAAAAAAAAGCATTCGAAGATCCGAGGCACATGAAAAGTTCTTTTCATTATGTTGTGTTTTGTTTAAATTATCAAGTTTTTTATCCTAAGATTGAGTTGTTGTAGTCTTAGTTTGTGAGAGTTGATCATTGAATTAGTTATATCAAGCTTTAAGCAAGATTGCACCAAAATTTAAGCCAACCCTTACATCTTTGACCTAGTACCAAAAGCCTACCCTCGAGTGATAAACACGAGTGTCCTTGAGTGAAATCCTAGTGAGAGGAGTGGAAAGGTCCTTATTTTGTTATTTTATTTTTCTAACAAAATGTCACAGGGAGTACCGCAGGATCCTACTATGGCCATTCTTCAATCAATTCAAGATATGGTGGAAATGATGAGGGAAGATAGGCAGGAAAGAAGGGTGCAACAACGAAGAGAAGAACGAGTCTTACAGGAAGATGAAGGTATGTTTGACTTCGATGTACAAAAAGAACAAGTTGGGAGTAGAGGAAGGAATAACTTTGCCAACATTATGCAACCGAGGAGATGGGAAAGAGTAAATGAAAAGAGAGATGGTGGAGCTAAACTCAAAATTCCATCATTTAGTGGAACGACGGACCCCAATGCTTACTTGCGATGGGAAAGGAAGATAGAACGTGTATTTCATTACTCTACATATAGTGAAAATAAGAAGATGAGACTTGTCATTGCCGAATTCATTAATCATGCTAATGAATGGTATCAACATCTCAAATCCGAGAAAAGAAGGAAAGATGAGGATCAAATAGAAACTTGGGAAAAACTCAAAGAAGCCATGAGAATGAGGTATGCTCCCAAACATTATAAAAATGATTTGAAAACTAAACTGCAAGCTTTGAGGCAGGGAACAAAAAGTGTTGATGAGTATTATCAAGAGATGGTGATTTTAATGGAAAAAGCACACATTCGAGAAGAAGAGGAAGAAACCATGTCTAGATTCCTTGGAGGTTTGAATCTGGAAATTGTTCATCATATTGATAGAAATCCACCACCTTACTTGGAAGATATGTATCACCATGCTATCAAAATTGAAGATCAATTGAGGAAAGAAGAGGAGCATTCCAAATGGAATGAATTCATGCAACCAAAAGGGAAGTTTGGTGCTGTCAAAAGAGTGAAGGCCGAGAGCTCCAATGCCAAAAACAATGAAGTTCCAAAGGAGGTAAGGGAGAAGACTAATTCTCTTACATGTTGGAAGTGTAAAGGGTTTGAACACATGAGCAAAGAATGTGTCAATAAAGAAGTCATGGTGATAAGAAATGGTGTTGTTGATTCAAATGATGCTTGTGAGAAATATGATGCAAAATTTGAGGAAGATTCTAAAGCACATGTTGATGAATTTACTGAACAAGATCGCAAAGATTCTGATTTTGATAAAAGTGAGTTCAAAGAAAAGAGAGAAAGAGAAGAGTTAAGAGAAAGGAATTCAAAGGGGAAAGAAGAGGAAAATAGCAAGATCCAATCCATTTGTCAATATAAGTCAAATCTTATAGCATTGTTGCATAAGGACCCTTACTATCAAGCTCACATATTTTATCCTAGTCTTTCTACTTTTCTAAGATTTTTGCAGGAAGTTCCAACTTTTCAATTCAAGCATGATCGAATACAAGAAACAAAGGAAGCTATAAAGGAGCCAAGAAGAGTTATCCTATCATCTTCTCATGATCTTGAGATTGTCTTACAAGGTAAGTATAAAATATATCTTGATTTTAAAGATACTAACTTGCTTCCTTATTGTGTAGGTAACCATGGACATAAGAAACCTAAGGTGAAAGGCATTGTGGAAAACTACTTATCCAAGAATTTGTATAAAGAATTCCATGGTTGAGAAAGCAGAATGTTATGTTGGAGAATGCAAATGCAAAGTACCAAGTGGAGGAAAAATAAATCCGAGCACAATTTCAACAAACCAAGTGATTGGGTTTGGAAGCACTTTTAGAAGGAACGAAGAATTTGTCCAAGTCCAAACATAAGAAGACTAAGAAGGATGATATTACATGAAGACTTCAAGATTGCACTTCAAGAAAGTCAAAAAGTGGTGTTAACTCAAAGAAGGCAAACAATAAAGGGCCATAGAAATTTTCAAGAAGAAAGAAGTGACATGTCCAACGAAGAAAATCATAAATCTTCAAGCCCCAATATACAACTCACAAGGTAAGGAACAACTTGTTAAGGCTTATCATTGGACTAACTTGATTCGTTTTGATGAAGGAAATGAAAACCTTGATTTGAGGACAAATCCTTTTAAAGAAAGGGGGATGATACGAATCCATTTGTGACCAATTACATATATCAAAGGAGCAATTATTACAAGAAAGGCAAGGAAGATACAAGAGGCTTTCACACTGCACCTTCAAAAGCTTGTTAATGCACAAGAACCAACAAAGAGTTTTGAGCCCGAATTTATGCATAATGTTACTTCAATGAGCCAAGAAGAGAATGGAGCAAAGATGGCACGGGAAAAGTTGTCTATTTTGAGAGATGGCACGGAGGACAAAAAAAGTGTGCAGATTCGTGAACAGGTGCCTTTGCAGATTTCACCTCTTTGGAGTTTGTGAAGTCAAAAGTTGTCAAACCATATCCAAATGTGAAGCGCCTTCTACAGCACATAGATAAGACCATTTGAAGCATGACTACGTTTTCTGATCCGCATTTAAGTGTCTAGAATGATGTGCAATCAAGTTTTAATTTGCATGTCTTATTTTCTACAATTTGCATTAAGTAGTATTTTGAAAAACTTTGGTGTTCTTATGTTGAACGACCATTTGGCCTATTTAAAGGCTTGTAATGCTCTTGTTATGGAAAACTTAACATTAAAACATATTGAAATTCAAGAACTTTTGTTCCTTAACACTTTTGGTGTTGCTTCTTTCAAATCTTGCTTTAGGTTTGATGTTAAACCGATTCATTGGATTAGTCTCGATCAAGCTAATTCTGGAGTGAGTCGTCTTAGGATCTAGGAGTGACCATCGTAGATTCTAAGTCCGATCTAAGAGTGATTCATCTTCTAACCTTACTCTTGGTTGGAATCATTCGGTAAGTTAGTCGTTTTTGTGAATGTTTGCAAGGATCCTAGAATGACCTCTAGCTTTGTAAACACGAGCAACCTTGGCGCTTATCAGTCACCGCTGTTCGCTACTTCGCCGGAGATGGGGATGGCTGGGCGGCGATGATGGAACCACAAGGTGAGGGGCGGCTACCGGTGTTGGGAGGTTGAAGAAGAAGAAATAAGGGAGGGGACCTAGGGTTCCTTGTTTTAATTTTCTCTTCATTTCCCTTTTCCTTTATTTGTTTTTTAATACTAAAAGCCCAATCCCTTATTTTTAAAGGTGGCCCAACTAAAAAACACAAAGGCCCAAAACAACAAGTCCAAAATTTTACTTTAGAAATCAAATACAACCCACAACAACCCGAAATTAAATAGCTAACTTAAACTCTAATAGCCAAGAATAATAATCCAATAAGTAGAAATTAAGAGTCCCAAAAACCATGAATTTAAGATTTAACTAAAAATCTCCTACACTGATCGAGAATTTAAATTATCTTAATGCAATGAAATTAAACTTAATTCTAATTTAGCCAAAAATTAGAATTTCAAAATTATAAAATCCAAGAATTAAAGTTATCAGCTTAGGGAAAAATCCAAAGATACTATTTATCTCTAAAAAGACGAGTCAAAGAACGTGGGGCGTTACAGTAACCTACAATCATATTCCTATGTGTGATTACAATCCTAGAAAATATCTACCAACTCATTTGCATTATGGGTCAGAGGGCCTATGCCTAGGACCATGTTTTATGCGTTTATTCCTAAGTTACATCCCATACTGGTTCCTATTATTTTACCTAACTCACCTTTCCCAAGGTTGGGCTTTGGTGTATAAATCAAGTTCTCACTAGCCAAATGGAAAACAGACGTAAAGATAAGTTTTTAGAAACCAACCCAAAAAAATGTAAGGCGCAATCTGGCCAAAATCCCGAGCGTGTTGAAAATCAAATCATTTGACTAAGGCATTCCACAAGGAGGTTAATCACTAATTTAGAACATAATTAAATGAAAGGAAATGCACGAAAACATAAAGAAAGTAATTTTCATTGAATTTAAATGAATAAATAAGCCATACAAGAAGGTCTAGCTTGACCCTCTTCTCTCTCGAGCATGAGGGGAGTTGAAACTCGCTAAAGAACTTTAAAATAATAGAATGAACAAAAAACGGAAGTAAGAACTCGAATTAAAAGCAATACGAAAGGTAAAAACGTGAAAAACGAAGAAATAAACAACTAGAACATGAACATAAACCCTAAAAACATGTTCTACAACTAGAGAGCATCTAAAAGAAGATGAAATGAAGCTTGAAAGGGATGATTTGTTGAGGGATGGATCGCTTCCTTTTATAGCATCATAGGTTGGTTGAAACTCCCCTCTATTTTAGGTGGAAAAGGATTGAGATTCACCTAACCACCTCACTTGAACTTGGACTCATGGTTTTGAACATGTGGGAAATGTCCTCCTTGCCCTTCATTAATAAAAACGTGTGTTTTGACAATTTGCCCTCCAAAAATGCGCCGGGCGCAATTCTGCAAAAAATAGAATTCTGTTATTTTCTTCCAACTTTGACCGCATTTATTGTTGGGTGTGTTGCCCTAAACTCGTAGTTTGTATGTTGTGTAAAAACAAATGTATATTCAATAAAGTTTTATTCAATAAATTTGTTGTTGAATTCATAGCATTGCATTGTCCAAAATCCAATAAACTAAACATCCGAGGTTATTTTAGTGTAACCGGAACAATATATGTACTGCGTATATATTTGATATACCCCTGATATACGAGGTATATATTTGATATACCCTGATATAACCTAAAGGGTCTATAGTATATGGATAAGGTTGGGTACCTTATCCTAGCAACACTATAGATACGGCCCACTCTGTAAAGGTTACAGATGACTCGGTCCAGGTCGTTCGTGTGGAGACATGCGAGTGGGGGTATCCTATAAAATGAGTTTGTATAAGACCGGACCACAAAATAGCCAATCTTTAGATGTAACAACGTTAACTAATAGATTGCTGTTTCTTAGGATGACCAGGCAACTCATTCTCAAACCTAAGTGAGTTATGGACTCCTGCCAGTGAGGGCTCGTCCTTTGATCTGTATGGGTAAGAGTGGCCCAAGTTGCCGACTCAACATTCCTACCATTTTGGGGACGAGACCGAGTGGGGAGCTGAGAACATAACTTCACAAGATGGAATTCACTTCTCTCCAACTTTAGGGAAGTAGATGAGTGTTTCCTTAAATACTGACTCCAGGACTTGAACAAAGGGCCCCACCCTCTCATTGGCCCGAGAGGGACTTCCGGTTATTGGTCGGACCATAACCGGGTTGTTCATTAGAGGAGCAGTGGTATTTAAGGAGTAAGATATAACTCAAGGGTAAGACGGTAATTTGACTCAACTTGAGTTACGAGTACTCGTGAAGGATTGACTCGTCATTAATGGTCGTATATCCATGGACATGAAAAGATTATGCAGTGAGAAGAATGCAACTGCGGGTCTTTAGTGGAATGACCTGTAGTTAACGAATCTTGATTAACTCGGTCAATGAGTTTGACCGATTAATCTTGCATCGTTGGAGCTTCTGATCTGTAGGTCATTAGGTCCCCTTGCTAGCTCATAACGAGTAAAACGAGAATCAAGTTTTTGGAAGAATTTGAATTGTTCAAATTACTTAATGGATTATATGTATATTGATACATTATAATATATAGTTAATTATAAATTAAAACTATATATTATGAGAGAAATTATTTGAATGAGATTCAAATAAAATTAATATGAATATGATTCATATTAAAACTAATGTGCATAAGATGTAGTTTTATTTGAATCACATTCAAATAATTTCTCTCATAATATATAGTTTTAATTTAAAATTAACTATATATTATAATGTATCAATATACATATAATCCCTTATAAAATTTGAACAGTTCAAATTCTTCCAAAAACTTGATCCTCATTTTACCTGTTATGAGCTAGCAAGGGGACCTAATGACCTACAGATCAGAAGCTCCAACGATGCAAGATTAATCGGTCAAACTCATTGATCGAGTTAATCAAGATTCGTTAACTACAGGTCATTCCACTAAAGACCAGCAGTTGCACTCTTCTCACTGCAGATTGTTTTCGTGTCCATGGATATACGACCATTAATGACGAGTCAATCCTTCACGAGTGCTCGTAACTCAAGTTGGGTCAAATTACTGTTTTACCCCTGAGTTACATCTTACTCCTTAAATATCACTGCTCCTCTAATGAACAACCCGGTTATGGTCCGACCAATAACCGGAAGTCCCTCTCGGGCCAATGAGAGGGTGGGGCCCCTTGTTCAAGTCCCGGAGTCAGCATTTAAGGGAACACTCATCTACTCCCTTAAAGTCCGAGAGAAGTGAATTCTATCTTGTGAAGTTATGTTCCCAACTCCCCACTCGGTCTCGTCCCCAAAATGGTAGGAATATTGAGTCGGCAATTTGTGACACTCTCACCCATACAGATCAAAGGACGAGCCCTCACGGGCAAGAGTCCATAACTCACTCAGGATTGAGAATGGTTCTGGTAAGGAATCCAAATGGCAAATGGTGAATGTGCATCGACTTTACGGACCTAAACAAAGCTTGCCCAAAGGATTCTTTTCCTTTACCTCGTATAGATCAACTAGTTGACGCCACCGTTTAGACATGAAAGATTGAGTTTCATGGATGCCTACTCTGGATATAATCAGATTAAGATGCATCTACCAGATCAAGAGAATACCTCCTTTTTCACAAATCGAGGCCTATATTGCTACACAGTAATGCCCTTTTGGTTAAAGAATGCAAGCGCGACTAACCAACGAATGGTAAACTGATTGTTTGCAACGTTGATTGGCAAAAACACGGAAGTCTATGTAGATGATAGGTTAGTAAAAATCCGGAAAAGCAATCAATACGAAGCAGATCTGGCAGAAGCATTTCGGGTTTTGAGGAAATACAAGATGAAATTGAATCCCAGCAAGTGCACGTTTGGGGTGACCTCAAGGAAATTCCTTGGATTCTTGGTACACTAATGGGTAATTGAAGCCAACCCAGATAAAATCAAAGTTGTGTTGGAAATGAGTCCCCCTAGAAATTTAAAGCAACTACAAGGGCTTAACGGGAGGATTGCGGCACTCAACAGGTTCGTCAGTCGCTCAACCGACAAGTGCTTGCCATTCTTTAAAGTCCTAAGGAAAAAATGACAATTTGAATGGACTGAAGAGTGTGAGACTGCGTTCAGGGAGTTAAAACAATACCTGGGGGCAACCCCGCTCCTCTCAAAACCAGTCACGGGAGATGAACTCTACTTATACCTAGCCCTATCTGATACTGATTACGCTTGTTTACATGCGTAAAAAGAAGGTTTTAGATGCTGTTTTTACAATGTTTCAGCTTTGTTTCGGATTTTTCTCGATCGTTTGAGTTCCAATTCATGCAAAATTCATATATTATGGTTTGTGGATGGCTTATATTGTATTTATGACATTTTAGGACCATTTGGGAGTGCAAATTAATCAAAAGAAGCAAAAAGACGAAAAAGTATCATGGGAGGCGCCAGACGCCTGGGAAGCCTGCAGAAAAACAGGTTTTCTTCCAACTTTGCCCTTAATGAAACGCGTCTTCCAATGCGTTTTGGTGGTTCCAACCGATGCATACGTGTAGAAGAAGTGTTCCACTATCAGTTTGAGCACGATTTGGTCAGTCAAAAGAGTTGGAAATGGGTGATTCACCATCGTTTTAGGACCTACCTAACCAATTCTGCACAGCTATAAATTCCAGCAACTTCTCCACCAAATTCATCAAGCCTTGCTTCCTTCTCTTGATCATTTTTAGTGTTTCTTTGTTGCTTTCTAAGTACTTTTGAGTTGCTTTCATTAGTTGCTTTTGGTTTTTAAATCCCGAGCACTTTACATTCTTTTATTGAGCTTTGTTTTGTTCCCATTTGTACTTAGTTATTTTCTACTTATTCAAATATATAAAAATCTAGCACTTTGCTTATCTTCCCTTCGCCTTTACTTTATTTTTAGTTAAGGGAGTTGTGTTTTTGGAGGAAAGAGCACGTGACACTCTCGCTTGCTTGAAAGAGAAGGGCGAAGCTCTCAATCCCGATAAAAACTCTCCGTTAGTTAACTTTTGTTTTTCACACATGCATTTCACATTCAACCGTTTTACTTGCTGTATTTTCTTCAATATGTCTTTCTAAATTCCCGTCTCTAGCCCGGTTATGGATAGTTAGCCTTTTATGTCTAAAAAGGGTTGCTAAGAAGTAGTGTTTTTGCTTTCCATTCATTGCTCAACATGTTTTCCCAAAAAGTTAGGATTTAGAGAAGGCCACTGTAAGTCTTAACAAGTCAATACTGAAAAGGTTGCTTATTTGCATTGTTGAGTGGTTAAACCGAGGAGAGGAGCGCCTTAGACATAAGGGTTCCGCTTAAGTAGCCTAGACATAGGACCTTAACCCGAGGTTGCGACTATTTCCATCCTAAAACTAAGATATATCTAATAATAGACATATTAGGGAATGTCTTAGGACTTTGAACTTGCTTAGACATAAGTAAAGTGAGAAGCGTAGTCGTTAGTTTCTAAAGTAAAATGCATATTATCCTTAGCATGTCCTTGATTCTTTGTTGGCTAACTTGAAGTAATTCGGGCTAGGTTTTATCATTCTAAGTCCAAATCCCAAATCCAAACCATTATTTGTGACCACTTCCCATTTTACAAGAATCACTCATTCCAACATTCACTATTCTTTAAAACTTTAGAGTTTGGAAATTGTTTAGAAGTCCTTGAGGATCGATACTTGGATACTCCATCCATTTTATATTACTCTGACAGGTGTGCGCTTGCATCTATATAATTGTTACCACGCTTAGCGCGTGCGTTCAGCATAAACTCCCAGTCAAGTTTTTGGCGCCGTTGCCGGGGACTTTAGTTTTAAAATTATTTTCAAATTCTTTTAGTTTTTATTTTTGTGAATTGTTGTTGGGTGTAATTTCCATCCACCGTTTTTGTTCTATATTTTTGGTCGTTTATCTCACAAGGGTAAGTTAAAGTGCATGAGCACAAGATCTTTTCTTCTACCCCTTGACCCTGAGATTGAGCGGACCCTTCGAAAAACTCGAAAGGAGCAAAGACTTCGAAAACAACTAGAAAAGCAAAAAGAGAGACAAGGTGAAATCAGTCCTGAAAGTGAGGTAGAGAGTACAAGCACATCAATGGCAGATATTCCACCTCGTGATCCGGTTGATCCACCTGCTGTTAACGGTAATATGAGGGATCATGCAAGAAATGATGAATTCAACCATATCCAGATGGCGGACAACAGAGACGTGGCAATGCGAGAATATGCCGCCACGGCTTTTCAGAACTTTGATTCAGGGATAGTCAACCCTATTCCAGCCCACGCAAACTTTGAGCTTAAACCAATGATGTTCCAAATGTTGCAGACAATTGGACATTTTGGAGGGCAGGAACATGAGGATCCACATGATCATCTGAAATCATTCATTCAAATTGCAAATGCATTTCGATTACCTGGTATAACAGACGATGCTCTGAGACTAACACTTTTTCCATTTTCTTTGAAGGACCAAGCTAGAGCATGGCTCAATGCATTTCCACCGGGATCCATCACCACATGGGGGTCGTTAGTGGAGAAGTTCTTAACAAAATTCTTCCCACCTACTCGCCACGCTCATATCAGAGAGGAGATCATCTCCTTTAGACAGTATGATCGTGAACCTGTTCACGAGGCGTGGGAGAGATTTAAAGAACTAATCAGGAAATGTCCGAACCATGGCTTGCCGGCATGCATCCAGATAGAACATTTCTTTAGAGGTTTAGATCATCCTACTAAGATGATGCTAAACAATGCTGCCAACGGAGCCTTTACAAAGAAGACATTCAACGAGATAGTTGACATCCTAAATGACTTAGCTTCACATAACGAACTATGGTGTTCGCAAAGATCTAGGGCAGCACCAAAGAAGCAAGATCCAGCTGGAGTTTTGGCTCTGGACATTGCGACCTCGATGCAAAAAGAGATGGTTACAATGAACCAGAGGCTGAAAGAGATGGCATTGGGAATAAAAAATCCATTAGCCACGCCGATACAACCTGTGCAGTCGGATTATTGCACTCCTGCCCCTGTTTGCCAAGTCAACGATCTCATTTGTTCATTTTGCAGTGAAAACCATATTTATGATAATTGTCCACATAACCCTGCTTCTGTTTTTTATGTAGGACATGGGAACAATAGGAACTTTAACCCATATTCGAACACCTACAACCCAGGTTGGAGGCACCACCCTAATTTCTCATGGGGAGGACAAGGAGGTTCGAGCGGTTTTAATCAAGGGCAGAGCCAACAGAACAAGCAGCCCTATGTTCCACCTACACAACAATACATCCCACCACCGCAACAGCAGTACAATCAGAGAACACAGACTCCACCAGTTCAAAATAACAACTTAAATCTTGAGAATATGATGAAGGAGTACATGGCCCGAACCGACGCAGTGATACAATCCCAAGCAGCATCAATGAGGAATTTCGAGACCCAATTGGGACAGCTCGCCAATGAATTGAAGAATAGACCACAAGGTTCTTTTCCAGGCCATACTGAACTACCAAGACGAGAAGGGAAAGAACAGTGCAAAGCTGTCACCCTCAGGAGTGGACTGGCATATGATGGACCAACAATGCCAACAACAGATGTACAGATTCCGTCCACTGAACCAATTGTAAAGATACCAGAAAATCCAACAACACCAGAAAAAGAAAATATTAGAAAAGGTAATGAGGACACCCCGAGTGTTCCTCCACAGGTACAGCCTTCTTTTACCCCTACTCCCTCGTTTCCACAAAGATTAGTAAAGAAAAATAATGATTCCCAGTTTAGAAAATTTTTAGATATTTTAAAACAACTGCATATAAATATACCATTAGTAGATGCTCTAGAACAGATGCCAAATTATGCTAAGTTTTTGAAAGATATAGTTTCTAGGAAGAAAAAAATAGGAGAGCATGAACTGGTAGCCATGACAAAATGTAGTAGTGAAGCTGTAGGCAGCCCGCTACCCATGAAATGTAATGATCCTGGCAGTTTTACCATTCCATGTTCCATAGGAGGAAAAAACTTAGGTAGGGCATTATGTGATCTAGGCGCTAGTATTAATCTTATGCCATTATCAGTTTTCAAATCTTTAGGCATAGGAGAAGCTAGACCTACTACGGTTACCCTCCAACTAGCAGATAGATCTATCATAAAACCTGAGGGAAAGATAGAAGATGTTTTAGTCCAGGTGGACAAATTCATTTTCCCTGCGGACTTTATCATTCTAGATTGCGAGGCAGACTTAGACGTTCCCATTATTTTGGGAAGACCATTTCTAGCCACTGGGGATACAGTTTTTAATGTGAGGAAGGGAGAAATTACAATGAGGGTAAATAATGAAGAAGTTAAATTTAACGTTCTAGACGCCATGAAATTACCAGGAGACTTTGAAGAGTGCTCTGCTATAAATAGCTTGAATCCTGTTATGTTTGATGAGTTTTATGACTTATTAGTTACAGAGATTGAAGAAGAGCTTGATAAGATAGCAGAAGGACCAGAAGATATGGCTAATCCTATTGAAAAAATACAAAAAGAAGAATGCAAGTCGTTACTTTCGTCCATAGTGGAACCACCCACGTTGGAGCAGAAGCCATTGCCGTCGCATTTGAAATATGCGTATCTAGGGGATAACGACACTTTACCAGTTATTATAGCTTCCAATTTATCACCTACTAATGAATATTCTTTATTGCAGATTTTGGAGAAGCACAAAAAGGCCATTGGATGGACGATAGCAGATATCCGAGGGATAAGCCCAGCCTTTTGCATGCACAAAATTCTATTGGAAGAAGATGCTAAGAACTCTATTGAGAGTCAAAGGCGGTTGAACCCGAAGATGAAAGAGGTTGTAAGGAAAGAAATTCTTAAATGGCTTGACGCCGGTGTTATATACCCAATATCCGACAGCAGCTAGGTAAGCCCAGTACAGTGTGTACCAAAGAAAGGGGGTATAACCGTGGTGGCCAACGAGGAGAATGAGCTCATCTCAACCCGAACTGTGAGCGGGTGGAGAGTTTGCATTGATTATCGCAAACTCAACAAGGTAACAAAGAAAGACCATTTTCCTCTCCCGTTTATTGACCAGATGCTCGACCGTCTGGCAGGTAAGGATTTCTATTGTTTTTTAGATGGATATTCGGGTTATAATCAAATTACTATTGCTCCAGAAGACCAAGAGAAGACAACATTTACGTGTCCGTATGGTACGTTCGCTTTTAGGTGAATGCCCTTTGGACTATGCAATGCACCCGCGACTTTTCAGAGGTGTATGATGGCCATCTTCTCTGACATGGTAGAAAATATTCTAGAAGTTTTTATGGATGACTTTTCTGTTTTTGGAAATTCTTTCGACGCTTGTTTAGTTAATTTGGAGAGAGTATTGGAGAGATGTGAACAAACAAACCTAGTCCTAAATTGGGAGAAGTGTCATTTCATGGTACAAGAGGGTATTGTTTTGGGTCACAAAATTTCCAAGCAAGGAATAGAGGTAGACCACGCTAAGATAGACATCATTTCAAAGCTACCTCTTCCTACAAATGTCAAAGGGATTAGAAGTTTTTTAGGGCATGGGGGATTTTACCGCCGCTTTATAAAAGACTTTGCTAAAATTTCTAAACCCTTGTGTCAATTGTTAGAACATGATAAACCATTTGTTTTTGATGATGACTGTTTAAAATCATTTGAAATGTTGAAAGTTGCTCTAAGTTCAGCCCCTATAATTATCGAACCTAATTGGGATTTACCTTTTGAGCTCATGTGTGATGCCAGTGATTGTGCAATAGGAGCTATGTTAGGACAACGTAAAAACAAGATCTTGCATCCTGTGTATTATGCTAGTAAGACTCTGACCGGTGCACAACTCAATTACACTACTACTGAAAAGGAACTGTTAGCAGTTGTGTTCGCCTTTGATAAGTTTAGGTCTTACTTGATAGGCACAAAAGTCATTGTTTTTACTGACCATTCTGCTTTAAAATATTTATTTGCTAAAAAAGATGCTAAACCACGTTTGATACAGTGGATTTTGTTACTTCAAGAGTTTGATATTGAAGTTAGGGACAGGAAGGGTACTGAAAACCAAGTTGCTGATCACCTGTCTAGATTGGAATCCCCGCTCTGTGATGATGGAACTGTTATACGTGAACAGTTTATTGACGAGCAACTCTTGCGAGTTGATTCAGTTCCGTGGTATGCCGATATAGCAAATTATTTGGTAAGTCGAATAGTTCCTTATGAGTTCAACAAGCAACAGGTAAAGAAATTTCTAAATGAAGTTCGATTTTATCGTTGGGATGAGCCTTTTTTATATAAGCTAGGACCTGACAATATCTTACGCAGGTGTGTCGCAGAAGAAGAGCACGAGGCGATATTAGACGCTTGTCATATGTCTCCATATGGAGGACATTTTGCAGGACACAAAACCGCAGCCAAAGTTTTGCAAAGTGGGTTCTTTTGGCCCACTCTGTTCAAAGATGCACATAAGTTTGCCCAGGTTTGTGACAAATGCCAACGGACAGGTAATATATCTAAACGCCACGAAATGCCTCAAACCCCGATCCTGGAGATTGAAATATTTGATGTGTGGGGTATAGATTTTATGGGTCCATTTCCATCTTCTAATGGTAAGCTTTATATATTGTTAGCAGTAGATTATGTTTCGAAATGGATAGAAGCCATTGCAACTGCTACCAATGATTCCAAAGTTGTCATTCGTTTTCTGCAAAAGCACATTTTTACGTGTTATGGAACCCCGCGTTGTCTGATAAGCGATGGGGGGGCTCATTTTGTGAATAGGTCTATGCAAAAGTTGCTGACTAAATACAATGTGCGTCATAGGGTTGCAACAGCATATCATCCTCAGTCGAATGGGTTAGCCGAAATATCTAATAGGGAGATAAAAAACATTTTAGAAAAAACTGTAAATCTTAACCGTAGGGATTGGTCTTTTAAGCTTGATGATTCACTTTGGGCATATAGGACAGCATTTAAGACTCCCCTCGGCATGTCCCCCTATAGGCTAGTTTTTGGAAAAGCATGTCATTTGCCTCTTGAGCTAGAATATAAAGCATTTTGGGCTACTAAGAAATTAAATTTTGATTTGTTGGCTGCAGGTGAAGCGAGGAAGTTACAATTGTTGGAATTAGAAGAACACAGGCACTTTTCTTATGAGAATGCTAAGTTGTTTAAGGAAAAAACTAAACAGTGGCATGATAGGCGTCTTCGGCCGAACAATCTTCAAGAAAGTGATCTGGTTCTGTTATTCAACTCTAGGTTGAAACTTTTCCCTGGAAAACTTAAGTCTAGATGGTCTGGTCCCTTTCAAATTTTTAAAGTCTACCCATATGGGGCAGTGGATCTAGTTGACTCTAAGGGAAATGTTTTTAAAGTAAATGGGCAGAGACTTAAGCCGTATTTTGGAGAACCAGTGGATAGAGGAAAAACCTCTATTCAACTTTCAGGTCAATAATTTTTTGCGAAAAATGTTTTTCCTTCTTATCCGTTTTTGAAAGAACAAAAGTAAAGGAAGGAAGTCTTTGTATCTTGTATTTTCTCTTTGTTTCATTATAAAGTTTTTCTTATTAAGAGAATGTTTTTGAAAACGTTGAAAAAAAAAGAAAAAAAAGAAAAAAAAAGAAAGAGAAAAAAAAAACGTTGAGAAAAAGAAAAAAAAAATTACGCAGGCGTCTGGCGCCTGCCCTTTGCGAAAAAAAATCACGCAGGCGCCTGGCGCCTGCCCTGTTTTCCAGCAGTTCGAATTTCGTTTTCCTTCACGGTTTGGGTTTTAATTTTCGATAGCATGGGCTTTATTTTGGGTCAACATTAATCCTCTATGATTTAGCTTTAAGAACTTCTCTTCAAACTCAAATTTTGTTTCCCTAATCCTATTTTGTATTCAAATTTGTTTTCTTTTCCTTTTAGGTTTAGGAAACTTAGTTGAACTTAAATGTCAATCCCTTTCCATTTAGGATTTAGTTTGGGGAAAGCTTTAAATAGACTCATTGCCTAAGCTTACAACTCCACCAAAACCCACACAACTCTCTTCTTCCCCTTGTTTTTTCGGCAAAACCCACTCCCTTCATCACCCTTGTTTTCGATTTTCAGCTACCAAAAAGAAGAAGGAATTTCCAGCATTTGCTTACATCTATGGCTTCTTCTTCTCAACATACTTCACTTCCTACCTCTTCTACTCAAGCTCCAAATGCCACAAGCATTCCTTTTCCACCATTGGAGAATTTCCAACACCACATGGGTTCAGATTCTAGGCTAGCTGCTGTTAGGGGAGGAAACCCGCTTCAAACATTTGAATGTCCTCCATCCCAAGCTCCTACACAACATCCTATAATGAGCCCACATGGTTATGTTAATTTTCAGCAACTACCCACCTTTAATATACCTCAAAACAGTGAGTTTAGGGCTGAAAATCCTCAACAACTTCCTCCAATGATCAATCCGGGTATGTACCAACCGTTTATGTTTAACCCGGTTCCTTCCTATCATTTTCCCTTGTCTCAAATGCAAATTCCAGCTAGTGTTCATCCTTATGGAATGCCAAACCCATCTACTCTATTTCCTAGCCTTCCACCTTATTATGGAATGGGTCATTGGGTACCTCCACATAATTACGGGATGATTTCACCTAGAGTTTCCCCACCACCTCAACTTCCATTCCTAGAAAGAGGACCTCAAGCACCCCAATTGAACCCTAACATATCGAGTACCTTCAACATGGGACAACTAAAACCCTTAGAGCCTCCTAGGATGCCAACCCCAACCAATATGCCAATGGATGCAGGAGATGAGCATGGAGGAGAGCAAGAGAAGAGCCATAGCCATAGGCTAGAGCCCGGGGTTTCGATAGGGCAAAAGAGGAAGGGCAAGGAGGTGATGATAGACCCAGAAATTGAGGAAGATGGGAGTAGTAGGCGTCTAACGCCTAAGGATTCATCTATGGAGAACAGGGACGAGGAGCAGTTTTATTCATCTCCATTGATTATTACACCGGAAGATGGTAATGATGATTTTCTACTGGTTTCATGAGGACATTGTTCAAATATGTCGGAAACAGAGGATACCGAGAACGAAGTGGTGAGAACAGATACTCAGGAACCTTCCCCATTGGATACACCTACAGAAGGAGCGTTTTGTAGTCACCAAGAGTTGCCTACTGGGGCAACTGGATCTACTTCGTTGGCAACGGATGAGTATGTCACACCGATGGCCACTCTACCAGGGGTAAGGGATGCTCACACTATTCCTTCTAATACAGTTAACCCGCTTGGGTGTGATACAGGTAGATCCAAGGTTGGGGAGAATAGTACTCAAGAACCTACCAGCGAAGAAGATCTTGAGGACACGCAGACGATAAGGGAAATGTTCCAATACAAGAGGCGGGAGAGAAAGACTTCAAAACGTCGTGCAGTTCAGGCTAAGAAGCCAACAGTGCCCGCGAATGAACCTAAAACGAGAGCTGCGAAAGCTAAAGCAGCTGAAGCTAAGAAGAAGGTAGTGGCACCTGGGCCAGTTGATACAATTGAACTAGACTTGTCTGAGGGAGAGGAGGTCGAGACGAAATGGAACACGGCAAATTTAGCCACTCGAACTTCATTAATGAAATCCCGTAAGATTATGACAGAATTGGGATTCGATCTCACTCTAGGAGATGTGCCTGATGATTGGAGGGAGACCGCTAGAGACAAAGAGTGGAGACCACTTATTCAGCCCATACAATGTGAGGCTTTGGAGTTAGTCAGAGAGTTCTATGCTGCTGTCCATCCCCAGTCACATATAGCCATAGTGCGCGGGAAGGAAATACGGTTTGATGCCACTCAGATCAACTACACCTTTAACATTAAGAATATCAGAGATGTTGTGGGCAATAAGATGTTAGTGACTCCGACTCTAGAACAGCTTGATGAGGCTTTAGAATGTGTTGGGAAGCCCTCTGCCACTTGGGATTTGACTACTCATGGCAAGGTACGACTAAAACCTGAGGATGTTTCCCTCACTGCTGCAGGATGGTTATACATAGTCAAAAACAGAATTCTGCCAACGGAGCATGATGAGCATGTCACTCAGGATAGGGCACTGCTGGTTTATGCCATGCTAAAGGGCATAGATGTGAATTATGGAGAATTGATCAATACTAGTATCCATGAGTGTGCCCACCGAACACGTGGTAAGCTGTATCACCCACGTTTGGTCACTTCTTTATGCTTGCGACAAGGTGTACAGCTCCCTGAGGATCAAATTAAGAGAGATGCCCCAATTGTGGAAGAGAAGAATATTCGGCGTATTATCGCCCATGCGTTACAAAGAAGGGAAGGTACTGGGATGTCTCCTACATCGGAGATCCGTCGTCTTCGAGAGGAGAACCAACAGCTGCGAGATCAGGTTCGAGAAGTCGTGCAACATATCTACAACTTAAGGGCTTCATTGGATTTTGCGGTTTTACCTTCATGGCCTCCAGCGCTAGCTGCTATCCTTGGTCATCCATCTCCCAGTACTGACACTGATCCTAGTCCACAACCTCCGACTTCATGAAGGGGAGGTTTCTTCTTTGCTATTTTTTGTGTTTTCTTCTTTTTGTTAATGACGTAGTTTGCATATTCTAGCATTACTACGCATGTTTTTTTTTATATTGATTATGTTTCGAGCTCAGTTGAAGCATGAATAAATTAGTATCGTTTATCTTCTAATCACTTAAAGTATGCCTTCACTTAACCTTAGTTTAGCTTTTCACATGCCTATTTTGAAGCATCTGTGTTGTGCATGTGATTTCATGTCGATGATGATTATAAGAGATTGTTGAGTTTTCTGTTCTATGCCTGACTAAGCTTTGAGCTATTTCCTTTGTTTATGTGATAAACTCATTTTCTTTTATGTCTTTTTGATATTTACAGACTTTAAGCTTTTTCTTTGCCCCTATATAGGAAGTCCTTGTCCTTTTTACTGTTAAGCCTTTTTTTCATCCGATGCAAAAGTCTTTTCCCAGTGAGGACACTGTCTCTCTTAAGTTTGGGGGGGACAGTCGTTGTGTCAGTCGTTGTTTCAGAAAGATAAGGTGTTATTTATATTTAAAAAATCATGCTATTTTCTTTTGAAAAAGAGTCAGTTGGAAAGAAAGAAAATGTTGAAAAAGCACTTTGCTTAAAAAAAAAAAAAAAAAAAAAACGAAAGAAAGAAAGAAAAAAAAGTTGCAAAAGAGTAAAAAGAGTCTTGTTGAGAGAAAATAAGAGTGGGGAAAAGACTTGTGTTAGAAAGAAAAGAGCGGTAAAAACAATGAGAGTTAAAGAAAATGTATTTATGATTTCCGAGTCCTACTGTAGACACCCATTTAGTTTTAGGTTGGGTGTTGACTTTGAAAATAGCAGTAAAAATGGTGATAAGTGACTTCGTGTTTCTCATTGTCGTCGTTTTATGACCTAGCTGTTAGTTTCAAAGTCTTTCTACGAGTAGCTGTGGTTGAAACCGATGTTAGTGTGTGAAAACCTCAGGGGCTAGTAGCCGGTCTTTCAGATGCAAAAGTCTTAGTGTAAGGAGGGAGTGTGCAGATTCCTTAGGGGTATTGGAAAACGTTTTCTGTTTTTGAAAGAGAAAAAAGATTTTGAAAGAAAAAGTTTTTATCATTTCAAACTTGGTTTATAGTGACTAAGTTTACAAAGGCAATAGAATGGTAGGCTTTGACATCTTTTCCCTGAGACAATTTATGATTGAACATCTCGGTTGCTTTTGCTTTTCCTTGTCCATGTGTTAGAAAGCTGATTAAAGTTGCTAAGTTTTGCTTGAGAACAAGCAAAAAGTTAAGTTTGGGGGTGTGATTACGCTTGTTTACATGTGTAAAAAGAAGGTTTTAGATGCTGTTTTTACAATGTTTCAGCTTTGTTTCGGATTTTTCTCGATCGTTTGAGTTCCAATTCATGCAAAATTCATATATTATGGTTTGTGGATGGCTTATATTGTATTTATGACATTTTAGGACCATTTGGGAGTGCAAATTAATCAAAAGAAGCAAAAAGACGAAAAAGTATCATGGGAGGCGCCAGGCGCCTGGGAAGCCTGCAGAAAAACAGGTTTTCTTCCAACTTTGCCCTTAATGAAACGCGTCTTCCAATGCGTTTTGGTGGTTCCAACCGATGCATACGTGTAGAAGAAGTGTTCCACTATCAGTTTGAGCACGATTTGGTCAGTCAAAAGAGTTGGAAATGGGTGATTCACCATCGTTTTATGACCTACCTAACCAATTCTGCAGAGCTATAAATTCCAGCAACTTCTCCACCAAATTCATCAAGCCTTGCTTCCTTCTCTTGATCATTTTTAGTGTTTCTTTGTTGCTTTCTAAGTACTTTTGAGTTGCTTTCATTAGTTGCTTTTGGTTTTTAAATCCCGAGCACTTTACATTCTTTTATTGAGCTTTGTTTTGTTCCCATTTGTACTTAGTTATTTTCTACTTATTCAAATATATAAAAATCTAGCACTTTGCTTATCTTCCCTTTGCCTTTACTTTATTTTTAGTTAAGGGAGTTGTGTTTTTGGAGGAAAGAGCACGTGACACTCTCCCTTGCTTGAAAGAGAAGGGCGAAGCTCTCAATCCCGATAAAAACTCTCCGTTAGTTAACTTTTGTTTTTCACACATGCATTTCACATTCAACCGTTTTACTTGCTGTATTTTCTTCAATATGTCTTTCTAAATTCCCGTCTCTAGCCCGGTTATGGATAGTTAGCCTTTTATGTCTAAAAAGGGTTGCTAAGAAGTAGTGTTTTTGCTTTCCATTCATTGCTCAACATGTTTTCCCAAAAAGTTAGGATTTAGAGAAGGCCACTGTAAGTCTTAACAAGTCAATACTGAAAAGGTTGCTTATTTGCATTGTTGAGTGGTTAAACCGAGGAGAGGAGCGCCTTAGACATAAGGGTTCCGCTTAAGTAGCCTAGACATAGGACCTTAACCCGAGGTTGCGACTATTTCCATCCTAAAACTAAGATATATCTCATAATAGACATATTAGGGAATGTCTTAGGACTTTGAACTTGCTTAGACATAAGTAAAGTGAGAAGCGTAGTCGTTAGTTTCTAAAGTAAAATGCATATTATCCTTAGCATGTCCTTGATTCTTTGTTGGCTAACTTGAAGTAATTCGGGCTAGGTTTTATCATTCTAAGTCCAAATCCCAAATCCAAACCATTATTTGTGACCACTTCCCATTTTACAAGAATCACTCATTCCAACATTCACTATTCTTTAAAACTTTAGAGTTTGGAAATTGTTTAGAAGTCCTTGAGGATCGATACTTGGATACTCCATCCATTTTACATTACTCTGACAGGTGTGCGCTTGCATCTATATAATTGTTACCACGCTTAGCGCGTGCGTTCAGCATAAACTCCCAGTCAGATACCGCGGTGAGTTCGACGTTTTTAAAGGAGGAAAACGGGTGATAGTCTCCAATCTACTACACGAGCAAAGCAATGGTGGATGCAAAAGTTAAATACCCTCAAGTGGAAAAGCTGGCATTTGGCATTAATTACCTCGGCTCAGAGATTACGCCCATATTTCCAAGCCCACAAGATAACCGTCCTCACCAACTTCCCTCTACGGCAGATTCTGCAAAGGCCCAAAACTTCTTGTCGACTGGTAAAATGGGTTATGGAGCTCAGCAAATACGACATCCACTACAAACCGAGAACTCCAATGAAGGGTCAAGTCGTAGCACACTTCATAGCAGAATTAACACCGGTAGAACATCAAGTATGTAGCATCGCTCCACATGTTGATGAAGCAAAGCGGCCCTGGACCTTGTACGTAGATGGGTCCTCAAACTTCAGCGGCTACGGGGCGGGACTTCTATTAGTTTTTCCAGATAGGGAGAGGTTCGAATATGCGTTGCGATTTAGTTTTCACGCCTCCAACAACGAGGTTGAGTATGAAGCTCTACTAGAGGGATTGAGAGTAGCCAGTTATATCGGAGTCACGAACATATTAATACTTAGTGATTCACAGTTGATTGTGAGTCAGGTGAAAGAGGAATTCCAAACCAGAGAACCACGGATGGCGAGGTACCTTTCCCGGGTAAGAGGCCAGCTCGGTCAATTCTAGAAATACGAGATCCGGCAATTTCCAAGTACTCAGAATGTCAACGCAGATGCATTAGCACGGCTAGCGGCAGCCTATGAAACCGACCTGGGAAGAACTGTATTAGTAGAAATTTTACCCGAGCCGAGTATAGAGGTCCATGAGGTGATGGATATAGACGAACCAGGTCAACCTGAGAAGAACTAGATGAATCCTTTGATCGAGTATTTAAAAGATGAGACCCTGCCTGATGAAAGGATAGAGGCCCAACAACTCCAATGGCGAGCAGCTAGGTATGTGCTTAGAGATGGAAGCCTGTATAAGAGAAGCTACTCTTTGCCACTTTTAAAATGTTTACCACCAGAAGAAGTCGACTATGTTATAAGGGAGATACACAAAGGCGTTTGTGGTAACCATTCTAGGGCACGATCCCGGAGCCACAAAATCATTCGATAGGGGTATTATCGACCAACCATCCTAAGCGATGCAACACAGTTCACCTGGAAATGGACAAATGTCAGCGGTTCGCAATAGTGCCTAGGCAGCCGCCAGAGCCATTAACCAACATAATAAGTCCCTGGCCATTTGCCCAATGGGGAATAGGCTTCATATGGCCCCTCCCACAAGGAGAAGGCAGACCAAGTTTGTAGTGGTAGCAGTTCATTATTTCACTGAATGGGCTAAGGCTAAAGCCCTAGCGACAATCACCGAGAAGAAGATCACCGACTTTATTTGGAGAAGCATAATCTGCCGCTTTGGGATACCCTACACCATTATCAATGATAATGGAAAACAATTCAACAATGCAGCTTTTCAGGACTTTTGCCGAGAGTTGGGTATCAAGCACATTTACTCTTCGCCAGCACACCCGCAAGCTAACAGCCAGGTCAAAGCAGTTAACAAAATCATCAAAAGAACTTTAAAAAATAGATTATAGAAGCTTAAGCGGCAGTGGGCAGAAGAACTTCTCAGTGCACTATGGGTCTACAGAACAACACCCTACACATCAACTGGTGAAACACCATTTTCATTGTCGTTTGGTTCTGAGGCAATAGTGCCAGTGGAAACAAAACGATTCAGTCTACCTGAAAACGACGAGTCTATACAACTTAACTTCGATCTACTAAAAGAACATCGAGAGGTAGCACGTCTACGAACAACCGAGTACAAAAATCGAATTGTTTGATATTACGACTCAAAAGTCAAAAAGCGCAGCTTCAAAGAAGATGACTTGGTCTTAAGGAAAGTCACGCGTAATACCAAAGACCCGACCAGTGGGGATCTCGGACCGACATGGGAAGGCTCATACAAGGTCACCAAAGTGGTTCGGACAAGCACCTACGCCCTGGAAGATTCACATGGAAAAATCCTACCTCATCTATGGCATGCACAACATCTCAAGAAATACTACCATTAGTTTGGTGATGCATTCCATTTATTTTATGAGCGATTGTTGCACTTGTTTATGTCAAACGACTGGTTATTTTATTATATTAGAACAATTTCATTTTAATGAAAGTTTACGCCATTTAACATGATACTTGAGCTCTTATGTTTATGTGAAAACAACTTTCTCAAGTAGGGGGCATTGTACGTAAATGTCTACACCGGTCAAGAAACTCAAGAGGGGACAGACTAAGAAGCAAGCCAGAAAAGGCTCATCATGGTCAAAACAAAGGCAGGTGAATAGGGTCAGGATATAAAACCATTTGGCGAATGCCAAACAGGTTGGAAATCCAAAGACTTCAACACTAGCTCTACAAAAGTTAGATCCCAAGGCCGAAAAGGAATGGTGAAAACTAGATGGGTAAGAAACCAGGCCATGGAAACTTGATTATAACCAGGCAATTCAACAAAATATGAAAATCGGAAAAACTTCCAATTCATGAGACAACTCGGTGTTGGTACACAACTAGTAACAAAAAACCAGGCTTTTAAATATGAAAGCTGGATATAAAAGTTTTCGGTAGAAGCTCAGTAAATTAGGAACCTTGGCGTCAGCTAAGAATTCGGTACTAATGACACATATGAACTACTTTAAAAAAACAAGCGTTGTAGCAACCACGGATAACGAATACTCTCAAAACATGAATCTTATCGTGATCACAAATTTCATATTCAGTTTTGAGAGTGGGGGCTACTGTTATGTATGGAGCAATATGGTAGAAGATTGGACTACATCAGGAAGGACAACTGGGACCATCGACAAGCAGAGCCGGCCCAAGGCACGGAGGTCGGCCCACCAAAGGGACGACCCACCTCAGCGTCGAGGCACTGACCCCTTCTCGGCCTTAGGTCGAGAAGGCCTTCGGCGCTCTCCTTTTTTCCTCTCGGTCCCTGTTTCAAGTGTATGGCGTTCGGGCCCCAAAGTCGAGCCCTGTCTCCATTCCTCTACCAATTCTGGAGGCATCCCGGCCCAAAGCCCACAAATATCAATCCTAGGGTTGACGTCTTGAGAAACTCTAGGGGGGCAAATCGACTATAAATAGGGAGGAGGTCACCCCTTGAAGTTAAGCAAGAACTACACTTTTAAGTGTCTTACTTGTTTAGTGATCTCTCCTTTTGCTAATTTAGGCATCGGAGCCAGTGTGACTGAAGTCACACCGGGTTAGGGATTTATTCGATTTTGCAGGTATTTTGTCCCAAAGTATTCGAGTTCGTGCGCGGATCGGAGAGGATCGGTCTACCAGAATCTCAGCATCAACACAAACAGTTTTTATTTTTTAAAAAAGAAAACCAAAAATCAAAAACAAAAATAGATTTCGAACGAGTCCTAAAATAAATATTTAAAATTCATAAACTAAAATGAACCAAAACTTAAAATTTAGAGACCAAAATATAATTTAAACATTTTTTTTTATTTTAGTATAGTAGCATTTTTAACAAGTTAATTAATTTTCTATAACATCATGTCTTGGGTTAGATAATTGGTTATTACAAGTTCCGCTATGTATGTGATTCACCTGGTTGTTGAATTTTACGGATGCATGTACTGCCGTTTTTATCTTTAATGTTGATTAATTAATTTTAATTAATAATGTTGGGATGAAAACAAATACTTATTAGTAATTAATTTTAGTATTTAGTGTCAAACTAACATAGTTCAGTAATTGACATTTATATTCGACCAAGAGATTTTAAGTTCAAATTCCCTTCCCAACATGTTTTACTAAAAAAAAAAAAAGGTATTTTAGTGTTGTCGTGGTATTGCTTAAAATTACAAGTACAGCAAAATAAGTGTCAATTAACTTAAAGTAAGGAAGTTTGGATGAAAATAAGGTTGTATTAATTTTGGGTATTTACCAGATCGCATGTGCCGTTTATATTTTATTTTTGTGAGCTCAGTTATAAAAGAATGGTCGACCAGTAAATCAGGTAAAACAATGGCTGAGATTTGTTGAAGGAAATAATTTCGTGTTGTGAGTTTATTTGAGCTTTCGTGATTTTCATGTATTTAACGGACGAAATTAATTAACCAGTTAAATGGCTGAGATCTTGACAAGTGACATATAAGGAAAATTCAGAAATTAAAGAATTAGAAAATTCTCCAACGGTCAGATTTTGGAAGCCCACTCGCGTCTTGAAAAGTTCTTTGTCCCTTTGTTTGAAATTACAAATTGGCCCACTACTTATTGCAGTTGGCAACCATTTACTCTCTCCTAGGTACACACACGTGGCTTCTTTTTAGTAGCTGATTTTTAGATAACTTTTAAATTATTATTTATTAATAATTTCAAATTTTCAAATATTTGACACCAACGGCACTAACGGCTCTTTCCTCTTCTTCCTCTATTTAATCTCGAAAAAGTGCTAAACAAAAATTAGAGAAAAGCTATGAGAATTTGATGCATGAGCTGGACATTCTTTTGAGGTATTTTGAATATTTTTTCTTGAGTTTCGACGTAGTCTTGAGACTTTTTAATTAGCCTAATTGAGAGCCTTTAATTTTTGTGAGGTTTCGTCTTCTTATCTAATTTTCTTTAGAGAGTTTTATTGTGTGAATATCTTTTTTTCATACTCAGTTGCGATCATTTATTAGCACGATAAAAAGAACGTAGCATAGGCTTTGATTTTGTCCCATAAAAAATGTGGAGCTTAGTTTTAGATCCCGTAAAAAAGCGATTTGTATGGTTTGGTCTGGATTCTTTTAAGATTGGATTTGCGATCTTGAACCTGTAAAAGGATCATATTTAGTAGAAATCTCGCAAAGGAGTGCTCCAAGAGTGGAGTAGGCCGAAGGTTAGCCGAAGTGCTGTAAATATGCTCGAATTGAATGGTTGATTTTAGTTAGAGAAAAATTATTGCAATCATCTTGAATATTTATGATTTATGATTGTTTGTTTGTTTTTTTTTTTATACAACATGGGGGAGGTGGGGGATTAAACTCAAAATCTTGTGGTTGAAGATATATGTCAATTACCGTTGAGCTATGCACTTTGACATTTATGATTATCTTTGATTATTTAATGCATGAATTAAATTTATAGTATTCTCATTGCTATAAATTATGCATTAATTGTTTTGGCATAAAAAGTATAATTAGTTATTTGATTTTAGCTAGGTTGAAATCGAAAAAATTTAGGACATTGATCTTCAGCCCTATTGACACTCCTTTATGTAGTGTTTCCATATTGATCCAAAAAATTGGTTGTTTTCCTCTACTTTGAAAATTTTATATCCAATATTCTGCTGAAAATTATTTTTAAAATTTTTAAATTATCATTGAAAATTATTTTTGAATTTTTTAGAAGTTTAATTGTTAGAGCATTATGACAAACTTTTTGGTGAATGAAATTGATGGGTCAATCTCCTTCTAAACCTCCTTTCTTTGATGACTCAAATTATACATATTGGAAAGCTCGAATGAAAATCTATTTACAATCTATTGACTATAATTTATGGTTAATTGTTGCTAAAGGTCCTTTATATTCCCATGAAAAAAATAAATGATGTTTTTGTGCCTAAATTAGAAGAGGAGTATGATGAAAATGAAATGAAAAAGTATTATTTTAATGTTAAAGCTAACAATAATTTATATTGTGCTTTAAGTAAAAATGAATTCAATAGAATATTTATGTTTGTTTCCGCTAAAGAAATTTCGAAAATTCTTGAAGTTACTCATGAAGGAACAAATCCAATTAAAGAGTCTAAAATTAGAATCATGTTCATAATTATGAATTATTTGAGATTGATGCTAAGAAGTTAATTATCAATATGTTTAGTCGATTTACTAACATTATATATGCCTTGAAGTGTCTTGATAAAGATTATACAATGAAAATGTTACGAAAATTCTTAGGTCTCTACCTAATAATTGGGAAGCAAAAGTAGTGGAAATCCAAGAAACGAAGGATATCACCAAACTTTTATTGGAAGATCTTATTGGCTTACTCATGATTCATGAGATCACTGTAAAGGAGCACTTAGAAGACGTGTCCAATAAGAAGAAAGACATTTCTTTGAAGTCCACATCCACCGAAGTGGAGTTTGATGATGAGTTTGAGTTCAACGAGGAAGAACTTGTCTATCTCAATAGGAAATTCAAAAATCATTTTGAAAAGAAGCATTTCACAAGGAGAAGCTCTAATCAAAAGTCAAAAGGAGAAAAGAGGCAAGTGAAGTACAATTGTCCTCTATTTAAGTCTTCTTCAAAGAAATAAAAAAGAAAAGGCTTTTAGACTTACTTTTTTTTTTGGCACATGCTTAGACATAGGATGACTACCATGAGAGTAGCACCCTAGATGAAGAAATTGCAAATATATACTTAATGACCTTTTGAACTGGGGAAGTGGACATAGAGTGTAAATCTTGAAAAAGCCCCCTATGTGCATAATAATGTTTTGCCTCATTTTTGTTAAGCATTTTCTAGTGTGCATAATAATGTTTGGCCTAATATCGTGCCTAAAGCAAATGTATCAAAGTATAAATCTAAATTTTTGCGTATTTATCATAATTGTAGAGTTAGGTCATATTAGACCAAATTGATATAAATTGAAAAATGCTCATAATTATTATAAAAGAATAAATATCTCTGTTAGAGCAAACTTTTTTTTTATGCTTAAAAGAAAATTTTCTTATGTGAAAAAAATGTGCATAATTTCTTGTAAAAGAAAAATTCCCGCATAATATCTATTGTTCTATTGGTGTGTATAGAAAAAATCCATATTTTATAATATTTTAATTCCATTTATTTAAGAAATTTCCAAGATTCTCAAGAGAAGATATTTCTTTTATTAAAAATACGATATTTCTTATAAGTTATCTAGACTTTAGGTTCTCCCTCTATAAATAGAAGGAAAATATTCATAATTGATGGGAGTACAAAACTCTATTCTTTCCTATGATTCACATAAATCTCCAATTCTAACTTAAGCATGTGTAATCCTTTTTACTTTGCAGCTTTCGTCGATCCCTTTTCTTCTAGAAGATTTGTGCGAATTTGGTAATCTTAATATGCCAAATTTATGCATTAACAATTGGTATCATCTGTAACAATTTCTGCATCAAATTTCTATAGCCTTCGTCATCAAGCTTCCTTGTTGATATCAAATTCATTTTAAAACTTGGTATGTATCTAACACCATACAAAACTAGTTTGATCCTCCAGTCAGTCTTCGGATGAACATCCCCAATGTTGGATCGGTATGGCAACCCTAGAGGGGGGTGAATAGGGTTTAATTAACAAAATATAAACTTTTTAATAAATGAGCCCAATTTAAACAAAAATAATATTGTTTACAAAAAACTTGATAACTTCTAATCCACAGATTTAAAATTATGGATTTTGGGCCTCCTGGAAAGCTAACTAAGGGATCTTTCGAATGACATAAATTTCACTCAATTTGGACTTTGGAGTAAAAATTTATCGATTTTTGAAGTCAGCTCTTGGTTTTGTGGTATCTGTAGGTTTCTCTCAAATTCAAGGGTTCGAAGAAAAATTGATAACTTTGGCTATAGGGCATGAGGTGTGGGCGTGTCAGGTGTGGACGACCATGTGCACGGCTGGGCTGCATGCGGAGCGGCATGAATGTTGGAGGGCGCGGCATGGGCGAGCGGCGGGAGATGCGCGATGTGGGCGAGCGGCAAGGGGCACGCGACATGGGCAATTGGAGGGTGTGCACAATAGAGGTAGCATGCGGGCGAGCCTTGGAGTGAGCGAGCTGCTTGCATGCATGCATGTTCGAGGCGTTGGTGCTCGTGCTGGGCATGGCGCTTGCGATTGGGGGCGTACAAGCTCTTGCGTCTTCAGATGGGCATTGTGAGGTTTGCGCTTGGCTGGAGGAGGCACGCGACAGGTTGTGAGGCTTGATGACGGGCACAATGTGGGGCACGCGCTGAGCGTGTGTAAACACGGACGCACGCACGGGGCTATGCGATGGTGCAAGCGTGAACGCGCTGGGCGTTGGTGCACACGGAGGTTGGCAGCAGGGCATTTGTGCGCGACCATCGTTGTTGGCACTTGTAAGCCTGCATGATGTATCTTATTGTGAGTTTTGTGCAATGTTGATGGCCTTGACTGTGCGGTGATTCTCTCATCTTAATATAATGTGGTCTAAAGTCTCACAGCGAATTATGATCATATCAAATTTAATTAGTCATTCACCTTAGTCATGCTATTGCTGTTCGTTTCCTCACAACTAAGGGAAAATTAGGTCAAGTATACACTGTTCTCGCTGATTGACATCTCACAATAACAAAAAGATAAGTAAAAAGCTTTTAATTGGATTGTGGTAACTATTTCAAACCTAAAATAATAAAATAAGAATTCAACACACAATAGAAGTTAAAATGAAACTCCTGAAGCATTCAACACAGATAATGTGTGAAAAGACGGGAAACGAATTGGAATGTAAATCGAGGGAGATTTCACTCTCATGCTCTCACCCAATGCTTGGTAAGCTAAAGTAACCCAAAATAACCAAATGCCCAGACCGTCACAGCTCTCTCTCGAGATACCCAAAGATGCTTTCACCCCTCTCCCATTGTAATCAAAACAAAAAATAAAAATTAGTCTATATGCGCAATAAAGTGAGTCTCATCTCTGAGTACTCACTATCCTACTTAAAGAAAGGAATCTACAGCTAATAGAAGCATTCACACTCAACAAATACTCTCCCGAGCCTCAAGCAAGTAAGCACACACTAAATTGGTTGGCCAAACGGACTGAGTGTGATAAAAAATAATAAATGCACTTCTATTAAATCAGCCATTAAAGGTCTAAAGCATAGCAAACATTAAAGCTACAACGAGCTCATCCCCTCCGAAGGTGGGGTTTAATTCATGACGTAAAAGAAAGAAATGAAAAAGAAGAAGAAAATCCTCATTTCAGAAGTAGACAGTAGAGAGATGAGAGTTTCCTCAATGGCAGCAAGTGGGCCACGAGAAAAACAGTTACTCTTTGTAGAGATGAGAATGACGCTATTGTAGCTATAGTGACAAAGGTTGCTATCCCAATATATATCTTACTCATCTCTTCGAGTAGAGACCCATGCTATTCTGGAAGTAGTCCAATTAGTCATTCACCTTAATCTGAATAAGCTAGTGTTCAAATCTAATTCTCTTACAGTAATCAAGATGATCTTGGGCGAGAGTAAAAACATCGGCGAGGGCGGTACTTGGATTTAGGATACTCAGCGAGCTATCATCTCTTGATTGGAATTTATAAATAGAATTATTTTTAATAAAAATGAAAAGCCATAACTTCTTATGAAATGATGTATGTTTTGTAAAGGACATAATAACCTTAGCGCTAAGAGGTAACATCGGTGAATGAATATGTCCTTTAATAAAAAAACATAACTTTACATTAAAAAAAACATGACTATTTGAATGACTACAAATAGTGGCTCTTTTAAGTTTTGAAACACAAAAATATTCCATCAAAATTCTCTTATGTTTTCCTCATTACTTAAAGTTCGTTGAGCACTGTGCATGTAGTGCTGCATTCACAGGTTGGTTATCCGTTCTATCCTAGAAGACAATTGTTCGTGAAGCCTTGATCACCATAGAAAGAACAAAATTCAAAATTTTCTTTAGAAAACAATGTTACTATTGGGATATAATAATAATAATAATAATAATAATATATAATAATGCTTCTAACCCTTCGAGTTTGGGGGATTTCTGGCCTCTTTCTTTCTGTACTGTGCTTTATAAATGTATCATGAAAATTCTAGCTAATCGTTTGATGATTTGGCTCCCTAGTTTTATTAGCCTGAACCAGTCTGTGTTCGTGCCAGGGCGTCGTATGGTGGATAATATTCTGTTGTGTCACAACTTTGTGGGTGGTTATCATCTGAATAAGGGTGTTCCTCGGTATGTGCTAATGGTAGATCTCCACAAGGCTTATCTGTTCATTAGGATTTTTCTCTTCCAGCCTGATTTATGAATTGGATTCGGGCTTGTATTACTTCCCCCATGTTTTTTTGTCTCTTTGAATGGTGTGCTTAAAGCATACTTTCTACGGTGTCGAGGGTTCAGTCAAGGCGATCCTCTTTCCCTGTATCTTTTTGTTATGGCCATCTAGGTGTTGTCTTAGATGCTGAATAGGCCTTCAATGGGGTTCTGGTTTTATTCAAAGTGTGATCATGTTTGTCTGACACACTTATGTTTTGCAGATGACTTGATGATTTTCTCGCACGAGGATTTCGATTCTTTTATCTTTGTAAAATATGCTTTGGCCTCGTTCGGTGATTTGGTAGGTCTCGTTGCAAATACTCGAAAGAGCTCGTTTTTCGAGGCTCCTGATGTTGAGGTGGAGCAGTTGGCTGTCTTCATAGGTTTTTCGGTAGGGTCGCTTCCTGTGTGCTTCTAGGGGTTCCGCTTCTTCCGAGCAGGTTATCTCATCGCTTTCGTCACCCTTTGCTTTAGCGGATTGTGATATGATCATATTTAGGCAAGAGATCCAAGAATCAACCTACGTTAGTGAAGAGGAAGATAAAGATGGGAAGCTCCCTAAAAGGAGGATGGAATTCAAAGACGATCCAAGAAAAATGCTACGATCGGATAACAAGCCGACCGCACGAACATTGACTACACGGCTCACCCTGCCATCACGGGCTAACCTCGCAAGGCGACGCCCTCCGGTGCACAACATCGCCTCCTGCCGCGCTAACCTCATAGCGCGTGCTGCCCGTGCCCGCACGCCTTTCCCTGCTACCAGCGCCCTGTGCACGCCCCTTACCACTAGCCCCTATTGTGCCACCACATGCCCCTGGCTTGCTAACTTCGCAAGCGCGCCCCCTGCCGCTCGCCCATACTGCATGCCCCCTGTCTCTCGCTCAAGTCGTGCCACTCGTACGCTCCTTATCACTTGTCCACGCACGTCTCATAATGCAAGCGTCCCCCAGCGCCCTTCGCACGCCTCACCTATGACCACGCGCGTGCAAGCCCAGCTGCCTACCCTTTGTGCGTGCCACACCACAAGCCCCATGGGCTCCCACCTGATGATAACGTGATTATCTTTATGGATCATTTCTTTTACATTATTTTTAGCAAACTTTCTCAATTTTAGGCAACTTTTCGATTTCACGAATTAACATTTTTTATTTTTATTATTTAAAATTTTGTTATTTCCTTGTAATTGTGACAGTTTTCTCTTCCTTTGCCCTATGCAAACCCCTCCACCCCCCCCCCCCCTCAATATTTAGGATCTCATATTTTACCCCTGTGCCTTGATCTCGGGCGGTAAGATCCTCCGTCTTTTTTTTAATATATTTACCTTTACAAAAAAAAAAACAATAATGTGCTTTATTTGAAAATTTGTAAAATGTAGTGCAACATCTTATTATTTTAGTGTATATATATATATATATATATAATCTACATTATTAACATATATTTACAATGTACGATTGCCCAATATTGATGTTTGGGGAAGGGAATACCCTGAACACGTGGAGGACCCCTATTGGTTCTCCAAGATGGCTCATGAGTCATGCCCAGCTCGGATAGCCGAGATCGCCACCACTAATGTCGACAAATGCTAAGTATGAGGGCCGAGGTGAACCTGGCCCAGGTCCGACCTACCGGGGAGCTTGGTAGGGGCCGATGTGAGCAACTGTCTGCGGCGTGATTATCGGGCGTAACCGTCGGTCCCGAGATTACCGGGTGTAACCGACGGTCCCAAGATTACCGAATGTAACCGTCGCGAGATTAGCGGGACTACCACCCATAAGTAGAGGGCCTCACTCCCCGATCAGGTACGATGATTTCTGGCCTCGAACTAAACTGGGAATCCGACCTATACTGACTTGATCGTCGGAGTGCTCACCTTTTTGTGCAGGTCCGCCCAAGCGTTCAGGTCGGTCCGGAGGCCGAGTTCGAGCTGCAATCTGGAACACACTGTTGTGCATATCCTTGCATAAACATTTGACAAGAAATGTATAACGAAATGATGCTAGTTGCAAGCGCAGGGTCCCGATCTGAAAATCGAGTGGTGCGCGTGGACGTACGCGAGCAAAGGGGTTCCCACCTCGGCCCAGCCGAGGAGGAACGTCCCGAAGACAACGAGAGCGAGGGGTACACTCGCCAGAGGGGAGACCTCCGTGAGCATCTCAACAGAAAGAGAGGCTCGTCTCTCTGAAAAGGGCAGTCACCATCCCGCTCACACAGGAGCTCCAACCAGCAGGCTGAATCCTCTCACAATCCCGCAGGGATAATCACGAGGGAGGAGTTCGACCAGTTGAGGGGGGAGCTCGATGCTCAGGTGGAGGCCTTAAAGGCCAAATGTGAGCAGAAAGACGATTCACTGAACGATGGCGACTTGGGAGAATCGCCTTTCACCTCGGACTTTTTGGAAGCACCAATCCATCCGAAGTTCAAAGCTCCTACCGTGAAACCTTATGATGGGACGAAGGACCCCAAGGACTATGTTGAGGTCTTTGAAGGCCTCATGGACTTCCAAGCGGCATCAGACGCAATCAAATGTCGCGCCTTTCAGATCGCGCTTACTGGCAGCGCGCGATTGTGGTATCGGAGACTGCTAGCCAGGTCGATCTCGACCTACTCTCAGCTGAGAAGGGAGTTCCTCGCCCAGTTCTCTTCTCGGCACTATGATAAAAAGACAGCGACCCATCTCGCCACCATCAGGCAGAAGGAGGGTGAGACGCTGCGGGAGTATGTCACCAGATTCCAGGAGGAGCAGTTGAAGGTTGCACACTGCTCCGATGACTCGGCCATGTGCTATTTCCTCACCGGTCTAGCCGACGAAGCCCTCACGGTGAAACTTGGAGAGGAGGCCCCGGCTACCTTCGCCGAGGTACTTCAGAAGGCGAAGAAAGTCATCAATGGACAGGAGCTTCTCCGAACCAAAACCGGCCGACCGGAGCGAAAGATCGGCCGGGGCAGAAGTGGGAAAGATGTAGAAAGGGCAGATCCCAAGTCCAAGGACAAGGGATCCTTTTCCAGCGGCCGAGCTGAGTATCGAAGGGCGGAGAATGGACCTACCAGGAGCCGACCTTACGAGCGCTTCACCCCGACCACAATTCCAATTTCCGAGATCCTAACGAACATTGAGGAGTCTGGAATGGAAAAGCTACTCAAGCGTCCTGAGAAACTTCGGGGAGCCCCGGAGAGGCGCAGCAAGGACAAGTATTGCCGCTTCCATCGGGAGCACGGCCACAACACGTCGGATTGTTGGGAGTTGAAGCGCCAAATTGAGGATCTAATTCAAGACGACTACTTCAAGAAGTTTGTGGGAAAGCCCAGGACCAGCTCAGCAGAGAAAAAGGAAGAGCGAAAGCGTTCAAGGACGCCACCCCGACGCACCGACCGACCTGCGGTCATCAATACCATTTTTGGAGGACCAAGCGGGGGTCAGTCCGGACATAAAAGAAAGGAGTTAGCCCGTGCAGCTAGGCGCGAGGTGTGCATCATCAGGGAGCAGGGGCCGACTTGCCCAATCACCTTCGACGGTGCAGACTTGGAGGAGGTCCACCTGCCCCACAATGATGCACTTGTGGTTGCTCCCTTGATTGATCATGTGGTGGTCAGGAGAGTGCTGGTAGACGGGGGTGCATCCGCTAACATCCTGTCCTTACCGACCTACCTCGCCTTGGGATGGACGAGGTCGCAATTGAAGAGGAGCCCGACACCCCTGGTTGGGTTCTCTGGAGAATCGGTCATCCCAGAGGGTTGCATTGACTTGCCGGTCACGCTGGGGCAGGACCAAACTCGGGTCACTCAAATGGCCGAGTTCGTGGTAATTGACGGTAGATCGGCCTATAACGCCTGATTACGCTTGTTTACATGCGTAAAAAGAAGGTTTTAGATGCTGTTTTTACTATGTTTCAGCTTTGTTTCGGATTTTTCTCGATCGTTTGAGTTCCAATTCATGCAAAATTCATATACTATGGTTTGTCGATGGCTTATATTGTATTTATGACATTTTAGGACCATTTGGGAGTGCAAATTAATCAAAACAAGCAAAAAGACGAAAAAGTTACATGGGAGGCGCCAGGCGCCTGGGATGCCTGCAGAAAAACTGGTTTTCTTCCAACTTTGCACTTAATGAAACGCGTCTTCCCATGCATTTTGGTGGTTCCAACCGATGCATACGTGTAGAAGAAGTGTTCCACTATCAGTTTGAGCACGATTTAGTCAGTCAAAGGAGTTGGAAATGGGTGATTCACCATCGTTTTAGGACCTACCTAACCAATTCTGCACAGCTATAAATTCCAGCAACTTCTCCACCAAAATCATCAAGCCTTGCTTCCTTCTCTTGATCATTTTTAGTGTTTCTTTGTTGCTTTCTAAGTACTTTTGAGTTGCTTTCATTAGTTGCTTTTGGTTTTTAAATCCCGAGTACTTTACATTCTTTTATTGAGCTTTGTTTTGTTTCCATTTGTACTTAGTTATTTTCTACTTATTCAAATATATAAAAATCTAGCACTTTGCTTATCTTCTCTTTGCCTTTACTTTATTTTTTAGTTAAGAGAGTTGTGTTTTTGGAGGAAAGAGCACGTGACACTCTCCCTTGCTTGAAAGAGAAGGGCGAAGCTCTCAATCCCGATAAAAACTCTCCGTTAGTTAACTTTTGTTTTTCACACATGCATTCCACATTCAACCATTTTACTTGCTGTATTTTCTTCAATATGTCTTTCTAAATTCCCGTCTCTAGCCCGGTTATGGATAGTTAGCCTTTTCTGTCTAAAAAGGGTTGCTAAGAAGTAGTGTTTTTGCTTTCCATTCATTGCTCAACATGTTTTCCCAAAAAGTTAGGATTTAGAGAAGGCCACTGTAAGTCTTAACAAGTCAATACTGAAAAGGTTGCTTATTTGCATTGTTGAGTGGTTAAACCAAGGAGAGGAGCGCCTTAGACATAAGGGTTCCGCTTAAGTAGCCTAGACATAGGACCTTAACCCGAGGTTGCGACTATTTCCATCCTAAAACTAAGATATATCTCATAATAGACATATTAGGGAATGTCTTAGGACTTTGAACTTGCTTAGACATAAGTAAAGTGAGAAGCGTAGTCGTTAGTTTCTAAAGTAAAATGCATATTATCCTTAGCATGTCCTTGATTCTTTGGTGGCTAACTTGAAGTAAATCGGGCTAGGTTTTATCATTATAAGTCCAAATCCCAAATCCAAACCATTATTTGTGACCACTTCCCATTTTACAAGAATCACTCATTCCAACATTCACTATTCTTTAAAACTTTAGAGTTTGGAAATTGTTTAGAAGTCCTTGAGGATCGATACTTGGATACTCCATCCATTTTATATTACTCTGACAGGTGTGCGCTTGCATCTATATAATTGTTACCACGCTTAGCGCGTGCGTTCAGCATAAACACCCAGTCAAGTTTTTGGCGCCGTTGCCGGGGACTTTAGTTTTAAAATTATTTTCAAATTCTTTTAGTTTTTATTTTTGTGGATTGTTGTTGGGTGTAATTTCCATCCACCGTTTTTGTTCTATATTTTGGTCGTTTATCTCACAAGGGTACGTTAAAGTGCATGAGCACAAGATCTTTTCTTCTACCCCTTGACCCTGAGATTGAGCGGACCCTTCGAAAAACTCGAAAGGAGCAAAGACTTCGAAAACAACTAGAAAAGCAAAAAGAGAGACAAGGTGAAATCAGTCCTGAAAGTGAGGTAGAGAGTACGAGCACATCAATGGCAGATATTCCACCTCGTGATCCGGTTGATCCACCTGCTGTTAACGGTAATATGAGGGATCATGCAAGAAATGATGAATTCAACCATATCCAGATGGCGGACAATAGAGACGTGGCAATGCGATAATATGCCGCCACGGCTTTTCAGAACTTTGATTCAGGGATAGTCAACCCTATTCCAGCCCACGCAAACTTTGAGCTTAAACCAATGATGTTCCAAACGTTGCAGACAATTGGACATTTTGGAGGGCAGGAACATGAGGATCCACATGATCATCTGAAATCATTCATTCAAATTGCAAATGCATTTCGATTACCTGGTATAACAGACGATGCTCTGAGACTAACACTTTTTCCATTTTCTTTGAAGGACCAAGCTAGAGCATGGCTCAATGCATTTCCACCGGGATCCATCACCACATGGGGGTCGTTAGTGGAGAAGTTCTTAACAAAATTCTTCCCACCTACTCGCCACGCTGATATCAGAGAGGAGATCATCTCCTTTAGACAATATGATCGTGAACCTGTTCACGAGGCGTGGGAGAGATTTAAAGAACTAATCAGGAAATGTCCGAACCATGGCTTGCCGGCATGCATCCAGATAGAACATTTCTTTAGAGGTTTAGATCATCCTACTAAGATGATGCTAAACAATGCTGCCAACGGAGCCTTTACAAAGAAGACATTCAACGAGATAGTTGACATCCTAAATGACTTAGCTTCACATAACGAACTATGGTGTTCGCAAAGATCTAGGGCAGCACCAAAGAAGCAAGATCCAGCTGGAGTTTTGGCTCTGGACATTGCGACCTCGATTTAAAAAGAGATGGTTACAATGAACCAGAGGCTGAAAGAAATGGCATTGGGAATAAAAAATCCATTAGCCACGCCGATACAACCTGTGCAGTCGGATTATTGCACTCCTGCCCCTGTTTGCCAAGTCAACGATCTCATTTGTTCATTTTGCAGTGAAAACCATATTTATGATAATTGTCCACATAACCCTGCTTCTGTTTTTTATGTAGGACATGGGAACAATAGGAACTTTAACCCATATTCGAACACCTACAACCCAGGTTGGAGGCACCACCCTAATTTCTCATGGGGAGGACAAGGAGGTTCGAGCGGTTTTAATTAAGGGCAGAGCCAACAGAACAAGCAGCCCTATGTTCCACCTACACAGCAATACATCCCACCACCGCAACAGCAGTACAATCAGAGAACACAGACTCCACCAGTTCACAATAACAACTCAAATCTTGAGAATATGATGAAGGAGTACATGGCTCGAACCGACGCAGTGATACAATCCCAAGCGGCATCAATGAGGAATTTCGAGACCCAATTGGGACAGCTCGCCAATGAATTGAAGAATAGACCACAAGGTTCTTTTCCAGGCCATACTGAATTACCAAAACGAGAAGGGAAAGAACAGTGCAAAGCTGTCACCCTCAGGAGTGGACTGGCATATGATGGACCAACAATGCCAACAACAGATGTACAGATTCCGTCCACTGAACCAATTGTAAAGATACCAGAAAATCCAACAACACCAGAAAAAGAAAATATTAGAAAAGGTAATGAGGACACCCCGAGTGTTCCTCCACAGGTACAACCTTCTTTTACCCCTACTCCCCCGTTTCCACAAAGATTAGTTAAGAAAAATAATGATTCCCAGTTTAGAAAATTTTTAGATATTTTAAAACAACTGCATATAAATATACCATTAGTAGATGCTCTAGAACAGATGCCAAATTATGCTAAGTTTTTGAAAGATATAGTTTCTAGGAAGAAAAAAATAGGAGAGCATGAACTGGTAGCCATGACAAAATGTAGTAGTGAAGCTGTAGGCAGCCCGCTACCCATGAAATGTAATGATCCTGGCAGTTTTACCATTCCATGTTCCATAGGAGGAAAAAACTTAGGTAGGGCATTATGTGATCTAGGCGCTAGCATTAATCTTATGCCATTATCAGTTTTCAAATCTTTAGGCATAGGAGAAGCTAGACCTACTATGGTTACCCTCCAACTAGCAGATAGATCTATCATAAGACCTGAGGGAAAGATAGAAGATGTTTTAGTCCAGGTGGACAAATTCATTTTCCCTGCGGACTTTATCATTCTAGATTGCGAGGCAGACTTAGACATTCCCATTATTTTGGGAAGACCATTTCTAGCGACTGGGGATACAGTTTTTAATGTGAGGAAGGGAGAAATTACAATGAGGGTAAATAATGAAGAAGTTAAATTTAACGTTCTAGACGCCATGAAATTACCAGGAGACTTTGAAGAGTGCTCTGCTATAAATAGCTTGAATCCTATTATGTTTGATGAGTTTTATGACTTATTAGTTACAGAGATTGAAGAAGAGCTTGATAAGATAGCAGAAGGACCAGAAGATATGGCTAATCCTATTGAAAAAATACAAAAAGAAGAATGCAAGTCGTTACTTCCGTCCATAGTGGAACCACCCACGTTGGAGCAGAAGCCATTGCCGTCGCATTTGAAATATGCGTATCTAGGGGATAACGACACTTTACCAGTTATTATAGCTTCCAATTTATCATCTACTAATGAATATTCTTTATTGCAGATTTTGGAGAAGCACAAAAAGGCCATTGGATGGACGATAGCAGATATCCGAGGGATAAGCCCGGCCTTTTGCATGCACAAAATTCTATTGGAAGAAGATGCTAAGAACTCTATTGAGAGTCAAAGGCGGTTGAACCCGAAGATGAAAGAGGTTGTAAGGACAGAAATTCTTAAATGGCTTGACGCCGGTGTTATATACCCAATATCCGACAGCAGCTGGGTAAGCCCAGTACAGTGTGTACCAAAGAAAGGGGGTATAACCGTGGTGGCCAACGAGGAGAATGAGCTCATCTCAACCCGAACTGTGAGCGGGTGGAGAGTTTGCATTGATTATCGCAAACTCAACAAGGTAACAAAGAAAGACCATTTTCCTCTCCCGTTTATTGACCAGATGCTCGACCGTCTGGCAGGTAAGGATTTCTATTGTTTTTTAGATGGATATTCGGGTTATAATCAAATTACTATTGCTCCAGAAGACCAGGAGAAGACAACATTTACGTGTCCGTATGGTACGTTCGCTTTTAGGCGAATGCCCTTTGGACTATGCAATGCACCCGCAACTTTTCAGAGGTGTATGATGGCCATCTTCTCTGACATGGTAGAAAATATTCTAGAAGTTTTTATGGATGACTTTTCTGTTTTTGGAAATTCTTTCGACGCTTGTTTAGTTAATTTGGAGAGAGTATTGGAGAGATGTGAACAAACAAACCTAGTCCTAAATTGGGAGAAGTGTCATTTCATGGTACAAGAGGGTATTGTTTTGGGTCACAAAATTTCCAAGCAAGGAATAGAGGTAGACCACGCTAAGATAGACGTCATTTCAAAGCTACCTCCTCCTACAAATGTCAAAGGGATTAGAAGTTTTTTAGGGCATGGGGGATTTTACCGCCGCTTTATAAAAGACTTTGCTAAAATTTCTAAACCCTTGTGTCAATTGTTAGAACATGATAGACCATTTGTTTTTGATGATGACTGTTTAAAATCATTTGAAATGTTGAAAGTTGCTCTAAGTTCAGCTCCTATAATTATCGAACCTAATTGGGATTTACCTTTTGAGCTCATGTGTGATGCCAGTGATTATGCAATAGGAGCTATGTTAGGACAACGTAAAAACAAGATCTTGCATCCTGTGTATTATGCTAGTAAGACTCTGACCGGTGCACAACTCAATTACACTACTACTGAGAAGGAACTGTTAGCAGTTGTGTTCGCCTTTGATAAGTTTAGGTCTTACTTGATAGGCACAAAAGTCATTGTTTTTACTGACCATTCTGCTTTAAAATATTTATTTGCTAAAAAAGATGCTAAACCACGTTTGATACGGTGGATTTTGTTACTTCAAGAGTTTGATATTGAAGTTAGGGACAGGAAGGGTATTGAAAACCAAGTTGCTGATCACCTGTCTAGATTGGAATCCCCGCTCTGTGATGATGGAACTGTTATACGTGAACAGTTTATTGACGAGCAACTCTTGCGAGTTGATTCAGTTCCGTGGTATGCCGATATAGCAAATTATTTGGTAAGTCGAATAGTTCCTTATGAGTTCAACAAGCAACAGGTAAAGAAATTTCTAAATGAAGTTCGATGTTATCGTTGGGATGAGCCTTTTTTATATAAGCTAGGACCTGACAATATCTTACGCAGGTGTGTCGCAGAAAAAGAGCACGAGGCGATATTAGACGCTTGTCATATGTCTCCATATGGAGGACATTTTGCAGGACACAAAACCGCAGCCAAAGTTTTGCAAAGTGGGTTCTTTTGGCCCACTCTGTTCAAAGATGCACATAAGTTTGCCCAGGTTTGTGACAAATGCCAACGGACAGGTAATATATCTAAACGCCACGAAATGCCTCAAACCCCGATCCTGGAGATTGAAATATTTGATGTGTGGGGTATAGATTTTATGGGTCCATTTCCATCTTCTAATGGTAAGCTTTATATATTGTTAGCAGTAGATTATGTTTCGAAATGGATAGAAGCCATTGCAACTGCTACCAATGATTCCAAAGTTGTCATTCGTTTTCTGCAAAAGCATATTTTTACGCGTTATGGAACCCCGCGTTGTCTGATAAGCGATGGGGGGGCTCATTCCGAGGAGAACAGGCCGCTTCGAGGGAGTGTTATGCCTCCGCACTCAAAGGCTCATCGGTCTGCGCCCTCGAAACTCTCGCCGGCAGGGATGGGCCGCTCGAGTTCGAGGCCGACCTGCCGAGGAAGGAGTTTGCCGCACCCACTGAGGAGCTCGAGCATGTTCCTCTGCTTAGTCCCGAGGAGCAGGTAAGCATAGGAACCAAGCTGGGGGCCACCGAAAGAGAGGAGCTAATCCACTTCCTCAGATCCAACTTGGACGTCTTTGCGTGGTCCCATGAGGACATGTCTGGCATTGACCCGCGAATTATGACGCATCGCCTCAGCATAGATCCATCATTCCGACCTGTGAAACAAAAGAGAAGACCTATAAACAAGGAGAGGAGTGATGTAATTGTTGAGGAAGTTAACAAACTTTTGAAAGCTAAATACATAAGAGAAATTTTGTATCCCGAGTGGCTCTCCAATGTTGTATTAGTTAAAAAATCTAACGGCAAGTGGCGAATGTGCGTAGATTTTATGAACTTAAATAAGGCATGCCCGAAAGATTGCTTCCCACTGCCGAGGATTGATCAGCTCGTAGACGCCACAGCCGGGCACGAACTGCTCACATTCATGGACGCCTACTCTGGGTACAACCAAATCAAGATGCATGTCCCAAATGAAGGTCATACCGCTTTCATAACAGACCAAGGTCTGTACTGCTACAAGGTCATGCCCTTCGGGTTAAAGAACGCAGGAGCGACCTACCAGAGAATGGTGAACAAAATGTTCGCCAAGCAGATCGGTCGGAATATGGAAGTGTATGTGGACGACATGTTTGTCAAGATCAAGCAGTCTAAGTCGCATCTCTCCGACCTGGCCGAAGCCTTCGAGGTCTTGAGGGCATATCAAATGAAGCTCAACCCGGCTAAATGTGCCTTTGGAGTCTCCTCGGGAAAATTCCTCGGCTTCATGGTGAATAACCGGGGAATCGAGGCCAACCCCGAAAAGATTAAAGCCGTGACCGAGATGGAGGCACCGAAGACGCTGAAGCAGCTTCAGTGTCTCAATGGCAGGATTGCGGCCCTGAGCCGGTTTGTTTCAAGAGCGACAGATAAGTACCTTCCTTTCTTCAAAATCCTACGAAAGAAAGGGCCGTTTGAATGGACAGTGGAGTGCGAGCAAGCGTTTCAGCAATTGAAGAGCTACCTCTATTCGGCACCTTTGCTCGCCAAGCCCATGCCGGGGGACAAGCTCCAATTGTATTTAGCAGTGTCAGACAGTGCCGTCAGCTAGGTCCTAATCAGGCAAGAGGAAGCGCGGCAAAACCCGGTCTACTACACAAGCAAGGCTATGATCGAAGCCGAGACTAGGTACCCTCGGATGGAGAAGTTGGCTCTCGCTTTGGTCACCTCAGCCCGACGGCTCAGACCATACTTCCAAGCCCATACGGTGGTGGTGCTCACTAACTTGTCCCTAAAAAGCATCTTCCATAAGCCGGAAGCTTCTGGACGCCTAATGAAGTGGGCAATAGAGCTAAGTGAGTACGACATCCAGTTCGAACCCAGAACTGCGTTGAAAGGACAAGCAGCGGCAGATTTCATAGCCGAGCTCACACCACCTTCCGAGCTGAGCGAGTCCGACCTACCGTGGACAGTCTATGTCGACGGCTCCTCCAATGAGAAGGGGTGCGGAGCCGGGGTCCTCTTGCTCGGACCAGGGGGCGAGCGATTTGAGTATGCCTTGCGGTTCGGCTTCCGGACTTCTAACAACGAGGCTGAGTATGAAGCATTTATTGCCGGCCTGCGAATCGCTCGAGCATTGGGGGCCTCTTGTGTTGAGGTCTTCAGTGACTCTCAGCTGGTTGTGAGCCAGATCAAGGACGAGTACCAAGCCAAAGACACCCGAATGGAGAAGTATTTGGGCAAGGTCAGATCGTACCTCGCCCAATTTCGAACTTACGAAGTAAGCCGGATTCCGCGAGCAGAAAATTCTAATGCTGACGCCTTTGCCAAGTTAGCACAGGCGTACGAGACCGACCTGGCCAGATCGGTCCCCGTCGAGATCGTAGATAATCCCTCGATCTTAGAGCCAGATCTGATGAAGATCGGCGCTCCAGAATCCTCATGGATGGACCCGATCGCGGACTTCATTAGGGGCAACTCACCACAAGACCCCAAGGAGCGCAGAAAGTTGGCAAGGCGGGCAGCTCGGTTCGTGGTCCGAGATGGGGCATTGTACAGACGTGGCTTTTCCCTGCCTCTGTTGAGATGCCTAACCCCTGAAGAGGGCCTGTACGTCCTCAGAGAGATCCACGAAGGAGTGTGCGGCAATCACTCGGGCGCCCGGTCGCTATCAGCCAAAGTGATCCGACAAGGATACTATTGGCCGACCCTCAGCCAGGACGCCAGGAAGTTCGTTAGAACTTGCGACAATTGCCAACGCTACGGAACCATAATCCACCAACCTCCCGAGCTGCTTACCCCCATCTCGGCCCCGTGGCCATTCGTGCAGTGGGGGGTAGATATCATTGGTTCTTTCCCTTTGGGCAAGGGCCAGACCAAGTTCGCTGTGGTTGCTGTGGATTACTTCACCAAGTGGGCCGAGGCTGAAGCGCTCTCCCACATAACGGAATCCACACGTCCTTCGTATGGACGAATATCATATGTCGCTTTGGTATACCGCAGGCCATAGTGACAGACAATGGGAAGCAGTTTGACAACACCAAGTTCAAAGACTTTTACAGCAAACTTGGCATGAGTCATCTTAGCTCGTCCTCCGCCCGCAAGCAAATGGGCAGGTGGAGGCAGTCAACAATATCATCAAGCGAGGCATCAAACTTAGACTGGACTCCAAGAAAGGCAGGTGGGCCGAGGAGCTACCAGAGGTTCTATGGTCGTACCGGACCACCCAACGAGAGTCGACGGGTGAGACCCCGTTCTCCCTGGCCTTCGGCTCCGAAGCTGTAGTCCCGGTTGAGATCGGCATGCCATCTGACAGAGTAGAGCATTACGAGCCTACGACAAATGGGGAAGAGCAGCTCCTCAACCTCGACTTGTTGGAAGAAAGAAGAGCAATGGCCCAGCTACGCCTGGCAGAATATCAGGGCAGAATGGCCAGACATTACAATGCCCGCGTTCGACCTCGGGCCTTTCAGGTCGGACATCTGGTCTTAAGGAGGGTCCAAACGCATGTGGGTGCCCTTGATCCGGCCTGAGAGGGCCCGTTTGAGATCAAGGGCATAGTCCGACCTGGGACGTACATATTGGCCGATCTGAAAGGAGATGTCCTCGCGCACCCGTGGAACGCGGAACACCTGAAGCGTTATTATCCTTGAAACGCCAAAAGGGTTTTCAATGAATCTGTAACGATTGTTCCAAAAGCATTATGATCGGAATAAATGTGATGATTTAATTTCGTGCTTCCGAGTTCGACCAGAAATTAAATGGGGGCCACGGACTCCCACGCGATTACATTCCAGCACTTGGTCTAAATTCAATCCTCCGAAGCCTAAGGGTACGAGGTGCGATGCCAAAACCACTGACGAACTTAAACCTTCAAGGCAAAGGGACGATGTGAAAAGTTCAAAATGATCAAGCCTCCGAACTTGGGGGTACGAGGAACGATAGCTACGGACTTAGGATTTTAGCCTTTTAACCTTTTTTAAGTTAAGGGTGAAATGTTAAAAATCCAGAGTTGGTGCAATGTATTGCATATTAAGAGATTCAAACTCAAACTTACAACTATTTTAACTGAAGGCGCGACCTCAAAGGTAAGAGGTGCGAGGTGACATTGGCTGCAGTTCAAGGAAAAGGCAAAGAAAAGAGGTTGCCAACAACAAAGTCGAAACAAATGGGAGCCTCTTTATTGAATAAAGAGCAGAGCCAAGGCTTATAGGCCTTGCAGCTCTGCCCTGACACTTACAAACAAAAAAGAAAAGGGAGGAAGAACAGCGAAAAGCCTCGTGAAGGGTGGTCGCCTAAGAGCCTGCTTGAGGAGAGCCCTCTTGAGTGGAGCCGACCTGGTCCTCTTCGGGATCGGAGTAGTCAGAGTCCAGATCTCTGACATACTGATCCACCAACGCTTGGGGGCCAGGGGTGCCGCCAGGCCCAGACGCCCACTTCTCGGCATACCTCCTTTTCAGACCGCTGAGATCGATCTGAAGGTCGGGCATGTCGGAAGCAATGCCCTTCATGAGGAACTTGAAGCCCGCGTCAGAGAAGTCTTTGGCAAATCCATCGAAGTCAGGATGTTGCCTAAACGATTCCTCCAATAGGACTCCATTGCTGAGCCGCTCCTTCGCCGTCTCCAGCTCGGCAGTCGCATGCTCCAGCTCCTTATCCTTCGCTTCAAGCGCCTGGAGCATGTCGTCCTTCTCCTTCAGGAGCTGGAACTTCTCCTTCTCCAAGCCCCTGGTGATAGCGTGGGCAGCTCGGAGTTGGGCCTTGCGCCTGTCCTCTTCCTTCTTCAGCAGCTCGGCCTGAGACTCCACCTCGGCCTTCAAAGTCTCCAACTCAGAGTGAGCCTTCAGCAGCTCATCCTTCATGGTGGAGGGAGCAGCCTCCAAGGCAGCAGAGAACTCCTATTTCTCCCTCGCTGCCAGAACTTCCCTCCCATCCAGCTCGGCCTTTACAGCCAGAGCCGATTGAATGGAAGCAACGAACGCCTGAGAAACGGTACAAGGGAAAAGTTAGACCGAACTACCTGTTGGGCAAAATTAAGCAAAAATGGGGACACTAGTCTTACCTCGGCGGCGTAATCGATGGTCCTCTGCAGAACGGACCCAGGGTCGCTCACAAATTTGGACGCCCTCCTCAGGCAGCGGTCCAAACTTGCAGTTGAGATGCGGGACACCTGGTCCCTCACCCCGGAACTTGACGGCTCAATTCTGAACCGTGCCGTCACGTCGGACGTCCCGCCCATCCTGGCCGCAGGATCGTCCACTCGATCTGCGAAACTTGCAGGCAAGACCCTGCAAGCTCCGACCTCCGAGGAGGAGATCACCTTCTTTTTCTTCCTTCTTCGCTTCAGAGGGGCTTCCTCCCTCACCTCCTCGCCCAAAGGCGGGGCGTCCACCGCCTCGGTCTGAGCGTCCACCGCCTCGGTCTGATCCCTGGGGCGCTTCTCCCTCGAGGGACCCCCAGAAGACTCCAGCTCGATCACTGAGGCTGGATCTTCCGAGGCAGGCCCTGCCACGGCGGGGGTGGCAGGTTTCGAACTCTGGGCGGCCTCAAGAGCATGGGCTCGGCCCTTGGACTTGCGCTTCACGCTGCTTGCAAATCCGCAAACCATGGCTGCGAAATAAAAGCAGGGGTCAACACAAGGTTAAAGGAAAAAGGGGGGAGGCAAGCTCGGCATACCAAGTTCAGAGTTCGGCCTTGAGGATTCAATGGGACGAACTGCAGGGTTGTAATCTAGCAGCCCGGACTCAAGCAGCAGCTCGTCGGTCACCAAGTTTCCGACCTTCCTACCCCTCGGAAAGCGCTCCTTGTAGTATTTCAGCGTGTCGAAAAAGGCTTGCGTAAGCTCGGGGACTGGTCGGATTGAGACTGCACGAAGACAAAATCCGAGTTAGACCTAAATAACAGAAAAGAAAATTGCGAAAAGCAAGAACTACTCCGTAGCTAGGTTCTCAAACCTAGTGGGGACGTCAAAGAAAGAACGACCTGACTTGTCCTTTGCGAGCCATTCCCCGGAAGCGTAGAACCATTTCCTCACCCATCCCTTGATGGAGGTCGGCCCCTTAACTATACCGCCTGCGCCTTTCCTTGCGCACATATAGAACCGACCAGGCTTCTTAGCTATCCGTTTCGCTTCGAAGCACGCGAGGAGCTGGTCTACGTCCAACAGCTCAACCTCCTTACTATCCCGAGCTCGTAGCCAAAAAAGGATGGCCAAAGCGAAAATGACACCCCACCCATTGGGGGCCACTTGAGCCGGAGCCAACCCAGTCCGGAAGAGAAATTCTTGGACAAAAGGGTGAAGGGGAAGTCTGAGGCCGTACTCAAACATTTTGAAGTAGAGAGTGACCCATCCCTCTGGAGGATTGTCAGCTCTCTCCCCCTCCTCCGGAAGCCTGAGGAGGATGTTCTCAGGGATAGCGAACCCCCTACGAAGGGATCCGAGGTAGTGCTCAGGTATCCTAGAGGGGTATTCCAAACCCTGACCTGAAGTGGAGGCGTCACTATCCTCCCCGTCATCGAAGAATCTAAAGTTTTCTATCTCCTCGAGCTCGGACCCTAACCTACGAGCTAAATCGGATCCTAAGTTGCTGCTAAAAGAGGACGACATGGCGACTACGTTCGAAAGAGAGAGGGAAGAGACCGACCTACCAAGGGTTCGAGCTGCCTTCAGATCGAACTTCAAGAGTTCAGGGAACATAAGGTATGACCTGAAGGATTGGGGATATTTATAGCCCGTCGGAAGAATTTCCCCACCGTACACGTGTAATCAACGAGCGGCTAGGATCCTCCCTGAGATCCGAAGCGTCGGAATATTTGAATATTCCGACGATAAATCTTCCGCGACGGTTGTATTTTCCCACGAATAGGAAGTCGCCACGTGTCCAAAGCAAGTCGAATGAACTTCTCTGCCAGGTCGAGATCGGACCAGACAGAGAGGGGGTCAATGTTTGGGGAAGGGAATACCCTGAACACGTGGAGGACCCCTATTGGTTCTCCAAGATGGCTCATGAGTCATGCCCAGCTCGGATAGCCGAGATGGCCGCCACTAATGTCGACAAATGCTAAGTATGAGGGCCGAGGTGAACCTGGCCCAGGTCCGACCTACCGGGGAGCTTGGTAGGGGCCGATGTGAGCAACTGTCTGCGGCGTGATTATCGGGCGTAACCGTCGGTCCCGAGATTACCGGGTGTAACCGACGGTCCCGAGATTACCGAATGTAACCGTCGCGAGATTAGCGGGACTACCACCCATAAGTAGAGGGCCTCACTCCCCGATCAGGTACGATGATTTCTAGCCTCGAACTAAACTGGGAATCCGACCTATACTGACTTAATCGTCGAAGTGCTCACCTTTTTGTGCAGGTCCGCCCAAGCGTTCAGGTCGGTCCGGAGGCCGAGTTCGAGCTGCAATCTGGAACACACTGTTGTGCATATCCTTGCATAAACAATTGACAAGAAAATATATTTATAAGATTCATATCCAACAATATGACAAATAATTTAATATATATATATATATATATATATATATATATATATATATATAGAATGTACATAATTAAAATATATCAATCTGCATATCTAATATAGAAATTTAACTGATAATCAATTTATACCCTTCTTTCATCACAAGAACTTTACATAATAGGGTTTATAATAAAATTATATTAGTAAAAAAAATTTAAAAGAACACACCATAAGGGTTAATTAGAACATATAACAGTACTAAAATGAAAAATTTGAACAGTGGAAAAAAATAAAAGGTCGTTGAAAGTTATTTTGCATCGTTGAAGATCATTAGTGATGAAAAATGATTCAACGCATCCACCGTCCCTTAAGCGTTTAGGCGATGAAAAGCGAAATCGTCACATGTTTAGCGAGAAAACCAGCATTTTGTCGCTGTTGCAACATTTCCAATCTTTGTCACTGTGACATATTTGAAATAATTAATAATATTTGACATAATTTATTGATACAGGGAACGGCAATAGACACTATAAAAATGTAAAAGAAATAGTAAAATATATCAACTGATCAAGGCTCGAAATGTCGATGTCGATAGAAATGTCGAGGTCATGATTTTACAGGTATGTCGATGTTGATGGATATTTGAGAAAAAAGTCACAACAATTGTGAAAATTAATAAAAATTATTTTAATTAGATATAAAACTCTAATTATAGCTTAATTAAGTTATAATTGATTAGTTTTATCCATGTAATAATATGAGTAACTTACTTATGAAAATGTCGATGTCGATAGAAATGTCAGAACAAGATAAAAAAGGTTGATGAAAATAATTTGAATTGGTAAATTGAAGTTTAATGTTGCTTAATTATGTTTTATTAATAATTTATAATTAAATCTAGTGTTTAGTTATATAATTACATATTTTAGTTGCCTAAAAAAAGTTACGTAATTAAAAATATTGATATACACACATATATGTATATATATGATGATTAAATTTAATTTTACTAGAAATTAAAATGATAGGTTTAAAAATTTATAATTAAATTTGGAAAAAAAAGATCTCAAGATTAAAAAAAATCAACAAGAATAAAAATATGGATCAATAGTAAAAATTAAAACAAACAAATAAATTCAAATATAATAATACTATTATTAATAAAGAAAGAAAAAAAATGCAAAAGTGCAAATCCAAATTTCCACATCGGAAAAGTTACCAATGGGGAGGGGAGGGCCCCTATGAAACCCTTCCCCCCGCCTCCGTATTCCTTACTCATCCACTTCGGATGGGCTGGGCCTATTTAATGGGCCGTCCAAAACTTTTAGTTAATTTTTTTTTCTCTTTTTAAAGGCTATGTCGTTAATATCGTCGAAAATGTCAAATATCCATTTAAATTTTCTAAAAATGCTGCTATTTGTTAAATGGCATATTAAAAATTATCCAAAAAATAATAATAAATGGCATATTAAAATGTGGGTATTTGAAACAATCTCTCTTTTAAATTTGCTTATGTTATTAAAGTTGGAATCTCATAGACGTAGAGTATGAAACGTCACTTTCCTTTCATTTTCACAATCTTGTTCCTGAATTTCAATGGTCTTGCAATTGATTTAGTTAAACAGTTTTAAAATTAGTTTTTTTTTTCTTTTCATCACTTATAGTTGTCAAAAGGTTATCGTTCAATACTTTCAACACACAACTCTCTCTTTTTTTCTAGATTAAATCCTCTTATAAGATTTCATACCCTTAGGTTTAATCAAGTGAAGCATATACAATTATTCTAGTTTACTAATTAAAGAGTGGGTCGAGTTGGAGGTAAAATTGTTGGAAATACAACCAAAGTTCTATATTGGTTAAAGAAGGGAGGATCATGGGTCGTGTATAAGTGAAAGATAATATGATCTCCCTTGGCGGTGTGAGATCTTTTTAGTGATACCAAAAACAAATCTATGTAGATACTCAAAATGGACAATATGATTATTTTAATATTTTTAGTTTAAAAATTTAGAGGACAAATTATCGGGAGGTTTAAAACCTTAACATTTTTTTATATAACTTTTTTTTTATTTCAAGAGGGACATCTCATTCCTTATTGGATTACATAATTGCATGACTTTGAATATAAAGGTTGAGTAATTGTGATGGTGAGTCCCCACTCACACATATTGTATTAAAAAATTAAATAAATAAAGTAATTTTCATGTCATTATATCCTTCTAAATGACTATACCCTCCAAATAAAGAAAATAATTTCTACTAAATTTCACCCAAATTTTAATACAAGTGAATGGTAATCAAACTATCGCAAATCAACATAAAATCTAAGTTTCTTGGGAAAATTGACAAAATAAACCTTTAAGGGTCTCTTAAGTTTTTTAATCGCCCTACCTAAAACACAAGTTTTTCTAGTCACTGCTGACATCGCCAACTTTGTCGAATGATTTCCCATGTCCCCTCTTGCTTTTTTTTTTCTCTTACAGACTTCATCTCTCTTGTCTCTCCTCCACTAATATTTTAGACTTCCCTCCTTATTTCCTCTCTCTACCTTCATCTCCCTCTTTTTCCAGATTTTTTTCCTCCTCTCTATTTTCTTATTGTTTTTCATTATTCTCTTTTCCTCTTTTCAGCAAAACTTTTTTTTCTCATTCTCCCTAAAATTTTCTTGGAGTTTCTCTTTTCCGTCTTCCCTCTTTCTCTATTTTTTCTATTACTATTATTCTCTTTCTTCTCTACTCACCACAAAAAGCAATTTTTTTCCTCCATGATTCCCGTGACTTTTAGCAATCGCTGACGATGGATGCATCAAAGCCGACGAATGAGGTCGTTCGCCGAAGAAAGAAGATCAGTGGGGGAGGAGATAAAGAGAGAGAGAGCGAGGGTGAGCGAGAAAGAGCGAGGTTGAGCGAGAGAGAGCGAGGTTGAGCGAGAGAGAGCGAGGTTGAGCGTGAATTGAGGGAATCTAAAAATATTATCTCAATATTAATTCAAATTTGTTTTCCGAAATCTATTCTCAATCTCATTAAATCTCTCAACGTAGTTTTAATTAGGATTGAATTTAAAACCCCTCATTTTGCTTTCATCTCTTTCCTCCCTAATTTAAAATTTAATCAAATGAAAATATCAATTTAAAATCTAATTACAAAAACAAAGTATTCGAATTTGAAATTTAATTCAAATTTGTTTCCCAAAATCTCTTTTTTAATTAGATTTTAAATGGATAGATTTGATTAAAATTTAAATTAGAAATCAAAGATGGGAAAGCAAAATGGGGGGATTTGAAATTCAATTATAATTAAAACTACATTGAGAGATTGAAGGAGATTGATGAGAGATTTTGGGAAACAATTTGAATTAATATTGAGATTCTGTTTTTCTCAAAATGAATTTGATTTGATAAACATTAATTCAAAATTAATTTTTAGATACTATAAAAAAAACAATCTCATTAATTCTATCTCGCTCACCCTCACCCCTCGCTCTCTCACCCTCGCTCTCCCTCGCTCTCTCACTCTATCTCCTCCCTCATTCATCTTCCACTGAGCTTCACCATGGAGGCTGCCAGTTTTAAAAAAAGAAGCTGAGAGATTTAGGGTTTTTTTTAAAGTAAATTGCTTTTTGTGGTCAATAAAGAAGAAAGGGAATAATAGTAATTAGAAAAAATACAGAAAGATGGAAGAAGGAAAAGAGAAACTCCAAGAAAATTTTAGAGAGAATGAGAAAAAAATCTTTGCTGAGAGAGAAAAAGAGAATAATGAAAAACGATAAGAAAAAAAAATCTGGAAAAAGAGGGAGATGGAGATAGAGAGAGGAAATAAGGAGGAAGTCTAAAATATCAGTGGAGGAATAGTCAGGGATAGTGAGGGTCATTTGGTGTGAAGGTGATGTCAGTAAATGTCTATAAAACTTGTTTTTTGAAAATGATGATTAAAAAACTTAAAAAGACCTATAGAATGTTTATTTTGTCCATTTTCCCAAATTTCTATTTGATCTTTCAAAACATTGCTGACGTGGCACATGTGAGTCGTACATTTATTATTTTTATATTATTTTTAAATTATATGATTTTTTTTTTTCAATTGTTATCTCTCTCTCTATCTTCCTCTTCTTCCTCTCTCTCTCTTCCCTCCCCCTTCCTCTGGATCGTGACCCAAGAGAGATGGGAGAGATTGAAACAACTTCAGCTCATTAACCTCTTCCCTCCCCTTCAACTTTTTTTGTAATTTTTTCCCTTAATTTATGTAAAGCTTTATGGACCCAACTAATTGGGATTAGCCTCTGTAACTTCAAAGGAAAAATAAATAAATAAAATTGTCAGCCTTTTTTTTCTTCCTGAAATTGGTGTGATTTTTTTATCTGGAAAATTGTAGAAGATGATAAAGTAAAGAAGAAAATGATGATGATGGGAGAAAGTTGTTGGGTTTTTTTCTTCTGGTTTGATTTTTGCCGTGAACATCTTGAGGAAGGAGGATTTTCCGGCGCCGCTGGGCCGACGATGGCGAGGATTTCACCGAATTTGGTGGAGCACGTTGCAGACGGGGTGGCCTTGTAATGGGAATGCGAAGCTCTGGTGAAGAAGTTCTTCAATGGCCGCGGTCTGGGATTTTGAAGATGAATCGTGTAGCTGATTCCAATGGCTTCGATTTCGCTTCACTTCCATTTTTTTTTTCTTTTGAAACTCATCGATTGTAGAGAAGAGGAGCGCCATTTGAGTTCGGTGTTGTTGCTAATTGGTAGTACTATTCTGTTGGATTCATCCGGAGAAGGAGAGGGGAGAGAGAGGAAAAGATGAGGGAAAGAAGAGAAAGAGAGAGAAAGAGAAAAAAATGAAAAAACAAATTCCTATAATTTAAAAATAATATGAAAATAATAAATGTACAATTCGCCCGTTCCAGGTCAACATTCCGTTACTGTTACTAACGAAAATTTAACTCTAACTATTTTTCAAAAGTTGGGACCAGACTGTCATTTTTTGAAACTTAGTAACCAAATAGAAACTATATATCACTACGGCTGTTTCGACCATCTTTTATCGAAGGTTATTGACAACCTTTGAAAAATAGTATATTTATCAACAAATATGTGCAGTCTTTGAAAATTTTATGATATTTTATCGAAGGTTTATATAAAACCTTTGAAAATTATGCATTTTTTTTAAAGATTATTAAAAACTTTCAAAAAAGATTAACCTTTATCGAAGGTTTTTTTTAAAGACATTTGAAAACTATTAACTATTTTATAAAGGTAATTAAAAACCTTTGAAAAAAAATATATTTATCAACAACTATTTTAAAACCTTTAAAAAATATATGATATTTTATCGAAGATTCTCTAAAAACCTTCGAAAATTATACATTTTTATAAAAGGTTATAAAAGACCTTCGAAAAAAGATGATATTTTATCGAAAATTATACATTTTTTATCGAAGGTTACTAAGATCCTTCGAAAAAGATAGTCTTTTATTGAAGGTATTTTGAAGACCTTCAAAAATTATTGAGGATTTTATCGAATATTATTGAAAACCTTTGAAAAATAATACAATCATCAATAGATACTTTAAACCTTTGAAAAATATATGATATTTTATCGAAGGTTTTTAAAAATCCTTAAAAATTATGTATTTTTCCTCAACTGTTATAAAAAACCTTCGAAAAAGATATAAATTTATTAACAAATTTCATAAAAAAACAACACATTTGTCAACAAATATTTGAAGCATTAAAAAATATATATAATTTTTTATTGAAGATTTTGAAAAAACGTTTGAAAAATTTATGAAAAGAAAAATTAAGTTTACCTGACATTGAAATCATCATTTGGGTCAACATTAAAAGTGGCCCAAACTTTAATTTTAACCTAATTTATCTCTCACGCTAAACATTTTGCCTCACCCACCTCCATTGTCGATCGTGCGAAATAGGTAGTGGGACGAGTGAGTTACGACGGTGACGCAACAAAGGAGGACTTTGACCGTGAGCTCCACGGCTTCAATCGACGGCAACGTCCATCTCTTCAAGTAGCCGTGGTGACCTACAATTTAGACACAATCTCAATGGCAACCCGATTCTCTGGATTCCATTCTTTGATTTCACCGACTACTTAAACGCGCAGGTATATTACTATTTACCATCACTTTCTTCTGGGACTAATTGTATATCTCTATTCGAAATCGACAACGTCCAGTTCCAACTACTCCTAATATTCTATCTCCTTCGTTTTAAATCCTGGTTTGCTTAGAAGAACATTGTTAATTTCCTTGCTAATGATACGGGTTTCACTTAATTTGATATATTCGAATATTTCACGCAATTGAGAGTCATGATCACAAACGTAGAGTGTCGGTTGCATAAATATATAAAACAAGAAATATATGGGCTTTTATTCTCTCTTTATTTTCCTTCCTTTTAACTATTTGTGGTTTACTTCTTTGTTTTATGGAATTGATTTCATTCCATTAGTATGTCAGACAACCCAGAAGTAAAAATACTTTTATAACTTTTGGGGCGAAACACTTTGTTGGAACTCATATAAACTTTTATATTAATCTGTTTAGGAGTGATGACTAATATCATGTTTGATTAGAGGCATGTAAATATTCCAAATCCGAATTTTTCATTTTGCTATCAACTTTCTCTTAACTTTTAATCTTATTATACCGATTTCTTATTGGATATCAATTGCCAACTTCATCGCATTCTAGGTAAAAGATCATTATGTTAATTGGTCTGTCAAATGAAAGGCAAGTTTTTGGGTTAATCTCTAGAAGATTCTAATTCTTCTTTCGGATTGGTAGATTTTGTGGTGATACCTAATTGGCAGTGTAGTTTTTATATCTACACAATGGGACTATTTTAGGTATTTCATCTAAAGACAGTATTTTGATAAAAAAAAATGTTGTAGAGCGGGGGGGAGAGTTACTTCTACCTACCACATTTTAACATCAGATATGTGGCGTCAAACCATTCCGGTATCAACCAAACTAGAACCCATTGTTTGAGTGATCCTTGATTTGTGGTTCCGACAAATTTTGGTAAAGGTCAGTTGGTAATCGGCTCGCCTAAATACCTTTAATTTGATTTAAATTCCTTTGATTGCTTATGAACTCTTGAAAACTATCTTTGTTGTTTCAGGATATGGACAAATAGATCTTAGGAGTATGAGCACCCTTGGTAAGCTCTTACTTGGGGGGAGATTATTCTTCTTTTATATAACTTTGTTATCTATTGATGATTATAATATGAGTTATGGTTGGAGTGGTTCTTGGTTCTAATGCCAGTTTGTGTGTTTTGGTGTGGGATAATATGATGTTTGTTTGAATGTAAAAAGACATTCTTATGTTGTTGAGGACTTGTATGATTATTGATTGATTGTTATAATATGAGGCTTTTCTTTATTCAATAGAAGTACTATTTAACGTCATAATATTGAATTTGAAATTTATAGGTTAAGGTCCAGATTAGCTAGTGATCGAAAGATAAATTCTAATTTTTTTCCCCATTTCAGTAACTTTGAATCTACTCAATATCATCATTGTCTATTATTTGGATTTGGAATGAATTTTATGATGCAAAATTGAACAATTAACTATATCAAAGTTCCTGATATTTGTGGAATTGAAGTTCGGTTTTCATTTTGACATGCAATGGCTTACTTGCCGAGGAATTTTTTCCACACTTGAAACTTGAGCTTGTTGAGCTTTACATTTTCTATGTCGAAAACTGAAGTCTATTCTAACATGTTTTTCTAATAATGCCAGTACTTTCTCTCTCTCACTTGCCATTCGTGTGCCTCATGAAAATTTGCTATAGCATTGAGTTTGATTTCATGCTTGAGATTGTGATGAATCTGTTTTTCTACTGCAAGGTCCTTATTCAACTTGCTGGCCAACAAGATGCACACGTGGTGATAAGAAGTAATTTTAAGCACACCTCGACTTACACCTCCTGGTTCAAGCAATAAATGGCAGTTGCAAGAAATGGCAGTTACACCTCCTATCTTTGTCAAGGTTTGTGGTTGCGGACGATGTTATTGGATGATCTTCTTCGTGTTTCGATTTTCGTGATTAGTGTGAATGTGAATTCGACCTATTTATTTCTTTATTTATTTTTTTTCAGTGTGGTTGATTGCTTTTGTTGCTGCATTAGAAGTAAAATATTAAACAGCACATTCTTACCACAAACTTGTTGTATAACATGGATAAAAGTTGGATGGAAATTGGAAATCAAGCATTGCAAGAATATAGAAATAGAGTAAGAAACTTTCTAGATTTTGCATTTATGCATATGACATCCAATCAGATTTCTTGTCCATGTAAGAGAGATGCAATAATGCAATACTTAAAACTCGAGATGATGTTGAAGCAGATTTATTAATGTTTGGGATAGTTCCAAGTTACACTCGATGGACAATGCATGATGAAGAAATTTTATCATATGAATTAGGAGAAAATGATAATGACTCTGGTGAAGAATATATTTTTGAAATATTAGAGGATCACTTTGGTGTTTTAGTAACACCAACAATTGGACCAAGAAAGGAGAATCAGGTGAACATGGTTATAATGAAGAACCAAATGAGGAAGCTTCTAAGTTTTAGAGATTGTTAAATGATGCAGAAACGGAACTTTATCCTGGGTGTAAGAGATATTCTAAGTTGTCTTTCATTATGAAATGTTTTAACCTAAAGTGTCTTGGAAATTGGAGTAATAAATCATTTACTTTATTACACAACTTATTAAAAGATGTATTTCCAGAAGGCGCGCTAATCTACCTAATAATTACTATGAGACAAGAAAGATCATTCAGGACCTAGGACTTAAGTACTCTAAGATAGATGCATGTTTGAATAATTGCATGTTATATTGGAAGGAAAATGCTAAAGCAGATAAATGTTCAGTTTGTGGAGAATCTAGATGGAAGCTAGAAAAAACCTTTAAAAAGAAGAAGGTTCAAAAGTTCTTATTAAAAAACAAGAAGAAGGTTCCACAGAAGGTTTTGAGATATTTTCCTCTAACTCCAAAATTAAAAAGATTATATATGTCAAGAAACGCAGCATCAAGTATGACATGACATTTTAGTGGACGGGTAGATGATGGAGTTCTTAGGCATCCTGCTGATTCTATACCCTGAAAAACACTTGATGAATCATATATTTTATTTACTTCAGAGCCTCAGAATGTTCGACTTGGTTTGGCAAGTGATGGATTTAATCCATTTGGAAATATGAGTCTCTCTTATAGCGTATGGTCTGTCATTCTTGTTCCGTATAATTTGCCACCATGGATATGTACGAAATAGCCTTATTTCATACTATCATTATTCATTCCTGGACCTAAAGTGATGGTAATGATATTGACATCTTTTTACAACCATTAGTCAATGAGTTAAAGGAGTTATGAGAGGTTGGGGTTGAAACTTATAATTGTATATTTGGCTCATATTCTGTTGCTTGCCTTCTAAACCTGATTTTTGGATTTGAGCAAATGTGGTGCATTGTGGGATTGTGTTAAATGTGGTGTATTGTGCATTAGAGTTACAGTTATTTGTTTGTGTGGTACAACTTATAAGTGAGGTGGGAAGTGATAATGGAATAATTGGAAGTGGAAGTAGAGTAGGGGATAGTAATAAGAACCATATGTGTGTTCCTGTCAAGTAAAGTAAAAGAGATAGTAATAAGAACCATATGTGTGTTATTGTTATGCTATTTGTTGGAATATGAGTTTGTCAAATAGGGATCATAGAATTTTCATAATCTGGTGCAATTTAAGATGATATGTGGGAGAATAATTTGAGGAGGCCATGAAAAATGAGAAGCCAAATTAATTAATGTAGCCTCTGATATATTAAAGAATTATGTTTCTTTGTTTTAGGGTTTTAGAAAATGGAAGAAGAAAAAGGAAATTAGGGGAGAATAATGTTGATATGGTGTGTATGAACTAAGTTCTGCCAACTTTGGCTCTAACTGTGATGAGATTGGGGAAGATGAAAACTCAGATTGCATGTTCAAAAATATGTATGTGTATCACCGATATTTTATTTTATTTTTAAATAATGGTAGTCTTAGTTTAGTCATCTCACTAGAAAATATCTTATTTTTGTCTTTAAACATTTTATTTATGTCTTTAGTCGGAACTCAAATCATATGTCCCTCAAGTGATTGATGGTACACTTGACATGAACAACGACGAGATTTTTGTGCAAGTCTTTGGACAAGAGAAACATGGGTGTGTTCGAGGTTATGGAGCCGGTGTTAGTCCTTCTGAGTTGTTTGGATCATATTCCAAAGTTCATGATCTTGAGCGACGCCTTAATGAGTCAGAACAACGTCTTCAAGAATCTGAACCACAAAGAAAAGTTGAGGTAGGAGGACTCAAAGATCAAATTATTGAATTAGCAAATTGTTTTAAGCGTCGATTTCAAGTAATGATGGCTGAGATGATCCGAAAAAAATCCTAAAGTAGGGGTTAGAAATTTTTTTTGTTTTAGGTATTTGAAGTATTTGTTTGGAATTAATTTCAAAAATACCGTGACTACTTGTTGATTGTTTTTGCAGTAAGTATTGATTATAGTAAATAATATTTTGCTTGTGTTGAATATAGTTTTGAAATTATAAATTTTAACTAGGAAAAGTAATTTAATTTTTCCCAATAAATAATATTAAATTGATATTAATTTTAAATGCTATTATTCTATTTGATTTTTTTCGAACGATTTACAAATGTCAATAAACAACTTTTTTTTGAAGGTTTAAAAATGGTTGAAGATAAGATTATGATCCTTGGAAAATAATGAAAACCTTCGAAAAAAAGTAATTGAAACTAACTAACTATTGACAATTAATTTAAGAATTATCGAAGGCTGATAACTTTTGAAAAATGTGAATTTTTGAAGGCTAATTGAACTTTTGAAAAATATGAATTTTTGAAGGTTAATAAAAGTTTCGAAAAAGCTTTTTTCGAAGTGACCTATGTCGACACTTTTTGAAGGTTGATTAAACCTTCGAAAAAAGATTTATCTTATTGAAGGTTTATGTTATACTTTTTCAAAGGTTGTAACTTTTGAAAATACTTAATTTTCTTGTAGTGTATCTTCAAACTTAGGGACTAAAATATATTTTACCTAATCTAAATTATTATATTCCTTTATACACAACGACCTATAGTGTTACACGTAATCAAACATAAACGAAAAAAAACTCTTTTTTTAGTAAAACAACTGTGGAATCAAAAGATTGATAGGAAAAAAAAAACCCTAAATCCCCTTAATACAAATTACAATATGAACATCTAATTTACTTGGGTAGAATCAAACACAAAACCCATCTGTCTTAATACAGAATCCAACATAAAAGAGAAAAAATAAAAACAAAACAAAACAACCCTTTTTTTCTCCGAGTTCAACAACTGCTGTTTGCTGGGGGTGATGAACGGTAGAGTCCTTCTCTACTGAACTATACTCAATTGGATCAACGAAAAAGAGAGAGAGAAAAAGAAAAAGAAAAAAGAAACCGAAAAATCGTTCAAATACAAGTTACAATATGAGCATCTGCTTTACCTTGGCAGCATTGTTGCAAGATCAAGCTGCCCAAATCATCACTCAAGCTCAGTTCTGCCATAGCCATGAGCTGCTTCAGCTGGTTTCGAGTCATAATTACTTTGATTCTCAAAGGCTTTGAATTACTTATCACTTCTTCACTGCCCTCAATTGGGTGAACCAGCAGCCTTCTCTTTCCCACCCAATTTCCCATCTCTCTCTTTTTTCTTCTTAGAGTTTGGAAATTATATTGAGATCTGTGTTTGAGGTATTAACCAAAAGAAAAACGAACAAGCTAAGGAAAAAGTTGCAGAGTTTTGCATTAATGACCGAGGACACGTCAAGCTATATCTACATTATTATTTTGGAGGCATTAAATTTGGGGGTTGAAACTTATCTGTCCAAATTCTGTGTAGCGTTGGCCAATTGAGTACCATCTGCACAAAGTATAAATTTGAGTACTTGTTTGTATTACTTATGTTTTTTGGTTGAGTGATGATTTATTTATCTTTAATACGGCATGAGAATTTAAAATGCTCTTTGTTACTTCGCTTCATTTTGATACCTATAATTTTAACTTATTTGTTAATTTTGGTTGCCGTACTTTCAAAATGTTATTTTTCTGTATTTTTAAAAAGTGACAATTGTAGTCCCTTCATTTTTGTTTTTATCTTACTTCTTTCGATCAAAATTTTAGTATGAAATTTTCCTTACTAAATTTCTTGAAATATAGCATATATTTGTATTAAAAGTGCCTATAAATAATTTTTTGTTAAAATTTTGCAAAAATAGGTCAAATTGGTTACTTTTTAAAAGTATCCCGACAAACATTTTAAAATACAAAGATTAAAATGAAGAAAAGTTTAAAGTACATATCCTTAAATATTTTAAATTATAGGGACAAAAATGAAACAAAATTGAAAGCACAGGACGAAGCAGTGAAATAAAGTGTATATATATGGATATATATTTGCATTTAATAATGAACATTTTAGTTGCTTGTCACTTTGCCTGTGTGTCCATTAATGTCCACAATAATTTCTTTACATTTGTTTTTTTATTTTTTATTTTTTTGTTTTTGAAAAGAAAGGAACAAATTAAGATAAGTATGTGGTTCGATTTCTTGAGCTACCCAGAAAAGCTCAGTGAGATCCGAATCTCTGTTTGCCACCAAAATTTCAGGTTCCATCGAGTATAATATAACCCTTTCAAAAGAATAAAAATAGTTTGTGAAATATCTCACACATTCTGTCCTTTTTTTTTCTTTTCTTTTTTTTTCCCTGAATGTATGTTTTAGAAAATATGTTTACTAAATTTAGTCCTGCTTATTTAAAATGTTTCAATTTGTAGTTCTTATATTTTTAAAATTTTTCAATTTAATCCTTTATTGATGGCCAACATTTAAATTTGGTTAATAATAAATTTATTTAAGTGAATTGACATAAATTTAGAGGAAAAAAATGTGGTTAAACTTGTAATTTTCTACCAGATTCAAAGAAATTTGAAAAACTTATAAACTTTTTTTTTATCTTAAACGACTTTGGACGTGTTTTTTTTATTTACATGATACTAAAATTGTTTTTGTTTGTTTGTTTTTTTTTGTTTTTGTGTTTTTGTCTAACTATATTGAAGAGTTCTCGATCGCGTAAAAGAGAAAAATGAGTAGGCTTTTGGGTGGGTACAAGATAAATTTTGATGATGTGTGAGGTTTAATCAAACTACAGAGACCACATTGAATCTTTTGAAATCACTAGAAAAATATTAGGTGCATTGCAAAGTATTATTATTTTTAACACATGCTTCAAAATACTATATTGGTCCTTGTTTTTTGAGCTTTAGTCTATTTTGGTCCCTATACTTTTACAATATTTATTTTGGTCCCTGCATTTTCAACTTTTATTCATTTTAATCTCCGAACTTTCAAAAGATTAATCTTGGTCCTTGTACTTTTAAGAATTTATCACTTTGGCCCCTTAATTTTATTTATAATTTCATTTGTTCTAACACAATTTCAATACCGACATTACAATCAATATATTTATTGAAATGTACCATGATTTTATAATAAACGATTTCCGTTATATGGATAATTTGTTTTGAAATTTATCAAATATGGACCAAAATGGTCGTAACAGGGATCAAAACAATCATTTTGAATGTACTCTGTTTCATTGTAAAGTTGATTAAGCTCGGATCTGCAAGGCTAGAACTATATACACCGAAGTATGGAGTGTTGGGTTTTATGCCCTAAACTCGTGGTTTGTAAATGTAAAACAAATATTTATTCAATAAAATTGTTATTGATGTTTCTTTTAGAATCCAAATCCAATAAACTAACCTCCGAGGTTATGTCATGTAACCGGAACAGTATATAATTGATATACGGTATATATTTAATATACAGTGTATATATTTCATATACAGTATATAACTAATATATAGTATATTCGATATACGAGTGGATAATGTTCTAGTAATTGTAACGCCTCGAGCCCCTCAGGTTAGTTAGTCTCGAATCAGGAGATTTTTCATTTAATTTTAAATTGATTGTTAATTAAATTTATCTATATTTATCGGGCTCTAAACTCCAGTTAAATTAATATTTACCGGACTCCGTGTGGTGGGTCTTGCTTAAGAGGGGATGAATTTCTTATCTTTGGGCTTGGACTTGTTAGACTTCATTGGGTTAATTTGGTTTTAAAACAAAGGGAAAGAAAAAGAAAAGAAAACAAAAGGAAACCCTAGCCCAAGTTCTCTTCTTTCTTCTTCTTCTTCTTTCTTCTTACCCTAGCCACCCCTTCCTTCTTGTTGAAAAACCTTCGGCAGCCACAAGGGCGTTTTCCGGCGAGGTGCAGCGGTGTTACGGCGGCGCTTCTTTGGATCAAACAGCAGCGGCGACGGCGCCCCTTCGGATCGAGTAGCGGCGCTGCGGCGCTTCTTCGAACAGCAGCAGCGACGTCTCGATCCAGCGGCGGCGCGGCCTCCTCCTCGCGGCGGCACACGGCGACGGGCCAGATCCGCGGCAGCGCACGGCGAACGGGTGGTACAACGGCGAAACGGCGGCGACCTGCTGCTACGATCCGACGAACAACAACTCCAGCGGCGGGATTTGAACGTTACAGCAGTGTTTAGGACGTTTGGCGGTGACCCACATCCGTTCGAAGCTCGATTTATGCTACCCACACCTTGGCGAGCTAGATCTAGGTGACCCACATCTATACGAAGTTGGTTTAGCGGTAATGAGTCATTCGAACTTTTTTTTGGATTGATTTCGAAGGTTAAATAGTGTACGTAACGTGCTGTATTTTTCTGTTTTAGTGCTTAGGTGTGAGGTCGACGCAAAACTCAAGGGCGCGGTTGTGTGTAAGTAGACAAGGGGCCTGTGCGTGCGTTAATGTATGCTAAATGGTCTCTAACGTGCTGATTTTGTGGCGTTTAATGCTAACTTTGTTACGTCATTGTGCTAAATAATTCTCGTTGTGTTAGTCAATATACTTGGAGTAGTGTTGGATATTTGTCGATGAAAATGGTGAGTTTTCTGCTTTGCTAAACTGTTGAGTATCGCTGTAGTAATGTTTGTTGCCTGGATATGCATGAATTGTTCGGCGTGTTTTGTGAGCTATTATCCGTAGTAATGCTTGTTAAATAATGATGTTGGATATTGAGCATGATTGGGTTATTATCTCATTATTAGAAAGTTGTCTATGTTGTGGAAGCATGCTAAATTGTACTTGTGGGTTGAAAGATGCAGGGTTAGTGGTATAAGAAAGTATATAGTAAGACTCTGGTGAGAGTTGGATTCTTGGAGGGAATGAATGAGTGGGTGTCAGGGCCTCGGGTATAAATGGTCGGGGGCTGATACGTCACTAATGGAGTATCGAGGCCTCGGGTATAAATGGTTGAGGGTCGATACGAGGAGTCCTTTGGAAGGAAGACTATTGGGGCCTTGGGTATAAATGGTCAAGGGCCAATAGATGGTGAAGTCATCGGGGCCTCGGGTATAAATGGTCGAGGGCCGATGCAGTAGTGTCGGGGCTCTGGGTATAAATGGTCAGGGGCCGACTCTACTCGAAGGAGATAACTGTGGAAGGTTAGGATAACTGTGATAAGCATAAAGGTACTTGTGATGTTAGGGAGACTAGAGGTTGGTTGTTAACGTGCTTCCTGGTTGTGGTTGTCACTAAATTTTATGGAATGTGTTTATGTTTGAATGCATAATGTATTGTAAAGCATGACTACGAATGTTTCTTGATATAGTTGAGCATGATGTGTGTGTGTGTTGGTGAGGGCTACTTACGGAGTATATTTTATATACTCACCCCCCCCCCTCTACAATGATTGTTTCAGGTGAAGGACTCGTGGGCGACCATGGTGATGGGACGGAGGAGACATGATGAGCGAGGACCATAGGCTGCTTAGTCACTCTTGCTTAGCTTAAGTGATTAGTTAAGACCTTATGTTATGGTCAATAAACTATTTGTTCGTATTGGATAATTGGGAGATTCCCCCTTGTTGTTAGTTTCATTTCGAGATAGGTGCCTATTTTAGTTTTATTCCATTCATTGAGTTTTGCCTAGTTTGAATAATAAACTTGCCTCGTGAGGTGGTCCACGAATGTTGTTGAATGATAATCTATGAGATTGATTTATCGTTAAATTGATGAGAATTGGAACTTGATTTTAGATAATTGTTTGTATAGGGAGTTGGCATGACGTATTTGGGGGTTAAGTTTAATTAGTTGGGTAGTTAACGTGACCTATAATTGTGTGGGAAATTTTGGGTCTTTACAGTAATAATCTAAAGGGTCTACAGAATATGGGTAAGCTTTAGGTACCTACTATGGATATGACCCAATTTGTAATAGTTACAAACGACTTAATCCAAATCGTTCATGTGAAGACATGCGAGTGGGAGTATCATATGCAACGAGTTTGTATAAGACCAGACCTCAAAATAATTAATCTTTAGCTGTAACACCGTTAACTAATACATTACTATTTCATAGGAAGACCAGGTAATTCAATCTCAAACCTAAGTAAGTTATTGACTCCTACCTATAAGGAACCGTCCTTCGATTTGTATGGGTGAGAGTGGTCAGAGTCGCCGACTCAATATTACTACTATTTTGGGGATGGGACCGAGTGGAGAGCTGGAAACATAGCTACACAAGATGAAATTCACTCATTTCTCGATGTTAGAGTAAGTAGATGAGTGTTCTCTTAAGTGCTGACTCTAGGACTTGAATAAGGGGCTTCTGTTGGATTCGTAGGACAACCCTAAATAGGGTTTAATTAAACTTCATAAACTTTTTAACATGGTGGACCCAAATTAAATAATTTTGTAAACTTTTTACAAATAAATAATTTTAACAAAAAATTAATTAATAATTATAAATATATCTCAAGCACCCTAATTATTTCTAATGTAGAGATTCACTATAAACGTGAAGAATCAATTATAGCAATTAATTTTATGCAAATTATGGTAAAAAAATTAATTGCAAAAATTAAGTAGGAAATGGTTAGAGAAAATGACACAAGAAAGATAGTGGTTCGGCAAAACCGCCTACTCCACTCCCCAATCCCCTTTTGGGTTTTCGATTGAAGAACACGACTCTTTCCACAGTTTAGAGTTCAACCAGTACAATGTTCTTTTTCAGGGAGCAAGAACAAACTTGGTCCTTTCCACGGTTCAGGATCAAACCGTTACAATTCTCTTTTCCAGACTCAAGAGCAACCGTTACAATATTTGAAATTTGAATACAATCTTACAAACTCTCTCAAAGAGTAGATGTACAAATTTACACTCACAAATTTGTAAGAAAAATTCTTACAAATAAAAGCCCTCTAATGGCTAGGAAAAATAAAATTTGCAAGCTCAATAATCTCTCAAAATAAAATTTCTCACAAGAAATTATAATAACATTGAAACTTTGGAAGATGAAGAACAATGGAAAAATTTGGAGAGAATGAGTATCAAAATTTGGGAGAAGAAGGATGATTAAATAGAGTGAAAAGAAGTTTGAAATTGATTTGAAACCACAATTAATTTGGACCGTTCGATCGAAGATAGGTAAGAAATTAATGGATGAAATTTGATTGAATAATAAATATATATATATACAAACAAAACCTCAACGGTAACTTTCCAACCTTTCATTTCTCTCTTTTTCTCTTTTCTTTCTTTCTTCAAGTTATCTAACGTAACACTTTTTTCCCTTTAATTTTCTCTTTCTTTTCATTTCTTTTTACTTTCTTTGTCTCTCATTTTTCTTATAAAATAAAAATTCCAGCTCGCCACATATCCCTTTGTGATTGGTCCACGTCCGCCATATCATTCTCTCGTATCCTCTCGGTATTTTTTCTTCAAACTTGTTATGTCTATAAATTCTTTGTTTGAGTTTCGATTTGGACGATTCAAGATTCGTTGGAATCATTGTACGAAACTCTATGCTATGGACACTTCAAAATACTAAAATTATCAATAAACAAAATTAAGTTTGTTATCATCAAAAAATTAATTAATTAATATTAATTAATTTGAGATTAAGAGCTAAAAAGCCAACATCCCCACTCTCTCACTAGCTCGAGAGGGACTTCTGTTTAATGGTCGGACCATAGGTCAGTGGAACTTAAGGTGAAAGATGTAACTCAGGGGTAAAATAGTAATTTGGCCTAGCTGTAGTCACGAACACTCGTGTAGGATTACTTACTTTAATGGTCAATATCCATGGACGCAAAATATTATACAGTGTAAAGAGTGCAACTGTGAGTTTTTAGTAGAGTAACCCATAGTCAAAGAATGTTGGTTACTTTGGTTAATGAGTTTAATCATTTAATCTCGTATCGTTGGTGTCGCAACGTCATCGCAATGCGGAGCGACCGAAGTCATCCTCTGAAGGGTCTCTTTCGAGATGAGGGTTTGGTCTATGAAAAACAGAACTTTTGGTTCGGGAGTCGATTGAGTGTAAGGAAGGTGTTAGCACCCTACGACACCCGTTCGAAAACGGTACCATATTTTGTCAAAAATTATCCTATTATATTATTGGATAAAAAAAAGAAATGTTTTTATTTTATTTTAAATGTCTCCTATTATATTAATTAACATTTTGTAATAAGATATGAATTTAATAAGTATCAGTGGCACGAAGGTCATTAGGAAAATTAAGTAAGGTTCCAATTACCGTTATTGGAGTTTTTTGAAAAGGGATCATTGAGACTTGAACTTGCAATATGAATGTTAACACTTAAACGTCACACCAATGTGCCGCCATTTTAATATATAAGCTATGTTCCTTTTTAAAATACCAAATTTTTATTTTTGAATTTTGTTAAAAAAAAAAACTCTAAACGAAATCTTTTATTAAAAATAATTATTTAGTAAAAACAATGATAAAAAATATATACATTTTGAGGCTTACAAGGACTTGAACTTGGATAATTTATTAATAACACTGTAGCACATTACCACTGTGCCAAGACCTTAAGATTGTGAATTTAATTTCTTTTTTAAATACAAAGGCTTTGATACTCAAACTTTATTTTAGATGCTTTTGTTTAAATGAGATCTTTATTAAAAAAAAAAAACAAACGTTTCTTTAATTTAAAATTCATTTTAAATTTTTTACTTTCTAGAACAAAACTTATTTATAAAAATCTCTTATCCTTTATTATATTTATCTAACAAATCTTTTATGTTAAAACAATTACTTTTTAGTCAACTATTTGTTTATTAAAAAAAAAAGTTTGAAACATAAAACATTTTTTTCCTTTTCAAAACTAAGAAAAACATTTTTATTTCTAAAACAAATTTCAGTTACAAAATCTTTATTTTGTTTTATAAAAAAAACTTATTTAAAACTTAAAAACGTATTTTCCCTTATAAAGAAAGAATACTCTCATTCCATATAAATTTCTTGCATTAAATAAAAAAAGAAGAAAAAACTCTAAAACATTTAATACTTCCTCTTTAAAGTTTTTTTTCCTTGTAAACTTTTTCTTTGTTTTTTTAACAAACCAAAATCCACCTTTATTACCTTTGTTCTTTGTGTAATGCTGGAGGTCGTGAGTGTGTTAGGCCGGAGGTGCGAAGGTCGGTCAACGGACGTCGCCGTCGTCAGATCTGCTACTGTCCATCAGCACTCGTTGCACTCTGTTTATGCAAGGATATGCACAACAGTATATTTCAGATTGCAGCTCGAACTCGGCCTCCAGACCGATCTGAATACTTGGGCGGACCTGCACAAAAAGGTGAGCACTCCGACGATCAAGTCAGTATAGGTCGGATTCCCAGTTTAGTTCGAGGTCAGAAATCATCGTACCTGATCGTGGAGTGAGGTCCTCTACTTATGGGTGGTAGCCTCGCTAATCTCGCGACGGTTACACCCGGTAATCTCGGGACCGACGGTTACACCCGATAATCACGCCGCTGACAGTAGCTCACATCGGCCCCTACCGAGCTTCCCGGTAGGTCGGACCTCGGCCAAGTTCACCTCGGCCCTCATACTTAGCATCTGTCAACGCTAGTGGTGGTGATCTCGGCAGTCCGAGCTGGGCAGACTCATGAGTCATCTTGGAGCACCAATAGGGGCCTTCCACGTGTCCAGGGTATTCTCTTCCCCAAACATTGGCCCCCTCTCTGTCTGGTCCGATCTCGACCTGGCAGAGAAGTTCATTCGACTTGCTTTGGACGCGTGGCGACTTCCTATTCGTGGGAAAATATAGTCGTTGCGGTAGATTTATCGTCGGAATATTCAAATATTCCGACGTTTCGGATCTTAGGGAGGATCCTAGCCGCTCGTTGATGACACGTGTGCGGTGGGGAAATTTTTCCGACAAGCTATAGATACCCCCAATCCCTCAGGTCATACCTTACGTTCCCTGAATTCTTGGAGTTCGATCTGAAGGTAGCTCGAACCCTTGGTAGGTCGGTCTCTTCCCTCACTTTCTCTTTCGAACGTAGTTGCCATGTCGTCCTCTTTTAGCAGCAACTTAGGATCTGATGAGGATTTGGCTCGTAGGTTAGAGTCCGAGCTCGAGGAGATAGAAAACTTTAGGTTCTCCGATGACGGGGAGGATAGTGATGCCTCCACCTCGGGTCAGGGTTTGGAATACCCTTCTAGGCTACCTGAGCACTACCTCGGATCCCTTCGTAGGGGGTTCGCTATCCCTGAGAACATCCTCCTTAGGATTCCGGAGGAGGGGGAGAGAGCTGACAATCCTCCAGAGGGATGGGTCACTCTCTACTTCAAAATGTTTGAGTACGGCCTCAGACTTCCCCTTCACCCTTTTGTCCAAGAGTTTCTTTTCCGAACAGGGCTGGCTCCGGCTCAAGTGGCCCCCAATGGGTGGGGTGTCATTTTCGCTTTGGCCATCCTTTTTTGGCTACGAGCTCGGGATAGTGAAGAGGCCGAGCTGTTGGACGTAGACCAGCTCCTCGCGTGCTTCGAAGCGAAAATGATAGCTAAGAAGCCTGGTCGGTTCTATATGTGCGCAAGGAAAGGCGCAGGCGGTATAGTTAAGGGGCCGACCTCCATCAAGGGATGGGTGAGGAAGTGGTTCTACGCTTCTGGGCAATGGCTTGCAAAGGACGAGTCAGGTCGTTCCTTCTTTGACGTTCCCACTAGGTTTGGGAACCTAGGTACGGAGTAGTTCTTACCTTTTGTGATAACTTTCTTTCTTGTTATTCAGGTCTGACTCAAATTTTGTCTTTGTGCAGTTTCAATCCGACCAGTCCCCGAGCTTACGCAAGCCTCCTTCGACACGCTGAAATACTACAAGGAGCGTTTTCCGAGGGGTAGGAAGGTCGGAACCTTGGTGACCGACAAGCTGCTGCTTGAGTCCGGGCTGCTAGACTACAACCCCGCAGTTCGTCCCATTGAATCCTCAAGGCCGAACTCCGAACTTGGTATGCCGAGCTTGCTTCCCTCCTTTTCCTCTAACCTTGTGCTGACCCCTGTTTTTATTTTGCAGCCATGGTTTGCGGATTTGCAAGCAACGTGAAGTGTAAGTCCAAGGGCCGAGCCCATGCTCTTGAGGCCGCCCAAAGTTCGAAACCTGCCACTCCCGCTGTGGTTGGGCCAGCCTCGGAAGATCCAACCCCAGTGATCGAGCTGGAGTCTTTTAGGGGTCCCTCGAGGGAGAAGCGCCCCAGAGATCAGACCGAGGTGGTGGATGCCTTGCCTTCGGGCGAGGAGGTGAGGGAGGAAGTCCCTCTGAAGCGAAGGAGGAAGAAGAAGAAGACAACCTCCCCCTTGGAGGTCGGAGCTCGTGGGGTCTTGCCTGCGAGCTACGCAGATCGGGTGGACGATCCTGAGGCTAGGATGGGCGGGACGTCCGATGTGACGGCACGGTTCAGAGTTGAGCCGTCAAGTTCTGGGGTGAGGGACCAGGTGTCCCGCATCTTGGCCGCAAGTTTGGACCGCGGCCTAAGGAGGGCGTCCAAATTTGTGAGCGACCCGGGGTCCGTTCTGCAGAGGACCATCGACTACGGTGCTGAGGTAAGACTAGTGTCTCCATTTTTGCTTAATTTATCTAACAGGTAGCTCGGTCTAATTCTCTTCTTTGTACCTTTTCTCAGGCGTTTGTTGCTTTCATTCAATCGGCTCTGGCTGTAAAGGCCGAGCTAGATGGGAGGGAAGCTCTGACAGCGAGGGAGAAAGAGGAGTTCTCTGCTGCCTTGGAGGCTGCTTCCTCTACCATGAAGGATGAGCTACTGAAGGCTCACTCTGAGGTGGAAACTTTGAAGGCCGAGGTGGTGACCAAGGCCGAGTTGCTGAAGAAGGAAGAGGACAGACGCAAGGCCCAGCTCCGAGCTGCCCATGCTATCACCAGGGGCTTGGAGAAGGAGAAGTTCCAACTCCTCAAGGAGAAGGACGACATGCTCCAGGCGCTTGAAGCGAAGGAGGAGGAGCTGAAGCGTGCGACTGCTGAGCTGGAGACGGTGAAGGAGCGTCTCAGCAATGGAGTCCTATTGGAGGAATCGTTTAGGCAACATCCTGACTTCGATGGATTTGCCAAAGACTTCTCTGACGCGGGCTTCAAGTTTCTCATGAAGGGCATTGCTTCCGACATGCCTGACCTTCAGATCAATCTCGGTGGTCTGAAGAAGAAGTTTGCTGAGCAGTGGGCGTTTGGGCCTAGTGGCACCCCTGGCCCCCAAGCGTTGGTGGATAAGTACGTCAGAGATCTGGACTCTGACTACTCTGACCTCGAAGAGGATCAGGTCGGCACCACTAAAGAGGGCGCTCCTCAAGCAGACGTTTAGGCGACCACCCTTCAAGAGGCTTTTCGCTGTCTTTCTTCTTTTCTCTTTTGTTTTTTGTTTGTAAGTGTCAGGGCAGAGCTGCAAGGTCTATAAGCCTTGGCTCTGCTCCCCATTCAATAAAGAAGCTCCCATTTGTTTCTACATTGTTGTTGGCAACATCTTTTCTTTGCTTTTTCTTTGAACTGCAGCCAATGTCACCTCGCACCTCTTACTTTTGAGGTCGCGCCTTCAATTAAAATAATTTGAAAGTTTGAATTTGAATCTTTGTCTAGCTTTCAATGCATTGCAGCAACTCTGGATTTTTTAGCATCGCACCCTTAACTTAAAAACGTTAAAACGCTAAAATCCTAAGTCCGTAGTTGTTCTTCATATCGTACATCGTACCCTCAGGTTCAGAGGCTTGATCATTTTGAACTTTTCACATCGTCCCTTTACCTTGAAGGTTTGAATTTTAAGTTCATCAGTGGTTTTGGCATCGCACCTCGTACCCTTAGGTTTTGGAGGGTTGAATTTTAATCGACTGCTGGAATGTGATCGCGTGGGAGTCCGTGGCCCCCATTTAATTTCTGGTCGAGCTCGGAATCATGAAATTAAATCATCACATTTATTCCGATCATAATTCTTGTGAAACAGTTTTTACAGATCCATTGAATACCCTTTTGGCATTTCAAGGATAATAACGCTTCAGGTGCTCCGCGTTCCACGGGTGCGCGAGGACATCTCCTTTCAGATCGGCCAATACGTACGTCCCAGGTCGGATTGTGCCCTTGACCTCAAACGGGCCCTCCCAGGTCGGATCAAGGGCACCCACATGGGTTTGGATCCTCCTTAAGACCAGATGTCTGACCTGAAAGGTCCGAGGTCGAACGCGGGCGTTGTAATGTCTGGCCATTCTGCCCTGATATTCCGCCAGGCGTAGCTGGGCCATTGCTCTTCTTTCTTCCAACAAGTCGAGGTTGAGGAGCTGCTCTTCCGCATTTGCCGTAGGCTCGTAATGCTCTACTCTGTCAGATGGCATGCCGATCTCAACCGGGACTACAGCTTCGGAGCCGAAGGCCAGGGAGGACAGGGTCTCACCCGTCGATTCCCTTTGGATGGTCCGGTACGACCATAGAACCTCTGGTAGCTCCTCGGCCCACCTGCCTTTCTTGGAGTCCAGTCTAAGTTTGATGCCTCGCTTGATGATCTTGTTGACTGCCTCCACCTGCCCATTTGCTTGCGGATGTGCGGAGGACGAGCTAAGGTGACTTATGCCAAGCTTGCTGCAAAAGTCTTTGAACTTGGCGTTGTCAAACTGCTTCCCATTGTCCGTCACAATGGCCTGCGGTATACCAAAGCGACATATGATATTTGTCCATACGAAGGACGTGACTCTGGATTCCGTTATGTGGGAGAGCGCCTCGGCCTCGGCCCACTTTGTGAAGTAATCCACAGCAACCACAGCGAACTTGGTCTGGCCTTTGCCCAAAGGGAAAGGACCAATGATATCTACCCCCCACTGCGCGAATGGCCACGGGGCCGAGATGGGGGTGAGCATCTCGGGAGGTTGGTGGATTATGGTTCCGTAGCGTTGGCAATTGTCGCAAGTTCTAACGAACTTCTGATTACGCTTGTTTACATGCGTAAAAAGAAGGTTTTAGATGCTGTTTTTACTATGTTTCGGCTTTGTTTCGGATTTTTCTCGATCATTTGAGTTCCAATTCATGCAAAATTCATATACTATGGTTTGTGGATGGCTTATGTTGTATTTATGACATTTTAGGACCATTTGGGAGTGCAAATTAATCAAAAGAAGCGAAAAGACGAAAAAAACACCTCAGGAGGCGCCAGGCGCCTGGGATGCCTGCAGAAAAACAGGTTTTCTTCCAACTTTGCCCTTAATGAAACGCGTCTTCCAATGCGTTTTGGTGGTTCCAACCAATGCATACGTGTAGAAGAAGTGTTCCACTATCAGTTTGAGCACGATTTGGTCAGTCAAAGGAGTTGGAAATGGGTGATTCACCACCGTTTTAGGACCTACCTAACCAATTCTGCACAGCTATAAATTCCAGCAACTTCTCCACCAAATTCATCAAGCCTTGCTTCCTTCTCTTGATCATTTTTAGTGTTTCTTTGTTGCTTTCTAAGTACTTTCGAGTTGCTTTCATTAGTTGCTTTTGGTTTTTAAATCCCGAGTACTTTACATTCTTTTATTGAGCTTTGTTTTGTTTCCATTTGTACTTAGTTATTTTCTACTTATTCAAATATATAAAAATCTAGCACTTTGCTTATTCTCTCTTTGCCTTTACTTTATTTTTAGTTAAGAGAGTTGTGTTTTTGGAGGAAAGAGCACGTGACACTCTCCCTTGCTTGAAAGAGAAGGGCGAAGCTCTCAATCCCGATAAAAACTCTCCGTTAGTTAACTTTTGTTTTTCACACATGCATTCCACATTCAACCGTTTTACTTGCTGTATTTTCTTCAATATGTCTTTCTAAATTCCCATCTCTAGCCCGGTTATGGATAGTTAGCCTTTTATGTCTAAAAAGGGTTGCTAAGAAGTAGTGTTTTTGCTTTCCATTCATTGCTCAACATGTTTCCCCAAAAAAGTTAGGATTTAGAGAAGGCCACTGTAAGTCTTAACAAGTCAATACTGAAAAGGTTGCTTATTTGCATTGTTGAGTGGTTAAACCGAGGAGAGGAGCGCCTTAGACATAAGGGTTCCGCTTAAGTAGCCTAGACATAGGACCTTAACCCGAGGTTGCGACTATTTCCATCCTAAAACTAAGATATCTCTCGTAATAGACATATTAGGGAATGTCTTAGGACTTTGAACTTGCTTAGACATAAGTCAAGTGAAAAGCGTAGTCGTTGGTTCCTAAAGTGAAATGCATATCGTCCTTAGCATATCCTTGATTCTTTGTTGGCTAACTTGAAGTAATTCGGGCTAGGTTTTATCATTCTAAGTCCAAATCCCAAATCCAAACCATTATTTGTGACCGCTTCCCATTTTACAAGAATCACTCATTCCAACATTCACTATTCTGTAAAACTTTAGAGTTTGGAAATTATTTAGAAGTCCTTGAGGATCGATACTTGGATACTCCGTCCATTTTATATTACTCTGACAGGTGTGCGCTTGCATCTATATAATTGTTACCACGCTTAGCGCGTGCGTTCAACATAAACACCCAGTCAAGTTTTTGGCGCCGTTGCCGGGGACTTTAGTTTTAAAATTATTTTCAAATTCTTTTAGTTTTTGAGAATTGTTGTTGGGTGTAATCTCCATCCACCGTTTTGTTCTATATTTTTGGTCGTTTATCTCACAAGGGTACGTTAAAGTGCATGAGCACAAGATCTTTTCTTCTACCCCTTGACCCTGAGATTGAGCGGACCCTTCGAAAAACTCGAAAGGAGCAAAGACTTCGAAAACAACTAGAAAAGCAAAAAGAGAGAGAAGGTGAAATCAGTCCTGAAAGTGAGGTAGAGAGTACGAGCACATCAATGGCAGATATTCCACCTCGTGATCCGGTTGATCCACCTGCTGTTAACGGTAATATGAGGGATCATGCAAGAAATGATGAATTCAACCATATCCAGATGGCGGACAACAGAGACGTGGCAATGCGAGAATATGCCGCCACGGCTTTTCAGAACTTTGATTCAGGGATAGTCAACCCTATTCCAGCCCACGCAAACTTTGAGCTTAAACCAATGATGTTCCAAATGTTGCAGACAATTGGACATTTTGGAGGGCAGGAACATGAGGATCCACATGATCATCTGAAATCATTCATTCAAATTGCAAATGCATTTCGATTACCTGGTATAACAGACGATGCTCTGAGACTAACACTTTTTCCATTTTCTTTGAAGGACCAAGCTAGAGCATGGCTCAATGCATTTCCACCGGGATCCATCACCACATGGGGGTCGTTAGTGGAGAAGTTCTTAACAAAATTCTTCCCACCTACTCGCCACGCTGATATCAGAGAGGAGATCATCTCCTTTAGACAGTATGATCGTGAACCTGTTCACGAGGCGTGGGAGAGATTTAAAGAACTAATCAGGAAATGTCCGAACCATGGCTTACCGGCATGCATCCAGATAGAACATTTCTTTAGAGGTTTAGATCATCCTACTAAGATGATGCTAAACAATGCTGCCAACGGAGCCTTTACAAAGAAGACATTCAACGAGATAGTTGACATCCTAAATGACTTAGCTTCACACAACGAACTATGGTGTTCGCAAAGATCTAGGGCAGCACCAAAGAAGCAAGATCCAGCTGGAGTTTTGGCTCTGGACATTGCGACCTCAATGCAAAAAGAGATGGTTACAATGAACCAGAGGCTGAAAGAGATGGCATTGGGAATAAAAAATCCATTAGCCACGCCGATACAACCTGTGCAGTCGGATTATTGCACTCCTGCCCCTGTTTGCCAAGTCAACGATCTCATTTGTTCATTTTGCAGTGAAAACCATATTTATGATAATTGTCCACATAACCCTGCTTCTGTTTTTTATGTAGGACATGGGAACAATAGGAACTTTAACCCATATTCGAACACCTACAACCCAGGTTGGAGGCACCACCCTAATTTCTCATGGGGAGGACAAGGAGGTTCGAGCGGTTTTAATCAAGGGCAGAGCCAGCAGAACAAGCAGCCCTATGTTCCACCTACACAGCAATACATCCCACCACCGCAACAGCAGTACAATCAGAGAACACAGACTCCACCAGTTCAAAATAACAACTCAAATCTTGAGAATATGATGAAGGAGTACATGGCCCGAACCGACGCAGTGATACAATCCCAAGCGGCATCAATGAGGAATTTCGAGACCCAATTGGGACAGCTCGCCAATGAATTGAAGAATAGACCACAAGGTTCTTTTCCAGGCCATACTGAATTACCAAAACGAGAAGGGAAAGAACAGTGCAAAGCTGTCACCCTCAGGAGTGGACTGGCATATGATGGACCAACAACAACAGATGTACAGATTCCGTCCACTGAACCAATTGTAAAGATACCAGAAAATCCAACAACACCAGAAAAAGAAAATATTAGAAAAGGTAATGAGGACACCCCGAGTGTTCCTCCACAGGTACAGCCTTCTTTTACCCCTACTCCCCCGTTTCCACAAAGATTAGTAAAGAAAAATAATGATTCCCAGTTTAGAAAATTTTTAGATATTTTAAAACAACTGCATATAAATATACCATTAGTAGATGCTCTAGAACAGATGCCAAATTATGCTAAGTTTTTGAAAGATATAGTTTCTAGGAAGAAAAAAATAGGAGAGCATGAACTGGTAGCCATGACAAAATGTAGTAGTGAGGCTGTAGGCAGCCCGCTACCCATGAAATGTAATGATCCTGGCAGTTTTACCATTCCATGTTCCATAGGAGGAAAAAACTTAGGTAGGGCATTATGTGATCTAGGCGCTAGCATTAATCTTATGCCATTATCAGTTTTCAAATCTTTAGGCATAGGAGAAGCTAGACCTACTACGGTTACCCTCCAACTAGCAGATAGATCTATCATAAGACCTGAGGGAAAGATAGAAGATGTTTTAGTCCAGGTGGACAAATTCATTTTCCCTGCGGACTTTATCATTCTAGATTGCGAGGCAGACTTAGACGTTCCCATTATTTTGGGAAGACCATTTCTAGCCACTGGGGATACAGTTTTTAATGTGAGGAAGGGAGAAATTACAATGAGGGTAAATAATGAAGAAGTTAAATTTAACGTTCTGGACGCCATGAAATTACCAGGAGACTTTGAAGAGTGCTCTGCTATAAATAGCTTGAATCCTATTATGTTTGATGAGTTTTATGACTTATTAGTTACAGAGATTGAAGAAGAGCTTGATAAGATAGCAGTAGGACCAGAAGATATGGCTAATCCTATTGAAAAAATACAAAAAGAAGAATGCAAGTCGTTACTTCCGTCCATAGTGGAACCACCCACGTTGGAGCAGAAGCCATTGCCGTCGCATTTGAAATATGCGTATCTAGGGGATAACGACACTTTACCAGTTATTATAGCTTCCAATTTATCACCTACTAATGAATATTCTTTATTGCAGATTTTGGAGAAGCACAAAAAGGCCATTGGATGGACGATAGCAGATATCCGAGGGATAAGCCCAGCCTTTTGCATGCACAAAATTCTATTGGAAGAAGATGCTAAGAACTCTATTGAGAGTCAAAGGCGGTTGAACCCGAAGATGAAAGAGGTTGTAAGGAAAGAAATTCTTAAATGGCTTGACGCCGGTGTTATATACCCAATATCCGACAGCAGCTGGGTAAGCCCAGTACAGTGTGTACCAAAGAAAGGGGGTATAACCGTGGTGGCCAACGAGGAGAATGAGCTCATCTCAACCCGAACTGTGAGCGGGTGGAGAGTTTGCATTGATTATCGCAAACTCAACAAGGTAACAAAGAAAGACCATTTTCCTCTCCCGTTTATTGACCAGATGCTCGACCGTCTGGCAGGTAAGGATTTCTATTGTTTTTTAGATGGATATTCGGGTTATAATCAAATTACTATTGCTCCAGAAGACCAAGAGAAGACAACATTTACGTGTCCGTATGGTACGTTCGCTTTTAGGCGAATGCCCTTTGGACTATGCAATGCACCCGCGACTTTTCAGAGGTGTATGATGGCCATCTTCTCTGACATGGTAGAAAATATTTTAGAAGTTTTTATGGATGACTTTTCTGTTTTTGGAAATTCTTTCGACGCATGTTTAGTTAATTTGGAGAAAGTATTGGAAAGATGTGAACAAACAAACCTAGTCCTAAATTGGGAGAAGTGTCATTTCATGGTACAAGAGGGTATTGTTTTGGGTCACAAAATTTCCAAGCAAGGAATAGAGGTAGACCACGCTAAGATAGACATCATTTCAAAGCTACCTTCTCCTACAAATGTCAAAGGGATTAGAAGTTTTTTAGGGCATGGGGGATTTTACCGCCGCTTTATAAAAGACTTTGCTAAAATTTCTAAACCCTTGTGTCAATTGTTAGAACATGATAGACCATTTGTTTTTGATGATGACTGTTTAAAATCATTTGAAATGTTGAAAGTTGCTCTAAGTTCAGCTCCTATAATTATCGAACCTAATTGGGATTTACCTTTTGAGCTCATGTGTGATGCTAGTGATTATGCAATAGGAGCTATGTTAGGACAACGTAAAAACAAGATCTTGCATCCTGTGTATTATGCTAGTAAGACTCTGACCGGTGCACAACTCAATTACACTACTACTGAAAAGGAACTGTTAGCAGTTGTGTTCGCCTTTGATAAGTTTAGGTCTTACTTGATAGGCACAAAAGTCATTGTTTTTACTGACCATTCTGCTTTAAAATATTTATTTGCTAAAAAAGATGCTAAACCACGTTTGATACGGTGGATTTTGTTACTTCAAGAGTTTGATATTGAAGTTAGGGACAGGAAGGGTACTGAAAACCAAGTTGCTGATCACCTGTCTAGATTGGAATCCCCGCTCTGTGATGATGGAACTGTTATACGTGAACAGTTTATTGACGAGCAACTCTTGCGAGTTGATTCAGTTCCGTGGTATGCCGATATAGCAAATTATTTGGTAAGTCGAATAGTTCCTTATGAGTTCAACAAGCAACAGGTAAAGAAATTTCTAAATGAAGTTCGATGTTATCGTTGGGATGAGCCTTTTTTATATAAGCTAGGACCTGACAATATCTTACGCAGGTGTGTCGCAGAAGAAGAGCACGAGGCGATATTAGACGCTTGTCATATGTCTCCATATGGAGGACATTTTGCAGGACACAAAACCGCAGCCAAGGTTTTGCAAAGTGGGTTCTTTTGGCCCACTCTGTTCAAAGATGCACATAAGTTTGCCCAGGTTTGTGACAAATGCCAACGGACAGGTAATATATCTAAACGCCACGAAATGCCTCAAACCCCGATCCTGGAGATTGAAATATTTGATGTGTGGGGTATAGATTTCATGGGTCCATTTCCATCTTCTAATGGTAAGCTTTATATATTGTTAGTAGTAGATTATGTTTCGAAATGGATAGAAGCCATTGCAACTGCTACCAATGATTCCAAAGTTGTCATTCGTTTTCTGCAAAAGCACATTTTTACGCGTTATGGAACCCCGCGTTGTCTGATAAGCGATGGGGGGGCTCATTTTGTGAATAGGTCTATGCAAAAGTTGCTGACTAAATACAATGTGCGTCATAGGGTTGCAACAGCATATCATCCTCAGTCGAATGGGTTAGCCGAAATATCTAATAGGGAGATAAAAAACATTTTAGAAAAAACTATAAATCTTAACCGTAGGGATTGGTCTTTTAAGCTTGATGATTCACTTTGGGCATATAGGACAGCATTTAAGACTCCCCTCGGCATGTCCCCCTATAGGCTAGTTTTTGGAAAAGCATGTCATTTGCCTCTTGAGCTAGAATATAAAGCATTTTGGGCTACTAAGAAATTAAATTTTGATTTGTTGGCTGCAGGTGAAGCGAGGAAGTTACAATTGTTGGAATTAGAAGAACACAGGCACTTTTCTTATGAGAATGCTAAGTTGTTTAAGGAAAAAACTAAACAGTGGCATGATAGGCGTCTTCGGCCGAACAATCTTCAAGAAGGTGATCTGGTTCTGTTATTCAACTCTAGGTTGAAACTTTTCCCTGGAAAACTTAAGTCTAGATGGTCTGGTCCCTTTCAAATTTTTAAAGTCTACCCATATGGGGCAGTGGCTCTAGTTGACTCTAAGGGAAATGTTTTTAAAGTAAATGGGCAGAGACTTAAGCCGTATTTTGGAGAACCAGTGGATAGAGGAAAAACCTCTATTCAACTTTCAGGTCAATAAATTTTTGCGAAAAATGTTTTTTCCTTCTTATCCGTTTTTGAAAGAACAAAAGTAAAGGAAGGAAGTCTTTGTATCTTGTATTTTCTCTTTGTTTCATTATAAAGTTTTTCTTATTAAGAGAATGTTTTTGAAAACGTTGAAAAAAAAAAGAAACAAAAAAAAGAAAAAAAAAAGTTGAAAAAAAAAAAAAAAGAATTATGCAGGCGCCTGGCGCCTGCCCTGTTTTTCCAGCATTTCGAAAACTCTCAGGTTCGAGAAGTCATGCAACATATCTACAACTTAAGGGCTTCATTGGATTTTGCGGTTTTACCTTCATGGCCTCCAGCGCTAGCTGCTATCCTTGGTCATCCATCTCCCAGCACTGACACTGATCCTAGTCCACAACCTCCGACTTCATGAAGGGGAGGTTCCTTCTTTGCTATTTTTTGTGTTTTTTTCTTTTGGTTAATGACGTAGTTGCATATTCTAGCATTACTACGCATGTTTTTTTTGTATTGATTATGTTTCGAGCTCAGTTGAAGCATGAATAAATTAGTATCGTTTATCTTCTGATCACTTAAAGTATGCCTTCACTTAACCTTAGTTTAGCTTTTCACATGCCTATTTTGAAGCATCTGTGCTGTGCATGTGATTTCATGTCGATGATGATTATAAGAGATTGTTGAGTTTTCGGTTCTATGCCTGACTAAGCTTTGAGCTATTTCCTTTGTTTATGTGATAAACTCATTTTCTTTTATGTCTTTTTGATCTTTACAGACTTTAAGCTTTTTCTTTGCCCCTATATAGGAAGTCCTTGTCCTTTTTACTGTTAAGCCTTTTTCATCCGATGCAAAAGTCTTTTCCCAGTGAGGACACTGTCTCTCTTAAGTTTGGGGGGGACAGTCGTTGTGTCAGTCGTTGTTTCAAAAAGATAAGGTGTTATTTATATTTAAAAAATCATGCTATTTTCTTTTGAAAAAGAGTCAGTTGGAAAGAAAGAAAATGTTGAAAAAGCACTTAGCTAAAAAAAAAAAAAAAAAAAACGAAAGAAAGAAAGAAAAAAAAAGTTGCAAAAGAGTAAAAAGAGTCTTGTTGAGAGAAAATAAGAGTGGGGAAAAGACTTGTGTTAGAAAGAAAAGAGCGGTAAAAACAATGAGAGTTAAAGAAAATGTATTTATGATTCCCGAGTCCTACTGTAGACACCCATTTAGTTTTAGGTTGGGTGTTGACTTTGAAAATAGCAGTAAAGATGGTGATAAGTGACTTCGTGTTTCTCATTGTCGTCGTTTTATGACCTAGCTGTTAGTTCAAAGTCTTTCTACGAGTAGCTGTGGTTGAAACCGATGTTAGTGTGTGGAAACCTCAGGGGCTAGTAGCCGGTCTTTCAGATGTAAAAGTCTTAGTGTAAGAAGGGAGTGTGCAGATTCCTTAGGGGTATTTGAAAACGTTTTCTGTTTTTGAAAGAGAAAAAAAAGATTTTGAAAGAAAAAGTTTTTATCATTTCAAACTTGGTTTATAGTGACTAAGTTTACAAAGGCAATAGAATGGTAGGCTTTGACATCTTTTCCCTGAGACAAATTATGATTGAACATCTCGGTTGCTTTTGCTTTTCCTTGTCCATGTGTTAGAAAGCTGATTAAAGTTGCTAAGTTTTGCTTGAGGACAAGCAAAAAGTTAAGTTTGGGGGTGTGATTACGCTTGTTTACATGCGTAAAAAGAAGGTTTTAGATGCTGTTTTTACTATGTTTCGGCTTTGTTTCGGATTTTTCTCGATCATTTGAGTTCCAATTCATGCAAAATTCATATACTATGGTTTGTGGATGGCTTATGTTGTATTTATGACATTTTAGGACCATTTGGGAGTGCAAATTAATCAAAAGAAGCGAAAAGACGAAAAAAACACCTCAGGAGGCGCCAGGCGCCTGGGATGCCTGCAGAAAAACAGGTTTTCTTCCAACTTTGCCCTTAATGAAACGCGTCTTCCAATGCGTTTTGGTGGTTCCAACCAATGCATACGTGTAGAAGAAGTGTTCCACTATCAGTTTGAGCACGATTTGGTCAGTCAAAGGAGTTGGAAATGGGTGATTCACCACCGTTTTAGGACCTACCTAACCAATTCTGCACAGCTATAAATTCCAGCAACTTCTCCACCAAATTCATCAAGCCTTGCTTCCTTCTCTTGATCATTTTTAGTGTTTCTTTGTTGCTTTCTAAGTACTTTCGAGTTGCTTTCATTAGTTGCTTTTGGTTTTTAAATCCCGAGTACTTTACATTCTTTTATTGAGCTTTGTTTTGTTTCCATTTGTACTTAGTTATTTTCTACTTATTCAAATATATAAAAATCTAGCACTTTGCTTATTCTCTCTTTGCCTTTACTTTATTTTTAGTTAAGAGAGTTGTGTTTTTGGAGGAAAGAGCACGTGACACTCTCCCTTGCTTGAAAGAGAAGGGCGAAGCTCTCAATCCCGATAAAAACTCTCCGTTAGTTAACTTTTGTTTTTCACACATGCATTCCACATTCAACCGTTTTACTTGCTGTATTTTCTTCAATATGTCTTTCTAAATTCCCATCTCTAGCCCGGTTATGGATAGTTAGCCTTTTATGTCTAAAAAGGGTTGCTAAGAAGTAGTGTTTTTGCTTTCCATTCATTGCTCAACATGTTTCCCCAAAAAAGTTAGGATTTAGAGAAGGCCACTGTAAGTCTTAACAAGTCAATACTGAAAAGGTTGCTTATTTGCATTGTTGAGTGGTTAAACCGAGGAGAGGAGCGCCTTAGACATAAGGGTTCCGCTTAAGTAGCCTAGACATAGGACCTTAACCCGAGGTTGCGACTATTTCCATCCTAAAACTAAGATATCTCTCGTAATAGACATATTAGGGAATGTCTTAGGACTTTGAACTTGCTTAGACATAAGTCAAGTGAAAAGCGTAGTCGTTGGTTCCTAAAGTGAAATGCATATCGTCCTTAGCATATCCTTGATTCTTTGTTGGCTAACTTGAAGTAATTCGGGCTAGGTTTTATCATTCTAAGTCCAAATCCCAAATCCAAACCATTATTTGTGACCGCTTCCCATTTTACAAGAATCACTCATTCCAACATTCACTATTCTGTAAAACTTTAGAGTTTGGAAATTATTTAGAAGTCCTTGAGGATCGATACTTGGATACTCCGTCCATTTTATATTACTCTGACAGGTGTGCGCTTGCATCTATATAATTGTTACCACGCTTAGCGCGTCGGTACAACGCTCCACCTCGGACCACGAACCGAGCTGCTCGCCTTGCCAACTTTCTGCGCTCCTTGGGGTCTTGTGGTGAGTTGCCCCTAATGAAGTCTGCAATCGGGTCCATCCATGAGGACTCTGGAGCGCCGATCTCCATCAGATCTTGCTCTGAGATCGAGGGATTATCTAAGATCTGGACGGGGACCGACCTGGCCAGGTCGGTCTCGTACGCCGATGCTAACTTGGCTAAGGCGTCAGCATTAGAATTTTCTGCTCGGGGAACGCGGCGTACTTCGTAAGTTCGAAACTGGGCGAGGTACGATCTGACCTTGCCCAAATACTTCTCCATTCGGAAGTCTTTGGCTTGGTACTCTTCCTTGATCTGGCTCACAACCAGCTGGGAGTCGCTGAAGACCTTAACACAAGAGGCCCCCAATGCTCTAGCGGTTCGCAGGCCGGCAATAAATGCTTCATACTCAGCCTCGTTGTTAGAAGTCCGGAAGCCGAACCGCAAGGCATACTCAAATCGCTCGCCTCCTGGTCCGAGCAAGAGGACCCCGGCCCCGCACCCCTTCTCATTGGAGGATCCGTCGACATAGATTGTCCACGGTAGGTCGGACTCGCTCAGCTCGGAAGGTGGTGTGAGCTCGACTATGAAATCTGCCGCTGCTTGTCCTTTCAACGCAGTTCTGGGTTCGAACTGGATGTCGTACTCACTTAGCTCCATTGCCCACTTCATCAGGCGTCCAGAAGCTTCTGGCTTATGGAAGATGTTTTTTAGGGGCAAGTTAGTGAGCACCACCACAGTATGGGCTTGGAAGTATGGTCTAAGCCGTCGGGCCGAGGTGACTAAAGCAAGAGCCAACTTTTCCATTTGAGGGTATCTGGTCTCGGCTTCGGTCATAGCCTTGCTTGTGTAGTAGACCGGATTTTGCCGCGCTTCCTCTTGCCTGATTAGGGCCGAGCTGACGGCGCTGTCAGACACTGCTAAGTACAATTGGAGCTTGTCCCCCGGTATGGGCTTGGCGAGCAAAGGTGCCGAACAGAGGTAGCTTTTCAACTGCTGAAATGCTTGCTCGCACTCCGCTGTCCATTCAAACGGCCCTTTCCTCCGTAGGACTTTGAAGAAAGGAAGGCACTTATCTGTCGATCTTGAAACAAACCGGTTCAGGGCCGCAATCCTGCCATTGAGGCACTGAAGCTGTTTCAGCGTCTTAGGTGCCTCCATCTCGAGCACGGCTTTAATTTTTTCGGGGTTGGCCTCGATTCCCCGGTTGTTCACCATGAAGCCAAGGAATTTTCCCGAAGAGACTCCAAAGGCACATTTAGCTGGGTTGAGCTTCATTTGATTTGTCCTCAGAACCTCGAAGGCTTCGGTCAGATCGGAGAGATGCGACTTAGACTGCTTGCTCTTGACAAGCATGTCGTCCACATACACTTCCATATTCCGGCCGATCTGCTTGGCGAACATTTTGTTCACCATTCTCTGGTAGGTCGCTCCTGCGTTTTTTAACCCGAAGGGCATGACCTTGTAACAGTACAGACCTTGGTCTGTTATGAATGCGGTATGACCTTGATCTGGGACATGCATCTTGATTTGGTTGTACCGAGAGTAGGCGTCCATAAAGGTGAGTAGTTCGTGCCCGGCTGTGGCGTCCACGAGCTGATCAATCCTCGGCAGTGGGAAGCAATCTTTCGGGCATGCCTTATTTAAGTTCGTAAAATCTTCGCACATTCTCCACTTTCCGTTAGATTTTTTAACTAATACAACATTGGAGAGCCACTCAGGATACGAAATTTCTCTTATGTAGTCAGCTTTCAAAAGTTTGCTAACTTCCTCAACAATTACATCACTCCGCTCCTTGTTTATAGGTCTTCTTTTTTGCTTTACAGGTTGGAATGACGGATCTATGCTGAGGCGATGCGTCATAATTTTCGGGTCAATGCCAGGCATGTCCTCATGGGACCACGCAAAGACATCCGAGTTGGATCTGAGGAAGTGGATTAGCTCCTCTCTGTCGGTGGCCCCCAGCTTGGTTCGTATGCTTACTTGCTTCTCGGGACTAAGCAGAGGAACAAGCTCGAGCTCCTCAGTGGGTGCGGCAAACTCCCTCCTCGGCAGGTCGGCCTCGAACTCGAGCGTCCCATCCCTACTGGTGAGAGTTTCAAGGGCGCAGACCGATGAGCCTTTGAGTGCGCAGGCATAGCACTCCCTTGAAGCGGTCTGTTCTCCTCAGACCGTGCCCACGCCATTGGGGGTGGAATACTTCAAAACTTGATGAAGTGTCGAGGGAATGGCCCGAAATGAGTGGATGATGGGTCTCCCAAAGATGGCGTTATAGGCCGATCTACCGTCAATCACCACGAACTCGGCCATTTGGGTGACCTGAGTTTGGTCCTGCCCAAGCGTGACCGGCAAGTCGATGCAACCCTCTGGGACGACTGATTCTCCGGAGAACCCAACCAGCGGTGTCAGGCTTTTCTTCAATTGTGACCTCGTCCATCCCAGGGCGAGGTAGGTCGGTAAGGACAGGATGTTAGCAGATGCGTCTCCGTCTACCAGCACCCTCATGACCACCACATGATCAATCAAGGGAGCGATCACAAGTGCATCATTGTGGGGCAGGTGAACCTCCTCCAAATCTGCACCGTCGAAGGTGATTGAGCAGGTCGGCCTCTGCTCCCTGATGATACACACCTCGCACCTGGCTGCACGAGCTAACTCCTTTCTTTTATGTCCGGACTGACCCCCGCTTGGCCCTCCAAAAATGGTATTGATGACCGCAGGTCGGTCAGTGCGCCGGGGCGGCGTCCTCGAACGCTTCCGCTTTTCCTTTTTCTCTGCCGAGCTGGTCCTGGGCTTTCCCACAAATTTCTTGAAGTAGCCATCTTGAATTGGATCCTCAATTTGGCGCTTCAACTCCCAGCAATCCGACGTGTTATGGCCGTGCTCCCGATGGAAGCGGCAATACTTGTCCTTACTGCGCCTCTCCGGGGCTCCCCGAAGCTTCTCAGGACGTTTGAGTAGTTTTTCCATTCCAGACTCCTCGATGTTCGTTAGGATCTCGGAAATTGGAATCGTGGTCGGGGTGAAGCGTTCATAAGGTCGGCTCCTGGTAGGTCCGTTCTCCGCCCTCCGATACTGAGCTCGGCCGCTGGAAAAGGATCCCTTGTCCTTGGACTTGGGATCTGTCTTTTCTATATCTTTTCCACTTCTACCCCGGCCGATCTTTCGTTCTGGTCGGCCGGTTTTGGTTCGAAGGAGCTCCTGTCCATCGATGACTTTCTTCGCTTTCTGAAGCACCTCGGCGAAGGTGGCCGGGGCCTCCTCTCCAAGTTTCACCGTGAGGGCCTCGTCGGCTAGACCGGTGAGAAAATAGCACATGGCCGAGTCGTCGGAGCAGTGTGCGACCTTCAACTGCTCCTCCTGGAATCTGGTGACATATTCTCGCAGCGTCTCACCCTCCTTCTGTCTGATGGTGGCGAGATGGGTCGCTGTCTTTTTGTCATAATGCCGAGAAGAGAACTGGGCGAGGAACTCCCTTCTCAGCTGAGAGTAGGTCGAGATCGACCTGGCTGGCAGTCTCCGATACCACAATCGCGCGCTGCCAGTAAACGCGATCTGAAAGGCGCGACATTTGATTGCGTCTGATGCCGCTTGGAAATCCACGAGACCTTCAAAGACCTCAACATAATCCTTGGGGTCTTTCGACCCATCGTAAGGTTTCACAGTAGGAGCTTTGAACTTCGGAGGGATCGGTGCTTCCAAAACGTCCGAGGTGAAGGGCGATTCTCCCAAGTCGCCATCGTTCAGTGTACCTTTTTTCTCCTCACATTTGGCCTTTAAGGCCTCCACCTGAGCGTCGAGCTGGCCCCTCAGCTGGTCGAACTCCTCCCTTGTAATCATTCCTGCAGGAGTTACTGGGTTGCGAGAGGATTCAACCTGCTGGTTGGAGCTCCGGTGTGAGCGGGATGGTGACTGTCCTTTTCGGAGAGATGAGCCTCTCTTTCTGTTGAGGTGTTCACGAAGGTCTCCTCTCTGGCGAGTGTGCCCCTCGCTCTCGTTGTCTTCGGGATGTTCCTCCTCGACTGGGCCGAGGTGGGAACCCCTTTGCTCCCGCATGTCAATGCGCGTCATTCGATTTTCAGATCGGGACCCTGCGCCTGCAGTTAGTATCATCTCCTTATACATTTCCTCCATGGACCACATTTGTGTGCGCATTGCCTCCATTTCTCTCTGGAGTGCGTCAAAGTTCTCACTTGGTGGAGCCGGGGCTGGACCCCGGGCGCCCTTCTTAGAGGTCCCACCTCGGCCACGGGTGGCCTTGGATGTCCTTGGGTGCGCAGGTGGTAGGACAGGCGCGGTGATTCGTGCCGACCTGCGGAGGGGTTCTGTTGCTAGGCCGTCGTGACCTTGCCCCTCTACCACTGCTGCTCCGTCCTCCCTCTGGTGGGCATCGCTGGCGGCTAGAGTCCTTCGATCTGCCGTATTGGTCGAGTTTGCTGGTTGAACCATTTTCGCTCGCGTATTGGTTTAAAAGGATTGGGATGACTTAGATTGTCGTTCCCCACAGACGGCACTGATTACGCTTGTTTACATGCGTAAAAAGAAGGTTTTAGATGCTGTTTTTACTATGTTTCAGCTTTGTTTAGGATTTTTCTCGATCGTTTGAGTTCCAATTCATGCAAAATTCATATACTATGGTTTGTGGATGGCTTATATGGTATTTATGACATTTCAGGACCATTTGGGAGTGCAAATTAATCAAAAGAAGCAAAAAGACGGAAAAACCTTCATGGAGGCGCCAGGCGCCTGGGAAGCCTGCAGAAAACAGTTTTTCTTCCAACTTTGCCCTTAATGAAACGCGTCTTCCAATGCGTTTTGGTGGTTCCAACCGATGCATACGTGTAGAAGAAGTGTTCCACTATCAGTTTGAGCACGATTTGGTCAGTCAAAAGAGTTGGAAATGGGTGATTCACCATCGTTTTAGGACCTACCTAACCAATTCTGCACAGCTATAAATTCCAGCAACTTCTCCACCAAAATCATCAAGCCTTGCTTCCTTCTCTTGATCATTTTTAGTGTTTCTTTGTTGCTTTCTAAGTACTTTTGAGTTGCTTTCATTAGTTGCTTTTGGTTTTTAAATCCCGAGCACTTTACATTCTTTTATTGAGCTTTGTTTTGTTTCCATTTGTACTTAGTCATTTTCTACTTATTCAAATATATAAAAATCTAGCACTTTGCTTATCTTCTCTTTGCCTTTACTTTATTTTTAGTTAAGAGAGTTGTGTTTTTGGAGGAAAGAGCACGTGACACTCTCCCTTGCTTGAAAGAGAAGGGCGAAGCTCTCAATCCCGATAAAAACTCTCCGTTAGTTAACTTTCGTTTTTCACGCATGCATTCCACATTCAACCATTTTACTTGCTGTATTTTCTTCAATATGTCTTTCTAAATTCCCGTCTCTAGCCCGGTTATGGATAGTTAGTCTTTTATGTCTAAAAAGAGTTGCTAAGAAGTAGTGTTTTTACTTTCCATTCATTGCTCAACATGTTTTCCCAAAAATTTAGGATTTAGAGAAGGCCACTGTAAGTCTTAACAAGTCAATACTGAAAAGGTTGCTTATTTGCATTGTTGAGTGGTTAAACCGAGGAGAGGAGCGCCTTAGACATAAGGGTTCCGCTTAAGTAGCCTAGACATAGGACCTTAACCCGAGGTTGCGACTATTTCCATCCTAAAACTAAGATATATCTCATAATAGACATATTAGGGAATGTCTTAGGACTTTGAACTTGCTTAGACATAAGTAAAGTGAAAAACGTAGTCGTTAGTTTCTAATGTAAAATGCATATTATCCTTAGCGTGTCCTTGATTCTTTGTTGGCTAACTTGAAGTAATTCGGGCTAGGTTTTATTATTCTAAGTCCAAATCCCAAATCCAAACCATTATTTGTGACCACTTCCCATTTTACAAGAATCACTCATTCCAACATTCACTATTCTTTAAAACTTTAGAGTTTGGAAATTGTTTAGAAGTCCTTGAGGATCGATACTTGGATACTCCATCCATTTTATATTACTCTGACAGGTGTGCGCTTGCATCTATATAATTGTTACCACGCTTAGTGCGTGCGTTCAGCATAAACATCCCAGTCTCTTGATCATTTTTAGTGTTTCTTTGTTGCTTTCTAAGTACTTTTGAGTTGCTTTCATTAGTTGCTTTTGGTTTTTAAATCCCGAGCACTTTACATTCTTTTATTGAGCTTTGTTTTGTTTCCATTTGTACTTAGTTATTTTCTACTTATTCAAATATATAAAAATCTAGCACTTTGCTTATCTTCCCTTTGCCTTTACTTTATTTTTAGTTAAGAGAGTTGTGTTTTTGGAGGAAAGAGCACGTGACACTCTCCCTTGCTTGAAAGAGAAGGGCGAAGCTCTCAATCCCGATAAAAACTCTCCGTTAGTTAACTTTTGTTTTTCACACATGCATTCCACATTCAACCGTTTTACTTGCTGTATTTTCTTCAATATGTCTTTCTAAATTCCCGTCTCTAGCCCGGTTATGGATAGTTAGCCTTTTATGTCTAAAAAGGGTTGTTAAGAAGTAGTGTTTTTGCTTTCCGTTCATTGCTCAACATGTTTTCCCAAAAAGTTAGGATTTAGAGAAGGCCACTGTAAGTCTTAACAAGTCAATACTAAAAAGGTTGCTTATTTGCATCGTTGAGTGGTTAAACCGAGGAGAGGAGCGCCTTAGACATAAGGGTTCCGCTTAAGTAGCCTAGACATAGGACCTTAACCCGAGGTTGCGACTATTTCCATCCTAAAACTAAGATATCTCTCGTAATAGACATATTAGGGAATGTCTTAGGACTTTGAACTTGCTTAGACATAAGTCAAGTGAAAAGCGTAGTCGTTGGTTCCTAAAGTGAAATGTATATCGTCCTTAGCATATCCTTGATTCTTTGTTGGCTAACTTGAAGTAATTCGGGCTAGGTTTTATCATTCTAAGTCCAAATCCCAAATCCAAACCATTATTTGTGACCACTTCCCATTTTACAAGAATCACTCATTCCAACATTCACTATTCTTTAAAACTTTAGAGTTTGGAAATTGTTTAGAAGTCCTTGAGGATCGATACTTGGATACTCCATCCATTTTATATTACTCTGACAGGTGTGCGCTTGCATCTATATAATTGTTACCACGCTTAGCGCGTGCGTTCAGCATTAACATCCCAGTCAAGTTTTTGGCACCAAATGTTTATGCAAGGATATGCACAACAGTATATTTCAGATTGCAGCTCGAACTGGGCCTCCGGACCGATCTGAATACTTGGGCGGACCTGCACAAAAAGGTGAGCACTCCGACGATCAAGTCAGTATAGGTCGGATTCCCAGTTTAGTTCGAGGTCAGAAATCATCGTACCTGATCGTGGAGTGAGGTCCTCTACTTATGGGTGGTAGCCTCGCTAATCTCGCGACGGTTACACCCGGTAATCTCGGGACCGTCGGTTACACCCGGTAATCTTGGGACCGACGGTTACACCCGATAATCACGCCGCTGACAGTAGCTCACATCGGCCCCTACCGAGCTTCTCGGTAGGTCGGACCTCGGCCAAGTTCACCTCGGCCCTCATACTTAGCATCTGTTAACGCTAGTGGTGGTGATCTCGGCGGTCCGAGCTGGGCATGACTCATGAGTTATCTTGGAGCACCAATATGGGCCTTCCACGTGTCCAGGGCATTCTCTTCCCCAAACACACTCGTTACCGGAGTTTCAAAGATCTAATATTATCGGTCTGTGGTGCCGCTCGGGTCCCACCGCTGCAAGCGTACACTACTCGTGAGGTTATCTCACCACCGCTGGAGGTCGCCGAAATAGCTCTACGCCGTTGCCGGAGTCTATAGTCGTCAGAATCGGGGTTCTTTACATCGCCAGAGGTTGCTGTTTGTCGAGATCGTACTGTTGGAAATCGCCGGATTCGTTCGCCGGAGTTTCACTATGCCGCCGCTGGGCTGTACCGCGGATCGCCTGAATGTTGCTTCGTCGTCGGAGTCCGTTGCTCTGGTGTGCTCGCCAGAGTCTGCCGCTGCTTTCTGTGTGGGTACCGGAGGGGTTTTGGAGTGAGATGTATGTGGAATGAATGGATGATAATGGAAGGAAGATGGAAGAAAAAAAAGAAAAAAGGTAGAGGGTGAAGAAGATTTGGGGTTTGAGTGAGAGGGGGAATAAAATAAAGAAATAAAAAAGAAAAAAGTAATTATGGAGGATGGTGTGCGTTTAGGGAGAGAAAGAAAGAAGATAAAATTGAGAAAAAATATGGGGTTTTAGAGAGAGAAGGAGGACGAAGGGAAGGAAATAAAAAAAAAAAAGAAAAAGTAGAAGATAAAGAATGGTGTGGGGTTTTTTGAGAAAGAAAGAATAAGAAAAAAAAAGTTTTGTAAGAGAGCCTAAAAGGAGAAAAAAGCTGCTCTCTTTATTTTTTGTATGTCCCCTAATCTGTCCCTTCCCCCTTCTTGAATAAGTAAAAATCCGACAGTAACAATGGGGAGGGTCAAAATTGAAGAGAGAAAAAAAAGAGGAAGATAACGAAGAAAATGCCACGTTATAGTTTGGACGAGTAAAACATAATAAAAAATCAGTTTTATTAAAAAAAAACTTTTTTTAATTAAAACAAATCTTTTTATTTAAAACAAAATTCTTTACTTAAAATCAAATCTTATTTATTTATTTATTTATTTTAATAATAAATCAATTTTTTTTAAAACAAAATCTATTTTTCAATTTAATTAAAACTTTACCTTAAAACTAATAATAAGGTAAAATATGTTATTTTTAATGAAAACAAATAAAATAAAATTTTATAATATAAAATATTAATATTAATGTTAATAATAAATAAATAAAAATAATAAAATTTGAGCCAGACCAAATACGGTGTCTACAGTTGGAGCTTCTAATATGTAGGTCGATTAGATGCCCCCGCTAGGTCACAAAACAAGGATCAAGATTTTTGAATAATTTGAGTTGTTCGATTTAAAATGAGGGATTGTATTAGTTGTATAAGATACAATTAACACAATGTATATAGATTCATTATAATATAAAGTTAATTATGAACGATATTCATAATTAAACTATATATTATGAGAGTTATATTTGAATAAGATTCAAATAATAATTAATATGAATTGGATTCTTATTAAAACTATAAGTTCAAATGAATGTGAATGAGATTCACACTAAAACTATAGGTTAGAAGAGAAATATACATTTGAATATGATTCAAATAAAGTTTTAATTAAATATATGATATAATTTTAATTTAATTAATCAACCCATATTTTTGAATGAAGTGGGAGGTACGTGGGTGGGGAGCTTGCTTCCTCCCCACTCGTCTCCCTCTAAATAAAATAAGAGTTAGGTTTTTTATTCAAAGGTTAAACATCCTCTCTAAAAAAAGATCTCTCTCGAAAACTCCCTCACTTACAAAAGACGGTTCCCACAAACCAATTATTTCCAAGAAAATAACGAGAAGACTTTTTGGTGGTGTTGGTGTCTTCATTGAAGAACGATCTTCAAAAGTAGGTTCTCATTTTTTGCATTACTTTCTTTTCTTAGTAGTTTTTCTAAAACAAAATCGAAGCACAAATGTTGCGCGCTTCCGTTGCGGGATTTGATTCTTCATGAAGAACCTGCAAAATAGAGTTAGCACTTTGAAGCTCTAGTCAGTACACAATCCGATCTATGTTCGAGAAAGAATATATTTCGTGTAACTTATATGAAAGACAGGCCTCTATTTATAGAGACGAGCTCCCAACATGGCTTTCGACAACCTAGGATTGTGCTGTTTCGTCGGGGAACATGTCTGCCATCTGTGCTCCCTCAGCTATTCTTTAACTTCGGCTCATACCTTACACTTACATAGGTCGGTCGATATGTAGAATGTAGCTCGGCTAGACTTCAGATGCCGAGCTAAAAGAACTTGCTTTTGTTGAATCTTCTTATCTAATTCTCCTGATCATTCTGGCAGCTGATGATCTTTGATGTAGGCACTTGGCAGTCGATAAATCGCCTACAATATTGGCTCCAACTTTGATGAGTTGTAGGGTTGGCTCGACAAAGTGGTTCTAGTATGTCTCGCATGTGTCGATGATCTAGTAGATGACAGTTGGTTGAGACGTTACAAGAATCGAAGTGTCGAGCTGACGTACGATGATATTACTGATCATCGATTTTTGGGAGGATTCAATTTGGCCCGTTGATTTTAGGTTACATCGAACGACCAAAGTCGATTTGACACTTCCGTTTTAACTTTCATTTACTTTAAAAACTAAAATTCTCTCTGATTAAAGTTTTTGTTGTTGGGTGTGTTGCCCTAAACTCGTAGTTTGTATTTTCTGTAAAAACAAATGTATACTCAATAAAGTTTTATTCAATAAATATGTTGTTGAATTCATAACATTACATTGTCCAAAATCCGATAAACTAAACATCCGAGGTTATTTTAGTGTAACCGGGACAGTATATGTACTGGGTATATATTTGATATACCCTTGATATACGAGGTATATATTTGATATACCCTGATATATAAGTGGATAATGTCCCGTGAATAACCTAAAGGGTCTATAGTATATGGATAAGGCTGGATACCTTATCCTGGCAATACTATGGATACCGCCCACTCTGTAAAGGTTACAGACGACTTTATCCAGGTCGTTCGTGTGGAGACATGTGAGTGGGGGTATCCTATACAATGAGTTTGTATAAGATCGGACCACGAAATAGCCAATCTTTAGATGTAACACCGTTAACTAATAGATTGCTGTTTCTTAGGATGACCAGACAACTCATTCTCAATCCTGAGTGAGTTATGGACTCCTGCCCGTGAGGGCTCGTCCTTTGATCTGTATGAGTGAGAGTGGCCCGAGTTGCCCACTCAATATTCCTACCATTTTGGGGACGAGACCGAGTGTGGAGCTGGGAACATAACTTCACAAGATGGAATTCACTCCTCTCCGACTTTAGGGGAGTAGATGAGTGTTCCCTTAAATGCTGACTCCAGGACTTGAACAAGGGAAGAGGCCCACCCTCTCATTGGCCCGAGAGGGACTTCCGGTTATTGGTCGGACCATAACCGGGTTGTTCATTAGAGGAGCAGTGGTATTTAAGAAGTAAGATGTAACTCAGGGGTAAAACAGTAATTTGACCAAACTTGAGTTACGAGCACTCGTGAAGAATTGACTCGTCATTAATGGTCATATATTCATGGACACGGAAACATTCTGCAGTGAGAAGAGTGCAACTGCGGGTCTTTAGTGGAGTGACCCGTAGTTAACGAATGTTGATAAACTCGATCAATGAGTTTGACCGATTAATCTCGTATCGTTGGAGCTTCGAATCTGTAGGTCCATTAGGTCCCCTTGCTAGCTCATAACGGGTAAAACGAGGATCAAGTTTTTAGAAGAATTTGAACTGTTCAAATTTCATAAGGGATTATATGTATATTGACACATTATAATATATAGTTAATTCTAAATTAAAACTATATATTATGAGAGAAATTATTTGAATGAGATTCAAATAAAATTAATATGAATAAGATTCATATTAAAACTATAGATTAAAAATAATGTACATACGATGTACATTAAAACTATAGGTTATACAAGAGAGAGTTGTTTGAATATGATTCAAACTTATAATTATATTTAATTAATATTTGAATTTGATTAATTATTAATTAGAATAATAATGAATTAAATTATTGATTAATTAAATGTTAATTAATTAATTTTAATTAGTTAATTAAATTAATTAGTTAATTTAATTAATTGATTTTAATTAATAAAAAAAAAACAAACACCACCTCCCCCAAAAACGTAGGGGAGTGGAAGTGTTCTGCTTACTCTCTCTGAAGAAAAAAAAACCTGCAAGGAAAAATTCTCTTAAACTCTCCCTCTTATTCCAAAAAGATTTGCTCCCACAAGCACGATCTCGAGACCCAAGAGGATAGTAAGGAAGATCGTTTGGTAGTGTTCGTTGGGAAATCGTTGAAGAAACGTTCTTCAAAGGTAAAGTTTTCCCCTGTTTTTCCTTCTTGCACTTTGTGATTTTGTTTCCCAAATTTCATGAACAACGGTCCGCTTCCGCTCCGTGATTCACATCCCTTCATTTGTTGAGGTTCAATCACTTGTCTCTTCCAGGTACTTTCCTTCCCAAGGTCTAGCTTATGTTTTTCTTTATGGGTAGCTCTTTGCATAGATTAGATATCCCTTCCGATGCTGAAGATCGTCCTCAGGTTGATGAGGCTCAACCTGGTGAACTTGTCGATGGCCATCTCGTAGATCAACCATCTATGTCAAGTAGGTAGATATTAGAGCTCCCCCCTCAACTTGCACTGTGATGAACCTTGTCGAGCTTTATCACCAAATATCTTAACCTAGATTCTGTAAATCTTAGGTTTCTGGGAGTCGGTAAATTTCTAGAAGATCCCCTCTTGGGTTTGTAAGCTTCTATCCTTGGATGTTCAATCAAGGGGTCAGGATTCCTATCCATATATTTCCGTCCAAAGGTTTCTTAGCATTGTCAACCTTGCACTGGCTCAGCTCTCAACCAACAGTTGGACGACTTTTCTGAGTTTATACTATGTTTGGTGGCTATTTAGGGATGAGGACGTAATAGACTCACTATAGATTAGTTGTTGGCTACCCACATCGTAAAACCTTAAACTAACGATGAGGGTTGGCATTATGTGTCGGCTCTTAGGAAGGCCAATGAAATGATATACAACTCCTTTTCAAACAAAGACTAGAGGGAGTGTTGGTTCCCTATCTCAGGAGATTGGCTTGATAGAGATGTAGAGGGAGAGCTGATCTATCGAGTCCCCGTAGAATTTGGGGATGTAGGTGAGTGACCCTCATTTAGTTCGGTCGTAGTAAGATGAGGCATTCTTACTTGTACTAACTCTTGTTTTGTTTAACAACTCTACCTACCCCTTCTCCGAAAATCAACTGGCAGCCCTAGGATATAATTTTCGCGGCTCAGATCATCCTTGTAGCTTTGCAGAGTGAGTTTTTGGTCTGCAACAACCACCTATTCAATTGAGTTATCGTCCATCTCCCCTCTTGGTCCAATCAAGCTCAATCTGAGGATGACAGGTCGGCTCAGTAGTTCTAAGATAATTTCTCTTACCCATTTTTGTTGAAGGTGGACACGCTAAACACTAGGGACGTAGCTTTGGAGGCTCAGTCGTTGGGCCTTAGAAGAATGCGGCAAAGGACTAAGCGTCAGCAATTTACCCATTCGAGGGAGGCTTTTTGACAGATGATGTACCTGGTTGTCGAGGTAAATAAACTTTACCCTTCTTTTTTTTTGTTGCTACATCTTCAGTTCGTATTCAAGCTTACTCTCTATTTTTTCTCCTTCATAGCTTCACTGCAGTACTTCCTATGTTGCAGCGATGGTTAGGTCAGAGCTCCTTCGGTACGAGTTGAGGATCTCTCATAAGATGGATAATTTCGAAAAGCAGCTAGAAGGGATTCAAGCTTAGGTGACTTGGGCTTTTACTTTTGCTAAGCTCTAAGTGGAGGAAGCTAACAGAGTCAAAGCACACTTGGTTTAGACTCGGGCTGACATCACGGTGCGAGGGCAAAAGCTGAGGAGGTCGAGGCTAAACAGGCTGAGCTAAAGGCCAAGTATGCTAGGCTAAAAACTAGCCACACGGAGGCACAAGCTAAGCTCAACACCGTAGCATTCTTGGTCGAGGCCATCAAGAAGATGCTTGAGTTCGATGAGCTTGGCAAATACATGGCTAACCGGGGCTTCAGCTTTTGTATGGGGAAATTTGAGGAGTACTTCCCTAAGATTGTTGTAGTCCTGATCTAGAAGGAGTACGACGACCTTTAGGCACTTGAACCAATGGATACCCCGTTGGAAAAGAATGGCCAAGATCAAGCAGACGTCGAAAATTTTGACGACGCTCCGATGCCTAGCTGCCAATCCTTTTGCTTCCCTTGTCTTCTTTTGTTTTTCGTTTTCTAAAATCAAATTCTTGTACTGAGCTCAGGTATATATCCCTCCACAATCTTGATCAATGAATGATCCATTTTCTCCAACATTGACTCTCTTTAACATTTGACTTTTATAACTTATAATCATCATCTAAAGCTAGTTCAGCTCGTCTATTTTTCTTAAAAAAGTGTGATCCATACCTTAACTTGCTTTAAGCCAGCACACTAGTGAATCTTACGGTTCAGTGGTGGGCTTTAGCAAAGGTTGGTTCCTCATACACCATAGGTGGTCGTGGTTTGCACAAGCCGACCTACGTTTATTTTTAAAACTTATGGAAATAATCTTTTTCTCCTTACGGATTCGTATTGGTCGTACTTCATATGCTTCCTTCAGACCTCATTTGACTATTACTCGATTTAGATGAGAGTGGAGAGTAGAATCAAATTAACACAAAGTAGAATTAGCTATGGAGAGTAAAATCAAATTAACACCAAGTAGAATTAGCTCGCACTTTTATTTACAAAATTCGTACAGCGAAATGTTACATTCATTGGTATTAGATCTTAAAGTACTCTACATCCCACGGATGAGGAAGTCGTTTGCCATCTATATTGAAGAGTTTCAGATGGCATAGACGACAAGAATGTGTAGGCTTTCGAACGGGTAAAAAATAGTTTTTTTTATTTGTGTGAGGTTTAGTCAAACTATAGAAACAAAATTGAATCTTCTAAAATTACTAGAAAAAATTTACGTGCATGGCAAGTGTTATTATTTTTAGCATATGCTTTAAAATACTATTGTTGGTCCTTGTACTTTTAGCTTTAGTTCAATTAGTCCCTATACTTTTGTTAGAGTATATATATTTGTATATTTCATACTCTTGTAATATATGTATTAATTAGTCATTTACCTTCCTTTTCTAGTATTAAGTCAACCATGTATACTTGTTTATATATATAGACTCCAGTAATGAGAATAAGTTTATATGGTTTTCTCAAACCTTAGTTTCTACATGGTATTAGAGTGTTAGACTTCTTCTGAAATTTGTTGAACCCTAAGTTTTGGTAGCCATTAGGGTTTTCTGCCCATTAAGGTTTGGTACCCATTAGGGTTTTCTGCCCATTAGGGTTTGAAGTTTGGAACACTTTCTTGCAAGTAGTCCTTGGTATCCAACTCACTGCCCACAGCCACAACCCATCGACGCTACGTCGCCCACTCCCGCTGTCTGTTCGTGGTTTCCATTTGCAGATTTCTTCGATTTCTTCTCTTTTTCGGTTGCCGATTATTCTCTTCGTCGATCATCTATAGCCGATGACTAGTTGTCGGTCGCTGTTTGTCTTCGCTACACGGAGTAGTCTTCGTCGTTCACTATTTACCAAGTCGCCATTTCACTTCGTCGTCGAAAAATTGGCTTTTTTGCCTTCGCTGTTCATGTTCAATTAACTAGTCTCCACCGTGCTGCCTGCCGCCGTCATCGTGCGCCCGTCACCACTCGTCGCTGCCTATCGCCTATCGCCGTTCATCTCGGTTCACGAGATTCAACGTTAGCCCCTCTAATTGTCGTGGGTTAACACTGTTAGGATTTTTCAGAATATTCTGGTTCGGTCCACTTAGTCCAGTTTAGCTGGTTCGATTCGTTTGGTTCGGTTCAGTTGGTTCGGTTCATCTGATTTGATTTGCTTGGCCCGGTTCAATTGTTTGGTTCACTTGACTCTGTTCGATTGGTTTGGTTCATTTGGTCAGTCACTGGTTCGATTCCCTTTCCTCTTCCAAATTTGGTTTCACCTGTTTCAGTGCAGGTTTCTTGTTTGTGTCCACATTGTTGAAGTTATGCTTAAGAATAAATCAATGGTGACGATTTCTACAGAAGAGTTTTCTAAATTCCAACAGTATCAAGAGTCATTGATGACATCATCCTCTAATCCAATTACTGTCATCGCTGAATCAGGTAATACCAATAAATGTCTTATTTTCTCTACATAAAAAATGAGACATTGACTAAGGTGCTACAAATTATGTGTTAGGTAACCCAATTTATTTGCTACCTTTTCACCATCTACATCTTTGCTTGATGTTACCATAGCAGATGACACCACTTCTCCTGTTCTTCGCTCTGGCACAATTCATCTTTCCAAAACTCTTTCATTGACTTCTTTTTTAAATTTGCCACAATTTTCCTTTAATTTGATCTCTGTCAGTAAACTCACTCGTGATCTCAATTGTTGTGTCTTATTATTTCCTGGTTATTGCTTATTTCAAGATATTACAACAAAAAAGACTATTGGTAAATGGCGTGAATCCAATGGCCTCTACACGTTTGATACAAAAATACCTACGGCCATCGTTTGCACTCGAGTGTCAACTCCTTTCGAAGATCATTGTCATTTGGATCATCCATCCTCTCTGTGTTAAATAGTCTCCGTCCTCAATTTCATAGTTTTCATTCTTTATACTGTGAGCCATGTCAATTTGCTAAGTTTCATCATCTCAGTTTGTATCCTAGAGTCAATTCACGAGCTAATGCTCTTTTTGAACTAGTCCATTATGATGTTTGGGGTCCTGGTTGTATTGAGTCCAAAAGTGGATTTTAGTATTTTGTTACTTTTGTCGATGATTTCTCTCATATAACTTGGTTATATTTGATAAAACATCGTTTTGAGTTACTTTCTCATTTTCATAACTTCCATGCTGAAATTCGAACTCAATTTGGTGGCTCTCTTAAAGTTATATGAAGTGATAATGCTAAAGAATATTTTTCTAGTGCTCTTGGCTTCTATTTAAGTGAACATGGTATTCTTCATCAATCCTCGTGTGTTGATACACCGTCTCAAAACGGAGTTGCAGAATGAAAAAATAGACATCTTCTCCAAACATCAAGGGCTTTAATGTTTCAAATGCATGTACCAAAATAATTTTGGGCCGATGCTATTTCGACTGCCTGCTTCTTGATTAAGCGCATGCCTTCATCAGTTATTAAGGGTAAAATACCTTATCGTATTCTACGTCCTACACAACTTTTATTTCCTATTAAATCTAAAATATTTGGTTGCAGTTGTTTCATTCGGGATGTTTGCCCCTAGCTCACCAAATTGGACCCTAAGTCATTGAAATACATTTTCCTTAGTTATTCTCGTGTTAAAAAAAGGGTATCGATGTTATTGTCCTGATCTCAATAGATATCTTGTCTCTCTTTATGTTATGTTCTTTGAGGATAGTCCTTTTTCATCATCATTGAGTAACAGTTGAGGGAGCATTCCTCGGAAGATGATGACTTTCTTGTCTATTACATTATCTCTTCTTCTACTGACATGCTCCCTACCTTTGTGTCTGATCCTTCTCTCCTACCTATTACTCAAGTTTATTCTCGACAGCAACCTCCTTCGGTCTCATGCCCTATACCAGCAGCTTCTTCGCCTGTGGATCCAGGAACGAGTGATGATCTTCCTATTACTCTTCGAAAAGGTAAGCGTAAGTGTACTTACCCTGTTTATTCTTTTGTTTCATATAACCATTTGTCCTCACCTACTTATTCGTTTATTGCATCACTTGAGTTTGTATCTGTTCCTTAAACTATTCATGAAGCTTTATCTCATCCTGGTTGGTGGGCTGCTATGTTGGAGGAGATAACTGCCTTAGATGAGAACGGTACTTGCGATTTAGTGTCTCTTCTTGCAAGAAAGAATTCTATCAGTTGTAAATAGGTGTTTACTGTTAAAGTTCATCCTGATTGATCAATTGCCCGTTTGAAAGCTCGTCTTGTTGCTAAAGGATATGCGCAGACTTATGGAATTTGATTATTCTGATACTTTTTCTCCAGTTGCTAAATTGGCTTTTGTCGGATAATTCATTTTCATGGCATCTATTCACCATTACCCCTTGCATCAGCTTGATAGTAAAAATGCATTCCTTCTTGGTGATCGTGGAGAAGAAGTGTATATAGAGCAACCACCCATTTTTGTTGCTTAGGGGGAGAATGGAAAGGTATGTCGCCTTGGAAAATCCTTATATGGGTTGAAACAAAGTCTGCGAACATGGTTTGCAAAATTCAGCTAGGTGATTGAGAAATTTGAAATGAAGAAGAGTAAGTCAGATCATTTTATCCTTTATAAACGATCTGAGTCTGGTGTTATCTTACTACTTGTATATGTTGATGATATTGTGATTACTGGTAATGATGCATCAGACATCCTATCACTCAAGTCTTTTCTTCATAGTCAATTTCATACTAAAGATTTGGGAATGTTAAAATACTTCTTAGGAGTTGAGGTAATAAGGAGCAAGAAGAGGAAAGTTAGCTACTAAGCCATATAGTACTACAATGATGCAAAATTTACAACTTACAAAGGAATGGGAGTTGTTGAAGATCCTGAGAAGTGCAGGAGGTTAGTAGGAAGCTGAAGTACCTTACAGTTACTAGGCCTGACATAGCTTATCCAGTCAGTTTATGAGTTCTCCTATGATTGGCCATTGGGCCGCCTTGGAACATATTCTATGTTATTTGAAAGGTGCTCATGTACGTGGTTTGTTACATAAAGATCATGGTCATCTTAATATTTAATGTTTTTTAGATGCTAATTGGGCAGGTTCTAAGAAAGATAGGAAATCAACCTCAGGATATTGTGTATTTGTAAGAGGTAATTTAATTTCTTTGAAAAGTAAGAAAGAAAATGTGGTGTCGCGTTTGAGTGCTGAATCAAAATATTGAGCTATGACACAGTCGGTGTGTGAATTAATATGGATATATCAACTTCTGACTAAATTGGGATTTAGTATCACCAGTCCAATGAAACTTTGGTGTGATAATCAAACAGCTCTCCATATTGCATCTTGTTTGGGGATTAAGTACCCTGGACACGTGGAGGACCCCTATTGGTGCTCCAAGATGGCCCATGAGTCATGCCTAGCTCGGATAGCCGAGATGGCTGCCACCAACGCCGGCGAGAGCTAAGTATGAGGGTCGAGGTGAACTTGGCTCAGGTCCGACCTACCCAGAGGCTCGGTAGGGGCCGATGTGAGCAACTGTCTGCGGCGTGATTACCGGACGTAACCGTTGGTCCCGAGATCACCGGGCGTAACCGACGGTCCCGGGATTACCGGGTGTAACCGTCGCGAGATTGGCGGGACTACCACCCATAAGTAGAGGACCTCACTCCACGATCAGGTACGATGATTTATGGCTTGGAACTGAACTTGGAATCCGACCTATACTGACTTGATCGTCGGAGTGCTCACCTTTTTGTGCAGGTCCGCCCAAAGGTTCAGGTCGGTACGGAGGCCGAGTTCGAGCTACAATCAGGAACACACTGTTGTGCACATCTTTGCATAAACACATCTAATCAAGTATTTTATGAACGAGCCAAACACATTGAAGTTGATTGTCATTATATACGTGAGAAAATACAACAAGGATTGGTGGCTACATGATATGTGAAGACTAAAGAGCAATTAGGAGATATCTTCACTAAAGTATTGAATGGATCACGGATAGATTATCTCTCTAACAAATTGAACATGATTAACATATATGCACCAACTTGAAGGGAGTGTTAGAGTATATATATTTGTATATTTTATACTCTTGTAATATATATATTAATTAGCCCTTTACCTTCCTTTTCTAGGATTAGGTCAACCCGGTATATTTTTATATATATAGAGACTTTAGTAATGAGAATAATCTTATCTAATACCGTAGTTTCTACAACTTTTAAAATATTTATTTTGGTCCATGCACTTTAAACTTTTGGTTCATTTTAATCTCTGTACTTTCAAAAGATTCGTTTTTTTCCCTCTACTTTTAAAAGTTTTATCATTTTGGTCCCTTAATTTTATTTTTTTTATTTTCGTGTGTTTTACCACAATTTCAATACGATACTACACTCAATATATTTTATTGAAATAAAATGATTTTATATTAAAGGATTTCCATTATGCTTATAATTTGTTTTGAGAATTTGCAAATAAGGACTGAAATTGTGATTTTTGAAAAGTACAGGGACGATCCAAAAAAACATTTTGAATGTACTAGGACTAAAATTAACCTTTAAAAGTATAGGGACACAAAATAACCAAAAGTACAGGTACCAAATACTATTTGAACCTAAAATTTATGTCTTTATTTGGTAATGATTTTATTTTTTATTTTAAATATTATATTTGAGATTGAGTCAATTCATCAAACAAAATATAGGTTCTAAAAACTTTGTTTTCTGTTTTAAAACTTTTATCCAGATTTTTAGGAACATTATTTATTTAACTTAATTTTAGAGCATAAATATTATTTAAATTTTAATAAAAGTAACGAAATTAATAAATCATAAAGCTATCGTTAGGAGGAATGCATTTGGAATTATAAAATTATATAAAAGATAAATAGATTAAAAAATGGTTGGCAACCCACTTTTTAAATTTGGTGAAGACGTGGGTTTAAATGAATCTTGGAAACAAAGAGATGGAATTGAAACTTTCAAGACCATGATAGCCAAAACAAAATTAAGCACAAATTTAATAAATTTGACTTGTTGGAATTGATCTAGCGATCGTCAAACCAAATGCAAGTAAAAAATTAAAAGGCAATTATATTTAGATTATTTAATCGGCCTATTTAGTGGACTTTATTTTCGGCTTAGGACTGTCATATAATGGTGTGGCTAATTGCTTGGTAGAAATTTAAAGCACACTAGCGGTCTTTCGGTGGCTTGGGTGGAGGCTTATATTCTTCGGGGACTATATTTGAACTGTTAATGCTTGACCTCGGTTCTCTTGATGTTGGTGGAATATTCTTTATGTCTAGGATGCTTTCCGACCTCTGGTTTAGTTTGCTATTGGAGATGGTCAGTGTTTTTTGTGTGATATGACACTTGGCTCTTAGAGGATCCAATTCTTCCGAAGTTTGGTGACCGGATTATCATGATGCTGCAAGCTCGTTTAGGACTAAGGTTGCTTATTTTCTGTCTCCCGATGGCTCGTGTCATTGGCCTCGAGGTCGGCTGATCTTCCAGAGCTGGTCTCTAACTTTTCATCTGTTCAGGTTTTCCTTGGGAGAGTTGATGTGCCCATTTGGATTCTGGTGCCGTCAAGTCTCTTCTTAGTGTCGAGTGCGTGGGGTGCGTTACGGTCGGCCCGATCTCCTGTTCCTTGGTTGTCTTTGGTTTGGTTCGGTGGTAACATTCCGAAGTATTATTTCATTGCTTGGTTGGCGGTGCGTGATCGGCTTGCTACAACGGATCGCTTATGTCGTTGGGACTCTTCCATTCCTGCTTCCTGCGTGTTTTGTACTAGTCTGGATTATCGGGATCATCTTTTCTTTGAGTGCCCATTTAGTGAGAGGTTGGTCTGGCATGATTGCTTGGGCTTGCTTATGTTTCATATTGGTTTGTCGAGCTTACTTAGGTTTGTCACATTAGTGCCGAGAAGTCTATCGATCGTCATGTGTGGCGCTTGACATGGACTTTGATTGTTTCTTTTATCTAGAGGGAGCATCATGCTAGAGTTTATGTGGGTGGGGTGGGTCGATCGCCTTTTGTCCTCCTGCGCACCTTGAAAGTTGAGGTCTGTTTGGGGAAAAGAATACCCTGGACATGTGGAGGACCGCTATTGGTGTTCCAACATGACTCAAGAGTCATGCCCAGCTCGAACCGCCGAGATTACCAATAAGCATTGGCAGGTGCTAAGTATGAGGGCCGAGGTGCCACCTGGTCAAGGTCCGATCTACCGGGAAGCTCGGCGGGTCTGATGTAAGCAGCTGTCAGCGGCGTGATTATCGGGTGTAACCGTCGGTCCCGAGATTATCGGGTGTAACCGTCGGTCCCGAGATCACCGGGTGTAACCGTCGTGAGATTAACGGGACTACCACCCATAAGTAGAGGACCTCACTCCACGATCAGGTATGATTTTTGACCTCGAACTAAACTGGGAATTCGACCTATACTGACTTGATCGTCGGAGTGTTCACCTTTTTATGCAGGTCCGCTCAAGTGTTCAGGTCGGTCCGGAGACCGAGTTCGAGCTGTAATCAGAAATATACTGTTGTGCATATCCTTGCATAAACATTTGGCGCCGTCTGTGGGGATCTCGACAATCTAAGTCATCCCAATTCTTTTAAACCAACACGCGAGCGAAAATGGTTCAACCAGCAAACTCGACCAATACAGCAGATCAAAGAACTCTAGCCGTCAGCGATGCCCACCAGAGGGAGATCGGAGCAGCGGTGGAAGAGGGGCAAGGCCACGACGACCTATTAACAGAACCCCTCCGCAGGTCGGCACGAATCACCACACCTGTTCTACCACCTGCGCACCCAAGGACATCCAAGGCCAACCATGGCCGAGGTGGGACTTCTAAGAAGGGCGCCCGAGGGCCAGCCCCGACTCCAACGAGTGAGAACTTTGACGCACTCCAGAGAAAAATAGAGGCAATGCGCACGCAAATGCGATCCATGGAGGAAATGTATAACGAAATGATACAAGCTGCAGGCGCAGGGTCCCGATCTGAAAACCGAGTGACGCGCGTTGACATACGCGAGCAAAGAGGTTCCCACCTCGGGGCCCAGTCGAGGAGGAACATCCCGAAGAAAATGAGAGTGAGGGATACACCCGCCAGAGGGGAGACCTCCGTGAGCATCTTAACAGAAAGAGAGGCTCATCCCTCCGGAAGGGACAGTCACCATCCCGCTCACACAGGAGCTCCAACAAGTAGGCTGAATCCTCCCACAACCCAGCAACTCCCGCAGGGATGATCACAAGGGAGGAGTTTGACCAGCTGAGGGGCAAGCTCGATGCTTAGGTTGAGACCTTAAAGGCCAAATGTGAGCAGAAAGAAAGTCCGCTGAACGATGGCGACCTAGGAGAATCGCCATTTACCTCGGACGTTTTGGAAGCACAGATCCCTCCGAAGTTCAAGGCTCCTACAGTGAAACCTTATGATGGGTCCAAGGACCCTAAGGATTATGTTGAGGTCTTTGAGGGCCTCATGGATTTTCAAGCGGCATCAGACGCAATCAAATGCCGCGCATTTCAGATCGCGCTTACTGGCAGTGCGCGATTGTGGTATCGGAGACTGCCAGCCAGGTCGATCTCGACCTACTCTCAGCTGACATACAGCGACCCATCTCGCCACCATCAGACAGAAGGAGGGTGAGACGCTGCGAGAATATGTCACCATGTTCCAGGAGGAGCAATTGAAGGTCGCACACTGCTCCGATGACTCGGCCATGTGCTACTTTCTCACCGGTCTAGCCGACGAAGCCCTCACAGTGAAGCTTGGAGAGGATGCCCCGGCCACCTTCGCCGAAGTGCTACAGAAGGCGAAGAAAGTCATCGATAGGCAGGAGCTCCTCCGAACCAAAACCGGCCGACCAGAGAGAAAAATCGGCCGGGGCAGAAGTGGAAAAGATGTAGATAAGGCGGATCCCAAGTCCAAGGACAAGGGATCTTTCTCCAGTGGCCGAGCTGAGTATCGAAGGGCGGAGAACGGACCCACCAGGAGCCGACCTTACGAACGCTTCACCCCGACCACGATTCCAATTTCCGAGATCCTAACGAACATCAAGGAGTCCGGAATGGAGAAACTCCTCAAACGACCTGAGAAGCTTCGGGGAGCCCCGGAGAGGCGCAGCAAGGACAAGTATTGCCGCTTCCATCGGGAGCACGCCATAACACGTCAGATTGCTGGGAATTAAAGCGCCAAATTGAGGATCTAATTCAAGATGGCTACTTCAAGAAATTTGTGTGGAAACCAGGGACCAGCATGGCAGGAAAAAAGGAAGATAGGAAGCGTTCGAGGATGCCGCCCCGGCGCACTGACCGACCTGCGGTCATCAACACCATTTTCGGAGGGCCAAGCGGGGGCCAGTTCGAACATAAAAGAAAGGAGTTAGCTCGTGCAGCCAAGCGCGAGGTGTGCATCATTAGGGAGCAGAGGCCGACCTGCCCAATCACCTTCGACAGTGCAGACTTGGAGGAGGTCCACCTACCCCATAATGATGCACTTGTGATCGCTCCCTTGATTGATCATGTGGTGGTCAGAAGAGTACTGGTAGACGGGGGCGCATCTGCTAACATCCTGTCACTACCAACATACCTCGCCCTGGGATGGACAAGGTCACAACTGAAGAAAAACCGGACACCGCTAGTTGGGTTCTCTGGAGAATCGGTCATCCCAGAGGGTTGCATCGACTTGCCGGTCACGTTTGGGCAAGACAAAACACAGGTCACCCAAATGGCCGAGTTCGTGGTGATTGATGGTAGATCGGCCTATAACGCCATCTTTGGGAGACCCATCATCCACTCATTTCGGGTCGTTCCCTCAACACTTCATCAAGTTTTGAAGTATTCCACCCCCAATGGCGTGGGCACAGTCCGAGGAGAACAGACCGCTTCGAGGGAGTGCTATGCCTCCGCACTCAAAGGGTCATCGGTATGCGCCCTCGAAGCTCACGCCAGTGGGAATGAGACGCTCGAGTTCAAGGCCGACCTGCCGAGAAGGGAGTTTTCCGCACCCACTGAGGAGCTCGAGCTTGTTCCTCTGCTTAGTCTCGAGAAACAGGTAAGCATAGGAACTAAGCTGGGGGCCACCGACAGAGAGGAGCTAATCCACTTCCTCAGATCCAACTCGGACGTCTTTGCATGGTCTCACGAGGACATGCATGGCATCGACCCGAAGATTATGACGCATCGCCTCAGCATAGATCCGTCATTCCCACCTGTAAAACAAAAACGAAGACCTATAAACAAGGAGAGGAGTGATGTAATTGTTGAGGAAGTTAACAAACTTTTGAAAGCTGAATACATAAGAGAAATTTCGTATCCCGAGTGGCTCTCCAATGTTGTATTAGTTAAAAAATCTAACGGAAAGTGGAGAATGTGCGTAGACTTTACGAACCTAAACAAGGCATGCCCGAAAGATTGCTTCCCACTGCCAAGGATCGATCAGCTTGTGCACGCCACAACCGGGCACGAACTGCTCACCTTCATGGATGCCTACTCTGGGTACAACCAAATCAAGATGCATGTCCCAGATCAAGATCATACCGCATTCATAACAGACCAAGGTCTGTATTGTTACAAGGTCATGCCCTTCGGTTTAAAGAACGCAGGAGCGACCTACCAGAGAATGGTGAACAAAATATTCGCCAAACAGATCGGCTGGAATATGGAAGTGTATGTGGACGACATGCTTGTCAAGAGTAAGCAGTCTAAGTCGCATCTTTCTGATTTGACCGAAGCCTTCGAGGTTCTGAGGACATATCAAATGAAGCTCAACCCAGCAAAATGTGCCTTTAGAGTCTCTTCGGGAAAATTCCTTGGCTTCATGGTGAACAACCGGGGGATCGAGGCCAACCCCGAAAAGATTAAAGTCGTGCTCGAGATGGGAGCACCTAAGACGCTGAAGCAGCTTCAGTGCCTCAATGGCAGGATCGCAGCCCTGAACCGGTTTGTTTCAAGGTCGACAGATAAGTGCCTTCCTTTCTTCAAAATCCAACGAAAGAAAGGTTTGTTTGAATGGACAACGGAGTGCGAACAAGCATTTCAGCAGTTGAAGGGCTACCTCTGCTCGGCACCTCTGCTCGCCAAGCCCCTGTCAGGGGACAAGCTCCAGTTGTACTTAGCAGTGTCTGACAGCGCCATCAGCTCGGCTCTAATCAGGCAAGAGGAAACGCGATAAAGCTCAGTCTACTACACAAGCAAGGCTATGACCGAAGCCGAAACCAGATACCCTCAAATGGAAACGTTGGCTCTCGCTCTAGTCACCTCGGCCCGACGGCTTAGACCATACTTCCAAGCCCATACTGTTGTGGTGCTCATTAACTTGACCCTAAAAAACATCTTCCATAAGCCAGAAGCTTCTAGACTCCTGATGAAGTGGGCAATGGAGCTAAGTGAGTATGACATCCAGTTCGAACCCAGAACTGCGTTGAAAGGACAAGCGGTGGCAGATTTCATAGCCGAGCTCACACCACCTTCCGAGCTGAGCGAGTCCGACCTATCGTGGACAATCTATGTCGACGGATCCTCCAATGAGAAGGGGTGCGGGGCCGGGGTCTTCTTGCTCGGACCATGAGGCGAGCGATTTGAGTATGCCTTGCGGTTCGACTTCCGGACTTCTAACAACGAGGCTGAGTATGAAGCATGTATTGCCGGTCTGCGAATTGCTAGAGTATTGGGGGCCTCTTGTGTTAAGGTCTTCAGCGACTCCCAGCAGGTTGTGAGCCAGATCAAGGAAGAGTACCAAGCCAGACACTCCTGAATGGAGAAGTATTTGGGCAAGGTCAGATCGTACCTCGCCCAGTTTCGAACTTACGAAGTAAGCCGGGTTCCCCGAGCAAAAAATTCTAACGCTGAAGCCTTGGCCAAGTTAGCATCAGCATACGAGACCGACCTGGCCAGGTCGGTCCCCGTTGAGATCTTGGATAATTCTTCGATCTTGGAGCCAGATCTGATGGAGATTGGCGCTCCAGAGCCCTCATGGATGGACCTGATTATGGACTTCATTAAGGGCAATTCACCACAAGACCCCAAGGAGCGCAGAAAGTTGGCAAGGCAGGCAGCTCGGTTCGTGGTCCGAGGTGGAGCGTTGTACTGGCGCGACTTTTCCCTGCCTCTACTGAGATGTCTAACCCCTGAAGAGGGCCTATACGTCCTCAGAGAAATCCACGAAGGAGTATGCGGCAATCACTCAGGCGCCCGGTCGCTGTCAGCCAAGGTGATCCGACAAGGATACTATTGGCCGACCCTCAGCCAGGACGCCAAGAAGTTCGTTAGAACTTGCGATAATTGCCAACGCTATGGAAACGTAATCCACCAACCTCCCGAGCTGCTTACCCCCATCTCGGCCTCGTGGCCATTCAGGCAGTGGGGGGTAGATATTATTGGTCCTTTCCCTTTAGGCAAAGGCCAGACAAAGTTTGCTGTAGTTGCTGTGGATTACTTTACAAAGTGGGCCGAGGTCGAGGCGCTCTCCCACATAACGGAATCCAGAGTCACGTCCTTCGTATGGACAAATATCATATGTCGCTTTGGTATACCGAAGGCCATTGTGACAGACAATGGGAAGCAGTTTGACAACGCAAAGTTCAAAGACTTTTGCAGCAAGCTTGGCATAAGTCACCTTCGCTCGTCCCCCGCACAGCAAATGGGCAGGTGGAGGCGGTCAACAAGATCATCAAGCGAGACATCAAACTTAGACTGGATTCCAAGAAAGGCAAGTGGGCCGAAGAGCTACCAGAGGTTCTATGGTCATACCGGACCACCCAAAGAGAATCGACGGGAGAGACCCCGTTCTCCCTGGCCTTCGGCTCCGAAGCTGTAGTCCCGGTTGAGATCGGCATGCCATCTGACAGAGTAGAGCATTACGAGCCCACAGCAAATGGGGCAGAGCTGCTCCTCAACCTCGACTTATTGGAGGAAAGAAGAGCAATGGCCCAGCTACGTGTAACGCCCCAAGAGGTTATATACCATCCTAGGCAACGCTAAATAATTCACCTAGCTAACCTTAACTCTAAACACGAGACAATCAACTCCCTGGGAAATAAATTAAATGAAATAAGCTTCGACTCCCATACGTTCCACCAGAGATATCAATTTTATAAACTGTCAAAACTTTGCTCTCTGTGGCAATTAAATAAATAAAAAAAAAGAACAAAGACATCTCGTATCCGCCTCAGTGGCTAAAATTCTTAAATAAATAAAACAACCGTAGACCTAAACTCCAACGACAAACAGAGAAGCGTTCACCAGCAACATCCATAACAAAATAAAGTAGTTATAAAGATTTCAAAATTTCTCCTCGGTCCACACCTAGCAATAACATCAACCCCAACGTTACTCGTACCAAACAATCCTTCCCTCTATCCTCACTAACTCGACTAGTGATCCCTCCTCGGTCAAGCCCTCTCCACGTCATCACCGCGGTCGACCCTGTTCACACCTGAAAACAAATAAGGATAAAAAGGGGGGGTGAGTACGTAAGGTACTCCGTAAGTAGCACTTCCTAACTAACACAAAAAAAAAATCATGCTCGCAGTCACAACATATAAAGCAAAACGATAGCAAAGCAATTAACTAGACAGCGAGAGATAGCGAACAATAACTTGACCTTTACATACAACAACCATGATTCCCTAGCCCTTGTCCCACAGTACTAAACCTCCCTCTACACCCCTCCTGTGTTACTCCCCGTTTAATCTTCCCGAGGCATGACGGCTCTTGACATTTATTCCAAAGATACCGCCCCTCCTCCTTTTACTGTACTTGATGTTCGACCTTGCCGTTTATTCCCAAGGCCTAGCACCACTACTTCACAAGCACCACTCTACTTTAGTCCTTCAAGCCTAACTCCTCGAGTCGCATTGACCCTTGACATTTATCCCCAAGGCCTCAATACTCCTCTACAGAAACTTGATGTTCGACCTTGCCATTTATTCCCAAGGCCTGAACTGTGCACCGGTCCTTGCCGTTTATCCCCAAGGTACCGATGACTTCCCAGCGTATTGGTCCTTGACATTTATCCCCAAGACCCCAATACTCATTTACAGAAACTTGACGTTCGGCCTTGTCATTTATTCCCAAGGCCACTACTCAAGGCTTTGAACCTCCAAGCGATTTATTTGCACTTTCGGGTCAGAACACCCCTAGATAATGGACTGCCAACCCGTCCCTTTACCTTCACCCTGCACCAACCCTCCCATGACCACCTACAGGTAAATTTCCCACATTCCAATTCACTGCACAATTCACAAGCATGCTTTTCCTTGTATTAAACAAGACACACCCAACAGCCCACAACTAGAACAATATAAAATAAATTATCAGTTCAACACCGCGAGCATTTCATTTACAAAATATTTGCAAAACGTAGTGAGCCAGTTACTTCTAACCATAACAATTCAGAATCTACAAGTCACCTATAACAATAAGAACAGAAAGCTTGTTTCCTCATGAGCGTTCAATAATAGAAAGACGGCAACAAAATCACTAGAAGTTCTCAAATCAAAACTAACAATCCCTACATGCTCAATTAAATTATTTTAGTAAGAAAAAAGAACCAGCATCAAAACCATTCTGTTAACGCTAAACAACGCACGCACTCGCCCCCTGGTGCTACTTACACAACCACGTATTTAGGTGTGCGTCGGTCTCACACCTAAGAATAAAAAAAGAAAAATACAGCAATTTAAATGTACCGTTCAGCCTTCGAAAACAACTTTAAAAGGGTTCAAAGGGGCTCGTTACCGCAAAACGACTTCGTATAGGTGTGGGTAATTTAGATCTAGCTTGCAAAGGTGTGGGTAACGTAAATCGGCTTCAAACGGATGTAGATAATCGCTGAACGCCACCAATATGTTGCTGTCCACGTTTTTGCAGCAGCGAAAAACGTCCAATACGACCTCCAACGGCTTCGTTTCAATGTCTGTCGCTACAAAACAACCTCGCTTAGGTGTGGGTGTTCCAAATCTAACTTCGAACAAATGTGGGTCAAAGAAAAGTTACCGGATTTCACGGATCTAAGCTATTCGAGGTTGTTAAGCTCGTTAGATCGGAGGAGGGACGTCGCGAAAACAGCCTCACGTGAATCGATGCCGCCTGCAGCAGCCTGAACGCCACGCGCCGCCGCTGCCCGTCGCACGCTGCTGTCGTCTGCCGCTGCCCAACGCCACGCGTCGCCGCTGCCCGTCGCACGCCGCTGCTGCCCGTCGCGCGCTGCCGCCGTTTGCCGCTGCCCAACGCCGCGCTGCTGCTACCCGACGCCCGCGCCTGCTGCTGTCCCATCGTCGGTGCTGCTTCGTCGGAGAAAGAAATCCGGATGGGGGGGGGGGGGCTGGCGGCTTCAAACGAAAGGGAAGGGTGGAAGGAGATAAGGAAGGAGAACAAGATGGGCTAGGGTTGTTTTGTTTTAATTCCCCTTTTTCTTTTGTTTTGCAACATAACTCACTTGGGCTAGTTTCTTTTGTTTAAGGCCCATTTACCCCATCACTCATTGTTAACAAAACCAATAATATAATTTCGTAGTTGGTCCAATGGCCCAGAGCAAGTGTCACATAGCGGAATCCGTACTAAACCATAACTTAATAAATACTACACGCCACTAACTCACCACTAAAATTGTAACAATACACACTAGTCGAGATGTCACACTTAAATTAAATAAGATCACTGATGAATCAATTAAAAATAACAATGAAATAAATCCATAAATCAATAAATAAAATCCATTTTTTTTAAATTTTCCGGAACTCGGGGCAAGCTAACCTGAGTAACGCGGGGCGTTACACTACGCCTGGCGGAATATCAAGGCAGAATGGCCAGACACTACAATGCCCGCGTTCGACCTCGAACCTTCCAAGTCGGACATCTGGTCTTAAGGAAGGTCCAAACCCATGTGGGTGCCCTTGACCCGACCTGGGCGGGGCCGTTTGAAGTCAAGGGAATAGTCCGACCTGGGACGTACATATTGGCCTATCTGAATGGAGACGTCCTCGCGCACCCATGGAACGCAGAGCACCTGAAGCGTTATTATCCTTGAAATGCCAAAATGGTTTTCAATGGATCTGTAAAAACTGTTTCAATAGGATTATGATCAGAATAAATGTGATGATTTAATTTCATGATTCCGAGTTCGACCAGAAATTAAATGGGGGCCACGGACTCCCACACGATCACATTCCAACAGTCGGTTAAAATTCAATCCTCCAAAACCTAAGGGTACGAGGTGCGATGCCAAAACCACTGATGAACTTAAAATTTAAACCTTCAAGGTAAAGGGGCGATATGAAAAGTTCAAAATGATCAAGCCTCTGAACCTGAGGGTACGAGGTGCGATATGAAGAATAGATACAGACTTAGGATTTTAGCCTTTTAACATTTTTTAAGTTAAGGGTGCGATGTTAAAAAATCCAGAGTTGGTGCAATGCATTGAATACTAGACAGAGATTCAAATTCAAACTGTCAATTATTTTAATTGAAGGCGCGACCTCAAAAGTAAGAGGTGCGAGGTGACATTGGCTACAGTTCAAAGAAAAAGCAAAGAAAGGAAAGATGTTGCCAACACCAAAGTAAAAAACGAACAAAGCTTCTTCATTAAATGGAGAGCAGAGCCAAGGCTTATAGACCTTGCAGCTCTGCCCTGACACTTACAAACAAAAAAGAGAAGAGAAGAAAGACAGCGAAAAGCCTCATGAACGGTAGTCGCTTAAGAGCCTGTTTGAGGAGCGCCATCCTGAGTGGTGTCGACCTGGTCCTCCTCGAGATCGGAGTAGTCAGAGTCCAGATCTCTGACATACTTATCCACCAACGCCTGGGGGCCAGGGGTGCCGCTAGGCCCAGACGCCCACTGCTCGGCATACCTCTTCTTCAGACCACTGAGATCGATCTGAAGGTCAGGCATGTCGGAAGTAAAGCCCTTCATGAGAAACTTGAAGCCCGCGTCAGAAAAATCTTTGGTAAATCCATCGAAGTCAGGATGTTGCCTGAAAGATTCCTCCAACAGGGCTCCGTTGCTGAGACGCTCCTTCGCCGTCTCTAGCTCGGCAGTCGCGCGCGTCAGCTCCTCATCCTTCGCTTCAAGCGCCTGGAGCATGTCGTCCTTCTCCTTGAGGAGTTGGAACTTCTCCTTCTCCAAGCCCTTGGTGATAGCATGGGCAGCTCGGAGTTGGGCCTTGCGTCTGTCCTCTTCCTTCTTCAGCAGCTCGGCCTTGGTCTCCACCTCGGCCTTCAAAATTTCCACCTCAGAGTGAGCCTTCAGCAGCTCATCCTTCATGGTGGAGGAAGCAGCCTCCAAGGCAGCAGAGAACTCCTCTTTCTCCCTCGCTGCCAGAACTTCCCTCCCATCCAGCTCGGCCTTTACAAACAGGGCCGATTGAATGGAAGCAACAAACGCTTGAGGAAAAACACCAAGAAGAAAATTAGACCGAGCTACCTGTTAGGTAAATTGAGCAAAAATGAAGACACCAATCTTACCTCAGCGGCGTAGTCGATGGTCCTCTGCAGAACGGACCCCGGGTCACTTACAAATTTGGACGCCCTTCTGAGGCAGCGGTCCAAACTTGCAGCTGAGATGCGGGACACCTGGTCCCTCACCCCGGAGCTTGACGGTTCGACTCTGAACCGTGCTGTCACGTCGGACGTCCCGCCCATCCTGGCTTCAGGATCGTCCACCCGATCTGCGAAGCTTGCAGGCAGGGCCCCACGAGCTCCGACCTCCAAGGGGGAGGTGGTCTTCTTCTTCTTCCTCCTCCGCTTCAGAGGGGCCTCCTCCCTCACCTCCTCGCCCAAGGACGAGACGTCCACCGCCTCGGTCTGACCCCTTGGGCGCTTCTCCCGCGAAGGACCCCCAGAAGACTCCAGCTCGATCACTGGGGCTGAATCTTCTGAGGCTGGCCCTGCCACAGCAGGAGTTGCGGGTTCCGAACTCTGGGCGGCCTCGAGAGCATGGGCTCGGCCCTTGGACTTGCGTTTCACGTTACGCAAATCCGCAAACCATGGCTGCAAAACAAAGGAAAGAAGTCAGCACAAAGTTAGAGGAAAAGAGGGGGGTAGCAAGCTCGACATACCTAGTTCGGAGTTCGGCCTTGAAGATTCAATGGGACGAACTGCAGGGTTGTAATCTAGCAGCCCGGACTCAAGCAACAGCTTGTCGGTCACCAAGGTTTCGACTTTCCTGCCCCTCGGAAAGTGCTCCTTATAATATTTCAGTGTGTCGAAGGAGGCTTGAGTAAGCTCGGGGACTGGTCGGATTGATACTGCACAAGACAAAATCCAAGTTATACCTGAATAATAAGAAAGAAAGCTTATCGTAAAAACCAAGAACTACTCGGTACCTAGGTTCCCAAACCTAGTGGGAACGTCAAAGAAGGAGCGACCTGACTCGTCCTTTGCAAGCCATTCCCCAGAAGAGTAGAACCACTTTCTCACCCATCCTTTGATGGAGGTCGGCCCCTTAACTATACCTCATCCGCCTTTCCTTGCGCACATATAGTACCGACCAGGCTTCTTAGCTATCCTTTTCGCTTCGAAGCACGCGAGGAGCTGGTCTACGTCCAACAGCTCAGCCTCTTCATTGTCCCGAGCTCGTAACCAAAAAAGGATGGCCAAAGCAAAAATGACACCCCACCCATTGGGGGCCACTTGAGCCGGAGCCAGCCCAGTTCGGAAGAGAAATTCTTGGACGAAAGGGTGAAGGGGAAGTCTGAGGCCGTACTCAAACATTTTAAAGTAGAGAGTGACCCATCCCTCTAGAGGATTGTCAGCTCTCTCCCCGTCCTCCAGAATCCTAAGGAGGATGTTTTCAGGGATAGCGAACCCCCTACGGAGGGATCCGAGGTAGTGCTCCGGTATCCTAGAAGGGTATTCTAAACCCTGACCCGAAGTGGAAGCATCACTATCCTCCCCGTCGTCGGAGAACCTAAAGTTTTCTATCTCCTCGAGCTCGGACTCTAACCTACGAGCTAAATCCTCATCGGATCCTAAGTCGCTGCTAAAAGAGGACGACATGGAAACTATATTCGAGAGAGAGAGAGAAGAGACCGACCTACCAAGGGTTCGAGCTGCCTTCAGATCGAACTCCAAGAATTCAGGAAGCGTAAGGTATGACCTGAAGGATTGGGGGTATTTATAGCTCATCGGAAAAAGTTCCCCGCCGTACACGTGTAATCAACAAGCGGCTAGGATCCTCCCGAAAATCCGAAGCGTCGGAATATTTGAATATTCCGACGATAAATCCACCACAACAGTTATGTTTTCCCACGAATAGGAAGTCGCCACGTGTCCAAAGCAAGTCGAATGAACTTCTGTGCCAGGTCGAGATCGGACCAGACAGAGAGGGGACCAATGTTTGGGGAAAAGAATACCCTGGACACGTGGAGGACCGCTATTGGTGTTCCAACATGACTCAAGAGTCATGCCCAGCTCGAACCGCCGAGATTACCAATAAGCGTTTGCAGGTGCTAAGTATGAGGGCCGAGGTGCGACCTGGTCAAGGTCCGATCTACCGGGAAGCTCGGCGGGTCCGATGTGAGCAGCTGTCAGCGGCGTGATTATCGGGTGTAACCGTCGGTCCCGAGATTACCGGGTGTAACCGTCGGTCCCGAGATCACCGGGTGTAACCGTCGCGAGATTAACGGGACTACCACCCATAAGTAGAGGACCTCACTCCACGATCAGGTATGATTTTTGACCTCGAACTAAACTGGGAATCCGACCTATACTGACTTGATCGTCGGAGTGTTCACCTTTTTATGCAGGTCCGCTCAAGTGTTCAGGTCGGTCCGGAGACCGAGTTCGAGCTGTAATCAGAAATATACTGTTGTGCATATCCTTGCATAAACAAGGTCTATTTTCATTGTACTACCTGGCTTAAGAGCTGTTCTTTGAATTCTTATCCTAGGTTTATATCGACCTGGGATTTGTTTTATTGATTTAGTTCTTTTTTTCTTCTTGTCTTGTGTTAGTCCTTTGGATGTTGTGCCTTCATCTCCGGTTGCGAGAGCCTCTATTGTTTTTTTTTTTGTTTAAATATATTTACCTTAGCAAAAAAGAATTACAAGCACATTGATCCTACAAGATTTATGAAAACTCTAGACTCAACCTAGATATTCATAATTATGGTCTCCAATATAGTACCTGGCTTGAACCATGTTCCCATCATGTAGAGATGATTGTTCATATTTACTGGTCACATGGCAGAGGAAGAACAGAAAACCACATAAATATTTAGAGGTTATGTTTAATACATCTAATAATCTCAGATATTTCAAATCCTTTGGAAGATTTTTGTTTTCTTCCCTACTTGGATTGTTTTCTGATATATTCTTGAATGATTTTGATGAGAGAGACTTGGGGAATTTTTCTAACATAACTTTCTTTTTTCCTTTTCAACCTTCCTTTGGCAAACACAGGTGAACTTCGTTAATTAGGTTAATAATGTTTGTAATGCGAACTTTTATGGTAAAAGAATTGAATTAAAGGATAATGCTAATGCTATATTTAACATCTACTAGCTAATTCACTATCCAACTTAGTAAGCAAATAAAATCAGGTGCGAAAGTCCTTTAAAATTCATGCACCTTCACCTTTAGACTTAATTAAATATGTCTATGAAAAACGCAAGGCTAAAAAATACTATTTAGGATCAGTTTCCTGCCATTTACAAGCTTATAATGCATGTCTAACCCTAACAATTTCAACATATATTGAGTAGAAATTACTTGTGATACGCGACAACTCAAGCGTATGGACTACTCGAGCCTCTTGTCACTTGAATTGATCAATTGTACAGTGAGTTCAACCCGAATGGTGAGAGTTATATGGATTACGTTTGTAGTCAAATAATGCTAGGACTAGATAGAACACTTGTTATACTCTAGGCTGGAAACACTTTACGAGTATGGTAATCAATCAAACAAGCATACTCCGAAAAATAATGCACCCTAAGTTCGACCATACACTATTGAGGGGATAAAGGGGGATAGTGACGGATCCAAGATTTTGTGTTAGAATGAGCACAAATGCATATAACTTTGACAACATGTATCAAATTGCACATTACACTTGAATAAATGTTGCAATATTCACCTTTACTTTAAAAAGTGTCACATATTTTACATACGGATAGATTTCCATTTGAAAAATTTTTGGAAAAAATATTCTGTTAAATGAGTTAAGAATATAAAAAAGTGTCACATATTTTACATACGGATAGATTTCCATTTGAAAAATTTTTGGAAAAAATATTCTGTTAAATGAGTTAAGAATATATATATATATATTTATTTATTTTATAAAATTGAAGGATTTAAACCAAAAAACGACATTAGATTTCTTTTTATAAATTAAATTATTTGTTAGTTTTAGCAACCTTATTTAATGTGCACTAATAAAACTTAGTTGAGAAACTTGATCTTTATTAAATTACTGAGTTTTTTGGATAAATTTTCTTTTGTTAAAATTTTGTGTTTTATTTTTTAAGTACAACAAAGGTAAGAATGCTTTTGACCTCTAGGAAAGAAGCAAGGTATCTAGTTAAACTATGTTTATGTTAGTATTTTTTTTTATTTAAATTAATGGATGAACTAACAAAACTTAAATGGAAAATAAAAATTATCAAACTTTAGGGTTGTTTGGGGGTTGAAAATCGTACTGCCACGTGGAGGACAGAAAAAATGTCCAACTTTGGAGGTCTTCCCTTTGGTGGCCGACCTGAAGAGGCCGACCTGAAGATCTTCCTTTTGGTGGCCGACCTGAAGTGGCCGACCTAAAGAGCTCCACTGAGGGCCGACCTGAAGAGCTCCCCTGAGGGCCGACCTGAAGGCCTTGCCTAATGGCCGACCTGAGGCCTTCCCTAAAGGCCGATCTGAAGGTCTTCCCTGAAGATCATTCATGGGAGGAACGACCTTCCATACTTAGTCAAATTCCATATGACAAGAGTATGAACTGGAATAGCTACTCCCGACAGGCCGACCTTGGTCCCGACATGCTCAACCGTTGGTCGGATTCCTTGTCGGGTACCTCAACCTATAAATAGGGCACTTTACTCTTCAGTCAGGTATGGTATTCTAGCTCGGCCTCCATACTAAAGTCGAACTCAAAACTGACTTGAGCGTCGGAGTGTTTGTTCCCTTGTGCAGATCTTTCATCGCCAAGTGGCCTTTCAGCTCATTCCGAACACCAGCTCATCCCAGTCAGCCGACCTTGACCCTTTGAGCTGGTCATCCCTTTCCAAGGATACCCAAGCTCTTCCCTCGGTCATACCTGAAGCAGGTCATGGTCTTCCCGCAGTCATACCTGAAAAGCAGGTCATGCTCTCCTGACGGTCATACTTGGAGTAGGTCGAGCTCTTCCCTGTGGCCGACCTTGACCAGGTCATACCCCGTCACATTTTTTGCATAAACGTTTGGCGCCGTCTGTGGGAAAGGACCTTTTAAGTCATTCCTACCAAACAAAGCTATGGCACGTAAGAACCATCTAATATCCACGTCTCAACGGGGATCTTCTAGATGTTTTCAAGGACCGAGCTAGGCGATCGATGTGTAAACGATGGTAGCTCAACCTCGCCAAGAGGAAGAGTTTCATCTCAGCTCATCCCGGTTAGAGGAAGAGCTGCCATCAGATAACTCAACCTCGCCAAGAGGAAGAGTTTCATCTCAGCTCATCCCGGTTGGAGGAAGAGCTGCCATCAGATAACTCAACCTCGCCAAGAGGAAGAGTTTCATCTCAGCTCATCCCGGCAAGAGGAAGAGCTCAATCTCAGCTCATCCCCGGCTAGAGGAAGAGCTTCATATCAGACAACTCAACCTCGCCAAGAGGAAGAGTTTCATCTCAGCTCATCCCCGTCTTGTGGAAGAGCTTCATCTCAGCTCATTCTCGACAAGAGGAAGAGCTGTCATCAGATAACTTAACCTCGCCAAGAGGAAGAGTTTCATCCCAGCTCATCCCTGCCTTGTGGAAGAGCTCAATCTCAGCTCATCCCAACAAGAGGAAGAGCTCAATCTCAGCTCATCCCCGGCTAGAGGAACAGCTATCAAGACAACTTATCCCTGCCTAGAGGAAGAGCTTCATATCAGATAACTCAACCTCGCAAAGAGGAAGAGTTTCATCTTAGCTCATCCCCGCCTTGTGGATGAGCTTCATCTTAGCTCATCCCCGCAAGAGGAAGAGCTGTCATTAAATAACTTAACCTCCCCAAGAGGAAGAGTTTCATCTCAGCTCATCCCGGCAAGAGGAAGAGCTCAATCTCAGCTCATCTCGGTAAGAGGAAGACCTCAATCTCAGCTCATCCCCGACTAGAGGAAGAGCTATCAAGATAGCTCATCCCTACCCAGAGGAAGAGCTTCATATCAGATAACTCAACCTCGCCAAGAGGAAGAGTTTCATCTAAACTCATCCCCACAAGAGAAAGAGCTGCCATCAGATAACTTAACCTCCCCAAAAGGAAGAGCTGAATCTCAGCTCATCCCGGCAAGACGAACAGCTCAACCTCAGCTCATTCCCGCCTGGAGGAAGAGCTTCATTTCAGCTTTATTTCCGCCTAGAGGAAGAGCTTCATCTCAGCTCATCCCCGGCAAGAGGAAGATCTCAATCTCAGCTCATTCACCGCCTAGAGGAAGAGCTTCATCTTAGCTCAACTTCGCCTAGAAGAAGAGCTTCATTTTAGCTCATTCTCGCCTAGAGGAAGAGTTTCATCTCAGCTCATTCCGGCAAGAGGAAGAGCTCAATCTCAGCTCATCCCAACAAGAGGAAGAGCTGGGCCTGAGACTCCACCTCGGCCTTCAAAGTCTCCACCTCAGATTGAGCCTTCAGCAGCTCATCCTTCATGGTGGAAGAAGCAGCTTCCAAGGCAGCGGAGAACTCCTCTTTCTCCCTCGCTGCAAGAACTTCCCTCCCATCCAGCTCGGCCTTGACAGCCAGAGCCGATTGAATGGAAGCAACAAACGCCTGCGAAATGGTACAAGGGAAAAGTTAGATCGAACTACCTGTTGGGCGAAATCAAGCAAAAATGGGGCACTAGTCTGACCTCGGCGGCGTAGTCGATGTTCCTCTGCAGAACGGACCCAGGGGCGCTCACAAATTTGGACACCCTCCTCAGGCAGCGGTCCAAACTTGTAGCTGAGATGCGGGACACCTGGTCCCTCACCCCGAAACTTGACGGCTGAATTCTGAACCGTGCCGTCACGTCGGACGTCCCACCCATCCTGGCCGCAGGATCGTCCACCCGATCAGCAAAGCCTGCAGGCAAGACCCTGCTAGCTCCGACCTTCGAGGAGGAGATCGCCTTCTTCTTCTTCCTGCGCTTCGGAGGGGCTTCCTCCCTCGCCTCCTCGCCCAAAGGCGGGGCGTCCGCCGCCTCGGTCTGGGCGTCCACCGCCTCGGTCTGATCTCTGGGGCGCTTCTCCCTCGAGGGACCCCCAGAAGACTCCAGCTCGATCACCGGGGCTGGATCTTCCGAGACAGGCCCTACCACGGCAGGAGTGGCAGGTTCCGAACTCTGGGCAGCCTCAAGAGCATGGGCTCGGCCCTTAGACTTGCGCTTCACGCCGCTTGCAAATCCGTAAACCATGGCTGCAAAATAAAAACAAGGGTCAGCACAAGGTTAGAGGAAAAAGGGGGAGGCAAGCTCGGCATACCAAGTTCAGAGTTCGGTCTAAAGGATTCAATGGGACGAACTGCAGGGCTGTAATCTAGTAGCCCGGACTCAAGCAGCAGTTCGTCGGTCACCAGGGTTCCGACCTTCCTACCCCTCGGAAAGCGCTCCTTGTAGTATTTCAGCGTATCGAAGGAGGCTTGCGTAAGCTCGGGAACTGGTCGGATTGAAACTGCACGAGGACAAGATCCGAGTTAGACCTGAATGACAGGAGAAATTTACGAAAAGTAAGAACTATTTCGTACCTAGGTTCCCAAACCTAGTGGGGACGTCGAAGAAGGAACGACCTGACTCGTCCTTTGCGAGCCATTCCCCGAACGCGTAGAACCACTTCCTCACCCATCCCTTGATGGAGGTCGGCCCCTTAACTATACCGCCTGCGCCTTTCCTTGCGCACATGTAGAACCGACCAGGCTTCTTAGCTATCCTTTTCGCCTCGAAGCACGCGAAGAGCTGGTCTACGTCCAACAGCTCGGCCTTCTCACTATCCCGAGCTCGTAGCCAAAAGAGGATGGCCAAAGCGAAAATGACACCCACCCATTGGGGGCCACTTGAGCCGGTGCCAACCCAGTCCGGAAGAGAAATTCTTGGACAAAAGGGTGAAGGGGAAGTCTGAGGCCGTACTCAAACATTTTGAAGTAGAGAGTGACCCATCCCTCTGGAGGATTGTCAGCTCTCTCCCCCTCCTCCGGAAGCCTGAGGAGGATGTTCTCAGGGAGAGAGAACCCCCTACGAAGGGATCCGAGGTAGTGCTCAGGTATCCTAGAAGGGTATTCCAAGCCCTGACCTGAAGTGGAGGCGTCACTATCCTCCCCGTCATCGGAGATTCTAAAGTTTTCTATCTCCTCGAGCTCGGACTCTAACCTATGAGCTAACTCGGATCCTAGGTTGCTACTAATAGAGGACGACATGGCAATTACGTTTGAAAGAAAGAGGGAAGAGACCGACCTACCAAGGGTTCGAGCTGCCTTCAGATCGAACTCTAAAAATTCAAGGAACGTAAGGTATGAACTGAAGGATTGAGGGTATTTATAGCCCGTCGGAGGAATTTCCCGCCGTACACGTGTAATCAACGAGCGGCTAGGATCCTCTCTAAGATCCGAAGCGTCGGAATATTTGAATATTCCGACGATAAATCTTCCGCAACGGTTGTATTTTCCCACGAATAGGAAGTCGCCACGTGTCCAAAGCAAGTCGAATGAACTTCTCTGACAGGTCGAGATCGGACCAGACAGAGAGGGGGCCAATGTTTGGGGATTAGGTACCCTGGACACGTGGAGGACCCCTATTGGTGCTCCAAGATGGCCCATGAGTCATGCCTAGCTCGGATAGCCGAGATGCCTGCCACCAACGCCCGCGAGAGCTAAGTATGAGGGCCGAGGTGAACCTGGCTCAGGTCCGACCTACCCAGAGGCTCGGTAGGGGCCGATGTGAGCAACTGTCTGCGGCGTGATTACCGGACGTAACCGTTGGTCCCGAGATCACCGGGCGTAACCGACGGTCCCGGGATTACCGGGTGTAACCGTCGCAAGATTGGCGGGACTACCACCCATAAGTAGAGGACCTCACTCCACGATCAGGTACGATGATTTCTGGCTTGAAACTGAACTTGGAATCCGACCTACACTGACTTGATCATCGGAGTGCTCACCTTTTTGTGCAGGTCCGCCCAAAGGTTCAGGTCGGTACGGAGGCCGAGTTCGAGCTACAATCAGGAACACACTGTTGTGCACATCTTTGCATAAACAAGTTTCATATCAGATAACTCAACCTCGCCAAGAGGAAGAGTTTCATCTCAGCTCATCCCTGCAAGAGGAAGAGCTCAATCTCAGCTCATCCCGGCAAAAGGGCGAGCTCAATCTCAGCTCATCCCAGCAAGAGGAAGAGCTCAATCTTTGCTCATCCCGGCTAGAGGAAGAGCTATCAAGATAGCTCATCCCCGCCTAGAAGAAGAGTTTCATATCAGATAAACTCAACTTTGCCAAGAGGAAGAGCTTCATCTCAACTCATCCCCGGCTAGAGGAAAAGCTGTCATCAGGCAGCTCATCCTCATCTAAATGAAGAACTTCGATCGTTTGATCATATTTCATCCACGATGGCAGATCCAACTTAGAGGCTGCCGACCTACATTCCAATGGGGGCCAAGTACTCCCACATGGCATAAGTGCCAAGGTACAATTCAAAACCAAATTCAAGCCTCTAAACTTCCGAGTTCGAGGTGAGATGTACTCTTATAAAAGAAAATTCAAAACCTCTAAACTTACGAGTTCGAGGTGCGATGTAATTCCATAGAAGAAAATTCAAACCTCTAAACTTACGAGTTCAAGGTGCGATGTAATTTGACAAAAGAAAATTCAAACCTCTAAACTTACGAGTTCGAGGTGCGATGTAATTTGACAAAAGAAAATTCAAACCTCTAAACTTACGAGTTCGAGGTGCGATGTAATCTGATAAAAAAAATTAAAACCTCTAAACTTACGAGTTCGAGGTGCGATGTACGAAAATTACGACAAGTTAGAAATGACAAAGATGAGATTGAATTCACCCAATACAAAGTATGCAGGTCCTACTCCAACTCCTAAACGCCCAGCTTAGGCCGAGCTTCTCAGCTCTTACTCCAACTCCTAAGCATCCAACTTAGGCCGAGCTTCTCAGCTCTTACTTCAAACTCCTAAGCGCCCAACTTAGGTCAAGCTTCTTCAAATACCAAACTTAATCAACATGGCAAGTCTAACATAAGTTTCTCAAAGTCGGCTAAAGTCATGACCAAAACACTATGTTCGATGTTTGACCTACTATATGTTGTTCGACGTCTGACATGTGATCTATTTCAATCTCGAAAGACGGAAGTCTCCACTTAGGCAAATTTTCAAACCCAGGAAAAACTTCTCTGCCAGGTCGAACTCGGACCAGCCAGAGAGGGGGCCAATGTTTGGGGGTTGAAAATCGTACTGCCACGTGGAGGACAGAAAAAATGTCCAACTTTGGAGGTCTTCCCTTTGGTGGCCGACCTGAAGAGGCCGACCTGAAGATCTTCCTTTTGGTGGTCGACCTGAAGTGGCCGACCTAAAGAGCTCCACTGAGGGTCGACCTGAAGAGCTCCACTGAGGGCCGACCTGAAGAGCTCCCTTGAGGACCGACCTGAAGGCCTTGCCTAATGGCCGACCTGAGGCCTTCCCTAAAGGCCGATCTGAAGGTCTTCCCTAAAGATCATTCATGGGAGGAACAACCTTCCATACTTAGTCAAATTCCATATGACAAGAGTATGAACTGGAATAGCTACTCCCGACAGGCCGACCTTGGTCCCGACATGCTCAACCGCTGGTCGGATTCCTTGTCGGGTGCCTCAACCTATAAATAGGGCACTTCACTCTTCAGTCAGGTATGGTATTCTAGCTCGGCCTCCATACTAAAATCGAACTCAAAACTGACTTCAGCGTCGGAGTGTTTGTTCCCTTGTGCAGGTCTTTCCTCGCCAAGTGGCCTTTCAGCTCATTCCGGACACCAGCTCATCCCAGTCAGCCGACCTTGACCCTTTGGCTGGTCATCCCTTTCCAAGGATACCCAAGCTCTTCCCTCGGTCATACCTGAAGCAGGTCATGGTCTTCCCGCAGTCATACCTGAAAAGCAGGTCATGCTCTCCTGACGGTCATACTTGGAGTAGGTCGAGCTCTTCCTTGTGGCCGACCTTGACCAGGTCATACCCCGTCACATTTTTTGCATAAACAAGGGTTATGAATTTAAATTGATTAAAAGAAATACGATATATAATATAAACTTAATTGGACATAAAGCAAACTCTTATTTTTTTTTTAAATGAATTGAACATATTTTCATTTTCGCAAAAGTATATAAGAATCCAAAAGAAGCATATAAATTATTGACCACAATACCAGAATATGCCAACCAATTCGTCTTGAACCTAAGACGCAAAGTTTAATCGATAAATACGTGTAAAACAGGAAGCCATTGGACCCATGCACATTTTGTTTGATAGTGTTAGAGTATAGATATTAGTATGTTTTATATTCTTGTATTAATATTAATTTGTCCTTTACCTTCTCCTTATAGGATTAGGTCAACCTTGTATATTTGTCTATATATATAGACTTTAATAATGAGAAAACAGAACATTGGATTTTCTCCAACTTTAGTCTCTACATGGTATCAGAGCTCTAAGTTTTGTGCCCATTAGGGTTTTGTGCCCATTAGGGTTTTCCGCCCATTAGGGTTTTGCGCCTTAGAGTTTTTGTTCATTGTTATCCAACACCACCACCGCTGCCGCTGCCGCCACTGCCGACCACCGCCGCCGCTGCCGCCGCCGCCGACCATCGCCGCCACTACCGGCGGCGGCATCGGTCGGCGGTGGACGTCGACCACCGCCGTTGCGTGGTTTGGTTTGGTTCTGTCGTTTTGTTCAAATAGGTTCGCTTGTTTGTTACGGCTGAGAAGAAATCAGTCATAACTTCTGAGGTGATCCCAATGATTTCAAAAATCACAGAACACAAGTTGAATGGATCAAACTATTCTTCATGGAAAATCAATGTTCGTCTTTTTTTGCGAAGTATTGATATGGACGATCACATAACTGAGGATCCGCCTAAGGATGAGAGCAAGAAAGCTTGGTTACGGGATGATGCTCGACTGGTTCTGCAGATCAAGAATTCGATCGAGGGTGACATTATTGGCTTGGTCAATGAATGTGAGTATGTTAAAGAGTTACTTAAATATTTAGAATTCCTTTATTCTGGAAAATGAAATGTTAGTCGAATATTTGATGTCTGCAAGCGCTTCTACCAACCTGAGTTTGGTGACCAATCTCTTACAAATTACTTTATGGAACACAAACGAATTTACGCAGAGTTTAATGCATTACTCCCAGATAGTAATGATGCAAAAGTTCAGCTTGCCCAACGCGAACAACTAGCAGTTATCAGTTTTCTTCTTGGTCTTCCACCTAGATTTGATGTGGCCAAAGACCAATTACTCTCTGGTTCAGAAATTTCAGCTTTAGAGGAGGCATACACTCGAGTACTTCGAGTTGAGAAGTCACAACCCATCTTGTCATCTCAGTCTAATAGTGCTTTGGTTGGACGTAGTACAAATGCAAACATAGGTAATACCTACCAAGGGAATTCCACGACTTCGAACGCTCAACGTTCTAGTGCTCCAAAGTCAAATTCAGGAGATATTATTTTTTGCAATTATTGCCATAAGCCTGGTCATACAGAACGATAATGTAAAAAGCTATTGAATAGAGCTCAGAAAACACAGTCTGCCCATGTTGCATCTACTCCTGATAATGCTGGCAAGTTAGTTACAATACCTGCGGAAGAATTTGCTAAGTTCCAACAGTATCAAGAGTCATTGATGGCATCGTCCTCTAATCCGATTACTGCCATCGTTGAGTCAGGTAACACCAGTAAATGTCTTATTTCCTCCACATCAAAATGGGTCATTGACTGTAGTGCGACAAATCATATGTCAGGTAACCCTAACTTGTTTGCTAATTTCTCCCCGTCTGCATCTTTGCCTGATGTTACCATAGCAAATGGTACAACTTCTCATGTTCTTGGCTCTGGCACAGTTCATCGCTCCACATCCCTTTCACTAACATCTGTTTTAAATTTACCACAATTTTCTTTTAATTTGATCTCTGTTAGTAAACTCACTCGTGATCTTAATTGTTGTGTCTTATTCTTCCCTGGTTATTGCCTATTTCAGGATCTTACGACGAATAAGACTATTGGTAAAGGGCGTGAATCCAATGGCCTCTACACGTTTGATACACAAATACCTACAGCCACTGTTTGTAATACACAAATGCACGAGCATGGTTTGGAAAATTCAGTCAGGTGGTTGAGAACTTTGGAATGAAAAAGAGTAAGTCAGACCATTCTGTCTTCTATAAACAAACTGAGTCTGGTGTTATCTTACTGGTTGTATATGTTGATGATATTGTGATTACTGGTAATGATTCATCAGGCATCCTATCACTCAAAACTTTCCTTCATTGTCAATTTCATATGAAGGATTTGGGAGTGCTGAAATATTTCTTAGGAATTGAGGTAATAAGGAGCAAGAAGGGGATTCTCTCATCACAGAGGAAATATGTACTTGACCTGTTAACTGAAACAGGAAAGTTAGCTGCTAAGCCGCGTAGTACCCCAATGATACCTAATTTACAACTTACAAAGGAAGGGGAGTTGTTGAAAGATCCTGAGAAGTATAGGAGATTAGTAGGGAAGTTGAATTATCTTATGGTTACGAGGCCAGACATAGCTTATCCAGTTAGTATTATGAGTCAGTTTATGAGTTCTCCTACGACTAACCATTTGATCGCATTGGAACATATTTTATGTTATTTGAAAGGTGCTCCTGGACGTGGTTTGTTATATAAAGATCATGGTCATCTTAATATTGAATGTTTTTCAGATGCTGATTGGGCAGGTTCTATGGAAGATAGAAGATCAACCTCAAGATATTGTGTATTTGTCGGAGGTAATTTAGTTTCTTGGAAAAGTAAGAAACAAAACGTGGTGTCGCGTTCGAGTGCTGAATCAGAATATAGAGCTATGGCACAGTCGGTGTGTGAATTAGTATGGATACATCAGCTTCTGATTGAATTGGGATTTGGCATCACCACTCCAATGAAACTTTGGTGTGATAATCAAGCAGCTCTTCATATTGCATTTAATCCAGTATTTCATGAACGAAACAAACACATTGAAGTTGATTGTCATTATGTACGTGAGAAAATACAGCAAGGATTAGTGGCTACAGGGTATGTGAAGACTGGAGAGCAGCTAGGAGATATCTTTACTAAAGCATTGAATGGAGCACGAATAGATTATTTGTCTAACAAGTTGGGCATGATTAACATATATGCACCAACTTGACGGGGAGTGTTAGAGTATAGATATTAGTATGTTTTATATTCTTGTATTAATATTAATTTGTTCTTTACCTTCTCCGTATAGGATTAGGTCAACCTTGTATATTTGTCTATATATATAGAATTTAATAATGAGAATACAGAACATTAGATTCTCTCCAACTTTAGTCTCTATAGATAGAATACATTATATATTATTTATTCAAAGTCGGGGGAGGCGGCTACTTAATAGATTCGTCCTGGAGAGTTTGCACAAAGGCAAGATATAAGAAAAACTTATTTTTATTCGAAATTAAACTTTAAAATATATCTTCAAAAAATTATAAGGGGACCTAGGCCAAGACTAATATATATATATATATGACCTATTTATACGCCAAGGCTAATAACTAGATTTTGCATATATAAATATGCGCGCAAAGATTTGTGAAAGAGTAAAAGAAAATAATTCATAAACTAAACTTGAAGGCAAATAAAATCTAATACAAAATAAACTAATATGAATTGTCTTTAAAATAAATAAGGAAACAATCTTCCTTAATTTGGAAAGGACTGGGCGGTAAGCAAAGGGACGACAACAAGTCTTGGTGCACGCCCATGGCACTGAGCAGGCATGAGCGACAAGCGAGGCGGCATGGGCGTCGCAGTAGGTAGGCGTGGGCGTGTGGGAAGGCAGCAAGACGCATGCATCAAGGCATTGGTGTGCGCATGTGATAACTCTCCAAAAGAGAGTTATTGTGGTACTATTTTGGTAGCTATAGAAGCTCAAAAAATGAGGAATTAAGTGAGAAATAGAAAAGTCAAATATGAACAGCTCGTTTTGTTAATTTTCGAGAAGTCTGAACTCTTCCATGCTATTTTGGAATATTTTTGCAGATTTGAAGATGTTGTGTCAAAGTGCTGTTGAAGATTACTGTACGAATGCTGTAGCTTCGCCAAAGTCACTATGCTGGACTTTTACTGACATCCGTACTAGGCGTATTTTGTCAAGTTTTGCCCTAATTTCTTGGGGGCCTATACAAGCAACAATATGGGGGTTGTTTCATTATCAATTCCCAGGGGAATAGATTCCAAAAGAGAAAAAATACACTAAATTAGATGCAAAAGACAGGGAAACCTTTATTCATTTTAGAGAAGGAGCTGACGGAAGGAAGCTGAAGCTATTGGTTCTTCACTGAACTGGAGGTTTCGAGAGATTTTCTAGAGCTTTTTCACGAAATGGCTTGTTTCTTTTTATTTTCCATTGGGGGGGGGAGGAAGTCGCTTGATGTAGCTCTTGAACAGTGACATTTTAGTTGCTTACCTTGCTGATTTAATAGAGTTGTTCTAATATTTTCATCTTACTGAATATGTTTAGCCATCATTTTAAATTTGTTAGCTCTTGTGTGACTTGGGAAAGTTCTATTGATGCATGATAAGCTTTATTTTGTGTTAGATTACTCTCATTTAAGTAGGATGATGAGTACTCAAGGATGAGGCGAAAGAGACCCATGTATGTTTGGGCAATCAGCATTGTGATATTTGTTAGAGCATTAATTGGGAGTGAACGACAACATTAGCACTGATTCCCCCTCTCTTATCCTTAACCGTTTCTCTATTTTCGTGTGCCCCTAGCATCTGTTATTACAATATTTCTCTCTTGGATTTCCTTTATGCATTTTTATAGCATTTTACTTAGTTTAGTTATACAAAGACCGATTATCTTTTATTTGCATTATTTGTATTTTTAATGCATGCTTAGAGTAATATCCTTAGTCCATATGGATTTCGACCTTGTTTATACTACATCGACGCGAATATTATACACTTTCACTTGCATTCGCATTGGTTGTAGACGTGCAACAGCATGCGAGTGAGTGAGGCTTGCGGTGTGGCGCACGGCACGTCTTAGGCAGCCATTGGCGCGCACAGAGGCATGTGCGCTGGATGACGAGCGTGACTGAGGCAACAGGTAGATGGACGTTTGGAGCGCACAAGTAGGGAGTGATTACGCTTGTTTACATGCATAAAAAGAAGGTTTTAGATGCTGTTTTTACAATGTTTTAGCTTTGTTTCGGACTTTTCTCGATCATTTGAGTTTCAATTCATGCAAAATTCATATATGATGGTTTGTGGTTGGCTTATATTGTATTTATGACATTTTAGGACCATTTGGGAGTGGAAATTAATCAAAAGAAGCAAAAAGACGGAAAAATACCTCAGGAGGCGCCAGGCGCCTAGGCTGCTGCAGAAAACGTCGTTTTCTTCCAACTTTGCCCTTAATGAAACGTGTCTTCCAGTGCGTTTTGGTGGTTCCAACCGATGCATACGTGTAGAAGAAGTATTCCACTATCAGTTTGAGCATGATTTGGTCAGTCAAAGAAGTTGGAAATGGGTGATCCACCAGCGTTTTAGGACCTACCTAACCAATTCTGCACAACTATAAATTCCAGCAGCTTCTCCACCAAATTCATCAAGTCTTGCTTCCTTCTCTTGATCATTCTTAGTGTTTCTTTGTTGCTTTCTAAGTTCTTTTGAGTTGCTTTCATTAGTTGCTTTTAGTTTTTAAATCCTGAGCACTTTACATTCCTTTATTGAGCTTTGTTTTGTTTCCGTTGTTACTTAGTTATTTTCTACCTATTCAAATTTATAAAAATCCAGCACTTAGCTTATCTTTACTTTGCCTTAACTTTATTTTTAGTTAAGAGAATTGTGTTTTTGGAGGAAAGATCACGTGACACTCCCCCCTTGCTTGAAAGAGAAGGGCGAAGCTCTCAATCCCGAGCAAAACTCTCCGTTAGTTAACTTTTGTTTTTCACACATGCATTTCAATGTCAACCATTTTACTTGCTATATTTTCTTCAATATGTCTTTCTAAATTCCCGTCTCTAGCCCGGTTATGGATAGTTAGCCTTTTATTTCTAAAAAGGGTTGCTAAGAAGTAGTGTTTTTGCTTTCCACTCATTGCTCAACATGTTTTCCCAAAAAGTTAGGATTTAGAGAAGGCCACTGTATGTCTTAACAAGTCAATACTGAAAAGGTTGCTTATTTGCATTGTTGAATGGTTAAACCGAGGAGAGGGGCGCCTTAGACATAAGGGTTCCGATTAAGTAGCCTAGACATAGGACCTTAACCCGAGATTGCGACTATTTCCATCCTAAAACTAAGATATCTATCATAATAGACATATTAGGGAATGTCTTAGGACTTTGAACTTGCTTAGACATAAGTCAAGTGAAAAGCGTAGTCCTTGGTTCCTAAAGTAAAATGCATATCGTCCTTAGCGTATCCTTGATTCTTTGTTGGCTAACTTGAAGTAATTCGGGCTAGGTTTTACCATTATAAGACCAAATCCCAAATCCAAAACCATTATTTGTGACCACTTCCCATTTTACAAGAATCACTCATTTCAACGATCACTATTCATTAAAACTTTAGAGTTTGGAAATTATTTAGAAGTCCTTGAGGATCGATACTTGGATACTCCATCTATTTTATATTACTCTGACAGGTGTGCGCTTGCATCTATAGAATTGTTACCACGCTTAGTGTGTGCGTTCAGCATAACCCCAGTCAAGTTTTTGGCGCCGTTGCCGGGGACTTTAGTTTTAAAATTATTTTCAAATTCTTTTAGTTTTTATTTTTGTGAATTGTTGTTGGGTGTAATTTTCATCCACCGTTTTTGTTCTATATTTTTGGTCGTTTATCTCACAAGGGTAAGTTAAAGTGCATGAGCACAAGATCTTTTCTTCTACCCCTTGACCCTGAGATTGAGCGGACCCTTCAAAAACTCGAAAGGAGCAAAGACTTCGAAAACAACTAGAAAAGCAAAAAGAGAGAGAAGGTGAAATCAGTCCTGAAAGTGAGTAGAGAGTACGAGCACATCAATGGCAGATATTCCACCTCGTGATCCGGTTTATTCTCCTGCTGTTAACGGTAATATGAGGGATCACGCAAGAAATAATGAATTCAACCATATCCAGATGGCAGACAACAGAGACGTGGCAATGCGAGAATATGCCGCCACGGCTTTTCAGAACTTTGATTCAGGGATAGTCAACCCTATTCCAGCCCACGCAAACTTTGAGCTTAAACCAATGATGTTCCAAATGTTATTGACAATTGGACATTTTGGAGGGCAGGAACATGAAGATCCACATGATCATCTGAAATCATTCATTCAAATTGCAAATGCATTTCGATTACCTGGTATAACAGACGATGCTCTTAGACTAACACTTTTTCCATTTTTTTTGAAGGACCAAGCTAGAGCATGGCTCAATGCATTTCCACCGAGATCCATCACCACATGGAGGTCGTTAGTGGAGAAGTTCTTAACAAAATTCTTCCCACCTACTCGCCACGCTGATATCAGAGAGGAGATCATCTCCTTTAGACAGTATGATCGTGAACCTGTTCACGAGGCGTGGGAAAGATTTAAAGAACTAATCAGAAAATGTCCAAACCATGGCTTGCCGGCATGCATCAAGATAGAACATTTCTTTAGAGGTTTAGATCATCCTACTAAAATGATGCTAAACAATGCTGCCAATGGAGCCTTTACAAAGAAGACATTCAACGAGATAGTCGACATCCTAAATGACTTAGCTTCACACAACGAACTATGGTGTTCGCAAAGATCTAGGGCAGCACCGAAGAAGCAAGATCCAACTGGAGTTTTGGCTCTGGACATTATAACCTCGATGCAAAAAGAGATGGTTACAATGAACCAGAGGCTGAAAGAGATGGCGTTGGGAATAAAAAATCCATTAGCCACGCCGATACAACTTGTGCAGTCGGATTATTGCACTCCTGCCCCTGTTTGCCAAGTCAACGATCTCATTTGTTCATTTTGCAGTGAAAACCATATTTATGATAATTGTCTACATAACCCTGCTTCCGTTTTTTATGTAGGACATGGGAACAATAGGAACATTAACCCATATTCGAACACCTACAACCCAGGTTGGAGGCACCACCCTAATTTCTCATGGGGAGGTCAAGGAGGTTCGAGCGGTTTTAATCAAGGGCAGAGCCAGCAGAACAAGCAGCCCTATGTTCCACCTACACAACAATACATCCTGCCACCGCAACAGCAGTACAATCAGAGAACACCGACTCCACCAGTTCAAAATAACAACTCAAACCTTGAAATATGATGAAGGAGTACATGGTCCGAACCGACGCAGTGATACAATCCCACGCGGCATCAATGAGGAATTTTGAGACCCAATTGGGACAGCTCGCCAATGAATTGAAGAATAGACCATAAGGTTCTTTTCCAGGCCATACTGAATTACCAAAACGAGAAGGGAAAGAACAGTGCAAAGCTGTCACCCTTAGTAGTGGACTGGCATATGATGGACCAACAATGCCAACAACAGATGTACAGATTCCGTCCACTGAACCAACTATAAAGATACCAGAGAATCCAACAACATCAGAAAAAGAAAATATTAGAAAAGGTAATGAGGACACCCTGAGTGTTCCTCCACAGGTACAACCTTCTTTAACCTCTACTCCCTCGTTTCCACAAAGATTAGTTAAGAAAAATAATGATTCCCAGTTTAGAAAATTTTTAGATATTTTAAAACAATTGCATATAAATATACCATTAGTAGATGCTCTAGAACAGATGCCAAATTATGCTAAGTTTTTGAAAGATATAGTTTCTAGGAAGAAAAAGATAGGAGAGCATGAACTGGTAGCCATGACAAAATGTAGTAGTGAAGCTGTAGGCAGCCCGCTACCCATGAAATGTAACGATCCTGGCAGTTTTACCATTCCATGTTCCATAGGAGGGAAAAACTTAGGTAGGGCATTATGTGATCTAGGCGCTAGCATTAATCTTATGCCATTATCAGTTTTCAAATCTTTAGGCATAGGAGAAGCTAGACCTACTATGGTTACCCTCCAACTAGCAGATAGATCTATCATAAGACCTGAGGGAAAGATAGAAAATGTTTTAGTCCATGTGGACAAATTCATTTTCCCTGCGGACTTTATCATTCTAAATTGCGAGGCAGACTTAGACGTTCCCGTTATTTTAGGAAGACCATTTCTAACCACTGGGGATACAGTTTTTAATGTGAGGAAGGGAGAAATTACAATGAGGGTAAATAATGAAGAAGTTAAATTTAACGTTCTAGACGCCATGAAATTACCAGGAGACTTTGAAGAGTGCTCTGCTATAACTAGCTTGAATCCTATTATGTTTGATGAGTTTTATGACTTGTTAGTTACAGAGATTGAAGAAGCGCTTGATAACATAGCAGAAGGACCAGAAGATGTGACTAATCCTGTTGAAAAAATACAAGAAGAAAAATGCAAGTCGTTACTTCCGTCCATAGTGGAACCACCCACTTTGGAGCAGAAGCCATTGCTGTCGCATTTAAAATATGCGTATCTAAGGGATAACGACACTTTACCAGTTATTATAGCTTCCAATTTATCACCTACTAATGAATATTCTTTATTGCAGATTTTGGAGAAGCACAAAATGGCCATTGGATGAACGATAGTAGATATCCGAGGGATAAGCCCGGCCTTTTGCATGCACAAAATCTTATTGGAAGAAGATGCTAAGAACACTATTGAGAATCAAAGGCGGTTGAACCCGAAGATGAAAGAGGTTGTAAGGAAAGAAATTCTTAAATGGCTTGACGCTGGTGTTATATACCCAATATCCGACAGCAGCTGGGTAAGCCCAGTACAGTGTGTACCAAAGAAAGGGGTATAACTGTAGTGTCCAACGAGGAGAATGAGCTCATCTCAACCCGAACTATGAGTGGGTGGAGAGTTTGCATTGACTATCGCAAACTCAACAAGGTAACGAAGAAAGACCATTTTCCTCTACCGTTTATTGACCAGATGCTCGACCGTCTAGCAGGTAAGGATTTCTATTGTTTCTTAGATGGATATTCGGGTTATAATCGAATTACTATTGCTCCAGAAGACCAGGAGAAGACAACATTTACGTGTCCGTATGGTACGTTCGCTTTCAGGCTAATGCCCTTTGAATTATGCAATGCACCCGCGACTTTTCAGAGGTGTATGATGGCCATCTTCTCTGACATGGTAGAAAATATTCTAGAAGTTTTTATGGATGACTTTTCTGTTTTTGGAAATTCTTTTGACGCATGTTTAGTTAATTTGGAGAGAGTATTCGAGAGATGTGAACAAACAAACCTAGTCCTAAATTGGGAGAAGTGTCATTTCATGGTACAAAAGGGTATTGTTTTGGGTCACAAAATTTCCAAGCAAGGAATAGAGGTAGACCACGCTAAGATAGACATCATTTCAAAGCTACCTCCTCCCACGAATGTTAAAGGGATTAGAAGTTTTTTAGGGCATGGGGGATTTTACCGCCGCTTTATAAAAGACTTTGCTAAAATTTCTAAACCCTTGCGTCAATTGTTAGAACATGATAGATCATTTGTTTTTTGTGATGACTGTTTAAAATCATTTGAAATGTTGAAAGTTGCTTTAAGTTCAGCCCCTATAATTATCGAATCTAATTGGGATTTACCTTTCGAACTCATGTGTGATGCTAGTGATTATGCAATAGGAGCTATGTTAGGACAACGTAAAAACAAGATCTTGCATCCTGTATATTATGCTAGTAAGACTCTGACCGGTGCACAACTCAATTACACTACTACTGAAAAGGAACTGTTAGCAGTTGTGTTCACCTTTGATAAGTTTAGGACTTACTTGATAGGCACAAAAGTCATTGTTTTTACTGACCATTCTGCTTTAAAATATTTATTTGCTAAAAAAGATGCGAAACCACGTTTGATACGGTGGATTTTGTTACTTCAAGAGTTTGATATTGAAGTTAGGGACAGGAAGGGTACTGAAAACCAAGTTGCTGATCACCTGTCTTGATTGGAATCCCCGCTCTGTGATGATGGAACTGTTATATGTGAACAGTTTATTGACGAGCAACTCTTGCGAGTTGATTCAGTTCCGTGGTATGCCGATATAGCAAATTTTTTAGTAAGTCGAATAGTTCCTTATGAGTTTAACAAGCAACAGGTAAAGAAATTTCTAAATGAAGTTCGATTTTATCGTTGGGATGAACCTTTTTTATATAAGCTAGGACCTGACAATATCTTACGCAGGTGTGTAGCAGAAGAAGAGCACGAGGCGATATTAGACGTTTGTCATATGTCTCCATATGGAGGACATTTTGCAGGACACAAAACCGCAGCCAAAGTTTTGCAAAGTGGGTTCTTTTGGCCCACTCTGTTCAAAGATGCACATAAGTTTGCCCAGGTTTGTGACAAATGCCAACGGACAGGTAATATATCTAAACGCCACGAAATGCCTCAAACCCCGATCCTTGAGATTGAAATATTTGATGTGTGGGGTATAGATTTTATGGGTCCATTTCCATCTTCTAATGGTAAGCTTTATATATTGTTAGCAGTAGATTATGTTTCGAAATGGATAGAAGCCATTGCAACTGCTACCAATGATTCTAAAGTTGTCATTCGTTTTCTGCAAAAGTACATTTTTACGGGTTATGGAACCCCGCGTTGTCTGATAAGCGATGGGGAGGCTCATTTTGTGAATAGGTCTATGCATAAGTTGCTGGCTAAATACAATGTGCATCATAGGGTTGCAACAGCATATCATCCTCAGTCGAATGGGTTAGCCGAAATATCTAATAGGGAGGTAAAAAACATTTTAGAAAAAACTGTAAATCTTAACCGTAGGGATTGGTCTTTGAAGCTTGATGATTCACTTTGGGCATATAGGACAGCATTTAAGACTCCCCTCGGCATGTCCCCCTATAGGCTAGTCTTTGGAAAAGCATGTCATTTGCCTCTTGAGCTAGAATATAAAGCATTTTGGGCTACTAAGAAATTAAATTTTGATTTGTCGGCTGCAGGTGAAGCGAGGACGTTACAATTGTTGGAATTAGAAGAACACAGGCAATTTTCTTATGAGAATGCTAAGCTGTTTAAGGAAAAAACTAAACAGTGGCATGATAGGCGTCTTCGGCCGAACAATCTTCAAGAAGGTGATCTGGTTCTGTTATTCAATTCTAGGTTGAAACTTTTTCCTGGGAAACTTAAGGCTAGATGGTCTGGTCCCTTTAAAATTTTTAAAGTCTACCCATATGGGGCAGTGGATCTAGTTGACTCTAAGGGAAGTATTTTTAAAGTAAATGGGCAGAGACTTAAGCCATATTTTGGAGAACCAGTGGATAGAGGAAAAACCTCTATTCAACTTTTAGGACAATAATTTTTTGCGAAAAATGTTTTTCCTTCTTATCCGTTTTGAAAGAACAAAGGTAAAGGAAGAAAGTTTTTACTTCTTACATTCTTTTTGTTTAATCATAAAAAGTTTTGCTTATTAAGAGAATGTTCTTGAAAACATTGAAAAAAAAAAGAAAAAAATGAGAGAGCTAGTTTACGATTTTTGTTTTCTTAATGTTTTTTTTGTTTTTATAGGTAGTTTCTAATTTTGAAGCACGAGAGTGAGTATATTTTAAGCACGATAGTCTTGATGTAGGATGGAGAAGAGTGAAGAAAAAAAAAAAATTACGCAGGCGCCTGGCGCCTGCCCTATTTTTTCCAGCATTTCGAAAAATCTTTTTCCTTCGTGGTTTGGGTTTCATTTTCGAATTTTATAGGTTTTATTTTGGGTCAAACATTAATCCTTTGTGATTTAAGTTTCACATCTCTCCTTAAAAATACTTCAAATTTTGTTTCCCTAATCCTATTTGGAATTCAAACTTATTTTTTCCTTTTAGGTTTAGGAAACCTAGTTTGAACTTATAACTCAATCTCTTTCCATTTAGAATTTAGTTTGGGGAAAGCTTTAAATAGACCCATTGCCTAAGCCTTACACCTCAACAAAAACCCACACAACTCTCTTCCTCCCCTTTGTTTTTTGAAAAAACACACTCCCTCGTCACCCTTGTTTTCGATTTTCAGCCATCACCAAGAAGAAGAAGAAATTTCTAGCATTTTCTTACTTCTATTTCTTCTTCCTCTCAACATACTTCACTCCCTACCTCTTCTACTCAAGCTCCAAATGCCACAAGCATTCCCTTTCCACCATTGGAGAACTTCCAACACCACATGGTTCCAGATTTTCGGCTAGCTGCTGTTAGGGGAGGAAACCCGCTTCAAACATTTGAATTTCCTCCTTCCCAAGCTCCTACACAACATCCTATGATGAGCCCACATGGTTATGTTAATTTTCAGCAACTACCCATCCTTAATATACCTCAAAACAGTGAGTTTAGGGCTGAACATCCTCAACAACCTCCTCCAATGATCAATCCGGGTATGTACCAACCATTTCTGTTTAACCCGGTTCCTCCCTATCATTTTCCCTTGTCCCAAATGCAAATTCCAGCTAGTGTTCATCCTTATGGAATGCCTAACCCATCTACTCTATTTCCTAGCCTTCCACCTTATTATAGAATGGGTAATTGGGTACCTCCACAAAATTATGGGATGATTTCACCTAGGGTTCCCCCACCACCTCAACTTCCATTCCTAGAAAGAGGACCTCAAGCACCCCAATTGAACCCTAACATATTGAGTACCTTCAACATGGGACAACTAAAACCCTTAGAGCCTCCTATGATGCCAATCCCAGCCAATCTGCCGATGGTAACACATGTTGAATTTTGTCCCTTTAAATTCTAGTATGTTTTTAATCGTGTACTAACTTGTCGGACGTGAGTTCGGTTGAGTTATGCTTTACAGGATACAGGAGTTGAGCATGGAGGAGAGCAAGAGAAGAGCCATAACCAGAGGCTAGAGCCCGAGGTCTCGATAGGGCAAAAGAGGAAGGGCAAGGAGGTGCTGACGGACCCAGAAACTGAGAAAGATGGGAGTAGTAGGCGTCTAACGCCTAAGGATTCAGCTATGGAGAACAGAGATGAGGAGCAGTTTTATTCGTCTCCGCTGATTATTACACCTGGAGATGGTAATGATGATTTCCTACTGGTTTCATGAGGCGATTGTTCAAATATGCCAGTTCGGAGGATACCGAAAACGAAGTGGTAAGAAAAGATACTCAGGAACCTTCCCCATTGGATACACCTACAGAAGGAGCATTTTTTAGTCACCAAACGTTGCCTACTGGGGGAACTGGATCTACTCCATTGGCAACGGATGAGTATGTCACACCGATGGCCACTCTACCAGGGGTAAGGGATGCTCACGCTATTCCTTCTAATGCAGTTAACCCGCTTGGGTGTGATACAGGTAGATCCAAGGTTGGGGAGAATAGTACTCAAGAACCTACCTGAGAAGAAGATCCTGAGGACACGCAGATGTTAAGCGAAATGTTCCAATACAAGAGACGGGAGAAAAAGAGTTCAAAACGTCGTGCAGTTCAGACTAAGAAGCCGACAGTGCCCATGAATGAACCTAAAATGAGAGCTGCGAAAGCTAAAGTAGCTGAAGCTAAGAAGAAGGTAGTGGCACCTGGGCCAGTTGATACAATCGAACTAGACTTGAATGAGGGAGAGGAGGTTGAGACGAAATGGAACGCGGCGAATTTAGCCACTCGAACTTCATTAATGACATCCCGTAAGATTATGACAAAATTGGGATTCGATCTCAATCTAGGAGATGTGCCTGACGATTGGAGGGAGACCGCTAGAGATAAAGAATGGAGACCACTCATTCAGCCCGTACAATGTGAGGCTTTGGAGTTAGTCAGAGAGTTCTATGCTGCTGTTCATCCCCAGCACATATAGCCGTAGTGCGTGGGAAGGAAATAAGGTTTGATGCCACTCAGATCAACTACACCTTCAACATTGAGAATATCAGAGATGCTGTGGGAAATAAGATGTTAGTGACTTCGACTCTAGAACAGCTCGGTGAGGCTCTAGAATGTGTTGGGAAGCCCTCTGTCACTTGGGATTTGACTAGTTATGGCAAGGTGCGACTAAAACCCAAGGATGTTTCACTAGCTGCTGCAGAATGGTTATATATAGTCAAAAACAGAATTCTGCCAACGGAGCATGATGAGCATGTCACTCAGGATAGGGTCCTGCTGGTTTATGCCATGCTATAGGGCATAGATGTGAATTATGGAGAATTGATCAATACCAGTATCCATGAGTGTGCCCACCGGACACGTGGTAAGATTTATCACCCACGCTTGGTCACTTCTTTATGCTTGCGACAAGGTGTGCATATTCTAGCCTTACTACGCATGTTTTTTGTATTGATTATGTTTCGAGCTCAGTTGAAGCATGCATAAATTAGTATCGTTTATCTTCTGATCACTTAAAGTATGCCTTCACTTAACCTTAGTTTAGCTTTTTCACATGCCTACTTTGAAGCATCTGTGTTGTGCATGTGATTTCATGTCAATGATGATTCTAAGAGATTGTTGAGTTTTCTGTTCTATGCCTGACTAAGCTTTGAGTTATTTCCTTCGTTTATGTGATAAACTCATTTTCTTTTCTGTCTTTTTGATCTTTACAGACTTTAAGCTTTTTCTTTGCCCCTATATAGGAAGTCCTTGTCCTTTTTACTGTTAAGCCTTTTTCATCAGATGCACAAGTCTTTTCCCAGTGAGGATATTGTCTCTCTTAAGTTTGGGGGGGACAGTCGTTGTGTCAGTTATTGTTTCAGAAAGATAAAGTGTTATTTATATTTGAAAAATCATGCTATTTTCTTTTGAAAAAGAGTCAGTTGAAAAGAAAGAAAGTGTTGAAAAGCACTTAGCTCAAAAAAAAAACAAAACAAAAGTTGCAAAAGAGTAAAAAGAGTCTTGTTGAGAGAAAATAAGAGTGGGGAAAATACTTGTGTTAGAAAGAAAAGAGTGGTAAAAACAATGAGAGTTAAAGAAAATGTATTTATGATTTCTGAGTCCTACTGTAGACACCCATTTAGTTTTAGGTTGGGTGTTGACTTTGAAAATAGCAGTAAGGATGGTGATAAGTGACTTCGTGTTTCTCATTGTCGTCGTCTTATGACCTAGCTGTTAGATTCAAAGTCTTTCTACGAGTAGCTGTGGTTGAAACCGATGTTAGTGTGTGGAAACCTCAGGGGCTAGTAGCCGGTCTTTCAGATGTAAAAGTCTCAATGTAAAAAGGGAGTGTGCAGATTCCTTAGGGGTATTTGAAAACGTTTTCTGTTTTTGAAAGGAAAAATGATTTTGAAAGAGAAAGTTTTTATCATTTGAAACTTGGTTTATAGTGACTCAGCTTACAAAGGCAATAGAATGGTAGGCTTTGACATCTTTTCCCTGAGACAATTTATGATTGAACATCTCGACTGCTTTTGCTTTACCTTGTCCATGTGTTAGAAAGCTGATTAAAGTTGCTAAGTTTTGCTTGAGGACAAGCAAAAAGTTAAGTTTGGGGGTGTGATTACGCTTGTTTACATGCGTAAAAAGAAGGTTTTAGATGCTATTTTTACTATGTTTTAGCTTTGCTTCGGACTTTTCTAGGTCATTTGAGTTCCAATTCATGCAAAATTCATATATGATGGTTTGTGGTTGGCTTATATTGTATTTATGACATTTTAGGACCATTTGGGAGTGGAAATTAATCAAAAGAAGCAAAAAGACGGAAAAATACTTCAGGAGGCGCCAGGCGCCTAGGCTGCTGCAGAAAACGTGGTTTTCTTCCAACTTTGCCCTTAATGAAACGCGTCTTCCAGTTCATTTTGGTGGTTCCAACCGATGCATACGTGTAGAAGAAGTGTTCTACTATCAGTTTGGGCATGATTTGGTCAGTCAAAGGAGTTGGAAATGGGTGATCCACCAGCGTTTTAGGACCTACCTAACCAATTCTGCACAACTATAAATTCCAGCAGCTTCTCCACCAAATTCATCAAGTCTTGCTTCCTTCTCTTGATCATTCTTAGTGTTTCTTTGTTGCTTTCTAAGTACTTTTGAGTTGTTTTCATTAGTTGCTTTTAGTTTTTAAATCCCGAGCACTTTACATTCCTTTATTGAGCTTTGTTTTGTTTCCGTTGTTACTTAGTTATTTTCTACCTATTCAAATTTATAAAAATCCAGCACTTAGTTTATCTTTACTTTGTCTTTACTTTATTTTTAGTTAAGAGAATTGTGTTTTTGGAGGAAAGAGCACGTGACACTCCCCCTTGCTTGAAAGAGAAGGGCGAAGCTCTCAATCCCGAGCAAAACTCTCCGTTAGTTAACTTTTGTTTTTCACACATGCATTTCAATTTCAACCATTTTACTTGCTGTATTTTCTTCAATATGTCTTTCTAAATTCCCGTGTCTAGCCCGGTTATGGATAGTTAGCCTTTTATTTCTAAAAAGGGTTGCTAAGAAGTAGTGTTTTTGCTTTCCACTCATTGCTCAATGACTGGTGGTTATGCTGAACGCACGCACTAAGCGTGGTAACAATTCTATAGATGCAAGCGCACACCTGTCAGAGTAATATAAAATGGATGGAGTATCCAAGTATCGATTCTCAAGGACTTCTAAATAATTTCCAAACTCTAAAGTTTTAATGAATAGTGAACGTTGAGATGAGTGATTCTTGTAAAATGGGAAGTGGTCACAAATAATGGTTTTGGATTTGAGATTTGGTCTTATAATGGTAAAACCTAGCCCGAATTACTTCAAGTTAGCCAACAAAGAATCAAGGATACGCTAAGGACAATATGCATTATACTTTAGGAACCAACGACTACGCTTTTCACTTGACTTATGTCTAAGCAAGTTCAAAGTCCTAAGACATTCCCTAATATGTCTATTATGAGAGATATCTTAGTTTTAGGATGGAAATAGTCGCAACCTTAGGTAAGGTCCTATGTCTAGGCTACTTAACCGGAACCCTTATGTCTAAGGGGCTCCTCTCCTCGGTTTAACCACTCAACAATGCAAATAAGCAACCTTTTCAGTATTGACTTGTTAAGACTTACAGTGGCCTTCTCTAAATCCTAACTTTTTGGGAAAACATGTTGAGCAATGAATAAAAAGCAAAAACACTACTTCTTAGCAACCCTTTTTAGAAATAAAAGGCTAACTATCCACAACCGGGCTAAAGACGGGAATTTAGAAAGACATATTGAAGAAAATACAGCAAGTAAAATGGTTGAAATTGGAATGCATGTGTGAAAAACAAAAGTTAACTAACGGAGAGTTTTTCTTGGGATTGAGAGCTTCGCCCTTCTCTTTCAAGCAAGGGGAAGTGTCACGTGCTCTTTCCTCCAAAAACACAACTCTCTTAACTAAAAATAAAGTAAAGGCAAAGGGAAGATAAGCAAAGTGCTGGATTTTTATATATTTGAATAAGTAGAAAATAACTAAGTACAAACGAAAACAAAACAAAGCTCAATAAAGGATTGTAAGGTGCTCGGGATTTAAAAACTAAAAGCAACTAATGAAAGCAACTCAAAAGTACTTAGAAAGCAACAAAGAAACACTAAAAATGATCAAGAGAAGGAAGCAAGACTTGATGAATTTGGTGGAGAAGCTGCTGGAATTTATAGCTGTGCAGAATTGGTTAGGTAGGTCCTAAAACGATGGTGAATCACCCATTTCCAACTCCTTTGACTGACTAAATCGTGCTCAAACTGATAGTGGAACACTTCTTCTACACGTATGCATCGGTTGGAACCACCAAAACGCATTGGAAGACGCGTTTCATTAAGGGCAAAGTTGGAAGAAAAACTGTTTTCTGGAGCCTTCCCAGGCGCCTGGCGCCTCCAATGATGGTATTTCTGACTTTTTGCTTCTTTTGATTAATTTGCACTCCCAAATCGTCCTAAAATGTCATAAATACAATATAAGCCAACCACAAACCATCATATATGAATTTTGCATGAATTGGAACTCAAACGACCGAGAAAAAGTCCGAAACAAAGTTAAAACATAGTAAAAACAGCATCTAAAACCTTCTTTTTACGCATGTAAACAAGCGTAATCACTCAACATGTTTTCCCAAAAAGTTAGGATTTAGAGAAGGCCACTATAAGTCTTAACAAGTCAATACTGAAAAGGTTGCTTATTTGCATTGTTGAGTGGTTAAACCGAGGAGAGGAGCGCCTTAGACATAAGGGTTCCGGTTAAGTAGCCTAAACATAGGACCTTTGCCCGAGGTTGCGACTATTTCCATCCTAAAACTAAGATATCTCTCATAATAGACATATTAGGGAATGTCTTAGGACTTTGAACTTGCTTAGACCTAAGTTAAGTGAAAAGCGTAATCGTTGGTTCCTAAAGTAAAATGCATATCGTCCTTAGCGTATCCTTGATTCTTTGTTGGCTAACTTGAAGTAATTCGGGCTAGGTTTTACCATTATAAGACCAAATCCCAAATCCAAAACCATTATTTGTGACCACTTCCCATTTTACAAGAATCACTCATTTCAACGATCACTATTCATTAAAACTTTAGAGTTTGGAAATTATTTAGAAGTCCTTGAGGATCGATACTTGGATACTCCATCCATTTTATATTACTCTGACAGGTGTGCGCTTGCATCTATAGAATTGTTACCACGCTTAGTGCGTGCGTTCAGCATAACCCCAGTCAGGGAGCATGCGCACGTGTGCGTGGCGTTGGCGCATGCAGAGGTAAGCTTTGAGGCAAAGGCATGTGTCCGAAGGGCGTTGGCGTGCCACAGGAGGTGCTGAACGTGCTGGATGACACGCGTGGGATGAGCTCTTGTGAGGTTAGCATGGTGTTGAGGCCGTATGCGTGCGGGTTGTGGACCTTGAACGTGTGATTGTGCTGCCCTCGTGTCATGACTTGGTTCAAAGAAGTAGTTACCAAATATGATTGTATCATTTTCTCCTTGAAAAACATTCGTCCTCAAATCAAATTTATTACCTACACTTAAAGGAACCAAGTTAGTATCTTCAAAATCAAGATTTATGTTATACTTTTCTTGTAGAGCAAACTTAAAATTGTGAGGCATTGATGCTTTTCTTGGTCTTCTTGGGGTTGGTCTGTGAAAAGATTTTTCGCTCAAAAGTGTCTTTTAAATCCAATCAATTGGCTTGTTTAACTTGTGCTTGTATTTACTAGTTGTTGTTTGGTATTTGAATTCTTCAATATAACATTTGGTGTTCTCGACATTAGTTTAGAACACTTCTTGGACAAGTAGTTTCTCATGGTTCCCTTCATCTCAGACTTCATTTGTCCATGGTCATCTACAAAGAAAAATAACCAAATTAGTAACAAAAAAAAAACACACTATACTCACAGTGAAGTGTTATTTTGACACTGTTATTTTGTACTCATCATCGTGCATTATGGATAGCGCTGGGAAAGGAACTCTCATTTGTATCAAACTCAATGTAGAATTATGGGCATGTATTAGGAGTCTCTTTTCCTCTAGGTTAGGTCTAAAACTTTCAAACTTGATAAGTTTGGCGTTTGCTACACAATTCCTTCATCTGGCTCCATCTCATTCTTTACAATTCTTCTTATGTAAGTCCTGAAAATAAACACATAATGAATTCAAGTTAGTAGCAACTTTAAGATTTAATTCATACTTACCTTGTAAGATGATCTTAAAGTCTTGAGTATCAGATGACTCCTTTAAGCTCTATATTATCATGAGCATTTATAGCTTCCAACTCTAATTGTGCTCGATCATGATTGATGTGAGGAGTTGACGTTTCTTGCAAAAATCTTAGAAATGTGCAACCACTAGGATAAAGTATGTTAGTGTAAAAGTACAAATCCTGGTTCAATACTCCCATGAGATTTGACTCCTATTACCAAATAGGTTTGATCTCACTCTCTCTTTTCTTCCTCTACCTACTTTTTTCCAACTCCTCATTTTTCTTTCATTTAACTTAGTTGAAATACATACATAAATGTTTCTTCATGTATTAATAATACAAGAGTAGAAATCTCACAATGAAAAAAAAAACTTTGTTATCTAAGTGATTGGGAATGTTATGCATAGAATCACAAAGTGTCTCATTTTCTAATATACTACTTCCCTTCTCATCAAGGGACAAAATATTACGCAGTGCTTTGTTATCAATTGAAACTTCATGCATGGTTTAAGGAAGCATCTCTTCTTCAATCTCATCACCTTCTTCCTAAACAATAGGTAAAATGTCATGCAACAACTTGTAATCCATGGGAATAAGAATATCATGTGTTGATTCACAATGTATTTCATCTTCAATTATACTACTTATCTCTTCAATAATAGACATACAATCATTTAATACTTTGCAATCTAGTAGAATGAGGTCAACATGCATAGCATCACAAAGTATTTTATTTTCAATCTCACTACGTTTTATTTTATATAATTAGGACTAAAGTAGGTATACTAACTTTTCCAAACTTTGGCATGACATGAGGAATAGTGATATGAAAACCCTAGCAACTTTGAATTAGAAACCCTTTGGATATGTGAACCCCTAATCCACAAACACTAATACCACCAAAATCAGTTGAGCACAACCATAAGAAAGAGTTGAAATACGGTAACCTTGTTGATCGAAGACCACGAGGTAAGGAGAACATGGTCCTTACTCAAGGTTGAACACTCCACAAGAGAGGTTGTCAAACCCAACTTGAATGTTTTAAGTTTGCAAAATTCAAGCGCTCTTGGCTAGCTTGAAAGAAACGACTAGCTCAAAGGCTCAAAATTCCATTAAAACTCAACTACTCCATAAAACCTAAATGATAAGCTTATATATGGCTGATCAATAAAAATAACCAAAGTGGCCACAAATATTAATCCTAATTTATTTGGGTAAAAATAAATAAATAAAATAAAATAACGAACTAAACTAATTTAATAATATTATGGCTAAAACTTGGCACAAAATAAAGAAGCTAATGCACAATTGGTTAAACCTTACTAAAATAAAAAGACTTGCTAATTCATATCATCATCTCTTTCTTTTGAAGGATTTGTTGTGGAATCAAAATTGGAACCTGAACATAAAGAAACCAAGTTAGTAACTCAAAAAATAGAGTTCTTTCCATACTTACTTTGTCTAGTCGTCATGTAGACACTAGATCCACCTTGTAAGCACTAGTTTTTCATTTTTCCTTGCTTTAATCTATCCAAAAATAATGTATCCTACATGAAAAGGGAACTCATTTGCAACAACAAATTTGAAGTTAAAGAAAATACTTACTTGTGGTTCAACTTTGTAGGAATAAAAGTATGTCATTTTTTATTTTTTAAACTTTCTTTCTCCATTGTCAAACTTGAGGTAGAATTCTTGATCAATGGATTTGATGATTCTTCCCTTTTTTATTTTGTGCCTAACGTCCAAAATTTGGAGCTATTTGATGTTGTCGCTTGGTTGCCATCTTTTGTTATGTACCTTCACTTGGATTTTTCATTGGTAGTTTCTGAAATAGACAATAAAAATGCTAGAAAAGTAAAGGTTAACTAGGTTAGAAAATAAAATATATCCAACCTCACTCTTCCTTGCACACAAACTCATTTGTCCACCTCCGATTTACTCTTTTGCTTTGACTTTTCCCTTGACCTCTTCTTGCCTTTTTCTTTCTAACTTTAATTGATCAATACATAAATCATGTGGGGAAATGGGTACAAGAGTAAACTTTTTATCAATGAGTGTAAAAGAATACTTATTTTGGAAAGCATCATAGATAACTCTCCTATCGTACTGCATCGTTTTCCAAGTAATAGATCTCCAGCTTGCACAGGGTCAACATCACATAAGACCTGTCCAATTGCAAATTTGACGGTAGCTTGTTTGTTCATTTTGAGATCTCCATGTGTGCTGAGCCATTGTAGATGTATGGCTTTTGATGTGGTTGTGTTGTCAGGTTGAAACAAACCACAAAGTATATGCCAATTGCATTTGTGCAACTCCCATTATCAATTACTATACTACAAGGGACATTTTCACGATCTCGCTAGTATAAAATAGATTCTCCCTTTGTGCTTCTTCTTTATTGGCCTCGATGACTTTACAATCTAATGGCCCTTGACCATTTTTACCCAAGGCCCCAATAGTTGTCCTTTCAAAAGACTCTTCGCATCGACCCTCGACCATTTATACCCGAAGCCTCGACACTCATCTTTATCCAAATTGGTGTATCGACCCTCGACCGTTTTTACCCGAGGCCTCGATACCCAATTAGTGACGTATCAGCCCCCGACCGTTTATACCCGAGGCCCTGACACCCACCCATTCACTTTCCACAAGAATCCAACGTTCCTTATCATAACCAACTCCACAACAACCCCTATCCTGCAAACAGGGTCCGAAAACATGCTTCTATTACACCCACATCTCATAACAAAATAATATGACTCGAACCAGCACGCTCGCATCATAAAGAAACATTTATATAAACTGTACTAGCACGCCCACATCATAAGAAAACATAATCGCAATAATTCCATTGTAACGAGCATCCTTTGTAAACACACATCATTTCACAAAAATTCTCAGCAGTTTAACAAGGCAAAATTCCACCATTATCACCAACGAATATTCAACACTACACCAAGCATACAGATTAACACAAACGATAGTTACCTAGCACAATAGCGTATCAAAATCAATATTAAACATCACAAAACAACACAATGGAAACCAACTAACACACATTAACGCACGCACACGCCCCTTGTCTATTTACTCACAACCACGCCCCTAAGTTTTGCGTCGATCTCACACCTAGGCACTAAAAACAGAAAAAAAAACAGCAAGTTATGTATACGATTCAGCCTTTGAAATCAATTCTAAGAGGGTTCAAATGGCTCATTACCGCAAAATCGACTTCGTGTAGGTGTGGGTAACTTAGATGTAGCTCGCAAAGGTGTGGGTAACCTAAATCGGGCTTCGAACGGATGTGGGTAATCGCCAAACACCACAAACACTGCAGAAAATGAAGAGGTACGTCGGCCCGCCGTTAAATCCACCGGAAAACGCCGCGCTGCCACTAGAGTTTGAATAAACGCTGCCGCCTGGGTTCGAGGAGCGTCACTGCTAGTGGAGGTGTGGTTGGATTCGTGAGCGTGTTGCAGGTGTCGTCGCCGCCGATCTGAGGAATGTCGCCGCTGTGCTGAGGAAGCGTCGCCGGCGTGGAGGTTATCGGAAAATGGGGGCTGGGCGGCTGGAGCAACACGAGAAAGAGGGAGAGGGAGAAGATAAACTTAGGTTTTCTTTTTTTTATTAATTTTTTTTCCTTTGTTTTAAAACCCAACCAACCCAACTAAAAGCCCAACATAAACAAGCCCAAAAGAAAAAACTCATCCCAACCTAAGATAAAACCAATCATGCGAAATCCGATATACATAAATTTAATTAAAGTTTAATTTAAAATTAAATGAAAATCTCCTAATTCGAGACTAACTAACCTGAGGGACTCGGGGCGTTACAGTATACCATCTGTTTTGGGAGATTATGGCAGCAATTTTGTGGCGACGGCTTGAGTTTTGGCGGTGCAGAAGGGTCAAATCGACATTAGTATTTTGGGGTAATTTATATCTTGATTATTTTGTGAGTTTTTCATTCATGTACATATCTTATGTTAAATACTTAGAAGTTGGGGGTTTTTTGTTGGGACTCTCTAGAGGGTGAATATCTGGGGGAGATATTTGAGTGCTTTGTATCCAACCTCATATTATAGTGAAATCCGCATCTAAGCGGAACACTAGATGTAGCCCATAAATTGTTAGGGTAAACTAATATAAATTTTTTGTGTCGTTTCTACTTTTCCCTTATTGTCTTAATTATTTGTGTTCTGTGATTGTGATTTACTGGATATAACTGTGGAAGGGAAAATTGTTTTGGAGCGCATAAATTTTCCAACAAAGTGATTTCATTATACCCAATGATACAAGTTTAACAACCTAATGCTCTTGGTGACTAGCAATCAAAGAAAGAAAACTAGAAACAAGACTATCCTTCGAGCCAAATGTTCTCCGGTAAGGAATGACAACCACATGCAAATTGAAGTCAAACGAACAAAGACTATATATGCAAGAAAAATAAGAGAAAATAAAAATCAAACTTTTAAACAATGTACAAATTTAGTCGTTGTTCAAAACACACACAAAAGTTTAGCAACAAAAAATAGTGAAGTTCGCAGTAAAGGGGTATTTTTAGGGGCAAGGGTTCAGGTGCGTTAAAAAAATCGGTTTCGGTTGGGTTGGTTTTTTCTAAAACTGAAATTTTCGATTCTTGGTTTGGAGAATTTTTTGTTGGTTCACCTTGAACTGAACGAAATTTTGTATTAAATTTAATGTATATATGTATGTGTACGTATATATATATATATATCTTTTCTTTTTACTTTACGGTTTGCGAATTGTGGTCTCCCTCCCCCTTCTGGCCTCCCCCTCCATTATGGTTTATCTCCCTCAGCACTGCCATTTTCTCCACCCTCTGCACCACCCTCTTATCTTCTTCTCCGACAACCCCTTGATCCTCCTCATGCTCGCCAACCTGTGAACATCGCTATCCCAAGTTTCCTCAGCCCTTGCCTCATCACTCTCATCTCTTTTCTTGCCTCACGGTTCTTCTATTTTTTGTCTTTTGTCGTCCTCCATTCGTCATCTTCCGTTTCTAATTCGTCCCATCCTACACTTATTTATATATTTTTTTTCAATTTTTTCTGGTTTTAATCTCTCCTTTTGTTTTCTATTTTCTATTTTTTCCTTTATTCTCATCTAATCTTTAATTTTGTTATTTTTCTGTTATTTTTTACCTTATAATCTTTCATTCTCTATCCACCTCACCATGTTTTTGTTTTACATCTTGCTCAACATCTCTCGCCTATTTGATTGAGCATATTTGTATTTTTCTATATTAGAGATTTTTCAATTTGGGCAATCTTATTTTTTTCTGCCATTTGCTTCGTGAAATCTTGTTTGTTTTATTGCATGGGATATTGTGTAGTAGCAGTCTGATGGATTTCTTGGATTTCTTCTTCTGATAGATTTTTCCTGGCCTTTAATCTCATCTAGTCTTTAATTTTGTTATTTTTCTTTCAATTGTTTCTTCTGTTTTCTGTTGTAATCTTTCATTCTCTATCCACCTCATCATGTTTTGTTTCTGATTTTCTCTCGTTCCAGGATCATATTCGTATTTTTCTATCTTATATGGTTAGAGATTTTGCAATTTGGGAGATTTCTTTTCCTACCCTTTGCTTGGTGAAATCTTGTGGGTTTGCTTGGGATTTCATTCTGTCATAGATGGAAATGAGCAGTTTTATTGAAATTAAGGATTCATAAATACAAAAAATAAAGAGAGAAAAAAAGAGAACCAACCGGACGACCCGACCCGACCCAACTTGAAAATATAAGGACTGGGCTGGGTTGGGTTGGGTTGGGTTGGATTGTTCAATGAATTTGATTTTATCAAGTCATTGAACCAACCAACCCGAAAAGTCAGGTTGGTCCAAAAAACCCACTCAACCCAATCCAACCACACCCAAATTTGTGGTGTACAAAGCTGGATGGGGATCAAACCAAAGACAACTTAAAGCACAATGAATATACAATATCTACATGAGCTGTGGCGAGGTTTAGAAGTAGTTTGAGGGACAACAATCCAAAGGAACAATTTGTGGCTGCAAAAGGGCTCTCTCTCGGCTAGTAATGGACTGCAGCTCCTTTCCTCATACTTGAAAGGCTCTCCTAGTCTGGTAAATTGATTTGCAAATAATTTTAGAATACTAGTAAACAAAAAATAAAGATACTTGCAAAAAATAATTTGATTTCGGACAGATTTGATAGCTGAAAAGATTTTCTCCATCTGTCATCCAAATAAGGAAAGTTTAATGTTTGGACAATTCTCCTTCAAACAGTAATATTGTCTGCTCCAAACCTTAGATGGAAGCAATATTAATATACTTAAAAAGCTATTTCAAATACCTTCAAAATGGTATCTAATTTAATCATAATCAAGCAAAAGGTCAGTAAGATATTAACGATCGACATTAACACAGTGAACTCTTGAATACGCTGTAGGATTTTTCAGAAAACAGTATTTACAACAACTGCGATAATTTTCAGACCACTGAATAAAAATTGTCAATTTTGATTTTGCTAGAAAGTTAACTTAAATGATCTTTCAAAATAACATTGATATCACTTGATTTGGAGTTTCGAGATAAAAAAAATATGGATTTTTTGAAGTTCGAGTCTAGATTTTACACTTTGTAGGCTTCCCTTCAATTATGAGGTTTGAAGAAAAATTGATAACTTTGACTATGAGGCTCAGACTAAAGTGAAATCTTTTTTGTTGGAAAGCTTTTTGAATGCTGCAAAAAAAGTAACAAGGATTTGAAAACTTTAAAGTAATATTGGTATCTCAAAACGTTCATGCTAGAAAGATAGACAAAATAGGCACGTGAAGACAATTAACAATGGAATGAAATTTTTTAGTTTTTCAAAAAATGAAAGTAAAAGCAAGACATAAAATAAATGATATATCTAATTTAGGGTTTAAGTTTTGCGACCAAATGATACACAAAACCCAAGTGTATGAACTCAAAAAAGTACACAAAATATATTCTCCCTCTGATATTGATTGGACTATGTATTGACCAGAGCGTCAGAGTGCTAACTATGTTTTGTAGGTCCTAAGTACTTCGGTGTGACGAGTCCGAGCTTGATGATCAAACAATTGTATTTTATTCCCTTTGACAATTTTGCTCGCAATCTAACCTTCTAAGCTCGAAGTTTTCAAGCCTAGGTTTTTCTTCCGCTCCTTACCTTTTTCATTTTGAGAATGTCTAGTTATATTAGCTCTTCTTGTATTTCAGTTCGGAGCTCGGACTAGAGTAGCTTATCATATAGTTTAGATGGGGACTGCCTTAGCAGAAGACGAGCTTGATCTTCTTTCACGAGGGTTAAGCCTAGGGCCTAGGCGAGTGAAGCGATCACCTAAGGCCCCCAATCCTACAACGGCCTCATATTTTTCATATATTAGTATATATAATATAGGGGATTTGTAATGGGTAGCATATAAGTTTTCTATATTTAACAAAATAGCATGCATTTTTTATATTTTTAGATATAGGATTTTTTTGAAAATCCTAATTTTAAAATTTTCAGTATTCCCAAATTACCCTTTTTCAGTTATCGCTTCGTTATTATATATTAAACATATATCACATATGTATAAGGAGTAAATCAATAGTATATCAGAAGTCAATCAGTTCTATATCAGTTGTATAATAGTAAATCACTATTTTACCTGCTTTAACCCTTTGTCTTGTATTTTTTTGATCAATTAGAAATTAGTAGGTATTGGCATGCATGGAAGAAAAAAATTTGATACTTACTGAAAATGAGAGAGAAAACTTGAAAGGAACGTGAATGTAAACGTCAATGGTAATTTTCGAAATTACTGTGAATAAAAATTCAATTAGAAATTATAGATAAATAGAAACTTAGGGTTTTTCTGTATATCAATAATATATCAGTGATATATCAAGTATACATCGTACATATAACAATAGTATAATTAAGTTTTATTTAAAGTTTTAAAGATCAAAAGGAAATCAGCAACAATGTCATTCTTAAAAGGTTTAAATATCATTCTTGGGTATCAACAGCAACATCAAATCAGCATCAAAGTCCTTCAACCAAAAACTTAAAGGTTTAAATATCAAAACGAACCAGTAGCATAAACCAAAAGTTGACTAACAATGTCATTCTTAAAATTATATAAAAGAAGAAGCATAAGTTCCAACAGTCTAGAAAAGCGTAAGTTTCATTCTTGTATAATCTTTAGGTAAAAGCTTGGGACATCAATCTTCGTTCTTGGTGATTGTCGTGTCTTCGGAGATAATATCTTTGAAGCTTTCCGTTTTTCTATAGACAATATTTTTGGCATTGGTTTATGTTGTCTTTTAGACGAACGATATCAACATTTTCGACGATGTTTTTTTATTTCATTTTTCGTGTTTGTACCATTGCTTTTATCTGGAAAAAAATATTTCATATACTAGTAGTATATCAGAAAACATATATTAGAGGTAATATGTTCGAAATAATTGGTACATATCATAGTTATATGAGAAGTAAATCAATTTCATATCATATGTATATCAAACATATATCACATATATATCAAGAGTATATCTGTCAATCATAGTTATATCAGAAGTAAATCAATAGTATATCAGAAATCAATCAATTCTATATCACCTATAGTAGTAGATATCATAGTTATATCAGAAGCAAATCAATTTCATATCATATGTATATCAAACATATATCACATATACATCAGAAGTATATCTGTCAATCATAGTTATATCATAAGTAAGTCAATAGTATATCAAAAGTCAATCAGTTCTATATCACCTATAGTAGTATATATCATATTTATATCAGAAGTAAATCAATTTCATATGAGATATATATGGAACATATATCACATATGTATCAAGAGTATATCTGTCAATAATAGTTATATCATAAGTAAATCTATATCAGAAGTCAATCAATTCTATGTCACCTATAGTAGTAGATATAATAGTTATATCAGAAATAAATCAATTTCTACCATATGTATATCAAACATATATCACATATATATCAGGAGTATATCTGTCAATCATTAGTATATCAGAAGTCAATCAGAAGTAATTTATTGTTGGTTCGAGCCTGCAAGGTATATTTGTAATTTAGAACGTGGACCTCCGTTTTTTTGCAAAAAAAATGCTATATTTGAAAAACCCAAACCTTATTGCTATTTTGCTTATTTTCCTAACTTTTGTTGCCATATCTCAAGTTGCCCCTATAATATAATGTAATATTGTTATCTATTTATTTTAGTTTTTACTTGGAATATATAATAATATATTTTCCACATTTTGTTCTTATAATATTGAAAATACAAACTAATAATAAATACATTCTCTTGAAAAAAATCGTTAATTAAATATAAAATCCATAATCAATCTGTCATATAAATTTCTCTAGATTTTTATTTTTTATTTTTTGGGAAAGAAATTGGATTAAAGCTCATCAAACTATGAAAAAATGATAAGATGAAAAAAATGACAAAATGGGGCATGAAAACCCCATTACATAGGCAACCAATAGGAAAAAAGTGACTATAATTAGGAGGCTCTTCACAAATACATAAACCTAAGGCAAGAAACACTAACTAGCAATTCAATCTGCACAAAAGTTGTTAGATGCTAACCCTCCATTTTCAAAAAAGGAGGTTCTCAATATTTAAAACCATATACAAAAGAACTCTCAATTCTAATTTGACACCTTCAAAATTTGTTACTTTTGTCTTTTTTTTTCATGTTTAAAACCTTTGAAACTTCATTAAAAAACAAAAAAACATTAACATAGCCCTTCCAGACTCTCTTAAATTTTAGATCCTTTGTATTCTCTCCTTTTATTTATTATTTTCACAACTAAAATTTTTCAAATTGTCTTAAGAAAAAGATTGTACCATAAATATATTCGGTAGATTATACTAATTTTAACTTAATTGTGTCAATCCAAATTGTTAGAATAGAAACCAAAGCTCCAAAGTTTATTATTTTAAGTTTTTTTGTTCCATTTCTTTTACTTTTTATGAAAATGTATTTCATATTATTCAATACGTTAATATTTGAGATTGTTTAGGTTGGCTTACTTGTTTCAATATAAAATATTAATATGTCTATAAAAAAATATGAATATGGATATATGAAAAGCTTAAGATAAAACATAAAATATAAAAACTTATTGAATCTAAAAAATGTGCTAAAAAATGGATTGAATATGAAACAATGTTATCAATAAAATTTTTTTTAGTAGAAGCAAAAGTAACAAAAATGATAAAATAATAGAAGAAATAATAGGTATAGATAAATCAAAACATAAACAAAAATGACATATAATGATATTTTTGAAAATGAAGCATCGAATCAAATAAAGTTCAAGTTAAAAAATAGTCATATTAAGGCATCTCTTTTAAAATTTTGCCTAAAGCCACATATCATGTCGAAACGTCCTTGGTTGAGCCTACAACACCTTCCTCTACTGCTAAGTAGAGGATAAACTTATCACCGGATAGTGGTTTCGAGAGTTACAAAGCCGAGCTTAAATAAGTCTTCAGCTACTCTGAGGCATTCTGATAATCTAAAGACCACTCAAATTTGTCCTTTTTTTTCCGTAGAACTTTGAAGAAGGATAAGCACTTATCCATGGATTGGATACAAAATGGTTGACAGCAGCAAATAGTTCGAGAGATTCAGTGAAAGTGATATCGAGAGGAAGCCGTGAAATGAGAGCAAGAGTGATTGCAAACAAAGTCATGAAAAGAGAGCGAGAGTCTGCTGTCAAAACGAGAGCAAAGCACAAATTAATTTAAAAAGTAATCAAATTCAATAATGAGATCGAGATTAGAGCAAGCGAGATCGAGAGTAAGTCGTGTAACAAGAACGAAAGTCTACACAAAGGAGCCATGAAACACGAGCGAGAGCGAGGTTGAGTACAAGCGAGAACAAGAATAAGGGGCTAAGATGCATATATTTTCAATGCGGTTATGAAGGTAATTTCGTGTGCTTGCTAACACACACACAATGTTAGAAAAACTTATTTGTGAGAAAGCAGGTTAGAAATTATTATTAATCTCTACGATATTTTAAAAGAAAATAAGCACAATATATAATATTTAAATATCTATTTTGGTCTAAGTACTTTTAGCTTTGATAAACCTCTATTTTAGTCCTTGTACTTTTAGTTTTGGTCCATAACGTCAATTTTGGGTTCTGTAATTTTTAAAAGTGGTCGTAGTTGTCCTTTCATTTTCTTTTTATCTCAATTTTGTATCACAGTATTAACATGACACTTCATCACTTGAAATATAATCATAAATTTATATTAAATAGTTTCCATTGTGTTTAAATTTGTGCTAAATTTTTACAAAACAAAGACTAAAATTGTCACTTTCTAAAAGTACGGAATCAAAATTGATATTTTGAAAGTACATGGACTAACCAAACATAATTTTAACGTGTGTTCTTGTCATTTTGTCATCAGTTATTTAACAAATATAAATATGTTTGTGTGAGCATCTGTTAAATGTCACCTAAGTTTCAAACATGACACAATTGTTGCTTAGAAATGAAGGTTTTTATTGCATTAATTAAGATTTATTCTACGACCCAAAAAACAAAAAAGTGAGAAAACAAAGGGAACGTGTGAGACAGTTGCAAAAAAAGGGACTTATTACTTTTCTAGGCATAATTTGTGCAGCAAAATAATAATAATAATAATAATAATAATAATAATAATAATAATAAAAAGAGTTATATAAAGGTTGGATTTTGTTCTAATATCTCATCCATGTGATACTATATATTTCTTTCGATATTTCAACCTCGAACTTCAAAAGAAATAGTAGATATTTTTATCTCTCAGCTATATTCATTTTGATGGCAATAGATGTTCATGTTAGCTAAACTAATGTAATTTTAATATACATGCCTATATGTTAACTCAAAAATATATATATATATATATATACATGCCTATATCACAATGGTAATACACATCTTTTTCTTATCTTTTTTGAAGGAAGAAAAAAACTTTATTAGAAAAAGGCATCTTGGGCTACCGATGGTAATACACATCTTTAAAGTCATATTATATTATTCATCTTTTAAATAAATAATAATTAATGATGCACGAATTTAAATAAATATCTTTTTAATTAAGGACTTTTTTTTTTGGAAACAGAACAACAAAAAAGGAATTAAACAAAATCAATAGCCAACAAATCAAAACGCCACATAGGGCAAAACAAGTTCCACGAAGATGAAAAGCCCTCTTCGCACGTGTTCCTCGCTATTCCATGAGCAACTCTATTAGCTTTCCTCGAGATATCCATGAATCCTTCAATTGGCAAGGAATCCATCTCCTTCCATACGTCTTCAACAAGCAGAGAAAGTTCAGTGAGCTCCAAAGTCGATTTATTGATGATGTTCACAACTTCCAGACAATCTGATTCCACCTTTATTTAAATTCCAGCTTCAAGGGTAAGAGAATGGTTCATTGCTTTGAGACCTTCTAAGATTGCTAGGGCTTCCAAAGCTTTGATGAGTCATTTCCTTTGTAGGTGGAGACACCCTACCATGATGAAACGACCTTCAGAATCACAAACTACCCATTTGAGTCCACTGGCATGCAGCGAATCCATCCAAGTAGCATCATAATTTAGTTCCCACTGGTTCTGCGTCGGGGGAGTCCAGCCGATGGGCCTGGGAGTTCCTTGTTCTCCATGTTCAGGTTCTTTCCAAGATTCTTTGTAAACTCATTTATTTTCCTTTCAATAAGGATCTTAATTTTCTGAGGGCTAGACGGCTCATTTGTACATTGTACTATTTGATTTCTGTACATCCAAATACTTTATAGAAGAATTAGCCCTGATTGTCTTTTGTACTGGTCTGAATCTCTCCAAATCCAGTTGAAATAGTCCAAAGCCATCCTGATCTGTCAACATTAAATGAGCCAACATTAAAATCAAGAAAAATAGCCCAAAGATCTCAAACAAACTTGCACTTCCAAAACAAATGAGTAATTGTCTCTTCTTTCTCACAACATAGAGGCCACCTCTTTTTGGTTATGATTCATTTAGGATTGAGATTATCAAAGGTTGGAATGATATCTTGTATAATCTTCCAACAACAAAGTAAAATCTTGGGAGGGACTTGAACTTTCCAAAACCTCTTCCACCACCTACTCATCGAGGCCGTATTTGAGGACGAAGCTAAATCAGATTCATGAACGTTGATCCCCAGTCTGTAGGCACTTTTCACTATAAAAATCCCTTTCTTGTCGAAACCCCATATGATATCGTCACTAGATTCGTTCCTGCTAAAGGAGTATTAATGATTCAATCAGCTTCATCATCCTGAAAGCAATTCCTAATGACTTCTTCGTTCCACATCCCTAGCTCCCTTATTAGAGAAGCCACGTTTAGATTATAGAAAGAGCTATGCACATAAGTAGGCTTAAAGTTTCCTAATCTTGTGAGCCAAGGTCAATCTGCTATATTCACATCAAGTCCCAAACCAATTCTCCACCAATAGTCTTTTCTGAAAAGATCACGACCCCGAAGAATACTTTGCCAAACAAAAGAGGGATTGTTCCCCAACAATTTAGCTTTGATGAAGCTTTCATTAGGGAAATATCCACTCTTTAGAACGCGAGCAACCAGATTGAGAGGATTCCTTAGCAGTTTCTAGCTTTGCTTAGCTAACATGGCTTGATTAAAGATACTAATGTCTCTAAAGCCCAACCCTCCTTGATCTTTCGGGATACACAGCCTTTTCCAGTTATGCCAATGGATCTTCCTTTCCATTTCCGTTGCTCCCCACAGAACCTAGCACACATAGAATTTATATCAATACAGAGGTTAAAAGGGAGTTTAAAACAACTCATACTGAAAGTTGGAATTGTTAAAGCTACAACTTTAATGAGAACTTCCCTCATTCCGATCGAAAACAATTTCCCTTTCCAGTCTTGAAGTGCTCTCCATACTCTGTCTTTAATATTAACGAACACCTGCCTCTTATTTTGCCTTGTTGGGAAGGGAGACCCAAATATTGACCCAGGGTCACAGTATGATTTACCAACAACTATTGCTTTATCATCCGTACCATTTGCTCCTTGATATTTTTGCTCACAATGAACATCGATTTGTCAAGATTAATACATTGTCCATATGATTTTTCATAAGATTCCAGAATCCCTTTAATGCTCCTGCAATTACCTGTAGAAGCTTTGAAAAACAACAGACAGTTATCAGCATAAAATAAATGTGAAATGGATGGGCATCGCCTATTAATTTTCAAACCTGTGATGTTCATTTTCTTTTCCTCCCCTTTGATAATTGCAGGGAGCCCTTCCACGCAAATAATAAAAAGTAAGGAGAAAGCGGGCCTCCTTGTCTAAGGCCTCGGTTAGGTATGAATTCACCACCCGACACCTCATTTATCAAAATTGCAAACCGAACAGACTCCACACATTTCATAATCAGCTCCACCATCTACTCGTAAATCCCATCTTTTCCATGATACCTCTAATATATGGCCATTCCACTCTATTGTTGGCCTTGCTCATGTCCAACTTCATTGCCACTTCACCCATCTTGCCATAACGCTTATTTTTAATAGCATGGATACACTCGAAGCCAGTGATCGCGTTGTCTGTCCTTCCTGGCACAAAGGCTGATTGGGTAGGGGAAATCACACTATCAAGAACTCTTTTAAGCCTGTTAGCCAAGGCCTTGGCAATCAGCTTATACACTACATTGCAAAGGCTGATTGGACGAAAGTCTTTCATTTCCTGCGCCTCTTTCTTCTTTGGAATTAGGACTATATGAGTCTGATTGATTTTACCTAAAGGCTTATTATGATTCCGAATTTTTAAACAGATATCTATCGTATCATTGCCAACCACATTCCAAAATTTCTAAAATAACATAGCTTGTACCCAATCTAGACCAGGAGCCTTAGAAGGGTGCATTCCTTTTAGGGCCACTTCGATTTACTTTCTCATAAACTCCTTGAATAGCATGAAATTTTAACTATCACTGATACTCTTATGCACACACTGAAGAACGGTATCACAATCTGACCCTGTAGGCCCAGAATAAGAGAAAAGAGCTTTAAAATAGGCAGCTGCAACATCTTTAATATCTTCTCTTCTGTCTTTCCAAACTCTGTGATCATAAAAAATTCCTTCAATTCGATTTGTTTTCCGCCACTGATCGGCTCTGATATGGAACCATTTAGTGTTCTTATCTCCCCATTAAAGCCAATCTTCTCTCGATCTTTGTTTCCAATATACCTCCTCTTTTTTTAGCAGAGCATCAAGGTCTTTCTCGATTTCCAACATCTCCTCTCCCCATCTTGCCCCATCTAGGTTGTGATATCTCTCAAGCTCCTTCTCCTTAGTAGCAATAGCCCATTTAAGAGATCCGTTCAATCTAATTTTATTCCACTCAAAGAGCCGATAGAGGCACGAATGAATTTTTGCTTGAAATACCTGAATTCCAATCCCAAGCACAGAACCCCAAGTCCCTATGATAATGTCCCTACAGCCTTCAATCTGAAGCCAACTCTCCTAAAAATTAATCTAACCCTGCTTACGAAACATTTGAGCACGTGGCAGTCCGAAGTCCCAAGAAGTTAAATGGGTCGGTTGTCCGAGGAGAGCAACTCAAGGTGCGTGACCTTAAGGTTGAAACACTTATTGAGATGCTCTGGTTAATAAGGAACCTATCCAGACGTTCCCAAAATGAGGCAGCTATTGAATTGGTTGTTGCACCAAGTAAAAGGATCACCCACATAACCCGTATCTAGCAGAGCACATGAGTCAATCACAACTCTGAACCCCTACATCCATCTTTTCGGTCGTTTAAACTATCTCATTAAAGACTTACATGAACATTTTAAAATTTTAAAAAATAATTAAAAAATTCATATATCAAAATGAAATTAGATAAAATAATTATATGAATAAATTGGTCCAATAATTTGATCTTAATTTCAATTTGCTCTCTATAATTTTAAAATTTTAAATTTAATTCATATGACATAGACTTAATTTTAATTTTGATTCCTATATTTTAAAAGTACTGATAATTTTGCTCTAGTTTGATTTGGTTAAATCTCGTAGATATCTTTTAGTTTACTTAAAATAATAAAAAATAATAATAAAAAAAGACAATAAGAAGAAATAAAACAAAATAAAATAAAAGGTAAGTGGTAAAAGGATAGGTTTAACTGATCTCTACCACTCTTTTTTTTTTAATCTCTCCCATTTTGTATATCGTGTGCTTAGCGACAGTCATGATTCTGTTACAAACCCTTTAATTTAATCATGGTTAAAATACTAGTTTTGTTTAGGTAATATCAATTTCGGGTCAGTTTAGTCCTTGCACTTTTAAAATGTTTGTTTTCGTTTTTGTACTTTCAGATTTAATTTATTTTAATCTCCGTATTTTCAAATATTTATTTTGGACCCTGTACTTTTAAAACTGACCATTTTGGTCCTTTTATTTTAGTTTGATCCCATTTTTTCTATCACAATTTCAACACGACATTATAATTGTTATAGGTAAAACCCGAGCAGGACATGCGTTCGCTCCTCTACAGGCTGGGGACCACTGACGGTTACCTTCCTAAGGCAAGCATTGTCGACACATGTCTGCCTGGAGGGAACAAGAGACCACAGCCGGTCACGCCCTGTATATAGTTGTCGCTGGGAATGCATGTTATTGGTACGATAAGCACATTCCGTAGACGCGGGCAACATGCCCAGAGCCACAGGTGGTGGTGCTACCTTGCACCTACTGGAAGCATGCTCCCATCGTACAACACGCGAAATCCCTACCACCTCTAACCGTAGTCCTTTCTGGCCAGCCCTTGAGGCTATAAAAGGAGGGACCTTCTTCTTCACCAGGCAAGTGAAAAATCTTTTACTAATACCTCTGATGTCTTATTCTTATTTCTATTCCGTTTACTGACTTGACCATCGAAGTGATTTAGGTTTCCGATTACCGCACCGACGTCGAGTATTTTGGTTTCAAGCAGGATTGCTCATTTGTGTACAAGTGTCCCTCAACCGAAATTCACCGTCAACAGTTGGCGCCGTCTGTGGAGACGACGTTTTCAAGCCAAAAAACAAAAAATAGTTCTTCGCACTAAGACATCATCACGATGGTCCCCGACAAGGAGTTGTCCCACGAAAACACCGTCGACGAGGAGCATTGCGTGACAAGGCAATTGACAAGTCTGCTCCGACTCCTTCTACACCGCAAAAGATGAGGGGGACCAGGGACATTGTCAACACACTTCACCCGATGGGACACCTCGGTAAGAAGAAGGTCAGATATCCCCATCGAAAGAGCTTTGGATTCCATAATGAGATGAGAGCGGCCCACGCCCAGATGACTTCCCTAATGGAAGGCTAATCGAAATCTGGAGTGACCGAGCCCGAGAAACCTTCCCCCTTCCAACAACAAAGTAAAATCTGTCACTAATCACCGAGAGGGTGAAAGGACGTAAATCCCGCAGCGGAAACGACGATCTTTGTTCTTGAAGTTTTAGGAACAAAAAACACACAAAAACAAAGAGAAAAATGCAGGGGAAAGTTTTTCTTTACCTTTGAAGAACCGTTCTTCAAGGAATCACCAACAAACACCACCACCGATCTTCCCGCTATCCTCTAAGAACGATGATCTCGCTTCTGGGAGCTTTGTTTTTGGAAAACAAGAGGGAATTGAGAGAGAGAGCTTGAGAGAATGCCTTGGAATTTCTTGGAATGAATGTTCTGTTTTTGCCGAACACTTTTGCGAAAACTAAAACCATATGACGTGGGGAGTTTCCCCACGTCACATAACTCCCCACTCCCTTGCAGTTTTGTAGGGGAGTTTTATTTTATTTATTATTAATTAGTTAATATTAATAAATATTAATAAATAATAATAATAATTAATATATATATATAATTAATTAATCTGATTGATTGATTAATTGGTTTTAATTAATTAATTATTAATCTAATTAACAATTAATTAATGAATTAAATAAATAAATAAATACATATATATATTAACTAAATAAATAATTAACACTTAATTATTTATTATCAAAATAGAATCACATTCTAAAAGCATTTCGCTGGTATAACCTATAATGGTAATGTACGTCTTAATCACATTATTTTTAACATATAGTTTTAATATAAATCATAATCAGAGTAATTTTATTTGAATCTCGTTCAAATAATTTCTCTCATAATATATAATTTTAATTAGAACTAACTATATATATTATAATGTATAAACATACATATATAATCTCTTGAGCAATTTGAACATTTCACATTTTTCCAAAAAGTTGATCCTCGTTTTACCCGTTGTGAGTGGAGTAGAAAATGCTTACTGCAAGTGTACATGTCAAGTTTTAATAAAAGTGGTAAGTAATTACCGATATCGTCCACTAGATTGGTTTCTAGTCACTCAAGTATTAGAGATAATATTGTCCAATTTTATCTAGAGAAACAACAAGAATTTCTTTTGACAAAAAAAAAACCAAATAACAAAGCGAATAAAAGACTCTAAAGAAAACTTTTATGCAGAATGGGTCCTAGGGAAATGATTTCACCAACTGAACCTACAAGCGGACAAATTAAACATGCCAAGATTGAATATGCAATTAATCTATAAGTTAAGAAATCAAGAATCATAATTGTCTCTCCCGAGTACAATTAATTCTCCCACTTATTAAAAAACCAATATCCCTATCTAGTTTCATTAACAAGCAAAGTCTTAAGTCTTATTCTTTTAACAACCTCTAAAATAATTCTAAGTCTCCCGATGTTAGAACTATCCCAGTCATGCATTCAAGTTCCAATCTAAACCACCTCTCCCGAGCGTAAGATCAAGATTTAGCAACAATTAATCCGTGATCAAGAGATTAAAAGCATTAAGCCAATAAATGCACAAATAGATTAAATACAAATCAATCAAGACAATTGTTAATAACTCCAACTCATAAATCCAACGGCTACATCAATCCCTAGAACAAGAAGATTAGCTACTCATGTTCATGAAAATACAATAAAATCTCACTGAGAATTTCATAATAAATCTAGAAAAGATAAGGGAAAAGAGAGAAACTAAAGTCGTAGTGTCGATTGACTGTCCTCGACTTAATCTCCACGATCATGAGCCTTCGGAAATCGTCTCCTTGCCCTCCTTGCTTCAACTCTAGAGCCAAACCTCTCAAACTCCAATTCTCCAATGTGAGAAGGTCCAAAAGTCCTAAAAAATGGCGCACTAATATTTTATTTATGTGAGGGCATCGTTACAATGCCATGGTGCCATTAGTGAGCACCATGGTACTCTCCCAAAATTGTGACGGACGAGCAAGTTCGTAGCGCCATGGTGCTACAAGACAGCACTACGGAGCTGTCATCAAGGAAAGAGGCCCAAGCTTGGTCTGCAGGCACCATGGCACTGTGTACTGGCGCTGTGGCGCTGCTTCTTCATGATTTTGCTCTCAATTCTAACCTGCAAGCACCATGGCGCTACATGATGGTGCTGCGGCACTGATGTGGCTTAATTATCTCCCCTTTTTGCTTTAGTTTTCCTCCCATTTGATCGTTTATGCTCCAATTCTTTCTAATGACTTGATCCTGTAAACACATCAATTATGCACATAAATAAACCATAAATGATCGAACATTGCTAAATAATTCCCACCTGAATGTCATGAAAATGTGGTTCATAAAATGCATTATCAAAATACGCCCAAATTTAGCTTTTTGCTTGTCCTCAAGCAAACAAAACTAGTTAACAACCACTAAATCCAAACAGACAACTGACACCTAAATCACGTTCATCCCTGAACATCTCGTAACTCAACATACTAACTCCCTTTCTTATACCCTTTCAACTTTTTAATCTCCAAAAACACAGGTAAGTCAATCATGCATTCTATGAGATAATTCCAGATGAAAATCAACAGATTAAGTAGTGAACAAAATATTTTGAAAAATAAAAAATCAAGCATCTCGTTGACTTCATGAAATCAAACACAAAAACTTGACACTCTCACAAGAGTTCGCTCAAATCTCTCAAAGTATTTTCAACGTGTTTTAACTCTCAGAATCAGAACAAAGCACATTATTACCATAAGCTTGCAAGTGAATCAATTCTCCCCTCTCAAATATGAATTAAATGCACAAAATCAAATGGACTTTGATAAAGGTTGTAATGGGGCTCAGGTAAAGTGAGGTAATATGAATTTAAGAGGCTCAAAATCAAGAAAAATGAGATATTAGATTGCATGCTAACTACATAACGTACTGAAGCCACAGAACAAAGAATACAATGCACCATCAAACACTAATACTCCTAGAGAAATACAAGAATTTATTGCTCCTTGAAAGATACTTCACCAAATGATTTCTCTACATCGCTCAACAAAGAAGAAATATACCCTTATATACAATTTTCTTGTTTTGTTTTGTTTTGTTTTTTTTTCAACCATACTCATTTTCTTTCTTTCTTTTTTTATACTTTTTTTTTTCTAGCTTACAAAGTTGGCACCAAAACAAATGCAACTTTTCCTCCATTGTCTTGATACTGGTAAAGAAGAAATATGGAGGATGATATTTGAAACAGGCTCGGGGTTAATAAATATGTTCAATCCAAGAAAAAGAATGGAAAATTAGGCTCAAATATGTCTCTCTAAATGAAAATATAAAAGGTAGGATCTTTAGAAGTCTCAAATTGTGCGTAAGGCTAAATTGCCCTTATCATCTTAAGACACCAATTCAAACAAGTGGTTACAAAATGCATTTACCAGCAAGTTGTATAATAAATATGCCAAGTTCGATCACACACAAGAATGAAAATGAGCCAGATGTAATAGATTGCTCTAAGGCTCAAAAGCTCACTGGGTATGTCAATAGTGTCAAGTCAATAGCAATTTTCATTCAATAATCCAACGAGAAACCATCATATAATTTTCAAGAAGGAAAACAAAAACGGTCATACTTATCTCTTTCATGCATAGGAAAGCCACTCAAAGATGCATTTATAACTCACCAAGTATTCAAGGATATTAATCATAATTCAAGGTTTCAAAAGGGAATCAGAATATATGAAATAGAATAAACATATCATCCAAAAATAATTATTACATACCAGATTCAACCACCCCCAAACTTAGATGTTACATTGTCCCAATGTAAAGAAAAAAATGCAATGAAATTAAGAATTACAGTCCGAACAAAATAATGAGGGAGTAGAAGGAAATTGCCCTGAATGATGACGAAGCATCACTGGTCCTCGTCCTTAGTGGATGAATCATGAAATTGTGGAAGTGGAGGAAGAGGCTGCGTTGATTGTTGAGCCAGAAAACATTGAACAAGATAGTCAAATTGCAGCCTCTAATTCACCTGAAAACGATGGAACTGACGTGAAAGATGGCAAACGTCCTCCTCAAGTGGTCGGGGAGCGCCCTGTTGTGGAGGTGGATCGACATGGACTTTTGGTGTTCTTCCGCAGGGCCTTCAATCTCCATAAGGGGCTCCCACCCACGGATAAACAAAATGTAATTCTTTTCCATCACTCTTTTGGGACCCAGTAATGTCCCTGTGGGTTCCCAAACAACACCAACATTCTTACAGAGATCGGTTATCAGCATGGGATGGGGAAGGCCACTTGTTATGCTACCGCGTCTGGCATGCTTAATGCTCTGCTTGATAATCCGCCCAACATCGATAAACTTATCGGTAACAATGGCTTATAGCAATATGGCCCGTTCTTTGGTGACGTCGCTCATGTGGGTCACCAGAAGTAACTTTGAACAAATAAAATTATTGCCATACCTTATTGTGAACAGTCAGATCGGCAGATTTGAAGGTAATGGCTTCACCGTGCCTCATTTTCCATTCAACATTCTGGCGGCATAAACTACGGATGATCTGATCCATGTCAAGGTCCTCACTAGTATACCGATTATAGTCGTCTTGATCAAAGTTGGGGAGCTCAAAGAATTCGTTAATAGAGATATTATCGAAAGCCACGCTATTTCCCCGAACAAAAGAAATATTCGACCATTCATGGATATTAGCATAAAATTCCCAAACAAAGGGGACCACGACTACATCAGGCTACTAAACAAAATTGACCCACCTTCTAGAAACAATATTCTCATACATGCTCTGTTCATGGACCTCGTCAGGTAGTAGGCTCAGTTCCTGAATAAGACTCTTGTGAGCCGCTACAGTAGAGAATCAGGTGGATGCCTTCTCATTAACAAATTTATTTCTATCATATGAAAGAGAAGATGAGGAGGCATCACGTGCTCGTTTTGGAGCCATAACAGTATAAACACAACAAAACGACAAAAAACACTCTAGAAATGTACTTTCACTTCAAAAAATTCCAACCCCAGAGCGAGAACTGCAATAAAGACAACAACAACCAATAATCAGTGTATAAGTTGGCCTTAAAACAACGAAATCTTACTTGGTTAGGAAAAACTTGTGGATTTGACACAAACCCACACAACTTGAACTCCCAAAATCGCTCCAATAGAGCATGCATGCATGAAATAGAGGGTAGAAAATGTGAATCGATGATGAAATCGGCCAAAAATAGAGAGAAATCGAAGAAAAACAGAGGAAAAAGGGAGGGAGAACGGCGGGGGAGCGTTATGGCGCTTAAGGTTCGAAAAAGGGCCAGCTGAAATTCGAACGAAATCTGGGTTTGAAATCCCAGAAATCACGATAGCGCCATGGCGCTATAAGTGAGTGGCATGGCCCTCTGCCCTAGGGAAATCCTGTTGGACCAGGCGCTGCAGAGCGTTGTAGCACCCTTGCATGCGCCATGGCGCTTCCACGCATCCAGCATGCGGTTTTTTTGTTCTTCTTATTTTCCTACACAAATAAAGAAACAAAAAAAAAGGTTAGTAAGAACCTAACAATAACGAAAAGAAAAATAAAGTAAATAGAACAAAAGTAAACAAATGAAAGAAATATATGGGTTGCCTCCCAAAAAGCACTTTATTTAACGTCTTTAGCTAGACAAGGTAACTATCGATCAATTTGGTTCATCCAAAAGAATTTTATCAAAACTTCTCTCTTCCATGCAAAGGTAATGTCTGAGTCGTTGCCCATTGACTTTGAAAGATCTTCCATCACTTGCTTGTCGTTTAATGGCGCCATGTGGAAAAACAGACTTTATGGTAAAAGGACCTGACCATCGATATTTTAGTTTGCCAGGGAATAAACGTAATCGAGAATTAAATAAAAGAACCTGTTGCCCGGGCTCGAAAGATCGATGTTGAATCATTTTATCATGCCACTTTGTTGTTCTTTCTTCGTAAAGCTTGGCATTTTCATAAGCTTGACAATGAAATTCTTCAATCTCATTAAGTTGCAAAAGGCGTTGCTCCCTAGCTTTTTGGAGATCAAACTTCAATTTCTTGATGGCGCAACAGGCTTTGTGTTCCAATTCCACCAGAAGGAGACAAGCTTTCCCAAACACCAATCGATATGGTAACATACCAATTGGAGTTTTGAAAGTTGTTCTGTACGCTCATAGTGCATCGTCCAACTTCAACGTCCAATCCTTTCGGTTTGTTTTGACTGTTTTCTCCAAGATCTGCTTGATTTCCCTGTCAAACGTTTCAGCTTGACCATTAGTTTGAGGATGATAAGCTAAAGAAATTTTATGTTTAACTCTATACCTGGTGAGCATCGAATTAAACAATTTATTACAGAAATGCGAGACTTCATTAGTGATAATAGCACGTGGAGTGCCAAATCTAGTTAAAATATTCTTATGCAAAAATTGTAACACAACACGTGCATCACTCTTTTTCATGGCCACAACTTCAAACCATTTAGAAACATAGTCAACAACCAATAAAATATAAAGATACCCATGTGAAGAAGGAAAATGACCCATAAAATCAATACCCCAAACATCAAATAATTCTACCTCTAAAATAGCAGTTAAGGGCATTTCGTGACCTCAAGAAATATTATGTGTTCTTTGGCACATGTCACAAGTCTTTGCAAAAGTATAACAATCCTTAAAGATGGTAGGTCAATAAAAATCAGATTGCAATATTTTAGCAGCAGTATGAGTAGGTCCAAAGTGCCCGCCATAAGGTAAGGAGTGACATTCATACAAAATATTATTATTTTCCTCAGTTGGTACGCACCTTCGAATGATTTGGTCAGAACAAAATTTGAAAAGTAAAGGTTCGTCCCACAGGTAATGTTTTACATCATGCAAGAATTTTTTCCCTTAATGAGAGTTGAGATCCGGTGGTAATACTTCTCCTGCAAGAAAATTAACAAAGTCAGCAAACCAAGAAATACTAGACTCTACCTGATACAATTTCTCATCAGGAAAATCTTCTGTGATGGGGAATGTTTTGGGATTGTTCTGTTCAATCCTCAACAAGTGATCAGCTACCACATTTTCACAACTTTTCATATCCTTAATCTCAAAATAAAACTCCTGCAAAAGAATAATCCATCAAATCAGGCGAGGTTTTGCATCCTTCTTATTAAATAAATATCGAAGAGCTGCGTGGTCTAATCACTTGAGTGCCTAACAAATATGGCCTAAATTTATCGAAAGCAAAAACTACAGCAAACATCTCCTTTTCTGTAGTAGTGTAATTTTGTTGTGCACTGTAAAGACTCCTACTTGCATAATAAATTGCTCTGAAAAATTTTAGTAGTGTAATTTTAGCATCACACATAATCTCAAAAGGTTGGCTCCAATCAGGAACTACAATAACAGGTGCAGAAGTCAGTTTCTCTTTTAACATATTAAATGCTAGCAAACAATCATCAGTAAAAAGAAAAGGAGCATCTTTTTCAAGAAGATTACATAACGCTTTTGCAACTTTTGAAAAATCTTTAATAAAGCGCCTGTTAAATCCTGGATGTCCTAAAATACTCCTAACTCCTTTCACATTTGTTAGGGGATGAAGTTGTTCAATCGGTGAAATTTTAGCCCTATCAACTTCCAATCCCTTCTCTGAAACCTTATGTCCCAGAACAATACATTCTGTAACCATAAAATGATATTTTTCTCAATTTAGAACAAGGTTAGTTTCTTGACAATGCTACAAAAGACGAGAAAGATTATGGAGGCAAGTGTCAAATGAAGAACCAAAAATAGAAAAATCATCCATAAAAACCTCCATGATGTCCTCAACCATATCAGCAAAAATAGCCATCATGCATCGCTGAAATGTAGTAAGGGCATTACACACAACCCAAATGGCATTTGGCTGAAGGCAAAGGTACCATAAGAATATGTGATTGTCGTCTTCTCTTGATCCTCAAGAGCAATCGCGATTCGATTGTAACCTGAATAACCATCAAGAAAACAATAGTAAGGATAACCTGCTAATCTATCAAGCATCTGATCAATAGAAGGAAGAGGAAAGTGATCTTTTCTGGTAGCCTTATTTAATTTTCTATAGTCAATGCACACTCGCCACCCAGTTACTGTCCTTTTAGAGATGAATTCATTTTTTTTTCATTTTTTATTACTGTCGTCCCTCATTTCTCTAGCACAGTCTGCACATGACTTACCCAAGAATTGTGAGATATAGAATAAATGATCCCTGCCTTACAGAGTTTTAAAACTTCAGCTTTTACCACATCCTTCATGGCCGAATTCATTCTCCTCTAATGCTCAACTGATGGTCGAAAAGTGTCCTCCATTATAATTTTATGCATAACTATCGAATGACTAACGCCCTTGATATCAGCAATGGATCATCCTAAAGCAGATTTGTGAGTGCGCAAAATTCTCAACAATTTTTCCTCTTCTACTTGGCTCAAAGAAGCAGATATAATGACAGGAAAAGTAGAAGGCTGAATAAGAAAAACATAATGAATATGAGTAGGTAATTGTTTCAATTCAAACGCAAGAGCTTTCATATGTTCATCAATTTTATCATTAAGCTCCATCACATCAACTTTAACATTTTTATCATGCATAATTGGTAATTGATTAAGAGCATCATGATAAAAAGAAACCTCCTGCTCTAATTCTCCTAATTTCTTAATATCAGAACCAAGCATGCATTTTTCAAGGGGATCAATTTATGAAACGAAAGATCTAATTCCAGCCACAGTTGCATCAACAACATCTATCCCATGACATGTACTTACCTCATTGGGATATATCATGGCACGAGATATGTCAAACACAACGACCTCCTCATTAACTCTCAAAGTCAACTTACCCAATTACATGTCTATCAGAGCACGTCCAGTAGCCAGGAAGGGTCGTCCTAAAATTATAGGAATCTCTGAATATTCTTCCACGTCTAAGTCTACAAAATCTGCAGGGAAAATGAATTTGTCAACTTTGACTATAACATCTTCAATAACACCCCTGAGATAAGTGATCGATCTATCAGCTAGCTACAAAGATATCGTAGTTGGTTGCACCTCTCCAAGACCAAGTTTCCTAAAAATAGACAAAGGGACCAAATTAATACTCGCACCCAGATGACATAAAGCCTTATTAAATGATGAACTACTAATAGTACAAGGAATAGTAAAACTCTCTAGATCTTTTTATTTATGTGGTAGTTTTCGCTGAAGGATCGCACTGCACTCCTTAGTGAGATTCACCGTTTCATAAGCCTCAAATTTCATTTTTCCAGTCAAAATCTCCATCATAAACCTCACATAATTTGGCATTTCTTCCAATGCAATTGCAAAAGGAATATTAATGTGAAGTTTCTTAAAAATTTCTAAAAATTTAGCAAATTGAGAATTAATCTTTTTCTTTTGGAAATGTTCAGGATAAGGTAAAGAGTCAGAAGGACTAGAAGGAATAGAACAAGTAGGCTTGTCAGCCTGTAGTGCAGGAGTGGTCTCATTTACAACTTCCTCTTTTTTTTTCCTGTTCCTCAGTTGTGATGACTGGTTCTTCAATTTTTTTCTTTTTAGGCTCCTAGAGTTCCTTTCCACTTCTCAAAGTGACGGATTTGCAATGTTCTCGTGGGTTAACTTCAGTGTCACTTGGAAACTACCCTTTCTGCATAGTATTCTAGGTGGATGCTATTTGCCTTATCTGAACCTCCATATTCTTGATGGCAGTTGTGTTTCCTTCCAATTTAACCTCCATGTCCTCTACCTAATTTTCAATCTAATTAGCTCGACTTCTGGACTAATTGATGAAAGCCCCAAGTAGATCCTCAAAGGATGATTTCTTTTCAGGTGGCTGAGATGTAAAACCTAGCAGAGGCTGTAGAACATTCTTGTTGTTATCATATGAAAAGTTTTCATGATTCCTCAATCCTGGGTGATAGTGTGTTGGCAGCGAGTTCTGTTGCTAATTCCCCTTGTAGCCAAAATTTCACTTATTGACATACTGAACTTGCTCGATGGTTGGCTCCTCATAGTAAGAATATTTATCTGCTACTGCCACCAACTCAATTGAATGAGAACAGCAGTAGTCAAAGCTTGAACTTGAGCTTTTAGGAAACTTAGCCCATTGATTTCATACATTCCAACAACTCTTTTAGCATTCGATCTATCACTAGGTCATTGAAAACTATTGGCTGCCATGTCCTCCAATAAGATATAACCATTCTCAGATGTTTTGGATAGTAAAGTACCTCAAGCTACAGCATCCAGTATAGTCCTTGTTTGTCAATTCAGTCCATTTTAAAACATCTGAATCTGCAGCCAATACGAATAACCATGGTGTGGATATTTCCTTAGAAGCTCCTTGTATCTCTCAGACCTCAAACAATTGCTTATAATCATATCGCCCGAATGATCCAATCTCTGTTCTAAGTTGAGTTGTCTTGGCAGGTGGAAAAATTTTTGTGGGAAACGCCTGAACCATCTCTTGCCAAGAATTAACACTGCTTGGATGCAAGGATTTCAACCAATCCTCGCATTATCCTTCAAAGAAAAAGGAAAAAGGCGTAAGCGAATAGCATCATCAGTTAGTCCGTTCATCGCGAATAGCATCATCAGTTAGTCCGTTCATCTTCACAGTACCACAAACATCTAAAACCATTGTCAAGTGATTGTTTGGATCGTCTGTGGCATCGCCCCTAAATGTATTTTCTCGAACCATCTAGATGAGGCCAGGTTTCAACTTAAAATTGTTGGCATTAATTTGCAAATTGGTTATGCCAACATGTTCAGAAAAGTTTGGCTGGCAGTAATCTCTAATGGTCTTTTGGTTATTTTGTTCTAATTGGGGTCGTTCCACAGGTGGTGGTGGATCCATCTCTGCAGTCATCTTCTTTTTCTCCTTTCGATTTATTTTACAGGTTTTATCAATTTCAGGATCAAAAGGAACTAAAACTGTGTCTTCGTCCTTGCACAAACAAATCAACTCCGAGAAAAACAAGAACAAGTAAGAAAAGACACAAAAATTAAAAAAACAACTCTAAAGTAAGATTAAAAAAATTCTCCATAGTATCAAGTGAAACTAAAATAATTGCCAATACACGACAACGACGCCAAAAACTTGTAGCAGAAAATTTTTACCGCAAGTGTACAGGTCAAGTTTTAATAAACTGGTAAGTAAAGAAAACTTTTATGGAGAACGGGTCCTAGGAGATCATTTCACCAACTAAACCTACAAGCAGACAAATTAAACATGTCAACATTGAATATTCAATAAATCTATAAGTCAAGAAATCAAGAATCGTAACTGTGTCTCCTAACCACAATTAATTCTCCCACTTATCAAGAAACTAATATCCGTATCTAGTTTCATTAACAAGCAAGGCCTTAAGTCTTATTCTTTTAACAACCTGTAAGATAATTCTAAATCTCCTTATCTACGAACTATCTCAGTCATGCATTCAAGTTCCAATCTAAACCACCTCATCCGAGCGTAAGATTCAGATTTAGCAACAATTAATCCGTGATCAAGAGATTAAAAGCATTAAGCGAATAAATGGACAAATAGATTAAATACAAATCAAACAAGACAATTGTTAATATCTCCAACTCATAAATTCAGCGGCTACATGAATCCCTAGAACAAGAAGATTAGCTACTCATGTTCATGAAAATACAATAAAATCTCGCTGAGAATTTCAAAATAAATCTAGAAAAGTTAAAGGAAAGGAGAGAAACTAAAGCCGTATTGTCGATTGACTGTCACCCACTCAATCTCAACGATCACGGGCCTTTGAAAATCGTCTCATCGCCCTTCTCACTTTAACTCTCGAGCCAAACCTCTCAAAACTCCAATTCTCCAATGTGAGAATGTCAAAAAGTCTTAAAAACGACGCACTAATCATCTCATCGCCATTAGTGAGCGTCATGGCACTGTCCCAAAATTGTGACGGATGAGAAAGATCATAGCGCCATGCTGCTACATGACAACGGTGCAGCGCTGTCATCACGGAAATAGGCTAAGCTTTGTCTGTAGGCACCATGACGCTACATGATGGCGTTGCGGTGCTGATGTGGCTGCATTAAGCTCCCATTTCTGCACTAGTTTTCCTCTCAATTGATCGTTTATGCTCTAATTCTTTCTAATGGCTTGATCATGTAAAAACATCAATTATGCACGTAACTAAGCCATAAATGATCGAATAATGCTAAATAATTCTCACCTGAATGTCATGAAAATGTGGTTCATAAAATGCACTATCAGTGAGCTAGCAAGGGGACCTAATGGACATATACATTAGAAGCACCAACGATAATCGAAAGTCATGATGATATTACTGAAGAATGTCTTTACGAGATTAATTAGTCAAACTCATTAACCGAGTTAATCAACATTCGTTAACTGCAGGTCACTCCAGTAAAGCCCGTAGCTGCACTTTTTTCACTGCAGAATGTTTTCATGTCCACGAATATGCGACCATTAATGGCAAATCAATCATTCACGAGTGCTCGTAGCTCAAGTTGGGTCAAATTGACTGGGCGTTTATGCTGAACGCACGCGCTAAGCGTGGTAACAATTATATAGATGCAAGCGCACACCTGTCAGAGTAATATAAAATGGATGGAGTATCCAAGTATCGATCCTCAAGGACTTCTAAACAATTTCCAAACTCTAAAGTTTTTAAAGAATAGTGAATGTTGGAATGAGTGATTCTTGTAAAATGGGAAGTGGTCACAAATAATGGTTTGGATTTGGGATTTGGACTTAGAATGATAAAACCTAGCCCGAATTACTTCAAGTTAGCCAACAAAGAATCAAGGACATGCTAAGGATAATATGCATTTTACTTTAGAAACTAACGACTACGCTTCTCACTTTACTTATGTCTAAGCAAGTTCAAAGTCCTAAGACATTCCCTAATATGTCTATTATGAGATATATCTTAGTTTTAGGATGGAAATAGTCGCAACCTCGGGTTAAGGTCCTATGTCTAGGCTACTTAAGCGGAACCCTTATGTCTAAGGCGCTGCTCTCCTCGGTTTAACCACTCAACAATGCAAATAAGCAACCTTTTCAGTATTGACTTGTTAAGACTTACAGTGGCCTTCTCTAAATCCTAACTTTTTGGGAAAACATGTTGAGCAATGAATGGAAAGCAAAAACACTACTTCTTAGCAACCCTTTTTAGACATAAAAGGCTAACTATCCATAACCGGGCTAGAGACGGGAATTTAGAAAGACATATTGAAGAAAATACAGCAAGTAAAATGGTTGAATGTGGAATGCATGTGTGAAAAACGAAAGTTAACTAACGGAGAGTTTTTATCGGGATTGAGAGCTTCGCCCTTCTCTTTCAAGCAAGGGAGAGTGTCACGTGCTCTTTCCTCCAAAAACACAACTCTCTTAACTAAAAATAAAGTAAAGGCAAAGAGAAGATAAGCAAAGTGCTAGATTTTTATATATTTGAATAAGTAGAAAATAACTAAGTACAAATGGAAACAAAACAAAGCTCAATAAAAGAATGTAAAGTGCTCGGGATTTAAAAACCAAAAGCAACTAATGAAAGCAACTCAAAAGTACTTAGAAAGCAACAAAGAAACACTAAAAATGATCAAGAGAAGGAAGCAAGGCTTGATGAATTTGGTGGAGAAGTTGCTGGAATTTATAGCTGTGCAGAATTGGTTAGGTAGGTCCTAAAACGATGGTGAATCACCCATTTCCAACTCCTTTGACTGACCAAATCGTGCTCAAACTGATAGTGGAACACTTCTTCTACACGTATGCATCGGTTGGAACCACCAAAACGCATTGGAAGACGCGTTTCATTAAGGGCAAAGTTGGAAGAAAACCTGTTTTTCTGCAGGCATCCCAGGCGCCTGGCGCCTCCCATGTAACTTTTTCGTCTTTTTGCTTCTTTTGATTAATTTGCACTCCCAAATGGTCCTAAAATGTCATAAATACAATATAAGCCATCGACAAACCATAGTATATGAATTTTGCATGAATTGGAACTCAAACGATCGAGAAAAATCCGAAACAAAGCTGAAACATAGTAAAAACAGCATCTAAAACCTTCTTTTTATGCATGTAAACAAGCGTAATCACAAATTACTGTTTTACCTATGAGTTACATCTTGCTCCTTAAATACCACTGCTCCTTTAATGAACAACCCGATTATAGTCCAACCAATAACCGGAAGTCCCTCTCGGGCCAGTGAGAGGGTGGGGCCTCTTGTTCAAGTCACAGAGTTAGTATTTAAGAGAACACTCATCTACTCCCTAATGTTGGGAAGAAGTGAATTCTATCTTGTGAAGTCATGTTCTGAGCTCCCCACTCGGTCTCGTCCCCAAACTGGTAGCAATGTTGTGTCGACAACTCGGGCAACTCTCACCCATACAGATTAAAAGACGAGCCCTCGTGGGCAGGAGTCCATAACTCACTCAGGATTGAGAATGAGTTGTCTGGTCATTCTATAAAATAGCAATCTATTAGTCAACGGCGTTACATCTAAATATTGGATATTTTGTGGTCCGGTCTTATACAAAATCATTGTATAGGATTCCTCCACTCACATGTCTTCACATGAACGACCTGGATCGGGTCGTCTATAACATTTACAAAGTGGGTCGTATCTATATGTTGTCAGGATAAGGTACCTAGCCTTATTCATATACCATAGACCCTTCAGGTTATTCCCGGGATATTATCCACTTGTATATCGAGGGTATATCAAATATATACCCAGTATATAAACTGTCCCAGTTACGTGACAATAACGTTGGATGTTTAGTTTATTGGATTAAATCATTGCAATGAATTCAACAACAAATTTATTGAATATAACTTTATTGAATATAAATTTATTTTTACATAAATTCAAACTACAAGTTTAGGGCAACGCACCCAACAAACTCCCACTTGAACTAAACTCGAGTGGTAGTACATAACCATAAAGCTAAGGGAAAATACAATAAACTAGGGCATACACTATACCCGTTACACTTATCCCACTTGCCCTAGACTAATCGTGCAATGCTCGTAGACCTATACTCTCTAGATGGCCCTTAAACACTTGAGTCGTGAGAGCTTTCGTAAAAGGATGAGCAATGTTGTGCTCCGAAGCGATCTTTGTGACAATCACATCCCCTCGTTGCACATCTCTCATATTAGGTGGTACTTTGTTTTTATGTGCTTTCCTCTCTTGTGGCTTTGAGGTTCTTTAGAATTTGCCACAACACCACTGTTATCACACTAAATTGTGATGAGCAAATGTCAGATGCGTCTCATATTCCTTTCTAAGTGTCAAGCCTAGTGCACAACATAGTGTATATTAGGCTGCCAACTGCTGAAACATAGCATATGCGTCTCATATCCTTAACTTCTTGAGGCGTCTTAGGACATTATTCCATAGACAGTTGACTTTCCTGCCTGAAAGGCAATAAGCCCTTCTTGGAATTCTGCATCGGATATCGAACAAGCATCTTCTCGATAAGAGTTGCTTGAGAAAAGGCTAACGTTTTGTTCTTGCAATTCCTTAGAATTTGGATACCAAGAATATACTGAGCTTCTCCCAAATCCTTCATTTGGAACTTAGTAGTTAGCCACTTTTTTATGTCAGTGAGATATTCTACATCATTCCCAATGAGTAGAATATTATCCACATACAACACTAAGAAGGCTACGGTGTTGTTCACAATCTTTTTGTATATACAAGGCTCATCAACATTTTGGTCCAAACCATAAGATTTGATCGCAGTATCAAACCTTATGTTCTAAGATCAAGATGCTTGTTTCAATTTGTATATGGACCGTTTAAGCTTGCAAACCTTTTGCTCTTAACCTTGAGCTATGAAGCCCTCGGGTTGAGACACATAAATACTTTCTTAAAGATTGACATTCAGAAAGGCAGTCTTGACGTCCATTTGCCAAATCTCATAGTCATAATATGTAGCAATGGACAAAAGTATTCATATGAACTTGAGCATAGCTATAGGTCTGTACCTTTCATTTGGCCTCTCGTTTTCTCTTGTAGATCCATTTGCACCCTATGGGTCTTACCCCGTCAGGTTGGTCTACAAGTTCCCAAACGGAATTGAAGTACATAGACTTCACTTCCAAGTCCATGGCTTTGACCCATTTGTCATTGTCCACATCTTGCATTGCCTGTTTATAGGTCAATAAATCCTCGAAACCATCATCAGGTATGACAACTTCGGTTTCTGTTAACCTGACACAGCGGTCAAGTTGTGACACAATTCTCCCACTACATCAAGGCACCATCAATTCCTAACGTGGATGTGACTGACGTGATGTACTGGTTTCATCAACAACTTTTGTTAAAGTGTCAGCTTGATCAACAACTCTTACTGACGTGTTTGTAGCCTCTTCGAAAATCTCGTTCATCACTACCTTACTTCGTGGTTTATGATTTCGAACGTGGTCTTCTTCTAAGAAAGTGGCGTTTGTGGATACAAACACTCTGTTTTCTTCCGGATCGAAGAGGAGACCACCTCTCGTCTCTTTAGGGTAAGCTACGAATACGCATACTTTTGAACGAGACTCCAATTTCTTTTGGTTAGTCACGAGCACATGTACCGGAAATCCCCAAATACGGATGTGGCGTAAACAACTTTTACGAATCTTCCATAGTTCAAAGGGTGTTTCAGAAACACTCTTCGATGTCAAACCCCACAATGAGTTTGGCAACTAAGCATAGCTCATCATTGAATGAACCATGTCTAACAAGGTTATGTTTCTCCTTTCTGATACACCATTTTGCTGACGTGTACTAGGGGCTGAGAGTTGGGACGTGATTCCATGTTATATCATATAGTCTTGGAATCTCAAGTCCATATACTCTCCACCCCGATCAGATCGAAGTGTTTTAATGGTTTTACCTAATTGATTTTCAACTTCGGTCTTGTACTACTTAAACTTTTCAAGGGCTTCAGACTTGTGTTGCATTAGGTATAAATAACCATACCTTGAATAATCATCCATAAAAGAGATCAAGTATTCATACCATCCTCGAGCTTTAACATTCATCAGACCACAAAGGTCTGAATGTATAAGTTCTAAGGGCTCATTGGCTCTCTAACCCTTTCCAGAAAAAGGTCTTTTAGTCATATTGCCTTCAAGACCAGATTCACATTGTGGTAAAGAATAGTCTTCTAACTCGCTTAGAATGAGATTCTTAACCAACCTCTCAATCCTATTTAGATTAATGGGACCTAATACTAAGTGCCAATGATAGGTATTTTCTTTAGGAGAAACTTTTTGCCTTTTAGTTTTAGTTTTAGCATTTTTAAATAACTTAGTATTTAAAATTGCTTTAGTTATGATTGGTCTTAGCACGTACAAGTTGTTTTCTAATTTGGCAGAAGAAGTGTTAACACCATTTATGGAAATGAACACTTCATTCATGGAAAAAGAAACAAAGTACAATTGTTCTAATAGACAAGAAATAGAAATCATGTTCCTCTTAATTTTTAGGAACAACATATACATTATCTAATAAAATATATGATTTCTTGTCTAAAAACAACTTAAGCTCTCCTACTGCTAGAGCTGAGATAACTTCTCCCGTTCCGACCTTGAGAGTCATCTCTCCGGCTTCAAGTTGTCTCTAGGAACTAATTCCCTGAAATGAGGAACAAACATGGTTAGGGGCTCCTAATTCAAGTATCCAGGCAGAGTAATCATTCTCCACTGAATAAGTTTCCAAAATAAGTAAATCATATTTACCTTCATTGGCTTTCTTCTTCATGGCCAGGTATTTCGGACAATTGCACTTCAAATACCCGTCTACGTTCCAGTGGAAACATTTTCCTTTGTCAGCAGCCTTGGCCTTGCCTTTCTTAGCAGCGGCAACAGCAAAGTCAAGTTTAAACCCCTTACCAGCAGCCTTCTTCTTCTTGAAAGTCTTACTTCCAGAAGAGGAGGGCACAAATTTGGTTCCAGAGGATGAACCTCGGTGGAACATCTTTGAGGTGGCAACGTTTGCCTCCTTTATTGTCCCTTATTTTTCATAAGAGATTGATATATTTGCAACTCGTTAAAAGCGTAGTAAAAGTGTACACAAGCTTATTCATAACCGTTTTTTTATGGAATGGCAGGAAACTCTTCGTAAGAGATTCCATAATGAAGCTTACCTGACTCTACTTGTCTATGATGGTCCCGTTCAACTCTGCCACATTGAAGTGGACCATCAGGTTGAGAACATGTTCTCGCACTGAGGAGCCCTCTTTCATACGGGAGTTGTAAAAGAACTTAAGGGCTTGATGTCGAGCTTGTGAGGACAGTTGTCCAAACATTATCTCCTTAGCGGTGACCGTGTCCCCGTGCTTCTTAGCAAGCACAACAGATGTAACGCCCCGAGTCCCTCAGGTTAGTTAGTCTCGAGTCAGGAGATTTTTCATTTAATTTTTAAATTAATTGTTAATTAAATTTATACATATCTATCGGGCTCTAAACTCCAATTAAATTTATATTTACCGGACTCTGTGTGGTGGTCTTGTTTTAAGATGGGATGGATTTCTTTTCTCTTTGGCTTGGACATGTTGGGCCTTTATTGGGTTAAGTTGGTTTTAAAACAAAGGAAAAGAGGAAAAAGAAAACAAAAAAACTTCATCTTCTCCTTCTCTTTCTCCCTTGTTGTCCTAGCCGTCACCCACCCCTCTTCTTCTTCTTGTTCACCAGCGACCACACCTCACGGCGGCGACGGAAGCGGCGGCGCCTCCTCGAAACTGCAGCAGCGGCGGCCGGCGACCACCTCCGTAACAACAGCAGCAGCGGCGCGACTTCTCCCGGCAATTCAGCAGCAGCGGCGGCGCGACTTCCCCCGGCGATTCACAGCAGCGGCGGCGCTATTTCCTCCGGCGACGCGTTCTCCGGCGGACGACCCAGATCTGCCAGCACCGTTCCTACAGCGTTCCTCGCGGCGGCGCACGACGAACATATCAGATCCACGGCGAACCTCGATGACCTGCTGCTACGATCTCATCCTCCGACGAACAGCAACTCCGGTGGTCACGAACGGCAATGATCCCTCAACATGAGCGGCGGGATTCATGCGTTACAGCAGTGTTCGGCGGGATTCGTGCGTTACAGCAGCATTTTAGGACGTTTGGCGGTGACCCACATCCGTTCGAAGCTCGATTTAGACTACCCACACCTTGGCGAGCTAGATCTAGGTGGCCCACACCCATACGAAGTCGGTTTTGGTGGTAATGAGTCATTTGAACCCTTTTATTATTGATTTCGAAGGCCGAATAGTGTACGTAACTTGCTGTATTTTTCTGTTTTAGTGCTTAGGTGGGAGATCGACGCAAAACTTAAGGGCGCGGTTGTGAGTAAGTAGACAAGGGGCGTGTGCGTGCGTTAATGTGTGTTAAATAGTCTCTAATGTGCTGGTTTGTGGTGTTTAACATTAATTTGTTACGTCATTATGCTAAACAACTCTCGTTGTGTTAATTGGTATACTTGGAGTGGTGTTGGATATTTATCGGTGTAAATGGTGAGATTTCTGCCTTGCTAAACTACTGAGTATTGCTGTGGAAACGTTTGTTGTCTGAATATGCATGAATTGTTCGGTGTGTTTTGTGTGTTATTATACTTAGTAATGCTTATTGAATATTGATGTTGGATATTAAGTGTTTTGGGTGAACTGTGTCGGGCTCTAATGGTTTAAAATTTGTTTGGTTATGCTCTGTTGCGACAAAATTCATTGTGGAGTTGTTGTTAAGAAAAGTTGTATTGTGAGAGCATGATTGGTGTATTATTTCATTATTAGAATGTTGTTTATGTTGTGAAAGCATGCTGAATGGTATTTGTGAGCTGAAAGATGCAGGGGTCATGGTTTAAGAAAGTATATAGTAAGACTCCAGTGAGAGTTGGATTCTTGGAGTAAAGGAATGAGTGAGTGTCAGGGCCTCGGGTATAAATGGTCGGAGGCTGATACGTCACTAATTGAGTATCGAGGCCTCGGGTATAAATGGTCGAGGGTCGATGCGAGGAGTCCGTTGGAAGGAAGGCTATTGGGGCCTTGGGTAAAAATGGTCAAGGGCCAATAGATGGTGAAGTCATCAGGGCCTCGGGTAAAAATGGTCGAGGGCCGATGCAGTAGTGTCGGGGCTTTGGGTAAAAATGGTCAGAGGCCGACTCTACTCGAAGAAGTAACAGTGGAGGGCTAGGATAGCTGTGATAAGCCTAGAGGCATTTGAGATGTTAGAGAGACTCGAGGTTGGTAGTTAATGTGTTCCTAGTTGTGGTTGTCACCAGATTTCATAGAACGTGCCTATGTTTAGTTGTATGATGTGATGAAGAGCATGACTATGAATGTTTTCATGATTTTGTTGAGCATGATGTGTGCGAGTGTTGGTGAGGGCTACTTACGGAGTATATTTATATACTCACCCCCTCTGCAATTATTGTTTCAGGTGAAAGATTTGTTGGTGACCATGGTGATGAGACGGAGGAGACATGACAAACGAGGACCATAAGCTGCGTAGTTACCTTTGCTTAGCTTAAGTTTTAGTTAGATAAGAACCTATGTTTGTTTCGATAAACTATTTGATCTTATCTGAATAATTGGGAGGTTCCCACTTGTTGTTTATTTCATTTCGGGATAGGCGTTTATGTTAGTTTTCTTCCATTCATTGAGTTTTGCCTAGTTGGGAATAATAAGTTTGCTTCGTGAGGTTGTCCACGGATGTTGTTCATTGATATTCTATGGAATTGAATTATTGGTAAATTGATGAGAGGTGAAGCTTGACTTTATATAATTATTGCACAGGGAGTTGATATCTCGTGTTTGGGATTAAGTTTAAACAGTTGGGTAGTTAACGTGACCTAGAAGTGTGTGGGAAATTCTGGGTCGTTACAAAAGATATTCTCGCCAAGATGTAGACATTGGTCATAGACGTTGCGCACCACCACAGTGACGTTAGGCGTAGGAGCTTGAGGACAATCCTCTTGCAAGACGAACCTAAGATCATCTATCATTAGCATAGTGTTTAGGTGCGATTTTCATTGTATGTAGTTTTCGCCGTTAAGTTTTTATAAGCTAACAAGGTAATAATAGAAGTAGACATACTGAAAATAAAAACAAACCTATATTAGTTTCATACATTATCCTTTAAACCCAATCAAATTATAGCAAAAGTAATTAAGCACCATAACAAAATTGTTTTGAACCGATGCTTCAGTGATTTACAGCAACAGCTACCGTAAGGCAGACAGCTACTCCTTCACTGAATTGAGACGTTCTCAACTAGGTTTTACACTAGAATAACTCTTATTCCTATAAACTTTAGTCATCGTTTATTTGGTCAGGAAATTGCTAACTTGCTTAACAACTCCCTGTAAGTGTGACCCCACCATTTTCATACCTCAGACGTCTGCCCCAATAATCTCGCCGTAGGGAAGGAAAAGATTGGAGCAAAATCTAAGAGACCCTCATCCATTTCTGGAGTTTGTCTTCGTTTTGATTGCACACAATCGACCATCTGGAGTTTATCAAACGTTTTAATAAACTAATGACATTAATGCATGAATATAAAATATTGACTAATTCAACCCCAAGGTCGGTTCCCAAGCAGAGGTGTTCCCTTGTGGTCAGTTTAAATACCTCAACCTAGACAGAGCATTCTGTAGATAGGGTTCCTAGGCCATATTTTATATCTAGTCTTTTATTATTTAATTTTAACCTAGTTAAAATAAAATAAAAGACTACCACCTAATCATATTAGAAGATATAACCTCAGGTCTAATTAATTTTAAACCTCTTTAAAATTAATTAACTTAGACCCCATGTTTGCATGCAATTCTTTATTATAGATTTTAATCTCTATCTGCCAAATTTTATAACTCCTATAAAATTTAAGAAATTAAAAACTATACAACATGCATTGATGACATACATTAATATAACGATTATATTAACTAAAGTAATGTCATGCTCAATGCAACTTTATTTTCATCTAATTAATACAACACTGATATTAATTAATCATGAAAATAAAACAAACATTCGTACATCATAACATTTATAACTATATGATGCATGATTATACATACATGCTATATATCAAATATACATATTATGCATGTATCCTACGGTGGGATTTTAAAACTATATGGCATACATTATGCAATATACATTCAATTAAAATATAAATTCAAAATGCATAAAATAATTAAATAGCGAAGTTGGACCGAATTTTGGCATCCTAAGAAAGCAAAATAGAAAAATAATAAAAAAAACTAAAGAAAACAGCACTCGAACCGCGAACTGGGACAATGGAACCATGTCGAAAAACACCAAGGATAGCGCCGCGGCGCTGCTGTAGCAAACAGTGGCAGCTGCAGCACCGCGGCACTGTCTGATGTTCTACGGTAGTGCCATGGCGCTGCTGCATAGCATCATGGCGCTTCCTGCGGGGATTGCTTCATCTTTTTCGCTGTTTTCTGCAAAAATTCGCCCAATACGACGCCACGAATGACTTTTGAGCGACCCTAACTTATAGACTCAATTCAGAAACACAATGCCCAGAACATCGGGCCGTTACATGATCAAATCAAGAAGAATGATGCTATCTACATGCCAAAATCCAAAACATCCAACCCGCAATACCCATATCTCGAAAATATAGAATTACCCACCAAAAAGAGTGATTTTTATCCTGAAAATTTCAGAACGTAAATGTCGCTCTGATACCAATTGATGGGACGTAAATCCTGCAGCGGAAATTACAATCTTTGTTCTTAAGTTTTTAGGAACAGAAAACCCACAAAAACAAAGAGAGAAACACGGGGGAAGTTTTACTTTACCTTTGAAGAACCGTTCTTCAAGGTATCTCCAACGAACACCACCACCGATCTTCCCACTATCCTCTGGGAACGATGATCTCGCTTGTGGGAGCTTTGTTTTTGGAAAACAAGACGGAATTGAGAGAGAGAGTTTGAGAGATTGCCTTGGAGTTTCCTGGAGTGAATGTTTTGTTTTTGCAGAATACTTTTGCAAAAACTAAAAACCACATGACGTGGGAAGTTACCCCACGTCATATAACTCCTCACTCCACTACAGTTTTGCAGATGAGTCTTATTTTATTTATTATAAATTAAATTAATATTAATAAATAATAATAACATATATATAATTAATTAATCTGATTAATTAATTATTCATTAATCTAATTAACAATTAATTAATTAAATATATATATATATATATTAACTAAATAAATAATTAACACTTACTTATTTCTTATCAAAATAGAATCATATTCTAAAAGCATTTCTCTAGTATAATCTAAGTTGAAATGTATATCTTATGCACACTATTTTTAACCTATAGTTTTAATACGAATAATATTCATAGTAATTTTATTTGAATTTCATTCAAATAATTTCTCTCATAACATATAGTTTTAATAAGAATTAACTATATATATTATAATGTATCAACATACATATATAATCTCTTAAGCACTTTGAATATTTCAAATTTTTCCAAAAATTTGATCCTCGTTTTACCCGTTGTGAGCTAGAAAGAGGACCTAATGAACCTACAAATCAGAAGGTCTATTGGTATGAGATTAATCAATCAAACTCATTAACCGAGTTAATCAACATTCGTCAACTACTGGTCACTCCACTAACGACCCGCAGCTGCACTTTTCTCACTACATAATGTTTTCTTGTCCATAGATATACGACCATTAATGGCAAGTCAACCCATCACAAGTGTGTTTTACCCCTGAGTTACATCTTGCTCCTTAAATACCACTGCTTCTCTAATGAACAACCCGATTATGGTGCGACCAATAACCGGAATCCCTCTTGGGCCAGTGAGATGCTAGTGCCCCTTGTTCATGTCCCGGAGTAAGCATTTAAGAGAACACTCATCTACTCCCCTAAAGTTGGGGATGAGTGAATTCCATCTTGTGAAGTCATGTTTCCAACTCCCCACTCGGTCTCGTCCCCAAAATGGTACGAATGTTGAGTCGGTGACTCGGGCCACTCTCACCCATACAGATCAAATGACGAGCCCTTACGGGCAGGAGTCCATGACTCACTCAGGATTGATAATGAATTGCCTGGTCATCCAATGAAATAGAAGTCTATTAGTTAACAGCGTTACATCTAAAGTTGGGTATTTCGTGGTCCGGTCTAATACAAACTCATTGTATAGGATATCCACACTCTCATGTCTCCACGCGAACGACTTGTATCGGGTCGTCTGTAACATTTACAAAGTGAGCCGTATCCATAGTGTTGCCATGATAAGATACTCAGCCTTTATCCATATACCGTAGACCCTTCAAGTTATTCCCGGGACATAATTCACTTGTATATCGAAAGTATATTTACTGTCCCGGCTACATGACAATAACATTGGATGTTTAGTTTATTGGATTAGATAAATGTAATGAATTCAACAACAAATTTATTGAATATAAATTTGTTTTTACATAAATACAAACTACGAGTTTAGAGCAACACACCCAACAGGGGGAACCTCGGGATCCAGCACCTGGGGGACTCAGAAACTAGAACCCCCAGGCATCTGTAGGACTTCCTGAAGGTTTGGGAGATCTCCGGGATAACCTCAATAGGAGCCGCTCTAGACTTGGTCTGACTGTTCCATGTCTGGATTCAGAAACCAGCACTGAGACATCAAGCAAACCAAGTAATTCCCAAATAGGTATTGCCTAAGAAGATCTGGATCGAGTCAAGAAGAAGATCTTCAATCGAGTGAAGACTGAACAGGGAGCTGGGGGCATCAGCCCCAGAGCTGAGACGACTTCTCCCGTTCCGACCTTCAGAGTCATCTCTCCGGCTTCAAGTTGCCTCTAAGAACTAATTCCCTGAAATGAAAAACAAACATGGTTAGTGGCTCCTAAATCAAGTATCTAGGCAGAGTAATCATTCTCCACTAAACAAGTTTCCTAAACAAGTAAATCATATTCACCTTCGTTGGCTTTCTTCTTCTCGACAGGTATTTCAGGCAATTACGCTTCCAATGCTCGTCCACGACCCAGTGGAAACATTTTCCTTTGTCTGCAGCCTTGGCCTTGTCTTTCTTGGCAGCGGCAGAAGCGAAGTCAGCTTAGGCGCCTTACCAGCAACCTTCTTCTTCTTGGAAGTCTTACTTCAAGAAGAAGATGGCGCAGACTTGGTTTCAGAGGTCGAACCTTGGTGGAACCTTTTTGAGGTGGCAACATTTGCCTCCCCTTCCTGTCCCTTATTTTTCATAAGATACTGGTAGATCTACAGCTCGTTTATGAGCGTGGTAAGAGTTTACTCCAGCTTATTCACAACCGCATTACTGCGGAATTGCGTGAAACTCTTCTGAAGAGATTCCAGAATAAAGCTGACCTGACTTTGCTCGCCTATAACAACCTCATTCGACTCTGCCACGTTGAAGTGGACCATCAGGTTGTGAACTTGTTCTCGCATTTAGGAGTCCTCCTTCATGCGGCAGTTGTAAATGAACTTAAGGGCTTCACGTCGAGCTTGTGAGGACAGTTGTCCAAACATGCTCTGCAGCGTGTCCATGATCTCCTTAGCGGTGACCGTGTCCTCGTGCTTCTTAGCAAGCACATCAGATATGCTTGCCAAGATGGTAGACCTTGGATTTATCATTGGCCTTAATCCAGCAGTCATAGGCGTTGCGCACCGCCACAGTGGCATTAGCCATAGGAGCTTGAGGACAATCCTCTTGCAAGACGAACCTAAGTTCATTTATCAGTAGTATAGTGTTTAGGTTTGATTTCAATTATTTGTAGTTCTCGCCGTTAAGTTTTTTCGCGACTAAGAGTGAAATTAAAGAAGTAGACATGCTGAAAATATAAACAAACTTATATTAGTTCCATGCATTTATCCTTTAAACTGAATCAAATTTTAGCAAACGTAATTAAGTACCCTAACAAAATTGTTTTGTAACGATGCTTCAATGATTTAGAGTAACAGCCGGGCAGACAGTTACTACTTCACTGAATTGAGACGTTCTCAACTAAATCTTACACTAGAATAACTCTTATTTCTATAATCTTTTGTCACCGTTTATTCGATCGAGAGATTGCTAACTAGCTTAACAACTCCCATAATTGTGACCCACTATTTTAAGACCTCAGAGGTCCACTCCAATAATCCCGCCGTAGGGAAGGAAAATATTGGAGCAAAACCTGAGACACTCTTATCCATTTCTAGAGTTTGCCTTGGTTTTGATTCCATACGATAGACCCTCCGTAGGGATGCTCGCACCAGGACGACACGCAGGTCATGTATGAAATCTCATGGTGCTAATTGTAGAGATCGTAGGATGTGTTGTCACACGTCCTTCTCCCATTTATTATGAATACTATCTCCAATCACCTCGATATTGAACGATGCAAACACTTTCCGTAGGGAGGCCATGCACAGGGTGCCACGAGGCCAAGCATGAAACTCACAGTGTGAACATTAATGAGAAACATGAGAGAAAAAAATATGTTATATATACCTTGCATATCAAAAATATACGTGGTATAGTCCACAATCTCTTTTTCTCCCACTTAGTATTCTAAGACTAGGGTATATTACTTAGGTAAATTATAGCTAAGTGAAATTATCTAAGTGAAATTTTAGTCGGTCCAATATAACTATTTATATTGGAAGTACATTAATGTGTTAATTTATCAAACGTTTTAATAAACTAATGACATTATTGCATTGATATAAAATATTGACTAATTCAACCCCCAAGTCGATTCTCAGGTAGTGGTGTTCCCTTACGGTGAGCTTAAATACCTCAACCTAGATAGAACCTTCCTTAGACAAGGTTCCCTTATAGGCAATATTTTATATTTAGTCTTTTATTATTTCATTTTTAACCTAGTTAACACAAAATAAAAGACTACCCCTAAACATATTAGAAGATATAACCTAATGCCTATTTAATTTTAAGCCCCTTTAAAATTAATTAACTTAGACTATATATTTGCATGGAACTCTTTATTATAGATTTTAATTTCTATCTACCAAAATTTTACAACTCTTAGAAAATTTAAGAAATTAAACCTATAAACATGCATTGACGACATACATTAATATAACAATTATATTAACGAAAGTAATATCATGCTTAATACATCTTTATTTTCATCTAATTATTATAACACTCATGTTAATCAATTATGAAAATTAAAACACGCATCCATACTTTATAACAATTATAACTATATGATGCATGAATATATATACATACTATATATTACATATACATATGATGCATGTATCCTATGGTAGGATTTTAATCCTACATGGCATACATTATGCAATATACATTTAATTAAAATATACATCCAAAATGCATAAAATAATTAAATATAAAAGTTTTACCGAATTTTGGCATCCTAAGAAAGCAAAAAAAAAACTGAAAAAACGTTGAAAAACCCTCGGAAATAGCCCTCGAACGGCGAATCGGCACGTCGGAAACACCCGGGACAGTGTCGGGGCGCAACAGTGTAGCGTCGTGGCGCTGTCTGCTGTACTTCTTTAGCGCCATGGTGCTGTTGAAAAGTACTTCTGCAGCGGCCTGCTTCGTCTTCTTCTCCGTTTTCTGCAAAAATTTGCCCAATCCGACACCACGAATAGCTTTCGAACGACCTAGACTCGATACATAACAAAAATTCCAAAACAACGGGCCTTACATGGTCGAAGAAAAATGCTATCTAAATGTAAAAATTCGCAAATATCCAATGTAACGCCCTGCGTTACTCAGGTAAGGTTAAGCCAGAGTACGAGTTTCGTCCCAATTTTTTTTAATGAATTTACATCGATTTATTTTATTTTATTTCATTTTGTTTGTTCTATTTTAAACTCATGGTTGGTGGCATGGGTTGTCTGTGAATTTTAATTATTCTTACTTGAGTGTTTTGCTTCGGCTTCTCTTTGGAGAGTGTTAGTGAAAGAAGAAATTTAGAGTTTAGTTTAATCCATAGGCCCATTTTTAATTTGGGCTTTTGGGGATTAAACCAAGTGGCAAGGGAAACAAAATAAGGGTGGGAGAATGCAAAAAAGAGGAAAAAAACCATAAAAGTAAACAATTTGTTTTATTTTCCTTTTTCTTTTTCCCTCATTCACATGAAACCCCCCTTCCCCTCAACCTTCTTCTTCTTCCTTCTTTTTCTTTGCCCAGTCGTCATCCTCCCCGACAGTACCCGACGAACGGCAGCGCTTCCCCGATTACACATGTCGGTGGACGACGGTGCAGTTGGCAATTCAGCGGCAGCGACGTCTTGCTCCATTTCGCGGTAGTTCGAGGTGGGCGTGGCTGTCTAAGGTGTTGGGCGACGTCTCGAAGGTTCGGTGGCAGCCAACGACCCATCTCGATTCAATGTGGGAGGCTCCCACACCCTTTTGGCGACGATTACGGCTGTAAGGACATTTTTGGTGTATTCTGCTGCTATAAAAAAAACGCAAACAACTTGTTTTCTTGGTGTTTGGCGATTATCCATTTCTATTTGAGGCCCAATTCATGCTACCCACACCTATGCGCACTAGATCTAAGTCTCCTACACCTAAACAAAGTCGATTTCATGGTAAACTGACTTTTGAATCCCTTTAGAATGGTTTTCCATGGCTGAAAGTTGATAATGACTTGCTGTTTTTCATTTTATTGTATAGGTACTGAAACGACGCAAGAACTAGGAACGTGGAAGTGTGTAAGTATTACTAGGGGCGGGTGTGTGTGTTTTGCGGGCTGTTGGAAATGTTTTGGCCATTAGTTTTGTTTATCATGTATCTCATGTATTTGTGATTATTGGAAGTGTTATTTATGGTGATTAAATGTACGATCTAAAGTTGGTCGTTTGTACTAGCGTTATGTTGTTGGAGATTCTAGTTGAATTTGTGTAATGTTTTAAGAGTTAAATGTGCGTAATAGTTACCTGTTGGGAAAGATATGGTTTAAGGCCTTTGAGAGTTGTTATTTTTGTTACATTATAAAAAGCATGCTGAAGTTGTTTGCTGAGGTTTGATTTGAGCAAAGTTGTTTGTGTGTGTGCGATGATTCAATTTTTTTTATAGTGCTATTAGCCTATCGATGATGAGTTGTGGAATATATAGGTTGAATCTTGCATGTGAACAGGTTAGAAGTAGCATTGTTGTGTGAAACTGTTGGATGTATTTCTGAACTGAGTTGGTTATGTTGTAGTTGGGCGTGTTCTTAAAAGTTTTATAAATTCTTTTGTGGAAAGTCTGTTATGTAAAGCATGCTGAAAAGTTATTTGTTGAAGCTTTTGTGTTCTCTATATTGTGAGTAGGTTAGCTATTGTTACAGTATGTGTTATTGAGGTCCGTGATGCATTGAAATCATACTAGATGATTTCTTGTGGATAGACGTTGCGGTTAGTTGAATAGGGAGCTGGTGCTAGAATCTTGTGGAGGCTAGAAATCATATGTGGAGTTTGGATGTTATGAAAGAGGAACCAGTGAGTATCAGAGCCCCGGGTACAAAGGTCAAGGGCTGATGCGGCATTATTGGGTGTCGAGACTCTGGGTACAAAGGTCGGGTATCGATATACCAGTCTCAGTACGGATGAGTGTCGAGGCCCTGGGTACAAAGTTCAGGGGTCGGCATGAAGGAACAAATCATTGGACAGGCATGGTTAGTTGGGTGTCGAGGCTCTGGGTACAAGGTCGGGGGTCGACACGCCAACTTGGTTAAGATGGGTTTCGAGGCTCCGGGTACAAAGGTTGGAGATCTATACACCAGTTTTGGTAGAGATGAGCGTCGAAGCCTTGGGTACAAAAGTCAAGGGTCGAATGCCAAGTTTATATGGAGGAGTGTCGGGGCCTTGGGTACAAAGGTCAAGGACCGACACGAAGTGAAGAGTGAGATATGGAAAATTAAAGGAGTGCAAGGGTTAGGAAGTGCTATTGTCAGGAGTTAGCGGGCTAGGAGGTGTAAGTGGTGTTATTCGGAATGTTTGGCGTGTGTTGTCAACCTTATAACTTGCTGACTATCTGAATTGTTCGTTTAATATATATATATATATATATATATATATCGTGTTGCATATCGTATGTTTGGCATGCTGGTGGTGTGTAGTTAGTGAGGACTACTTACGGAGTATTTTATATACTCACCCCCCTCTACAATTATTGTTTTTCAGGTAAGGATCTTAGTTACAACCATGGTGGTGACGTGGGGAAGGCCTGACTAAGGAAGGACCACTAGGCTGTGTTGCACTCGTTTTCTTTTTTTCTCATGTCACGCCTGAGAGAAGGGTACATGAATGAACTGATACAACATCCGAATGAGAGGGATCCTGAGATCATGAAAGAATGGCCAAGAAAGGCTTAAAATAATTGATAGTCACTACCTATACCAACAAGGTGCACCTTTTCGATGGCTCAATCATAAGAACTCCAAAGTCTTCCCGCTATTCTCAGGGGACGCACTGTTCTGCAAAAACTAAAACTAACATGACGTGAGGAGTTACCCCACATCATATAACTTCCTCACTCCCTTGCAATTTTGCAAGGAGTTATTTATTTATTTATTTTTAATTTAATTAATATTAATAAAATTTATAATTAATAATAATAATTAATATATATATATATTAAACAAATAAATAATTAACATTTAATTGTTTATTACCAAAATATAATCATATTCTAAAGCATTTCTCTCGTACATCCTATGCACATTATTTTTAACCTATAGTTTTAATATGAATCCTATTCATATTATTTTTTATTTGAATCTCATTCAAATCATTTCTCTCATAATATATATATTTATATATAATGTATCACTATACATTATATACATTCCCTTATATAATTTAATTGGAACATTTCAAATTATTTCATAATTCTTGATCCTCGTTTTACCTGTTGTGAGCTAGCAAGAGGACTTAATGGACCTATAGATTAGAAGCTCAAACAACACTAGATTAATCAATCAAACTCTTTAACCGAGTTAATCAACATTCATTAACTACGGGTCACTCCACTAAAAACCTGCAGCTGCACTCTTCTCAATGCAAAATATTTTCGTGTCCACGTATATACCACCATTAATGGCAAGTCAATGCTTCACGAGTGCTCGTAACTCAAGTTGGGTCAGATTACCTTTTTACCCCTAAGTTACATCTTACTCCTTAAATACCATTGCTCCTCCAATGAACAAATCATTTATAGTCCAACCAATAACCGGAAGTTCCTCTTGGGCCAGTGAGAGGGTGAGGCCCCTTTTTCAAGTCCCGGAGTCAGCATTTAAGAAAACACTCTTCTATTCCCTTAAAGTCAAGGAAGAGTGAATTCTATCTTCTGAAGTTATGTTCTCAGCTCCCCACTCGGTCTCGTCCCCAAAATGGTAGGAATGTTGAGTCGGCGACTCGGTCCAGTCTCACCCATACAGATCAAAGGACCAGCTCTCACGGGAAGGAGTCCATAACTCACTCAGGATTGAGAATGAGTTGCCTGGTCATACTATGAAATAGCAATCTATTAGTCAAGGACATTACATCTAAAGATTTGCTATTTCGCGGTCCGGTCTTATATAAACTCATTATATAGGATACCACCACTCGCATGTCTCTACATGAACGACCTGGATCGGATCATCTATAACATTTACAAAGTGGGTTGTATCCATGGTGTTGCCAGGATAAGGTACCCAACCTTATCCATATACTATAGACCCTTTAGGTTATTCCCAGGACATTATCAACTTATATATCTATGGTATATCAAATATATACCTTATATATATACTATCCCGGTTACATGATAATAACCTTGGATGTTTATATTATTGGATTTGGACAGTGCAATGTTATGAATTCAACAACAACTTGATTGAATATAAATTTGTTTTTACATAAATACAAACTACAAGTTTAGGGCAACACACCCAACAGACCCTTTAACTCGTAAAAGCGAATGAGTTGATAATTACATTCTAGGATTCTAACTACACATAGAAATATGATAATAGGTTAACCTAAGCTAAACAATGAAAAGCGGTTCATGAAAGAGTAAAACTCTTATTTCCAGAAAGTGTCAAGTATCGCCTCGCACTTTTTCCTCTAGTGTGTTTTTTCTCTCAAAACTAAGGCAGGAACCAGAGGAGTTGTGTTCTATTACTTTATTGACAATTGCAAAACCAAAACATGTTTTGTCACTCATATTTAATCATAAAACTCAATTTCAATTTGAACTATTTCATTTCATCGAATTCATTTTGAAAGCATAAGTCCTTGAAGATTCGACCTTGGAATTACTTTCTTATATTACTTGTGACATTGTACGATTGCACGTGTCTGTTATCCTTTGAGGTAAACAATATCCCAACATTTTCCTATAGGGAAAAGGTCTTTTTTGAATTTTTCCTTGTCTTATTTAGTTTGAGTTTTTTTTATTATCCTTGTTCTGTTTAGTTTGGGCCTTTTTTATTTTCCTTTTCCCTTTTAGCTTTGTCTTTTATTATAAATAGAGATAGATGAGCCATTTTATTTTGTGCACAAATAAAGAGTCGTGAATAATTCTCCAAAGAGAGAGAGTTCGAGAGCTTAATACTTGTGTATCCATTAGAGAGTTTGAAAGACTTGTATAGTGATTCGTGAGCATTTTCTGTGTAAGAGAAAACTGAGAGAAATCATTGTAAAAGGCTTGTAAACTCTTAGGAGATTCTTGTTAACATTTTAGTAGAACTTGTAATGGTAGCAGAGAATTAGACGTAGCCCACATTGGGTGAATTAGTAGAAATCGACGTTTAATTTTTTTTCTCCCTATCTTTATTTATCGTTTTTGTTACTTATAAGTTTTATATTATTTATCTCATCTTTTAAGTTGTAAGTTCCAATGTGAATTTGAATTCTGCTTTAATTTGAACGAGAACCTGATATAGAATTAACTAATAAATATTGTCTGCATTTGTGATTGAAGATAATTATTAGTTGGTTGCATTTTTCACAACAATTGGTATTAGAGCCACAGGTTGAAGAACGGTGACTGGTGAAATGGTTTTTTTTATGGAAAAGGATTTTCGTACTAAAAAGATTAGGTATATTAGGTAGTAGATTATCTACATTCCAAGGAATTTGAATTGTCATTAGACAAGAAGCCGAATAACATGGAAGAAGCCAAATGAAATGGAAAAAGTTGGACAGGGAAGTGTTGAGTATGATTCGAGTAAGATTAACAAACAAATATACAGAGCAGAGTAACTAAGAAAACTACCACAAAGAGGCTAATAACTGCCCTGGCCAACAAGTACGAACCACCCTTGGTAAATAATAAAGTCTACCTAGCAACTAAATTTTTTAATTTGAAGATAGCTGAAGGTACATTTATGGCTACCCATATAAATGAGTTTTATGCGTTGGTTAACAAACTAGTGAAGGGATCGAATCCCGTCGCTGAAGCGCAAGAACGCCTGTGCTTTGATTTTGTTTTAGAAATACATTAAAGAAAAGACAAAAACAACGCTAAGAGTGAGGTGTAGAGCAACCTACCTTTGAAGACAGTTCTTCTTCGTAGTTCAACAACACCACCAACAAGTCTTCCTCGCTATTCTTTTGGGAAGGATCGGTTTGTGGGAACCGTCCTTTTGAAAGTGAGGGAATTTGAGAGAGAACTTTTGAGAGAATTCTTGTTCTTGTGCCAAAAACACTAAAACACCATTAATCTCTACAAAATGCAACTTTGCATTTTATATAGACGAAGAAGAGTGGGGAGGAAGTAACCTCCCCACCGACCAACCACCCAGGGTTGGCTTAATTTAAATTAAAATTACATTAATTTGAATTTAATTGATAAATTAATCAATGAAAATATTAATTAATTAATGATAATAATTAAAAATCATATAATTAACTAAAGCTTTATTTGAATTATATTCAAATGTAGTTCTCTCTCACAACCTATAATTCTAATGTGCATCTCATACACATTAATTTTAACCTATGGTATTAATATAAATCCAATTAATATTAATTATTATTTGAATCTTATTCAAATACAACTCTCATAATATATATAGTTTAATTATGAATGTCATTCATAATTAACTTTATATCATAATGTATCTATATACATTATGTTAATTATATTTTATATAACTAACCTACAATCCCTCATTTAAATTGAACAACTCAAATTCTTAAAAAAAAACTTTGATCCTTTTTACCCTTTGTGAGCTAGCGGTGGGGGACCTAATGGACCTGTAGATCAGAAGCTCCAACGTTACGAGATTAATTGGTTAAACCTATTAACCACCTTAGTCAACATATGTTAATTGTGAATTACTCCACTAAAAACCTGCAACTGCACACTTTTCACTATAGAATATTTTTGTGTCCACAGATATCGACCATTAATGGCAAGTCAATCCTTCACGAGTGCCCGTAACTCTAGATGTGTAAAATTATCGTTTTACCCTTGAGTTACATTTTGCTCCTTAAATACCACAACTCCTCTAATGAACAACTCTTTTATAGTCCGACTAATAACCGAAAATCCCTCTCGAGCAAGTAAGAGGGTGGGGCCCCATGTTGAAGTCCTAGAGTCAGCATTTAAGGGAACACTCATCTACTCCCTTAAAGTCGGGAATGAGTGAATTCCATTTTGTGTAGTTATGTTCACATCTCCCCACTCGGTCTCGTCCTCAAAATGGTCAGAATGTTGAGTCAACGACTCCGACCACTCTCACCCATACAGATCAAAAGACCAGCCCTTAAGAGCAGGAGTCATAACTCACTCAGGATTGAGAATGAGTTACCTGGTCATCCTATGAAATAGGAATCTATTAGTCAACGGCGTTACATCTAAAGATTGACTATTTCACGGTCCTATCTTATACAAACTCATTGTATAGGATACCCTCACTCGCATGTTTCCACACGAACAACCTGGATCGGGTTGTTTATAATATTTACAAAGTGAGTCGTATCTATAGTGTTGCTAGGATAAGGTACCCAACCTTATTTATATACTACACGCCCTTTAGGTTATTCTCGGAACATTATCCACTTGTATATCGAGGGTATATCAAATATATACCAGTATATATACTGTCCCGGTCACATGATAATAAACTTAGATGTCTAGTTTATTGGATTTGGACAATGCAATAAGAAAACATAACATTATTGAATATAAATTTATTTTTACATGATTACAAAGTACGAGTTTAGGACAACACACCCAACAACTGGTTGCTGTTGATTAAAAGTTTAGTGATGAACTTAATGTTATCCTGTTGTTGAGATCCTTACCAGACACTTTGGAGCCTATGAAGGCAGTTGTTTCAAATTCTTGTGCAAAAGAAAAATTGAAATACGAAGATGTTAGAGATGTAGCTCTTGAAGATGAGATTTACAGAAGGATTCTAGTATTGCATCTATTTCTATTACAGCGTTGAATGTGGATAGAGGAAGAAATAATAATAAAGACTGTAGAAAACTTGAAAAGTAAAGAAACAACAGAAGCAGATCCAGAAACAACAGACTAGAATGTTATAATTGTGGTGAGACAAGCTATTTGAGGATGAACTGCAAAACCCCAAAGAAAGTTGGGGGGAAAGAAGCTGGTGCAAATATTGTCGCTGAAGAAATACATGATACTCTAATTCTTGCAGTTGAGGCCACTCATGACACATGGGTGGTGGATTCAGGTGCATCTTTTCATACTATAGGGCATCATTGGGATTGGTGACGTTGATTTAAAAATGGCGAACAGTTCAGTCTGGAAAATTCGCAAGGTACGTCAAGTTCAGAATATATTGAAGAACCTGATTCGCATGGGGCAGTTCGATAATGAAGGATGTGAAACATCCTTCGGTAAAGGAAACTGGAAAATTAAAAAGGATTCCATGATGATCGCTCAAGGAAGAAAGTTAGGAACTTTATATGTCAACAACAATGACAAAGACATGGTAGCTATTGTAGATCATTAGAGTCAGATCCAGTTATGGCATAGCAGGCTGAGATATATGAGTGAAAGTGGTATAAAAGTTCTTTCCTCTACAGGGAAGCTACAAAGACTTAAGGTAGTTGAACACAAGTTATGTGAATGGTGCATATTTGGGAAGCAGAGTCGTGTCAGTTTCTCAAAGACATGATCAACGTCAAAGTCTAGAAAATTGGAGTTGGTTCACACTGATTTGTGGGGGCCTTCTGAAGTTTCTTCCATTAGAGGATCTAAATACTATGTAACTTTTATAGACGACTCAAGCAGGAAGGTATGGACTTATTTGAAACATAAGTCTGATCTGTTTTTTGTTTTAAAAACATGGAAGGCTATTGCAGAGAATGAGATAGGCCTAAAATCAAAAGCTTGAGCTTAGACAATGGTCGTGAGTACGTTGATAGGAAATTCAAGAAATATTGTGCAGACAATGGAATTGATGGTAAGGACTATACGACAGATTCCACAATAGAATGGTGTGGTGACAAGAATGAACAAGACGTTGATTGAGCGTGCTAGAAGCATGAGAATATTGAAAGGATCGAATCTCCAGCGGAAGCGGTTGATCGCTTGTGATTCAACTCGGTTTAGAAGCTATATGTTACCGGTTTTTAGAAATAGAACAATTCTATTCTAAATTAGAGGTTAATGCTCTTGGGATGAAAAAAAAACTTACATTTGAAGATCATGAGCAATTCTCCTTCCTCGAGTATAGAATTTGAGCCAACACGAATAAATGTTCACGAACCCAAGTAAGAACACCACCACCAAGTTACCTCGCTTTTCTCTAGGATTAAGAACCCGGATTGTAGGATTTTGTTTCTTGGAAAAAGGGAAGAAACCGAGATTTAGTGGTTGTGAGAGAGAGAGTTTTTTTTCTAAAGAACACTTCCAGATGCAAAAGCCAACCCCAAAATACAGATAATCTTTGTGTTTTAAAGTAATGAGGGAAGAGAGAGTGGGAGTAACTCTCCACCTACTTACCAACAAAACTAATGGGAAGTGTGTTGGACTTTCTCTACCTTTAAAAGGATTAGAGACTCATGCAAGCACACACGGTCACAAGTAATACTCGGAGGTAATCCAAAGTCGAATCCTCAGGGACTTGTTGCTTTTCAAAATCAAGTAATGTCGTGAAATGGTTCAAATGTGCAATTGTGATTTAGGAAGAAAAATGTGATGAAATGTTGTTGTTTAGGGTTTTAACTATCAAGCAATTTAATAAAACTCAACATCGTTGCTTCTTACCTTAGTTTTAATGCAAAACATGGAAAACATACTTTGTTCGGAAAATGCACCAGGTGTAATTCTAGCTTTTCTTGGGAAATTTAGTTCTACTCTTTCACTACTGTTTTTTGGTTGCTACAGAGGTTAGGGTAACCTACAATCATATGTCTATATGTGATTACAATCCTAGGGAATAATTATCAACTCACATGCATTATGGGTCAGAGGGCCTATGTCTAGAACCATATTTTATGCGCTTATGTCTAAGTCACATCCCATATTGGTTTCCTATTATTTCACCTAACTCACCCTTCTCAGGGTTGGGCTTTAATATATAAATCAAGTTCCCACTGGCCAAATTGAAAAAATACGTAAAGAGAAGTTTTTAGAAACCAACCCAAAAAACTACCAGGCGCAATTCTAGACAAATCCCGAGCGTGTTGAAATTCAAATCATTTTGACTAAGGCATTCCACAAAGATGTTGATAACTAATTTATAACATTTTTAAAGGAAAGAAAATGCATGAAAACATAAATGAAGTATTTTTCATTGAATTTAAATAAATAAACGAGCCGTACAATGAGTTCTAGCTTGACCCTCTTCTCTCTCGAGCATGAGGGGAGTGTAAACTTGCTAAAGAACGTAAGAAGAACGAAATAAATGCAGAACAAAAGATAGAACTTGAATTAAAAGCAATATGGTAAGCAAACGTATGAAAATACAATGAAAAAACAACTAAAACGTGAATCTAAAGCCTAAGAGCAAGTTCTACAACGAAGGAGAAAGTAAATGAAGCTGAAAACGAGCTTGGAATGGTGGTTGATTAATCAAATAAATTAATCAATTAACATACGTTAACTATAAGTTACTCCACTAAAAACCCACAACTGAACTCTTCTCACCATAGAATATTTCTGTGTCCACAGATATCGACCATTGACAACAAGTCAATCCTTCACTAGTGTTTGTAACCACAGATGGGTTAAAGTACCATTTTACCGCTGTGTTACATCTTGTACCTTAAGTACTACTGATCCTCTAATGAACAACTCAGTTCTGGTCTCATCAATAATCGGGAGGTCCTCTCGGGCCAGTGAGAGGGTGGAGCCCCCTATAGTCCCAAAGTCAGCACTGAAGGGAACACTCATCTACTCTCCTAAAGTCGGGGAGGAGTGAATGTTATCTTGTGTAGTTATGTTCCCAACTCCCCGCTCGATATCCCTACAATGGTAGGAATGTTGAGTCGGCGACTCGGGCCACTATCACCCATACAGATAAAAGAACGAGCCCTCACGGGCAGGAGCCCATAACTCACTTAGGATTGAGCATGAGTTGTCTGGTCATCCTATGAAGTAGCAATTTGTTAGTCAACGGCGTTACATCAAAAGATTGACTATTTCGTGGTTCAGTCTTATACAAACTCATTGTATAGGATACCCGACCTACGCAGAACTGTACCGGTCGAGATTCTACCTGAGCCAAGCATAGAAGCTCAGGAAGCAATGGATATCGACGAGCAAGGGCAACCAGAAGAAAACTGGAAGAGCCCTTTGATCAAATATTTGAGAGACGGGATCCTGCCTACTGAAAAGATAGAGGCCCAGCAGCTACAACGACGAGCAGTCAGATATGTGCTTAAAGACGACAATCTGTACAAAAGAGGCTACTCGTTGCCGCTTTTAAAATGTCTAACGCCCGACGAAGCTGACTACGTCATGAGAGAGATACATGAGGGTGTTTGTGGGAGCCATTCTGGAGCACGATCCCTAAGTCACAAAATAGTTCGACAAGGGTACTACTGGCCGACCATGCTGAATGACACGAAGCAATTCACCAAAAAATGCGACAAATGCCAAAGATTTGCAACAGTACCTAGACAACCGCCAGAGGCTCTAACAAGCATAATGAGTCATTGGCCCTTTGTTCAGTGGGGAATAGACCTTATAGGGCCTCTTCCACTAGGAAAGGGCCAGACAAAATTTGCAGTAGTGGCAGTCGACTATTTTACTAAATGGGCCGAAGTCAAAGCCCTAGCTACAATTACTGAGAAAAAGGTCACCGACTTCATCTGGAAGAACATAATTTTCGCTTCGGAATACCCTACACCATTATCAATGATAATGGGAAGTAGTTTGACAATGCTGCCTTTCGAGAATTTTGCAGGGAGTTGGGCATTAAGCACATCTGTTCCTCGCCAGCACATCCGCAGGCTAATGGGCAGGTTGAAGCAGTCAACAAAATTATCAAAAGAACTCTGAAGACCAGATTAGAAAAGCTCAAAGGGTTGTGGGCAGAGGAACTTCCCAATGCATTATGGGCCTACAGAACAACATCATGTACTTCGACAGGAGAAACGCCATTTTCACTATCATTTGGCTCTGAAGCGGTAATGCCTGTCGAAATTGGACTCTCCTCCCCAAGGGTAGAGCAGTTCAGTCTACGTGACAATAACGAATCCGTACAGCTCAACCTCGACCTATTAGAAGAACATCGAGAAACAGCACGGCTACAACGACTGAATACAAAAATCGAATAGCTCGATACTACAACTAGAAGGTTAAGAAGCGTGACTTTAAAGAAGGTGATCTGGTGTTAAGAAAGATTATGCCCAATACTAAAGATTCAACTAGCGGTGCGTTCGGGCCAACATGGGAGGGCCCATACAAAGTCACTAAAGTGGTGTGAATGGCACTTATGCTTTAGAAGACCAACGGGGGAAGGCGTTACTACACCCATGGCACGTTCAACACCTCAAAAGATACTACCACTAGTTCGACATATTTCTGGACATTTTTATGTTTTTCCATTATTCGGACCAACTAAGGTTATTGTAACTAAATCTTCGACAGGACGATCTTCCTACTAATAAAATATTCGACATTCGACATGATACTTGAGCTTTTATGTTCATTCTAAAATAAATTTCTCAAGTAGGGGGCATCATATGAATATCTACATATCTACGACCTGAATATCTACACATCTACGACCAATCAAGAAACTCAAAATTGGGACGGACCTAGAAGCAGGTCGATAAGCTAAAAGCCAATCAGTGAAACCAGGGACAAGAATCCCGAGGTGTTGAAAAAGGCATGCGTATAGGCCCAGCAAGGTTAAAATAGAAAACAGGAAAGCCTAACCGATCAATGAAACCCACGAGTAGAAAATCAAATGGCAAAAGCTAAAATAGGTTAAAAATCCGAGGGTGTTGATTTAACTTGGGGTAAAAAACCTGTAGAAGCCAAATATGTTAGAAACCTAAGGGTGCCGACTAAACTCATGGTATAAAAGCCATTGGCAAAAGCCAAGTGGGGTAGAAACCCAAAGTAAACCCTGAGGTATAAAACATAGGCAAAAGCCAAATAGGTTAGAAACTCAAAGGTATCGATATTAGTTCTGTTAAAGTTAGATCTCAAGGCCAAAAGTAAATGGTTTAAACTCAGATGAGAATAAAACCAGGCTTAGGAGACTTGATTGTGGTCAACGAAAATTGAAAAAAACTTCCAATCCATGAATAGTATCGACAAGCTCAAGGCACAAAACCAGTGGTAGGAACCAAGCACTAAAATCCAAAATTGGATCAAAAGCTTTTGGTAGAAGCTCTGTGCGTTAGAAACCTTCACATTATTAGCCACTAATATACAATGATCTCGTGGTAACGACAAGCGACAAGTACTCTCAAAACAAAGGTCTTGACACAATTATTTGTCTTCTATTTTAAGAGTGGGGGCCATTGTTATAGAGAACAAAAACGACCCGAAACGGGACAAGGAGTTGAAGCCTGAGATCATCGATTGAGGGAGACCGGCCCGCGACATAACAGGTCGGCCCAAAGAACGACATAGCGCCGAGGCAGAGAACAAGGAAAGCGACTTGCGGAGAACTAACTTGGCCAAGATGGCTCGGTTCCGACCCCTGCTCGGTCCCGACCCCTTCTCGGTCCCGACCCCTACTCGGCCCAAGGCCCAGCCCGTGAATATCCCGCCTGCGATCAACGATCCTTCGAGCCCTGCAACGCTGAATTAGGGTTTGGCTACGGAGGTTCTGGAATCATCTTCATGGCTATAAGTAGCAGTGAGATCCAACCCTGAAGGGGCAGGTGACTGATCCTTAGCTAACTATTTTCTCAACTCTCCGTCGCTAACTTAAGCATCGGAACCCATGTGACTGAGGTCACACCAGTTTAGATCAATTTGATTTTGCAGGTATCGGTTCCCTTATCATCGAGTTTGGTGTGTGCGAGAAGAAGAGTCGGAGGGTCAAAATCCACGCATCAATAAGCTTGTAATGTAATCATTTCTTCCTGAAAAAACAATGGTGTCGTCAGGAATTTTGAAATATATCCTACATCAATACGTACTAAAATATTAAACAAATACTTACGTATGCAGCTTCAGCATCTGGGTTAATCCAATCTTTTTCCACGGAATAATGTGTCTCGTAGAATATTTGAATGGGACTTAAATATGTCCCATAATTTGTTTTCTATTCCATGATTACTAAATCATAGTAAGAAAAATAAGAACTTGAAATATAGAACCATGATAATTCAAATAAATGATATGTTCATACCTTATCTTCTCGATGACACTGAAATGGCTTCGGTCCACCTCGATGGTTGAAATACAACAAATATAAAATACAACATCATATTGTAATTACCTTCCATGCTGGAGATTCTTATCTATCGCATAAAACATTCAAGTCCTCGGGTTTAATGTCTCGATACGGTTTTTAGCGAGCACGTGTTGGATCCCTAAATTTCATATATAGTATTGATGTAACCTCGCTCGATAATCTTTAAATCGAGTTCCAATCTCATATACGATATATTGATAAACATGGTGCTGAGATATATCAATATTAAAATGATTCTGCAAACGTACCAAATAATACTAGTTAACATCATATTTTATTAATGAAATACAACAAATATAGAATAAGAAAAAATAGTTACCAATAATGTTTCAATGATCATGTGAATATAGTTAAGAACTCACCACGAGTTTCCGCACGACCTCGCGTGAGTCCAGCAATGATTTCATCACCTTCACTGTCCAATGACATTATGACTGCAAAGATAGAACAAGAAACAAAACAAATTGTTAGGATTAGTATGAATCATAAATTATAAGCATACAAAAAATATAATATACCATATTAGAGTACTCGTCAATATCAGAGTCATCGATTTCATTCGACGATGTTGTATCTTCATATTCATCTTCATCCTCATCCTCAATTTCGTTTTCAACTTCATCAAAATCTAATACTATCTCAAACGTACCGTTATTGTCGGATATTACACTTGGGTCTACATCTGCTCTATGAAATATTTGTGTTTCGAGATCCACTTCATCCACTACACATTAATTGATATTGAATTCGCAAGAATCAATCTCTTCTACTTCAGGCACATCCCATAAATGTATGTGTTGAATTCTCTAAGCTACTTTTCATCCATTACCTAACTAGAGATCATCGACATAAAATACTTGTTGTGCTTGAGAAACAAGTATAAATGGGTCATCCTTATACCATAGGTTACGTGTGTCTATGCTTATAAAATTATTATCCTTACGAACATAATTTTTCTTAGGATTTGTGTCATACCAATCACACCTAAATAGAAGAACTCGTTTCTCTTTAATGTACTTCAATTCAATCACTTCCATAATAATACCGTAGAAGTCGGATCTCTCATTATCATCTCCACCAAATACACACACTCCACTATTTTGAGTAGTGCAATGAGTATCCCGCTCAATTGTGTTGAATCGAACCCTATTAGAAAGACATCCATGATACGAGTTTACTCGACGTTTTGGGCCACAGGTTAGTGTATACAACTCATGCACAACTTCATTTGATGCTGAACAAACTTGAGATTGCATCTAAAGAAAGATTTTTAAAGAAACAATTGGTGAATATAATTTCATCAAATCAGGTTTCAAGGGTAATCCAAAGAACTCACTTTTCTTTTAAACCATTCTAGGAATAAGATCTCGTGAAGTCTGGTGAGATTACAACTATTTCCACGTTGAAGCTCCATTTCGTGCTGTTTACCCAATGATTTGAACAATTAATAGATTTTTTAAGTAAGAATAATTGTGTAAATGTATAAAAGATCATATCGTCTGTATTCATCAACTGCTTCGCAATTACTTAAGACATACCAAAGAGCTTTTTGTAACTCAGTATGCGTTAATAGTTTGATTCTTAAACCACCAATTGGACGTGCATTTTGTGAAAACACAGACAAACATCCATTAGAGTTAAATTCAAATCGCGTAGATCATCATTCCGAACTGGCCTATTGAACTTTGTTTCAATTCTATTTAGGTACATCGAACAAAATGTTAACGATTCATTCGCAATGAATGCTTCTACTATCAATCATTCAGGTCGCGCTTTATTTCTGACGTATTGTTTCAATGTCATCAATCTCCTATGAATAAGAATTATTATGACCATATAAATAAATATATTAAAAACTAGACATCAAAATGCTAAACATATCATACCTCTCTATTGAATACATCTAGCTATAACCAATAGGTCTAACAAGTTTGTCCAACAAGTTTAACTTCTTTTGGTAAGTGGATAGCTACATGAACCATGACATTAAAGAAGGCTGGAGGGAATATTCTCTCGAACTTACATAAAATCAATATGATTGCTTCTTGTAGCTTATTCAAAGTCTCAACTTTTAAAGTCTTCGCTGTCAAATCATTAAAGAAATCCGACAATTCTGAAATTGCAGACCTCACATCTTTAGGCAGAAAGGGTCAAACCCCTACTGGTAAAAGTCTTTGCAACAAGACATGTGAGTCGTGACTTTTGAGTCCATATATCTGGCCATCTTTACCACTAACACATCTCGATATGTTTGATGCAAAACTATCGGGAAATTTCACTGTTTTCAAGAAGCTACAAAATTTCTTTCTTTCATCTACTGTTAGAGTGTAGCTCGTATGTGGCTTCACCCATTTGTTCCGACCTGTTGAAGATACAGCTCTTTACGGATGTTCAACCTCATCAAATCTCTACGTGCTTTATCAGTGTCCTTTGTTTTCCCTTCGATGTTTAACAGCGTGCCCATTACATTATCACAAATATTTTTCTCGATATGCATAACATCAAGTTTGTGTTGAATCTTAAGATTAGACCAATATGGTAACTCAAAAAATATACTTTTCTTCACCCAATTTACTTTATCATGCAATCGCTTTCTTTTCCATTGTAAGATGTTTACAGTTTTACCAAGTGGTGGAAAATCTATAGATTCTAATTAGTGAAGGACATCAATTCCAGAAAAATAACGTGGTGTAGGTCTACGTTATGCTTCTCCATTGTATTGTTTACTCTTACACCAAGGATGATCTTTATGCAAGAATCGACAATGCCCCATATAACATATTTTACTATGCAATGGATCAGATGTAATATCTTCATTACAAACTGGACATGCCTTGTATCCTTTCGTACTTCATCTCGACAAATTGCCATATGCTGGGAAGTCATTGATTGTCCACATCAAAGCTGCATGAAGTCGAAAGTTCTGACCACTGCAGGCATCATATGTCTCAAAGCCGATACTCCACAAATCTTTCAACTCATCGATCAATGGTTGTAAGTAAATATCTATTTCTTTTCATGGAGCCTTTGGCCCTGGTATAAGTAAGGACATGAAGATATATGCTTCTTTCATATATTTCCAAGGTGGTAAGTTGTATGGAATTAATATTACAGCCCATGTGCTGTAAGTCGTACCCATGATGCCATATGGATTGAATCCGTTAGTAGCCAATGCTAATCTTACATTTCTTGGATCTTCTACAAACCATGCATATTGTTTATGAAAATGTTGTCATGTCTCTACATCGGCTAGATTTCTTAGAACTCCTTCTATGTTCTTCCTCTGCTCCTTATGCCATCTCATGTCTCTAGTTATATGTTTTGACTGAAATAATCTTTCCAATCTCGACTTCAATGGGAAATGTCTCGGTATTTTTTGCAGAATTTTAGAATCATTTGGAAGAGCTTCCTTGAGTAGTTGCAATAATATGTCAAATGACTTATTACTCCAATGATTAAGTACTTTAATATGCATTAACTTAACCAAGAATGTTAATGAGGAAAATGATGTACATCTAGGGTATAGTTCTTGGTTAACTTCCTCAAACATTGATTGAAACTTATTACTTCCACTTTGCCTATTGTCACTTGATCCAATATCAATTGAGTTATCTTGACCATGATATACCTCACTTGTCAAATCATTCAATATTTCACCAATTTCATCTGCACGCTCTACATTTTTTGTGGTGTTTTCATTATGTATCATATAAGCAGACAAATCTACTGTTTCTCCATAAAAAATCCATCTACTATAAAATGGAGACATTCCATGTTTGTACAAATCCCCTTCGACATCATCCGGTCATTTCAATTTAGTATTTCGACATCTCTTGCGTGGACAACGTGTAAACCCTCTCTCGTCTACATGATTCTTAGACAATTCAATGAACAAGCGAATTCCTTCTTTATATTCTTTGCTTAACCTATTCGGGTTTCTTATCCAAGTTTAATCCATAATTTTCCTAATAAATCGTAGAATACAATGATCATAAACATAATTAAGCAAGTGCAAAAAGATTTTGAATCAGAAGATCACAACAAAAATTTGTACTCCTTTGTAGATAAAAATAAATACATGGAAGATTATCATGTGACATCAAATATTCATGGCTAACAAATAATCCAAAATATCACTACTACTAATATGAACTTAAAAACAATAATTATTAAGTGATCAATTACAATGCTACACAACAATATTTTTCTGGAACTCGAAAATCGTAAACATATTTACTAACTTCAAATTTCTCTTAAAGTTTATTCAATCCTTTGTGAATGTAAATACTTCAAGCCTCGAGAGTTTAAAATACAAAATCAAGCTAATTTACAAATTATGGCTAAAAAATACTTGAAAACCTACATCAAATGGATTGCTTGGGAGCACTTTAAAGATTGACCCAAATGTATCACAAATATAAACTAAAAAAAAACCATTGATTTAGTAAAAAAGAAAAGGGTTTTAAAAGAAGAAAGACATACCATTAGAGTTTTGTGAAAAGGCATAGATTCTCCAACTTTTAAACCAAGCCAGCCAAACCAAGGGCAAGAGCCATGTGAGATTCTACTAAACTCAATCAACTTCAACTTTAATATCTCTCTCACAGAGTAAGAAATCTAGAACTCAAAGCGCTGCGAGGCAATGGTTGAGGAAATTATGAGCGTTGAAATAGATCCACCGGAGGAACATAATTACAAAGGCATCCTAATTATTTGGATTATCTACAAAGGGGAAATTGAATACAAACATAAATAAAATTGAGAGAGCCTTGACCAGAACAAATTAAAAGCTTAATATGCAACAAAATGTCAAATTAAATCGTTCGCAAAAAACAGGAACAACAAAGAGAAGAAGAATTATAAGCACTTGAAATTCCGAGTAGAGGAAGAGATTACAGACTTGCGAAGCGGATGAAAAATCTTAGTTGAGACGAAAGCTTCAATCAAAAGAGATAATTATGGCTGAGAATTATCCTTTTAAATTTAGGGGCAATTTTGGATCTTATTTTCGATCAATGACATACTAAAAAATAACCATCCAACAGAATTACAATTACAATTACAATTACACTAATACTTAAACTAATACTTTAATTTACACTCTCACCAATATTTATATCAAATAAGCAAAGTGACAATCAAGTTACAAATTACAATTACAAATGCACAAACAATTTCAATTGAAATTGAAATCAAGGAAACCAACGATGGAAGACTAAAACTCAAGAAATTCACGAGTGATAGAGATTCCAAGTGAACTGACCTCAGAGAAATTCACGAGGGCGGTGGCGAGGCAATGGCAAGCAGAGGCGGTGGGGAGAGAGTATAGAGGGCTGCGGCGAGGCGACGACAAGACAGAGGCGGTGGAGAGAGAGAGGATGGCTGCGAGACGATGGCAAGGCAGAGGCAGTGGGGAAAGAGTAGAAAGGGCGGCGGCAAAGCGGCGGTGAGGCGACAGCAAGGCAGAGGCGGGGGAGAGAGTAGAGAGGCCCGCGGCGACAGCAGGTGAAGCTGAATCAGAGGAGGGCGGTGAGGCAACAGCAACCGGCAGTGGAGAGAGTAGAGGGAGAGGGTTGCAGACAGAGAGAGAGCAACGAGACGCGATCGTGAGAAATTAGAAATTAGGGATTTTGTATTAAGGGATGTGGGATGAAAGTAACTTTCATTGCATATTTATGTGACGAAATCACTTTGCGTCGCATAAATATGCGACGAAAGTCACTTTCGTCGCATTTTTTTGAAACGAAATTGCTTTGCGTCGAAAGCTGTTTTCATCGCGTTCTTTGCGACTGATTTTTTCCGTCGCATTATTTTCATCGCTGAAACATATATTTTTTGTAGTGTGGTACTTCCTTTCTATGTGCTTGCCTCTCTTGTGGCTTCGAGGTTCTTTAGAATTTGCCACAACACCACATTTATCACAATAAAGTGTGATGAGCAAGTTCATTCTTGGAATGACTTCTAAATCGGTCAAGAACTTCCTAAGCAAACCGCTTCTTTTGCTGCTTCACAAATTACAACGTACTCAGCCTCCATCGTGGAGTCTGCGATGCATCCTTGTTTGCTGCTTCGTCAAACTATCGCTCCTCTGTTAAGAGTGAATACTGACCTCGACGTAGATTTCCTTGAATCCTTGTCTGTTTGGAAGTCAGAGTCAGTGTATCTTGTAAGGATCAAATCCTTAGAGCGATACATAAGCTTGTAGTCCCTCGTTCTCCTAAGATACTTGAGGATTCCCTTAACAGCAATCCAGTGATCATATCCTGGGTTAGATTGATACATACTAACCATCCCTACTTTGTAGCAAATGTTAGGCTAGTCCAAGCATAGCGTACATCAGGCTGCCCATTGTTGAAGCATAGGGTATACGTCTCATATCCTCAATTTCTTGAGGTGTTTTAAGACATTGTTCCTTAGACTAATGAATTCCATGCCTGAAAGACAATAAGCCCTTCTTGGAATTTTGCATCGAATATCGAACAAGCATCTTGTCAATATAAGTTGCTTGAGACAGGACTAGCGTTTTGTTCTTGCAATCCCTTAGAATTTGGATGCCAAGAACATACTAAGCTTCCCCGCAAATCTTTCATTTGGAACTCAGTAGCTAGCCACTTCTTTATGTCAGTGAGGTATCCTATATCATTCCCAATGAGTAGGATATCATCCACATACAATACTAAGAAGGCTATTGTGTTGTTGTCGATCTTTTTGTATACACAAGACTCATCAACTTTTTGGTCAAAACCATAAGATTTGATCGCAATATCAAATCTTATGTTCCAAGATTGAGATGCTTGTTTCAATCCGTATATAGACCGTTTGAGCTTGCAAACCTTTTGCTCTTGACCTTGAGCTATGAATCATTCGGGTTTGAAACATATAAATTCTTTCTTCAAGATTGCTATTCAAAAAGTCAATCTTGATGTCCTTTTGCCAAATTTCATAGTCATAATATGTGGCAATGGACAAAAGTATTCTTATGGACTTGAACATAGCTATAGGGGAGAAGGTTTCTTCATAGTCCACCTCTTTCCTTTGTGTATATCCTTTCGCCACAAGCCTCGCCTTGTAGGTCTGTACCTTTCTTTCGGCATTTCATTTTCTCCTATAGATCCATTTTCACCTTATTGGTCTTACCCCATTAGGTTGGTCTACAAGTTCCAAACGACATTGAAGTACATAGACTCCATTTCCAGGTCTATGGCTTTGACCCATTTCTCCTTGTCCACATCTTCCATTGCCTGTTTGTAAGTTAATGGATCCTTGACGCCGTCATCGAGTATGACAACTGGGTTTTCAGTTAAACCCATGTATCCTCAATTCTTGAGGTGGATGTGACTGACGTGATGTGCTGGCTTCATCAACAACTCTTGTCGAAGCGCCAGCTTGATCAACAACTCTTGTTGACTGACTGGGTGTTTATGCTGAACGCACGCACTAAGCGTGGTAACAATTATATAGATGCAAGCGCACACCTGTCAGAGTAATATAAAGTGGATGGAGTATCCAAGTATCGATCCTCAAGGACTTCTAAATAATTTCCAAACTCTGAAGTTTTAAAGAATAGTGAATGTTGAAATGAGTGATTCTTGTAAAATGGGAAGTGGTCACAAATAATGGTTTTGGATTTGGGATTTGGACTTATAATAATAAAACCTAGCCCGAATTACTTCAAGTTAGCCAACAAATAATCAAGGACATGCTAAGGATAATATGCATTTTACTTTAGAAACTAACGACTACGCTTCTCACTTTACTTATGTCTAAGCAAGTTCAAAGTCCTAAGACATTCCCTAATATGTCTATTATGAGATATATCTTAGTTTTAGGATGGAAATAGTCGCAACCTCGGGTTAAGGTCCTATGTCTAGGCTACTTAAGCGGAACCCTTATGTCTAAGGCGCTCCTCTCCTCGGTTTAACCACTCAACAATGCAAATAAGCAACCTTTTCAGTATTGACTTGTTAAGACTTACAGTGGCCTTCTCTAAATCCTAACTTTTTGGGAAAACATGTTGAGCAATGAATGGAAAGCAAAAACACTACTTCTTAGCAACCCTTTTTAGACATAAAAGGCTAACTATCCATAACCGGGCTAGAGACGGGAATTTAGAAAGACATATTGAAGAAAATACAGCAAGTAAAATGGTTGAATGTGGAATGCATGTGTGAAAAACGAAAGTTAACTAACGGAGAGTTTTTATCGGGATTGAGAGCTTCGCCCTTCTCTTTCAAGCAAGGGAGAGTGTCACGTGCTCTTTCCTCCAACAACACAACTCTCTTAACTAAAAATAAAGTAAAGACAAAGAGAAGATAAGCAAAGTGCTAGATTTTTATATATTTGAATAAGTAGAAAATAACTAAGTACAAATGGAAACAAAACAAAGCTCAATAAAAGAATGTAAAGTGCTCGGGATTTAAAAACCAAAAGCAACTAATGAAAGCAACTCAAAAGTACTTAGAAAGCAACAAAGAAACACTAAAAATGATCAAGAGAAGGAAGCAAGGCTTGATCCATTTGGTGGAGAAGTTGCTGGAATTTATAGCTGTGCAGAATTGGTTAGGTAGGTCCTAAAATGATGGTGAATCACCCATTTCCAACTCCTTTGACTGACCAAATCGTGCTCAAACTGATAGTGGAACACTTCTTCTACACGTATGCATCGGTTGGAACCACCAAAACGCATGGGAAGACGTGTTTCATTAAGGGCAAAGTTGGAAGAAAACCTGTTTTTCTGCAGGCATCCCAGGCGCCTGGCGCCTCCCATGATACTTTTTCGTCTTTTTGCTTCTTTTGATTAATTTGCACTCCCAAATGGTCCTAAAATGTCATAAATACAATATAAGCCATCCACAAACCATAGTATATGAATTTTGCATGAATTGGAACTCAAACGATCGAGAAAAAGTGCGAAACAAAGCTGAAACATTGTAAAAACAGCATCTAAAACCTTCTTTTTACGCATGTAAACAAGCGTAATCATTGACTATTTATAGTTTCTTCCAAAATCTCGTTTATCACTACCTTACTTCGTGGTTTATGATCTCAAACGTGGTCTTCTTCCAAGAATGTGGCATTTGTCGATACAAACACTCTATTATCTTAAGGATCGAAGAAGAGACTACCTCTCGTCTCTTTAGGGTAACCTACGAATAGGCATACTTTTGAACGAGGCTCCAATTTCTTTAGGTTAGTCACGAGTACGTTTGTCGGACATCCCCAAATACGGAAGTGACGTAAACTAGCTTTTTGACCCTCCATAGTTTAAAAGGTATTTCAGAAACACTCTTCGATGGAACTACGTTCAAAATATAAACCGAAGTCTCCACTATGTAACCCCAAAACGAGTTATGCAACTGAGCATAGCTCATCATTGATCGAACCATGTCTAACAAGGTTATATTTCTCCTTTCTGATACACCGTTCTGTTGAGGTGTACTAGTGGCTGAGAGTTGGGACGTGATTCCATGTTCTATCATATAGTCCTGGAATCTCAAGTCCAATTACTCTCCACCCCGATCAGATCGAAGTGTTTTAATGGTTTTACCTAATTGATTTTCAACTTCGGTCTTATACTCCTTGAACTTTTCAAGGGCTTCGGACTTGTGTTGCATTCGTTATAAATAATCATACCTTGAATAATCATCTATGAAAGAGATGAAGTATTCATATCCTCCTCGAGCTTTAACATTCATCGGACCACAAAATGTCTGAATGTACAAGTTCTGAGGGTTCTTTGGCTCTATAACCTTTTCCAGTAAAAGGTATTTTAGTCATCTTGCCTTCAAGACAAGATTCACAAGGTGGTAAAGAGTCGTCTTCTAGCTTGCTTAGAAGACCATTCTTAACCAACCTCCCAATCCTATTTAGATTAATGTGACCTAATCTTAAGTGACAAAGATATTCTTTAGGAGAAACTTTTTACCTTTTTGTTTGAGTTTTAGCATTTTTAAACAACTCAGTATTTAAAACTGTCTTAGCACATACAAGTTGTTTTCAAGTTTAGCAGAACAAATATTCACACCATTTTTAGAAATGAACGCTTTATTCAAATTAAAGGAAATGGAATACATATGTTCTAACAAACAAGAAATTGAAATTAAGTTCCTTTTGATTTTTGGAACTACGTACACATTATCTAATAATATATACAAATTTTTGTTCGTAAACAACTTGAGCTCCCCTACCGCCACATTTGAGACAACCTCTCATGTTCCGACCTTGAGAATCATCTCTCCGGCTTCAAGCTGCCTCTAGGAACTAATTCCCTGAAACGAAGAACAAACGTGATTAGTGGCTCTTGAATCTAATATCCAGGCGGAGTCATCATTCTCCACTAAACATATTTCCAAAACAAGTAAATCATATTTACCTTCGTTGGCTTTCTTCTTCTCGGCCAGGTATTTCGGGCAATTGCACTTGCAATGCCCAGCTACGTTGCAGTGGAAACATTTTCCTTTGTCTGCAGCCTTGGCCTTGCCTTTCTTGGCAGCGGCAACAGTAGAGTCAAATTTAGACCCCTTACCAACAACTTTCTTCTTCTTAAAGGTCTTACTTCTAGAAAACAGGATGCAGACTTGGGTCTAGAGGTCGAAACTAGATGGAACTTTTTGAGGTGGCAATGTTTGCCTCCCCTTCCTGTCCCTTATTTTTCTGCCATGTGAGACAATAGATATAATATAGAGATATTCTATGCTATTCTTGTTATCAGTCTCAATATGATAACCATTGCAACGTATATCTTTAATACTCAATAGATTTCTTTTTGATTGACTAGAGAATAATGCATTGTCAATTGTAAACTTTGTTCTTCTAGGCAAAAGAATCTCTGCTTTTCCAAAACCTTCAATCAAGTTTGTAAAACTTGATATTGTCTTGACTTTTGCTTCCAACATTGTCAATTTGAAAAAAAGATTTTCTACTTTTCAGTATTGTGTGCGTAGTTGCACTATTTGCCAAACATAGATCTCATTGCTCATTTTCGAGTCATCCAGTATATGAAAATTGTTCATGCTTCTTCATTAAACAAAATAATTACAATAAGAAAAAGATAAGAAAAAAACTTGAAATACAAAAAGACAACCTTAGCTAAAAAAACATGAAAGATAGATGAAGGAAAAAAACATTAACTCCAGATGTTTTCAAAATCAAAGAAAACACTTGCTATTCCATCCATTGTGCCAATTTGTTCTCCAGGAGTTTTAAGAAAATCCGCCACATCCAAATTTGTTATGTTTGGCAAGATCAAATATATCACCATCCTGATATGCAAGATTTGCCTCCACATTTTTTCTGTTTTCTTTTAGGAAGCCTGATAGAGATCCACCAACTGTTTCGACGTACGACAAATACATGCCCAATGGCCTGTCATTCCGCATCGAAAACATTTGTGTTCAACATTTCTAGAATTCTGATCCAATGGAGCTTTTCCTTTATGATCATTATTTTGTTTGGTTTTTTTGAAATTTGGATGATTATAATGACCACCATGAAAAGAATGATTATTTCTTCCTCTACCGCGGCCACGTCCTCGACCAAGGCCTCGACCTCGACCAAGATTATTAAAATTCACAGCATTTGTTTCAGGAAACAGTGTTGCTCCGTTGGTCAAGATTCGTAGTTTTTCATCAACAACTCATTATTTTGCTCAGTAACAAGAAGACATGATATGAGCTCATAATATTTCTTAAAACTTTTCTCTCGATATTATTGTTGCAAGAGCATATTCGAGACATGAAAGGTAGAGAATGTCTTCTCGAGCATATCTCCATTAGTAATTTTTTCTCCGCATAACTTCAATTTCGAACTGATTTTAAATAATGCGGAATTATAATCACTTACTAATTTGAAATCCTGGAGCCTCAGGTGCATTCATTCGTATCGAGCTTGAGGAAGAATAACTATTTTCTGATGATCATATCTCTCTTTTAAATTTTGCCATAATACACGAGGATCTTTTTTTGTCAGATATTCCATCTTCAATCCCTCGTGGAGATGGTGACGAAGGAAAATCATGGCATTTGTCTTATCTTGACTTGTCGTTGTATTTTCTTCTTTAATGGTTTCTCCCATATTCATAACATCGAGATGAATTTCAGCATCCAGTACCAATGACAAATAATTATTGTCATTGATTTCAAGGGCAGTAAACTCTAATTTGGTGAGATTTGTCATGGTAACACTGTCACAAAGAAAAATATCTGTATATTAGAAATTTGATATATACTAAGTATGAAAATAAAAGGAAAATCAAATCTACCTTTAGAGGGAAAAATGACAGAGAGTCGTGCTGATAACGTCTTGTAAAATTATGGAGCAAAATGAGGCATCACGAGTCACGAACAATGAGAAAATACGAGATTTAAACAAAATATAAAATTAAAATCTAAATTTGAAATTCGAAAATTAAAAACACAATTTTATAATTTCAACATAAATTTCCACCAAAATCTACTAAATTTTCCACGACCAATTTATCCATGAATTGCCACTATTTATAGGCAATTTGTACTTGGTTGAGGTGTTACATATGGATACTAATAATAGGTAGAAAAAAGACACATTAGATATTGAGAATTAAGCACATGGATAAGTGTCTACTTGACAATTGGAGACACTAAGCAAAGGAAAGAAATTGACACATAGGGTTAGGGTTGTTTAGACATCTCATATTTTGACGCCTAAGATTGGGCATCTAATCTTGGATAATGTTCATAATGAAGATTTAAATTTTATTTTAGTTCCTTAAACTATTATATTTGTTATATTTTCTTAATCCAGTGTTTCCTTGATATATATATATATATATTTGTTCTACTTTTTTTTCACCTTTCATGTTTCCTTCTTATTTCTTTATTTTGCATAAAAATTACTTTTATCTCTTATTTCAATTTAGTCCTTAAATGTTTTAATCGTCTAAAAAACTATTTGTTTGTATGAATACTGTTTGGGGGAAGAATACCCTGGACACGTGGAGGACTCCTATTGGTTCTCCAAGACGACTTATGAGTCATGCCCAGCTCGGACTGCCGAGATCACCGCCGTTAGCGTTGATGGATGCTAAGTGTGAGGGCCGAGGTGAACCTGGCCAAGGTCCGACCTACCGGGAAGCTCGGTAGGGGCCGATGTGAGCTGCTGTCAGCGGCGTGATTATCGGGTGTAACCGAGGGTCCCGAGATTACCGGGTGTAACCGATGGTCCCGAGATTACCGGGTGTAACCGTCGCGAGATTGGCGGGACTACCACCCATAAGTAGAGGACCTCACTCCACGATCAGGTACGATGATTTCTGACCTCGAACTAAACTAAGAATCCGACCTGTACTGACTTGATCGTCGGAGTGCTCACCCTTTTGTGCAGGTCCGCCACAGGTATTCAGATCGGTCCGGGTTCCGAGTTCGAGCTGCAGTCGGAAATATATTGTTGTGCATATCCTTGCATAAACATTTGGCGCCGTTTGTGGGAAACGACAATCTAAGTCATCCCAATCCCTTTTAAACCAACACGCAAGCGAAAATGGTTCAACCAGCAAACTCGACCAATACGGCGGATCGGAGGACTCTAGCCGCCAGCGATGCCCACCAGAGGGAGGTCGGAGCGGCAGGGGTAGAGGAGCAAGGCCACGGCGGCCCGGCAACAGAACCCCTCCACAGGTCGGCACGAATCACCGCGCTTGTTCTACCGCCTGCGCACCCGAGGACATCCAAGGCCACTCGTGGCCGAGGTGGGACCTCTAAGAAGGGCGCCCGGGGTCCAGCCCCGGCTCCAGCGAGTGAGGACTTTGATGCACTCTAGAGAGAAATGGAGGCAATGCGCACACAAATGCGTTCCATGGAGGAAATGTATCACGAAATGATACTAGCTGCAAGCGTAGGGTCGCGATCTGAAAATCGAGTGACGCGCGTTGACATACGAGAGCAAAGGGGTTCCCACCTCGGCCCAACTGAGGAGGAGCATCCCAAGGGCAACGAGAGCGAGGGGCACACTCGCCAGAGAGGAGACCTTCGTGAGCACCTCAACAGAAAGAGAGACTCATCCCTCCGAAAAGGACAGTCACCATCCTGCTCACACCGGAGCTCCAACCAGCAGGCTGAATCCTCTCGCAACCCAGTAACTCCTGCAGGAATGATTACCAGGGAGGAGTTCGACCAGCTGAGGGACCAGCTCGACGCTCAGGTGGAGGGCTTAAAGGCTAAATGTGAGTAGAAAGAAGGTCCACTGAACGATGGCGACTTGGGAGAATCGCCCTTCACCTCGGACGTTTTGGAAGCACCGATCCCTCCGAAGTTCAAAGCTCCCACTGTGAAACCTTATGACGGGTCGAAAGACCCCAAGGATTATGTTGAGGTCTTTGAAGGCCTCATGGACTTCCAAGCGGCATCAGACGCAATCAAATGCCGCGCCTTTCAGATCGCGCTTACTGGCAGCGCGCGATTGTGGTATCGGAGACTGCCAGCCAGGTCGATCTCGACCTACTCTCAGCTGAGAAAGGAGTTCCTCGCCCAGTTCTCTTCTCGGCATTATGACAAAAAGACAGCGACCCACCTCGCCACCATCAGACAGAAGGAGGGTGAGACGCTGCGAGAATATGTCACTAGATTCCAGGAGGAGCAGTTGAAGGTCGCACACTGCTCCGACGACTCGGCCATGTGCTATTTTCTCACCGGTCTAGCCGACGAGGCCCTCACGGTGAAACTCGTAGAGGAGGCCCCGGCCACCTTCGCCGAGGTGCTTCAGAAAGCGAAGAAAGTTATCGATGGACAGGAGCTCCTTCGAACCAAAATCGGCCAAGGCAGAAGTGGAAAAGATATGGAAAATACAGATCCCAAGTCCAAGGACAAGGGATCCTTTTCCAACGGCCGAGCTGAGTATCGGAGGGCGGAGAACGGACCTACCAGGAGCCGACCTTACGAACGCTTCACCCCGACCACGATTCCAATTTCCGAGATCCTAACGAACATCGAGGAGTCTGGAATGGAAAAACTACTCAAACGTCCTGAGAAGCTTCGGGGAGCCCCAGAGAGACGCAGCAAGGACAAATATTGCCGCTTCCACCGGGAGCACGGCCATAACACGTCGGACTACTGGGAGTTGAAGCGCCAAATTGAAGATCTAATTCAGGATGGCTACTTCAAGAAATTTGTGGGAAAACCCAGGACCAGCTCGGCAGGAAAAAATGAGGAGCGGAAGCGTTCGAGGACGTCGCCCCGGCGCACTGACCGACCTGCGGTCATCAATACCATTTTCGGAGGGCCAAGCGGGGGTCAGTCCGGACATAAAAGAAAGAAGTTAGCTCGTGCAGCCAGGCGCGAGGTGTGTATCATCAGGGAGCAGAGGCCGACCTGCTCAATCACCTTCGACGATGCAGACTTGGAGGAGGTTCACCTGCCCCACAATGATGCACTTGTGATCGCCCCCTTGATTGATCATGTGGTGGTAAGGAGGGTGCTGGTAGACGGAGGCGCATCTGCTAACATCCTGTCCTTACCGACCTACATCGCCCTGGGATGGACGAGGTCGCAATTGAAGAAAAGCCCGACACCGCTGGTTGGGTTCTCCGGAGAATCAGTCGTCCCAGAGGGTTGCATCGACTTGCCGGTCACGCTTGGGCAGGACCAAACTCGAGTCACCCAAATGGCCTAGTTCGTGGTGGTTGACGGTAGATCGGCCTATAACGCCATCTTTGGAAGGCCCATCATCCATTCATTTCAGGCCATTCCCTCGACACTTCATCAAGTTTTGAAGTATTCCACCCCCAATGGCGTGGGCACGGTCCGAGGAGAACAGACCGCTTCAAGGGAGTGCTATGCCTCCGCACTCAAAGGTACATCGGTCTGCGCCCTTGAAACTCTCACCAGTAGGGATGGGACGCTCGAGTTCGAGGCCGACCTGCCGATGAGGGAGTTTGCCGCACCCACTGAGGAGCTCGAGCTTGTTCCTCTGCTTAGTCTCGAGAAGCAAGTGAGCATAGGATCCAAGCTGGGGGCCACCGACAGAGAGGAGCTAATCCACTTCCTCAGGTCCAACTCGGATGTCTTTGCGTGGTCGCATGAGGACATGCCTGGCATTGACCCGGAAGTTATGACGCATCGCCTCAGCATAGATCCGTCATTCCGACCTGTAAAGCAAAAAAGAAGACCTGTAAACAAGGAGCGGAGTGATGTAATTGTTGAGGAAGTTGGCAAACTTTTGAAAGCTAAATACATAAGAGAAATTTTGTATCCCGAGTGGCTCTCCAATGTTGTATTAGTTAAAAAATCTAACGGAAAGTGGAGAATGTGCATAGATTTTACGAACTTAAATAAGGCATGCCCGAAAGATTGCTTTCCACTGCCGAGGATTGATCAGCTCGTGGACGCCACAGCCGGGCACGAACTACTCACCTTCATGGACGCCTACTCTGGGTATAACCAAATCAAGATGCATGTCCCAGATCAAGATCATACCGCATTCATAACAGACCAAGGTCTGTACTGTTACAAGGTTATGCCCTTCGGTTTAAAGAATGCAGGAGCGACCTACCAGAGAATGGTGAACAAAATGTTCGCCAAGCAGATCGGCCGGAATATGGAAGTGTATGTGGACGACATGCTTGTCAAGAGCAAGCAGTCTAAGTCGCATCTCTCCGATCTGACCGAAGCCTTCGAGGTTCTGAGGACATATCAAATGAAGCTCAACCCAGCTAAATGTGCCTTTGGAGTCTCTTCGGGAAAATTCCTTGGCTTCATGGTGAACAACCGGGGAATCGAGGCCAACCCCGAAAAGATTAAAGCCGTGCTCGAGATGGAGGCACCTAAAACGCTGAAACAGCTTCAGTGCCTCAATGGCAGGATTGCGGCCCTGAACCGGTTTGTCTCCAGATCGACAGATAAGTGCCTTCCTTTCTTCAAAGTCCTACGGAGGAAAGGACTGTTTGAATGGACAGCGGAATGCGAGCAAGCGTTTCAGCAGTTGAAAAGCTACCTCGGTTCGGCACCTTTGCTCGCCAAGCCCATGCCGGGGGACAAGCTCCAGTTGTACTTGGCAGTGTTTGACAGCGCCGTCAGCTCGGCCCTAATCAGGCAAGTGGAAGCGCGACAAAACCCGGTCTACTACACAAGCAAGGCTATGACTGAAGCCGAGACCAGATACCCTCAAATGGAAAAGTTGGCTCTTGCTCTAGTCACCTCGGCCCGACGGCTTAGACCATACTTCCAAGCCCATACTGTGGTGGTACTCACTAGCCTGCCCCTAAAAAACATCTTCCATAAGCCAGAAGCTTCTGGACGCCTGATGAAGTGGGTAATGGAGCTCAGTGAGTACGACATCCAGTTCGAACCCAGAACTGCGTTGAAAGGACAAGTAGTGGCAGATTTTATAGCCGAGCTCACACCAGCTTCCGAGCTGAGTGAGTCCGACCTACCGTGGACAGTCTACGTCGATGGATCCTCCAATGAGAAGGGGTGCGGGGCCGGGGTCCTCTTGCTCGGACCAGGAGGCGAGCGATTTGAGTACGCCTTGCGGTTCGGCTTCCGGACTTCTAACAACGAGGCTGAGTATGAAGCGGTTATTGCCGGCCTGCGGATCGCTAGAGCATTGGGGGCCTCTTGTGTTAAGGTCTTCAGCGACTCCCAGCTGGTTGTGAGCCAGATCAAGGAAGAGTACCAAGCCAAAGACTCTCGAATGGAGAGGTATTTAGGTAAGGTCAAATCGTACCTCGCCCAGTTTCGAACTTACGAAGTACGCCGGGTTCCCCGAGCAGAAAATTCTAATGCTGACGCCTTAGCCAAGTTAGCATCGGCGTACGAGACCGACCTGGCAAGGTCGGTCCCCGTCGAGATCTTAGATAATCCCTCGATCTCAGAGCCAGATTTGATGGAGATCGGCGCTCCAGAGTCCTCATGGATGGACCCGATTGCGGACTTCATTAGGGGCAACTCACCACAAGACCCCAAGGAGCGCAGAAAGTTGGCAAGGCGAGCAGCTCGGTTCGTGGTCCGAGATGGAGTGTTGTACCGACGCGGCTTTTCCCTGCCTTTATTGAGATGCCTAACCCCTGAAGAGGGCTTGTACGTCCTCAGAGAAATCCACGAAGGAGTGTGCGGCAATCACTCAGGCGCCCGGTCGCTGTCAACCAAAGTGATCCGACAAGGATACTATTGGCCGACCCTCAGCCAGGACGCCAAGAAATTCGTTAGAACTTGCGACAATTGCCAACGCTACGGAACCATAATCCACCAACCTCCCGAGCTACTCGGCCCCGTGGCCGTTTGCGCAGTGGGGGGTAGATATCATTGGTCCTTTCCCTTTGGGCAAAGGCCAGACCAAGTTTGCTGTGGTTGCTGTGGATTACTTCACAAAGTGGGCCGAGGCCGAGGCGCTCTGCCACATAACGGAATCCAGAGTCACGTCCTTCGTATGAACAAATATCATATGTCGCTTTGGCATACCGCAGGCCATTGTAACAGACAATGGGAGGTAGTTTGACAACGCCAAGTTCAAAGACTTTTGCAGCAAGCTTGGCATAAGTCACCTTAGCTCGTCCCCCGCACATCCGCAAGCAAATGGGCAGGTGGAGGCAGTCAACAAGATCATCAAGCGAGGTATCAAACTTAGACTGGACTCCAAGAAAGGCAGGTGGGCCGAGGAGCTACCGGAGGTTCTATGGTCGTACCGGACCACCCAAAGGGAATCGACGGGTGAGACCCCGTTCTCCCTGGCCTTCGGCTCCGAAGTTGTAGTCCCGGTTGAGATCGGCATGCCATCTGACAGAGTCGAGCGTTACCAGCCTACGGCAAACGCGGAAGAACTGCTCCTCAACCTCGACTTGTTGGAAGAAAGAAGAGCAATGGCCCAGCTACGCCTGGCGGAATATCAGGGCAGAATGGCCAGACATTACAACGCCCGCGTTCGACCTCGGACCTTTCAGGTCGGACATCTGGTCTTAAGGAGGGTCCAAACCCATGTGGGTGCCCTTGATCCGACCTGGGAGGGCCCGTTTGAGGTCAGGGGCATAATCCGACCTGGGACGTACGTATTGGCCGATCTGAAAGGAGACGTCCTCGCGCACCCGTGGAACGCGGAGCACCTGAAGCGTTATTATCCTTGAAATGCCAAAAGGGTATTCAATGGATCTGTAAAAACTATTTCAAAAGAATTATGATCGGAATAAACGTGATGATTTAATTTCATGATTCCGAGTTCGACCAGAAATTCAATGGGGGCCACGGACTCCCACACGATCACATTCCTGCAATCGGTTAAAATTCAATCCTCCAAAACCTAAGGGTACGAGGTGCGATGCCAAAACCGTTGGTGAACTTAAAATTCAAACCCTACCTTCAAGGCAAGGGGGCGATGTGAAAGTTCAGAATGATCAAGCCTTTGAACCTGAGGGTACGAGGTGCAATATGAAGAACAGTTATGGACTTAGGATTTTAGCCTTTTAACGTTTTTAAGTTAAAAGTGTGATGTTAAAAAGTCCAGAGTTGGTGCAATGCATTGAATACTAGACAGCGATCCGAGTTCAAAATTTCAAGTATTTTAGTTAATGGCGCGACCTCAAAGGTCCGAGGCGCGAGGTGACATTGGCTTCAACTTGAAAACAAAAAAAACCGAAGGATGAAGGCAACAAAGTAAAAACAAATGAGGAGCCTCTTTATTGAATGAAAAGCAGAGCCAAGGCTTATAGACCTTGCAGCTCTGCCCTAACACTTACAAACAAAAAAAAAGGGAGAAGAGAAGAAAGACAGAGAAAGGCCTCATGGGGGATGATCGCCTAAGAGCCTGCCTGAGGAGCGCCCTCCTGAGTGGTGCCGACCTGGTCCTCTTCAAGATTGGAGTAGTCAGAGTCAAGATCTCTGACATACTTATCCACCAACGCTTGGGGGCCAGGGGTGCAGCCAGGCCCAGACGCCCACTGCTCGGCATACTTCTTCTTCAGACCACTGAGATCGATCTGAAGGTCAGGCATGTCGGAGGCAATGCCTTTCATGAGAAATTTGAAGCCCGCGTCAGAGAAGTCTTTGGCAAATCCGTCGAAGTCAGGATGTTGCCTAAACGATTCCTCCAGTAGGACTCCATTGCTGGGACGCTCCTTCACCGTCTCCAGCTCGGCAGTCGCGTGCTTCAGCTCCTCCTCCTTCACTTCAAGGGCCTGGAGCATCTCGTCCTTCTCCTTGAGGAGTTGGAACTTCTCCTTCTCCAAGCCCCTGGTGATAGCATGAGCAGCTCGGAGCTGGGCCTTGCGCCTGTCCTCTTCCTTCTTCAGCAGCTCGGCCTTGGTCTCCACCTCGGCCTTCAAAGTTTCCACCTCAGAGTGAGCTTTCAGTAGCTCATCCTACATGGTGGAGGAAGCAGCCTCCAAGGCAGCGGAGAACTCCTCTTTCTCCCTCGCTGCCAGAACTTCCCTCCCATCCAGCTCGGCCTTTACAGCCAGAGCCGATTGAATGGAAGCAACGAACGCCTGAGAAAAGGTACAAAGAAGAGAATTAGACCGAGCTACCTGTTAGGTAAATTAAGCAAGAATGGAGACACTAGTCTTACCTCAGCAGCGTAGTCGATGGTCCTCTGCAGAACGGACCCTGGGTCGCTCACAAATTTGGACGCCCTCCTTAGGCAGCGGTCCAAACTTGCGGCCGAGATGCGGGACACCTGGTCCCTCACCCTAGAACTTGACGGCTCCACTCTGAACCATGCCGTCACATCAGACGTCCCGCCCATCCTGGCCTCGGGATCGTCCACCCGATCTGCGTAGCTCGCAGGCAAGACCCCATGAGCTCCGACCTCCAAGGGGGAGGTTGTCTTCTTCTTCTTCTTCCTTCGCTTCAGAGGGACTTCCTCCCTCACCTCCTCGCCCGAAGGCAAAGCGTCCACCGCCTCGGTCTGATCCCTGGGGCGCTTCTCCCTCGAGGGACCCCCAGAAGACTCCAGTTCGATCACTGGGGTTGGATCTTCCGAGGCTGGTCCTGCCACAGCGGGAGTAGCAGGTTTCGAACTCTGGGCGACTTCAAAAGCATGAGCTCGGCCCTTGGACTTGCGCTTCACGTTGCTTGCAAATCTGCAAACCATGGCTGCAAAGTAAAGGACAGGGGTCAGCACAAGGTCAGAGGAAAAATGAGGGAAGCAAGCTCGGCATACCAAGTTCGGAGTTCGGCCTTGTGGATTCAATGGGACGAACTGCGGGGTTGTAGTCTAGCAGCCCGGACTCAAGCAGCAGCTTGTCGGTCACCAAGGTTCCGACCTTCCTACCCCTCGGAAAGCGCTCCTTGTAGTATTTCAGCGTGTCGAAGGCGACTTGCGTAAGCTCGGGGACTGGTCGGATTGAAACTGCACAAAGACAAAATTTGAGTCAGACCTGAATAACAAGAAAGAAGTTATCACAAAAGTAAGAACTACTTCGTACCTAGGTTCCCAAACCTAGTGGGAACGTCAAAGAAGGAACGACCTGACTCGTCCTTTGCCAGCCATTCCCCAGAAGCGTAGAACCACTTCCTCACCCATCCCTTGATGGAGGTCGGTCCCTTAACTATACCGCCTGCGCCTTTTCTTGCGCACATATAGAACCGACCAGGCTTCTTAGCTATCCTTTTCGCTTCGAAGCACGCGAGGAGCTGGTCTACGTCCAACAGCTCGGCCTCTTCACTATCCCGGGCTCGTAGCCAAAAAAGGATGGCCAAAGCAAAAATGACGCCCCACCCATTGGGGGCCACTTGAGCCGGAGCCAGCCCTGTTCGGAAAAGAAACTCTTGGACGAAAGGGTGAAGGGGAAGTCTGAGGTCGTACTCAAACATTTTGAAGTAGAGAGTGACCCATCCCTCCGGAGGATTGTCAGCTCTCTCCCCCTCCTCCGGCATCCTAAGGAGGACGTTCTCAGGAATAGCGAATCCCCTACGAAGGGATCCGAGGTAGTGCTCGGGTAGCCTAGAAGGGTATTCCAAACCCTGACCCGAGGTGGAGGCATCACTATCCTCCCCGTCATCGGAGAACCTAAAGTTTTCTATCTCCTCGAGCTCGAACTCTAACCTACGAGCCAAATCCTCATCGGATCCTAAGTTGCTGCTAAAAGAGGACGACATGGCAACTACGTTCGAACGAGAAAGTGAGGGAAGAGACCGACCTACCAAGGGTTCGAGCTACCTTCAGATCGAACTCCAAGAATTCAGGGAACGTAAGGTATGACCTGAAGGATTGGGGGTATTTATAGCTTGTCGGAAAAATTTCCCCACCGTACACGTGTCATCAACGAGCGGCTAGGATCCTCCCTAAGATCCGAAACGTCGGAATATCTGAATATTCCGACGATAAATCTACTGCAACGGTCATATTTTCCCACGAATAGGAAATCGCCACGCGTCCAAAGCAAGTCGAATGAACTTCTCTGCCAGGTCGAGATCGGACCAGACAGAGAGGGGGCCAATGTTTGGGGGAAGAATACCCTGGACACGTGGAGGACTCCTATTGGTTCTCCAAGACGACTTATGAGTCATGCCCAGCTCGGACTGCCGAGATCACCGCCGTTAGCATTGATGGATGCTAAGTGTGAGGGCCGAGGTGAACCTGGCCAAGGTCCGACCTACCGGGAAGCTCGGTAGGGGCCAATGTGAGCTGCTGTCAGCGGCGTGATTATCGGGTGTAACCGAGGGTCCCGAGATTACCGGGTGTAACCGATGGTCCCGAGATTATCGGGTGTAACCGATGGTCCCGAGATTACCGGGTGTAACCGTCGCGAGATTGGCGGGACTACCACCCATAAGTAGAGGACCTCACTCCACGATCAGGTACGATGATTTCTGACCTCGAACTAAACTAAGAATCCGACCTGTACTGACTTGATCGTCGGAGTGCTCACCCTTTTGTGCAGGTCCGCCACAGGTATTCAGATCGGTCCGAGTTCCGAGTTCGAGCTGCAGTCGGAAATATATTGTTGTGCATATCCTTGCATAAACAAATACCATCAATGCAACGCAGGCAATTCAGCCACAAATGGTACAATAATAATCGTCTTTTCATTGATGATATAGAGTTATTTTTATTTTCCCAATTTCTTTTTCCAAAGTCTTAGTGCTAATTTTTTTCCAACGTTGATTGTGAGAGAGAAGAACTAAAGAAAAATAATAGCCACGTGTATTTTTCTTTTCTTCTCTCAAACCTTAACATCTAAGCTATTACTCAATTTTCGAAGTTAGAATTTCATTCTGTTTTTTATAGAAGAAACTAATAAAGATTTTTTTTAGTTCAAATAACTCAAAATTAAGGATTAAAATGAAAGTTTGTAACCAAGAGTGCAGTAGCGTGAAAATTGAACGTCCAAAGAAGTGTTGAATGAGGTTTTCGAAGTGAGTGTAAGACCTATAATAGATAAGAAACAACGTTCAAATCAATATATCTGAGGAGCCTAGACGAGCAATCTTAAACATACACCTGCCTACATACAGAAGTTGTTCCAATATTTATTTCATCGAGATGTGTGATCCACTTTGTAGTTATCAGACACTACTACGAGAATCTAGCTAGACTTAGATTTTGCAATAGTGGGGAAAACGATTGAGAGCGGTTTGTTCACGGACAACTTCGGCTCACCCCTTAATTGTGGGTGAGATCCGATTGAGGTCCGAGACATGACTCCTCGAACTCAAAGTTTGAGGTATTATTCATCCGCCTTTCAATAACCTATCTTTCTCCTCCACGTAGAAGGTCACTTTACGCTATCCAATAGCATAATTGAAACCAACCTTATAATAAAGGGGGATTTCATATATTTTAGCCAAAATACAATATAAAAATATGTATAAAAAATTTGTCCACTCATCCAAATTTCCATCGTTTTTATATAAATAATAATAATAAAACAAAATTGGAAACTGTAAACAACATTTAAAAATAAGTGGACGAATGAATGAGAGGGCGGATATCTGTGGGCGCTGTCCGGTCAAAAGATTATAAGCTTTGTTTCTGACTACGTAGGGAAGCATCCATCAATGCCCAAAAAGCTTCAAATTTTAGGCTTTGGATACTCACATTAGCATTAAAAAAATAATTCTCTAGAGAGAGACGGATGATTATGGCACTAAATTTTCCTTCTTATTTAGTTATTGATTGAAATGCTAAGTTTACCCCTTGAATTTTTAGGTCTATTTCATTTAGCTCTTCCATTTTTTTTCTTCAAAATTCTAAGATTATAACGTTGGTCCTTAAACTTTTAGGTTATTTCTTTTTTAGTCCTTGAACTTTAAAAAGGTTTAATCTTTGAAATTTTATTGTCTATTTTTGTTCCTCAACTTCAAAATAGTAACTATTTGGTCTTTATTTTTATTTTGATTTTATCAAATTAATAACACAACTTTTGAGTGTGTGTACTAACGTGTTAATATGAGTATGTGTATTTAAACCACATTAGTCGAAAACGAGTATTAAAGTGAATTTTAGGTGGAAAAATAATATAACAAGAACAAGAATGGTTATTTTTTTTAGTACAATGACTAAAATAGACATTTGAAAGTTCATATCAATCATTTTTAAAGTTCAAGACTAAAATAGACATTTCAAAAGTATGTTCAATGACCAAAACAGAACTTAAACGCTCCCCCACTTTTGCCTTTTTTTAATCTTTTAGAACACCCATTTTAATCAATAAATTTTCAACTTTTGTCCATTTTAACCATCATCTTTCCAAAACATCGATTTTGGTTTGCGGACTTATAAAAAATGACTGTCCGTTTTTTTTCTCATTTTTTTCAATTGCAATGCCAAGACCTCAATAAATTTTTAGTCTATGAGAGTCCATAATATATAGAATTTGTATTTTAAAAGTACAAATACTAAAATATAAAAACTAAACAAAACACTTAAAAAATACCGAGATCAAAATGGACAAAAATGAAAAGTATGTAACTAAAATAAGATTTAAAATTATAACTATTTAATATTATTAGATTCCACATTATTCTTAAACAAAACTAAGAATAGCATCATACCGTCGTAGTATCAAAATTTTTATGATCGGATTCAAATCTCGACATCCCACAAAGGCCATACACGAAGAAGGAAGCAAAGTAATATTATAGAGAGGAGAGAGAAAGAGAGTTGCTTTTGAATACAGCGAAGCAAAAGGGTAATCCAGACCAATCCAGCGAATATAATAATAATAATAATAATAATAAATAAAAAAAAAGAGTTAAATATTCCATTTTTGGTATTACCAAAAATCTCTCTCGAGGATGTGTCGTCGTGCGTGGGTACCCACTAGCAGCTTTTTTGTCTTTTTCTCTCTCTTCTTCATCGATATCATATTGTCTCTCCTTCCATATTATAATCTCTATTAAAATACTAGTTTGAGTGTTGTATTTTTTCAATTTTGATTTATTTCAATACTTGTACTTTAAAATATTGGCTTTCGTCCCTGTATTATTTTATTTAACAACATGTAAGGTGGAAAATCGAACTCACAACGTCTTGATTGGAAATATATGTCAACTACTGGTAAGCTATGTTCTCTTTGACTTATTTCATTCATTTTAATCCTTGTAATTTCAAAAGATTCATTTTTGATCCCTATAACTTTTAAAAAGTGACCATTTTGATCTTAATTTATTTGTAATCTCATATTTTTATATCACAATTTCAACACGACATTACATTTAATATATTTCTTAAAACATAAACATTACTTTATACTAAAGATTTCGTTATGTGTAAAATTTTTGTTAAATTTTGTAAAAAGGAACATTTTTTAAAAGTACAAGAATCAAAATGAACATTTTCAAATAATAGGGCTAAAATGAATCAAAGTTAAATGTAGAGATCAAAATGAACATTTTATAGTAGAGGAATTAAAATGAACGAGTGCTGAAAGGAGAGGGACAAAAATAGTATTTTAAACTATAATCTCCAAATTTCAATTCATCTCTAATAGTGTATAGCTCAGTAATTGACATCTACAATTTTATTTGAGGTATGTGATTCAAACCCTCGTACTCACAATTTGTTGTACTAAAAGAAATTCATCTCTAATATATATAAATGTTAAAAAATATTTTTGATCCATATATTTTTATTGAAGGAACAATTTAGTCCTTTAATTCTATGGGTAACAATTTATTCCTTGTAGTAACTTAATCTCTACTCAATAAAATCTCATGAAAATTAAGTATGGATCCTTATTATATAACAAATAACAATTTTGGTAATTAGCATTTGTAAATTATCTACAAATTCCTACTGCACATAAAATCTTAACAATATAAAGCACAAGAACTCACCCAAACTATTTTTTAACCTATATATATATAAATGATAATTTTTCCTTCCATTTAAAAAACAAAAAAAAAATCAGGCTGGAAACAGTAATGATTTTCTCGTTAAGGGTATCCTTGTTTGAGGAATCTGGGTAGTTGTCGTTGTTTATGTATGTGGAAAAAGCGTTAGTTATTTCCCAAAAAAAAACAAACAAACATACAAAAGAAAAAGAAGAAGAAGAAGAAAAATGTCCAAAATGCGTCTCCCCCGCCATTGATTCGACTCGGTCCGCAAAACCAAACACTCGCCTCGGCGGCGATGTCTCAGCAGAGACCATTCCAGAGCCCATCGAATGACACCACTTTCACCAAAATCTTCGTCGGAGGCCTCGCTTGGGAGACCCAGCGCGCCACCATGCGAAGGTATTTCGAGCAGTTCGGAGAAATCTTAGAAGCCGTCGTTATTATAGACAAGAACACCGGCAGATCCAAGGGCTACGGCTTTGTAAGTCCCCTCTCTTTTAACCCTCTTCCTCCATTTTTCTAATTTCCATTTCTCATTTCCAAATTTGGGAATTGGGGCTTTTTTGGTTTTGGGTTTGATTAGGTGACGTTTAAGGATCCGGAAGCAGCCATTAGAGCGTGCCAAAACCCTTCCCCTGTGATCGATGGAAGAAGGGCCAACTGCAATCTTGCATCTCTTGGCGCCCATAAGCCTCCCCCTCCTCCTCCTCCTCCTCAACATGGTTCTTTTTTCTCTTCTTTCTCTTCTAAAATTTCCCTCTGCCAAATGCCAATTTTCTCAACAATTTTTTTCAACAGGTGGTGGAAGATTCAGAGCAGCAGTAGCATCTGGTAATGGGATTGTGCCTCCCCCTGGCCCTCCCTACATTCATCACCCCACTCCTCACTATTCATTCCCTCTTTCAGCATATGGGTAATCTTGTAAATTTGTGATCTCAATTATTACAGAAACCCAATTCCCCATTTTTCTGTTTTTTTTCATTAGAGCTCTCTTTTGGCCTTCTTTCAGGTATGCTGGATACTCACAAGATAGAATGTTTCCATTGGTGAGAATGTTGTTCGATTTGGTTTGGTTTGGTTTGATGTTGTTCTGTGTTTATGATTGTTCCTGGGATTGATTGGGGTGAGCTTTTTTGTTGCAGAACTACTACGGCGTTTACGGAGGCCAGCAGTTCTCGCCTTACTACGCTGCAAATGGGATTTCGGGATCGGCTGGAACGTTTCAAAGTCTCTATCCGTTCTACGCGCAGAGTAGCCAGGGGTATGGATTTGGAATGCAGTATCCCCAGCTTATGCAGTATCCGTATGTTCCTCAGCAGCACGGTTCGAGCGGTATCCTATCTCTTCCCGGCGTGACCGGTGCAGGAACGACCTCTGCAGGTGCTGAATGAAATACAAATGCTTGTAATGTAATTTGTTATTGCCAATGATGATGTCGAGAAATTGTTAGCTAAAGAATGTCATTTTGCTCGGAGAGAATTAAGTATGTTGGTTTTTGGGGATTTTATGTTGTGTGCGAAATGTTACAGGTGCAACAACAGCGACGATAATAGCGGTTGGATCGTCGGGGCCTTCGCAAGCTTCTTCTGCAGTAGGATCCGAGCAGAATTCCTCCGAGTTAGTCTCCACTGGATGACACAAACGCCTCGTTACACACTAACCACATCGACAAAGCCTCTCACGTGATTCGATAAGAAGGATATGAGAAAATGAGAAAAGGGAGATTCATGTTCGTTCGTTCCAGCATATCATCGAACGAGTCGTTCTTCGAGAGAGAAAACTATCAACACTATATCATAAGTTTGGTCCGGAGTGTAGTACTTTGAGATCAGGAGTCTGTGCTGCTGCTGCTGGGGAAGTAGCAGTTGTTAGAAATTAGGCGAAGGAATTTTATTCATTCATGTATTAAGCAAAAGCGAAAGAAGGCTTTGGATTCCCCGGGATTTCATTCGCTCGGTGTCGGGGGAAGCACGGAGCGTTTCCCTCATGTTTACATAATTTTTTAACTTTGTGAATGGGCTCAAAAGATTGATTTTATGTCTTTTGAGCTTCTTACAGAAATTTGTGGTGTTGGTCTGGTGTGGTCAACAAGGAAAGGCAATTAGCTGGTTGATGTGTAATGTAATTGTAATTGATGGGATCTCATCTTCTCCTTTGAATTCAATTACTTTATTTGGAGGATTGGATTAGTCACAAAAACAGCAAAATTATTGCCTTTTTTTTCACATGTCACTATCACTTGCTTTCTTTTTGGTTATTAGGATCATTTGCTTTCTTTTGGACTTTGCAGACTCTGTCTGGAATCCAAAGGTTTCTAATATTTTTTATTTTTATTTTTTTATTTTTGGGTTTCTGTTATAAAGTTGGTCAAGGAATGTTTTAGGGGATCTCCATAGAATTCTTTGGTTTTCTCTACAGAGAGCTTTTTGCCTCTTCTTAGTTTTAAATTTTTTTTGACTTTCAACTGATACAATTTGCTTGGAAAATGACAATATTCATGAAGTGGAGCAAGTCTTTTGAACTCTTAACCTGTTTTTAGTACATACTTTTTGAGTGTTTTGTAGGATAATGGATTATTGGCGACTATTGATCCGTAAATTTGGCCGGGCGAAATTGTTAAATTCGTATTGCCCTCCTTGATTCTAGTTTTCTTTTCCACCACTAGTGTTATAAACTTATAAGTGGACACAAAACTTACCAAATTTAACCATACATCATATTGAGGGGGACGACCAGAGAGGAAAACGATCGAAAACGATCATAGTTGAGGGTATGGTAAAATCAAGAGAGGGAGACATCTTGTTAGGCAATGGGCAATGCAACGTGGTTGGTGATAAAGCGGATTGCCAGGAGAGAGAGATTTATATGTTGAGTTTCTAGGCTTTTTGGTTTGAGGTAGGGTGTATTTTTGTATTAATTTTTCAAAAAAATACACCTTATTTCTTCAAATTATTTGTTCCATCATTGACCTTCGTCGTATTTATTCCTCCATTGACCTTCGCCGTATTTGTTCCTCTGTTCACCTTATTTTGAATATTTTTGTTAGTATAATTCTCCTAAAAATTGGTTAAGAAAATTTAGAATTAGAAAATATTGGTAAGATTCTAAAAATATTTGAATTAACCTATAATAAAAACCGTTTTAGGGAGGGTAATTTCGTAAGTAGTAGAGATTTTCCTGTTTTTATAATGACTATTATTGAAAATTAAAAGTTGTTTAGCCTTTTTTAAAGTTTATTTGTATCTAGGGATAATACATGACTATTTAAACATCCTAATTACATAAAAGGATGAAAGGTATAGAATTTACACATTTGTCATGAAACAACCTTGTTTAAGAGGGTATCCATCACATAAATTACTTAAATATCCTCTTGTATATACAAATTAAAAATGCAAAATTGATTAATTGGAAGGTTATATTTTGGATCCCATAATTTTAGCTTAATGATACTTTCCAAAACTAATTAAAACCCCAAAATATCAACAAAAAAAAACCCCCCAAATTCCCCAAATTTGAAAACCTCCCAAAATATCCCCCAAATTCCTTCTAAATCCCCCAAATTTGAAAACCTCCAAAAATCCCACAAATCCAAAAATAACAATCATCCAGACCATGACGTTTAGAACTTCAATTTTAGAGGACCCGAACTATTTGAGACCAACCAAAGATTAGTATCATATCTTATGTATATATAACTATAAGATATATACACATATAAGATATATACACATATATATAATATATCCCCATATATACAAATATAAACGGGAAGACTAAAACTATGAGACGTTTAGAACTTCAATTTTCTATACCCTTTCTACAAAATTACTTGACAATGCGAGTCAAAGTTTATTATCATATCTTATGTATATATAATTATAAGATATATACACATAAGTACTAAAAAAAAAAGATATATACACATAAATAAAATATATCCCCATATATACCAATCTTAACGGGAAGACTATAACTTACGATTGGTATAAACAGAAGGGGACAGGAGACGAGGAGCGCACTACTCGGCGTCAGAAACGTGCAAAGACGTCGACAGAAACTTTATTCGGCGACGGAAATTGAAGGTCTGGAACGACGGCGAAGAAGGAATCAATACCTCGTTGATGGAAGCCGTGAAGGTCTGAAACAACGACGGCGGGAAACAAACACGGTGGTTGGATGGCCTAGTTCATCATCACAGGAGGGAGTTATCAAACTTTAGCCATCTGGTTAGTAATTAGGGACAACTAGAGGAATAACTAAATTAAATAGTTTGATTTGAAAAATGACCAAAATAATCAGATATCATAAAAATGGCTAAAGAACAGTTAGAGCTTAACTACGTGATTTTATGTAGACAAATTTACCCTCCCATCAAAATAGGTAAATTTACCTACCATTTCCCCTATAAATTCATGACGAAACTACCCTTCAATAAATCTGTAGTACACCTAAATTGTAGGAAAGAAGATAGTGAATGGAAATTATAGAGTTCAAAAATTTTAAATAACATATAGATTTCAAAATTTCCAAATTTGTAAGATAAATCTATTGAATACTTTGATATAAAAAAAAGATTGAATCAAAGTGTAAAATAGACTAAAAAAACGTAAAATCAAATTAGAAAAGTGGAAAAATAAAGATTGAAGCTGTAAAGTACTGTTTTTAAAATTATAGATGGAGCAGTTGAAGATTAATACCATATTAGGATCTATTATGAAAGGGAAGACAACTCAAATGACTTCTTCCCACTTTTGCCTTTTAACTTCTTCTTCCCACACTTGCCCTACCTCTTCTTTCCTAAAATCAAATAAAATTTGATTCAATCAAGTCTCAAGCCCCTCAAGCCTCGTGCGCCTCAAGCTTTCGGCGTCCCTCTTCGGCGTACACAATCTTTGGCATTCCTCTTCTCACTCTTGCTTATCCAACAAGGGTATTCATCGATCGATTTTGAATGTTGTTTAAATAAATGAGGTTTAAATAATTGACCGTTTGTTAGCAACCTCCAATATTCAAGAGATTTTGTTGGACACAACCTGTTTTTAGGACACCTTGTAGATATGGTCAGTTGGGGAGATTATATTGAAAATATAGTTTAGATTAAATAATAAATAATAAAAATATTGTTAAAACTAGATTGTCAGATATTTTAGTTTGCAAAAAAAAAAATAATAATAAATTTTCAATCTTAAATCTCATCTTAAATTTCAAATTTCAATAAATTTAAACACAGACCTCAATTCTGATGTTTCAATAAATATCATTAGTACCTGAAACCTGTCAATTCCGATGTTTTTTAACTCAATGTAACCATTTTATTGTTAAATTTTTAAAAAATGTATTGTAAAAAAATCAAGAAATCCAATTAGATTCCCGTAGAACTAATTGATACTCATTAGGAACTAATTAATTTTAACAATATTAGGAATACGCATTCTTATTTATTGGTTCTACCGGACGAATTTTTTTTGGGGCTTGATTCAATGGTTGAATCTTGTGGAGTTTTTTTTTCGTTAATAATCTAATTTTCTAAGAACTGGGTTTGCTGCAATAGGAAGATTCTGTCGAGTAATGTTTCAGTAACTCGATGACTAATTCTCATATATCAAGAATTAAAATGCAGCTTCTTAGATTGTAATAATCGTGACATATTAGTCATGAATGTTGATGGACAATGATAACCGAGTCAAAATGGTCATCTACTCATAGAATCCTATATCTACCCCGTTGTATTGACGTCTCTTGCTTATTTTGTGAGATAACCTCTAGTAGCCATATATTTACGCATCCATCGTATCTCTCCCTAGGTAAATATTAATATATGTTTCCTTGATTGCTAATATGCATTTTTTATTTTGTTGGTTTTGGTTACCTTTTTGTCATATTTTATGCATTGATCTTTGTTCCGATTTAGTGATAAAGAAAGATTATGTGATGCAAAATATGACTATTTTCTGCAGATAGTTTTCAATCTATTTTCGACGTCTGAACTTTCACTACCCCGTAGATGGTGTTATATACGGGGTCAGTATCTACAACTATGTCGTAATCGTTGCACCTGACATCCGCCAACAGGGATATGACCCACGCCACGTCCCTATCTATTAACAGCCTCATAATTATCGACTTGCCAGTACCATTTCTGAAAAGTGAAAGATGTTTTTTTTCCTTCTAGAAAATGAAGATCTCTAGAGATACATTCACAGAGTTGTTTTAGGGTGAAATCGAATGGAATTGAAACGTGCCCGGTAATGAACCCTTGATAATTGTTGTGCTCGTCCCAACTAAAATCGTGGCTAACAATGATCGCATAATGTCCCCACGTTGATTGATTTAATTATTGAAAAAATGTAAAATTAAAATGGGTGGGGATTAATGATACTTTGTGTGAGAATATTAAAGAAACACTGTATTTAAGGTTGCTGATTACAGTGGAATGTTCAAACCAATTAGTTAGGTTTGTTTAAAAAAATTAAACACATTTTAAACTTGTTTGAATCATATACGTAGATTTGGTGGTTTAAATTTTGTGGAAAGATTTTAGAAATTATATAGATTTTGTAGTTAAAGGTGGTTTCAATATTAAGTATGATATAGTTAGATTTTGTGGTTTAAATTTTGTGGAAAGATTTTAGAAATTATGTAGATTTTGTAGTTAAGGTGGTTTCAATATTAACTCGATAACATTGCTATTTTAGGAGAGATTTAAGGGAATTAGAGAAAGACTGCAAGGGCAATATAGACATGAAATGTGTGGAGGGATAAATAAGAAATTATACACCTCCCCTAAAATCTAAGAAACCAACTTTCGCCATATCATGCAATTTAGAAAAACTTTGGTCATTTTGCTTAACGATAACCTGTGAGTAACCGTTCCTAAAGATTTCCCTAGTAATTAAGCTATTGGAGCATAGGAGCAAGCCCATGGACTGTTGGCCCATGGTTGACCAGTTGGGCCATGGTTTGGGGCTGACAAGTTGGCCTGTGGGCCTTATCCTTTGGGCCCAGCCTGCATTTGTGGTCTTAGTTTTCAAAGTTCAAATAACAATAATACATTGGATAAGCTATTTTGAAAACTTATTTTCATAAATGTCCAATATTTACAAATTTTAAAGTTTTAGACCTTTTGATTAAAACTTTTTCAAAATGTCAAATTTGTCCTTATTTATGACATTTATATATATTATAATTAATCTTTTATTTAAATGCAAAAGATTAATATTCTAAATTTGATTTTGTAAAAATTAAATTATATTGGAGCTTAAATCAATCATTCTCATAATTCCTCAGTTTATTCCTTAACAAATTCTACTAAAGACTAAAGAATGAAATTTATTACAAAATATTCAATTATTCTAGAATTCCTAAATTTATTCCTTAATATATTCTACTTTTTTCATTTCATTACCATTTTTAGCCAAATTTCAATAATATAACCATTATAACATACACTTTTATATATATATATATGAAAATATAAACTATAGCCGGTTATAAACTTAAGCAACATGCACTTAACAATGGTGATATAAACTATAGCCATTATAACATACACTTATATGTAGATATAACCTATATCTGACTATAAAGTATATACGACTATATCCCTTTACAATTAACAAACAAAGCAAATAACCTACAAACCTTCTGGTCGGCGACTAGACAATGGTCGGGATAAACGGAAAGCTCGAATCGGTTGACGGGCGGCCAGTGACAAAAAAGAAACCTCGGGATAAACGGACAGAAACAATGGACGGGCGGCCGGAGACGAAGGAGAAGCTAGACAGACTATTCCAACAACGAAGAAGAATGGAGGCGATGACTGGAAACGAAGGAACACAGACGACGGCCGGAGACGAAGGAATGGACGGAAACAGAACAACAGAGGAAGAAGAAAAGTCGGAGGGAGGAGGTTTTCGAATTTTTTCAGAGGATTTTGGGAATTTGATATTTTTTTATTCTTGGAAAGTCTAATTAAGCAAAATTTAAAGGATTTAAAATGTAACCTCGTAACCAATTTTGGATTTTAAAAATTAATTAATATTGAGGTGAGATACAAAATGATATGTTAGTAAATTGAGTGATGGATATCATCTTAAATGGAATTGTTCCATGACAAAAGTGTAAATTTATATCATTTAATCGTAATTATAGTGTCTAAATAGTCTATCAACGTACTAATCCCTTCAAATAATTGCTATGCATCCTTGGGCGCGTGATTGGTAGAGATTAATTTCACCCATAACAACAATAATCTTTTGGGGTTAGGAATTATTGGTTGGGAAAAATATTCGTATAGTGAATTCTAAAGTCCTTGCTGGGTACGAATAACTATTTCGTTTTTAGTTTTTGGTTTTTGGTTTTTAGTTTTTTTAAAAATAGTGTTGTTTGATAATCGATTCAATTTTCTGTTTTTTGTTTTTCAAAAATCATTTTGAAATTCGATGTAAATTTCAAAAAAAAAAAGTAGTTTTCAAAACAGATTTTTGTTTTTCAAAATTTGATTTTTTCTTTTAATAGTCAACTTTTTTTTTCTTTATGATATTTATCTCTAAAAAAACCATTCATTTGGATCGACAAGCTTTTTCAGCCCAAAACTAGAATCAACGTAATGAATGTATCTAAGATTATCTATGAAAAGATATATTCTATCCATATTGATAAAGGATCTCCTAAACAGAGTGTCGAAGGAACACAACCTACCAATTAATGAGTTCCGAAGTTTGCACGTAAAAAGTTTGGTTCAGTAACTTGAAAATAGACCGCATAATAAATTAAAGCTAAAAGTGCCAATACCAAAATAAATTTCTCTCTACAAAATTTATTTTTATCTCTCTAAAATTTTCATATTTTGAATATTTATTATTATTTATCTCTCTCTTCAAATTTTTCTGTATTTTTATTATTTTTTTTCTAACAGTCCAGTTTCATTTTTCTCTGTAATAATTTAATATTTTTCCGAACTTTTTTCTCTTTAAAATTTCGTCTTTTATAACTTTTCTTTCCTTCCCAATCTATTTTTTCCTCTAAAAATTATATCCTCTTTTCTAGTTCAATTTTCTTTCACTGTAATTTTTATTTATCTTTGTATTTATTTATTTTCTCTAAAAATTATATTTTGAATTTTGTTTTTATCTCTAAATTCTTTTTCACTGTAATTTCTCTTTCTTTTTAATTTTTTTTCTTTTACGTATCTTTACCTCTCGACTTTACTTTTTTTTCTCTAAAATTTCTCTTTTTGTCTTTAACTTTTCTTTCATTAATTTTTTTTCCTAAATATTTTGATTTATCTCTAAAATTTATCTCCCAAAAGTTTATTTACATCTCTCTAAACTTGTATTTTCATGTCTTACATTAGGGATGACAAAAATTCCTGTAGGGTCGAGCCTATAAATAGGGAATGCATGTCCCGACCCCATCTCCAATTCAATTTTTAAATAGTTAATATATATTTATTACACTTTTTTTATACTTAAATTCTAAAAGTAATTAAAAACAATTATAAAACCGATAATTTTTCTCGAGAATATCTCTCGAACCGCATAACGAGGTGGAGACGGAGACTAAAAATTTTCACGAGCACGAGAGTGAGGGAACATCCTCACTCGCATCCATGCCATTGTCATCTCTACTCTACATAGAATTTTCTCTCTAATATATATTTTCTATTTTCTAACTTTTTAAAAACAGAAAACTAAAAATTGTTACAAAAAATGTTTGATTTTTCTGTTTTAGAAAAAAAATGTTATCAAACATCCAAAAACAAAAAACTAATAAAAACCAAAAATAGAAATGGTTATCAAACATACCCATAACTATTTCGTTTTTTGTTTTATGTTTTTGAAAGTTATGTTTGTTTGCTCGCAATTTTTTTAAGTATATTTACACATTTCTTAAAAGCACATTTACATTCTTAACCATATTTAAAAAAAAAAAAACAAAAGTTGAAAACTATTTTATTTTTTACTTTTTTTTTTAATTTCGCTAACATTTTTATAAAGGAGGCAGCAAAGCAAGGAAATATGTAGAAGTAGTACTAACAAGCCTAGAAAACCAAAAACAAAATGTTATCCGACGAGGCCAAAATTTTTGGCTAGAATGATAAAAATAATAATGAAAATGAGAGGGAAGAAGAAAGATGTTGGAAATTTTAATACTGTCTAGTACCTGCTTCTATTCACAATTTTGCATATCATTAAATGATATTGTTATTTTGTTTCATGGACCATACACTGTTCAAAGTTCGAAACGGAAGTGGAAAATTTTCTATACCACCATATACTAGAAAATTTTTCCAATTTTATTTTTCTTAGTCAAATTGAGAGCTTTTATTTGCATCAACTTTTCTCACAAATTTGTGAGTACAAATTTGTATACCCACTCCTTGAGAGAGTTTGTAAATTTGTGCATTCAAAATTCCAAATCTTTGTAAGGGTTGTTCTTGAGCCCGAAAAAGAGCAGTTGTAACGGTTTGATCGTGAACCGTAGAAAGGATCGGGTTTTTTCTTGCTTTCGAAAAAATAACATTGTACCGATTTGACTCCTACTGTGTAAAGAGTCAGAATTTCAATTTACAACTTAAGAGGTGCTTGGGAAGTGCGGTAGGACAATTGTGTCGGACCACTATAAAAAGTTCCGGTGTCAAAATTCTTTTACCATATCTCTTATTTATTTTTGCAATTAATTTTAGAATTTTAATTTTTGCTTTAAATTTCTCTGGTTTTCCTTAGAATTTATTTTATCCTAGTTTGTTAAAATTGCATATATCTATTATTTTTGTTTAAATTGGGCCATTTATTAAAAAATTTACATTTTGTTAATTAAACCCTATTCACCCCTCTCTAACAAAACCCTATTCACCCCTCTCCTAGGTTATACTGATCCAACAGGACACAATAGTGGTATAAGGACCCTACATGCCACAATTCTAAAATAAAATAGAGTAGCAAAAGATTTAAGGCTCATTTGATTGTCAATTCGGATTCTATTTCTTATTTTTAAATTCAGTGGATTCAATAAATATATATTTTTGTTAGCATTTGATAGATTTGTTTTTAAGACAGTTTCAAATTCTATAATGGCGAAATTTTGAAAATAACATTTTTACGTTTTTGAAGTTTTTAGATTTTGAATTTGAAATTTGAAAAATACAAAATTTCATTAAAAAATGTTAAAAAAAACTTTTGATAAATATATTATTTCATCTTATAAACTCATTTTATTTTTGTTAAAATTAAAAACATGTAAAATATAACATATTATAAATTATATAACATTGTAAAATAATCATACAAAATTTATAACGAAAATGGTTAATAAATTAATTAATATTATTTTAGATTAAACTAAATATTTAGTTGGTAACTGCTACTCGTTTATAAATATATTTCTAGACGCAAGTTGGACATATTTTTAAAAGCATGCAACTCAATTTTTTTTTTTCAAATTTATGTTTTTTTTATCATCAATCAAATTCAAACTTTAAAATGTATTAAAAATTATCAATTAGGCTGTTCCTAAAAAATGTTTGAAATTATTTAGAAAATGTTGACATTTTACATGACACATAAATTCTAACCTATTTGGTAGCAAGATTCGATCCACTCATCAAAAAGTTCATTCTTCTAAGTGACATGTCGAGGCATTATGCACGTGTACAAAAATGTTAACAATACAATAATTTAACAACACACTGTTAAGTGTAATCACTAAGTGTAGCCCATTGTTATTGTACATAGCCCATTATAACAGAAAAGCCCAATAGTCTAAGTCTATATATATGGGCTCTACATTTGTATACTGCAATGGATTAATGAATAAAAATTCATTCTCTCTTATACAAGAATCACGTTTTCACACACGAGTATTCTACTAACATATTTTAGCAAAATATTTAATTAATAATTTTAAGAATCATTATATATATAAGAAGATCATAACTCACAAGTTTTTAATTGGAGATATATATGAATTATCATTGAATTAGCTCGTTTTTTATAATAGCTCACTGTTTAACGTACATATAAAAAATTTGAATCATAACTCAGAATATATTATATATATATTATATAATTTTCAAAAGTAAAAGGAAAAAGGGAAAAAAAATCTCAAAGAAGAAACATCGCCAAAAGTTAGGATACGCGGTTGGGCGCTCTCGCCGAACTTGGAGGGATCCGCGGCTGTACATTTCTGTCTCTGAGAAAAAGAAAAGGCTATGGCTATGTCCTTAGCCGAATTCCATTTATTTTTTTAACCTTTTTTCAAGCCCACACAGAATCCGACCAAACAGGTGAAGTTCTCCACCTCTGAACTTTCCCTCTGCACATAAGGTGTTTGTCAAAATGTCCGTCCCTAAAATTTCTTAAATTCACTTGATTCTTGCCGCACTTCCGTGAGGTTTTGGTCACTTGAATCAAATAAGTGGAGCTATGACTGTAAGGTGGCCAAGGATGTTAACTCCCACACACCTCTCTCAGATTATCAGGAAGCAGAATAATCCCTTTACAGCTTTCCAACTCTTTAAGGAAGCCAAATGTAGGTACCCGGGTTATCGACACAATGGTCCGGTGTATGCCGCAATGATTGATATACTCGGAAACTCGGGCAGAGTCGTCGAGATGAGAGAAGTGATTGATCAAATGAAAGATGATTCTTGTGAGTGCAAAGATTCTGTATTTTCATTTGCAATTAAAACGTATGCTAGTCATGGATTACTGGAAGAAGGCATATCTTTGTTCAAAAGCCTCGGGAGATTTAACTGTACCAATAGAACACAAACTTTCAATACCCTTTTGGAAATCCTGTTGAATGAGTCTCGGCTTGATGCCGCTTGTCAGCTTTTTCAGCAGAGCTCTTATGGTTGGGGTGTGAAGTCCAGAACTCAGTCCTTGAATTTGCTTATGCAATCTCTTTGCCAGAGAGCTCAATCTGAACTTGCTTTACATATCTTTCAAGAGATGGATTACCAAGGCTGCTATCCAAATAGGCTGAGTTATTTGATTCTAATGAAAGGACTGTGCCAAGATGGAAGGCTTAATGAGGCCGTCCATTTGTTGTATTCTATGTTTTGGAGGATTTCTCAAAGGGGCAGTGGAGGGGACATTGTTATTTATAGAACCCTTTTGTATGCTTTATGTGCTAATGGAGAGGTTGAGCAGGCTGTGGAAATACTTGGCAAGATATTGAGGAAAGGACTGAAAGCCCCCAAGCGAGTTCATTACCGGATTGACCTCGACCAATGTAAGAATAGCAAGCTCACCATCGATGAAATCAAGAGGTTATTCAATGAAGCCTTAATCAAAGGTGGAATTCCCAGCTTGGCTACCTATTGTGCCATGGCTGTTGATCTATATAACGAAAACGTGACCGATCAGGGAGATAAAGTGGTGAGCCACATGCTAGCTAAAGGCTTCAGGCCACCATCCTCGATCTATGAAGCAAAAGCGGCTGCATTATGCAAAGAAGGAAAAGTTGATGATGCAATGAGAGTAATTGACGAGGAAACTGTGAAGGGAAGCTGTATTCCATCTGTTGCATTGTACAACATCGTTCTGAAGGGTCTGTCTAATGAGGGCAAATCAACAGTGGCTTTGGAGTATTTGAAGAAAATGGCAAAGCAGGTCGGTCTTGTTGCAGACAAGGAAACATACAGTATTTTAGTACATGGACTTTGTGCTGAAAATAGATACATTGAAGCATGTAAGATGTTGGAGGAAATGGTTATCAAATCGTATCGACCTTGTTCCGACACGTTCAATACGCTAATCGGAGGTCTTTGTTCGATCGGTAAACAATATGAAGCAGTGATGTGGTTGGAGGAAATGATTAGCCAAGGTCAATTGCCTGAACTTTCTGTCTGGAATTCTTTAGTTTCATCTGTGTGTTTCAATGTGGCTGGCACCGATGTTTGGACGTCCGAGGTCCTACAACAAATAAGACATTGATGATGATCCAGGTCGGAATATTTATTAGGTATAAATCTCATTTTGGTACTAGATTTATTAGACTTTGGTCCTAAAACTTCCATTGTATCTATTTTGACCTGATATTTTAGAAAGTAACTATTTTCGTACTTACTGTTATTCTATAGTTAACTATTTGACGACTTCGAAAATGTATATTAAGATATTAATCTGAACATGTGTCGAAACTATAGATTGTTTGAGTAGATATTGAAGGGTAAGGACTAAAATAGTTATTATCTTACAATTCAAGGACTAGAATAGACATTTTGAAAGTTAAGGCTCTGTTTGGTAACGATTTTGTTTTTTTTTCTAAAAAATTATGCCTACTTCGTCACAACTTCTCTAGTTTGTTTTAATCACACTTACAACCGACATTTGAATTCTTAACTAAATTTCAAAAATAATAACAATGTTTTTTAGTTTTTTGAAATTTTCCTTAGATTTTGAAAATGTTTTTAAAAAGTAGATAAAAAAAAATTGTAAATAGTGTTTATAAGCTAGATTCTGAAAAGCAACGAACCAAAAACGAAATGGTATCAAAACAGGACCCAAAAGATTAGCTTTAAAGGTTTTGAGACTGAGATTTAAACATTATAGTAATGTAACATAGCTTTGGTTGTTGATGAACTACTTGGAATTCTGCTTCATGATGACTCTTATTCTATTTTGGTGGGATTGAGCCTCAATATTGTTCATACTTTGAATTAGCACTCCTTGGCCTTCTCTTTCATATTAGATCAGCCAAAACACCAGCATAAGGGTCATTGCTAAAGATTGTTGCTCATTGGTTCTTTGAGTCTAGTAGCTTTTGCTTAAACCTTGTTGGCAACATTCTAAAACTGTGGATGAAGGTGCTTAACATCTTACGCTTGGGTTTAAATGGAGAGTTTATGAAATCTGAGTTTAGAAAAACTACTAGGTCTTTTAACAATTATTTTATTTTATTTTATTTATTTTCATGTTCGGGCAAGCTTACCCATATCTTGACTAATCATGGGACAATTGTCTAGTAGGGATGGCAACGGGGTGGGGCGGAGTCGGGGGCCATCCCTGCCCCGTTGGGGATTTTCCCCCATCCCCGCCCCTATCCCCGAAATTTTGAGGGCGGGGATTCCCCGATTGGGGACGGGTTCCCGTCCCCATTATAAATATATATTTTTTAATTTTTTAATTAATTTTTCTTATTATTAGTTTAAAAAGTGAAAAAGGTGGCTAATGGAGGTATTAGCTTGAGTTTTTTTTTTAAAATTAAAAAGTATTTATAAAATTAATATATATTAATATTATTATATAAAAAAATAGAAAAAGTAATAAAAAATTAAATGGGGGGTCGGGGATCGGGACGGGGTGGGGAGACCGATCCCCGTCCCCGCTGGGGAACCCGATTGGGATCCCCAGTTTGACTCCGTCCCCAGTCAAACCGGGGAATCCCTGACCCGATCGGGTCGGGTACCTGCGGGGACCGAGTCCCACGGGTATTTTTGCCATCCCTACTGGTCTTACTATACTTGGTTGCCAAGGAAACTCGTACGATATTAAAATCTAGATATGTGGCTACTATAGTTTGAACTAAAAGGTGTAATTGGGTTGGTTCAGCTCGGTTGTGGAGCAAAACTGAAGTCAAACTGATTAAAAAATGAAAATGAAAAGGAAAATGAAAATGGAACTGAACCGAACCGAATCGCAGGAGAACCAACGTTGAACTGCACCGAACCGATAAATCATTGGTTTGTCGGTTCGGTCTGGTGGGTTAATCGAATAGTGCGGTCAGAACGACTTTTGTTGGTTCAGTTGTTTTTGGTTCGGTTCTTGACGGTTTAACTTCAATTCCGGCGGTTCTGGGCGGTTTTCTATTGGTTTGACTGATATTCTATTTTTTCTCCTCTTTTTGTCTCCTAATCCTTTATAATTATATTATGGTGATGGAACTTTTTAGTTATTTTACCCCTCATTCCTTACTTCTCCTTTGCTTTTTTCAAATTTCAATACAATATTGATTTGTTTAAAATAAAATATTTTATCCTGAAATTGAATTCATCCAATCCAGAGCAAATCGCACATGGGTAATAAATCCAGAGCAAATGGGTCCCACAATAATTTTTTTTAATTTTCCAGCCACTGCCACGCAAACATCTTCTCCTTCACAAGAACCCATTCGGAACATTAACTAAAATGACCCCCTCAGGTTTCTAATGTGTCCAATTAACCCACCCCTAAAAAAATGTTTTGAATAAACTATCTGATTATTTTAATTAATTTAAAAAAAAAGAAGTTATATTTATGCCCCTCAAAATTAAAAAACAACCGTTGCACTCCCACTCCTTTCCCTCTTCCCTCTTCCTTTTCGTCTTCCGTTTTTCCCCTTTCTCTTCCTCCTTTACTGTTTATCATCGATTCTTCGGATTTCGTCTTCGTCTCCCGCTTAATGTCTCACACCTGAAGCATTGAGGTAAAAAGGTTCCTAATTTTATACTGTTTTATACTCTTTCGTTGTTTTTTTTTTGTTTTATTTCTTCATTTCTGACGATTTCGTCTTCGGTTTTTTGGTTCCTTTGTTTTGATTTCTGTAAAATCGGTGGTTGAAAGTTAGGGATTTGAAATTTCGGAGTGGGTTTTTAGGAAACGTACAAATTCTCGGGGTGATTTCGTGCGAAGTGGGTTAGGGCTTCTAGTTTTGGAGTGGGTTTTCATATGAACCAGTAGTTCTTGGTGGATTTCGGGCGAAGTGTTAGGAGATTTCATCGTTTTGGAGTGGGTTTTGGTAGAATCTGAACCATTCTCGGTGGATTTCGGGCGAAGTAGGTTAGGAGTTCGATTTTTTCGAGTGGGGTATTCATCGAACAAGTTCTCGGTGATTCTTGGGGGCTTTCGGGCGAGGTGGGTTTGGATTTGCATGTAACAATTCTCGGGTCATTTCGGGTGAAAAGATTGTGAGAGTTCTTAGATCTCTTCGGGCGAAAAGGGTTAGATATTAGATGAGAAAAAATTCTCGTGGTCATTCAGGCAAAGTGATTCGAAACTCGTGGAATTGTTTGTCTTTGGATAAATTCTCGGGGCCCGATCTCGCCTGTAAGTCAACCGAGAATTCATATAGTGTTAAAAATTTTGGAGCGAAGCTTTAATACTGTATGAATTCTCGTGCACGACTTCGCCTGAAAATGACTCGAGAAATATGGCAGGACAAGCTTTTACATTATCTTTTTGTTTAGGTTGGTTAGTAGAATGATTGGTTATTATATATGTATGGTTGTTCACGAGAACTTGTTCATTATTTATATGTATGGTGCATTTTTAACATATTATCCTTATAGGAAGCAACATATTATTCATCTTTGGATCATTTATTTACTCATGTCCAGGTTAATTCAAAATGGAAATGATAGTTAAAATCCGTTCCTCATCCTATGCCTCCGCCAACTTGACATGTCTGTTGCACTTAGCGAAGACTACCGCAACCATTAAGAGTAAATTGACCCCACCACAACTTAGGATGTTTAGGAAAACTGTATTCGACCATGTCCTTGACTTGGACCTCGTATTTAACGGGCCATTGATACACAACATCCTACTAAGGGAGATCGAGGATAGTACACCTGACACCATTAGCTTCAACCTGTTTGGGGGTAAGGTGTCATTTGGGCGGGGGAATTTGACATTATTTATGGGCTTAAGTATGATAGGAGTTCAGTTAGAAAAGACATATCTCCCCACAGACTAAGGGCTCTTTACTTTAATGATAGCAATGACGTTCTGTTGAGTGAATTTGAGAAGATTTATTTTGCCGCACGGTTCGAGGATGACTTCGATGCTGTCAAGGTATCTATTGTTTACTTAGTAGAGTTAGTTCTGTTGGGGAGAGAGAGGACCCTGAAGTACGACTATACATTGCTGGGAATAGTCGATGATTGTGAAACGTGCTGCAACCACGACTGGGGGATGCTGTCCTTTGATAAGACTATATATAGTTTGAAGCGTGGCCCGACGAAGAGGTCGAAGGATGGGGGGTTCAGGAAATCGTACAGTCTCTACGGTTTCCCTTGGGCGTTCTGGTATGAGCCTAGATACTTGTTTACAGTTTTCGTTCCTTTTAACTGATCAATAACATCCACCACTTATATACTTACAGGTGTGGGCCTACGAGACTATATCTTCCTCATCTGGGTGTGTGGCCAATAAGGTAAATCCGGACGCCGTGCCACGGATTCTTCGGTGGAGGTGCGACCATTCAACTGCATGGCATGTGCTGGACAGAGAGACTTTTCAATCTAGCACAGTAAGTTCAATCATGTTTATACTATAAGTTTCTTTAATTTCCATATTGATGCCGACACGTTCGTTACCATTATCGTAGGGAAGAACTCGATCAATAGAAGCAACAAATGCTGAGACGACCTTCCTAGATAGGACGTTTGAACCACCGAAGCCCGAAGTGAGGACGAAGTCCCGCGCGAGAACGATGCTGCTGAACCATTAAGTGCATGTGCAGGACCAGAGAAGGATGACGGGAGACAATGAGGGAACGTCGACGAATGGGCCTGGGAGCATGGAATCAAAAGGAAGCGATGGTGCATAATACGGAACGGTCTACCCTAACTGGTGGGGAAATGATCAAAATGTTTCTGCTTCTGGAATGTTATGATTCATTGAACTGCTTCCATTACCATGTATTTCCTTCGGTACGACAGATACATACAATGGGACTTCGGAGGGATGTGGAGGGCTTCTTAAGAAAAATTTAAGGCTATGGTCATCAAAGATGTAATACTTCGGAACCTGGTACTGCAGATTGAACTTATATACACAGTGTATCAAGATTTTGAACTGGTCCGGATCTATTCGGGTAAGGCTGAACATAGCACTAAGGAGCTCCTCATAAGTTATACAGTCATCCACATCCAAACCTCCCATAATTCCACCTTCATATAGAAATTGTGACTCATTCCAACTACCACCATAGCTAACAAATAGGCGAGACATCCTGCATGTGGAAAGAGAAGTATTCAAAATTCAAATTCAAAATTTTCGACATTCTCGGGTGGAAGTTATTGTTGTTCGGGCGAGAATTCATGCCCGTATACAATATGATTCTCGCTCGAAACTCATATTATATTGTCATTTTCGGCCGTGAATAACCCTAACTTTGCCCGAGAATCATGGAAAAATACAGACAGTAGATGCCCCAAACATATCGTTCTCTAAGGAAGAATAAAAACTACAAAGATGCACTCAAACATTTCCAAATAAACAAAAAATAAAAGAGTAGACATATAAATGTGCGACTTTAGAGACGAAAAACACGAAAAAGGACCATTCTTTGTAAATGACATTTCACCTACCTCGTTCGTGTAGAAATCTTACTCAGCTACAAACAAACTGGGAAGAGTTACTTTCAATGTACAATATTCTTTTTGTTATCTGCAAAGCTGAGTACGAAGTGCACAGATGAAGAAGACTGGTTTGCTGAAGTGCACAGATGAGAGGTGGTTGTTTGAATTAATTGGAAAACCTTAAATTCTCGGGCGAAATAATACCAGTTAACGGCCGGGAATTCATTGTAAGTCAACCCTAACTTCTCGCCAATTATCGCCTATAAACAACCCAAAATTAACATTTTGGCCAGTTTTCAGGCGGGAAAAATGCGATTCCGCCTGAAAATTATGTTTATGCAAGGATATGCACAACAGTATATTTCCGATTGCAGCTCGAACTCGGAACCCGGACCGATCTGAATACCTGGGGCGGACCTGCACAAAAAGGTGAGCACTCCGACGATGAAGTCAGTACAGGTCGGATTCTTAGTTTAGTTCGAGGTCAGAAATCATCGTACCTGATCGTGGAGTGGGGTCCTCTACTTATGGGTGGTAGTCCCGCTAATCTCGCGACGGTTACACCCGCTAATCTCGGGACCGACGGTTACACCCGATAATCTCGGGACCGTTGGTTACACCCGATAATCACGCCGCTGACAGCAGCTCACATCGGCCCCTACCGAGCTTCTCGGTAGGTCGGACCTTGGCCAGGTTCACCTCGGCCCTCATACTTGGCATCCATCAACGCTAACGGTGGTGATCTCGGCAGTCCGAGCTGGGCATGACTCATAAGTCATTGTGGAAAACCAATAGGGGTCCTCCACGTGTCCAGGGTATTCTTTCCCCAAACATTGGCCCCCTCTCTGTCTGGTCCGATCTCGACCTGGCAGAGAAGTTCATTCGACTTGCTTTGGACGTGTGGTGATTTCCTATTCGTGGAAAAATATAACCGTTGCGGTAGATTTATCGTCGGAATATTCAAATATTCCGACGCTTCGGATCTTAGGGAGGATCCTAGCCGCTCGTTTGATTACACGTGTACGGTGGGGAAATTTTTCCGACGACCTATAAATACCCCCAGTCCTTCAGGTCATACCTTACGTTCCCTGACTTCTTGGAGTTCGATCTGAAGGTAGCTCGAACCCTTGGTAGGTCGGTCTCTTCCCTCACTTTCTCTTTCGAACGTAGTTGCCATGTCGTCCTCTTTTAGTAGCAACTTAGGATCCGATGAGGATTTGGCTCGTAGGTTAGAGTCCGAGCTCGAGGAGATAGAAAACTTTAGGTTCTCCGATGACGGGGAGGATAGTGATGCCTCCACCTCGGGTCAGGGTTTGGAATACCCTTCTAGGCTACCCGAGCACTACCTCGGATCCCTTCGTAGGGGATTCGCTATTCTTGAGAACGTCCTCCTTAGGATGCTGGAGGAGGGGGAGAGAGCTGACAATCCTCCGGAGGGATGAGTCACTCTCTACTTCAAAATGTTTGAATACGGCCTCAGACTTCCCCTTCACCCTTTCGTCCAAGAGTTTCTTTTCCGAACAGGGCTGGCTCCGGCTCAAATGGCCCCCAATGGGTGGGGCGTCATTTTCGCTTTGGCCATCCTTTTTTGGCTACGAGCCCGGGATAGTGAAGAGGTCGAGCTGTTGGACGTAGACCAGCTCCTCGCGTGCTTCGAGGCGAAAAGGATAGCTAAGAAGCCCGGTCGGTTCTATATGTGCGCAAGGAAAGGCGCATGCGGTATAGTTAAGGGGCCGACCTCCATCAAGGGATGGGTGAGGAAGTGGTTCTACGCTTCTGGGGAATGGCTTGCAAAGGACGAGTCAGGTCGTTCCTTCTTTGACGTTCCCACTAGGTTTGGGAACCTAGGTACAGAGTAGTTCTTACTTTTGTGATAACTTCTTTCTTGTTATTCAGGTTTGACTCAAATTTTGTCTTTGTGCAGTTTCAATCCGACCAGTCCCCGAGCTTACGCAAGCCGCCTTCGACACGCTGAAATACTACAAGGAGCGTTTTCCGAGGGGTAGGAAGGTCGGAACCTTGGTGACCGACAAGCTGCTGCTTGAGTCCGGGCTGCTAGACTACAACCCCGCAGTTCGTCCCATTGAATCCTCAAGGCCGAACTCCGAACTTGGTATGCCGAGCTTGCTTCCCTCCTTTTTCCTCTGACCTTGTGCTGACTCCTGTTCTTTATTTTGCAGCCATGGTTTGCGGATTTGCAAGCAGCGTGAAGCGCAAGTCCAAGGGCCGAGCCCATGCTCTTGAGGCCGCCCAGAGTTCGAAACCTGCCACTCCCGCTGTGGTAGGACCAGCCTCGGAAGATCCAACCCCAGTGATCGAGCTGGTGTCTTCTGGGGGTCCCTCGAGGGAGAAGCGCCCCAGGGATCAGACCGAGGCGGTGGACGCCTTGCCTTCGGGCGATGAGGTGAGGGAGGAAGTCCCTCTGAAGTGAAGGAAGAAGAAGAAGAAGACAACCTCCCCCTTGGAGGTCGGAGCTCATGGGGTCTTGCCTGCGAGCTACGCAGATCGGGTGGACGATCCCGAGGCCAGGATGGGCGGGACGTTCGACGTGACGGCACGGTTCAGAGTTGAGCCGTCAAGTTCTGGGGTGAGGGACAAGGTGTCCCGCCTCTCGGCCGCAAGTTTGGACCGCTGCCTAAGGAGGGCGTCCAAATTTGTGAGCGACCCAGGGTCCGTTCTGCAGAGGACCATCGACTACGCTGCTGAGGTAAGACTAGTGTCTCCATTTTTGCTTAATTTACCTAACAGGTAGCCCGGTCTAATTCTCTTCTTTGTACCTTTTCTCAGGCGTTCGTTGCTTCCATTCAATCGGCTCTGGCTGTAAAGGCCGAGCTGGATGGGAGGGAAGTTCTGGCAGCGAGGGAGAAAGAAGAGTTCTCCGCTGCCTTGGAGGCTGCTTCCTCCACCATGAAGGATGAGCTACTGAAGGCTCACTCTGAGGTGGAGACTTTGAAGGCCGAGGTGGAGACCAAGGCCGAGCTGCTGAAGAAGGAAGAGGACAGGCGCAAGGCCCAGCTCCGAGCTGCTCATGCCATCACTAGGGGCTTGGAGAAGGAGAAGTTCCAACTCCTCAAGGAGAAGGACGAGATGCTCCAGGCGCTTGAAGCGAAGGAGGAGGAGCTGAAGCGTGCGACTGCCGAGCTGGAGACGGCGAAGGAGCGTCTCAGCAATGGAGTCCTACTGGAGGAATCGTTTAGGCAACATCCTGACTTCGATGGATTTGCCAAAGACTTCTCTGACGCGGGCTTCAAGTTTCTCATGAAGGGCATTGCCTCCGACATGCCTGACCTTCAGATCGATCTCAGTGGTCTGAAGAAGAAGTATGCCGAGCAGTGGGCGTCTGGGCCTGGCTGCACCCCTGGCCCCCAAGCGTTGGTGGATAAGTATGTCAGAGATCTGGACTCTGACTACTCCGATCTCGAAGAGGACCAGGTCGGTACCACTCAGGAGGGCGCTCCTCCGGCAGGCTCTTAGGCGATCATCCCTCATGAGGCCTTTCTCTGTCTTTCTTCTCTTCTCCCTTTTTTTTGTTTGGATGTGTCAGGGCAGAGCTGCAAGGTCTATGAGCCTTGGCTCTGCTCTCCATTTAATGAAGAAGCTTTCATTTGTTTTTACTTTGTTGCCTTTTTTCTTCGGTTTTTCTTCAAGTTGAAGCCAATGTCACCTCGCGCCTCGTACCTTTGAGGTCGCGCCATTAACTAAAATACTTGAAATTTTGAACTCGGATCGCTGTCTAGTATTCAATGCATTGCACCAACTCTGGACTTTTAACATCACACCTTTAACTTAAAAAATTTAAAAGGCTAAAATCTTAAGTCCATAACTGTTCTTCATATCGCACCTCGTACCCTCAGGTTCAAAGGCTTGATCATCCTGAACTTTCACATCGCCCCCTTGCCTTGAAGTTTTGAATTTTAAGTTCACCAACGGTTTTGGCATCGCACCTCGTACCCTTAGGTTTTGGAGGATTGAATTTTAACCGATTGCTGGAATGTGATCGTGTGGGAGTCCGTGGCCCCCATTTAATTTCTGGTCGAGCTCGGAACCATGAAATTAAATCATCTCAGTTATTCCGATCATAATTCTTGTGAAACAGTCTTGACAGATCCATTGAATACCCTTTTGGCATTTCAAGGATAGTAACGCTTCAGGTGCTCCGCGTTCCACGGGTGCGCGAGGACGTCTCCTTTCAGATCGGCCAATACGTACGTCCCAGGTCGGATTATGCCCTTGACCTCAAACGGGCTCTCCCAGGTCGGATCAAGGGCACCCACATGGGTTTGGACCCTCCTTAAGACCAGATGTCCGACCTGAAAGGTCCGAGGTCGAACGCGGACGTTGTAATGTATGGCCATTCTGCCCTGATATTCCGCCAGGCGTAGCTGGGCCATTGCTCTTCTTTCTTCCAACAAGTCGAGGTTGAGGAGCAGCTCGTCCGCGTTTGCCGTAGGCTCGTAATGCTCGACTCTGTCAGATGGCATGCCGATCTCAACCGGGACTACAGCTTCGGAGCCGAAGGCCAGGGAGAACGGGGTCTCACCCGTCGATTCCCTTTGGGTGGTCCGGTACGACCATAAAACCTCTGGTAGCTCCTCGGCCCACCTGCCTTTCTTGGAGTCCAGTCTAAGTTTGATACCTCGCTTGATGATCTTGTTGACTGCCTCCACCTGCCCATTTGCTTGCGGATGTGCGGGGGACGAGCTAAGGTGACTTATGCCAAGCTTGCTGCAAAAGTCTTTGAACTTGGCGTTGTCAAACTGCCTCCCGTTGTCCGTCACAATGGCCTGCGGTATACCAAAGCGACATATGATATTTGTCCATACGAAGGACGTGACTCTGGATTCTGTTATATGGGAGAGCGCCTCGGCCTCGGCCCACTTTGTGAAGTAATCCACAGCAACCACAGCGAACTTGGTCTGGCCCTTGCCCAAAGGGAAAGGACCAATGATATCTACCCCCCACTGCGCGAATGGCCACGGGGCCAAGATGGGGGTGAGCAGCTCGGGAGGTTGGTGGATTATGGTTCCGTAGCGTTGACAATTGTCGCAAGTTCTAACGAATTTCTTGGCGTCCTGGCTGAGGGTCGGCCAATAGTATCCTTGTCGGATCACTTTGGCTGACAGCGACCGGGCGCCTGAGTGATTGCCGCACACTCCTTCGTGGATTTCTCTGAGGACGTACAGGCCCTCTTCAGGGGTTAGGCATCTCAATAAAGGCAGGGAAAAGCCGCGTCGGTACAGCACTCCATCTCGGACCACGAACCGAGCTGCTCGCCTTGCCAACTTTCTGCGCTCCTTGGGGTCTTGTGGTGAGTTGCCCCTAATGAAGTCCGCAATCGGGTCCATCCATGAGGACTCTGGAGCGCCGATTTCCATCAGATCTGGCTTTGAGATCGAGGGATTATCTAAGATCTCGACGGGGACCGACCTGGCCAGGTCGGTCTCGTACGCCGATGCTAACTTGGCTAAGGCGTCAGCATTAGAATTTTCTGCTCGGGGAACCCGGCGTACTTCGTAAGTTCGAAACTGGGCGAGGTACGATCTGACCTTACCCAAATACCTCTCCATTCGAGAGTCTTTGGCTTGGTACTCTTCCTTGATCTGGCTCACAACCAGCTGGGAGTCGCTGAAGACCTTAACACAAGAGGCCCCCAATGCTCTAGCGATCCGCAGGCCGGCAATAAATGCTTCATACTCAGCCTCGTTGTTAGAAGTCCGGAAGCCGAACCGCAGGCATACTCAAATCGCTCGCCTCCTGGTCCGAGCAAGAGGACCCCGGCCCCGCACCCCTTCTCATTGGAGGATCCATCGACATAGACTGTCCACGGCAGGTCGGACTCGCTCAGCTCGGAAGCTGGTGTGAGCTCGGCTATAAAATCTGCCACTGCTTGTCATTTCAACGCAGTTCTGGGTTCGAACTGGATGTCGTACTCACTTAGCTCCATTGCCCACTTCATCAGGCGTCCAGAAGCATCTGGCTTATGGAAGATGTTTTTTAGGGGCAGGTTAGTGAGCACCACCACAGTATGGGCTTGGAAGTATGGTCTAAGCCGCCGGGCCGAGGTGACTAGAGCAAAAGCCAACTTTTCCATTTGAGGGTATCTGGTCTCGGCTTTGGTCATAGCCTTGCTTGTGTAGTAGACCGGGTTTTGCCGCGCTTCCTCTTGCCTGATTAGGGCCGAGCTGACGGCGCTGTCAGACACTGCCAAGTACAACTGGAGCTTATCCCCCGGCATGGGCTTGGCGAGCAAAGGTGCCGAACCGAGGTAGCTTTTCAACTGCTGAAATACTTGCTCGCACTCCGCTGTCCATTCAAACGGCCCTTTCCTCCGTAGGACTTTGAAGAAAGGAAGGCACTTATCTGTCGATCTGGAAACAAACCGGTTCAGGGCCGCAATCCTGCCATTGAGGCACTGAAGCTGTTTCAGCGTCTTAGGTGCCTCCATCTCGAGCACGGCTTTAATCTTTTCGGGGTTGGCCTCGATTCCCCGGTTGTTCACCATGAAGCCAAGGAATTTTCCCGAAGAGACTCCAAAGGCACATTTAGCTGGGTTGAGCTTCATTTGATATGTCCTCAGAACCTCGAAGGCTTCTGTCAGATCGGAGAGATGCGACTTAGACTGCTTACTCTTGACAAGCATGTCGTCCACATACACTTCCATATTCCGGCCGATCTGCTTGGCGAACATTTTGTTCACCATTCTCTGGTAGGTCGCTCCTGCGTTCTTTAAACCGAAGGGCATGACATTGTAACAGTACAGACCTTGGTCCGTTATGAATGCGGTATGATCTTGATCTGGGACATGCATCTTGATTTGGTTGTACCCAGAGTAGGCGTCCATGAAGGTGAGTAGTTCGTGCCCGGCTGTGGCGTCCACGAGCTGATCAATCCGCGGCAGTGGGAAGAAATCTTTCGGGCATGTCTTATTTAAGTTCGTAAAATCTACGCACATTCTCCACTTTCCGTTAGATTTTTTAACTAATACAACATTGGAGAGCCACTCGGGATACGAAATTTCTCTTACGTATTCAGCTTTCAAAAGTTTGCTAACTTCCTCAACAATTACATCACTCCGCTCCTTGTTTATAGGTCTTCTTTTTTGCTTTACAGGTCGGAATGACGGATCTATGCTGAGGCGATGCGTCATAATCTTCGGGTCAATGCTAGGCATGTCCTCATGGGACCACGCAAAGACATCTGAGTTGGACCTGAGGAAGTGGATTAGCTCCTCTCTGTCGGTGGCCCCCAGCTTGGTTCCTATGCTCACTTGCTTCTCGGGACTAAGCAGAGGAACAAGCTCGAGCTCCTCAGTGGGTGCGGCAAACTCCCTCCTCGGCAGGTCGGCCTCGAACTCGAGCGTCCCATCCCTACTGGTGAGAGTTTCAAGGGCGCAGACCGATGTACCTTTGAGTGCGGAGGCATAGCACTCCCTTGAAGCGGTCTGTTCTCCTCGGACCGTGCCCACGCCATTGGGGGTGGAATACTTCAAAACTTGATGAAGTGTCGAGGGAATGGCCCGAAATGAATAGACGATGGGCCTTCCAAAGATGGCGTTATAGGCCGATCTACCGTCAATCACCACGAACTCGGCCATTTGGGTGACCCGAGTTTGGTCCTGCCCAAGCGTGACCGGCAAGTCGATGCAACCCTCTGGGACGACTGATTCTCCGGAGAACCCAACTAGCGGTGTCGGGCTTTTCTTCAATTGCGACCTCGTCCATCCCAGGGCGAGGTAGGTCGGTAAGGATAGGATGTTAGCAGATGCGCCTCCGTCTACCAGCACCCTCCTGACCACCACATGATCAATCAAGGGAGCGATCACAAGTGCATCATTGTGGGGCACGTAAACCTCCTCCAAGTCTGCACCGTCGAAGGTGATTGAGCAGGTCGGCCTCTGCTCCCTGATGATACACACTTCGCGCCTGGCTGCACGAGCTAACTCCTTTCTTTTATGTCCGGACTGACCCCCGCTTGGCCCTCCGAAGATGGTATTGATGACCGCAGGTCGGTCAGTGCGCCGGGGCGGCGTCCTCGAACGCTTTCGCTCTTCCTTTTTTTCTGCCGAGCTGGTCCTGGGTTTTCCCACAAATTTCTTGAAGTAGCCATCCTGAATTAGATCTTCAATTTGGCGCTTCAACTCCCAGCAGTCCGACGTGTTATGGCCGTGCTCCCGATGGAAGCGGCAATATTTGTCCTTGCTGCGTCTCTCCGGGGCTCCCCGAAGCTTCTCAGAACGTTTGAGTAGTTTTTCCATTCCAGATTCCTCGATGTTCGTTAGGATCTCGGAAATTAGAATCGTGGTCGGGGTGAAGCGTTCGAAAGGTCGGCTCCTGGTAGGTTCGTTCTCCGCCCTCCGATACTCAGCCCGGCTGCTGGAAAAGGATCCCTTGTCCTTGGACTTGGGATCTGTCTTTTCTATATCTTTTCCACCTCTACCTCGGCCGATTTTTCGTTTTGGTCGGCCGGTTTTGGTTCGAAGGAGCTCCTGTCCATCTATGACTTTCTTCGCTTTCTGAAGCACCTCGGCGAAGGTGGCCGGGGCCTCCTCTCCGAGTTTCACCGTGAGGGCCTCGTCGGCTAGACCGGTGAGAAAATAGCACATGGCTGAATCGTTGGAGCAGTGTGCGACCTTCAACTGCTCCTCCTGGAATCTAGTGACATATTCTCGCAGCGTCTCACCCTCCTTCTGTCTGATGGTGGCGAGATGGGTCGCTGTCTTTTTGTCATAATGCCGAGAAGAGAACTGGGCGAGGAACTCCCTTCTCAGCTGAGAGTAGGTCGAGATCGACCTGGCTGGCAGTCTCCGAAACGTCTGATGCCGCCTGGAAGTCCATGAGGCCTTCAAAGACCTCAACATAATCCTTGGGGTCTTTCGACCCATCATAAGGTTTCACAGTAGGAGCTTTGAACTTCGAAGGGATCGGTGCTTCCAAAACGTCCGAGGTGAAGGGCGATTCTCCCAAGTCGCCATCGTTCAGTGGACCTTCTTTCTACTCACATTTAGCCTTTAAGGCCTCCACCTGAGCATCGAGCTGGCCCCTCAGCTGGTCGAACTCCTGTGTAATCATCCCTGCAGGAGTTACTGGGTTGCGAGAGGATTCAGCCTGCTGGTTGGAGCTCCGGTGTGAGCAGGATGGTGACTGTCCTTTTCGGAGGGATGAGTCTCTCTTTCTGTTGAGGTGCTCACGAAGGTCTCCTCTCTGGCGAGTGTGCCCCTCGCTCTCGTTGTCCTCGGGATGTTCCTCCTCGGCTGGGCCGAGGTGGGAACCCCTTTGCTCCCGCATGTCAACGCGCGTCACTCGATTTTTCAGATCGGGACCCTGCACCGGCGGCTAGTATCATTTCGTTATACATTTCCTCCATGGACCGCATTTGTGTGCGCATTGCCTCCATTTCTCTCTGGAGTGCATCAAAGTCCTCACTCGCTGGAGCCGGGGCTGGACCCCGGACGCCCTTCTTAGAGGTCCCACCTCGGCCACGGGTGGCCTTGGATGTCCTCGGGTGCGCAGGCGGTAGAACAGGCGCGGTAATTTGTGCCGACCTGCGGAGGGGTTCTGTTGCCGGGCCGCCGTGGCCTTGCCCCTCTACCACCGCCACTCCGACCTCCCTCTGGTGGGCATCGCTGGCGGCTAGAGTCCTCCGATCCGCCGTATTGGTCGAGTTTGCTGGTTGAACCATTTTCGCTTGCGTATTGGTTTAGAAGGATTGGGATGACTTAGATTGTCGTTCCCACAGACGGCGCCAAATGTTTATGCAAGGATATGCACAACAGTATATTTCCGATTGCAGCTCGAACTCAGAACCCGGACCGATCTGAATACCTGGGGCGGACCTGCACAAAAAGGTGAGCACTCCGACGATCAAGTCAGTACAGGTCGGATTCTTAGTTTAGTTCGAGGTCAGAAATCATCGTACCTGATCGTGGAGTGGGGTCCTCTACTTATGGGTGGTAGTCCCGCTAATCTCGCGACGGTTACACCTGCTAATCTCGGGACCGACGGTTACACCCGATAATCTCGGGACCGTTGGTTACACCCGATAATCACGCCGCTGACAGCAGCTCACATCGGCCCCTACCGAGCTTCTCGGTAGGTCGGACCTTGGCCAGGTTCACCTCGGCCCTCATACTTGGCATCCATCAACGCTAACGGTGGTGATCTCGGCAGTCCGAGCTGGGCATGACTCATAAGTCATTGTGGAAAACCAATAGGGGTCCTCCACGTGTCCAGGGTATTCTTTCCCCAAACAAATTAGTTATCATTTTTACACTTTCGGCCGGGAAAATCACGTTTCAGCTCGAGAATTTACGCTAAAATTGAGGGGTAGTTGAGTACATTTACTGCATTTTTGAGGGGGGGGGGGTTACCCCTCCGCCATCAAATCCCCCTATTTCCAATGATGAACGGCGCATGACCCCGACTTCTCCCTAGAATTCTGGCGGCGATTTTGATATCAGCGAGTTTCAAGTGAGATTCTTCAACGGAGATGGAGGCTCTATCGAGGACTATTCCGAGCTTAAATCGCTATATTACCAGGATTATTCCGAGCTTAAATCGCCAGCTCAAGTGAGTTGGGAGCTTGGAGAAGACGAAATTTGAAATAGAAATATCCCAAATTTGATGAAAACCTGGAAATTGAAAAATCTACAAGTTTAATTTGTTTTTCTGCAGTCATGTATATTTAGTTTTTATTTGAAAAAATCGGTGTGGAATCAATGGCAACCAACCTCCGAGAAAGATGTGCGTGGTAGAGATCCCGAGTCTCGACGATGCAGGCGGAAGCAATCAGGCCGTCATATCCCTCTCTTGCAATACTTTCATAGTTTCCCTTTGATGTCTCCCTCTCCTTAAATTTGGTGAATTCTATCTCTACATATATATCAAGTAAGTTTATAGTAACAGTGGTTGAAAAAAAAAACTAAAATCAAGGAGAGTAGAATCTAAGAAAGATCATGAAAGTTGAGATATTTTGCTTTTAAAAATAATAACCAATAGAATGGGTACAAGGGTCAAAATTAAACTAATAAAACAGTTAGAAAAATAGAAATAGACATTTTTCATTGCTAAAGATCATTTGAAAATTTGATAACAAATAGGGTCACCTACTATAAATTCTCTTTATTTTAATAGAAAACATAACAACCCGCTAGTTTTGGTTTTAACAAATTTCAAGACCAAAACAGACACCGATTTGAACTGGCACCGAACCGACAGTTAATTTTGGTCGGTTTTATCGGTTTAAGCGACCTGGTTGATTTTTCCTTACACCTCTAGTTTGAACTTGTTCTCTCTAAACTTTTACTATTTACATTGCCTCTTATTGACCATTAGACAAACCCATAATGGTTAACAATTGGTTATTGTTCATGAGAATTCACTCACGATAGACAAGATGTATGATCTTGAATTTTAAAAAGACTAATAAATTCATGAACTTTCATTTTTTTAAAATTTAATAGGTTATTGAACTTTCAATTTTGTGTCTAATAAATCCATTGTTTACGAAACGCATTTTAAAGTTCGAGAATTGAAAGTTTATGAGTTTATCGTACACTTTTAAATTCAAGAATCTATTAGAAGACACTCTTTGAAGTTTAGGAATTTATCCAAACTTGTCATTCATGGGCCATTTTGTTTTTAATTTTATGTTTTTATAAATTAGGCTTATTTTTGTACCATTTCATTACTAATTTTATTATTTATAAAAACTTTATAGCCAAACAAAAGAACACATACGTGAAAGTAATGTTTTAAAGTTTAATTTTTAAAAATAGAAAATAAAAAATGAAATAGTTATCAAGCGAGGTCTAGAGACAAACTTATAAATTTGACAAAAAGTTTATTATAAAAATTATTCTTTAGATATTTATTTTTAAATTAAATTATTTTTTAGATAGATCTTTGTTATTTTATATTTTCAAGTAATTCAAAACATTAAGTTATACATAACACCATATTTATAAATCAAACTAGAAAGACACGTGCATCGAATGTTGTAATTTTAATTTAAAGTACAAAACAATAGTGTTTTTTGAATATTTAATTTTTACTCTTGAATATTATACAAAAATATTTAAAAACATGTGCATAGCACTCATTAATTGACAAAAAGGGAGATCAATTTTGAAGAAATATTATTAATGACATCACTTGCTGAAATGTAAAAATATAAATAAATAATTATTGAATTTTACTAATTATTAATTTTTAAAATATAGAATATTTCCGTACTTAAAAAAAAAGTATATTTCCAATTAATATAAATTTTATAAATTTGAAAGCAAACATTAAAAGTTCGCAGTATTTATTGAGAAGGATTACATTCAATTAAAAAATTAAACAAAGGATAATCAATAAATTAATAACAACCAAATGAGGTATCGAAATATTAAAAAATGAAATATAATAAATAAATAATGGATGAAAAATGGAGAATTAAACAAAGGATAATCAATAAATTAATAACAACCAAATGAGGTATCGAAATATTAAAAAATGAAATATAATAAATAAATAATGGATGAAAAATGGAGACCTCAACCAAGTTGGAACCAGTGACCTTTGTCCTACAATCAAATGCTCTGCCACTAAGCTATAGATCCACCCTTGAAAATGTACCCACATTTATTAATAATATAAAAAATATTTATATTTTTTCTTGGTTGCAAAATTCTTCGAGGCCATAATTCGATCCATGTGTTGTACACTGGTTATTAAATTAAATCTTATCCACAATAAATAAATAAATAAATAAATAAATATATATATATATTTATTTATTTCTTTATTGTGGATATGTCTGCATCGGGATGCCACCGCTTGCTCCACTATGTAGTGTGGAAATACTCTCCTCGCTCGGTGGAGCGGCTCGTGGCCGTTTCGATGCGACCAGGTAAATCAACGCACTCGGGTCACACTGCCAAAGGGTCAGCCAAAAGGCTCCACGGTCAACCACAACGTGCATGGATTACTCTGGATACATCATACATATCGTGACACCATCCGACGTAGAAGGAATACCCGTAGAGACCCTAGGCACCGCATCGATAAGAGGGCAGGAAGCGATGAGGTTAATGATCACCGAGCCTCATCTTGGGGGAGGTTAGTATACGGTCCGAGATGGATCAACTGAAGGAGATGATGCAGAAAAAAATCGAGAAGCTCAAAAAGCAATACAAAGCCCCTGGTCAAACAGACTTTGCCGAATGGGAGGAACCCCCGTTTATTCAAGAAATCCTCGATGAGCCGATCTCGCCTAAGTTCAAAGCACCAATGATGAACCCATACGATGGCTCGGGAGGCCCCTTCTCATATGTGGAAGTTTTTTAAGGTAAAATGGACCTTTTGGTAGCAAGTGACACAATCAAGCGCCGAGCCTTCCAGATCGCTCTAGAAGGCTCGACCTGATTGTGGTATAGATAGCTGAAGCTGAAGTCAGTGAGCATCTACCAACAGCTGCAAAAGATGTTCATCAACTAGTCCTCTATTAGGATGAAGCTTCCCCCATTTCACCTCGGCACAATGAAGCAGTAAGACCACGAGTCCCTGACTGATTACATCACTTGGTTCATGGACAAGCACATGAAATTGGTGAACTGTACTGATGACATGGCCATCATCTACTTCATCTCCAAACTGAACGATAAAAATTTACTGTTCGAGCTTGGTAGCAAGCCCGCACGTTCACTAAATGAGTTGCTCATCTGAACACGAAGTTATATTGATGGCCTAGAGTTGTGGAAGTGCAACGGGGGTAAGCGCTACAGCAAGAGCCAAGACGATGGTAAGTCTTAGAAGCATCGAGATGATGAACGTAGCTCAGGTCGATGACCTGATGATAAGTCTTTCGACCGCCGTGATGACTGTTGCGTTTAGTGCCCTAAGCTCGTGAGTTTGTAATTTGTAAAAATTTTATTTATTATTAATAAAAGTTATTTTATTATTTTTTTGCATTATTCGTATTCCAATAAACTCAAATCCAAGGTTATTTAATGTTGGATTAGTATGACAACCCTTGAGGGGGTTGTTTATGCAAGGATATGCACAACAGTATATTTCCGATTGCAGCTCGAACTCGGAACCCGGACCGATCTGAATACCTGTGGCGGACCTGCACAAAAAGGTGAGCACTCCGACGATCAAGTCAGTACAGGTCGGATTCTTAGTTTAGTTCGAGGTCAGAAATCATCGTACCTGATCGTGGAGTGAGGTCCTCTACTTATGGGTGGTAGTCCCGCTAATCTCGCGACGGTTACACCCGGTAATCTCGGGACCGTTGGTTACGCCCGATAATCACGCCGCTGACAGCAGCTCACATCGGCCCCTACCGAGCTTCCCGGTAGGTCGGACCTTGGCCAGGTTCACCTCGGCCCTCATACTTAGCATTCATCAACGCTAACGGTGGTGATCTCGGCAGTCCGAGCTGGGCATGACTCATAAGTCATCTTGGAGAACCAATAGGGGTCCTCCACGTGTTCAGGGTATTCTTTCCCCAAACAGGGGTGAATAGGTTTTATGAAACTTTATAAACTTTTTAATTGGGTGGGCCCAATTTAAACAAATAAGTAAACTTTTTACGAACATGTAATTGTAACAGAAAATTAGTCAATAAATTAAAGATAAAATTTCGAGCATTTTAATTAGTTCTGATGTAAAGATTCACAATAAACATAAACAACAAAATATAACAATTAATATTCATTCAACAGATAAAAATACAAAATTAATTGCATAAATTAAATAGGAGAGAGTTAGAGAAAATGACACCGAAAATTTATAGTGGTTCGGTAACACTGGCCTACTCCACTTCCAAGCTTCTCTTGGGTGTTCAACTAAGAAATTTGACTCTTTCCACGTTGGAGTCAAACCAGTACAAAGTCTAAGAAGAAACTCGATCCTTTCCACAGTTTATGATCAACCTGTTACAACTCTCTTTTTCGGGCTCAAGCAACCATTACAAAGAAAATGGAATTTGAGAATAACCTTACGAAACTCTCTCAAAGAGTAGATATAGAAATTTGACTCACTAATTTATTAATAATAATAATAAATTTATAAACCTCACTCAAAGGGCTAGTTCAAAAAAAGTTTTTTTTTTAACTAACCCATGCGTCAGTTGCATTAAATGAATTTCTTTTATATATATATATATATATATTTTTAACATTCTAAGTATCGATAACTTATATATCTATTTAATATTACATTTTTTAAAACCTTTTCTTTTTTTTTTCTCTTTTCATAGGATGATCAGGTAACTCGATATTAATCTTAAGCGAGTTACAGACTCTTGCCTATAAGGATCATCCTTTGATTTGTATGGGTGAGAGTGGCTCGAGTTGCTGGGAATATAACTACGCAAGATGGAATTCACTCGTTCCCGACTTTACGGGAAGTCGATGAATGTTCCCTTACATATTACTCCGGGACTTGAACAAGGGGCCACACCCTTTCACTGACCTCTGAGTGACTTTCGGTTATTGGTCGGGTCGTAACTTGGTTGTTCATTAGAGGAGCTGTAGTATTTAAAGAGCTAGATATAACTTAGGGGTAAAACGTTAATTTGACCCAACTAGAGTTATGAGCACTTGTGACGGATTGACTTATCGTTAATGGTCGTACATCCTGTTTATGCAAGGATATGCACAACTGTCCTTTCTTGAACCCAGCTCGAACCCGGTCTCCGGCCCGACCTGTACACCTGAGCGGACCTGCACAAGAAGGCAAACACTCCGACGCTCAAGTCAGTATAAGTCGGGTTCTCGGTTTAGTTCGAGATGGATTTCGTTACCTGAGTGTGAAGTGAAGCCCTCTATTTATGGGTGGCATACCCGACAATCTCGCGACGGTTATACCAGACAATCTCGCGACTGACGGTTACTCCCGACAATCACGCAGCCGACGGTTACTTATCTTCCCTCACATCGGACGTGTCGGGACATACGGTAGGTCGGACCGCGACCAGGTCGCACCTCGGCCTTTTATACTTAGCCTTAATAGCGGTGTCCGGTCCTCTCATTGGGTCGATCTCGACCTGGCTCTCCAATCATCTTTGAAGCACCAATGGCTGTCCTCCACGTGTCCAAGATATTGTTACACCCAAACATTGACCCCCTCTCTGTCTGGTTCGATCTCGACCTGGCAGAGAAGTTCATTCGACTTCATTTTGGACACGTGGCGACTTCCAATTTGTGGAGAGAACGTGACCGTTGCGGTAGATATGTCGTCGGAGCATTCAAATATTCCGACGTTTCAGATTTCGAGATGATCCTAGCCGCTCGTTGATTACACGTGTAGGGTGGAGAAATTTTTCAGATGAGCTATAAATATCCCCAATCCTTCAGGTCATACCTTACGCTTCCTGAATTCTTGGAGTTCGATCTGAAGGCAGCTCGAACCCTTGGTAGGTCGATCTCTTTCCCTCTTTCACTTTCTTTTTCAAGCGTAGTCCCCATGTCTTCTTCCTTTAGCAGTAGCTTAGGATCCGATGAAAATTTAGCTCGTAGGTTAGAGTCCAAGCTCGAGGAGATAGAAAACTTTAGGTTCTCCGACGAGGAGGAGGATAGTGATGCTTCCACCTCGGGTCAGGGTTTGGAATACCCTTCTAGGATACCTGAGCACTACCTCGGACCCCTTCGCAGGGGGTTCGCTATCCCAGAGAACATCCTCCTCAGGATTCCGGAGGAGGGGGAAAGAGCTGACAATCCTCCAGAGGATGGGTCACTCTTTACATCAAGATGTTTGAGTACGGCCTCAGGCTTCCTCTTCACCCTTTCGTTCAAGAGTTTCTTTTCCGAACCGGGTTGGCTCCAGCTCAAGTGGCCCCCAATGGGTAGAGTGTCATTTTTGCTTTGGCCATCCTTTTTTGGTTACGAGCTCGGGACAACGAAGAGGCCGAGCTGTTGGATGTTGATCAGCTCCTCGCGTGCTTCGAAGCGAAGAGAATAGCCAATAAGCCTGGTCGGTACTATATGTGCGCAAGGAAGGGCGCAGGAGGAATAGTTAAGGGGCCGACCTCCATCAAAGGATGGGTGAAGAAGTGGTTTTATGCCTCTGGGGAATGGCTGGCAAAGGACGAGTCTGGTCGTTCTTTCTTTGATGTTCCCACTAGGTTTGGGAACCTAGGTACGAAGTAGTTCTTGCTCTCCTTTATAGTTTCTAAGCTTTCTTTCTTGTTGTTCAGATCTAACTTGGGTTTTATTTTGCGCAGTGTCAATCAGGCCGATTCCCGAGCTCACTCAAGCCTCCTTTGACACGCTGAAATACTTCAAGGAGCACTTTTCGAAGGGCAGGAAGGTCGGAACCTTGGTAACCGACAAGCTGCTGCTCGAGTCGGGGTTGTTAGATTACAACTCCACGGTTCGTCCCATCGAAGCTTCAAGACCGAACTCTGAATTAGGTAAGCCGATCTTGACCCCCGCTTTTTTTAACTTGTGCTTCTGATGGCTGACCTCTGTTTTTGGTTTTGCAGCCATGGTTTGCGGATTCACAAGTAATGTGAAGCGCAAGTCCAAGGGCCGGGCTCATGCTCTTAAAGCTGTCCAGAGTTCGGAGCCCGCAACTCCCGCTGTGGCAGGGCCAGCCTCAGAAGATCCAACTCCAGCCTCCGGCGATCCAATACCAGTGATCGAGCTAGAGTCTCCTAGAGGCCCTTCGAGGGAGAAGCGCTCACGGAATGAGACAGAGACGTTGGGCATCTCCCCCCAGGATGAGGTGAGGGAGGAGGTTCCTCTAAAGAGGAGGAAGAAGAAGAAGAAGACCCCCTCCCCCTTGGAGGTCGGAGCTCGTGGGGTCCTGCCCGCGAGCTTCGCAGATTTGGCGGACGATCCTGAGGCCAGGATGGGCGGGACGTCCGATGTGCCAACATGTTTCAGAATTGAACCGTCAAGCGCCGGGGTGAAGGACCAGGTGTCCCGCATCTCGGCGGCGAGTTTGGACCGCTGCCTCAGAAGGGCGTCTAAATTCGTAAGTGACCTAGGGTCCGTTCTGCAGAGGACCATCGACCACGCCGCTGAGGTGAGATCGGCTTCTCCATCTTTATGTGATTTGCTTAACGGGCAGCTCGGTCTGACTTTTATGTTCTCGATGTTCACAGGCGTTCGTTGCTTCCATTCAATCGGCTATAGCAATAAAGGCCGAGCTGGATGGAAGGGAAGCTCTGGCAGCGAGGGAGAGGGAGGACTTCTCTGCTGCTTTGGAAGCTGCTTCCTCCACCATGAAGGCTGAGCTGCTGAAGGTTCGCTCCGAGGTGGATATTTTGAAGGCCGAGGTGGACGCCAAGGCCGAGCTGCTGAAGAAAGAAGAGGAGAGGCGCAAGGCCCAGCTCCGAGCTGCCCATGCCATCACCAAGGGCCTAGAGAAGGAAAAGTTCCAACTCCTTAAGGAGAAGGATGACATGCTCCAGGCTCTTGAGGCGAAGGACGAGGATCTCAAGCGCGTGACTCCCGAGCTGGAGACAGCGAAGAAGAATCTCAGCAACGGAGCCCTGCTGGAGGAGTCTTTTAGGCAACACCCTGACTTTGACGGGTTTGCCAAGGACTTCTCTGACGCAGGCTTCAAATTCCTCATGAAGGGCATCGCTTCCGACATGCCCGACATTCAGATCGATCTCAGTGGTCTGAAGAGGCAATATACTGAGAAGTGGGCTTCAGGGCCTAACTGTACTCCTGGCCCCCAGGCGCTGGTGGAGAAGTACGTCAGGGATTTGGACTCTGACTACTCCGATCTTGAAGAGGACCAGGTCGGCGCTACTCAGGAGGGCGCTCCTCAAGCAGGCTCTCAGGAGATCAACCTCTTGGGGTCGCAGGGCGAGCTATCCTCCCACCTCGGAAGCAGCTGAGGCCTCTTTCCTTTCTGTTGTTGTTTTTTTTTTTTTTTTTGCTTGTAAGTCTCAGGGCAGAGTTACAAGGTCTATAAGCCTTGGCCTTGTTCTCCGATTAATGAAAAAATCTCTTATTCATCTGTACTTTGGTGTAGCCCATTTCACCTCGCACCTTTAACTCTTAACATCGTGCCTAATTTTAAATCCACAGTTATTCTTTATACCGCACCTCCTACCCAGAGGTTTGAACATTCTGAACTTTCTACATCGCCCCTTTATCTTAAAGGTTAGAATTTTAAGTTCAATAATGGTTTTTACATCGCACCTCGTACCTATAGGCATTAAGGATTTCAACCAGCTCTTTTGAAATTAACTTTGAACCTTTCACATCGCACCTTTAACTCAACATACAAAGGATTGAATGTTGGTTCATCGCTGGTTTTGACATCTCACCTCGTACCTATAGGTATGAAGGATTGAATTTTAACCAACCATCGCAATTTAAACTTGTGGGAGTCCGTGGCCCCCATTTAATTTCTGGTCGAACTCGGAGGCATGAAATTAAATCACCTCATCTATTCGGACCACAATCCCTTTGGAAATTTTTACAAGTCCAATTAGGACCACTTTGACATTTCAAGGGTAATAGCGCTTCAGATGCTCCGCGTTCCATGGATGCGCGAGAACGTTTCCTTTCAGATCGGCCAGTATGTACGCCCCACAGGTCGGACTACTCTCTTGACTTCGAACGGCCCTTCCCAGTTTGGGTCGAGGGTGCCCATATGATTTTGGATCCTCCTTAAGACCAGGTGTCCGACTTGGAAGGTTCGAGGTCGAACGCGGGCGTTATAATATCTGGACATTCTGCTTTAGTATTCCGTCAGGCGTAGCTGGGCCACTTCTCTTCTTTCTTCCAATAAGTCGAGGTTGAGAAGTAGCTCTTCCTCATTTACTGTGGGCTCGTAATGCGCCACTCTGTCAGATGTCATGCCAATCTCAACTGGAACAACGGCTTCGGAGACAAAGGCCAGTGAGAACGGGGTCTCACCCGTTGACTCTCTTTGGGTGGTTCGGTAAGACCACAGGACCTCCGGTAGCTCATTGGCCCACCTGCCTTTCCTGGAGTCCAGTCTCAGTTTGATGCCTCGTTTGATGATCTTATTTACTGCCTCCACCTGCCCGTTCGCTTGCAGATGTGCAGGGGACGAACTGAGGTGACTTATGCCCAGCTTTCTGCAAAAGTCCTTGAAATTTACGTTGTCGAATTGCTTTTCGTTGTCTGTCACGATGGCATGTGGTATACCGAAACGACATACAATGTTTACCCATACGAAGGACGTGACTCTGGACTCTGTAATATGGGAAAGTACTCCAGCCTCGGCCCACTTTGTGAAGTAGTCCACAGCAACAACGGCAAACTTGGTATGTCCTTTGCCCAAAAGGAAGGGACCGATGATGTCTATCCCCCACTGCACGAATGGCCACAGGGCCGAAATGGGGGTGAGCAGCTCGGGTGGTTGGTGGATTATGTTTCCGAACCGCTGGCAGTTGTCAAAAGTTCGTACAAACTCCTTGGCATCCTGATCGAGAGTAGGCCAGTAATATCCTTGCCGGACTACCTTGGCCGACAGCGACCTGGCGCCTGAATGATTACCACACAATCCCTCGTGGATCTCCTTGAGGACATACAGGCCTTCCTCTAGGGTTAGGCATTTCAGCAGAGGCAGGGAGAAATTGCGTCGGTACAACGCTCCATCTCGGATTATGAACGGAGCTGCTTTTCTCGCCATCTTTTTGTGCTCCTTGGGGTCTTGTGGTGAATTTCCTCTGATGAAGTCCGCGATTGGATCCATCCACGAGGGCTCCAGAGCGTCAATCTCCATCTGATCTGGCTCCAAGATCGAGGGATTATCCAGGATCTCGACGGGGACCGACCTGACTAGATCGGTCTCATACGCTGATGCTAACTTAGCCAAGGCGTCAGCATTAGAATTTTCTGCTCGAGGAACCCGGCTTACTTCGGAGGTTCTAAACTGGGCGAGGTACGATCTGACCTTGCTCAAATATTTCTCCATTCGGGAGTCTTTGGCTTGGTCCTCCTCCTTGATCTTGCTAACAACCAGCTGGGAGTCGCTGAAGGCCTTAATACAAGAGGCCCCCAACGCCCTAGCAATTCGCAGACCGGCAATAAGTGCTTCATACTCGGCCTCGTTATTGGAAGTCCGGAAGCTGAACCGTAGGGCATACTCAAACCGCTCGCCTCCTGGTGCGAGCAAGAGGCCTCCGACCCCGCACCCCTTCTCGCTGGAGGATCCGTCGACATAGATCGTCCACGGGAGGTCGGACTCGCTTCGCTCGGGAGGTGGCGTGAGCTCGGCTATGAAATCTGCCACTGCTTGTCCTTTCAACGCAGTTCTGGGTTCGAACTGAACGTCATACTCACTCAGCTCCATTGCCCACTTCATCAAGCGTCCAGAAGTTTCCTGCTTATGGAAGACGTTTTTTAGGGGTAAGTTAGTGAGCACCACCACAGTGTGGGCTTGGAAGTATGGTCTAAGCCGCCGGGCCGAGGTGACCAAAGCGAGAGCCAATTTTTCCATTCGGGGGTATCTGGTCTTGGCTTCGGTCATGGCCTTGCTTGTGTAATAGACCGGACTTTGCCGCGCTTCCTCTTATTTGACTGGGGCCGAGTTGACGGCGCTGTCGGACACTGCCAGGTACAAGTGAAGCTTGTCTCCTGGCAATGGCTTGGCGTGCAAAGGTGCCGAGCAGAGATAACTCTTCAACTGCTGAAATACTTGCTCGCACTCTGCTGTCCATTCGAACGGCCCCTTCTTTCTTAGGATTTTGAAGAAAGGGAGGCACTTATCGGTTGACCTTGAAACAAACCGGTTCAGGGCTGCAATCCTGCCATTGAGGCACTGAAGTTGCTTCAGAGTCTTGGGTGCCTCCATCTCGAGCACGACCTTTATCTTCTCGGGGTTGGCCTCGATTCCTCGGTTGTTCACCACGAAGCCAAGGAATTTTCCCGAGGAGACTCCAAAAGCACAGTTTGCAGGATTGAGCTTCATCTGATATTTCCGTAGAACTTCAAAGGCTTCGGCCAAGTCAAAAAGATGCGACTTTGACTGCTTGCTCTTGACAAGCATGTCGTCCACATACACTTCCATGTTCCGGCCGATCTGCTTGGCGAACATTTTATTCACCATTCTTTGGTATGTTGCTCCTGCGTTCTTTAGACCGAAGGGCATGACCTCGTAACAGTACAACCCTTGGTCTGTTATGAATGCAGTATGATCTTGATCTGGGACGTGCATCTTAATCTGATTGTATCCGGAGTAGGCATCCATGAAAGTCAGCAGTTCGTGCCCGGCCGTTGCGTCCACCAGCTGGTCAATCCTTGGCAGTGGGAAGCAATCTTTTGGGCATGCCTTGTTTAAATTTGTAAAGTCTACGCACATTCTCCATTTCCCGTTGGATTTTTTAACTAATACAACATTAGAGAGCCACTCGGGATACAAAATTTCTCTTATGTATTCAGCTTTCAATAGTTTGTTTACTTCCTCAACGATTACATCACTCCTCTCCTTATTTACAGGTCTTCTTTTCTGTTTATTGGTCGGAATGACGGGTCTATGTTGAGGAGATGCGCCATGATCTTCGGGTCAATGCCAGGCATGTTCTCATGAGACCTTGCGAAGACGTTCGAGTTGGACCTGAGGAAGTTGACCAGCTCCTCCCTGTCGGTGGCCCCCAACTGAGTTCCTATGCTGACCTGTTTCTCGGGACTAAGCAGGGGAACAAGCTCGAGCTCCTCAGTTGGTGCAGAGAACTCCCTTCTCGGTAGGTTGGCCTCAAATCCCAGTGACCCGCCTGTGCTGGCTTGGTCTTCTAGGGCGCATACTGATGACTCTTTGAGTGCGGAGGCATAGCACTCCCTTGAAGCGGTCTGTTCTCCTCGGACTGTGCCCACTCCATTAGGGGTTGGATACTTCAGAACTTGATGAAGTGTTGATGGAACGGCCCGAAATGAGTGGATGATGGGTCTCCCAAAGATGGCATTATAGGCCGATCTACTGTCAATCACTACGAACTCGGCCATCTGACTGACCTGCGTATTGTCTTGCCCAAATGTGACCGGCAAGTCAATACAACCCTCTGGGGAGACCGACTCTCCAGAGAACCCAACTAGCGGTGTCGGGCTCTTCTTTAATTTTGTCCGGGTCCATCCTAGGGCGAGATATGTTGGAAGGGACAGGATGTTGGCAGATGCGCCCCCATCTATTAGCACCCTTCTGACCAGAACATGGTCAATCAAAGGAGTGATTACAAGTGCGTCATTGTGGGGCAAATGTACCTTCTTTAGGTCTGTATCGCCGAAGGTAATAGGGCAGGTCGGTCTCTGCTCCCTGATGATGCACACCTCGCGCCTGGCTGCACGAGCTAGTTCCTTTCTCTTATGTCCGGATTGGCCCCCACTTGGTCCTCCGAAAATGGTGTTGATGACCGCAGGTCGGTCAACGTGCCGAGGCGGCGTCTTTGAACGCCTCCTCTCTTCCTTCTTCTCTGCCGAGCTGGACCTTGGCTTCCCCACAAATTTCTTGAAGTAGCCGTCTTGAATGAGATCTTCAATTTGGCGCTTCAATTCCCAGCAGTTTGACGTATTAGGACCGTGTTCCCGATGGAAACGGCAATATTTGTCCTTGTTGCGCCTCTCCGGGTCTCCTCTAAGCTTCTCAGGCCACTTGAGTTTTTCCATTCCAGACTCCTCGATGTTCGTAAGGATCTCAGAGATCGGAATGGTGGTCGGAGTGTAACGCTCGTAAGGTCGGTTGCGGCTGGGACCATTTTCCGCCCTTCGATACTCTGCTCGGCTGTTGGAGGAAGGTCCCCTGTCCTTGGACTTGGAATCTACCTTCCCTTTATCTTTTCCACTTTTGCCCTGGTCGATCATTCTCTCTAGTCGACCAGTTTTGGTTCGGAGAAGCTCTTGCCCGTCAATGACTTTCTTCGCCTTGTGTAATACTTCGGCGAAGGTAGCTGGAGCCTCTTCTCCAAGCTTCACAGTGAGGGCCTCGTCGGCCAGGCCGGTGAGAAAGTAGCACATGGTCGAGTCGTCGGAACAGTGCGCGACCTTCAACTGTTCCTCCTGGAACCTTGTGACATACTCTCTTAGCGTCTCTCCTTCCTTCGGTCTGATGGTGGCGAGATGAGTCACTGTCTTTTTGTCATAATGCCGGGAAGAGAATTGGGCGATGAACTCTCTCCTCAGCTGAGAGTAGGTTGAGATCGACCGGGCCGGCAGCCTCCGATACCACAAACGCGCGCTGCCAGTAAGCGCGATTTGGAAGGCGCGGCATTTGATTGCGTCTGATGCCGCTTGAAAGTCCATGAGACCTTCAAAGACCTCGACATAGTCCTTGGGATCCTTCAACCCATCATACGGTTTCACGGTGGGAGCTTTAAACTACCGAGGAATTGGTGCCTCCAAAACGTCCGAGGTGAATGACGATTATCTCAAATCGCCATCATCCAATGGACTTTCTTTCTGTTCGCACTTGGCCTTCAAAGCCTCAACTTGAACATCGAACTTGTTCTTCAGCTGGTCGAACTTCTCCCTCGTGATCATCCCATCGGGAGTTACCGGGTTGTAGGAGGATTCAGCCTGCTGGTTGGAGCTCCTGTGCGAGCGGGATGGCGGCTGTCCTTTTCGGAGGGACGAGCCCCTCTTTCTGTTAAGGTGCTCACGGAGGTCACCCCTTTGGTGGGTGTATTCTTCGCCCTCACCTTCTTCGGGATGCTGCCCCTCGACTGGGCCGAGGTGGGGACCCCTCTGCTCGCGCACGTCAACGCGCGTCACCCGATTTTCAGATCGAGATCCTGCGCCTGTAGCCTGCACCATTTCGCTATACATCTCTTCCATAGTCCGCATCTGAGTATGCATTGTCTCCATTTCTTTCTGGAGTGCGTCAAAATTCTCCCTTGTTGGAGCCGGGGCTGGGCCTCGGGTGGTTCTCTTGGACGTCCCACCTCGGCCACGATTGGCCTTGGATGGCTTTGGATGTGCTGGTGGTAGAACGGGCGTGGTGATACGTGCCGACCTGAGGAGAAGTTCTGTTCCCAAGCCCTCGTGACCTTGCCCTTCTACCACCTCTGCTCCGACCTCCCTCTGGTGGACATCGCTGGTAACTAGAGTTCTTCGATCAGCCTTATTGGTTGAGTTTGCTGGTTGAACTATTTTCGTTCACGTTTTTGTTTAAAAGGATTGGGATGACTTGGATTGTCTTGTCCCCACAGACGGCACCAAATGTTTATGCAAGGATATGCACAACTGTCCTTTCTTGAACCCAGCTCGAACCCGGTCTCCGGCCCGACCTGTACACTTGAGCGGACCTGCACAAGAAGGCAAACACTTCGACGCTCAAGTCAGTATAAGTCGGGTTCTCGGTTTAGTTTGAGATGGATTTCGTTACCTGAGTGTGAAGTGAAGCCCTCTATTTATGGGTGGCATACCCGACAATCTCGCGACTGACGGTTACTCCTGACAATCACGCAGCCGACGGTTACTTATCTTCCCTCACATCGGACGTGTCGAGACATACGGTAGGTCAGACCGCGACCAGGTCGCACCTCGGCCTTTTATACTTAGCCTTAGTGGCGGTGTTCGGTCCTCTCATTGGGTCGATCTCGACCTGGCTCTCCAATCATCTTTGAAGCACCAATGGCTGTCCTCCACGTGTCCAAGGTATTTTTACACCCAAACACATCCATAGACACAAAAATATTTTACAGTGAGAAGAGTGCAGCTGCGGGTCTTTAGTGGAGTTGTCCGCAGTTAACGAATGTTGATTTACTTAGTTAACGAGTTTGACTGATTAATCTTGCATCGTTAGATCTTTTGATCTGTAGGTCAATTAGGTTCCCTTGCTAGCCCACAATGGGTGAAACGATGATAAAAGATATTTGAAATGTTCAAATTATATAAGGGAATGTATATAATGTATATTGATACATTAAATAAATATATGTTAATTTTGGATAAAGATTCAAAATTAATACTATGTATTTTGAGAGTGGGGGCTAATGTTATGGATGAGAAAAATCTCTATTTTCTATATGAAGAATATATTCTGATGGTTTTGGGATTTCCCCTATATTCAGGAGAAGGCATCCTATATCCAAAAGGATAAGATATCCTGATCGTCTTAGAATTTTCCCTCTATAAATATAACAGTAAGCTAAATCCTAAAGTGACGCTAAAAAAATTCTCTCAACTCTCTTACTCTCTCAATCCCTTGCAATATGATCCCACAATCAATATTCTCGACCGAGAGACTTAGCGAGGAAGATCAAGTGGTGTTGTCTCCTTGGGTTTACACGAAGAAGAGTCTTCAAAGGTAAAATCTAATATTCTTCGATGTTTTATATTTTTATGTGTTTTAAATTTAAAAAGAAATTCAATCACGCGTTCTACTACTTTCGCTCCAGGATTCACATTTCTTCAATTAATATCAGAGCGCTGTTTTCCATTCTAAATTTTTTGTTGAAATTGTCCAAGAATATGGTGGGGTTTCTTTTGCATTTTAATGTTTGAGGTTTATGGGTTCTGCAAATGGATATTTGTAATGCCCCACATTACTCAGGTTAGATTATCCTCAAGTCTCGAGGTTTTATTCGAAAATTATTTTAGTTTTGTTTAATTTATTCTACCTTATTTTATTTTGGGTTGTCGCGGTGTTGTTGTGAGTTTTATATTTTAATTAATGGAGTGTTGTTTTCAGCTTTTGTCCTGGGCCGTTGGACTTGTTAGTTTTAGGGATTAGTACATTGATAGGCTATTTAGAGATCATAATTACATAAAAGGATTGAAGGTATAAAATTTACATTTTTGTCATGAAACAACTACATTTATGATGGTGCCCATCACCCAATTTACTAGTATATCCTTTTGTATCTACACCTCAATATTAATTAATTTTTAAAATCCAAAAGTGGTTAATTGGGAGGTTACAATTTAAATCCCTTAAATTGTGCCTAATTAGACTTTCCAAAAGTAAAAAGACACGAAATCTCGAAAATACTAACCAAATCCCCAAAATTCCCCATTATCAAAAAATTTCGAAAACCCCTCCTTCCTTCCTCCAACTTTTCTTCTTCCTCTCTCGTTCGGAGACTGCTCCGTTCCTTCGTTTCTGATCGTGTGCGTTCCTCCGTCTCTAGCCATCGTTAGCATTCTTCGTCTCCGTCCGTCATCTGTGCTCCTTCGTCTCCGGCCGCCGTATCCATTTTTTTCTGTCGCTAGAGCAATCTGTTTAGCTTCTCCTTCGTCTCCTTCATCTCGCCGGTCGGAAGATTAGTTTGTCTCACCATGATATATTTTGCATTTCAATATATCCTCCCAGTTTTTGATTTCAGATTTGAACAAGGTTGAGAAACCCATGGTTTTTTTTTTTGTATTGTTAAACCCCTTCCATACCCATATATCTTCAATGGTTTTTTTTATTTCTGATTTTGTTCGGTTTAACCCTTTATTTTTGTAGATTTCAGTGGTGCAAAATGTAGGTGTGAACTAGTGTATATATGGTTATATATCTTATAATGAGTTTGATTCCATCGATTTGTCATCAGTATATATGGGTATATATGGAGATATATGTTATAGTGAGTTTGATTCCATCGATTTCTCATCAGTATATATGGGTATATATGGGGATATATCTTATAGTATATCTATGTGGACATATCAAAACATCCACTCAAACAGTAAGGTTAGGGAACAAAGGGAAATTAAAGGTTAGGGAAGAGATGAACCTGTTGAAATAAGGGGAAATCGTTCCGAACAACGGTGGGAAATTACACAAGAAGAGATAAAGATTTTGATATTTTTGTAATTAATAATATTGGTAAATCTAAGGAATAAATCTTTTTGAAGGAGTGAATTAAGGGATTAGTGTTGAAGATTTGTATGAGCCCACAATAATTAAAGTATTATAATCTTTTATATTTAGAAAAAAAAACTATAATATAATAAATGTAAATGCAATAAATATAAAATTGATATTAAAATAAAATCGTAGTTGCAGAAATCTAAAAATGTAAAATTGAAAAAATTTAGATATTTGTGTAAATAAGTTTCAAAAATAGCCCTCCGAAGACATTAACTATTTGTTTTTTTTTCTGTTATTGGAAAGAATTAAATCTAGTATTGTTGGAGAACTAGAAATCCTAATTCTTTTAAATCATGAGCCTTCTTTTCAAAATTTGGATAATTGAGCTTTTCATTCAAAACATAAAGGAAAAGAAAAAAAAACCCCTAGAATCTCTTTCTCCTTCTTCCTTACGCGTGAGCCACCAGCCCCTCCCCATCGTGTTCTCCTTCTCCTTCGTTAACTAGCTGCACCACGCCTCCCGACGTAAAATCCAATGACCGAAGACCTCTTCCCACCGTGGCGCGTCACCATCCTCGGCAATCAGTAGCTGGCGATGTGCAGTTTGGCTCTTGGCAACGGTGGCGGGCGGCGATTCTGTTGCAGTTAAGGGCGTTTTCCAGTGGCACAGCTCTTTCGCAGCCGTGTTCAGCATTCCGTGGAGGTCGGTGACCTCGAGTGCAGAGTCCTCATGGCGCCCAGTAGTGTCAGTATTAGTCGGTGTGTTTTTCCTTGTTGCAAAAATACATACAGCAACATTTTGTGGCGTTCGGCACCTACCATAACCGTTCGAAGCCAATTTTATGCAACCTACACCCACTCGAGTTTGATCCAAGTTACCCACACCTAAATGAAGTCGGTGTTGCGGTAACGGATCTTTCAAAACCACTTAGAACTTATTTCGATGGCTGAAATTTTTGTGTTGATTGCTATCTTTTTTATTTTGTTGCCTAGGTGTTGAATCGATGCAAGGCTTAGAGCGTAGTGGTGAGTAAGTAGCACCAGGGGTGGGGGTGTGCGTTGTGGTGTGCTATTGGAATGGTTATTGCTACATTGTAAACATAATCATGTATCATTTGTTTTTATAATTGTGAGTCATGGTTGGAGAAATTTTGATCAATATTGTTGGCTTTGCATTCTCCTATATATTATGTAAATGTTTTGAGTCATGATCGTTGGATGTAGTTGGGAGCTTCTGATACAAAATGGTTGGAAGTGATTATGTTGGGTGATTGAAAGCATCTTCTGAATTTGGATGCACGTGCTAGCTTTATGAATTCTGGGACATAACAATTGTTGAGTTAAGAGACACGTACTTACTGGTTTGAGAACTGTGAATTTATTTCTCTCCTTGTATGAACGAAAAGCATGATGAAAAATTATGTTGTGATTAGAAGTGTAAATGGCGTGTCGATGCCCTGAAGAGATTAGTTGTGGTTTGTCTGAAGTAATAGAACAAACTAGTTGTTTTGTTTGTTTGTGATTTGTTTGAAGTGATAGACCACACTAATGGTTTTGTTACTGGGAGACATTATAGTGAGTGACTTAGAAGTCATGAGATAGAATCTTAATAGGAAACTAAGAGTTGAATGTGTGGTTTATCCAGACATGGAAGGTGACTGGAGAAATACATAGCCTCGGTGGCAAATGGCTGGGGTTTATACGTCATTACTGAGTGTCGAGGCTCCGAGTGTAAAAGATCGGGGGTCGATAGGTCAGTCTTCGTAGAGATTAGTGTAGAGGGCTCTGGATACAAAAGGTCAGGGTCGACACGTTGAGTCTATTTGATGATTAGTATTGGGTTTTGACGTGGTGGCGGTCATGAACTAATACGCGTGGTAGACGTCGAGGCCTATACAAGGTCAAGGGTCGATGCACAATTCGAAGCCTTGGATATCTGTCAAAGTCTAACGCCAAGCTTCTGTAGAGGAGTGTCGGAACCTTGGGCGGTCAACGACCGATACGATTTGAAGAGTAAGACTTGGAGGATGAACATAGCGTGATGGGATAGAAGGAGCTCGGGAAAACTAGGGGCAGTGGATCTTGTGGTCAAAGTTCCATGAGTCTTGATACTTGAGATGCATGTGTGTGTGTGGATAACTGTTATTCCCCAGTGATGATGATTACTATTTGTCGTATTGTGATGTTTGTTGCGATTTCGAGCATGTTGTTTGTGTAGAGTTAGTGAGGGCTACTTACGGAGTATTTTATATACTCACCCCTTCTGCAATTATTGTTTTCAGGTGCAGACTGAGTCCTTGGCCATGGTGATGATGTGGAGAAGGCTTGACCGAGGAAGGACCATTTAGGTTGTGTTACTCTTGCTTAGGATAGTCAAATTGTAGTTTTATTGTCGAATGCATAATGACTTGTTGTCAATAGTGGACTAGTTATTGTTGTTTTGATGTGTCGAAGCATTTTTGTTGCCTTTCCAGACGAACCCTGGTCGTTACTTATTTGGATTGCTTGCTTATCTTGGATTTTTTGCACAGATAGAAGTTTCTTTTCTTTATGGATTTATTAGCCCATTGATGGCAGACAATTTTCGTTAGGATTTGGTTGAAATACGAGTCTTCCCGTTTGTTTTTTTTATTTGTTGCTTTATGTTTTCTTTACTGGGAGAGGGTTGAATAGGAAGTTTGTTAATGTTACCCCAAGAGTGTTGTTGAAATTTGGGGGCATTATAGTATTTGTTGGTTTCGGCATTTAGATTTACAAATTTGTTTGATTTGATCAATGGCTCGATGTTTTTGGTCATTTAAAGTTGTAAATCATTGTGTAAATCTGTGTCATTCCTGTTGGATGAATACGAAGGTTTTTGGCCACGATTTAGAAGTTTTTTCGATGTTGAATGAGAAGACCCGAGGTTGAGTTAGTTAATTTGAAAAAAAAATTCACATTGAAACACTAGCTCAAATACAGGCAGATGGCATAAAATGTCTCAATGTTAGGACTTTGCCTAGAGTGTTTAGTGTTGCCCTCATGAAGTAGAGGTGTTGATTTCAAGCGATACTAGTTTTTTTGTTTTTATTTTATTCTTCGTTTTTCTTATATTAAATTAATATAATCACGATTGTATTAATTTAATATGCTTTTAAGATGCCAAATCTAAGTTCTATTTGCTGTTTAGTTTAATTATTATGCGTTATGAATGTATGTTTAATTAATGTATGATGTATAAAGTATGACATTTAGATTAAAATCCCACCATAGGTTAAAGCATGATCATGCATTGTATTAATATGAGTGTTTAAGAAGCATGATATATTTTTCTTGTAATTAATATAATTATTATGTTAATAAATGGGAAAATGAGTTGCATTGAACATGACATTTCTTTACTAAATATAATTGTTATATTTATGAATGTCATGTATGCATGCCTATAAGTTCAATTATATGTATAATTGTTATATGTATATTTAAAGTTTAGTATTTCATGTATAGGGTTAATTAATTTGTTTTAAAAAGGCTTTTTAAAATTAACTAGTTAGATTCATGTGAAATGCATGTGGTCTAGAAATCTTGGAACATAATATTTTTGTGGTGAAACTTTACATTTTGAATATATATATAGATACATACATACATAGATAAAAGAATTCTTAACAAAAAATTTGATAAAAGTAATTACATAATTAGACTATCATTACATAGTAAATAAATAAAAGTTAGGCAATATTTTTTTAACAGTTATTTTAGATTAAGTAATTATTTAATATAGTTATTGATTTTCTTCACAATTGAAAGTTTTTTTTTCTAACACAAAAATGTATACATGTCAAAATTTATAATCAATTAAGAGTGAAACATACATAGACAGCTAAAAAATATGTTGATATTATACAATAAAGTTTTTTCTTCATCCATAAAAGAATAGTTTTTCACGGTTAAATCATGTGAATCATGGAGTAGTTATGGAATAGTTATTAAACGATTGAATGAGGCAATTCTATATTTTTTTATTCTATAGATTTCTTGCATTCTTTATTTAAAAATATATAAATCTTTATCTTTTGAAAAAAATTTGAAAAAAAAAATTTGAAAAAAAAATTAATAATACCATAAAATTGTATCATTACAAATTTGAGAAAAAATTAATCATATGCATAGTATACAAAGTTTCCAATATGACGACATATTGGAAAAGAAAAAAATCATTATCGGGAACATTTTTTTAAGAAAATATTTGAAGTTAATAACATTGTAGAGGAAGTTTGAACGACAATGTTGTATTGAAAGTTAATCCATTAAAAATTTAGAAATATAATATGAATAGTAAAAAAATGTTCAATATAAATTAGTAAATAATAATTAGTATGAAACATTTAGTTTGAATAATGAATGTAAAGGGTTTTAAAAAATAAATTAGAGTATTAAAATGATTTAGGACTTACATTTTTATGATCTGATCACGTCCTTAGCTTGTTGAATCTCCTTCGTCAAATTAGTAGGATCTTCGATTTTTGTTGATTTTCTTTCGAGAAGATGATAGAGTATCATGTTTTTGGTGATGTTCGCCATTTTTAATAAATTAAAAGAACTTTCACGAATGGATATGATCTAAAAACTTATTTCATAACTTTTAAATATGAAAATAAAAAATTTATCTTGTAGACCAATGCGAACCAAGTCCATATATATATGATTGATCAACAATTAAAAAACAAACAAATAAACCTCAAATCACATATATATGATGCCGACGTCGTATTCATTGTCGCTGATGGAGGTCTCCAATTTTGAAACTCTCATTACTTTTTCATTTTCTTTCATCATTATCAATCACTTGCACCACATGTTTTTGCCCAGCCACATAATTCACAAGGAAGTTTTAGAGTGTCTTGAACCTACGTTTTGGGCAAAATAAAAAAATACATAGGTTTCATTTCTTTTATAGGTGGTTTGCAATCACACCTATACGTGGATGAATGCATCGTCGCTTTATCAAACAATCACATCTCTTTTAGATTACTTTATCTCAACAGACATCTTCTAATAGTCGTATCGCGTAGGAGTTTTACGGGTAAAATGGGTATATACTAAAAAGTGGGGGGCAAAAATGGAAGACAAAGATTCTCCTCCATAGCCCTATTATATATAGTATAGATTAACTAAACCTTACATTAAGTTTTTTTTCTAATAAGATTAGAGTCGTTGGGTTATCAAGACCTTACTGATCTACTTTCTGAGTGGACTTCACGTGGCCAGAGGAGTGTTGTGCTGCCTTGTGCTTGCCTGTAACGTTTACGGAGCTACGTGAGGTTTTATTTTCTATGAATAGTGCCAAAGCTCCAGGGCCTAACGGTTTTTCTGTGGGGTATTTTAAGACGGCCTAGACTGTTGTGGGGGATGATTTTTGTATGCTTGTGCTTCATTTCTTTGAGTATTCTATCTTGCCCAAGGGTGTTCATACTACTTCCTTAACTCTCATTCCAAAGGTCCCTAATCCTGTTGGGTTGGGTGACTATAGATCTATCTCGTGTTGTAATTGTTGGGTGTGTTGCCCTAAACTCGTAGTTTGTATTTTGTAAAAACAACTGTCTATTTAATAAAGTTTTATTCAATAAATTTGTTGTTGAATCATAGCTTTGCATTGTCCAAAATCCAATAAACTAAACATCCAAGGTTATTTTTGATGTAATCGGGACAGTATATATACTGGGTATATAGTTGATATACCGGATATATATTTGATATACCCCTGATATATGAATGGATAATATCCCGTGAATAACCTAAAGGGTCTATAGTATATGGATAAGGCTGGGTACCTTATCCTGACAACACTATGGATACGGCCCACTCTGTAAAGGTTACAGACGACTCGATCCAGGTCGTTCGTGTGGAGACATGCGGTGGGGGTATCCTGTACAATGAGTTTGTATAAGATCGGACCGCGAAATAGGCAATCTTTAGGTGTAACACCGTCAACTAATAGATTGCTATTTCTTAGGATGACCAGGCAACTCATTCTCAATCCTGAGTGAGTTATGGACTCCTGCCCGTGAGGGCTCGTCCTTTGATCTGTATGAGTGAGAGTGGCCCGAGTCGCCGACTCAATATTCCTACCATTTTGGGGACGAGACCGAGTGGGGAGCTGGGAACATAACTTCACAAGATGGAATTCACTCCTCCCCGACTTTAGGGGAGTACATGAGTGTTCTCTTAAATGCTGACTCCGGGACTTGAACAAGAGGCCCCACCCTCTTATTGGCCGAGAGGAACTTCCGGTCATTGGTTGGACCATAACCGGGTTGTTCATTAGAGGAGCAGTGGTGTTTAAGGAATAAGATGTAACTCAGGGGTAAAACGGTAATTTGACCCAACTTGAGTTACGAGCACTCGTGAAGGATTGACTCGTCATTAATGGTCGTATATCCATGGACACGAAAACATTCTGCAGTGAGAAGAGTGCAACTGCGGGTCTTTAGTGGAATGACCCGTAGTTAACGAATCTAGATTAACTCGGTCAATGAGTTTGACCGATTAATCTTGCATCATTGGAGCTTCAGATCTGTAGGTCCATTAGGTTCCCTTGCTAGCTCATAACGGGTAAAACAAGGATCAAATTTTTGGAAGAATTTGAATTGTTCAAATTACTTAAGGGATTATATGTATATTGATACATTATAATATATATAGTTAATTGTAAATTAAAACTATATATTATGAGAGATATTATTTGAATGAGATTCATATTAAAACTACAGGTTAAAAATAATGTGCATAAGATGTACATTAAAACTATAGGTTATACGAGAGAAATGTTTTAGAATATGATTCTAATTTTATAATAAATAATTAAGTGTTAATTATTTATGTATATATATATTTATTATTTATTAATTGGATTAATAATTAATTATATTAATCATATATATATATATTAATTATTATTATATATATATATATTAATATTAATATTAATATTATTATTAATATTAACTCCCCTGCAAAATTGCAGGGGAGTGGGAGGTGTTGTGACGTGGGGAGTTACCTCACGTCACCCTTCTTCTTCTTCTCCAAGTGTTGGAGAAGGAGAAGAACAACGGTGTTACAGAACAAAAAAAAAGGACTCCCAACGATTTCTCTCAAAATTCTCTCAATTTCTCCCTCTCTTCGATCAAGGTGCTACCACAAGCACAATCCCGAGACCCAAGAGGATAGTGAGGAAGATCCGGTGGTGGTGTTCGAGGGGAATTCACTGAAGAAACGTTCTTCAAAAGTTTGGAATTTCCCCTGTATTTTCTTCTGTAAAATTCGATTTTGTATCTCGAAAATCAGCAACGAAAATTCGCTTCCGCTCCGGGATTCACATCCCTTCAGTAATGTGTTGTATAAATGCATTACTAAAATTCTGGCTAACATGTTGAAGGTGTGGTTACCCTCTTTCATTAGTCCTAATCAGTCAGCTTTTGTGCCAGGGTGGAGTATTGTTGATAAAATTTTGCTTTGTCAGGAATTGGTTGGGGGTTATCACCTTAATAAAGGGGTTCCTTGTTGTGTGTTGAAGGTTGACCTCGAGAAGGCCTATGATTTTGTCCATTAGGACTTTATTTTAAGGCTCTTGTTAGCTATTCGTACTCCAAGTTATTTTGTGAACGGGATTTGTGCATGTATAACTTCCCCTATGTTTTCGGTCTCGTTGAATGGGGCCCTTGAGGGGTGCTTTCCTGCGCGGTGTGGGTTAAGACAGGGTGATCTGCTGTCTCCTTATTGTTAGCTTTACGAGCTTCAATCACACCAAATGTTTTGATGATAACAAGCTTTATTTACTGATGATTTTAGTCTTTCAAAGTGTCCATAGTACATAGCTTGGAAAGACAGATTCAACGCATTTTGAATCACTCAAATAAGAGTTTGAAAGAATAAATTATAGCCAAAACAAGTTGGGGAAGAAAAAGCACATGTGGCAAGTGACATGGCATCTAATAGTCAAATTATGCCACTGTGGCAATGATGTGGCAGTAACGTGGCATCAATAAATTTGGTGATTTGATGGATGACATGAACAGATCATGTGACGACACGTGGCGCTTTCAATTTCAACAAATCAAATTCGCTCAATTCTCTTAATTCCACAATCTTTTCTCAATTTCACATAATTTCTCAATCTCCACTGATTTCTCCAAATCTCCATAATTCTCTTTATTCTTTTCCTTTTCTCTACTTTTAATCACCATCATCCATCCTTTGTTGCCCTAAATCCAATGGCCAAAATTCATAATCGAAACTCTATTTAAAGCCACCAAATTCCACCATTCTACGCACCAATTATCAAAGCAAACATCTTTCTCCCTTCAAGTTATTGAGCTCTCAAATTTTCATTCTCTCCACACAAAAAGTTGTCCATATTTCTTTGAGAGATACATTAGAGTTTAGCTTTTTAGCTATTGCTTCAGTGCGAAATTTGTAAATTCACCTTAGTGAGGTATTTTCTTTGTATTGATAATTTCACATTTTTGGGTTTTGTATCAAGGTGTGGGTACACCTTGGGTTGTGAGAAAGCACAATTGGTTGGATCCTGAACCAGTAAAAAGGATCGAGGGTTTCTCTTTAGCCTAGGACAAAAAGAGGGTCGACTAGTTTGGTTCTCACCTGTAAGAGAGCCGACGTAGTAAAATACCTAAGAAGGAGTCTTGGAGAGTGGAGTAGGGATTTCTGAACCACTATAAAAATTTTTGGTGTCATCTTTCTCTCTACTCCTTAATTTATGTATTTAAATTTCATTTGATTTTTTGTTATTCTTAAATTTTTTTTAAAATCTAAAAGTTTGTAAGCAACCCTATTCACGCCCCTCTAGTGTTGCCATATCGATCTTACACTTATATGTTTGGTATGACTGTGGGGGTGTTATCACATTTGATGAATAGACCTCCTCCAAACTTTCAGTTTCACCCGAGGTGTGAGCAGATTGGTTTGACCCATCTTTGTTTTGCTGATGTGTTGATGATTTTTTCAGCAGGTGATATTGATTCTTTGGCTTTTGTCAAAGATACTTTGGCTTCCTTTGAGGACCTGCCAGGTTTGAGGGCAAATTGTGGGAATAACTCTTTTTGTGTGCGATCCTCCCTTCTCCTGTTATAGAGGTTTTAGCAACTACGATTGGCTTCTCTATTGCAACATTGCTTGTTTGGTACTTTGGGGTGCGTGCCCCTTCTTTCACGACATCACTCCTATCCTGAATATAAACCTTTATTGGAGTGCATTACGTTACGGTTCAAAGTTGGTCGGCTCGGGTGCTCTCTTATGCGGACAGATTGTAGCTTATTCACTCTATCTTGCAGAGTTTCCATGTTTATTGGACGAATGTTTTTATTCTGCCTGACCGGGTTATTCTCGAGGTGGATAGTATCTTGCGGTCCTTTTTGTGGAAGGGGCGTGTGGATGCTCTTCCGGGGCCAAAGGTGGCATGGCCTGAGGTTTGTTTGCCATTGAGTGAACGGGGTTTAGGCATTCGTCATTTTCCTTCTTGGAATTGTGCTGCTATTATGAAACTTTGTCTTTGGCTCTTCTTACGAGGACATGTTCTCTTTCGGTTGCTTGGGTGGATGCTTATATTTTACGTGAGCGGTACTTGTGGACTATCCCAGTTTATTCGAGGTTCTCTTGGTGTTGGAAGGATATTCTAAAGGTTTGGGATCATTTTCGATCTTTGGTTAGGGTTTTTGTGGGGGATGGGTGTTGGTGCTTTTTATGGCATGATGCCTAGTTACCTAGTCGGCCTATTTCTACCCGGTATGGTGATTGCGTGATTTATGATGCTGCTAGTTCTTCTTAGGCTAAAGTCTCTGATTTTCTCTTTCGTGGTGGGGTTTGGAGCTTGCCTCAGTTTTCTTCGATCTTAGTGAGATTTACTAGGAGATTGTTGTTATTTCTCCCTCCATTGGGAGGGAGGACTTATTTATTTGGACACCGTAGCTTCGGGTATCTTTTCGATGTCTAATGCTTGGTATGTGGTGAGGTGAGTAGCGTGCAGGTCCCTTGATTTCAGTTGTTATAGCTTGGGGGTAATATTCCCAAACACTATTTTATTGCTTGGTTGGCGATTCGTGATCAGCTCTATACGAGGGATATGTGTTGCGCCTCTGCTTAATAGCAAGAGGGACGAGTGCAAGTGCACACTGTCACAAGTAATAATATGGAAATATTCCAAGTTCGTCTCCACAGGGACTAGTTTTCTTTTAAAATTAATTTTGCAAATTGTTGGAATGAGCAATCAGGTTTGTGATAAAAATTGGTGAGATTGGTTGAACACGAAAAAACACACGAAAATAATAGAATTTTGAACCAACCCTCATACTACTGACTAGTATGAACAGAAATGAATTACGCCTATCAGAATCTCACACTAAATTTACTCTCTAATTGCAAACTGGTTCAACTTCTATTCCATACCGCTTTTGGTTTGTTTAGAAGATTAGGATAGTATTTAAAACATGTCTGTAAAATACTAGAAGAATCCTAAGTAATTAAAACTCAAACTTACGTTGAATGGGTAAGAGAGCATATGTCTAGGATCTTGTTTTAGTTCTTATGTCTAAGTAACTTCCCATTTTATCTTGATGAACTCCGTTGACTCTAACCTTTTTGGAATTAAACTCAAATGTTGTGATTTAAACAAGTGGCCAGCAAGTAAAATCAACGAGATTAATTAACTCAATCAAGATAAGCAATTTGAGCGTCGATTGATCAACTTCTTAATGAATGGAGGTAATGCAGGGTCATTGGTTTGAAAACCGCATTCTTGCCATATTTTACGGTGCTTAAACTTAGCCAGATTCCTCTCGTAATCAGCTTTGCTAAGGTTGATAACTCGACGGTGGCTGGGTGGTCTGGATATAGATGGTGAGCTGGAATGTTTGATCATGGGATTGTCCTCCGTTTCGGGTGATGATTGAACCGCCGACAATCGCGCTAAAGCAGCGCGTGTCCTAGGCCGAACGGTAATTCTAAATTGATAGCCCTTGCCGACCTTGTCCTTACAGATGTCATTGTTCCCTCCGATTCCTCCACTAATTGCACATCACTATCATCACCATTAAGGGATCCTTTATCAACGCTGTTAGTGTCTATGCCTTGGCTTGGAGATTCGACTGAAACACTCCCCCCGACTTCATATTCGTCTCTACTCACAAACTCATTAGAATTAAATAGTACATCATTCAAGGAACTAGGACTCAATGGCACCGTAGGACAATCTTTCTTTGATGTGCGAAATTGACCATCTGATGTGCCAGCCGCATCCTCTGGACCAACAGAGGCCTTTGTTGTGGCCAACGCATTGTCTTGCTTCGTCCCAATCACATTACCAACAACAACATTGTCATCCTGAAACATACCTTCAATGAAATCAGTAGGTAAATGCGTAAATTTAACCTTCTTGGCGTGTCCCGCTGCTAATTTAGTTCGAGCAAGTGTTCGGGTCCACTATGGTAGTAGCATAGGAGAATCATGAGTCAAATCATTCTCATCCTCTTCATCGGAACTTAAAATCAGTATGTTCCGGTTTGAATCCCTCCTTAATTTTTTTTGTTTGGACTCAGGCCACCATGGATTTCGAAGCGCCCCCACACTTGGAGAAATAGTACAGAGGGGTTTTTTTAGGGCTCGACGTCGGGCTGCAGAAATTGGAACAGCCTCTTCAAAGGGTTCGGGTTTGGGCGTAATCAAACTTACCCCTGGACTAGAAGTGAGTCGTCGACGGCCATGGTGGTCAGTAGAGGTACGCTTGCGGCGAGGGATTTCGACAGGCGGCCACGGGCTATCTTCATCGGACAATTGAAAACGCCGACGACAGACTGGAGAAGACGATGGCAACAAAATGGAGCTCCGGGAGTGCGACGGCGAAGTTCCCATGGTGGCTTCTAGGTCTGCGAAAAAGATGATGAGAAAAACAGAAGGGGGGGGGGTCTTCGAAGAAGAAGATGAGAGAAACTTGATTCTTGCCTTTTGTTTTTAATTATTTGTCCCTTTTTTTTATTTATTTATCAAAACCTGGGTTTTAAAAAAAATATGTAGGTTACACAATTGGGCCTAAAAATGAAAAAAAAATAAAACCAAAACAACTTTTTCATTCTTATTTTTCCAAAACTGATATATAAATATATATATATATATATATTATTTATTTATTTATTTACTTTGTTTTAAAATAAATGTAATTTAAACAAAGTCTTTAGAAATTACAAAACTAAAAAGAAAAAAAAAATTTTATAAATAAAATCCAAATTTTCCTTTTAAATTTTTTTTTTTTTTAAATAAAAGGAAACTTCAACACTAAAAATATAAAATAATTCACATCGAGTGCCCCTCCCATCAAGTTCAAAAAATTAAATGAGGGACCGATTAAATCATTCATGTATTTAAAAAGAAAATAAAGGTTTTACTTCTATCATATTGATTTCCAAAATAAGGCTTAACTCATTGACCGTTAACATTTAAAAAAATTACCCGAATTGTCTTCTAAGTCGATAGCCCCATGAGGATATACCTTTGTGATTTTGAATGGGCCGGACCATCGGAACTTTAACTTACCGGGAAACAGTCGGAGTCGAGAGTTAAATAATAGAACCTTCTCACCTACTTGGAGGTGCTTGCGCCTTATTCGCCGATCATGCCACTGTTTTGTTTTTTCCTTATACATTTTGGCATTTTCGTACGAAAACTGCCTAAATTCTTCAAGTTCGTTTAGCTGCAATTTTCTTTCTTCACCTGCAGCAATAAGATCAAAATTTAGTCTTTTAGTAGCCCAAAATACTCTATATTCTAATTCTAAAGGGAGATGACATGCCTTACCAAATACCATTCGAAAAGGAGACATATCGAGAGGAGTCTTGAACGCAGTTCTATATGCCCATAATGAATCATCTAGTTTAATTGCCCAATATTTTCTATTTGTATTGACCGTTTTTTTCTAAAATAGTTCTTATTTCCCTATTAGATACTTCGGCCATACCATTGATAATCAACTGCCAACAGGATATACATTTTACCAAATGATGGTGGGAAAGGTCTCATAAAGTGAATACCCCAAACATCAAAAATTTCTACTTCTAAAATTGGATTAAGAGGCATTTCATTTTTTTGAGATATGTTACCTACCCTCTGACACTTATCACATACCTGGGCGAATTGTTGGGCATCTCGAAATAATGTGGGCCAAAAAAAACCACTTTGTAATACCTTAGCCGTCGTTTTTCGTCCAGCATAATGCCCACCATATGACGATGTGTGACATGCATTCAAAATTTATGTTTGTTCCTCCTCAACTATACATCTGCGCAAAATATTATCAGGACCCAATTTGTATAAATAAGACTCATCCCACCTATAGTGTTTAGCATCATGCAAAAATTTTTTTACCTGCTGCGAGTTGAACTCATAGGGCAAGATACCACTTACCACGAAGTTTGCGTAGTCTGCATACCATGGAACATTATTAATTTGAAGGACTTGTTCATCGGCAAAATGTTCTTTGATTTCTGAGGGTTCGTTCTGATTAGTGGACTCTAATCGAGACAAGTGGTCTGCCACCTGGTTTTCTGTTCCTTTCCTGTCTCGAATCTCCAAGTCAAATTCTTGAAGGAGTAGAATCCATCTAATTAGCCTTGGCTTCGCATCTCTTTTTGCAAACAAATATTTCAGAGCAGAATGATCAGAAAACACAATAACTTTCGAGCCTATTAAATATGATCTGAACTTATCAAAAGCAAAAACAACAGCTAATAGTTCTTTTTCAGTGGTGGTGTAATTAAGATGAGTTGCAGTCAAGGTTTTACTGGTATAGTAAACTGGATGTAAAATTTTATTTCTTCGTTGTCTTAGCATGACTCCTACTGCATAATCACTTGCATCACACATTACCTCAAATGGCAAACTTCGGTCAGGCTCTATTATGATAGGTGCTGAACTTAATGCTTTTCTAAGAGTATTAAATGAGTTCATGCATTCTTCATCAAATTTAAATGGCCTATCAATTTCTAATAATCGACATAAGGGTTTTGAAATCTTTGCAAAATCTTTGATGAAACGTCGATAAAAGCCAACATGTCCAAGAAAACTACGAATATCTTTAACAGATGAAGGTGGGGGCAGTTTTGAAATTATCTCGATCTTTGCCCGATCTACTTCCATACCTTTGTTGGAAATCTTATGTCCCAAAACAATACCTTCTCTTACCATAAAATAACATTTTTCCCAATTTAAGACAAGCTTTGTTTTCTCACATCTGTCTAAAACTTTTTCAAGATTTTCTAAACAATTTTCAAATGAATCCCCAAAAACTGAAAAATCATCCATAAAAATTTCAATCACATTTTCAATCATGTCAGAAAAAATTGCCATCATACACCGCTGAAAAGTAGCTGGTGCATTACACAAACCAAATGGCATTCTTCGAAATGCAAATGTTCCGTATGGGCATGTGAATGTTGTTTTCTCCTAGTCTTCTGGGGATATTGTGATCTGGTTATATCCGGAGTACCCATCGAGAAAGCAGTAGAATTCTTTGCCTGCAAGACGATCAAGCATTTGGTCAATAAATGGTAAGGGGAAATGATATTTTTTCATTACCTTGTTAAGTTTGCGGTAGTCCATGCAAACTCCCCATCCAGTTACAGTACGCGATGGGATTAATTCATTTGTTTCATTTGAGATGACTGTCATGCCACCCTTTTTTGGCACATATTGAACTGGGCTAACCCAGCTACTATATGCTATTGGGTAGATTACTCCTGCATCAAGCCATTTGAGAATTTCTTTCTTCAAAACCTCCTTCATTTTGGGGTTCAATCTCCTTTGATGTTCAATTGAGTTGCTTACTCCTTCCTCTAAATGTATTTTATGCATACAGAACGATGGGCCGATTCCCTTAATGTCTGCTATGGTCCATCCAATAGCTTTCTTGTAACTTGATAACACCTGTAATAACAAATTTTCATGCTCGTTAGATAATGATGAAGATATAATAACCGGTAAAGTTTCATTTTCTCCTAAATATGCATATTTTAAGTGATCAGGTAGAGGTTTTTGCTCCAGTTGTGGAGGCTCAATGATCGAAGGCTGCATGGTCCTGGTTCCTTCATTGGTCAATGTTCTCGTCTTAGGTTTCTCTATTGGCCATGTTGAGGTAGCTATGTTTCCTACCTCCTCTGCTTCTTGTAACTCTTGCTCCATACCTGCAATCAACAGATCATAATATTCTTCTATAGAAACAGGGTTAGCTGTATTGATGGCCAAGCATTGTTCTACTTCATCTGGTAGCCGCATGGCATCTAGAACATTGAATGTTACTTGCTCGTCATTGACTTTCATTGTAATCTCGCCTTTCCTTACGTTGAATATTGTATCTCCCGTTGCGGGAAACGGTCGCCCAAGTATTATTGGCACTTCCAAGTCTGCTTCACAATATAAAATAATGAAATTTGCAGGAAAAATGAACTTGTCAACTTTTACTAGGACATCCTCTATTTTTCCCTCTGGTTTTCTAATGGACCTATCCGCAAATTGGAGGGTTACAGTTGTTGGGCGAGCTTCTCCTATGTTAAGTTTCCTAAAAACGGATAAGGGCATTAAATTTATACTCGCTCCGAGGTCGCATAGTGCTCTCCCTAAGTTTTTCCCTCCTATTGAACATGGGATAGTGAAACTCCAGGATCTTTATATTTAACCGGTAGTGGATTCCCTAAGGCATCACTACTACATTTAGTTAACGCCACTGTTTCGTGTTCTCTTAGTTTCTTTCTCCTAGAGATAATATATTTCAGAAATTTAGCATAATTAGGCATTTGTTCAAGAGCATCGACTAGAGGGATATTAATATGTAGTTGTTTCAAGATATCGAAAAATTTCCGAAAATTACTATCTTGAGTTTTCTTTATTAAACGCTGGGGAAAAGGAGGATGAGGTATAGAGTTACTTACCTGTGGGGCAACCGGTACACTTACCTCTGGTTCTACTATTTTGTCAGGTACGACTTGTGTGTCTTTCTCTCTCGAAGGGCTAGGGGAAGATTCATCTGGCATTCGAGGTCCTTCATATGTTAGTCCACTCCTTGTTGCAATGGAGTTGCAATGCTCTTTTCCTATTCTTCTTGGCTCTTCTGTACTACTCGGTAATGAACCTTGGGGTCTTGTCCTTACCTCATTCCCAAGTTGTCCCAATTGCATCTCTAAATTTCTTACCGTAACGTCATTTCTGCCCATGTAATCCTTCACATCCTTCATGTCCTTCATGGTAGCATCAGTCCTAGTCATTAATTCTTTCATTGTGGCATCGTTCTTGGTTATGAATTCCTTCATTAAAATCTCCATGTTACTCAAGTTTTGTTGTGCCGGCTGCACATAATTTTTCTGTTGGTTGTATTGCTGTGGAGTTGGTGGAAAAGCCGGTAAATTTGGAAATCCAGGTGGAGTATAAGCTTGCTTGTACTGTTGATTCTGTCCCGTACCACTGGAACTTCCTTGTCCACTCCATGAGAAATTAGGATGCTGCTTCCATCCCGGATTGTATGTGTTCGAATAAGGATTGAATTTCTGTTGATTCATTTGACCTACATAATACATAGAAGAAGTGTTAGAAGGGCAATTTTCAGATGGATGTAGATCTCCACAATAATAACAAGTAGATTTAGCTATTTGGTAAACAAGAGAAGGATTGGTTGTTGCTGGGGCAGATGCGGCAGCCACATTGTTCTTTTCCATGTTCTTCAACATTTGAGTGATGGTGTCAATTTGTTTTTGCATAGACCTCATATTATCTAAGGCTATCACGCCTGCTGGATCTGCTCGTTTTGATTGGGTCCTTTATTTCTCCGACCACCATTGATCATTGTGTTCAGATAGCTGGTCCAGAATCTCCACTATCTCGTTGAAAGATTTTGATGTAAATTTCCCATTTGCGGCCCCATTAAGCATCATCTTAGTCGGTATATCACAACCTCTAAAGAAATGTTCAATTTGTACGCATGCTGGGATTCCAATATTTGGACAATTCCTTATTAGATCTTTGAAACGTTCCCAAGCAACGTTTACCGCTTCATTTTCCTTTTGTCTGAATGAGATAATCTCTTCCCGAACATCTGCATTCCTTGTCGGTGGAAAGTACTTAACAAGAAATTTATCCACCATATCGCTCCATGTGGTAATGGTGTCTGACGGGAAGGCGTTCAGCCATGCTGTTGCTTTGCCTGAAAGAGAAAAAGGGAATAATGTGAGTCTTAATGCATCATCAGATATTCCCGGTAATCTAAAAGTGTTAGCAACTTTAATAAAAGATTTAAGGTGAGAGCGTGGATCTTCATGTTCAAGCCCCCCAAACTGGCCAATAGTGTTTAACATTTGAAGCATCATTGGCTTAAATTCAAATTGGGCATCTGCTGGAAGTGGATTCATGACGCTAGAGTTCAAGTCCCCTAATATTATGGCTGCATAATCTCGCATTGCACGGTCTCTTTAGTCAGCCACGTGAATTTGGTTCGGCACTACATTTTCTGCCATTTTGTTGAAGTGCTCACGTTCTTTCTCTTTTTGGATTTTTGCTTGCTGTTTTTTCAGTCTCTGTTCACATCTTAACCTCTTGCAGGTTTTCTCGATCTCTGGGTCGTGAGGTAATAAATATTAATTTGTGCTCATACACTGATACTCACTTTTGAGGTTGGATAGGGGGATATTTTCAGAACAGAAACGGTGGAGTGATTGCACACAAAAACAATTCACAAAAATAAATTCAAATGAAAATAAAGTCCCCGGCAACGGCGCCAAAAACTTGTTGCGCCTCTACTTAATAGCAAGAGGGACGAGTGCAAGTGCACACGGTCACAAGTAATAATATGGAAATATTCCAAGTTCGTCTCCACAGGGACTAGTTTTTTTTTTTTAAATTAATTTTGCAAATTGTTGGAAAGAGTAATCAGGTTTGTGATAAAAATTGGTGAGATTGGTTGAACACGAAAAAACACACGAAAATAATAGAATTTTGAACCAACCCTCATACTACTGACTAGTTCAAAGAGAAATGAATTACGCCTATCAGAATCTCACACTAAATTTACTCTCTAATTGCAAACTGGTTCAACTCCTATTCCATACCGCTTTTGGTTTGTTTAGAAGATTAGGCTAGTATTTAAAACATGTCTGTAAAATACTAGAAGAATCCTAAGTAATTAAAACTCAAACTTACGTTTAATGGGTAAGAGAGCCTAGGTCTAGGATCTTGTTTAAGTTCTTATGTCTAAGTAACTTCTCATTTTATCTTGATGAACTCCGTTGACTCTAACCTTTTCAGAATTAAACTCAACTGTTGTGATTTAAACAAGTGGCCAGCAAGTAAAATCAACTAGATTAATTAATTCAATCAAGATAAGCAATTTGAGCGTAAACGCCGTGCTATCTGATAGATGTAATTAAAATGATGGGAACTAAGTCATTCGTAAGAGGGTTGGAAAAGCAAATTAGCTACTCATAAAAACATGAAGAATAGAAATAATAAGAAGTGGATTGAAATAAAATATCATATTAAGTTTAAGAAGTAATTACAATAGCTAAATTAAAATCGAGAACCAAAATCTAAAGAAAATGATAACAACAAAAAAGGAATTGCAATAAAAATAATTCAAGAAATTTTGAGCAAAATTAAAGACAAAACAAATTATAAAAACGTAAATTCTAGAGAGGAAACAAGTTGGAATTTTAAATGTCAAGTGAGCTCCCTTTTGAAGCTTGATGGAACTTGGTATTTATAAGCTAAACCTTGCAAGTTGGTGGAGAAAATCTTGGGTATTTGAGTGGAGGAGCTACAATGGGGCTTAACAGCATTTGGTTGCACGGATCAAGGGATGGGTTGAGATTTCTTCCAACTGTCCGGTCAACAAAAGCCCTTATTTATAGGTGGAGAATGTGCCAGACGCATTGCTGAAGTTTCTGGAGTGTTGGGATGTGCCAAACACATCGCTGCTAGCTTTAAGATAGCCTCTGTGTCATCTGCAGTAGGTGCATTGCTGCTTTTTCCTCATAATTCCATCTATTTATCCAAAACCAAGTGTACAAGTCTTTCCTAAGAAATAGTCTCATTTAAACCGGATTCAATGCATGAAACATATGTATTTAATTTCAGAAGACACTAAACATGCACAATTTGTAAACACTTTTTCCTAAAATTCAAGACTTATCAATATGCTGCACGGGTGGGTCTCTTCTATTCCTACCTGGTGTGTTTTGTATGCGGCTGGGACGAAGTCTCGTGATCATTTATTTTTTTAGTGCCATTTCAGTATGGATGTTTGGGGTCCTACGGTCTCCTTCATTAGTTTGCAAAGCAAGGGTTTCATGCTTGACCTCTTGATGCCTGAGAGCATCTTCCTTTCGAAAGGTGTTTGCATGAGATTAGGGTTCTAAAGTTTTGCGATGGTATTGTCGTACCCTTCGGTGGACGTGTCGGGGCGAAATTGTAGGGTCTAAAATGAAAGGGCTACACTTACAAGAAATTATTAAGTTAGTTAATGATTTCTTGACCAAATGAAAGGGTATCTAATCATTATAAGGGTAAGAGTTATCCTAGTATAGTGCTTGGTTGAGATAGTTTCAATTCAGTGAAGGAATAACTGACTACCGTTTGGTGGCGATTGTTCTAAATCATTGAATTATCATTGCAAATTATTTAATTGTTAGGGTTGATTAATTCTTAATTTGCTAAATTTGATTGGTTTAAAGAGTTTGTGCAAAGTTCTTATGTAAATAATTTGTTTGTTTTCAGCAATTATGTCTACGTCTTTTAATTCACTTCTCGTCGTTGATAAACAGATTAGGGATAACTATCCCACATGGAAAACGAACCTTAATGCCATACTCGTAGTAGATGACTCTACTTTGTCTTAATAGAGCTCTGTGCGGAATCCCCTAGACCTGACGCCACAAAATCTGTTCCTGGCGTATATGACAGGTGGACAAAGGCCAACTCAAAGGTTTGAGTATACAAGGCCAACGTATTTGATATGTTGTCCAAGAAGCATTGGACCATGATCACTAAAGCAATAAACAATAAAAAACAATATGGAGAAACAATTTCATCAAATTCACAAATAAAATTTTATAATTCCCTCTAAAGATATGCATTCTCCTCTTAAAAATAAAAATCAATAAATATTGACATAAAATAATACAAGACACTATCCCATTAATTTGCACAAGATTGATATATTAAAAAAAAATCAGGCACGATTCATCTATCTCAAACAAATATTTAATATATTCTATAAAATTTTCATTCAAGAAAATATGGCACAAGACAAGTATAATTCTAAAAGAGCAATTTAATTCTCATGATTAAGCTCAACAATTTTCATATATAAAGACACTATCAATTGAATTTATCAACTTATCTAAAATAATAATAATAATAAACATCAAGAATTAAAACACCATCAATATGACAAAAATATCATCAAGATACCAAATTGTCAAAAATAAGCAAATAAGGATCAATGGATGAAAAGCAACCTATATAGGTATCAATTAACAATAAAATAACAATATCATTATTTATGTTACCAAAACAAATTTAAAACAAACATAGGCAAATAACATCATAAAAAGGTTAATCAGACAAACATTGATACCAATTGTTCTTGGTCATAGGTCTAACCCGACTTATGTAACTACAAAAGAGTTAAATCAAATATAGACAAAGAAAATCACAAGAATCAATTAAACACTTTTGAGCAATATACTAATGAAATGTTCAAATATGAATCAATTTCATAGGTACTCCCCCGTATGAAAAAATAACTCAACAACTCTTTTCAAACAAAATTTCAAAACAAGTAATTTTCAACAATGAGCAAAATTTTGAAATTAATTTTTATATAGAGCACGTAGTTTAAGGCCAAAAGCATTCAATCAAAATTTTGTCAATCTCATCCAAAGAAGAATCTTAAAAGACATAAAATTCAACAAGACAAACTTGTTCAAATAAACTATATCAATTATCAATGACCATGTTTATAAAAATAACAAGCATTTAATTGACCAAAAATTCAAGACTTTAAATTTATCAAAGAATCAAGCAATTTGGATAAATCTTAAGTCTTAACATCAAAATTTCAATATTTTAATAAATCATAAATCAACCAGTTTGATAAATATTAAAAACCAATAATCGTATATCAGGTAAAATATGTCAAAATAGATATTCAATAATTTCTCAATGACATATGACAATATTTAAACAATGAGCAATAAGAATTATGGATAAATCTCAAAATAATTTACCACAATGTTTTTTCAAAAGAATTAATCCACTAATACATAATAATCAAACAATAAAGATTGATGCCAAAAATATTATCAATATACTCAAAGACATTAAAATTTAATTTAATGAACAATAAAATATAAGAAATCAATTTCAACTTCTCTAACCCATTAAAGAAATAATTTCCATAAATATATCAATATCATAATATTCTCAACAAAAAATAATTTAAAGATACCAAAAAAGTCTTTTTCCTTCGCGGTATTCAAGCAAGCCATAATGGTTGCTCCATTTGAATTAATTTCTCAATTTGAAGTCCAAGCAACCATTTGCTTCTTGAAACATACCTACAAAAATAAAATTCAACCAAAAGAACTTGGTACCAATTTCTTGGGTCCTACATTGTTAGGAAGCACACATTTTGGAACTCATCTCAAATTAGTTCCAATATTTTTAGTATTCATTTTTGGCAAACAAGTATTGAATTTATAATTGATTTTGCCATATGACACAATATTAGACTTCTTAACATGTTCTTTTAGTACTATACTTTTCATGGATAAATTATTTCTTGGAGGATTATTCAATTTCAAGTAATTAGGCCTAATATGACGTTTAACTCCACACAAATAACATGTAAGCACAAATTTTGATTTTACATGCATGTCTCTAGCCTTTTCATGTCTAAGTACAAATTTTGTAGTATGCAATAATTTATTTCTTTCAACAAATTTATGCACCTTACTATTCTTTGGAAAATTTTCTTTTGGAACATTGTGAAATTTTGCTTCACGAGAAAAATTTCTTTTAGAAGAAGTAGTTTGAGCATATTTTAATTTAAAGTACCTAGGTCTAATGTGACCTTCAACACCACAATGATGACATATAGGCACAAAACTAGATTTGACATTCTTAAAAACAACATTAGGTATATTAAGCTTAGACACAATAAGTGATGCTTTAACAAAGATAGTTTTCGAACATGCAAGAAGAGAGCATTCATCAATGTAGCCTAAAACTCTATTATCACCATAAAGTTTGCCTACTTCAATTACTTTATCTAATCTTTGAGCATCTATTGTCAACTTCTTAATAGAATCTTTTGAAATTTCAAGCTTTTTACTAGCAAGCATTTATTTTATTTGACAACATGCAAAAGATCATTCTTTTCACAATTATCACATTCAAGAAATTTAATTTTATCATTAAAATAAAATTTGTCTTTTTCTAAAGAGTTATTGCTAGTTTCTAAAATAACAATTTCACTTTGTAAACTAGCAAATTTGTCTTTTAATTCCAATGAAAAAGATTCAATTTTCTCATTCGTATTTCCCGAATCATTTAATTCAACTTTTAATTCACATAATAAAGATTTGAGATCCCTATTTTCTTTTTCAAGAAATTTAATCCTATCATTCAAATCACTTTTCTCACAACAACAATTATCATGCAAAACATCTTCAGTAGCTCTATTTTTCAAGCAATAATTTTCGTCTATAAAATATTTATTTTTAATAGATGAAGCACTATACTTATTTGATAGCTTAATACATTTAGAACTAACTTTTTCTAAATCACATTGCATGCTTTCAAATGCATCAAATAATTCATCATAACTAGGGGATTTGTGGTTTACCTCATCCTCATCACTTTCGAGATTAGTTCCGTCATTCGAATGAGCCATTAAACACATGGAGGATCCATCACATTTTTCTTTTTCTACTTCATGGATTTTTTCTTGATTTTGAGAATAATAATTCTCCTTTAAATCAAATAGATCATTAATAGTACAAGAAAAATTTTCAACACTATACATATTATCAAGAAAATTCCAAATATCATATGCATAGGTAAAATGCGAAATTTTATCACATATATTTTTATCTAAAGTACAGCATATGATATTTATAGCTTGAGTATTAAAAGAAATCATTTCATCACTTTCGAGATTAGTTCCGTCGCTTGAATGAGCCATTAAACACATGGAGGATCCATCACATTTTTCTTTTTCTACTTTATGGAATTTTTCTTGATTTTGAGACTAATAATTCTCCTTCAAATCAAATAGATCATTAATAGTACAAAAAAAAAAATTTCTAACACTATACATATTATCAAGAAAATTCAAAATGTCATATGCATAGGTAAAATGTGAAATTTTATTACATATATTTTTATCTAAAGCACAACATATGATATTTATAGCTTGAGTATTAAAAGAAATCATTTCATCACTTTCGAGATTAGTTCCGTCATTCGTGTGAGCCATTAAACACATGGAGGATCCATGGCATTTTTCTTTTTCTATTTCATGGAATCTTTCTTGATTTTGAGAATAATAATTCTCCTTCACATCAAATAGATTATTAGTAGTATAAGAAAAATTTTCATCACTATACATATTATCAAGAAAATTCCAAATATCATATGCATAGGTAAAATGTGAAATTTTATCACATATATTTTTATCTAAAGCACAACATATGATATTTATAGCTTGAGTATTAAAAGAAATCATTTCATCACTGAATTTGAATCTTGATAAATGATTTTAACAAACATACAAAATATCAAAATCAATAGTAAGCAAAAATGTTTTCATTCTATGTCTCCAACATATTTTCTACTATCAAATAATGGAGGACTATCAATACAATAACTTTCAAGAAAATCTAAAGTTGTCAAACCTCTAGCAATTAAGTTTTTCAAATAATTTTTTAAAAATTAATAAGATACTTAATATAGAGAAAAACTTTGAAAAATAATTTATGTAACAACTGAAAATATATATATATATATATATTTAAATTATTATTTTTATTTAGTTGTTTTCTTTATTTTCTCAAAATATATAAATTTTTGTTTTAACAATTATTTTCTAAAAGATAATTTGTTCTTAGAATTTAAGAAAAATAAAAAGAAAGAGTTTTATTAAATCTTTATCTTTTTATTATCCTTTTTAAATAAGGATTCATTAGGGTTTGTTATAAAAGCCCTTAAACCCTAGGTTTTATTTTCTTAAACTGTTAGACCTAGTTTTCTCTTCAAGAGAAAAAGAAAAGGAAAGAAGAATAATTTTGGTATTTTCTGTCAAAGATCAGTAAGCTTTTTTCTTGCTCATTGTTTTAGTTTTATCCTTCTTGATCTGTAGTTCTTTAATTCAGTTTATTGGGAAAAGTTTTGAGATCCTTGTTTTTATAATAAAAGATTTTAAGGACTTTTTACCTTAAAAAATTTTCCAGAATTTTTGGTTTGAATCTTTTTGTTTATGAGACTGTTTTTGAGCTATTTTGAGACTCTTTTTGCATAAAAAGTTTACCTATTTGTATCCTATAAATTATAGTTTGTTGTTATGACTTTTACATGAAAAATTATATGTTTTTACCAAGTTTTAAAGGTTTTCTATGTGGTTTCCAGATCAAATTTTTCTATAAAAATTTGTAAATTGTTAATTGCTTTATGGAAAATTTTGGAATTTTTATTTTATAAAACAAAAATTTTTTCAGATTTAAAATGCCCAAATTTTCAATTGTTTAGAAGGTTTTTCAGCGGGTTTTATTGAGAAACTTTTTGTAAATTTAGTTCGTATTGATTTATATCGATTCTTCTAATTTTAAAGTTTGTTATTGTTGAATTTAGAGACTTTTTAACCTAGTTTTCAGATCAGGTTTCGTAGCCCCAAATCCGTACTTTCCTAATTATTTTGCATAAAAGAGTGTTTTGAATGGGAAAATTGGGTAGATAAGATTTGGGTTAGTAATTGGTTGAATTTTAAATCCTTGAATAGGATTTAAGGATTGATTTTGGATATTGGTTGTTTCTAGGCCTCTAAGTTGACACCTACCAAGGAAGAAGTTAATTAGATTCGTAGGATTTCTGAAAGAGGTAAGTGATTTACCATATCGAAAAGTATTGTAAGTGATTTACCATATCCCTTCGAAAAGTATTCTAAGTTATTTACCGTATCCCTTCGAAAACTGTTGTAATAAAAGACTACTATAAAATGTTGCTTATGAGAGAACCCTGTCTAAGTAAGGTTCTGTCTAGGTTGAGATACGTAAGCTGATCGTAAGGGAACACCTCTACCTGGGAACCGACTTGGTGTGAATTAGTCAATATTTTATATGCATGCAATAATATCAATAGTTTATTAATATGTTTGATAAACTAAAACATTATTGTACAACTTCCAATGTAAATAGTTATATTGGGCTGACTAAAAAATCACTTAGTTAAGTAATATACCCTAGTCTTAGAATACTAAGTGAGAGGTTAAGGTATATATTCAATATACCAAGTATATTTGAAATATGAGGTATATGTATATTCCTTTTCCCTCACGTTTCTCCTTAACGTTCACATCGTGAGTTCCATGCTAGGCCCCGTATTGCCCTGGGCGCGGCCTCCCTACAGAAGGTATTTGCATGGTTCAATGTCGACGTGAATGGAAATAGTATTCATAGTAAATGGGAGAAGGACGTGTAACAACACATCGTATAGTCTCCACCATTAGATTGCATAGTGAGATTTCAAATTTAATCTGCGTGTCGTCCTGTAGCGATCATCCTTACAGTGGAATCGAAACCAAAGCAAACTCAATAAATGGATAAAGATCTCTTAGGTTTTGGTCTAATATTGTCTTTCTCTACGACATGATTATTGGGGCGGACCTTTAGGGTTTGAAAATGATCGGTCACACTTACGGGGAATTGTTAAGCTAGTCAACAATTTTCTGACCAAATAAACGGCGACTAATGATTATAGGAATAAGAGTTATTCTAGAGTAAGATTTAGTTGAGAACGTCTCAATTTAGTGAAGGAGGAGTTATCTGCCTACGGTAGCTGTTGCTCTAAATCACAAGCTTGACATAAAGCCTTCAAATTCATATATAACTCCCGCCAAAAGGACGACTTGTCAGTGCGAGAACACGTTCTCAACCTGATTGTCCACTTTAATGTGGCGGAGATGAACGGGGCCGTCATAGATGAGCAGAATTAGGTCAGCATCATTCTGGAATCTCTTTCGAAGAGTTTCCTACAATTTCGCAAGAATGCGGTTATGAATAAGTTGGAGTACATTATTAACACGCTCTTAAATGAGCTGCAGACCTACCAGTCACTTATGGAAAATAAGGGACAGAAAGGGGAGGCAAATGTTGCAACCTTCAAATTGTTCCACCGAGGTTCGACCTATGAAACCAAATCTGCACCCTCTTATTCTGGAAGTAAGACTTTCAAGAAGAAGAAGGCTGGTGGTAAGGGGCCGAAGCCGAATTCTGTTATTGCCACTGCCAAGAAAAGCATGACCAAGTTTGCAGACAAGGTAAAATGTTTCTACTGCAACGTGGACAGGCATTGGAAGCGAACTGCCAAAAATACCTGGCCAAAAAAAAGAAAACCAATGAAGGTAAATATGACCTACGTGTTTTGGAAACATGTTTACTGGAGAATGATGATTTTGCTTGGATATTAGATTCAGGAGCCAGTAACCACGTTTGTTCTCCGTTTCAAGGAATTAGTTCTAGGAGGCAACTTGAAGCTGGAGAGATGACTCTCAAGGTCAGTGTAATGCCCTGCATTACCTTTAAGAGTATTTTCGTGACTTTATATTATTATCGACTTTCAGCTAAGCTAGTCAAATCTAATCAACTTTATGTCAATAAACTTTAATCCATCTTAGTTAATAATTGTAGGTGTTGGGACTTTCCCTACCTTTAAAAAGATTAGAGACTCGTGCAAGTGCACACGGTCATAAGTAATACTTGGGAGTAAACCAAGGTAGAATCCTCAGGGATTTGTTGCTTTCAACAGTTTTAAAGAAGTGAATGGTCCAAATATGTAATTGTGGTTAATGTAGAAAATAGTGATGAAATGCTATTGTTTAGGGTTTTAACTATCAAGCAATTTAATAAAACTCAACCTCTTTGCTTCTACCTTAGTTTTAATGCAAAGCATGGAAAACACACTTTGTTGGTTGCGCCAGACGCTATTCTAGCTTTTCTTGGGAAACTGAGTTCTACTATTTCACAATTGCTTTTGGTTACTGTAGAGGCTAGGGTAACCTACAATCATATGTCTACGTGTGATTATAATCTTAGAGAATATTTATCAACTTATTTGCATTATGGGTCAGAGGGCCTATGTCTAGGACCATGTTTTATGTGCTTATATGTAAGTCACATCCCATATTTGTTTCCTATTATTTTACCTAACTCACCCTTCTCAGGTTTGAGCTTTAGTGTATAAATCAAGTTCTCCCTGGTCAAATGGAAAAAAGACATAAAGAGAAGTTTTTAAAAACCAACCCAAGAAAGTGCCAGACGCAATTCTGGGCAAAATCCCGAGCGTGTAGAAAATCAAATAATTTTGACCAAGGCATTCCCCAAAGAGGTTGATAATTAATTTAGTGTATGATTAAAGGAAAAAAGATGCACGAAATCATAAAGAAAGTATTTTTCATTGAATTAAAACGAATAAATAAGCCGTACAAGAAGTTCTAGCTTGACCCTCTCCTCTTTCGAGTGTGAGGGGAGTGTAAACTCGCTAAAGAACTAAAGAAGAATAGAATCAAAGAACAACAAAAGGTAGAACTTGAATTAAAAGCAATACGGTAAGCAAAAGTACAAAAATACAAGGAAATAACAACTAGAACTTAATTCTAAAGCATATGAAGGAGTTCTACAAGAAAAAAGGAATGAAATGAAGCTGAAAACGAGCTTGTAATGGATGATTTGCTGCTAGAGTAATGACTTTCTTATATAGGCCCTTGAGTTGGTTGAAGTTCTCACTATTTTAGGTGGAAATGAATTCCGATTCACCTAACCAACTCTATTTGACTTAGACTCATGGTTGTAGCTTGATTCAAACACATAAGAAATGTCTTCCTTGCCATTCATTAATCAAAACGCACGTTTTGGCAAAGTTGGACTCCAAAATTGCACCAGGTGCAATTCCTGCAAAAATAGATTATGTTATTTTCTTCAAACTTTGACTGCATTTTTCTCATATTTTTCCTTAAGTACTATATATTGCAATTTATCCAAAAATGTTCTATGCATGTTCTACTTTAAGAATATGGTAATTCTTTTTGGTAAATAATGATGAGAAAGGGTTCAAAATCGTGGTCAAACAGGCCTACCGACACATATTTCTGTAGTAAACAGTCAACCCTAACACACCCCCAAACTTAGTCATTTGATTGTCCTCAAGCAAAAACAACAAAAAAAAAATCTAAAACAATAAACATGCTAGAAAGATGAATGAGCAACAATCCAAGGATTCTAAGTAAATGAATCATATACGTCTCAAGAAAGACTCCACAAGTTAATAAGCATCCTAACTTTAATCTCATGCCAACAAACCATAAAGTAGGCTACTAACCTCTAAGATGCTAATGCCATCCATTTAAAACAAATGAATGTCTATAGTGGGTCTCGCGAAAAAGTAAGTGCATTTTCTTGCCTCTCATGTATTTTACCACTCTTATCTTTCTCTCACTTTTATTCTGCTTTTCTTTCCCCCACTCTTATTTTCTCTCAAGACTCTTTCTTGAACTTGATTTTTCTTCTTTTTAACTATTTTTTTCATACTATTTTTTTGAAAACATTTTCTTGCATATGACTCTATTTGCATAAGACTTTTTTTCGAAATGTAAAAAGCATTTTCTTTCCAAAACAAAAAGACACAAACTGTCCTCCCCAAACTTAAGGGAAACAGTGTCCTCACTGGGGAAAGAAATTTTGAGAGATGCAAAATTTTGACACAAAAAGGACAAGGACTTCCAAAGCAATGAAAATGTTGAGGTTTCAAAACAAAAAGAAGCAGAACACAGTTTTATAACCAAAAATAAAAGTGGAAAAATGACTTATGGCTTGATCATAAAAGTAGGAAATCTAACCTATTCATGCCCTTAGTTATGCTCATTGACATGATACAAAAACAAAGAACAAAGAAAAGCTTTTCATTAAAAAGATGAACATGTTGAGAGTTTATAAAAAATGCTATTGAATAAGCTAAGGACAAACTCGTAGCTAGAAAAAGGAAGCATGCAAAGTTTGAACTTAATGCAGAAACACAAATCATATACTCATTCCTAACAGCAAAAACATTCCAACAACTAACCTAAAACTAAAACTATGCTAAAAAACCTAACAAGCAAACTAAAAACACAAAAGCAACCTAAATGAACTAATATCCAATATCAAAGTGAAAAGAGAGAGATACTCACCTAGTCATCATCATCATCCAAGCAATCATCATCGGTAGGTCGGGAAGAAGATGGTAAATCGGTCATAAGCTCATCGGGGAAAGAAGGTACTTCATCACCGTATAACTTCTTTAGAAACTCACTTATGGCATGTTGAGTAGCCAAAAGAAGCTCGTACTTATGCCTTAGCTCGTCATATTGCTCCCTAGTCACCACTTATCGGGTCTTGGGATTTGCAGTGGTAATGGGAGAGTCTTCTTCTCGAACGATCGAATATCCTCGAACTCTCCTTAGGGACGTGACTGACTTCTTAGGTGTTACTACATCTGCATCATCGGCCTCCACTCCTACCTGCAAGCATAATTCAGATATTAATCGAGAAAAAACAAGTAGACATACAATTTTTTTCGAGCAACTCCATATCTTATTTCTTATGAGTTCACCAAAATTGAACTCAATGCCCTTTATCAAGATGTACACCATCATCGCCCTATTGCGCTTAATGGAGGAATAGTGAAAAGTAGGGATCAACCTATTCTTCACCACATACGTCCAAACCGTTGCTTGTTCATTGATGTCAAGGGGCTTTAGGGAAAGCCTCCCCGTTGTTGAAACGGTCTATGTCTTATGTGGTCTACAAATAAGTCGATGCGTCTCCTCCACTTGTTCGTCCGATGGATGCATCACAACTTCATTACCTATGGCATTAAACACGTCGGACAAAGCATAGTGAGTGTTAATAATGGACGGCAAACATTTTACCACTTTACCCTGTACTCTCACTACGTCTCCTCCGTTTGGGTTGATGCCAGCATAAAATTCCTTCACCAAGGCCTCAGTACACGCATAGTTGAGGCAGAAAATGTCTCCCAACCATTCTCCACAAGCTGTCTATTGGCATATTAGGATCTCACCCTTTTCGCCTTGGATGGTGTTTGCTCAGTAGAAGCGGGCTCCTATTCGTTGTCCTTCTCAAGTGGCTCTTCTGCTTCTCTTAGCTCCCTAGCCTTCTTGGCTTTTTTAGATGGACTAGCCTCGACCTCTTTATGGGCAGCAAATCTCGCTACAGCGGTTGGGGTACGTGGCATGAAAATTGCAGCCAAGCGCAATTTCGACCGGAATTTTCTTCTTTCGCATTGTTTTCACCACCTTGGTCAAGCACACCTCTTCCTCTAAGGTCTCTGCAGTATCAATAAAGTTTGGGTCAGAAACATTCAAACTTGATAAAGAAGGGGTCTTACCTTTTGAAGAAGATGAAGGTGATTTCTTTGTGGCCTCATTAGGGACATCCACAGAACCAGATGCTCCTTCTTGATCTTGAACAGGGGACTCCTCCTCGTCCTCGTTCTCTCCATCAACATTCAATCTTTATTGTGCTTCCCCATTGTTTCCATCGTCCTCCAATGGATCTTCTTCTGTTGCTTCATTCAAAGCCACCTAAATCTTGGTAATATTTGATGTTGTCCTTTCTTGTTCTAAATCATAAAAAACTAAGGGCTTTTTAGTCAAGGTAGGATCTGAAAAAGTGGGAGACTACCTTGTAGAATGGTCGGTGGAGTATCCTCCAAAATTATGCTAGGCGCAATTTGGCAATGAATTTTGACCGTGGCTGAATCTGAGTGCTCCAATGGCTCTGTGTCGTGCTCAGAATCTCCACTAACTTGTTCTTGACCTTCAACATCTATAGCAACAGTAGTAGAAAGATGGGGAGGGATATTTTGCTATAGATGTTGAATTTCTACTACTGTTGGCAAAGATTCAACATCTATGGCAAAGATTTATGGAAAACACAAGATTGGGAGGGATATTTTGCAACATCACCACCCAAGGATCATTAGGATCGAAAAATACCTTTATTTTGGGCATATGAGGTCGTTCCAGGCGAATCATACCCAGTGGAGTTGGTGATGGTAGCAACGCTTTATTCTTCCCATTCTCTCTGTCTTTCGATTTAGAGGAGGAAAAGCCTTCCATGGTTCTTGAGCTATTGCTTCACGATCAACATAAAAAATTCCTCCCTCAAACCCTAAGTGTGCCAAAAAATAGAGGTAAGTGAGAGACTTTGGGATTCTTTAAGATTTGTTGAGAGAAAATTTGAAAAAAAGTTAGGGATTTTGGGGAGAAAATCGCAAATTAAGAGAAGAGGAATTAAGCCTTTTGTTTTATGTTTTAAAACATTTTAAAAATATATTAGGGTTTAGTATTACGTTTTAAAAATAGCCCAAAGCCCATTTAAGCATAACCTAAATCAAGCCTACAGAAATATTAAGCCGCATTTCGAAATTTGATTTGTTTTCCTTAAATTGCGCTTGACGCAATTTGACGAGGGTTGGATATTGATCCTGTGGAATCTACACAAAAAAACCTTAAAGAAAATGTAAAAATTTCGTAAAAGGAAGACAAAAAATATTTTACATCAAAACAGCTCCAACACCAACCGAAGGACTATTCTCACTGTTTTTCATGGATCTTTCAATAGTATAGAGGTTTTGCCTCTGTCAATATGCTCACCAAAGAATTTCTTTACTCGATGCCCATTTACTTTAAAACTATCGCCTTGCGAATCACTTAAATCCACAGCTCCATGTGGATGAACACGTTCAACTACAAACAGGCCCGACCATATAGACTTAAGTTTACCTAGAAATAACCTTAATCTAGATTTGAACAACAAAACTGAGTCTCTAGGTTCCAAATTCCTATCCATTATTTTCTTATCGTGCCACTTTTTGGTTTGTTCTTTATACATCTTAGCATTCTCATAAGTAAGAAAACTGACGAAACTCATCCAACTCATGTAACTGTAGCAACTTTGCTTCACCTGCAACAGAATAGTCAAAATTTAGTTTCCGCTTAGCCCAAAATGCTATATGTTCTATAGGACATGCCTAACAGAGTTTTATAAACAGTTCTATAAGCCAACAAAGAACGTCAAGTTTAATAGAACAGTCCTTCCTATTCACATTCACAAACTTCTTCAAAATTGATTTTATAGCTCTATTGGATATCTCTGCTAATCCAGCAGTTTGAGGGCGATAGGCAGTAGCAATTTTATGATGAATGTTATATTTTTTTAACAAATTACTCACTGCTCTATTTAAAAAGTGCATGCCCTCATCATTAATCAAGCATCTAGGTGTACCATATCTAGTGAAAATAAATTTCTGCAAGAAGAGAGAAACTACCTTGGCATCGTTAAGCCTCAACCCATTTCGAAACATAGTCAACAGCCAAGAGAATGTAATTCTTGCCGAATGAAGGTGAGAACGGACCCATGAAGTTCATGCCCCAAACATCGAAAAGTTCAACTTTTAATATTGGGTTTAAGGGCATCTCATGTTCCATGTCAAGTTACCTGATCTTTGACACCGGTCACAACTTTGAGCGAATATATGAGCATTTCGAAATAGGGACGGCCAAAAGAAACCACTTTGGAGGATCTTCACCGCAGTTTTATGTCCAGCGAAATGTCCACCATATGGTGATTTGTGGCACGCCTCCAGAATCTTCTTCTATTGATGCTCAACAACACACCTACAAAGAATATTACCAGGTCCCAGTTTAAATAAAAATGGTTCATCCCATCTATAAAACCTAACATCATGAAAGAATTTTTTAATCTGGTGCTTACTTAAGTCATTAGGAATTATATTGCTAACCAGATAGTTCACATAATCAACATACCAAGAGACTTCAGAAATAGCTAACAGATGCTTATCCACAAAATGCTTTCTAATCTTACAACTATCATGGTGCAGAGAAGACTTTAGCCTAGATAAATGATATGCTACTTGGTTTTATGTTCCTTTTCTATCTTTTATCTCTAAATCAAACTCTTGTAGCAATAATATCCATCTAATTAACCTAGGCTTGGCTTCTTTTTTAGCAAATAAGTATTTTAATATAGAGTGATCCGTAAAGACTATTACCTTAGTCAAAATCAAATATGAACAAAATTTATAAAATGCGAAAGCAACAGCAAAAAGCTCTTTCTCAGTCACAGTGTAGTTTAACTGACCACTATTCAAGGTCTTACTTGCATAATAAATAGGATGAAGAACTTTACCTTTTCGCTTACCCAAACTCGCACCTTACTATAAAATCACTTACATCACACATTAGTTGAAATGATAGGTTCCAATCTGGTTCAATTATGATGGGTGCTAAACTATGTGCATCTTTAAGTATCTCAAAAGCTTTCAGACAACTTTCATCAAAATCAAAGGGTCGATCCACTTCCAACAACAGCCAAAAAGCTTTAGAAATTTTAACAAAGTTTTTTATAAAACGACAATAGAAACCCGCGTGTCCTAAGAAACTTCTGACACATTTTACAGTAGTAGGAGGGGGTAATTTGGCAATCAAGAATGTTACCCCTATTGACCTCAATTCCTTTTCCTGAAATTTTGTGACCTAGGACTATACCTTCACATACCATAAAATGACACTTCTCCCAATTAAGCACAAGGTTAGTCTCTTCACACCTTTTTAAAACATTCTCTAAATTCTCTAAACAAACTTTAAACGACTCACCAAATACAGAAAAATCATCCATAAACAAACTTCAAACCATATCAGAGAAAATAGCAGTCATGCATCTCTGGAAGGTGGTGGAAGCGTTACAAAGACTGAACGACATCCTCCGGAATGCAAATGTTCCATAGGGACACGTGAAAGTGGTATTTTTTTGGTCCTCCGAAGCTATTGTAATTTGGTTGTAACAAGAATACCAGTCTAGAAAGCAATAGCACTCCTTCCCTGCAAGACGATCAAGCATTTGGTCAATAAAGGGAAGTGAAAAATGGTATTTTCGAGTTACCTTGTTTAGCCGATGGTAGTCCATGCACACTCTCCAACCAGTCACTATTCTCATCGGGATCAACTCGTTGTCATCGTTGGTTATCACTGTCATACCACCATTCTTGGGAACACATTGGACCGGGCTAACCAAGCTGCTATTTGAAATGGGGTAGATCACCTCTACGTCTAACCATTTTATTATCTCCTTATTTACCACCTCTTTCATTTTGGGGTTGAGCCTCCTTTGGCTCTCGATAGAATTGGTGGCTCCTTCTTCTAGTATGATTTTGGGCATGCAAAAAGTAGGACTAATTCCTCATATGTTCGCTATGGTCCATCCAATAGCCCTCTTGTACTTAGACAACACCTCCAAAAGCAAAGATTCATGTTCATTAGTCAAATATGAATAAATAATAACTGGTAAAGTATCATTTAAACCCAAATATGCATATTTTAAATGAGAGGATAGGGGTTTTTTCTCCAATTCTGGAGGTTCAATGATGGAAGGTTGCAATGCCTTCAAATCAGCTACTATTGGCTACAGAAACTCGAAATGCTTGATTTGTGTTAAAATTGTGCCAGGTGCAATTTTTGCTTTTCTCTTTTTCCGCAACCTCAAAATTTGCTTTTAAGTCTTCCATGATCATTTGTTGTAGTTCCGCCAAAGTTGCCCCTATTGCAGAGCACTCCTCGACTTCATCTGGGAGCCACATCACATCAAGGATGCTGAAGGTGACTTGCTCATCATTAACCTTCATAGTGATCTCTCCTTTCCGAATGTTGAGTACTGTGTCTCCAGTTGCTAAAAATGGCCTCCCAAGAATGATCGGCACCTGAAGATCTGCTTCACAATCCAAAATTATGAAATCGGTGGGAGAAATAAATTTAGGTCATTCGTTATCTGCCCTACTTGCATCTCCAAGATTCTCATCGCAACATCATTTCTTATCTTGTATTCTTTCATCATGGCCTCCAAACTTGCATTGTTACCACTTTGCTACATGTTATTTTGAGCTCTTTGTTGATTGTATTGTTGTGGCGGCAACGCAGGTTGCGTAAGAAAACCAGGAGAGATGTAGTTTTGTTTGAATTTTTGAGCGAGTTCTTGCGCACAGCTACTAGCTCCTCCTTGGTTACTCCAAGAGAAGTTTGGATGGTGCCTCCATCTAGGGTTGTAGGTGTTTTAATATAGATTGAAGTTCCGCTGGGCACCTTGACCTACATAGAAAATAGACGCTGGATTAGCTAGACAGTTCTCATACAAGTGGTTATCACCACAATAAACACAAGATATATCTGAAATTTATAAAACAAGTGATGGTTCAAGAATCATTGCTAAACTGGCGGTTTTGGTTTCCTTCTCCATTGTCAGCTGTTTCAAAATTTGGTTCATAGCCACCATTTGGGCTTACATTGAGCCAACTGTGTCTAACTCAAAGATTCTGGTTGATGCTTGCTTCTTCGACAAAGGCCTTCCTATTTCTCCTTGGTCATTAATGTCTATCATCTTGTCTAAAATATCAACGATCTCATTAACCAACTTTTCTAACATTGAGCCATTGGCTACAGTGGTCAACATCATTCTTGATGAACGATCTAATCCCGTATAAAATTGCTCGATCTGCACACATGCGGGTAATCCATGGCTCAGACATCTTCCGAGTAACTCTTTGAAGTGCTCCTATGCTTCCTCAACTGCTTCATTCTCTTTTTGTCAAAAAGACACAATGTCTTCTTGAAGGTCTACGTTCCTGGTCAAAGTATGATACTTTGCCAAAAATTTCTCCATCAGTTATGCCCACGTGGTGATAGAATTCGGTTCTAGCGCGTTTAGCCAAGTCCTTGCACCGTCCCTGAGAGAAAATGGAAACATTTTTAGTCTCACTACATCTTTAGAGACACCAAGAATGCATTAGCTATTTCAATAAAAGATTTGAGATGGGAGTAAGAATCTCTGTTAGTCAATCCTGCGAACTGGCCCATCGTCTACAACATCTAGAACATGACTGGCTTAAGCTCGAACTGTGTGACTTGGGGTAAAGGATTACTTAAGTTCCAGCTTTGCATGCTTCTTTGTTCAAGCTACACGTTTGTGCTTAGCTTTTTCGATGACATCTTTTCTAAACTCTCAACATGTTCATCTTTTTGAAAAGTTTTCATTTATTCTTTGTTTTTGTATCATGTCGATGAGGATACTTAAGGGCATGAATACGTTAGATTTCCTAGTTTTATGATCAAGTCATAAGTCATTTTCCACTTTTTGTTTTCATTATAAAATCATTTTATACTTTTTTTTGCTTTGAAACGTAAACTTTGTCATTGCTTAGGAAGTCCTTGTCCTTTTTGTACCTAAATTTTACATCTCTCAAAATTTATTTCCACAGTGAGGACACAGTTTCCCTCAAGTTGAGGGGGGACAGTGTGTGTCTTTTGTTTTAGAAAGAAAATGCTTTTTACATGAAAAAGAGTCTTCTACAAACAAGAGTCATATGCAAGTTAAAGGAAGAAAAAATAAAAGTGAGAGAAAGATAAGAGTGGTAACAAGCACGAGCGGCAAAAAAATGCACTTACTTTTTCGCAATCCCCACTGTAGACATTCATTTATCATTAAATGGGTAGCATTAGCCTCTTCTAGGGTAGTAACCTACATATTAAGGTGACTTCGTGAAAACCATTGTCGACATCATTTTATGCTGGGTTGCTACGTAAAGAGTTTCTATGAGTGGCTGTGGTTGGAAACCGAAGTTAGTGAGTGAAAAACCTCAGAGGCTAGTAATCGGTGCATGTGTCTTCTTGATGTGAACTCTTTGAATAAAAAAATGGAAGTGTGCGTATTCGTTGGTTTTGTAGAAAGTTTTGTGTTTTAGAAAAGAAGAGGATTTAGAATAATTTTTTATTCTCAAAACAAAGGATGATTTATGGTATGTTGGCTTGAGATTAAAGTTAGCATGTTTAACTTGTGGAGTCCTTTCTGAGACGAAGATGATTCATTTACTTATAATCTTGGGATTGTTGCTCATTCATCTTTTTCTAACATGTTGATTGTTTTAGATTTATTGTTGTTGTTTTTGCTTGAGGACAATAATATGGCTAAGTTTGGGGGTTTGTTAGGTTTGACTTTTTACTACAGAAATGTGTGCCGGCAGGCCTGTTTGACCACAAATTTGAACCATTTCCCATCATTATTTGCCAAAAGGATTACATATTCTTAAAGTATAACATGCATAAGAACATTTCTGGCTAAATTGCAATATATGGTACTTTAGGAAAAATATGAGAAAACATGGTCAAAGTTTGAATAAAATCACAGAATCTGTTTTGCAGGAAAATTTCGCCTGACGCAATTTTGGAGTCCATTTTTGCCAAAATGTGTGTTTCACTTAATGAAGGGCAAGGAGGTCATTTCCAACATGCTTGAATCAAGTTTAAACTGTGAGTTCAAGTCAATAAGGGGTTGCTAGGTGAATCTCAACTCATTTCCACCTAAAATGATGGGAAGTTCAACCAATTTAAGGGCCTAAAAAAGGCAGTCTCTCCCTCAGCAACAAATCATCCCTTCCAAGCTCGTTTTCAACTTCATTATTCCTACTTCGTTCTAGAACTCGTTCTTATGCTTTAGATTTAAGTTTTAGTTGTTATTTTCTTGTATTTTCATATTTTTGCTTACCGTATTGCGTTTAATTCAAGTTCTACCTCTTGTTCTTCATTTATTTTGTTCTTCTTTAGTTCTTAAGCGAGTTTACACTCGCATGACGCTGGAAAGAGAAGACGACCAAGCTAGAACTCTTTGTACGACTTATTTAGTTGTTTTAATTCAATGAAAAATACTTCATTTATGTTTTCGTGCGTTTTCTTTCTGTTAATTATGCACTACATTATTTATCAACCTCTTTGTGGATTGCCTTAGTCAAAATGATTTGATTTTCAACACCCTTGAGATTTTTTCCAGATTGCGCCTGACACTTTTTTTGGTTGGTTTCTAAAAACGTCTCTTTATGTCTTTTTTCCATTTGGCCAGTGGGATTTTGAGTTATACACTAAAGCCCAACTCTGAGAAGGGTGGGTTAGGTAAAATAATAGGAAACCAATATGGGATGTGACTTAGACATAAGCGAATAAAACATGGTCCTATACATAGGCCCTCTGACCCATAATGCAAATGAGTTGATAAATATTCTCTAGGATTGTAATCACACATAGAAATATGATTGTAGCTTACCCTAGCCTCTGCAGCGACCAAGAGCGGTAGTGAAAGAGTATAACTCAGTTTCCCAAGAAAAGCCAAAGAATTCACTTGGCGCATTTTCCCAACAGTGTGTATTTCCCATGTTTTGCATGAAAACTAAGGTAGGAAGCAAAAAGATTGAGTTTTATTAGATTGCTTGATATTTAAAATACCAAACAACAACATTTCATCACTATTTTCTTCATAAACCACAACTGCATATTTGAACCATTCACTTCTTAAAAACTGTTTTGAAAGCAACAAGTCCCTGAGAATTCGACTTTGAATTACTCCCAAGTATTACTTGTGACCGTGTGCGTTTGCACGTATCTCTAATATTTTTAAAGGTACAGAAAGTCCCAACAGATAGTTAGAAAATGAACTGAAGTTTAGACCCCAAGGTACAGTGCTGGGACACACATAAAATCCGTACCGAGGACGAGATAGTAAAGAGCAATATAAGCTAGCCATCACGAGAAGCGGACTGATTTATGATGGACTCACACTTCTAGATGAAGGAATCGATGTAGCTTGTTCCTACATTTGTCCCTACTTCACAACCAGAAGAGAAAGCCGAACCTATAAGTTCAGATGAAAAAGATAAGGAATCCGACAAAGGTAAGCAAGTAGTGGTTTGCACTATTCCACATATAGGTAATGTTAAAATTCCTCCACTTTCCCCCAAAGGTTAGTTAAAAAGAATCACGATAGCAATTTTAAGATGTTCTTTGAAATATTTAAATATATAAATATCCCTCTCATATATGCTTTAGAGCATAAGCCTAATTACACAAAGTTTTTAAAAGATATTATTTATAGGCATAAGAAATTAGCCTTAACAAAGTGTAGTAGTGATGCTTTAGGGAATCCATTGCTTGTCAAATGTAAGGAACCAGGTAGTGTCACTATCCCTTGCTCGATAGGTGGTTAGAATTTAAGAAGAGCATTATGTGACTTTGGAATAAGAATTAATCTTATACCTCTTTTAGTCTTTAAAGAGTTAAATATAGAAGAAGCTCGCCCCACTACTGTAACTTTGCAATGAGCTTATAGGTCCATAAAAAATCAGAAGGTTAAATATAATATGTTCTTGTGAAAGTTGATAAGTTTATTTTTCTCGTCGATTTCATTATTTTGGATTGTGAAGCAAATCTAGAGATGTTGATAATTCTTGGGATGTCATTTTTAGCAACTGGAGACATTGTATTCAATGTTAGGAAAGGAGAAATCACCATGAAGGTCAATGATGAGCAAGTCACATTCAACGTCCGTGATGCAATGCGTCTCCCGAATGAAGTCGAGGAGTGCTCTGCAATAGAGGCAACCATGGAGGAACTCCAGGAAATGATGGTGGAAGACTTGGAAGTAGATTTGGAAGTTGTAGAAAAGGAAGACAAAATTGCATCAGGCGCAATTTTGACAAAGATGGAGAATTTTGAGCTTTTGCAGCCAACTGCAGCTAATTTGAAACCCTTGTAGCCTTCCATCATTGAACCTCTAGAATTGGAGAAGAAACCCCTTCCCCCTCATTTAAAACATGCATATTTCGGTTTAAATGATACTTCGCCAATTATCATTTATTCGTATTTGGCTAATTAACATGAATCTTTGCTTTTGCAAGTATTATCTAAGTACAAAAGGGTTATTAGATTGACCATTGCAGATATAAGAGGAATTAGCCTCGCATTTTGCATGAACAAGATCATCCTAGAAGAAGGAGCCACCAATTGTATCGAGAGACAAAGAAGGCTCAACCCCAAAATGAAAGATGTGGTAAAAAAAGAAGATAATAAAATGGTTAGACACCGGGGTGATCTACTCTATTTCAAATAGCAGTTAGGTTAGCCCGGTTCAATGCATTCCCAAGAAGGGTGGTATGATGGTAATGAACAACGATGACAACAAGTTGATCCCAATGAGAATGGTGACTGGTTGGAGAGTGTGCATGTACTACAATCGGCTAAACAAGGTAACTAGAAAAGACCATTTCCCACTTCCATTTATTGACCAAATTCTTGATCGTCTTGTAGAGAAGGAGTGTTATTCCTTCCTTTACGGGTATAATGGTTACAACCAGATTACAATAGCTCAAGAGGACTAAGAAAAGACCACTTCACATGTCCTCATGGGACATTTGCATTCCAGAGGATGTCGTTTGGTCTTTGTAACTCTCTCGCCACCTTCCAAAGATGCATGATTGCTATTTTTTCTAATATGGTAGAGATAATAGTAGAAATATTTAAGAATGATTTTTCTGTGTTTGGAGAGTCTTTTGATGTCTATTTACAATATCTAGAAAATGTTTTAAAAAGGTGTGAAAAAACTAACGTTGTGCTTAATTAGGAAAAGCGTCATTTTATGGTACGGAAGAAATAGTCCAGGTCACAAAATTTCAGGAAAAGGAAATGAGGTCGATAGGGCTATGATAGATTTGATTGCCAAATTACCCCCGCCGAACTACTATAGAAGGTGTTATAAGGTTTTTAGGACATGCGGGTTTCTACCGCCGTTTTATTAAAAACTTTGCATAAATTTCTAAACCTTTATGTCACTTGTTAGAAGTTGATCGACCCTTTGATTTTGATGAAAACTTTTGAAAGCTTTTGAGACATTAAAAGATGCACTTAGTTCAACACCCATTATAATTGAACCTGACTGGAACTTGCCATTTGAACTAATGTGTAATGCAAGTGATCTTGCAGTGGGTACGATGTTAGGTCAAGAGAAAGGTAAAATTCTTCATCCTATTTACTTTACGAGTAAGACTTTGAATAGTGTCAATTAAACGACACTGTGACTGAAAAATAGCTTATAGCTGTTGTTTTCGCATTTGAAAAAATCATTCATATTTTATTGGGACTAAGGTGATAGTCTTTACTAATCATTATGCATTAAACTATTTGTTTGCTAAAAAATAAACTAAGTCTAGGTTGATTATATGGATATTATTGCAACAATAGTTTGATTTAGAGATAAGAGATAGAAAAGGTACAAAAAACCAAGTAGCAGATCACTTGTTTAGGTTAGAATCTTCTTTGCAACATGATAACTCTGAAATTAAAAAACATCTTTTTTATGAGCATTTGTTACCTATTTCTGAAGTCCCTTGATATCCGGATTATGCAAACTATCTGCTAGCAATATAATTCGCAATGACTTAAGCAAACACCAGATTAAGAAGTTCTTTCATGATGTTAGGTTTTAGAGATGAGATGAACTTTTCTTGTTTGAATTGGGATCTGACAACATTCTTCGCATGTGTGTTGTTGAGCATGAACAGAAGGAGATTCTAGAGGTGCCACAAATTACCATATGGTGGACATTTTGTTGGATGTAAAACTGTAGCGAAGATCCTCTAAAGTGGTTTCTTTTGGCCGTCCCTATTTCGAGATTCACACATATTCGCTCGAAGCTATGACCTGTTAGGGTTGACCTTTTACTGTAGAAACATGTGTCGGTAGGCCTATTTGATCACGTTTTTTACTCCTTTCCCATCATCATTTGCGAAAAAGAACTACTTATTCTTAAAGTAGAACATGCAGATCATTTCTGCATAAAAGTCAAACTATGGTACTTTAGGAAAAATAAGAGAAAAATGCACTCAAAGTAGGAAGAAAATAACAGTTTTATGTTTTTGCAGAATTGCGCCCTTGGAGAACAAATTAGCAAAACATACGTTTTGATTAATGAAGGACAAGGAGAACATTTTCCACATGTTCGAACCAACTCAAAACCGTGAGTCCAAGTGGCAGGTGTAGACAGGCAAAGTGACGAGGAGTCACTCGGTGGCCTAGAGGGCCCTTGTGAACTCCGATTGGCTTGAAATTTGGTGTGCTTACATACCTTACCAATACACACCTAGTTCCAAATCCGCTCGGCCAAATTCCACCTACAATCCCAAAAACCAGATACAAACAAACTACACTAGAAAGCTTTAAAGACATGAAAGTAAAGCGAGTGGTGAGGGTGGTTTGGACATGCGGCCATGGGTACACTACAACAAATCTTGGTTTTAATGTCGGACAAAAAAAAACACGGAGGAAATGATGTCGGACAAAAAAAACACGGAGGAAACCATGTCGGACAAGGTAAAAAATTTCTCCAATTTTATTATTATTATTTTTTAAAGTATCCCTGTCGAGCCTGGCCCGCCAATGTGTGATTTTAACCCTAACTTCAAAATTTCACGCAAAATTTTAGACTCGATATTTTTTTGCCTCCCACCCCCCTTTGCCGCACGCGAAACTCTCTCTACCATCGTTGTGAACCCAGCTCTATTGCTGTAGGAAGGCCAACGAAGAACCACGTACGGCAGCGCGAGCGACAGTCCAGCGGTGAGGAGCGATTTGCCGATAGCGGTGAGTTACGATTCGGCGGTAGACGGCGACGACGAGCGAATATATTAGGCAGTGGCAACAACATCGAAGGTTCTGTTCTTCCTTCTCTTCTCTTCCCTAGTATTTGCTCGTTTTCGTCTCCTTCTAGTTTGGTAACTTCTCATTTTCTTCTAGTTTGAGTTTGGGTTATTTTATCTAACTTCTAGTTTTTTTCTCTTTCTCTGTTGTGCCCTGTTTCACGAATGAAAAAAAAAATTGATTGAGTTTAGATGAGAAGGGAAGGGAAGGGAAGGGAAGGGAATGAGATAATCTTGTTTGTTGGAGGGAGGAGAAGACCCATTTCACACACATTCCATTAATCTTGTTTGTTTGTTGGTAACGAAGAGAAAAAAACTTTTAGATATGGCTAAAGTGGGAAAGTTGTATAAGAAAAGATGGTTCTTTTACTGTCTCTCTCCTTCTGTGTGTTAGGTTTAGTTTTGTTGTGAACCCACCAATAAGGAAAAGAGAAAGGAGGAAGCTGGTAGATGTATAAGGCGGGGGAAAGAGAAATTTTAGGATTTTTCTCAAGATTTTAATTTTGCCCGTCCCTGCTATCGTCTCCAAAAATGAGAGAAAGAGAGTTATAGAGGGATTTTGAAAGAAGGGTATTAAGGATAGGGTGTGCACTAGTAAAATTTGGGTTCTCGTAACGTGACGCTTTCGGGTAAGCCCACAAAAAACCAAAAACTCCTCCGTCGGCTGCTGTTGTTAAACAAAAAAGAAAAAGAAGAATGTGTGTGAAATGTATTCTCTATTCTCATCTGATTAAAACTTTTCTCTACTCCCATCATTCAAAGAATGAATTGGCAACCTCCAACATATTTTTGAAGTGTGGCTGTGGGTGTGAAATGTATAATAACCGAAAGAACATGCAACAAGTCCAATGGAAGAAAAAGAAGAGAGAAATGTTTTTTTTTTCAGGGAAATAACTGTAAGCTAGAAAACCCAAAACTATTGTGAGTGTAACTATGAGAGAGTTGGAGAACTTATGAATTTTGTTAAAGCATCATGCTCACCTAACTTTTCACTAATTTAATTAATTTGATACACTCTATTTCTTTCATAACTTTCCATGTTTACTAGGTACCACTTTAAACACCCCACTTTATCAATCCTTTGTTTCTTAAGCATTTTTATTTTGCTTCTTAAGAATCCGACAAAGTACACAAGCTTAACCATTGTTTTTTTTTTTGTAGATTAAACTTTCATAAATTTAGTACTGGATAAGTCGTGGATGACAAAAAATACTTTGATGTTGCCACTAAAGAACGTGCCGCTCGAATTGTAAATTTCTATGTTTTTTATTTCAATGAGATTTAGAAAGTGGGATGTTTAGATGATAATATGATGATAAATATTTGTGATAGGATGAGTTGACTACAATACACAAGGGCGAAGATGTTTTAACTGAAGCATTAGGCACCCGCAAACATAGAGGTCGTGCGAGGGGATTTGGAGAGTTTGTTTCACCATTCCTATATTTTAATGTTGCCAAAAGGCAGTAAAATTTGGGATTGCAACCTCAAGACCAATCCGAATTGAAGACTCAGAGCTTACAACCAAACAAATCCACAACTAAAGTCAGTAATGTCTTAAAGAAAAGGGAGAAAGGGAAGGAAGTTGTCAATGCACCTACTAAAGTTTTTATCCCGGATGAACAACCAACAATGGTAACTAATTTGTTTTAGTTTTGACACTTACTGTTTTTGGACACGACACTTAGCCTTTTTGTGCATAACATTTAGCATTTTGGTTTTAAATTTTCTAAGGGAAAACCGTGTCATCCGGATATTGGATCAATGGAGAACATTGTTGCAGTTGGCACAGTATTTGATGATGACGTTCAAAGTCCAACAATTCATAGTGCCATTGGTAGCTTCGTGGCATGGCCTTGTCGACTAGTAATTTTAAATGAGGAGAAAAAGGTATGTCTTGTTCTAACTTGAGTGAAGTTTTAACTTTTCGTTTGTTAAATGTTGTTTGTAATTTTGTTTGTCAATGGTTCCTTCTCCTCGAACATCCAAGCCGAGAACACAATCATCTGAACATATTGATGTCCACATGACTATTAAACTCCTAAATTAATATGTCGTGCGTTCAATGAACAATAAGGATGTAATTGAATTCAATATCGATGATTACATATTTGGAAGGGAGAAGATCATTAGTTTAACACGTGATGACATCATGCAATACTGCGAGATGATTGAAATAGGATATATGTGTGTGCTCACGTACATCGCGTAAGTATATTAAATCTATTTCATATCTTAACTTCACTAACTATGAAGTTTAATGTTTTACAATTATATGTTTAGGTATCTTTGGAATGAATGTGAGGAGGAGACACATAATAAGTTCTTGGTGGTTGATCCGGACAACATTGTACCACAAATGATGTCTCAAGAAACTTGTTCTAGATCTAGCCAACGGGTTAGACATGAGTAACTTGGAATAAATAGTACTCATCCCACGTAACGGCGGGTAAGCTAGCAATTTAACTTGATTTTACTTATTTATAGTTTCTTTAATCCATCCATGAATGTAATATTATCATATTGGTTATTAATAGTTTTCACTGGAAGTTGTTTGTTATACATCTTCAAGAGAATTGTGTTTATGTATTGGACTCTCTAAGAAGTAAGATTGAAGAAAATTATAAGAGAATCATAAACATGTAGGTGCCTTGAACTCTTATAGTTATAATAGTTATAATTTTTATAATTATGTCATTCTAATGTTTCAAGTTATTTAGATCATTGAAAATGTGGCAAGCTCAACACTCTATTTAACATTGTCGCAGTACTACAATTTGGAAACATGTGAAGGTAAACTTGCATTTGATTACATTTTAAATATGCTCAAATTTGCATTGAAATCCTTTGTTAACTCATAACTATGTTATTTTTCAAATTTTCTATATATAGTGTCCTCGGCAACTAGGTTCTATCGAGTGTGGGTACTATTTGCAAAAGTATATACGAGAAATAGTGCGGAATCCTAATACTTCCATAACTGAACTTGTACGTATTATCATATACCTTTATTTGTTTATATATGCTTTATCCTTATATTAATCAGTATTATCTTTCTTTTTTTGTAGTTTCATACAAAAAAAAGCCTACAAACAAGAAGAAATTGACGAAGTTCGAATAGAATGGACATCATTTGTTGGATGATTTGTGTAGTACCGATGGATTCATTACTTTTGTTTATTTGATGTAAGTATTTGGTTCGGGTTACTTTCTGTAGTAGTACTTAGCAGATTTGAAATACTTGGTCTTGTTTATAATATATAGAAGTTTGGATTGTTATGCTGGATGTAGTTTTGTTTGAGGGACGGACGGTCCCATTTGTTTATGTGTAGAAGGGTGTTAATATAGAAGTGTTTGATTGTTGCTGAATGTAGTATATTATTGTTTTTCAAGTTAATTTTGAGTTATTCTAAAGTAGAGACGTCATGTTGAAATTTGTACTTGTTTGATCAACTCTTAAATAATTGTCTTTTAAGTTTAAGGTTAGTTTTTGAGTTAAGTACTTTTAGAATAGATCATGGTGTTGAAATTAGTGTTGAAATTAGTTTTAGTTTTTGAGAGTTTCAATAATATTGAGATATTATTTTTTGTCAATAACTGCGAAGGAGATATATTGGTTGGTTAGTTTTGAGTTCTATTTTAGAGTGGGGGAGGTCATGTTGAAATTTGTATTGTTTGTGTTTTGAATCTAAAGGTTAGTTTTTTAGTTAAGTTTTTCAAATAGATCATGATGTTGAAATAGTTAGTTTTAGTTACATATTAATTTTTTAGTTGCAATAATATTGAGATATTACTTTGTGCGATTAGGTTGGAAGGACATATATGGTTGGTTAGTTTTGAGTTATATATTCTAAAGTGGGAAGGTCATGTTGAAATTTGTACTTTTTATTATTTGTGTGATTTGAGTCTAAGGCTAGTTTTTTAGTTAAGATTTAGAATAGATATTGCATTTCATATGAACGTGTTAAGAGTTTTAGTTGCATATTAATTAGCTAATTTTAATTGCAATATTGAAATATTATCATAGGTCTCAAGGAAATATAGTTGGTTAGCCACGTCTCGGCAACCAACTATTTTTTTAATTAAATTATTTACGAAATAATGACGGTCAATGTCTGTCATGAAATATAGTCATTCCACGACGCACATACGAGACGTAGATACAATGACGTACAAACAATGACGCTCAAATGATGACGTACAAACAATGACGTACAAACAATGTCACACATATAATGACGGATAAAAACCGCCATGCAAAATTAAACAAAACAAGGACACTCGTAAAGATGTCGGTCACCGCCCGTCATTGTTATCCTTCCATGACGGGCATGCCCGTCATGGAAAAGAATATTTACATGACGGGCAATGTCCGACATTAAAATTGCCCGTCATGAAAAAGAAACAAGGACACTCGAATAGATGTCGGTCACTGACCGACATGGTTACTTGTTAATGTCGGGCAATGCCCGTCATAAAAAGGCGAATTTTTTGTAGTGGTAACACACCCTGGACAAACATGCCCACAACATTCTCCCCCACTTAAACGGTTGACTTCCCTGTCAACTGCTACAGCTTGAAGTCCTTGATCTTTGTCTTCCAGGCTTCAAGCTCTTCTTCTCGTTCCCAACTGATCTCTGCATCAGGTAAGTCTTTCCATTTGACGAGGCATTCCTGAACTCTACGAACGGGTCTCCCCATCTTTCTGATTCTCTCTGCAAGGATCTCTTCTGCTTTCTTGTCTTCTTTCAACTTTAAGTCGATGGTGGGCCGCAAAACAGCATTACGTCCGTCATCCTCAAGGTCGGGGTGATAAGGTTTTAAATTGCTCACATGGATCACTGGGTGGATCTTCATCCAAGCTGGTAACACCACCTTATACGAGACATTCCCCACCTTCTTCACGTCTTCTACTGGTCCTTCGTACTTTCTCACCAGTCTCTGATCTTTGCGCCCTTTGAAATGAATCTATCCTGGCCTCAGCTTGATAAGAACTTTGTCACCTGCTCGAAACTCGAGAGGACGTCGCTTGCGGTCGGCCCAGTTCTTCATGTGCTTGGAAGCTTTTTCCAAATATGCTCGAGCAATTTCTGTCGTCTGCTTCCATTCCTTTGTCAAGTTGTGGGCTTGCCGACTTTTCCCAGCATATGGGTGGTCATGAAGGGGTGTGAATCCCAGAGCGGAAGAAGACCGTTGTTCGTGATATTTGGGAAACAAAATCAAAACGGTTAAGAAGAAAAACACAGGGGAAAAATTTACCTTTGAAGAACGTTTCTTCAACAGTTTCCACCCGAACACCACCACCGTGTCTTCCTTGCTTTCCTCTTGGGATTCGAGAACACGTTTGTGGGAGCGTTTCTTTTTAAATGAGAGGGAGAGTTTGAGAGAGATTTTTGATCAAGAGAGAATGAGAGTTCTATCTTTTTGTTTTCTACTTCTGTTTTTTGCAGAACAAAAGCAGAGACGTGGGGAGTTACCCCACGTCACTTAACTGCCCACTCCCCTACAATTTTGCAGGGGAGTTAATTAATAATTTATATATTAATATTATTAATTAATAATAATAATTAATATACATATATATAGATATATAATTTATTAATTAATCATATTAATTAATAAATATAATTAATTATTAATCCAATTAATAATTAATTAATAAATATATATATAAATCAAATAAATAATTAACACTTAATTATTTATTATAAAATTAGAATCATATTCTAAAACATTTCTCTCGCATAACCTATAGTTGTAATGTACATCTTATGCCCATTATTTTTAACATATAGTTTTAATATGAATCATATTCATATTAATTTTATTTGAATCACATTCAAATAATTTCTCTCATAATATATAGTTTTAATTTAGAATTAACTATATATTATAATGTCTCAATATACATATATTCCCTTGAGTAATTTTAACAGTTCAAATTCTTCCGAAAACTTGATTCTCGTTTTACCCGTTATGAGCTAGCAAGGGGACCTAATGGACCTTCAGATTAGAAGCTCCAACGATACAAGATTAATCGGTCAAACTCATTTACCGAGTTAATCAACATTCGTTAACTACGGGTCACTCCACTAAAGACTCGCAGTTGCATGATAAGCCTTGATTAAAGGCTAAAAAAGGGTAGGTTTGCATGCTTAAGTAACTTATATTTGGGATGAAAATGTATGTTCATGCATATAATTTAGGAAAAATTTGCATAATTTGTGATTAGGGACTTTGGAATTCAGTTATAGGTAAATGAAGGCTAATTTGTGTAAATATGCTTATTTTGTAAGGAAAAATGAAGATTTATGATCACAATGCGTCAGGCACATTGCAAGGCCAGAATTTCTAGCTTACTAGAGGAATGAGCCAGCCAAGTTACTTTGAAAGTTCCAGCTTCACAATGCTTCAGCCACATTCGATGCCCATATTGTCAAAATGGGAATAACCACTTTTGACCAAGTAATTGGTCCAAGATTTGATTTTACTCCTAATATCTCTACAACAAGTGGTTGCCAACTTCTCTTGAATTTCTCAAATCCTTGTTACTTCCATGGTCTATACAAGGAGTCTCCAAGCATCACTTCTTCACACCTCATTTCCATGCTTTTGCTTTCCCTTTCTAAATTCTTGTCAACTTTAGCTTTTAAGTTTTAATTTCAGCTTTAAGTTTTGTTCTTCCTTTATTGTTTTTACAATTTTTCCTTGCTTATTTTATTGCAATTCTAGTTATTCTAATTTATGTTCTTTTTCCCGATTCAATGAAAATGAATTCTTTTGTTATCTTCTTTTGCTATGGCATTTATTTTAATTCCATGAGTAGCTAAATTAATTTTTCAACCCTCCTACGAATGGTTTAGTACCCATCATTTTAATTACATCTATCAGATAGCACGGCGTTTACGATCAAATTGCTTATCTTGATTGAGTTAATTAATCTAGTTGATTTTACTTGTTGGCCACTTGTTTAAATCACAACAGTTGAGTTTAATTCTGAAAATGTTAGAGTCAACAGAGTTCATCAAGATAAAACGGGAAGTTACTTAGAAATAAGAACTAAAACAAGATCCTAGACATAGGCTCTCTTACCCGTTAAACGTAAGTTGGCATTTAAATTATTTAGTATTCTAGAGTTACATAGACATATGTAAACACTAGCCTAAACTTCTAAAAAAACCAAAAGCGGTATGGAATAGGAGTTGAACCAGTTTGCATAAATTGAGCATAATTACGGGCACATTTGGTAGGTGTAATTCATCATTTTAAAACTAAACAGAAGTAGGGGGTTGGCCTTTTAAATTCTATAATTTCCGTGTGTTTTTCGTTTTCAACCAATCTCACCAATTTTTCTCACAAACCTGATTGCTCATTCTAACAGTTTTCAAATTCAGTTTCAAAAGAAAAACTAGTCCCTGTGGAGACGAACTTGGAATATTTCCAGATTATTACTTGTGACAGTGTGCACCTGCACTTACCCTCTATCTATTAAGCAGAGGCGCAACATTGCACTCTTGTCACTACAGAATGTTTTCGTGTCCACGATATATTTGACCATAAATGACAAGTCAATCCTTTACGAGTGCTCGTAACTCAAGTTGGGTCAAATTGTCGTTTTACCCATGAGTTACATCTTACTCCTTAAATACCACTACTCCTCTAATGAACAAGCCGGTTATGGTTCGACCAATAACCGGAAGTCCCTCTCGGACCATTGAGAGAGTGGGGCCTCTTGTTCAAGTTCCGGAGTCAGCATTTAAGGGAACACTCATCTACTCCCCTAAAGTCGGAGAGGAGTGAATTTCATCTTGTGAAGTTATGTTCCCAACTCCTCACTCAGTCTCGTCCCCAAAATGGTAGGAATGTTGACTCGGCAACTTGGGCCACTCTCACCCATACAGATCAAAGGACGAGCTCTCACGGGCAGGAGTCCATAACTCACTCAGGATTGAGAATGAGTTGTCTAGTCATCCTAAGAAACAACAATCTATTAGTTAACGGTGTTACATCTAAAGATTGACTCTTTCGTGGTCCGGTCTTATACAAACTCATTGTATATGATACCCCCACTTATATGTCTCCACACGAACGACCTGGATCGAGTCGTCTGTAACCTTTATAGAGTGGGCCGTATCCATAGTGTTGTCAGGATAAGGTATCCAGCCTTATCCATATACTATAGAACCTTTAGGTTATTCACGGGACATTATGCACTTGTATATCAAGGGTATATCAAACATATACCTCCTATATCAGGGGTATATCAATTATATACCCAGTATATCAAATATATACCCAGTACATATACTGTCCCGATTACACTAAAATAACCTCAGATGTTTAATTTATTGGATTTTGGACAATGCAATGCTATGAATTCAACAACAAATTTATTGAATATACATTTGTTTTTACACAAAATACAAACTACGAGTTTAGGGCAACACACCCAACAGGTCAAGGATATGCGGCATAGACGGCTGTCTTCCACACACAATCTTGAAGGGGCTCTTCCCAGTTGAAGAGCTCGTCTGGCCGTTAAAACAGAATTGAGCCACATCTAACAGCTGGACCCAATTTCTTTGTCTGGCATCGACGATGTGACGCAGATATTCCTTGAGCATGCTTTTGAATCTTTCTGTTTGACCATCGGTCAATGAGTGATAACTCAAGGAAATGTTTAGGCTTGAACCCAGAATAGAAAAAAGTTCAGTCCAGAAAGTCCCTATAAATCGGCCATCCCTGTCACTAATGATGATCGTCGGAACTCCCCAGAGCTTTACTATATGTTGAAAGAATAGTTGTGCCGTCAGCTCAACGAAACACGTTTTGGGAGTCGGAATGAAAGTTGCATACTTGGAAAATTGATCAATAACGACAAGAATGGCTTCGTGTTCCCCTACCTTGGGTAAGTGGGAGATTAAGTCGAGCGAGACACTCACCCACGGCCTCGTAGGAGTTGGTAGGGGTTCAAGCAGCCCTGCTATTTTCATCGTCTCTACCTTATCTTGCTGACAGGTAAGACAAGTCTTCGTGTATTGCATCACATCCTCACGCATATTAGGCCAAAAGTATCCCTTTTTCAGCAAAGCATAGTCCGTTGCCACCCAGGGTGGCTAGCCCATAGAGTATCATGACACTCGTATAGGAGCTTCTTTCTCAAGTCTCCCGTTCTTGGCACATACAGTCTGTTTCCTCTTGTAAATAACAAGTCCCCTTCGACCCAGAACTGGCGGTGTTCCCAGTCTTAGCCAGCTCGACCACAGTTCGGGCGGAGGGGTCTCTTTGGAGATATTCCCGAATGAGGTCGCGGATCGACCCATCCACCTTGCTGGCATGGATGTGGGCTAACATGCACAGGGCCGCATGTTCGCCTTTCTAACTAAGAGCGTTGGTAGCTTGGTTGGACTTTCCTACCTTGTGTTCGAACTTGAAATCAAACTCGGCTGTTTGGATGTCAGCTTCGGCTGGTTGAAGAATTGGCAAATGGCGCTATTGTTTGTCTTTACGACAAAGTGTGAGCCTAACAAGTACTGCCTCAAAGACCTGAGGCAATGAACGACTGCTAGCATTTCCTTCTCAGATACGGTATAACGTCGTTCAGTGTTGTTCAGCTTACAACTTTCGTAAGCAATAGGGTGGCCATCTTGGAGAAGAACGCCACCTAAAGCGTAGTCTGAGGCATCAATTTCTACTTCGAACGGTCTTGTCACGTCGGCTAGCCCAAGTACAGGGCCTTTCATCATGGCCGCCTTTAGATCTTTGAAGGCGTTCTGACTTTCCTTTGACCACATCCAGGTCGTTCCTTTCTTCAGTAACTCTATCATTGGGGTGGCTCGCCTTGAGAATCCTTCGATAAATCGACGGTAATAGTTAGTCAGTCCCAAAAAGGAGCGCAACTCGGTCACAGAGGTAGGGACTCTCCATTCTTGGATCGCCTTTACCTTATCTGTGTCCATACCGATTTTCCCCTCTTCGATCACATGGCCAAGGAACGTGATCCGGTTTTGTGCGAATGCACACTTTTCTTTCTTCACGTATAACTGATTCTGCCTTAGTTTGTCGAAGACTAATCTGAGGTGGATCTAGTGCTCCTTCAGCATCGGACTGTATATCACTATGTCGTCCAGATAGACTACCACAAACTGATCGAGGTATTCGTGAAAGACCTGATTCCTCATCGTACAGAATGTGTCAGGGGAATTCGTTAATCCAAAGGGCATCACGAGGAATTCGAAGGCCCTATACCTTGTTACACAAGTAGTCTTAGGTTCGTCACCTTTTGCAATACGCACTTGGTAGTAGCCCGACCTGAGATCCAATTTTGTGAAGTATTTAGCTCCATGTAATTGGTCAAACAAGTTGGTTATGATTGGGAGGGGGTACTTGTTGCGAACAGTGACTTTGTTGAGGGCTCTATAGTCAATGCACAGACGCAACGTCCAATCATTCTTCTTCTGAAACAGCACTGGGGCTCCAAAGGGAGCTTTAGCTGGGCGGATGAAACCAGCGTTTAACAACTCGTCCAGCTGCTTTCGAAGTTCAGCTAGCTCAGGTGGAGCCATCCGATAAGCATTCTTTGCTGGAGGTTTAGCCCCTGGAATGAGCTCGATCTCGTGGTCAATCCCTCGTCGAGGGGGTAGTGTCTTCAATAAATTGTCTGGCATTATGTCAACATACTCTCTCAGGACACCTTGAATTTCGGGTGGGACATTTCTTGCCTCCACAGTCTGTTCGACCATTGAAATGGCCGTGAAGGTGGGTTCTTCTCGGTTGAGGCATTTCTTTAACTGTAACGCGGATATCATCCTTGTACCACCAGAATGTTTGATGCTAGCGGTAACCACAGTGGGATTACTACTACTGACGATCATGCATTTGGCCAAAGGCATCTGTATGACTTTATGCTCGATGAGAAACTCCATCCCCAGTACAACGTCAAAGTCGTCCATGCGAACCACTACAAAATCGACACTGCCTGTCCACGTCGCCAATTTCAACAACACTCTTTTAGAAACTCCCACAATGGGTAGAGCTTCGGAATTAACGGCCTTCTCTTTCCTGTATCCTTCTCAATGGTCAATTCCAGTCGGCGGGCTTCCTGTTCCGATATGAAGTTGTGGGTTGCACCTGAATCCACCATGGTACTCTTAGCAAGTTTAGAGTTGATCGTAGCATCTACGAACATAGGCCCCTTTCAGGCGTTCCTTTGGGTCCATTGACCCTCTTTTGAATGGCAGATAGGAATAACGCCCCCATTCTGAGTGTTTCTTCATCTTCTTCCTTTCCGCACTCCGTTTCAACTTCAGGTTCATTACACAACTGAACGAACGCTTGAAGGGCAGTAAGGGTGGCTCGGTACGGGCATTCAGCTACCCGGTGAGGGCCCTTGCACAAGAAACATGATATCGGCTTTTGAGTGTTTTGACTTTGTGGATAGGGTCCTCAAGAAGGACCAGAATTTGGGCCTTGGGGTCTCTTGTCAGCTCCCTCACTCTTTGTGGTAAAGGGTTTGAATGTCTTGTTTCCCCCAGTGGGGTTTGGAGTGTTTTTTTCGGTTGGGACGGCTCACGCCTATAGTCTAGTAATCATTCGGCAGCGGCCATGGCGGTGGCAAGGTCTTGCACTCTCTGTTCATACAGCTTTGTTCTGGCCCACGGTTTCAACCCTTCGACAAAGACGAACACCTTGTCTTTCTCTAACATGTTGCGAATATCCAGCATCACGGCAAATAATTGTTTCACATAGTCCCGGATTGTTCCAGTGTGCCAGAGTTCACGTAGCTTCCATCTAGCCACAAACTCAACATTTTCGGGGAAGAACTGACCCCTCAATTCCTTCTTAAGATCATCCCAGTTGTTGATCGTGCACCGTCCATTCTGAATGTCGTTGACTTTAGATCTCCACCACAGCTTTGCATCATCAGTAAGATGCATACTGGCCAAAGTCACTTTCATCTCTTCTGACGTTGTCCCAGTAGCCTTGAAGTATTGTTCTACATCGAACATGAAGTTCTCGAGATCTTTCGCGTCTTTATTGCCATTAAATGGGTTTAGGCTCTAGAACCTTCAGCTTGTTGAACCCCATGTTTGCTTGGTTGGGAGCTTGATTTCCCACGGCTCGCATGGTCAAGTTCACTCGAGTGCTTATTTCAGTCATTTCAGCTCGGAGGGTGTCTATGGTTACTTTGAAGTCCTTCGTCGTTTTGTTAAACAATTGCATCATTGTCGATTGCAAATTGTTTAACTCACCAATACATATTTTTATCTGTGTGGTTGGGTTCGTGGAACTGTCTCCACGTTCGAAGCTACCATGACACGTAGCTTTGTTTTCTAAGGCCTCAACCCTTGTAGCTAGATCTTATATCGGCAACCCGTCTACTCGGGCATTCACTGAGTCTATTTCTCCAAACTTATCGGAGAACTCATCAACTCGCGCCTCCAACAGATGAAGGGTATCTGGGACTTCTCTTAGATAGAGAAGTTGTTCTTCTATCTCTACCAGTCGGTCGACGTGCGACTTGCTCAGTTGTTTTGTCGCCGACATGGTTCCGGACTTTCTCGGGTCGAGGAGCTTGAAAGGATGTGAATCTCGGAGCGGAAGCGGACTTTCGTTTCTGATTTTCAGGATACAAAATTGAATTTTACAGAGGGAAAATACAGAGGAAATACAAACCTTTGAAGAACGTTTCTTCAGTAAGTTCCCCTCGAACACCACCACTGTGTCTTCCTCGCTATCCTCTTGGGTCTCGGGATCGTGCTGGTGGGAGCAATCCTTTGGAACGAGAGGGAGAGCTTGAGAGAGTTCTTCTTGATTGAGAGAAAATGGGTTTTTTTTTGTTCTTCTTCTTCTGTTTTGTGTTTTGCAGAATTGCAAAAACAAAACAGAAGCAGTGACGTGGGGTAACTCCCCACGTCACACTAACCTCCCACTCCCCTGCAATTTTGCAGGGGAGTTTAATATTATTAATATTAATAATATATATATATATTTATATAATATATAATAATAATTATAATATATATATAATATATATATATATATAATAATTAATATATATATATAAAATTAATTAATATAAATAATTATTAATCCAATTAATAATTAATAAATATATATATATATACATAAATAATTAATACTTAATTATTTATTATAAAATTAGAATCATATTCTAAAACATTTCTCTCGTATAACCTATAGTTTTAATGTACATCTTATGCACATTATTTTTAACATATAGTTTTAATATGAATCTCATTCATATTAATTTTATTTGAATCTCATTCAAATAATATCTCTCATAATATATAGTTTTAATTTACAATTAACTATATATTATAATCTATCAATATACATATAATCCCTTAAGTAATTTGAACCATTCAAATTCTTCCAAAAAATTTGATCCTCGTTTTTCCCATTATGAGCTAGCAAGGGGACCTAATGGACCTACAGATCCGAAGCTCCAACGATGCAAAATTAATCGGTCAAACTCATTGACCGAGTTAATCTAGATTCGTTAACTACGGGTCATTCCACTAAAGACCCGTAGTTGCACTCTTCTCACTGCAGAATGTTTTCGTGTCCATGGATATACGACCATTAATGACGAGTCAATCCTTCACGAGTGTTCGTAACTCAAGTTGGGTCAAATTACCGTTTTACCCCTGAGTTACATCTTACTCCTTAAACACCACTGCTCCTCTAATGAACAACCCGGTTATAGTCCAACCAATAACCGGAAGTCCCTCTCGGCCAATGAGAGGGTGGGGCCCCTTGTTCAAGTCTCGTAGTCAGCATTTAAGGGAACACTCATCGGATGAGTGAATTCCATCTTGTGAAGTTATGTTCCCAGCTCCCCACTCGGTCTCGTCCCCAAAATGGTAGGAATATTGAGTAGGTGACTCGGGCCACTCGCACCCATACAGATCAAAGGACGAGCCCTCACGGGCAGGAGTCCATAACTCACTCAGGATTGAGAATGAGTTGTCTGGTCATCCTAAGAAATATCAATCTATTAGTTAACGGTGTTACACCTAAAGATTGCCTATTTTGTGGTCTGGTCTTATACAAACTCGTTGTATAGGATACCCCCACTCGCATGTCTCCACACGAACGACCTGGATCGAGTCGTCTGTAACTTTATAGGATACCCTACCGCATAGCAAATGTCAGGCCTAGTGCACAGCATAGCGTACATCAGACTGCCCACTACTGAAGCATAGGGTATACGTCTCATATCCTCAGCTTCTTGAGGTGTCTTAGGACATTGTTCCTTACACAGATGAATTCCATGCTTGAAGGGTAACAAACCTTTCTTGGAATTCTGCATCGAATATCGAACAAGCATCTTGTCGATATAAATTGCTTGAGACAGGGCTAACGTTCTGTTCTTGCGATCCCTTAGAATTTTGATGCCAAGAACATACTGAGCTTCTCCTAAATCTTTCATTTGGATCTCAGTCGCTAGCCACTTCTTTATGTCAGTGAGGTATCCTACATCATTCCCAATGAGTAGGATATCATCCACGTACAACACTAAGAAGGCCACGGTGTTGTTGACGAACTTCTTGTATACACAAGGCTCATCAACGTTTTGGTCAAAACCATAAGATTTGATCGCAGTATCGAACCTTATGTTCTAAGATCGAGATGCTTGTTTGAGTCCATATATGGACCGTTTCAGCTTGCAAATCTTTTGCTCTTGACCTTGTTCTATAAACCCTTCGGGTTGAGACATATAAATACTTTCTTCAAGATTGCCATTCAGAAAAGCAGTCTTGACGTCCATTTGCCATATCTCATAGTCATAATATGTGGCAATGGACAAAAGTATTCTAATAGACTTAAGCATAGCTACAGGGGAGAAGGTTTCTTCATAGTCCACCCCTTCCCTTTGTGTGTAGCCTTTTGCCACAAGTCTCGCCTTATAGGTCTGTACCTTTCCTTCGGCGTCTCGTTTTCGCTTGTAGATCCATTTGCACCCTATGGGTTTTACCCCATCAGGTTGATCTACAAGTTCCCAAACGGAATTGAAGTACATCGACTCCATTTCCAGGTCCATTGCTTTGACCCATTTGTCCTTGTCAGTATCTTCCATTGCTTTCTTATAGGTCAATGGATCCTCGACGCCGTCATCAGGTATGACAACTTGAGTTTCAGTTAAACCCACGTAGCGGTCAGGTTGTGACACAATCCTCCCACTACGTCGAGACACCCTCAACACTTGAGGTGGATGTGACTGACGCGATGTGCTGGCTTCATCAACAACTCTTGTTGTAGTGCCAGTTTGATCAACAACTCTTGTTGACGTGTTTGTAGCCTCTTTGGAAATCTCGTTAATTACTACCTTACTTCGTGGTTTATGATCTCGAACATGGCCTTCTTCTAAGAAAGTAGCATTTGTCGATACAAACACTCTGTTTTCTTTATGATCGAAGAAGAGACCACCTCTCGTCTCTTTAGGGTAACCTACAAATAGGCATACTTTTGAACGAGGTTCCAGTTTCTTTAGGTTAGTCATGAGCACGTGTGCCGGGCATCCCCAAATGCGAAAGTGACGTAAACTAGGTTTACGACCCTTCCACAGCTCAAAGGGTGTTTCAGAAACACTCTCTGATGGAACTACGTTCAAAATATAAATTGCAGTCTCCACTGCATAACCCCAAAACGAGTTAGGCAACTGAGCATAGCTCATCATTGATCGAACCATGTCCAACAGGGTTCTGTTTCTCCTTTCTGATACACCGTTTTATTGAGGTGTACCAGGGGCTGAGAGTTGGGACGTGATTCCATGTTCCATCATATAGTCCTGGAATCTCAAGTCCATATACTCTCCACCCCGATCTGATCGAAGTGTTTTAATGGTTTTACCTAATTGATTTTCAACTTCAGTCTTATACTCCTTGAACTTTTCAAGGGCTTCAGACTTATGTTGCATTAGGTATAAATAACCATACCTTGAATAATCATCGATAAAAGAGATGAAGTATTTATACCCTCCTCGAGCTCTAACATTCATCGGACCACAAAGGTCTGAATGTATAAGTTCTAAGTGCTCTTTGGTTCTATAACCTTTTCCAGTAAAAGGTCTTTTAGTCATCTTGCCTTCAAGACAAGACTCACATGGAGGTAAAGAATCGTCTTCTAACTCACTTAGAATGCCGTTCTTAACCAACCTCTCAATCCTATTGAGATTAATGTGACCTAATCTTAAGTGCCAAAGATAGGTATCTTCCTTTTGAGAAACTTTTTGCCTTTTATTTTGAGTTCTAGCATTTTTAAACAACTCGGTATTTAAAACTGCTTTAGTTATGGTTGGTCTTAGCACATACAAGTTGTTTTCAAGTAAAGCTGAACAAATGTTAACACCATTTCTTGAAATGAACGCTTCATTTAAATGAAAATGAAATTGAATACATCTGTTCCAACAAACAAGAAATTGAAATTAAGTTCCTTTTAATTTTAGGAACAACGTACACATTATCTAATAATATATACATATTCTTGTTTGTAAACAACTTGAGCTCCCCTACCGCCACAACTGAGACGACCTCTCCCATTCCGACCTTGAGAGTCATCTCTCTGGCGTCAAGCTGCCTCCAGGAACTAATTCCCTGAAATGAAGAACAAACGTGATTAGTGGCTCCTGAATCCAGTATCAAGACGGAGTCATCATTCTCCACTAACATGTTTCCAATACAAGTAAATCATATTTACCTTCGTTCGCTTTCTTCTTTTCGGCCAAGTACTTTGGGCAGTTGCGCTTCCAATGCCCGTCCATGTTGCAGTGTAAACACTTTCCTTTCTCTGCAACCTTGACCTTGCCTTTCTGGGCAGTAGTAGCTGAGTCAGGTTTAGACCCCTTACCAGCAGCCTTCTTCTTCTTAAAAGTCTTACTTCCAGAAGAAGAGGGCGCAGACCTGGTTCCAGAGGACGATCCTCTGTTGAACCTCTTTGAGGTGACAACGTTTGCCTCCCCTTCTTGTCCCTTACATTTCATAAGAGACTGGTAGGTCTGAAGCTCCTTTAGGAGCGTGGTAAGAGCGTACTCCAGCTTATTGATAACCGCATTGCTGCGGAATGGAAGGAAACTCTTCGGAAGAGATTCCAGAATGAAGCTGACCTGACTCTGCTCGTCTATGACGGCCCCGTTCGACTCAGCCACGTTGAAGTGGACCATCAGGTTGAGAACGTGCTCTCGCACTGATGAACCCTCCTTCATGCGGGAGTTGTAAACGAACTTAAGGGCTTCATGTCGAGCCTGTGACGACGGTTGTCCAAACATGCTCTGCAGCGAGTCCATGATCTCCTTAGCGGTGATCGTGTCCTCGTGCTTCTTGGAAAGCACATCAGATATGCTCGCCAAGATGTAGACCTTGGTCTTGTCATTGGCCTTGATCCACCTGTCATAGGCGTTGCGCACCGCCACAGTGGCGTTAGGCGTAGGAGCTTGAGAACAATCCTCTTGCAAGACGAACCTAAGATCATCTATCACGAGAATAGTGTTTAGGTTTGACTTCCATTGTTTGTAATTTTCTCCATTAAGTCTTTGCGCAGCTAAGAGTGCAATAATAGAAGTAGACATGCTGAAAGTAAAAACAAATCTATATTAGTTTCATGCATTAGCCTTTTAAACCCAATCAAAATTTAGCAAAAGTAATTAAGCACCCTAACAAAATTGTTTTGCAACAACGCTTCAGTGATTTAGAGCAACAGCCACCGTAGGGCAGACAGGTACTCCTTCACTGAATTGAGACATTCTCAACTAAATTTTACACCAGAATAACTCTTATTCCTATAAATTTTAGTCATCGTTTATTTGATCAGGAAATTGCTAACTAACTTAACAACTCCTCGTAAGTGTGACCCAACATTTTCGGACCTCAGAGGTCCACCCCAATAATCCTGCCAAAGGGAAGGAAAATATTGGAGCAAAACCTGAGAGACTCCTATCCATTCTGGAGTTTTCTTTGATTTTGATTTCCATACAATGAACCCTCCGTAGGGATGGTCGCTCCAGGACGACACGCAGGTCATGTATGAAACCTCACGGTGCAAACCAATGGCGCAGACCGCAGGATGTGTTGTCACACGTCCTTCTCCCACTTACTATGAACACTACCTCCATTCACCTCGATATTGAACCATGCAAACACCTTCCGTAGGGAGGCCGCACCCAGGGTGACACGAGGCCGAACATGGAACTCACAGCGTGAATTTAAAGGAGAACGTGAGAGAGAGAGTAAAGTATGTTATATATACTTTGTATATCAAATATATACGCTGTATATTACATATTCCCTTTTGCTCCCACTTAGTATTCTAAGACTAGTGTATATTACTTAGATAAATCCCGGCTAAGTGAAATTAACTAAGTGAATTTTTAGTCGGTCCAATATAACTATTATATCGGAAGTTGTACAATAATGTTTTAGTTCGTTAAACACTTTAATAAACCAACGACATTATTGCTTGTATATAAAATATTGACTAATTCAACCCCCAGGTCGGTTCCCAAGTAGAGGTGTTCCCTTACGGTCAGTTTAAATACCTCAACCTAGACAGAACCTTCCTTAGACAGGGTTCCCTTATGGACAACATTTTATATTTAGTCCTTTATTATTTCATTTTAAACCTAGTTAAAACAAAATAAAAGACTACCCCCTAATCACATTAGAAGATATAACCTAAGGTCTAATTAATTTTAAACCCCTTTAAAATTAATTAACTTAGACCTTATGTTTGCATGCAACTCTTTATTATAGGTTTTAATTTCTATCTACCACATTTTATAACTCTTATAAAATTTAAGAAATTAAAACTATAAACATGCATTGAAAGCATACATTAATATAACAATTATATTATCCAAAAAAATTTCATGCTCAATGCAACTTTATTTTCGTCTAATTAATACAACACTTATATTAATTATGAAAATAAAACATGCATACATACATTATAACATTTATAACTATATGATGCATGACCATACATACATACTGTAACGCCCCGCGTTCTCTGACTCGTTTATTTTAAGAGATAAATAGTGTCTTGGATTTTTCCCCTAAGTTGATAACTTTAATTCTTGGATTTTCTAACTTTGAAATTCTAATTTTTGGCTAAATTAGAATTAAGTTTAATTTCTTTGGATTAAGATAATTTAAGTTCTCGACCTGTGTAGAAGATTTTTATTTAAATTCTAAATTCACGAGTTTTAGGATTTTCCTTCCTAAATTCTACTTTTCTTTGAATTATTATTCTTCGGTTTTAGAGTTTAAGTTAACTATTTTATTTCCGGTTGTTGTGGGGTTTATTCTTATTTCTAAAGTGAAATTTTGGGCTTGTTATTTTGGGACTTTGTGTTACTTATTTAGGCCTCATTTAAGATTTGGGATTTGGGCTATAGGTTTTAAAACAAAGGAAAGAATAAAAAAAAAACAAAAAAAAAAACCTAAACCACTTCATCTTCTTCCCCCTTTTCTTTGTGCTGCCGCCGACCCCCCCCCCCCCCCCCCCCCATTTCCTCTTCTTGTTCTGATCTGCCAGCCACCCCCATCCCTCTTGTTCTTCTCCTTCTTCAACGGCACCAACGGCGGTAGCTTTCAGCAGCAGCACCTCCGGCACGGCGTCCCTCCACAAACAACTCGACGGCGGCGCGACTTCACCTAGCAGCAGCTGCTTCGCGTTTTTCTGGGTTAGACCCGACGGGTCTCCGGCAAGCCACGGCGACAACTCCTCGCAAGTTGAGCCCCAACACCCAGGTCTGATATTCGACGGTGAGATTCGCGGCGATCTCTCTTTCTCTGGCGAGCTACGACGAGTCAGCGAGTTCCACGTGCGACAGTCTTCGAGCAGCGTCGGTGGCAGCTCTTCCTCAACGAACGGCGGTGACTTTCTTCCCCTGCAGCAGCCTCGGCGACGGTTGGTTTCCGGCGACTTCTCAGCAGCCGCGGCCAGCATACGAATCGAAGCTCCGACGACTCGCTTTTGCAATCCCGGCGCGAACAGTAGCAAATTCGCGAAGATTACTTCGTTCTGGCGCATCTCGGCATTGACCCATATCAAATCGGAGCCCGGTTCATAATACCCATCCTTGTTCGAAGCTAGAATTAAGTTACCCATTACTTTTCGGTATCGAACCAGCAAGCTCGAAGCTTCTCGAACCCGGATTTGGAAGCTCAAGCCTCCTCGGCGTCGAACCACTCCTTACCCAAGAGGTTTTATGGTGAGATAGTAGGTAGCGGATCATCTAAACTCACTTTCGATGCAAACTAAGTGTTTCTAACATGAATTCTAATCGAGTTTGGTTTGCTTTTGGATTTAGGAACCCTTCGGTGAACTTGGTAGCGCATTAGAACTTTGTTGTAAGTAGTTCTTATTTGGGGGATGTTTGTTGATTGAATATGTATCAATTGTGTGGTGCTTTCGGTGTGTTTATTATTTATTAATATGTAAGTTAATAGGTTTTATTGAGATGGTTTCGTGCTTAACTTTGCTATACTTGAATATCTCATGTATTTAGAGTTTGTTGGACATCATTTGAGGACTTCTAGTTGTTATTGTTGGGTTGCATCCTTGTTGTTTCCTTTGTTCCCTTCCTTTTACATATTAGGAAAATATCTTGTGTCATGATTATTGGATGTGCCTTGAAAGTTGCTGCTCGGTATGGTTGGAAGTGATTAAGCTTTGATGTTTGAAAGCAGGTCTTGGGATTGAAAATGCACGTGATAGTTTTATGTTGTTTAGTTTATGTTTGCTTAGTTGGAAGCTACGGGATTATTTTCTTGTTTTGCACGATGAAGAGCATGTTGGATAATTGTGTCTTGATTAGATGTGTGAATGGCTTGTCGATGCATTTGAAAGATTGGAATTGGTGGCCTATCGAGTAATGAAAAGTAAGTAGACGAGGGGCGGGTGCGTGCGTTGATGTTTATTATTTGGTTGCCATTGTGCTGTTTTATGATGTTTAATATTGATTTCGATACGTTATTGTGCAGTGTAACTCTTGTTTATGTTGGTTTATGTGCCTGAGTAGTGTTGCATATCCGTCGGTGATAATAGTGGAAATTTTGTATTGTTGAGCTGCTGATATCTGATGTGGAATGATGTATGTTGCAGGGAATGCTCGTTAAAGTGGACTTATTGTGGAGATGTTGTTGTCTGAATTTTGCATAAGATGTTTGGCGTGTCTGATGTGTTTATTCATGTCTAGCAATGTTTATTGAATACTGATGTTGGATGATTTCTTCGAATGTTGGATATTAAATGTTTGGATGAATTGTGTTGGGCGTGTTCTTAAAAGTTTTCTGAATCGCTATGTGAAAAGTATGTTATGTGAAGCATGCCATAGGGTTATTTGTTGAAGCTTTTGTGTACTTTATGTTGTGATCAGGTTAGTTGCTGTCAAACTTTGTGTTTTTGAGATCTGTGATGCATTGGAATCATACTAGTGGTTGTGTCTTGATGGGCGTTGTGGTGGTTGCTGTAATTAGGGAAGTAGTACTGAAATCCTGGTTGGAGGCTAGAAATGATACGTGGAGTTATGAAAGTTACGAAGTGAATGGGTGAGTGTCAGGGCCTCGGGTATAAATGGTCGAGGGCTGATACGTCACTAATTGGGTATCGAGGCCTCGGGTATAAATGGTCGGGGGTCGATACGCCAATATTGGATAAAGATGAGTGTCGAGGCCTCGGGTATAAATGGTCGGGGGTCGATGTGAGGAGTCTTTCGAAAGGAGAACTATTGGGGCCTTGGGTATAAATGGTCAAGGGCCAATAGATTGTAAGACATCGAGGTCTCGGGTATAAATGGTCGAGGGTCGATGCAGAGTTCAAGGCCTCGGGTATAAATGGTCGAGGGCCGATGCTGTAGGGTCGGGGCTCTGGGTATAAATGGTCAAGGGCCGACTCTGCTCGAAGGAGTTAACTGTGGAAGGCTAGAGTAGCTGTGATAAGCGTAGAAGTACTTGAGATGTTAGAGAGACTAGAGGTTAGTAGTTAATGTGTTACTGGTTGTGGTTGTCACCAAAGTTTATAGAATGTGCCTATGTTTGAATGCATAATGTGATGAAAGGCATGACTGTGAATGTTTCATGATTTGGTTGAGCATGATGTGTGTGTGTTGATTCTCTAATAAGCATGACACGTTGTTCCTTGATAAGTATGCTGTTTGTGCGTGACCCTTCAAATAAGGGCTGCTTACTGAGTACTGTGGTTGTACTCATCCCTCTTTTTCCCCTCCAGTTCGCAGGTATCGAGCTAGCTCCTGGGATGGTGATGGCGAGAAGGAGGCTTGATCGGAAAGACCATTAGCTATGCTGTGTACAATTAATTTCTTTTAGTTAGGATAGTTGTGGCCATTTAATGTTGTAGTTGAGTTGGTAGTGGCTGGTTTTGTTTAGTTTTATTGTCTAAAGGATGTTGTAAGGTTGCCGATTCATTATTCTTTTAGAGCATTAATTTTGTTAGTCTCTTGAACTACGAGATTGTAATCTATTTAGGATATTTATGGATACATTTGTTTAAGTTGATCGTACTTGCATTAGCTTTTGCTTCATTGCCATTCGAGATGTTAATATTCTTTTAGTGGATGGTTTATAGTTAGTAAGGTATCCTTGAAGGGTTTGGTTAATGTGAAGTCGGTATTAAATGGTTTATCTGTATAGGATTAAGTTTCTCTTAAAACATTAGTGTTGTTGTTCTAATTGTTCAAGCTCTCGTGACTGGAGGAAATCAGAGTAGCGCAGCAGAAGCGTGGTAGTTTTATTGCTTAGTGTTGTTGTGAGGAAAATTCTCTTGTTTATACGAAAATTTTAGGTAGGCTTAGTAACGGTCCCTGTTTGGAAATGGTGAAATTCCTAGGGCGTTACACATACTATATCTCAAGCATACATATTATGCATGTAACCTATGGTGGGATTTTAAAACTATATGGCATACAATTGCAATATGATTTTAATTAAAATACACATTCATAATGCATAAAATAATTAAATAGCAAAGTTGGAACGGTTTTTGGCACCCTAAGAAAACGAAATAATACAAAATAAGAAAACTGACTGCATCCGCCCTTGAACCGCGAACCGGAGCCTCGGAACCGCGTCGAAAAACACCCGGGACAGCGCCTCGGCTCCAAAGGGCAGCGCCGCGGCGCCTTGGCACGGCGCTGCACTGTAGCGCCGCAGCGATGTGCAGCGCCATGGCGCTCTGTGCTATCCCGCAACGCCATGGCGCTGCTGCATAGCGCCATGGCAGTGTTTGCGCAGTCTGCTTCGTCTTCTTCGCTGTTTTCTGCAATTTTTGCCCAATCCGACGCCACGAACGACTTTCGAGCGACCTGGACTTACAAAAACAATACAGAAACTAAATGCCCAAAACACCGGGCCCTTACATGATCAAATCACGAAGTAAAACACAATCTAGGTGCAAAAAACCGGAAATTTTCCAACCCGCAAACCTATATTTCGAAAATATGAAATCACCCACCAAACTTAACGATTTTGATCCCAAAAAGATCAGAACTACAACCTGGCTCTGATACCAATTGAAGGGATGTGAATCCCGGAGCGGAAGCGGACTTTCGTTGCTGATTTTCGGGATACAAAATCGAATTTTACAGAGAGAAAATACAAAGGAAATACAAACCTTTGAAGAACGTTTCTTCGGTAACTTCCCCTCGAACACCACCACTGTGTCTTCCTCGTTATCCTCTTGGGTCTCGGGATCGTGCTGGTGGGAGCAATCCTTTGGAACGAGAGGGGGAGCTTGAGAGAGTTCTTCTTGATTGAGAGAAAATGGGTTTTTTTTTTCCTTCTTCTCCTGTTCTGTGTTTTGCAGAACTGCAAAAACAAAACAGAAGCAGTGACGTGGGGTACACTAACCTCCCACTCCCCTACAATTTTGCAGGGGAGTTTAATATTATTAATATTAATAATATTAATAATATATATATATATATATATTTATATAATATATAATAATAATTATAATATATATATAATAATATATATATATATAATTAATTAATCAAATTAATTAATATAAATAATTATTAATCCAATTAATAATTAATAAATATATATATATACATAAATAATTAACACTTAATTATTTATTATAAAATTAGAATCATATTCTAAAACATTTCTCTCGTATAACCTATAGTTTTAATGTACATCTTATGCACATTATTTTTAACATATAGTTTTAATATGAATCTCATTCATATTAATTTTATTTGAATCTCATTCAAATAATATCTCTCATAATATATAGTTTTAATTTACAATTAACTATATATTATAATCTATCAATATACATATAATCCCTTAAGTAATTTGAACAATTCAAATTCTTCCAAAAAATTTGATCCTCGTTTTACCCGTTATGAGCTAGCAAGGGGACCTAATGGACCTACAGATCCGAAGCTCCAACGATGCAAAATTAATCGGTCAAACTCATTGACCGAGTTAATCTAGATTCGTTAACTACGGGTCATTCCACTAAAGACCCGCAGTTGCACTCTTCTCACTGCAGAATGTTTTCGTGTCCATGGATATACGACCATTAATGACGAGTCAATCCTTCACGAGTGTTTGTAACTCAAGTTGGGTCAAATTACCGTTTTACCCCTGAGTTACATCTTACTCCTTAAACACCACTGCTCCTCTAATGAACAACCCGGTTATAGTCCAACCAATAATCAGAAGTCCCTCTCGGCCAATGAGAGGGTGGGGCCCCTTGTTCAAGTCCCGGAGTCAGCATTTAAGGGAACACTCATCTACTCCCCTAAAGTCAGGGAGGAGTGAATTCCATCTTGTGAAGTTATGTTCCCAGCTCCCCACTCGGTCTTGTCCCCAAAATGGTAGGAATATTGAGTCGGCGACTCGGGCCACTCGCACCCATACAGATCAAAGGACGAGCCCTCACGGGCAGGAGTCCATAACTCACTCAGGATTGAGAATGAGTTGCCTGGTCATTCTAAGAAATAGCAATCTATTAGTTAACGGTGTTACACCTAAAGATTGCCTATTTCGCGGTCCGGTCTTATACAAACTCATTGTACAGGATACCCCCACTCGCATGTCTCCACACGAACGACCTGGATCGAGTCGTCTGTAACCTTTACAGAGTGGGCCGTATCCATAGTGTTGCCAGGATAAGGTACCCAGCCTTATCCATATACTATAGACCCTTTAGGTTATTCACGAGACATTATCCATTCATATATCAGGGGTATATCAAATATATACCCCGTATATCAACTATATACCCAGTATATATACTGTCCCGATTACATCAAAATTAACCTTGGATGTTTAGTTTATTGGATTTTGGACAATGCAAAGCTAAGATTCAACAACAAATTTATTGAATAAAACTTTATTAAATAGACATTTGTTTTTACAAAATACAAACTACGAGTTTAGGGCAACACACCCAACAGAGCTAACCTGGCTTTGATACCACTTGTCACAATCGCACCTTTTTAATGCAACTTGAGCGATTGTGCGGTACTTGCTCTAGCTCAAACGAGCAAGTCAGCCGAGAAAAATTGTAAGTTACGGGCAATCTCAGTCGTTGGTCTAGCCTCCGTTCACGTTTTACGAGAAAATTGGTTTTGAAAAACGTGAGAGAGAAAAATAGTTGAAAACATCTTTAAAACAAGCATTGTAAACATTGGATGCAAGAAAGCTTTGATTGCAAGAAAGTATACAACACTTGGTCGGGGGGTGGTTTGATGACTACTTGGTTCCCCCTAAGGTACATTATAAAGCATTTTTGGTGTGGCAGGTGTAGACATGCAAATTGGTGAGGAGTCACTCGGTGGCCTAGAGGGCCCGTGTGAACTCCGATTGGCTTGAAATTTGGCGTGCTTACATACCTTACCAATACACACCTAGTTCCAAAGCCGCTCAGCCAAATTCCACCTACAACCACAAATACCCGATACAAACAAACTACACTAGAAAGCTTTAAAGACATGAAAGTAAAGCGCTGGTGAGGATGGTTTGGACATGCGGCCATGGGTAACACACCCTAGATAAGCATGCCCACAACACTCAACTCCCAAAATGCCACTTTCATGTTTTTTTAATCAAAATATTTATAAAAAAAGTTATTAATTTATCATTCCTAACCTTGAAATTGTGTAATAAATTATATAAAAAATATTTAATTTAAAAAATTAATTTTCATATAAAACATTTAATGCAGGTTAATAAATGGGCACATAGTTTTTAAGTGCCCTTTTTAATCCTATTAATTTCTGATTCAAATTAAGTTAAAACACATTTGGTCCCAAAACTTTCATTAAAGTAACGATCTAGTCTTTGAGCCTTTAAAAGTAACGTTTTAGTCCCTGCATTTTAAAATTAGTCACAATTTAGTTCCTTACAATTAAATATTAGGTTAGATTTAACAGCAGTTTTGACATGGCTGCGAACAAGGATGCAAATGTATAAATTAAAAAGGTCATCCGTACATCGGTTAGTTCAGGATCAAGTTGGTTCAATCCGAACCGGTTTGTGGCTTTAAATAAGAAAGAAACATAAAAACGAAGGAAGACGCTTCCCCCACACTCTTTCGATTCGGCATCGTCCACCCTTTTTCGTGGAATTCCATGCTTAAGGTTTCAGATTCTGATCTCTATTTTCAGTTTTTCAAATACCCATCGTCTCCGATTTTCAAACCCCATCCCTATTAAGGAGTAGCTTAACTCTATTTGTGACTGAAATAACAAAGTATTTCTCGATTTGGTAATGCAACATTCCCACATATCGCAGCGAGGAACTATTTTTGGGGTTGAAAATCCCAGTTAAAAAAACTCTTAACTCATTTGCAAATATAACGGTTTCGTTAATACTGTTCTTAATTCTCTGCCCTTGAGATTGAATCTCGTCACAAAACAGAGACCTTGGAGGTTGAATCTACTACGTCACAAATTACAAAAGAACCAAAGAAGACTGAAAATTACCAATAATTGTAAAGAAAACTCAACAGCCTTTATGCAATTGTCACACATATCCAGATCTCTGAATAGAAATACAGGCTGATTAGAGGCGACAATAAAGAAAAATAATAATAAACAGAGAAGCTAATGTCTAAATTTGAATGAAGAAACTTCAATGGCTGCGTTATTGGTCGATATTATGGGACTTGAGAGAAAATGGACTGGTATGATATGACCAATCCTTATCCTTTTAGGTGGTGGGTACCCCACTGGAGAAATTTCATTGAAATGCTTGGCACAAAGCCAATAAAATTGCAGGCGACTTATTTGTCCCTTGTATAGCCGATAGGAGGTGAAATAATCCTTGAATAATAGAGGTGAAGTGTAACGTCCCAAAATTTTGGGAAATTTGAATTTGTGACGCCTTCAATAACTGAAACTGGATAAATGACCCAATTTTAAAAAAATCTAATTTGTGACCCCTCCACCCCTTATTTATGATCCCTTAAATATTTTATTCATGGGAAAAGACCAATTTACCCTCATGGTTAATAAATGTGCATTTATGATTTCCACCTAACCATTTCACCAAACCGTAAACCCATATTTTACATATGTTTGAACTTGTTAATATTATAGATTATGTATAACTCACAGATCACGTTTTCAAAATCCGTTCAACTACGTACGTGTTTGATCTTTCTTTGTCCCCACACTATCCAAAATCATTGTCCCCACAATTTCACTTGAGGTATGTTACCTTTACACAAACTTTTGTACTCTATAATTGTTGAACTTTTTTTAAATATTTTCCCATTAATAGGTTCAACTACTAGATTTGGCTGTTGAGAAAAAAAAATTAGATTGTTGCAATTACTTCAATCCCGGATCTATACCTGGTCCGGGATTGAATGTAAACAATCCCGGTGCATCACGTATCGGGACTGTCTCGGATGTATCTCGGACCAGTCTTGGTCCGAGACATGTCCTGGACTAATCTCGAAGCATATTTAGTCCGGGACATGTCTTGGACCAGTCTTGCTTTGAGATTTGTCCGGGACATGTCTCGGACCAAGACTGGTCCAAGATTCATCCGAGACTTTTTTTTTTCCTTAATTTTTAATATTTTATTTTTGAATGATCGATTTTCCTATCTCACTTAGTTTTATCTATTTGCAGGATGCCTCGTGTTTTGATAACATTCGGTGGAGAATGGAATTATAGTGAAAAAGATTATGTCGGCGGTCGTACGAGGGGATTGACAGTGGATAGTACAATCACGTACAGAGAATTTCTAGGTCACGTGTATAAATTGAGTAACATTAACCCCCTACAGTTTGATATTATAATTAGACGCGTGTATCATTTTAAAACGAAAGTTTGTGTGATGGAAATAACTGATGACGATGACTTGCGTTTTTTTTTTACTGGTGAGGATGTATCTGAATTGCCTATATATATATCTAATGTGCCGAAGCAGGTACATGGGAATGAAACGTACATGCCTTCTTTCCCATATTATTTAGGCCGAAACGTGTCCTCGATTCCTATGTTCGCAGCGTGTATTCCCCCATTCCAGAGACCCACATATCCTATACCCTCATTTCCTTCCTCATCATCGATCCCCTCTTCTTCCCGACAGCCACACCCCTCCTACGGGTATATAGGTCATGATGTAGAGGGTTTAACACCATTGGGGTCAGATGTTGTTCCATGTAATCTAGGAGATGATAGGGTGTGTGATTAGGATGTGCCGGGAGTATGGAATGATAACGAAGATGAAAGTGGTGAATCATATGACCCGTTGGCAGAGTCTGAAGAAGGACACTCTCAAGCAGAATATGGGAACGAAGAGCATGACGATGCTGATCCTCGATAGCACATACATCGTCATGCTCTATCATTACAATATGCGAACAACTATAGACATGTTATACAGTGACATTATACATTCAACCATAAACGTGCTCTATATGACCCGATGCTAACCACAATCGTATACAAATCAACTACGTTCCACGTGGCACCCTAGCACTTCAAGCAACTCTAAGTTCATCTCATCCGTCCAAGCTTTCCAAGACCATTCTGTTGGTAGTGTCGGCCCCTGACCATTTATACCCAGAGCCCCGACACTAGTGCATCGACCCTCGACCATTTATACCCGAGGCCTCGATGTCTTTTCAATCTATTGGCCCTTGACCATTTATACCCCAGGCCCCAATAGTTCTCCTTTCGAAAGACTCCTCGCATTGACCCTCGACCATTTATACCCGAGGCCTCGAAGCTCATCTTTATCCAATATTGGAGTATCGACCCCCGACCATTTATACCCGAGGTCCTGACACTCACCCATTCACTTCTTTATCCAATATTGGCGTATCGACCCCCGACCATTTATACCCGAGGCCTCGATACCCAATTAGTGACGTATCAGCCCCCGACCATTTATACCCGAGGCCCTGACACTCACCCATTCACTTCATGACTTCCAAAACTCCACATATCGTTTTTAGCCTCCAACCAAGATTCCAGTACTAATTCCCTAATAACACCAACCACCACAACGCTCATCAACAACACTACCACTAGTATGATTTCAATGCATCTCTCAGCTCACCAACACAATTCAGCATGCTTCCACAACATAAACATCATTCTAATAGCAAAACAATAAACCAAACATGCTTTCACAACATATCAATTCTTAACAACAGCGCCACAGTGAGTTCAGTCATAACAGAGCATAGTCAACAATTTTTACACGGTTGGAACTCAACACAGTTTACCCAAGCACTCATTATCCAACATCTGTAATCAATAAGCATTGCTAGATATAATAAAGCTCATAAGACATGCCAAACACTTCATACAGATTTCAAACGACAAACATCCCCACCATAAATTCATTTTAACGAATATTCCCTGCAAACACACATCATTCCACGACAGATCTCAGCAGCTCAACAATACAAAATTTCTACTATTATCACCAACGGACATTCAACACTACCCAGGCATAAAAACCAACATAAACAAGAGTTACCCGCACAACATCGTATCAGAATCATTATTAAACATAAAAAATAGTACGTCGGCAACAAAATAATAAACACCAACACACGCATGCTACTTACCAACACTTGTCCTAAAGCGCTACTAAGCTCGTCGAAGGGTTCCTATTATCTCACCATAATAACTCTTGGGTTAGAAGTGGGTCGACGCCGAAGATGTTCAGGCGCCCAAAAACAAGCTGCAATGGCCTTGTGCTTGCTGGCTCGACGCTGGAAATCAATGGGTAATGCCGATTTGGGTTCAAATCAGAGTGGGTCAACGTCAAAACAGTGTCGGAAGGGATGGGTAACTCAAATCAAGCTTTGTTTGGGTGTGGGTCAATGCCAAAATGTATCGGAACGAAGATATCTTCACGAATCTGCTACTGTTCGCGTCGGGATTGCAAAAAGAACGAGTTGCCAGAGCTGCTGTTCGCCGGAGACAGCCGTCGGGAGTTGCGCACGTCGTCGGGGTTGAGGCTGTAGGGTGGTGCGCATGTATCGGAACGCCGTTCGTCGCACACCGCCACGAGTAGCGCCGCAGGGTGGTGCAGAAACCGTCGCGCCGCTGTGGAGATGCCGTCGCGCTGCCGAATCCGACCCGAGCTTGTCATCGGCCGTCGAGCTCCAACAGACCCGTTCAGATGGGGCCGAAAACTCGTGGGTCGGGCCTCGTTACGTGGGTGCTGCCGTGGGTCGAACGCCGATGAAACTTGCTGCCGCCGTTCGTTGCTGGATTTGAGATCGACCGCCGTGGTGCTGCTGAAGGAGAGAGCTTGCACCGACGGTCGTAATCCATTGGAAATTTCGCCATTCATGGCCGCTGCTCGTCGAAGAAGGGTTGAAGAAGAAGTCACGAGAGGGGAAGGGGCTGCCGGCGAGAAACACGAGGGATGGGGGCTGGCGGCTGGGAGGGATTGAGGAAGAAGAAGATGAAGATGGGGGCTAGGGCAAGAGGAAGGGAAAGGGATTTCCTATTTTACCCTTTTGTTTTGTTTTATTTACTAACATTGTTTTAAAAACCATAACCTAAATTCTCCAAAATTTGAAAACTTAATTTATCCTAACTATCTAAATTAAACTTAGATTCTCATTTATCCAAAAATTAGAACTCCAAAATTACAAAACCCAAGAATTAAAAATATCAACTTTGGGAAAAAAAATCCAAAGGCACTAATGATATCTTAAAATTAACGTACCCGAGAACGCGGGGCGTTACATCCTTAACCTTGGACTGCAAAAAATCTATGATTAGATCGAAATGAAAAACCAAATATGAATCATACGGCCAAAAGAGAATTACTTACCCGCGTGTTATCGAAAACCTCACTCGCCAGCACACGAAACCCGCGCGAATAAGTGCATGACCACCTGAGAAGTCGAGGAATGGCGTCATCACTCAACCTCGTGGCTACTCGCAGGCTCAACGTCGAGATCGTCTCATACGCCCATACCTGGAATCCATGAAAGGCAAATAAATGATGCAGTTGAATAATGTATAAAATTATACAATTGACTTAAACCTCGCTAACCTGAAATGCGTACGGAAACCCGTACAGACTATAAGTCTCAACGTGTGAGGGGTCCGCTGTTGCCTTCTGTTGGTACGCTGGCAGTTTATCCTTCAGGGCGTTCTTGAGACTCCAAATCGTCCTATCAAAAATCATCGAACTCCAGTCATAGTTGCAGAACACCTCCCACCGATCCAGAACACCTAACAGGGCCGTATCTATGAACTGCTTCCTCTCCTTCCCCATCATGGCAAGTTCTATGAAGTAAACTATGCCAACCTTCACAACATCCTCGTCGTCGTAAAAAACGTCCTCCAAAAAAATCTTCTCCAGCTCACTACACTTAACCCTAACATTGTCTTTAAAGTAACGTGCTCTAAGTCTTCGTCCAGGAATATGATTATCTACCATATTCATCCTTTGACTGAGCCCGCTGATTAGGTCGAACTCTCGCTTACCAAAAGACACCCTCTTCCCAAACAAGTCAAAGCTAATGACGTCCTGTTTAGGCTCTTCAACCTCTCTCAACAACAGGTGATGGATCAATGGACCGTTGAAAACAACGTCCATGTCCAAAATAGGACCGAAACATGTTTGCCTAAACATGTCTGACTGGGTTGGGGTTAGCCTGGCCTTAATCCTAGTACTGGTTTTATCAACATGGGCAAGGTTCGTCAACGTGGCCGGAAACCAGTCATTACGATCTATGATGAGTCTCAAATTCATTCTAGGTTCATAACAAAGTTGAAATAAAACATATTAGATACAGACTAAGCTAAAGTGACAAGGAACTTAAAAAAAAAACTAAACAAAACAGCATTCTGACCTTCATCCCGGTCCGGTTCGGTCCGGGATGAAGGTCGATCCCGGACACGTCCTGGTCCTGTTCGGGTCAGAGATGAGAGGCAGATTAAATCTTGGATTCAATCTGCATCTCATCTCGAATCTGAACAGGACCGGGACGTGTCCGGGATTGACCTTCATCCCGGACCGAACCGGACCGGGACAAGTCCGAGATGAAAGTCAGTCCCAGACCTCGAAGGCTTCAATCTTGGATGTGATCAGTATTCAATCCCGGACCACTGAGGTCCGGGATTGAATACGAGATAGGGTTCGAGATTGAAGCCTTCGAGGGATTTTTTTTTCTCTTAGAATGACAAAGTCAAACTAAACCTAAATCTATACGGTCGCTTCAGATAGCGCCGGTCATGCTAATACAACAAAGAACAGCAACTTTCTTACATTGTAAAAGATATAAACTAACCTTGCAGCCTCCGAGATGAATCCGACTCTTACAGATGAGTGCGAAAGAATGATCTTCAGAAAAAATAGATGAGTGCGAAATGGATTCTCCGAGACGGGGATTCTCCGAGATGGGGGTTTAGGGTTTTACTTGGGATGAGATGGGAGTGCCACGAAACGTCCGAGACGAAGGATGGGGAGGGGGGATGAATTTTTTTAAAACAGGGGTACAATGGTAATTTCATTATGTCATATTTTGAAAGGGGTCATAATTAATAGAAGGAGGGGTCACAAATTAGGTTTTTTAAAAATGGGGTCATTTATCCAGTTTCAGTTATTGAAGGGGTCACAAATTCAAATTTCCCCAGAACATTGCACACACTTTTAGGTCACGTTAACTACCCAACTGTTTAAACTTAACCTCAGACACGAGATGTCAACTTCCTGTGAAATAATTATATAAAATCAAGCTTCACCTCTCATCAGTTTAACAATGAGTCAATTCTATAGAATATCAATAAACATCATCCGTGGACAACCTCGTGAGGCAACTTTATTATTCCAACTAGGCAAAACTCAATGAATGGAAAAACTAAAATAAACACCTATCCCGAAATAAAATAAACAACAAGTGGGAACCTCCCAATTATTCAGATAAGAACAAATAGTTTATCGACCAAAACATAGGGTCTTAACCATCTAAAAACTTAAGCTAAGCAAAAGTAACTACGCAGCCTATGGTCCTCGCTCGTCATGTCTCCTCCGTCTCATCACCATGGTCGCCAACGAGTCCTTCACCTGAAACAATAATTGTAGAGGGGGGTGGGTATATAAAATATAGTTCGTAAGTAGCCCTCACCAACAACACACACACATCATGCCCAACCAAATCATGAAACATTCATAGTCATGCTTTTCATCACATTATGCAATCAAACATAGACACATTCTATAAGATTCGACAACAACCACAACCATGAACCAATTAGTTACCAACCTCGAGTCTCCCTAACATCTCAAGTACCTCTACGCTCATCACAGCTATCCTAGCCCTCCACAGTTAACTTCTTCGAGTAGAGTCGGCCTCTGACCATTTTTACCCAGGGCCCCGACACTACTGCATCGGCCCTCGACCATTTTTACCCAAGGCCCCGATGACTTCACCATCTATCAGCCCTTGACCATTTTTACCCAAGGCCCCAATAGCTTTCCTTCCAAAAGACTCCTCGCATCGACCCTCGACCATTTTTACCTGAGGCTTCGATACTCAATTAGTGACGTATCAGCCCCCGACCATTTATACCCGAGGCCCTGACACTCACCCATTCACTTTCTCCAAGAATCCAACTCTCACCAGAGTCTTACTATATACTTTCTTAAGCCATGACTCATGCATCTTTCAGCTCAAAAACACAATTCAGCATGGTTCCACAACATAAACAACATTCTAATAATGAAATGATAAACCAATCATGCTTTGACAATATAACATTTCTTAACAACAGCTCCACAATGAGTTTTGTCGCAACAAAGCATAACCAAACAAATTTTAAACAATTAGAGCCCAAAACAATTCACCCAAAACACTTAATATCCAACATCAATATTCAATAAGCATTGCTAGATATAATAAACACACGAAACACGCCGAACAATTCATGCATATTCAGACAACAAACATCCCCACAGCAATTCTTGGCAGTTTAGCAAAGCATAAATTACACCATTATCACCGACAAATATTCAACACTACTCCAAGTATACAGATTAACACAAACGAGAGTTATCTAGCAAAATGGCGTATCAAAATTAATATTAAACGCCACAAAACCAGCACACTAGAAACCATCTAACACACATTAACGCACGCACACGCCCCTTGTCTACTTACTCACAACCGCGCCCTTAAGTTTTGCGTCGATCTCACACCTAAGCACTAAAACAGAAAAATACAGCAAGTTACGTACACTATTAAGCCTTCGAAATCAATTCTAAAAGGGTTCAAATGACTCATTACCACCAAACTCGACTTCGTAGGGGTGTGGGTAACTTAGATCTAGCTCGCCAAGGTGTGGGTAGCCTAAATTGGGCTTCAAACGGTTGTGGGTCAATGCCAAAACGTATCGGAACGGGGAAATCGCTGCGAACTGCTACTGCTCGGGTGCTGGCCGTGAGATTCGAGGTCGTCGGAGGGGAAACACGTCGGATCTGCTCGACTGCCCCATTGCCGCCGATGTTGTTCGGTCTTCAAGGAAACACGCCGCCGTCCAGTCGCTAGCCACGCCGAAAAACGTCGCAAATCAACAAGCAGCGGGAAGGTGACACTGAAATCGTGCTGCCCCACCACGATGCTGCCGTGCCTACTGCTGTGACGAACTCGCCGTCGCTGGATGGGTCGCCGGCCGCGCTGCTGCTGTGACCCGGCTTTCAAGGGTGAGGTTGCTAAAACGAGAAAAGAGAGGAAGAGAAGGGGGGGTGGGCGGCTAGGGCAAGAAGGAAGAAGAAGATGGAAAAAAAAAACCCTATGTGTTTTCTTTTCTTTTCCTTTTATTAACTTTCTTTTCCTTTGTTTTAAAACCAAACCAACCCAAAAGGCCCAACATGACCAAGCCCAAGAGAAAAGAAATTCATCCCAACTTAAGACAAAACCAACCACACGGAGCCCAATAAATATAAATTTAATTAGAGTTTAGAGCCCGATAAATATAAATTTAATTAGAGTTTAATTTAAAAAAAAATAAAAATCTCCTGATTCGAGACTAACTAACCTGAGGGACTCGGGGTGTTACATGAAGACTTCTCGAAGAGTGGGTATCTTTTTTTGGAAGGAAAGATGATTAATTAATTGATTGAAGAAGATGCCACTTGGACAACAGAAACAAAGGGAGACCAAATGACACATGGCTGATTGTTGGAGGGAAAATTTCTAGTCCTCCTACTATTATGGAGAACTTCCATTCTCCTTCTATTTAAAAGTTGACAAATGTCAAATATCTTTATTATTAGAAAAAATAAGAAATGGATATATTTTATGTGGACCCACACATTTAGAAGCAATATTTATTCAACGTATTCTACTTTCTTTCTCTTATTTCAATGGTATACATTTTTTCTCTAATTTATTATCCTTATATGTGATTATTTATTTTCTTTTTTATTTATTTCTTATTTATATCATTCATTTTTCTCATTCGTAACTTTTATTTGCTTAATTTTTTCTTTCTTCATTTTGTTTCATTTTTTCCTCTTTCATTTTTTTTTACATCTTAATTTTCTTTTTTTTTATATTGAAAACAACATCTTTATTAATTCAAAAGACCACTATAAATAAAATTGACAAAACTACTACAAACTGTGTCTATTAGGAACCAACATGGAAAACAGTTGTTCCAAATACTGAAACACGACAAAAGCAAGCCTTTGTAGCAATTTTATTATTTTAATACTATGCATTCAAATTTATGAATTTTTGATTGGGATATATATCTTAACCAATAAATTATGGTAAGTTTACGCTTGATATCTTTTACTTTCTTTTGTTAATGTAACTATTATTTCATTTTTTTCTCTTTCTTCAAACCAATAAAATTGTTATAATTAAAATACCTAGATTTTCATTAAAGTAACAATTTAGTCCCTAGACTTTCAAAAGTAACGATTTAGTCATTGAACTTTCAACTTAGTAACTATTTAATCCCTACCGTTAAATCTATGTTAGTATTTAACAGAAAATGTGATGTGGGATGCCAACTAGATCTCTTTTTAGCTATTCAAATGCCACTTCTGCATCTTTAAAAAAAAAAGAAAGAAAAAACGCAAGTCGGAGAAATGCAGATTCACCAGCCGGAAATCGTCTGCATGTTGATTAGGATATCCCAACCTTCCGGCTTCGGGAAACATTCAATTTTGGTTACTTTTTTGCCCAATAGAACTAATCTAGGGGAAATAACAGAGGCGGTGGATTCGATTTCCTCGTCCGGAAACATTTGGTACTCACTCTACGACGAGTAATCTAACATTGAGAGCTCTACGGCAGAGGCATAAGTTCTTTGGGTGTTTGGCTTACTCCAGAGAGTTTTCTGTCCATTCTCCAAATCCATTGGGCTTAAAATTTCGACATTTACAGATGTTACGTGTGGAACAATATGATAGAAGATTGGGCTACATCAGGAAGGACAACCAGGACCATCGACAATCAGAGCCGGACCAAGGCGTTAGGAAGGGCAATCGGTCCATTGACAAGCAGAGCCGGCCCAGGACACGGTGGCCGGCCCATCAAGGGGCCAACCCCACCTCGGCGCCGACCCCTTCGGCCCTTGGCGCTCTCCTTTTTTCTCTCGGTCCTTGTTTCAAGCGTATGACATTCTAGCCCCAAAGCTTAGCCCTATACCCATTCCTCTATCGAAGCTGGAAGTATCTTGCCCCAAAGCCCACAAATAATCCAACCCAGGGTTGACGTCCTGATAAACCCTAGGAGGGGAAAATCGACTATAAATAGGGAAGGGGGTCACCTCTTGAAGGTAAGTCAAGACTGCACTTTCAAGTCTCTTACTTGTTTAAGTAATCTCTCTTTTTGCTAACTTAGGCATCGCAGCCAGTGTGACTAAAGTCACACCGGGTTAGGGTTTTTGTTCGGTTTTATAGGTATTTGGTCCTGAAGTATTCGAGTTCGTGTGTGGAACGGAGAGAACCGGTCTACTAGAATCCCAACATCAACATTTGGCATCGTCTGTGGGGACGATACAAGCCAAGAACCGAGACGAAGCTCAAATCCGAGGAAGGTCGGAATGAAGCGGGTCAATACAAACCCTGAAGGTCAACAGGGTTTCGAAGAAGAAAGCCCCGAGGTGGCAGCGGCAGTTAGGGGGAAATATGTCCTAGCCCTGGTCATCAACCAAACCCGACCACCTCTGGCAAACGAGAACCGACTGGAGGCATAGAATCCATACCCTTGACACCTGGGGATAGGGTAGTTGATGGCTCGGGAGAGATATGTCCAAGCCTTGATCAGCTACCAAATTTGGCCACCTTCGACAGGGGATAGCCGGCAGAAGAGGTGTAATCCATCCCCTTGATATCTGATGATCGACAGGTCAACATTGGGACCAGGCTGGGGAGCGAGCCTCATAAGTTTCTTCAGAAGCAACGCTGATGTATTCGCATGGTCACATAAGGATATGCCCGGAATCGATCAAGGTGTTATGGTCGATCGACTCAATGTCAACGAGAATTGTAAACCAGTAAAGCAGAAGCGTCGCGCTTTCAACCAGGAAAGAAATGAGATCGTGGCTGAACAGGTGGAAGAACTACTAAAAGCGGGTTTTATTCGGAAGGTCCATTACCCCCAATGGATATCCAACGTGATCCTGGTAAGAAAGCCAAATGGCAAATGGCGAATGTGCATCGACTTTACGGACCTAAACAAAGCTTGCCCAAAGGATTTCTTTTCCTTTACCTCGTATAGATCAACTAGTCGACGCTTTTCCTTTACCTCGTATAGATCAACTAGTCGACGCTACCGCTGGACATGAAAGATTGAGTTTCATAGATGCCTATTCCGGGTACAATTAGATTATGATGGATCTACTAGATCAGGAGAATACCTCTTTTGTCACAAATCGAGGCCTATATTGTTACACAGTAATGCCCTTTGGGTTAAAGAATGCAGGCGCGACTTTCCAATGAATGGTAAACCGAATGTTTGCGACATTGATTGGCAGAAACATGGAGGTTTACATAGATGATATGTTAGTAAAAAGCTGGAAAAGCAATCAACACGAAGCAGATCTAGCAGAAGCATTTGGGCTTTTTAGGAAGTACAAGATGAAGCTGAATCCCAGCAACTGCACGTTTGGGGTGACCTCAGGGAAATTCCTTAGGTTCTTGGTACACCAACGGGGAATTGAAGCCAACCCAAATAAAATCAAAACGGTGTTGGAGATGAGTCCCCCTAGAAGTTTAAAGCAACTACAAAGGCTTAACGGGAGGATAGCGGCACTCAACAGGTTCCTCAGTCGCTCAATCGACAAGTGCTTGCCATTCTTTAAAGTCCTCAGGAAAAAAGGACAATTTGAATGGACTGAAGAGTGCGAGACTGCGTTTAGGGAGTTAAAGCAATACTTGGGGGCAACCCCGCTCCTCTTCAAACCAGTCACGGGAGATGAACTCTACTTGTACCTAGCCGTATCCGACACCGCGGTGAGTTTGGCGTTGATAAAGGAGGAAAACGGGCGACAGTCTTCAGTCTACTACACGAGCAAAGCAATGGCGAATGCCGAAGTTAGATACCCTTAAATGGAGAAGCTGGCATTGGAATTTGTAACGCCCCGAGTGCCTCAGGTTAGTTAGTCTCGAATTAGGAGATTTTCATTCAATTTTAAATTAAACTTTAATTAAATTTATGTATATCAGATCTCGCGTGATTGGTTTTATCTCAGGTTGGGATGAGTTTTGTTTCTTTTCGGCTTGTTTATGTTGGGCTTTTAGTTGGGTTGGTTTGGTTTTAAAATAAAGGGAAAAAAATAATAAAAAGAAACCCTAAGAAAAGGAACCAAAGTCATCTTCTTCTTCCTCCTCTCCCTTGCCCAGCCGCCACCCACCAGCCTTCCCCTCTAGCGTCTTCCCCGGCGACGACGTCAATGCAACACGAGCAGCGGCGACGTTCGTTCCTCCAGCCCTGTAGCAACATTCTCCGACGGCCACAGCACAGACCCACGAATTCGTGCGTGAAGCTTCCCTGGTGGTGCAAACGTAATCCCCTCCGGCATTCTGAGGTAGCACAAACTGCTGTAGCACAGCAAATAGACAATTTGGAGACATTCTTCGGCTCCGACACCCCCGAACAGCCTAGATCCGGCGAACCGAACGGTGGTAGCGCGTCTCCCACGGACTGCACGTGAACAGTAGCAAATTTGTGTTGTTTTCTTCGCCCCGACGATACTCAGCCCTTACCCACACCTTTGCGAGCTAGATCTAAGTTACCCACACCTACACGAAGTCGATTTTGCGGTAATGAGCCATTTGAACCCTCTTAGGATTGGTTTCGGAGGCTGAATCGTATATATAACTTGCTGTTTTTTTCCTATTTTTAGTGCCTAGGTGTGAGATCGACGCAAAACTTAGGGGCATGGTTGTGAGTAAGTAGACAAGGGGCGTGTGCGTTCGTTAATGTGTGTTAGTGGTTTCTATTGTGCTGTTTTGTGATGTTTAATATTGATTTTGATACGCTATTGTGCTAGGTAACTCTCGTTTGTGTTAATCTGTATGCATGGTGTAGTGTTGAATATTCGTCGGTGATATTGGTGGAATTTTGCCTTGTTAAACTACTGAGAATTGTTGTGGAATGATGTGTGTTTACAAAGGATGCTCGTTAAAATGGAATTATTGCGATTATGCTTTCTTATGATGTGGGCGTGCTAGTACAGTTTGTATAAATTTTTCTTTATGATGCGAGCGTGCTGGTCCAAGTCATATTATTTTCTTATGAGATGTGGGTGTAATAGAAGCATGTTTTCGGACCCTGTTCGCAGAATAGGGGTTGTTGTGGAGTTGGTTATGATAAGGAACGTTGGATTCTTGTGGAAAGTGGATGGGTGGATGTCAGGACCTCGAGTATAAATGGTCGGGGGCTGATATGTCACTAATTGGGTATCGAAGCCTCGGGTAAAAACGGTCGAGGGTCGATACACCAATATTGGATAAAGATGAGTGTCGAGGCCTCGGGTATAAATGGTCGAGGGTCGATGCGAGGAGTCTTTTGAAAGGAAAATTATTGGGGTCTTGGGTAAAAAATGGTCAAGGGCCAATAGATTGTAAAGTCATCGAGGCCTTGGGTAAAAATGGTCGAGGGTCGATGCAGCAGTGTCGGGGCGCTGGGTAAAAATGGTCAGGGTCCGACACTACTCGAAAGAGTTAGCTTTGGAAAGCTAGGATATCTGTGATGAGCGTAGAGGTGCTTGAGATGTTAGGGACCTCGAGGTTGGTAGTTGAATCGTTCATGGTTGTGGTTATCGCCGGATCTTATAGAGCGTGTCTATGTTTGATTGTATAATGTGATGAAGAGCATGACTATGAATGTTTCATGATTTTTTTTTTAGCATGATGTTTCTGTGTTATTGGTGAGGGCTACTTACTGTAACGCCCCAGGATCTTATATATCATCCTAGGCAACGCTAAATAGTTCACCTGGCTAACCTTAACTCTAAACACGAGATAAGCAACCTTCCTGGAAAAATAATTTAAATGAAATAAAGTTTCGACTCCCATACGTTCTATCAGAAATATAACTGTCATAAAATGTCAGGACTCGCCCTCCGTGGGCAATTTAAAAACCAAGAGAAAAACATTTCATATCCGCCTCAGTGGTAAAAATTCTTAAATAAATGAAACAACCGTACACGTCAACCTCAACGACAACAGTGACGCGTTTTCTAGCAACATCCATAACAAATAAAGTAGTTTCAATGAATACAAAATTTCTCCTCAGTTCACACCTAGCTATAACATAAATCTCAATGCTACTCGTACCCAACAACCCTTCCCTCTATCCTCACTAACTAGGCTAGTGATCCCTCCTCGGTCAAGCCCTCTCCACATCATCACCACGGTCGGCCCTGTTCACACCTGAAAACATATAAGGGTAAAAAGGGGGTGAGTACGTAAGGTACTCCGTAAGTAGCACTTCCTAACTAGCACAAAAATCATGCTCACAGTCACGGCATATAGAATAAAACGATAGCAAGGCAATTAAATAGGCAGCGAGAAATAACGAACAATAACTTGACAATTACATAACACAACCATGCGTCGGAACTACCAAAACTACAACCCATGTTTCACTAACCCTTGTCTCGTAGTACTAAACCTTCCTCTACACCCCCCTGTGTTACTTCCCGCTTAACTTCTCGAGGCATGACGGCTCTTGACTTTTATTCCCAAGTTACCGCGCCCCCTCATTTTACAGTACTTGATGTTCGACCTTGCCATTTATTCCCAAGGCCTAGCACCACTACTTCGCAAGCTCCACTCTACTTTAATCCCTCAAGCCTAACTCCTCGAGTCGTATTGACCCTTGACATTTATCCCCAAGGCCTCAATACTCCTCTCCAGAAACTTGACGTTCGGCCTTGCCATTTATTCCTAAGGCCTGAACTGTGCACCGGTCCTTGCCGTTTATCCCCAAGGTACCGATGACTTCCCAGCGTATTGGTCCTTGACATTTATTCCCAAGACCCCAATACTTGTTTACAGAATTTGACGTTTGGCCTTGTCATTTATTCCCAAGGCCACTACTCAGGGCTTTGAACCTCCAAACGATTCATAAACATTTTCAGGTCAGAACACCCATAGCTAACGGACCATCAACCCGTCCCTTTACCCTTCACCCTTCACCACTTCGCTAACCCTCCCATGACCACCTGCAGGTAAATTTCCCACATTCTAAATCTCTGCACCGTTTACAAGCATACTTATCCTCGAAATAAACAAAATACATCCAACAGCTCACAACCAGGACAATATAAACTAAATTATCAGTTTGACAACGCGAGCATTTCATTTACATCACAGTTGCAAAACGTCATGAGCCAGTTACTTCTAGCTACTACAATTCAGAACCTACTAGTCACCTACAACAATAAGAACAGAAAACATGTTTCCTCAAAGGTGTTCAATATTAGAAAGACGGCAAAAAGATCGCTAGAAATTCACAAATCAAATCTAACAATCCCTACATGCTCAATTACATTGTTTTAACAAAAAAAAAACAGCATCAAAATCATTCCGTTAACGCTAATTAACATACACACTCGCCCCCTGGTGCTACTTACACAACCACGTCTTTAAGTTTGCGTCGACCTCACACCTAAGTATAAAAACAGAAAAATACAGCAATTTAAATGTACCGTTCAGCCTTAAAAAAAACAACTTTAAGAGGGTTCAAATGGACTCGTTACCGCAAAACGACTTCGTATAGATGTGGGTAACTTAGATCTAGCTTGCCAAGACGTGGGTAGCGTGAATCGGGTTTCAAACGGATGTAGATAATCGCCGAACACCACCAATACGCTGCTGTCCACGTTTTTTGCAGCAGCGAAAAGCGTCCAATACGATCTCCAACGGCTTCGTTTCAATGGCCGTTGCTACAAAACAACCTCGCTTAGGTGTGGGTATTCTAAATCGATTTCGTTTGGGTGTGGGTACTCCAAATCTAACTTCGAACAAAGGTGGGTCAAAGAAAAGTTACCGGGTTTCACGGATCTAAGTTGTTCGAGGTCGTTAGGCTTGTTGAATCGGAGAAAGGACGCCGCGAACACAGCCCCGCGTGTATCGATGCCGCCTGCAGCTGCCCGAACGTCACGCTCCGCCGCTGATCGTCGCACACCGCCGCTGCCCGCCGCACGCTGCCGCCGCCCGTCATGCGCTGTGCTGTTCGACGTCGCACCTGCTGCCGCCGCCGCTGCTGCTGCTGTGTCCGCCGGAGATGGCTGCCGTCGGTGCTGCTGTGTCGGAGAGGGAGAGTCCGAGTGGAGGGGGGTGGCCGACGGCTTCAACAAGAGAGGGAAAGGGGAAAAGGAGAAGAGGAATGAGAACAAGTGGCTAGGGTTCCCTTTTTTGTTTCAAACTTTTAACTCCTTTGGGCTTGGGTTCTTTTCCTTTTGTTTAAGGCCCACTTACCCAACCCTTCCTTGTTAAAACAAGCCAATAATAGAGTTTCGTAATTGGCCCAATGATCCAAAACAAGTGTCGCATAATGGAAATCCGTACTAAATGTAACTTGATAAATAACTGCACGCTACTAACTCACCACTAAAACTGTAACAATACACACTAGTCGAGATGTTACACTTAAATTAAATAAGATCACTGATGAATCAATTAAAAATAACAATGAAATAAATCAATAAATCAATAAATAAAATCCATTTTGTTATAAAATTTTCCAGAACTCGGGGCAAGCTAACCTGAGTAACGCGGGGCGTTACACTTACGAAGTATATTTTTATATACTCACCCCCCCCTCTGCAATTATTGTTTCAGGCGGAGAATTCGTTGCCGACCATGGTGATGAAGCGGAGGAGACATGACGAGCGAGGACCATAGGCTGCGTAGTTACTTCTGCTTAGCTTAGGTTTAGATGGTTTAAACTTTATTGCTTGGACAACAAACTACTTGTTCCTATCTGATTAATTGGGAGGTTTCCACTTGTTGTCTACTTTGATTCGGAATAGGTGTTTATTTTAGTTTCTTCCATTCATTGAGTTTGCCTAGTTGAAATAATGAAATTGCTTTATGGAGTTGTCCACGGATGATGATTGATTGATAATCTATAGGATTGATTCTTTGGTAAATTTATGGGAGTTGAAGCTTTATTTTATAAAATTATTTCACAGGGAGTTAGTTATCTCGTGTTTAGAGATAAGGTTAGACAAGTGGTTAGTTAACGTTACCTAGAAGCGTGTAGAACGTTCTGGGGCGTTACAGAATTAGTTACTTCGGCTCGGAGATTACGCCTGTATTTCCAAGCTCACAAGATAACCGTCCTCACCAACTTCCCTCTATGGCAGATTTTGTAAAGGCCCGAGACTTATGACCGACTAGTAAAATGGGCTGTGAAACTCAACAAATACGACATCTACTATAAGTCGAGAACTGTAATTAAGGGGCAAGCCATAGCAGACTTCATAGCGGAATTAACATCGGTATAGCATCAAGTATGCATCATCGTCTCACAGGCTGATGAAGTAGAGCAACCCTGGACCTTGTACGTAGATGGGTCCTTAAACTTCAGAGGTTGCGGGGCGGGACTTCTACTAGTTTCCCCAGATAAGGAGAGGTTCAAGTATGCGTTGCGATTTAGTTTCCACGCCTCCAACAACGAGACTGAGTATGAATGTTAAGAAACCCTTGAGAGTTGGATCTAAGAACCTTGTTAACAAACAAGACTCATAGAACTCAATCCCAAAAACCCCAAAAACTAGTATGGAACCAACCCATGGAAAAGTTTAATAACGGATTACCTTGATGATCAATATCAAGAGTAGAGAAAACTCGTTTCTAAACTCGTGATTCGAATCACTCCATAAGAGGTATGATCAACACCACTTGAATGATTCGAACATGCAAATTTTAAACACACAAGAAATTGCACAAGAAATGAGAGATAAAGCCCTCAACCAAGCTAATGATAAAACTCACTTTTCGTTAAAGGCAAGCAAATGAAAAGGTTAAGAATATGGAAAGCCAACCAAAATAAGTGCAATCCCGCCCATAATGAGGGATGTGAGTGTTTGACTTGGTTTTTTAATTGAATGAGTTGACTTTGACTTATCTTGATGGAGTTGACTTTGACCTTGACCAAGTTGACTTTGACTTACCTTAAAAACACTTAGAAATGTGAATTGTTGAAGTTTGCTAGCTCTTGATCTTGTTTGCTAGCATGAATGGCGGCAGCCTATGAAACCAACCTGGGAAGAACCATACCAGTAGAGATTTTGCCCGAGCCGAGCATAGAGGTTCAGGAAGCAATGGATATAGACGAACCAGATCAACCTAAGAAGAACTGGATAAGGGACGGGACCCTGCTTGATGAAAGGGTAGATGCCCAGCAACTCCAACGGCGAGCAGTTAGGTATGTGCTGAGAGATGGAAGCCTGTATAAGAGAAGCTACTCTTTGCCACTTTTAAAATGTTTAGCGTCAGAGGAAGCTGACTATGTTATGAGGGAGATACACGAAGGCGTTTGTGGTAACTATTCTAGAGCATGGTCCCTGAGCCACAAAATAATCCACGGGGGTATTACTGGCCAACCATGTTAAGCGATGCAACACAGTTCACGAGGAAATGTGACAAATGTCAGCGGTTCGCAACAGTGTCTAGATAGCCGCGAGAGCCATTGACCAACATAATGAGTCTCTAGCCATGTGCCCAATGGGGAATGACCTCATAGGGCCCCTCCCACAAGAAAAAGGCCAGACCAAGTTTGCAGTGGTAGCAGTTAATTATTTCACCAAATGGGCAAAAGCTAAAGTCCTAGCAACAATCACTGAGAAGAAGATCACCAACTTTATTTGGAGAAACATAATTTGCCGCTTTGGGATACCCTACACCATTATCAGTGATAGTGGAAAACAATTCAACAATGCAGCTTTTCGAGACTTCTGCCGAGAATTGGGTATCAAACACATCTGCTCTTCGCCAGCACACCCACAAGCTAACGGCCAGGTCACAGCAGTTAACAAAATCATCAAGAGAACTCTGAAAACCAGATTAGAGAAGCTTAAGGGGTAGTGGGCAGAAGAACTTCCCAGTGCACTATGGGACCACAGAACAACACCTGTACATCGACTAGTGAAACACCATTTTCATTATCGTTTGGTTCTGAGGCAATAGTACCAGTGAAGATCGGACTTCCTTCCCCAAGGGTAGAACGATTTAGTCTACTTGAAAACGACGATTCTATGCAACTTAACCTCGATCTACTGGAGGAACATCGAGAGGTAGCACAACTATGAACGACCGAGTACAAAAATCGGATCGCTCGTTATTATGACTCAAAAGTCAAGAAGCGTAGCTTCAGAAAAGGTGACTTGGTCTTAAGGAAAGTCATGCCTAATACTAAAGACCCGACCAGTGGGGTTCTCAGACCGACATGAGAGGTCCCATACAAGGTCACCAAAGTGGTTCGGACAGGCACCTATGCCCTGGAAGATTAACATGGAAAAGTCCTACCTCATCCATGGCACGCACAGCATCTCAAAAAATAATACCACTAGATTGGTGACACATTCCGTTTATTTTATGAGCGATTGTTGCACTTGTTTATGTCAAATGACTGATTATTTTATTATAACAATTTTCATTTTAATGAAAGTTTACGCCATTTAACATGATACTTGAGTTCTTATGTCTATGTGAAAACAACTTTCTCAAGTAGGGGGCATTGTGTGTAAATGTCTACACTGATCAAGAAACTCAGGAAGGGACAGACCAAGAAGCAAGCCAAAAAAGGCTCAACATGGTTAAGACAAAGGCAGGCGAATAAGCGTCACGATATAAAACCATTTGGCGAATGCCAAGCAGGTTGGAAATCTAAAGACTTCGACACTAGCTCTGCTAAAGTTAGATCCCACGGTCTTGGAGATTTGATCATAAACAAGCAATTTGACAAATATGAAAATCGGAAAAACTTCCAATTCATGAGACAACTTGGTACACAACTACTAATAAAAAAAATCGGGCTTTTCAATCCGAAAATTGGATACAAAAGCTTTTGGTAGAAGCTCGGTAAATTTGGAATCTTGGCGTCAGCTAGGAATTCGGTACTAATGACGCATATGAAGTACTTTGCAAAATAAGCCTTGTAGCAACCATGGATAACGAATACTCTCAAAACATGAATCTCACCGTGATCACAAATTTCATATTCAGTTTTGAGAGTGGGGGTAACTATTATGTGTGGAACAATATGGTAGAATATTGGGCTACATCAGGAAGGACAACCGGGACCATCGACAAGCAGAGCCAAACCAAGGCGTTAGGAAGGGTAATCGGTCCATTGACAAGTAGAACTGGCCCAGGGCACGGAGGTCGGCCCATCAAGGGGCCGACCCCACCTCGACGCCGACCCCACCTTGACGCTGACTCCTTCAGCCCTCGGCGTTCTCATTTTCTCTCTCGGTCCTTGTTTCAAGCGTATGACATTCTGGCCCCAAAGTCGAGCCCGTACCCGTTCCTCTACGGATGCTGGAAGTATCATGGCCAAAAGCCCACGAATAATCCAACCTAGGGTTGACGTCCTGAGAAACCCTAGGAGGGGCAAATCGACTATAAATAGGGAAGTTGGTCACCCCTTTAAGGTAAGTCAAGACTGCACTTTCAAGTCTCTTACTTGTTTAAGTAATCTCTCCTTTTACTAACTTAGGCATCGGAGCCAGTGTGACTGAAGTTACACCGGGTTATGGTTTTTGTTTGGTTTTGCAAGTATTTGGTCCTGAAGTATTCGAGTTGGTGTGTGGAGCGGAGAGAACCGGTCTACCAGAATCCCAGCATCAACAACAGAAATCCAGTATAAATCCAGCCGTCGTTGGAGAAAAGCTCCGACGCTGAGCTTCTCAAAGCCATTGACATGGGTATTATTAGCTTGTTGGAGAACATTGGAGTCTCCGATGACGATCTTCCCCTGAGCGAAATCCACGAGGTTCTTGAAGAGAAGGAAATGTGGTCGATGGTGGCCCTAGAACTCGAGGCTGACACTGACTGGGATGTTTATGCTGAACGCACGCGCTAAGCGTGGTAACAATTATATAGATGCAAGCGCACACCTGTCAGAGTAATATAAAATGGATGGAGTATCCAAGTATCGATCCTCAAGGACTTCTAAACAATTTCCAAACTCTAAAGTTTTAAAGAATAGTGAATGTTGGAATGAGTGATTCTTGTAAAATGGGAAGTGGTCACAAATAATGGTTTGGATTTGGGATTTGGACTTATAATAATAAAACCTAGCCCGAATTACTTCAAGTTAGCCAACAAAGAATCAAGGACATGCTAAGGATAATATGCATTTTACTTTAGAAACTAACGACTACGCTTCTCACTTTACTTATGTCTAAGCAAGTTCAAAGTCCTAAGACATTCCCTAATATGTCTATTATGAGATATATCTTAGTTTTAGGATGGAAATAGTCGCAACCTCGGGTTAAGGTCCTATGTCTAGGCTACTTAAGCGGAACCCTTATGTCTAAGGCGCTCCTCTCCTCGGTTTAACCACTCAACAATGCAAATAAGCAACCTTTTCAGTATTGACTTATTAAGACTTACAGTGGCCTTCTCTAAATCCTAACTTTTTGGGAAAACATGTTGAGCAATGAATGGAAAGTAAAAACACTACTTCTTAGCAAACCCTTTTTAGACATAAAAGGCTAACTATCCATAACCGGGCTAGAGACGGGAATTTAGAAAGACATATTGAAGAAAATACAGCAAGTAAAATGGTTGAATGTGGAATGCATGTGTGAAAAACAAAAGTTAACTAACGGAGAGTTTTTATCGGGATTGAGAGCTTCGCCCTTCTCTTTCAAGCAAGGGAGAGTGTCACGTGCTCTTTCCTCCAAAAACACAACTCTCTTAACTAAAAATAAAGTAAAGACAAAGAGAAGATAAGCAAAGTGCTGGATTTTTATATATTTGAATAAGTAGAAAATGACTAAGTACAAATGGAAACAAAACAAAGCTCAATAAAAGAATGTAAAGTGCTCGGGATTTAAAAACCAAAAGCAACTAATGAAAGCAACTCAAAAGTACTTAGAAAGCAACAAAGAAACACTAAAAATGATCAAGAGAAGGAAGCAAGGCTTGATGAATTTGGTGGAGAAGTTGCTGGAATTTATAGCTGTGCAGAATTGGTTAGGTAGGTCCTAAAACTATGGTGAATCACCCATTTCCAACTCCTTTGACTGACCAAATCGTGCTCAAACTGATAGTGGAACACTTCTTCTACACGTATGCATCGGTTGGAACCACCAAAACGCATTGGAAGACGCGTTTCATTAAGGGCAAAGTTGGAAGAAAACCTGTTTTTCTGCAGGCATCCCAGGCGCCTGGCGCCTCCCATGTAACTTTTTCGTCTTTTTGCTTCTTTTGATTAATTTGCACTCTCAAATGGTCCTAAAATGTCATAAATACAATATAAGCCATCGACAAACCATAGTATATGAATTTTGCATGAATTGGAACTCAAACGATCGAGAAAAATCCGAAACAAAGCTGAAACATAGTAAAAACAGCATCTAAAACCTTCTTTTTACGCATGTAAACAAGCGTAATCAGACACCTTCGCGATGGTGGTGCAATGGTCGGAGTAGCCACGACTGGTCAGAGTGGAGGGCATGATTTGTTCGGTAATTCGCTGGATTTGGATGCCATCATCTGTCATGGATCCACGTGGGAGATAATGCAAGACTTGTTCTTTCTTCTTCTTTTTTTTTTCCTAACCGTGCAGGTTGATCTTTTTTACTTTGTTTTCTTTTAAGATGTAGATGTGGCATTTTAGAATGTAGAAATAGATCTATTTGGCATCCCACATCAGATTTTATGTTAAATACTAACAGAGATTCAACGGTAGAGACTAAATTATTACTAAGTTCAAAGTTCATGGACCAAATCGTTACTTTTGAAAGTTCAGGGACTAAATTGTTACTTTAATGAAAGTTCAGGGACTAAATGTGTTTTTTAACCCATTTTTATTTGTGTCGTTCTATATCTTATTCTCTATTGTTATTTGTAGATTTCTAAAATAAGAAAGAATGTCTATTATTTTCATTTTATTTGTAATTTTATTTTCAAATAGTTTAATAATTGTTTTTAATTAGATTTTATTTGATACCTATTTTGATATGTTGTTTTTTATTTGTAACTTTCTTTCAAATAAAAACAAAATTTTAAAAAGGAGATACTTCACAATACTTAAAAAGTGATATAAAAAAAACTTAAAAAGTAAATACAACATATTTTGTTTGTTACCTATTTTATTACCTAATTTTTTTATATATAAGTATAAATATCGAATAATAAAATATGATTAATTAATTTACATATATTAAAAAATATGTCATGAACTTATTAAAAATTCCATTTTATTGAATTAAAAATGAAAAAAAAAATAAACATAACATATCTGAAGATTTATTTCTTCACGTGGGGATGAATGCATTAAAATATTATATGCATTAAAAAAATGAAAAAAGATATAAAATGATTAGAATGGAATAGATAAAAAGATAGTAATAAAGAACAACAAAAATTAAAATAGATTGAAAAGTCATATATAATTTAATGGTGAAGTAAAAATAGCTGAAGCTCAAACATTCTAGAAGAAAAATGAAAATTTTCAGTTTGAAGGGAGAAAATTAAGGGATGAAAATTGAGAATAAGAAAAGCAATTGAAGATGTAAATAACAATGAAATTAGAAATAGATTAAAAAATAAATAAAAAATAATAATGACGAGTAATAAATAGGAGAGAGAATGTATACCATTAAATTAAGAGAGAGAAAGTAAAATTCATTCAATAAATATTGTTTCTAAATGTGTGGGTCCCACATAAAATATATCTATTTTTATTTTTATGATAATAAAGATATTTGACACGTGCGTTCTCCATACTAGGCGAGGACCAGAAGGAATTTGATTGAAATATTTGGCGCAAAGCCAATAAAATTGCAAGCTGACTTATTTGTCTTTTGTATGGCCCATGGGAGGTGAAATAGAAAATTAAAACCTTGAATAATATAGACTTCTCAAAGAGTGGGTATCTTTTTTTTTTTCGGAAAGAAAAGATGATTAATTAATTGATTGAAGAAGATGCCACTTGGACTACTAATGAAGGGTGTCATCCTTTACAAAGCCAAGTTGGTAAATTAGAAGACCAAATGACACGTGACTGATTGTTGGATGGCAAATTTTGCCAAAGCATCTGCCGGTTTGTTACAACAGCGATGGGTATGCTAAAATTTAATTTTGGGAAAGGAGAGGGCAAATTGGTCAATATCAGAAATCAGAATCGCCTCATCCCCGAAAGTTGCGATTTCATGCTGAAAGAGTTTGATCGAATTCCTTCCCGGATCGCATAAAGCTCAGTCAAAAGCGGTGAATAAGCAACAGGGAGGAAAATGGAACTAGCGCAGACCACGAATCCCATGGAATCTCGTATTGTGAAGCCCAGTCCCGAGACATTTGATCAACTGTGTTTGGGGATAAAATATTTGATTGCCACGTGGAGGACAGAGATCGTTGTCAAAAGAGATTGTTTGGAAGAACTGTTTAGCAAAGCTCCTCCTCGGAACTTCCAGCAAAGCTCCTCCTTGGAACTTCCAGCAAAGCTCATCCTCGGAACCTTCCGATGAGGGAAGTTCATTACTCCTGATTGCATTACAACATCGAAAATATCCGAGTTCGATCTACTCGAACCCGACCTCAAAACCGACCAAGGTAACCGCCTATCATGACTCTTGTCGAGACCTAAACCTATAAATAGAGGGCCTCATTTCACCATCAAGTATCGAATTTCTCCTCGAACTTAATATTAAGTCCGAGCTACTTACTGACTTGAGCGTCGGAGATTTTACCCTCTTATGCAGGTCTTCCCATCGTCTTTTGAGTCGGGCGAGGACCAAGTTCGAGCTCAAGAACCGTTGAGCAAATTCTTGCATAAACATTTGGCGCCGTTGTGGGGAAGGACATTTCAAGTCGTCCTAGTAATTAAAATTTTATCCAAGAATGGTGTAGCCAGCAAACTCTGCCAATACGACAGAACGGAGAGATCTGAATGGTAACAATGGTATTCAACTTGAGCTCGACGCCAAAACCGTCGAGGACTAGGTCTGAGCAGGATAGGAGGGAGATCTACCACAAAGATCTACTCGCCACGCGAACCAGGAGTTACCTCCTACCCACCCCAGACCTGCTAAACCAACCGAGGTCGAGGTGGGACCTCAAAAAAGACCTCTCGAAGGGCTGCCCCAGTCGCAGACCCTGAAGTTCTGGCTACCCTCCAACGGGAGTTGGACGACATGGGCAATCGAGTGCGTACTATAGAGAAGATGTATACCGAGATGACACGGGCCAACCAAACAGGATCTTCCTCCAAAGTCCCAAGCGGGGACGACATGCCTGAAGATGGGGAGGATCAAGATCCACCTCTCCACCTTGATGATCGTGAGCTCATCGCCAATAACGAAGGGATTGACTATAGCCTGAGAGATCACAATCTCAGGAAGCACCTCGTCAACAAGAAGAGGAAGGCCTCAAGGGGTCCCGGGGTCTCTCCGTCCTGCTCCTGAGGATACTCAAACTCCAACCTCAAAGCTCAGTCAAAGTACATGCCTTTGACACCGGAGGTCGTGATTACAAGGGAAGAGTTCGACCTGATGAAACACAGGTTTGATGAGCAGGTCGAGGCATTGAAAGCTAAATGCGAGAAAAAGGAGAGCCCGTTCGATAATGGCGAGATGGGTGAGTCGCCATTCACCTCGGATGCCTTGGAGGCCCCTATTCCTCCAAAGTTCAAAACACAAGCCATGAAGCCTTATAATGGGTCTAAGGACCCAAAGGACTATGTTAAGGTCTTTGAAGGCCTCATGGACTTCCAAGCGGCATCAGATGCCATCAAGTGCCGAGCTTTTCAGATCGCCTTCACAGGGAGTGCTCGGCTGTAGTACCGAAGGCTGCCAGCAAGATCGATCTCAACCTACAGTCAGTTAAGGAAAGAATTCATTAGTCAATTCTCTTCTCGACATTACGACAGGAAAACAGCTACTCATCTCGCTACCATCAGACAGAAAGAAGGCGAGACTTTAAGGGAATACGTGACCTGGTTCTAGGAGGAGCAGCTCAAGGTTGCGCATTGCTCTGACGATTCGACCATGTGTTACTTCCTCACTGGCCTGGCTGATGAAACTTTGACGGTTAAACTGGGCGAGGAAGCGCCATCAACCTTGGTTGAGGTCTTACAGAAGGCCAAGAAGATTATAGACGGGCAGAAGCTGCTCAGAACTAAGCTAGGCCGGACAGACAAGAGGTCCGACCAGAAAAAGCCAGGTGGCCAAGACAAAGGAAAGCCCGATTCTAAGTCTAAAGACAAGAGATTATCTTCCAAAGGTTGATCTGACTACAGGAGATCCGACTCGGACTCCAACCGGAGGGGACCCTTGAGAGGTACACCCCAACCACCATTCCGATCTCCGAGATTCTTACCAACATCGAGGAGAACGGTTTAGAGAAACTCCTCAAGCGGCCTGATAAGCTTAGAGGAGACCTAGAGAAGCACAACAAAGATAGGTACTGTCGTTTCCATCGTGATCACGGCCATGACACCTCGAGTTGCTAGGAGTTGAAGCGCCAGATTGAAGACTTGATTCAAGATGGCTACTTCAAAAAGTATGTTGGCAAGTCGGGTTCGGGCTCGGTAGGGAAGAAAGAAGAGAGGAAGCGTTCAAGGACGCCACCTCGGAAAGATGATCGACCTGCGGTCATCAATACCATTTTTGGCGGCCCTAGTGGGGGTCAGCCTAGAAACAAAAGGAATGAGTTAGCTAGGGAGGCTCATCGAGAAGTCTGCACCATTCAAGAGTAGAAGCCGACCTGCCCAATCTCCTTCTCCGACTTTGACTTGGAAGGGGAACACTTGCCCCATAATGATGCCCTGGTGATCTCACTATTGATAGACCATGTCCAGGTCAGAAGAGTTTTGGTGGATGGGGGCGCCTCTACCAACGTCTTATCTCTCACGACGTACCTGGCACTGGGATGGACTAGGGCACAGCTGAAAAGGAGCCCAACCCCCTTAGTGGGATTTGCAGGTGAGCCTGTCACCCCGGAGGGTTGCACAGATCTTCCTATCACTGTCGGCCAAGGCGAAACTTAAATCACTCAAATGGCCGAGTTCGTGGTGATAAATGGTAGTTCAGCCTACAACGCCATATTCAGACGACCTATTATCCATTCACTACGTGCCATCCCATCGACTTTGCACCAAGTCATGAAGAACTCTACAATAAATGGGGTTGGCATAGTCCGAAGTGAGCAGAAAGCGTCCTGTGAGTGCTATACCTTAGCTCTAAGGGAATCAACAGTCTGCGCCCAGAAAGAAGTGGAAAAACTTCCAAGTCCGGCAGCTCAAGCTTTCGAGGACGAGCTGCTCAGGACCATCCAACGCGAGGTAGCTGCACCTACTGAGGAGTTGGAGCTTGTCCCCTTGCTCAGCCCAGAGAAACAGGTGAGCATAGGCACCAAGCTGGGGGCCGCGGACAGGGAGAAGCTCATCTCTTTCCTTGGGGCGAACTCAGGCGTGTTCGCGTCGTCTCATGAAGACATGTCGGGCATTAATCCAAAAATTATGGTTCACCGCCTCAACATTGACCCGTCATTCCGACCTGTCAAGTAGAAAAGAAGACCTATAAATAGGGATATTAGTGATGTAATTGTTGAAGAAGTGAACAAGCTTTTAAAAGCAGAATACATAAAAGGAATTCTGTATCCCGAGTGGCTCTCTAACGTAGTCTTAGTTAAAAAATCTAACAGAAAGTGGAGAATGTGTGTAGATTTCACCAATCTTAACAAGGCATGTCCAAAAGATTGTTTTCCACTGCCAATGATTGACCAGCTCGTAGACGCTACGGCCGGGCATGAGCTGCTCACATTTATGGATGCCTACTCAGGGTACAACCAAATAAAGATGCATGAGCCAGATCAAGCCCACACTTCTTTCATAATCGATCAAGGTTTGTACTGTTACAAGGTCATGCCCTTCGGTTTAAAAAATACAGGGGCGACTTACCAAAGAATGGTGAACAAGATGTTTGCCAGCCAGATCGGACGTAATATGGAAGTCTATGTGGATGACATGCTTGTCAAAAGCAAGCAGTCCAGGTCGCACCTGGCCGACCTGACCGAAACCTTTGAGGTACTACAAAAGTACCAGATGAAGTTGAATCCTGCCAAGTGTGCCTTTGGAGTCTCGTCTAGCAAGTTCCTAGGTTTCATGGTTAATAACTGTGGAATTGAGGCCAACCCAGAGAAGATAAAGGCTGTTCTCGAGATGCAGGCACCGAGAACGCTTAAGCAGCTGCAAAGCCTTAATGGGAGGATTGCTGCCCTTAACCAGTTCGTCTCCAGATCTACGGATAAGTGCATCCCCTTCTTCAAAGTTTTAAGAAGAAAATGACTGTTCGAGTGGACAGCTTAGTGTGAGAGAGCCTTTGAAGAACTCAAAAGCTACCTCTGCTCGGCGCCATTGCTCGCGAAGCCCATGCTAGGAGACAAACTTCATTTATATCTGGTTGTATCAGACAATGCAGTCAGCTCATCCCTGATCAAACAAGAAGGAGTGTAACGACCCAGAATTTTCCGCACACCTCTAGGTCACATTCGCTACCCAACTAGTCAAATTTAACTCCGGCTACATCCTGCCATCTTCTTATACGCATAAACTCATAAAAAAAACCAAGTTCCAATCCTCATCGAATTAACGATAAATCAATCTCCTGGAATAACATTCAGCAACATTCGTGAAACATTTCACGAGGCAAGTTTATTATTCAATCTATATGAATCTAAACAAATGGAATAAAACTCAAATAGGCACCTAACCCGAAGCAAAACTAACAACAAGAAAAACGAATCTCTCAATTATTCAAATGCAAATAAACCGTTTATTGGCCACAACATAAGGCCCTAACCAATGAATTTAAACTAAATAGGAAAAACTAAGTAGTCTATGGTCCTCGCTCGTCAGGTCTCCTTCGTCCCATCACCATGGTCACCCACGAGTCCTTCACCTGAAACAATCATTGCAGAGGGGGGGGGGTGAGTACATAAAATATACTCCGTAAGTAGCCCTCACCAAACACACACAAACATCATGCTCATAACCATAAAGAGAACATATATCGTCGTGCTCTATCATTACAGTATGCGAACAACCATAGACATGCTTTACCAATACTTTATACATTCATCCATAAACATACACTAAAAGACCTGAAGCTAACCACAATCAGATAAAAGCATTACCGTCCGCCTGGCTCTCTAATACCTCAACTACAACTATGTTCGCCTCAGTTATTCGAGCTCTTCGAAACCATTCTTTTGGTAGTGTCGGCCTCTGACCATTTATACCCAGAGCCCCGACACTAGTGCATCGACCCTCGACCATTTATACTCGAGGCCTCGATGTCTTACCATCTATTGGCCCTTGACCATTTATACCCAAGGCCCCAATAGTTCTCCTTTCGAAAGACTCCTCGCATCGACCCCCGACCATTTATACCCGAGGCCTCGACGCTCATCTTTATCCAATATTGGCGTATCGACCCCCGACCATTTATACCCGAGGCCTCGATACCCAATTAGTGACGTATCAGCCCTCGACCATTTATACCCGAGGCCCTGACACTCACCCATTCACTTCGTAACTTTCATAACTCCACAAATCATTTCTAGCCTCCAACCAGGATTTCAGTACTACTTCCCTAATAACACCAACCACCACAACGCCCATCAACAACACCACCACTAGTATGATTTCAATGCATATCACAACTCCCCAACACATTTCAGCATGCTTCCACAACATAAACATTATTCTAATAGCAAAACAATAAACCAAACATGCTTTCACAACATACCAAAACTTAACAACAGCGCCACAGTGAGTTTAGTCATAACGAAGCATAGTCAACAAATTTCAAACGATTGGAGCCCAACACAATTCATCCAAACACTTAATATCCAACGTCCATATTCAATAAACACTGCTAGATATAATAAAAACTCATGAGACACGCCAAACACTTCATATGAATTCAGACAACGTACATTTCCAAAATAAATTCACTTTAACGAACATTCACTACAATCATACGTCATTCTAAAATAGATCTCAGCAGTTCAACAATGCAAAATTCACACTATTAACACCGACGGACATTCAACAGTAACCAGGCATACAAGACTACATAAACAAGAGTAACACTGCACAACCACGTATCAGAACCAATATTAAGCATCATAGACAGTACATCGGCAACCAAATAACATACACCAACGCACGCACCCGCCGCCGTGCTACTTACTACCAAAAGTCCTAAAGCTCCTAAGCTTGTCAAACACTTCCTACAAGGAAAAAGTACGATTCGAGGTTAGTAGCCAATTGGAAACATTTAAATAATATTGAACCCAAATTTAGGTGGGTTGTTACCTACTAACTCACACCAAAACCTCTTGGGTTAGAAGTGGGTCGACGTCGGGGATGTTCTAGCTCCAAAATTCGACTTCGAATGGCCTTAGGCTTGCTGGACCGATGTCAAAAACTGATGGGTAACATAGATTTGGGTCTGATTGAAGGTGGTTCAATGCCGACCCAATGCCGTAAGGAGTGGGTATCAAGAATCAAGTTTCGGTTATGTGTGGGTAATTGTCTAACGTTGCCGGAGGGGCTGGATAACACCAAACCGAGGAAAGAAAACGTCAAGAAACTTGCTGGGCGTTACAGATCTGGGCGCGGGGTCACCGGAGGAACGACGTCGAACCTGGGCTGTTGCCGCCGCTGTCCGGTTCTGCTCGGAACGCGTCGCCGCCTTGGAGAAGGCCCGCCGGGTGTTGCGCACATCGTCGGAGGAGGAGCAGCAGATCGTCGGGCGTCCGGAACGCGTCGCCGCCGTGGAGAAAGTCCGTGCGTCGTGTGCCGCCGCGAGCTGCTGCAGGAGGACGCCGGCGTGGTGAAGCTGCTGCTGTTGTGCCGCTTCGCCGGAGAAGAAGGCCGCCGGCTGGAAAGCTCCAAGAAGAAGGAGAAGAAGCTTGGGGGGGGGGGGCTGTCGGCTAGGGATGGGGAAGAAACAAAGGGAGGAAAAAAAAAGAAGAAAGTGTTAGGGTTTCCCTTTTGTTTTGATTTAAAACAATTTTCCCTCAAAGAAAGCCCAATCATCCAAGCCCAAAGAAGAAGGAGTCCATTCCCTCAACACAAGACCCAACATACGAAGCTCGGTTAATATTAATTTAATTGGATTGTTAGAGCTCGATAAATATCGATAAATTCAATTAACATTCACTTTGAAATTTAAATGAAAAAAAAAATCTCCCGATTCGAGACTAACTAACCTGAGGGACTCGGGGCGTTACAAGGAGTACAACAGAGTCCTATCTATTACACGAGCAAAGCCATGACCGAGGCCGAGACAAGGTATCCCAAATGGAGAAGCTTGCTCTCGCCTTGGTCACCTCGGCACGAAGACTAAGGCCGTAATTCCAAGCCCATACGGTGACCGTGCTCACCAACTTGCCATTGAAGCAGGTTTTCCACAAGCCTGAAACGTTTGGACGATTGATAAAATGGGCGGTGGAGCTAAGTGAGTACAACATCCGACATCCAGTTCGAGCGTCGAATGGCTGTGAAAGGACAAGTCGTGGCGGACTTCATAGCCGAGCTCACCCCTCCACCAGCTCAAGCCTCCGCACCCGACCAGCCTTGGACGGTGTACGTAGATGGATCTTCAAATGAGAAAGGATGCGGAGCAGGTGTGCTTCTCCTTGCCCCGAATGGTATGCGTTTTTAGTACGCCCTGTGCTTCAACTTTTATACTTCAAACAATCAGGTCGAGTACGAAAGCCTGTTGGCCGGATTGCCCATGGCAAGAGGTCTGGGGCCACCTACCTTCTAAGTTTCAGTGATTCACAGTTGATAGCGAATCAGATCAAGGAAGAATATCAAATAAAAGACTCTCGGATGGAAAAATATCTGGGAAAGGTCAGGTCGCACCTCGCCTATTTCCAAGCCTATGAAATTAGTCAGATTCCGAGGTCACAGAACTCCAATGTAGATGTCTTGGCCAAGTTAGCATCAGTATATGATACCGATCTGGCGAGGTCGGTCCCGATGGAAATTTTGGACAATCTGTCTATCTTAGAACCAGATGTGATGGAGATTAACTCCCAGCCTCCGTCATGGATGGATCCAATCAGGAGCTTCCTAGAAGGTAATGTCCCAGTAGACCCGGGGGAAGCCAAAAAAATAACGAGGAAAGCAGCTCGGTACCTACTCCGAGATGGAGCAATGTACCGGCGCATGTTTTCTTTACCCCTCTTTAAGTGCATCTCCAAAGATGATGGAAACTATGTCCTCAGAGAAATACACGAAGGAGTTTGTGCCAATCACTCAGGAGCCAGGTCCTTATCGTCCGAAGTCATTCGCCAAGGTTACTACTGGCCCATGGTTGACCTGGACGCGAAGGAGTTTGTGAAGGCATGTGACAATTGTCAACGCTTCGCAAATGCCATCCATCAGCCTCCAGAGCTGCTGACTCCGATCTCAGCCTCATGGCCCTTTGCACAATGGGGAATGGACCTAATTGGCCCTTTCCCATTAGGCAAGGGGCAGACGAAGTACGTCGTTGTCGCCGTAGATTATTTCACAAAATGGGCCGAGGCTGATACCCTCTCGACAATCATGGAAGCCAGAATCACGGCCTTCGTCTGGACAAACATTGTCTGCCGCTTCGGCATACCTAACGCTATTGTGACAGACAATGGCAAACAATTTGACAACGCCAAGTTCAAAGACTTTTGCCGCAAACTCGGAATTAGTCACCTCTTCTCGTCCCCAACCCATCCCAAGGCCAACGGACAAGTAGAGGCGATCAACAAAATCATCAAGCGGGGCCTTAAGCTACGGTTGGATGCAAAAAAAGAATGATGGGCGGAGGAGCTACCTGAGGTACTCTGGTCCTACCGAACTACACCTCGGAAGTCAACTGGCGAAACCCCATTCGCTATGGCCTTTAGCTCCGAGGTCGTAGTGCCCGTCGAAATCGGGATACCAACCGAAAGGGTCAAGTACTACGAACATGTTAGGAATGAAGAGGAGCTACTCTTGAACCTTGACCTCATCGATGAGAAAAGGGAAGCAGCCCGGCTACGCTTGGCCGAGTACCAAAATCGAGTGGCAAGGCACTATAACTCAAGAGTCCGACCTCTGAGTTTCCAGATCAGACATCTAGTCCTTCGCAAGGTGTAGAAGCACGTCGAGGTGTTGGAGCCGAATTGGGAGGGGTCATTCGAAGTCAAAGGCATTGTCCGACCTGGAAGATACATGCTTGTCGATCTCGAAGGAAAATTACTGTCGCATCCATGGAATGGAGAACATTTGAAGAGATATTACCCTTAAAATGTTAAAATGGTCCAAAGAATGAGCTGGACTTGTAAAAATTTTCAAGGGCTAATCCCAATTAAGGACTCTGTGTTATTTAATTTCATGTCTCCTAAAGGTCCAATTTCGATGTGAAATTAAATGGGGGCTAGAGGTGAGAATTAAGACTAAGAAAGATTCAAAGCCTCTAAAAGAAACTTACGAGTTCGAGGTAAGAGACGAACTAAGATGATTCATTGAGACTCTGAATTTTCGTTATTAAGAATTTATCTGAACCTCAAAAGACTCGCAAGCACAAAGTGAATGGCACAATCAAAAATCGATTCAAAATAGAGTATGGTATTAGCAAAGTGAAGTGTTGGCCGAGGTGATAGGCCTCGCGACCAAGTACAAAAATGAAAGATAATGTAAAAGCAAACACAAGAAGAGCTGTAAAAGATAGGAGGAGTAGTCAACTGCTTCTGAGGTGCGAGCCGAGCTCTCCCTGGGACCTAAGTATGTCAACCTCCTGGGAGTCTATCACCCCAACTTCTTGGGAGGAGTTTACACCGGCAGCAGAAGGAAGAGCCTCGTTAGCGTCTTGGGAAGAAGGGTCCTCGTCCTCTTCCTCGTCGAGCTCGCATCAGAATCAAGCTCCTTCAAGCATTGATCGACATGGTGCTGAGGGCCAGAGGTTCCATTTGGACCCGAAGCCCACTTCTCAGCATACCGAAGCTTGATAGGCTCGAGGTCGAGCTCGGGAGCTGCCTCCTTGACCCTCTTCATCAGAAACTTGAAGCCCGCATCACTGAAGTCCTTGGCAAACCCGTCAAAGTCAGGGTGCTGACAGAAGGTTTCCTCCAAGAGAACCCCATTGCTGAACTTGGACTCTGCAAGCTCAAGCTTGGCCTTCTATTCCGCCATCCCGGAGTGACAGCTCTAGAGTTTGCCTTCCAAGTCTTCTCGGAGGCGCTCGAGCTCGTCATTTTCCTTCCTCAGCGCAAACTTCTCCTTCTCGAGGCACTTTGCCATGACATGCGCACCCCGAAGGTTATCCAGGTGACGGACGGCCTCAGCTTTGATGCTCCTAAGCTCGGCCTTATCAACCTCAGAGGTGGACCTCAACAGTTGGGCCTTTGCTCGGGCTTCCTTAAGCTCCCCCTCCAGAGCTGTAGCAGCCTCCAATGCAACTGAAGAAGTCTCTCGCTCCTTCATGGTAAGAAGGTCGCGCCCCTCCAGCTCGGCCTTCACCAAGAGTGTCGTCTGACAAGCTGCAGCATGAGCCTACAAGGGCGGGCAGAAAAGGATAAAGAGTTAGCGTGTGGGGTAAGGACTCAAAAACTTAAAAAGAAAGAGGAGGCAAGGTCGTACCTCGGCAGTGTGGTCCAACAGACAATGAATGGCTGATCCCAGAGCACTGACAAATTTAGAAGCTCTCCTCCAACAGCGGTTGAAGCAAGAGCCCAAAATTTCCATGGCTCTTTCCCTCACACCAGCACTGGATGGTTCGATCTTAAACCTCATCTCAAGGTCAGAGGTGCCATCCATCTTGGCTTCAGGATCGTCCACTAAGTCCCCGAAAGGACTGAGACCTCGAGGATCTCCTCATCTTGTGAGGTTCCAGCCGCAGCTACCCCTAGAGGTGAAGCAGCTGCGTGGCTAGCCTCGACCACCTCGACCTCGGCAGGAAGGTCGGCTACCATAGGGCTGGGTGCCTCTATGCTCTTGGCAGCTTATTTAGCCCGCGAACGCTTGCATTTCACGTCTTGAGAAAAGCCGCACACCATAGCTGCAATGAGAAATAGATAAAAAAAATGATGATGAGCGCGAGTCATGAAAAAGCATAAAGCACCCAAGATAACGTCCAAGCGTTACCAACCTAGCTCGGAGTTCAGCCTCTGAGCTTCAGGCAGGAGCAGAAGAGGGTTGTAATCGAGCAGCCTGGAAGCAAGGAGAATCTTGTCTGTTATAAGGGTGCTGATCTGTTTGCCACTCCAGAATTTGCCTTTGAAGAACTTCAAGGCATTAAAGGTCAGCTCGGAGAGTTGAGGAATCGGCCGAATAACGACTAAACGTGACAAAGATATAGATTAGACCATGAAGAAAAAAACGAAAGCAATGAAAGACTCAACCCTTTACCTAAGTTCCCGAAACTACAGAAGACGTTGTGGAAGGGCAGGTTTGACTCGTTCTTGGCCAGCCACGCTCTGGAGGCGAAGAACCACTACCCAACCCACTTCTTTATAGAGGTCGGTCCTTTCAGAATGCCTCTTGAACCCTTCCTAGCGCACAGATAGTACCTCCCCGGCTTTCTAGAAATTCGCTTAACTTCGAAGCAAACCAAAAGTTCGTTAACTCCAAGGAGGTCCACGTCGTCCACTTCTCTACATCTAAGCCATAACAATACAGCAAGATAAAAAACAACTCCCAATCCGTTGGGGGCCATTTGCGTAGGAGCTAATCCAGTTTGGAATAAAAACTCCTGCACTAAAGGATGGACGGGAAGGCGGAACCCATACTGGAACATTTTCAAGTAAAGGGCTACACACCCATCTGGAGGATTGTCAGCTTTCTCCTCTTCCATGGGAAGCCTAAGAGCGATGTCATCCGGAATACAGTATCTTCTACGAAAGGGGCCGAGGTAGTTCTCGGGCATTTGGGAAGGATATTCTAAACCTTGGCCCTAGGTGGACGTATCACTGTCATCCCCATCATCATCAGAGAACCTCAAGTTTTCTATCTCTCCCTCTTCGAGTTTGGAATCTAACCTACTGGCGAACTCCTCTACGGAATCGGCTTTCTTAGGCGAAAAGTCCGAACTCTGAGCTACGTCACTAGATGAACTACTAGGGGGGAGGAGCTAGGAGACATCGACATAACTCAAAAATTAAAAGGAGAAAGTAAGAGAAACAAAATCAAAAGAGCGAGACTGACCTAAAGCATGAATTCTGATCTGATCAGGTCGGACTCCAAGATTTCATATAACGTAAAAAGAGAAAACGGAACCTTGGGGGTATTTATAGCAACCCGAAGTTTAATCTCAATCGCACATGTGTCAAGAAACAGACGTCTCAGATCGAAAGAATTCCGAACGTTGCAAGTACTCGAGTGCTCGCCGAACACCGGTTCTGATGTACTCAACCCTACCACAAGTGGCTTAAGCAACCCTTGTAAGAACAAACACCTCTTAAACACACACAACAACACCTAGTACACACACAAAGAATCACCCAAGAGGAAGAAGAAGGGACTTACCTTGAAGGTCAAGGCTTTGGATGAAGAGAACTTGTTCTAGATTCAAAGTGAAACACTCCACAAGTTTGATGACCAACCTAAACTTGCATGTTTCAAAGGTTTTGTGCAACTAGATCAAGAAGCACCAATGCTCACGGTTTTGGGAGCAAAGAGAAAGCTCAATGGCTATTTTCATTCATCAATAATCCACCCTCTCAAATGTACAAGAAGAAGCCTATTTATAGGCATCTTGAAATTCCCTGAAATAAAAGGAAAAAAAGACTTTAACTAAACCTAGACTAAAATAGTTACAAATGGACTTAACTAAGTTACGTAATCCTAAAGTTGGATCTAAGAGCTATTACATAAATTTTACATTAAATCCAAAAGAAGGTTACAATTTTAATTACACAAAAACACTAATTTAATGATCAAACTCCAAAAAACCCCTAAAAGTTAGAGATCTCATGTTTTGTGTTTTCATGTTCCCCTGATGTTTCTTTCTTCACTTGTTCTCCTTCCTCATGAAGCTTGATAATCCACATGTTGAAGTGGAGATCCCCTTCTTCATCGGTTGGCCCTCATGGCATGATATGCGTTGCTTGAAGCATATCATCCCCTCCCTCTTGAAAAGGATTCGTCCTCGAATCCTACTTATCACCTACAATGAAAAGAATTAAATTAATAGCTTCATAGGAAAGATCATGACATTCTCACCTTGTAAAGCAACTTTGAAGTCTTGTGAGGATATTAGTCTAGCGTTCAACATTCCTTTGAAATCTCCTTTGAAAAACTTTTCTCTCCAAAAGTATTTCCAAATCCACCCTCGTGGCATGTTCACTTTATGTTTTGATTTCCTTGGTCTCCTTTTGGGATTTGGCTTTTGAATCCTCCACAACACATTAGATTGGCAGTCTTTTTCTTGACTATCCATGTACATGTAGATTTGGACAGATCTTGAAGTGATTTTTGAGTCATGTCTCATAATTAAATCTTTAATTTTCTGCAAAAACTCAAGGGAAAATCTAGGCAAACAAGGTTTGAGTTTGCCCATTAGATAACATTCCTTAATGTGAACAAGTTCATATATATTACGCTTTGTAAGTACAAGGGAATTAACTTCACAAACCTTGTCACATGAGCTCAAAATTTGATCACTAGGACTAATGCTCATATGCAAGTCAAGTTCATTGTTATTGTCATTCTCATTCACTTCTAACTCACAAACACCAACAAAAGATTTTTTATGCATTTTGAGTTCAATGGGACATGCATCTCCAAGTGTATAAATTTCATTAGTCTTGGTGTTACCATGCTCTTTCAACGGCACAATTAATAAATTGAAATTGGAAGTCACCACGTGGATTGTTCTTCTCAAAGATGATAAATAAAAACAACAACAAACTTCTCTGCCAGGTCGAGATCAAACCCGACAGAGAGGGGGCCGATGTTCGGGGATAAAATATTTGATTGCCACGTGGAGGACAGAGATCAGTTGTCAAAAGAGATTGTTTGGAAGAACTGTTAAGCAAAGCACCTCCTCGGAACCTTCCGAGGAGGGAAGTTCATTACTCCTGATTGCATTACAACTTCGAAAATATCCGAGTTCGATCTACTCGAACCCAACATGTCTGACCTCAAAACCAACCAAGGTAACCCCTATCGTGACCCTTGTCGGGACCTAAACCTATAAATAGAGGGCATCATTTCACCATCAGGTATCGAATTTCTCCTCGAACTTAATATTAAGTCCGAGCTATTTACTAACTTGAGCGTCAGAGATTTTGCCCTCTTGTGCAGGTCTTCTCATTGTCTTTTGAGTCGGAGCGAGGACCGGGTTCGAGCTCAAGAACCATTGAGCAAATTCTTGCATAAACAGACTGCCACAAGCACCATCGACGTTCAATTTGATGCAGCCCGAAGGGGGGATTTTATAATTGTCAGGATATTCACTTATCGACTCACATTTCATTTGAAAGTCTTGAATCGAATGAGCCTGTGGCTCCAAATTTCGATCCTTCCATATGGCCCAACAGGCCTCTTGCTTGAGAATGTCAAGGATATGAACCCAAATACTCCGAAATTGCAGGTCGGGATTTGCGGGGACGGAGAGTAGTGAAAAAAGCCTGCACCAGATGTGGCGGGCTCTTTTAGTTTAATCTAATGAAAGTTTACGGACCAAATGTGTTCTTTAACCCTCTATTTATTTTTATTTTTTTCGGCCCTGTGGCTGTGATGTTGAAAAGGCATTTTATTTCATAATCTTGGTGGGAAATTAACCTTCCTTCTTTTAAAAGAAATAAATTTATGTGGAAATTTCTACCTCGATTTTATTTTTGAAAATTAAGTTTATTTGTTAATATTTTCTTGGCCGAGTCTCTCACTTTTCAAATTACATCTGAAATCTTAATTGAATTTAAAAAAAAAAGGTAAAAATTAAAATTTTTTTTCTTTTAAAAAGTGATTTTGTTATCAAATTACTTTTTGATAATGCCACGTTTCATATTTCTGTTCCTATTTTCTGTTTTTGATAATTATGTTGATTTCTATTATATATCTTTCACAAATACATATGAATTTTAAGCACAAAATTTTAAAAAACACTGTCTTTAGTTTTTAAAATTTAGTTTAGATGTTGGAACATTTCTAAAAATAAATAACAAAACAAATAAACACACAGTGTTTTTAGGCTCAATTTTTTAAAGCAGAAAAATAGAAAATAAAATAGTTGCCAAGTTTATGACTCCGTTGGATGATTATTTTTGTTTTTAGGTTTTTTTCTTGAAAATTAAGCTTACAAATCTTAATATTATATATATATATATATTTTAACTCTCTTAAGGAGTCATTTTGATTAGGTTGCATAGGAAGTAGGCCCAACAAATATATTTTACTTTTTTATTTTCCATTTGGGCGGACATTCTCCCGCTATTGCCACTGCCCCTCACAAATTCTTTTGCTTTATAAGAACCCATTGTCATCCTCCTCCGCCCATTTGCTACCTTCTTAACATACCTTCCTACGCTCATTTACTCCTAACTTGAGCTCTAACTTCTACCTTAAATATTGAAAATGCATTTGGTAGAGCTAGATTTTTCAGGTACTTGTTTAAAAATCGACACCAACACTTACAATTACGAATGTAGTTATATTGAATATATATATATATATATTGTAAAGGATATATTCAATATATATTACAAATATATTCATACATACTATATGTTAGAACTAAAAAAACCATATATTACCAATATATCTCTAAACGTAAATATTTTTTTGTCTTATTCCATTAATAACAAAAAATGCTGAAAGAAAATTTCAAAGACAACTGAAAAGTCCGTTAATTATTAGAATAATAATTAAAAAAAACACGTATACACACTCCACTGGTTGTTTAAGCTTCTTTTTAGGTTCAAATTCAAGCTGCAATGTATTTATTTTTTATTGTTTTTAGATTCAAATTCAAATTGTTGACTTGCTAAAATATAATCCATATTCATAATTCTATTTTAGGAAAGATCTACTTTATTATATTTTGAAAATTAATTTGTACTTATTTTTATATTTTTTAGTTTGAATTAAAAATGTTTGTAAAAGTTGTAAATATGCTGTGAAATTTACAAATATAAATTGAAATTTGTACTTATTGAAATTGGGAGTTGTGAAATTTAAAAAGACTTATTCACCTATACATTGTGAATATGTTTATTTCTTTAGTGGTTTTATTTCTTTATTTATTAAACTTGAAGTTATGTATTTAAATGGAAAATTGTTTCTTTATTTTGTAAAAGTTACAAATACATGTGTTAAAGTTACCTATGTAACATATGTAAAAATGTTACATATGTGTTTAATTTTGAGTGAGATGTTATTTGTTTGTACAACTATATATAGTTGTGGATTTCTTCATTTTGAGATATCCAAGCATATCACAATTGGGTATTCTCCTCCTCCCACAAGAATTTTCTCTTCTTTTGAGTTGTTCTTCTTGTTTATGTTGAGAGCAAGTATCTAAGAGTTCTGCCAGATCCGAGTAGTTCGAGGTTGCAGTTCTACTGGAGTTAGTCGTTGTATCCTACTGAGACGATCGCTGTAGTCTGCTAGCAACTTGTGCAAAGCGAATAATTATCTTCAGGTCAGCACTAGGTTAGCACTATTGAAGCGTGCCTCGACTATTTTTTTATCAAGTTTTGGTGTTCATCAAGTTGTTCAAATTTATATCGTTTGTAGCCAATTACGTTGTAATTTGTTTGTCAGTACTACACAGTTCATATATACAGCGTATATTTATCCAACAATCTGAAGACAATTATTTGATGGCTGCAAACACTTCTGCCAATGCTCCTACGATGATGGGATCGACCATTGTCAAATCACATGTAGAAAAACCAGAGAAGTTCAAGGGAGAAAACTTCAAAAGATGGCAACAGAAGATGATCTTCTACCTCACCACCCTAAATTTTGCTCACATCCTAAATGAGTTTTGCCCAACTACTCCCATAGAAGCAATCACTCCTGAAACTGAGGCTGCCAAGCAAGCATGGTTGCATTCAGATTTTCTATGTCGCAACTACATCCTGAGTTGCCCGGATGATACCTTGTATAATGTCTACTGCAATGCCTTTGATACTTCAAGGCAATTGTGGGAGGCATTAGACAAGAAGTATAAGCTGGAAGATGCTGGTACTAAGAAATTCCTTGTTGGAAAATTCTTAGATTATAAAATGGTTGATACCAAGTTGGTAGTCAACCAGTTGGAAGAATTGCAAATTATCATCAGTGATTTGCAAAGTGAAGGATTGGTTATTAATGAACCATTCCAAGTTGCTGCTGTGATTGAGAAGTTGCCTCCTACTTGGAGAGAATTCAAATGTTATCTCAAACACAAGCGAAAGGAGTCGTCCATGGAGAATCTTACTGTGAAACTCCGTATTGAAGAGGACAACAGAAAGGGAGACAAAGAGCCACGTAAAATTGAAGCTAATATTGCTGAAGCTTCAAGGCGTCATCCCAAGAAGAATCAAGCCAAGACAAAGAATGTGAATCTTGGGCCAAGGAATGACGCTAACAAGCGCATTCGTGCAAGAATGGCCATATAGCTGCAAATTGTAGACACAAGAATGGACAAAGCTCCAACAACCAGGCCAACACTGTGGAAGATGACAATTTAATTGCTGTCATCTCTGAGGTAAATATGGCCTCTAACACCAAAGGCTGGTGGATTGATACTGGTGCTACTAGGCACGTCTGTGGGGATAAATCATTGTTCACCACTTATGAGAAGCTAGATGGCAGTGATAAACTATACATGGGAAACGCTTCAACGACCTCAGTGGAAGGCAGAGGAAAAGTCCTACTGAAATGGACTTCTGGAAAGATACTTACCCTCACTGATGTGTGGCATGTGCCAGAGATTAGAAAGAATCTTGTGTCAGGAACCCTACTCAACAAAAATGGGTTCAAGCTTGTATTTGAGTCAGATAAGTTTATTCTGACTAAGGGGGGTATGTATGTGGGAAAGGGCTATCTAAATGATGGCATGTTCAAATTGAATGTACTGGCACAAGTGCCCAAGAACAACAATAATAATAACAACTCTTCTGCTTATATTGTTGAGTTGTGTGATGTATGGCATTCTAGGCTAGGACATGTCAATTATCATTTTTTACAAAAAATGGTAAGTGTAGGACTATTGCCTAATTTTAACATTGATAATAGACACAAATGTGAAGTTTGTGTTGAATCAAAGTTTTCTAGAAAGTCATTTTCATCTGTGAAAAGAAGTAATGAGTTACTTGATTTAATCCACAGTGATGTATGTGATTTGAAAAGTATTCCCACAAGAGGTGGTAAGAGATACTTTGTCACATTCATTGATGATTGTAGTAACTATTGCTATGTATATTTATTACATAGTAAAGATGAGACCTTAGATGTTTTCAAAACATATAAGGCAGAAGTTGAAAATCAACTTGAGAGGAAAATAAAAGTGCTTAGATCAGATAGAGGTGGTGAATATGAATCATCATCACTTTCTGATTTTTGTGAAGTTAATGGTATAATTCATCAAACTACAGCACCTTATACACCACAACAAAATGGTGTAGCTGAAAGAAAGAACCGAACTTTGAAGGACATGGTTAATTGCATGTTAAATAGTTCAGGTTTACCCCATAATTTGTGGGGGGAGGCTTTGCTTACAGCAAATTTTATCTTAAATAAAATTCCACATAAGAAGACTAATAAGTCACCTTATGAAGTGTGGAAAAAGAAGTTACCCTCATATAAAATACTGAAAGTGTGGGGGTGTTTGGCAAAGGTACAGGTTCTTTTACCAAAAAGGACAAAACTTGGACCTAAGACAGTTGATTGTGTCTTTATAGGCTATGCTATGCATAGTGTTGCTTATAGATTCTTGGTGATTAAATTAGAAATACCTGATATTAATCATAATACTGTCATGGAATCTATTGAAGCTGAATTTTTTGAGGATATATTTCATTTTAAAGAAGAAAGACCAAAAGGTAATGGTACCAAAAGAAATCATGAGGCTAGCTCTTCGAAAGGTCAAAACGATCAGGAAACTGAGATCGAGCCTAGAAGAAGCAAAAGAGCTAAGAAAGCTACTTCCTTTGGACCTGATTTCATAACATATATGATCGATGGGGAGCCTCAAAATTTTCAAGAAGCCGTGTCATCTTTAGATGGACCTTATTGGAGAGAAGCTATCAATAGTGAGATAGAGTCCATTTTGCAAAACAATACCTGGGTATTGGTTGATTTACTTCCTGGGAGTAAACCAATTGGAAGTAAATGGATTTTCAAAAGAAAGCTAAAGGCTGATGGCACTATTGATAAATATAAAGCCCGTTTAGTAGTTAAAGGCTATTGTCAGAAAGAATGGCTAGATTTCTTTGATACCTATTCTCCAGTGACGAGGATTACAACTATAAGGATGTTAATTGCTATAGCAGCTTTACAAAATTTGGAAATACACCAAATGGATGTAAAAACTGCATTTTTAAATGGAGATTTAGATGAAGAAATATATATGGAACAACCTGAAGGGTTTGTTGTAAAAAGACTTGAAAATAAGGTTTGTAAACTTGTCAAGTCTCTATATGGGTTGAAACAAGCACCCAAACAATGGCATAAGAAGTTTGATCACATTATGTTATCAAATGGATTTAAGATAAATGAGTGTGATAAATGTGTCTGTGTTAAAACCATAGATCAAGATTGCGTCATTATTTGCTTATATGTGGATGATATGTTGATAATGGGCACAACTAGAAGTGTCATTGATTCACTAAAAAGATGTTGAATTCCAACTTTGATATCAAAAGATCTTGGTCTTGCTGATGTTATCCTTGGAATCAAAATAACAAGAAATTCAAGTGGATATATACTTTCTCAATCTCATTACATAGAGAAAGTGTTGAGAAAATTTGGTCATTTTGAGAGTAAGCCAGTAGTTACTCCGTTTGATCCAAATTGTAAGTTGAAGAAGAATAATGGTGAAGGTGTATATTCTCTAGAATAGTCCAGAGTTGTGGGTAGCTTAATGTACATAATGAATTGTACAAGACCTGATATTGCCTATTCAGTAGGAAGATTGACAAGATACACTAGCAATCTCAGGCATGATCATTGGAATGTGTTAGTCAGAGTTTTAAAGTACTTGAAGTACACTTTGGACTATGGATTACATTATACAAAATATCCATCTGTAGTGGAAGGATTTAGTGATGCTAACTGGATCTCTGATACCATGGAGACTAAGTCAACCAGTGGGTATATATTTACCTTAGGTGGAGCAGCTGTGTCATGGAAATCTTCAAAACAGAAGTGTATAGCACGGTCTACTGTGGAATCAGAGTTTATAGCTCTTGATAAAGCTGGAAAAGAAGCAGAATGGCTTCGAAATTTTCTTGAAGATATTTCATTGTGGCCGAAGCCTGTAAGTGCCATATGTATTTATTGTGACAGCTTAGCAGCCTCAATGAGAGCTAAGAATAATGTCTACAATGGGAAGTCACGACACATAAGACGTAGGCATAATTTTATCAGGCAGTTGCTCTCTAATGGAATAATTTACATTAATTATGTAAAATCAAAAGAGAATGTTGCAGATCCTTTGACGAAAGGATTGTCAAGAGAGCAAGTTGCATATACATCGAGGGAAATGGGGCTAAAGCCTATGAAATGAAATATTTGGTGGTAACCTAACCTAGTTGACTGGAGATCCCAAGATCTAGGTTCAATAGGCAAACTGGCCGGATAATTCATAGTTGACATACTAAGAAACTTACAGTTTCATCCCATGTCTATGATGTTATGTGTGTGATCTGTTGATGTTAAAGTCATATTGATATCTTGATTATAAGAGGAATAGTGACAGAATACTCTTAATCAATATCACCTATGTGAGAGTAGAATTGGGTCGGTTCTATGAGAACTTTTCAAATGGTTTATGTTCTCTAAAGCTCTCATGAATTCGGGATCTTGTCCAGGACCAAAATGGACACAACCGTATAGAACTCAAAGATATAAGATAAGTTATGTGTGATATTTGTTGTCTCAATTTATCATGAGAATGATAGTTCCAAAGCTAGTTCTTACTATTTCTTCGGTAAATTCGATAAAGATTCACTAAGGAAGGTTCAAGTCCAAAAGACACCTCTTCTAATGCATAACTTATCTATTTGCTCTCAACGTCTTGGTTGTGTTTTGTCTGTCTCACTCTCTTTCATGTAGGGGATTGTTGGATTTAAAGGTGTGAAAGAAAGTGAAATTTAAAGAAACTTATTCACATATACGTTGTGAATATGTTTATTTCTTTAGTGGTTTTATTTCTTTATTTATTAAACTTGAAGTTATGTATTTAAATGGAAAATTGTTTCTTTATTTTGTTAAAGTTACAAATACATGTGTTAAAGTTACCTATGTTACATATGTGTTTAATTTTGAGTGAGATGTTATTTGTTTGTACAACTATATATAGTTGTGGATTTCTTCATTTTGAGATATCCAAGCATATCACAATTGGGTATTCTCCTCCTTCCACAAGAATTTTCTCTTCTTTTGAGTTGTTCTTCTTGTTTATGTTGAGAGCAAGTATCTAAGAGTTCTGCCATATCCGAGTAGTTCGAGGTTGCAGTTCTACCGGAGTTAGTCGTTGTATCCTGCTGAGACGATCGCTGTAGTCTGCTAGCAACTTGTGCAGAGCGAATAATTGTCTTCAGGTCAGCACTATTGAAGCGTGCCTCGACTATTTTTTTATCAAGTTTTGGTGTTCATCAAGTTGTTCAAATTTATATGGTTTGTAGCCAGTTACGTTGTAATCTGTTTGTCAGTACTACACAGTTCATATATACAGCGTATATTTATCCAACAATTTTTTCCTACTAAAACTGTGCTGCACTTCTAATGATAGTTTAAAACTGTCATTCATTTAACAATTTTTTTTTAAATTTTCGTGAAAGTTATAAACTATCATAAATTTTTTGCAATTCGTAAATCAACGTTTTTCCCATCAAATTCATGCATGCAGCATTCGTGATAAGTTTTTGTTTTGTTTTTTTTTTTCAATATTTGTTACTATTCATGGAAGTTATATTCTTATCCAATAGCTTATATGCTAAAGCTTCATGTTCTTTTTTAGTGCTCTTTCGGGATATGCTCTTCAAATTATTCATCTCACTTTGGCGATTATCACTTGAAGGAAAACATTAATCATCATCTTTATGTAGCCATAATATTATAAGAATTGCAAAGGTTATATGGATTAATGTTGTCTTGTTGGATTTGGAGCCAAAATTCATGGGCCAAAAGGTCCAAACCTAAAGTTTTAGGTTTTGCGTCTTCTACTCATATATATATATATATATATATATATATATATATATATATGAGTTGCTTTATGTGGTGTGCTAAAGGGATTTATAGAAGCAACCAATTTTGGGATTTTTGGCAGCTAATTTGTGTTGGCGGCTCGAGGTATTTGGTAGAGGTTTGGGCAAATCACGATCATCATTATTGGGGTAACTGTATCTTGATTCTATTGTAGTTTTTCATTCCTATACTTAAATAATTGTGTCAGATTGCTTAGAACCTAGGGGGCTTATGTTGGGACCTCTAAGGGATATTTTTGGGGAGAGTTTATCGTAATCCAATTCTTAACAATATTAGTGAATTACCTGCATCTGAGTGGAAGACTGAACGTAGCTCTTAGTGGTGAACCAGTATAATTTTGTTGTGTCATTTTCTTGTATTTACAGTTTCTTCCTTATTTGCATATTGTGGTGTGTGTTTCATATTTATGTGGAAGGATAAATTATTCAGGACTATTAATTTCCCAACAATTGGAATTAGAGCTATAGGGTTGCAGTCATGGGTGACAAATATCATGCACACCATTAATATGAAGGGGTTTTGAAGTATTTCAATATCCACATGGACGAGGGAACCTCGGTAAATTCTCACATTAATGAGCTCATCGATATATTAAACAAATTGGAAGGGATGGGCATCAAGATTGATGAGGAGGTGAAGGCTATGAGGCTGCTAACATCTTTGCCTGACAGTCAGGAGATGTTGAAGACCGCGATGTCGAATTTGTTAGGGGACTAGTCTGAAATTTTCAGCTATTTGTGATGCTGCTTTATATGAGAAAACCCAAAGAAAATCGGGGAAAATGTCTGCATCTACTTCAAGGGTAGAAAACGGACTTGAATTAGCTTTGGTAGCACAAAACAAGGGGAAGACCAGGATGAATTACACGGGGAAGCAACAACATAGAAATAATAGGGTTAATGGGAGTTCCAGTGGGGAAGTGGAGTGTTATTACTACCAAAAGAAGGGGCACATTAAACGCTTTTGCCGGAAGTTCAAAGAAGATTTTGAGAATGGGGACAATTCTGAAAATGTTGTAACAGGATAAGAGTATATTGAAGCGTTTCTAGCTTGTGTTGAGAGGAGCACATCTATAGACCATTCATCAGAGTGTGTATTGGACACTGTAGCATCAACGCATGTTACTTCAGACAGACGTTGATTATAATATTTTGCTGTAGGTGATTATGGCTTAGTGAGGATGGGGAATGAGAGTGACTCCAAGGTGGGAGGAATTTGAAATGTTTGTTTGAAGACAGGTGAAGGGATCGAGTTGGTGTTGCAAGACGTCAGGTATATTCCTGAAGGGATCGAATCTCCAGTGGTAGCTGTTTATCGTTTGTGATTCGACTTGGTTTAGAAATATTACATAACCAGTTTTAAAAATAGAACCAATTATATTCTTAAATGAAGGTTAAGCCTTACGGGAGGAAGATAACTTACATTTGAAAATCGTTGGGAATTCGTCTTCCACTAACCCTGATGTTTTGGCACGAACAAATTAACACAATCGCACGAACGATAGAATACCACCACAAAGTTTCCTTGCTATGACTCTAGCAACAAGAACCGGATTGTGGGATCCTTCTTGGAAAGAAAACGAAAAGGGAATTGAAGGGAGTTTGTAGTGGAATGAAAGAGATAGCAATGTGCTGTAGAACTTTTCCAGGACAAGCCAACAAAAAAAAACCAAAGAGATCTCCGTGTGTTTTAACAAAATGAGGTAAGAGAGAACCTCTCACTCTCCACCTCACCACTCCCGAGCAAAAATGCTAGGAGGTGGTAAATATGTTAATTATGTTAAAACATAATTAACCTATTTAATATATTTATTTTAAAATATAATTAATTTAATAAATAAATTAAATTAAATAATTAATTAAATTAAAAATATTTATTATTTAATTAATAATCAATTAAATTTTATTTAATTAAATCAAATGATATTTGAATCATATTCAAAATATACATTTCCCTCATAACCTATAGTATTTAATATGAATCTAATTCATATTAAACTTTAACCTATAGTATTGAATATGAATCTAATTCACATTAAACTTTAATCTATAGTTTCAATATGAATCCAAATCATATTATTCCTCTCATAATATATGGTTTTATAACGTATCATTATATGTCATATTAAATTGTGTCATACAAAATTAACTCAAATTCCCTTGAATTAAATTTGAACAATTCAAGTTCTTGCCAAGAATTAATGTTCTTGATTATCTGTTACGAGCTAGCAAGAGGACCTAATAGACCTATAGATCAGAAGCTCCAACGTTACGAGATTAATTGGTTAAACTCATTAACCACCTTAATCCACATACGTCAACTACGGGTTACTCCACTAAAAACTCGCAACTGCACTCTTATCACTATAGAATATTTAGGTGTGCATGGATATCGACCATTAATGGCAAGTCAATCATTCACGAGTGCTCGTTACTCAAGCTGGGTCAAATTTTCGTTTTACCCCTGAGTTACATCTTACTCCTTAAACACCACCGATCCTCCAGTGGGGGAGTGGAGTGTTATTATTGCCATAAGAAAGGGCACATTAAACGCTTTTGCAAGCAGTTCAAAGAATATTTTGAGAAGGGGGACAATTCTGCAAATGTTGTAACAGGAGAAGAGCGGATTGAAGAGTCCGTAGCTTGTGTTGAGAGGAACACATCTATAGACCATTCATCAGAGTGGGTAGTGGATACTGCAGTATCAGCGCATGTTACTTCAGACAGACATTGGTTCTAATATTTTGTTAGAGGTGATTATGGCTCAATGAGGATGGGGAATGACAGTGTCTCCAAGGTGAGAGGAATTTGAGATGTTTGTTTGAAGACAGGTGAAGGGACCGAGTTGGTGTTGCTACGTCCGGTATATTCCTAGCTTCATATTGAATTTGTTATCTGCAGAGAAGCTAGACAACGATGGCTACAATAGTGAGTTTGTTGGGGGTTGTTGGAAGCTCAAGATGGAATCGAAGGTAGTGGCGACAGGCCACAAGAGATCTTCTGTTTATGTGTTAGAGTTTGAGGTTGCCAAGGGTTTAATGAGACAAAGAATGCACAGAGTAGCTGCATATGGTTTAGGGCGAGACCTTAGAGGACCAGCAGCATTGATGGCCAGAAAAGATCAAGAGGATTTGCCATGAGCTCAAGTTAAACAGATGGGATGTACATGAAAGGGAATTTGATAGGCCATCGAGTTCATACCTCAACTGTCAGACGTTCAGGCGAGCTGGTGAAGTCACATAGGCGAATTAGTGCATCGAGGGTATGAGTTCTGTTTCTAGTGTGGTGACATGCTTGGGTGGGAGTGCCAAGCTTACTATAAAGAGAAAATATTATTTCAAAGATCAATGGGTTAGATGGAAGAAAGAAGCAGCGGGAACCACTTAGATCAAGTGAGAGTACGTGGCTAAAGATCGAAGAAAGAAGCAGCGGGAACCACTTAAACCAAGTGGGAGTACATTACTATGTCTTTAAGTTTGGGGGACAAGACCACGTGGAGATTCCCAGTCTCGGGGCAGAATCAGACAGAGCTTGGGGAGGGTTGAGTAGTGTGGATCAGCTCGTTGACAGAGCAGTCAGAACTGTGCCTTTTCAGGGGGTGCCAAGATGAATGAGAGTTAGAGAATTGGTGTTTTGTCTCCTAGTGGGAGATTGTTGGGTTTGGAGCCAAAATTCATGGGCCAAAACCCGACCTAATTTGTTAGGTTTTCTGTCGTATACTTATATATATATGAATTGCTTTATATGGTGTGTTGTAACTGTAGAACAAAAGGGTTTGTAGCAGCAACCAATTTTTTGGGGTTTTTGGTAGCTAATTTGAAGCAGCGACTTGAGGTATTTGGCATAGGCTTGGGCAAATCAAGATCGTCTTTATTAGGGTAATTGTAACGACCCAGAATTTCCATTGTAACGATCCAGAATTTCCCCCACACTTCTAGGTCACGTTAACTACCCAACTGATTAAACCTAACCCCAAACACGTCATGCCATCTCCCTATGCAACAATTATATAACATCAAGTTCCACTTCTCATCAATTCAACAATAAATCAAATTCATAGAATATCAATCAACAACATTCGTGGACAACCTCACGAGGAAATTTTATTATTCAAACAAGGCAAAACTCAATGAATGGAAGAAAACTAAAATAGGCACCTATCCCGAAATAACTTTAACAACAAGTGGGAACCTCCCCAATTATTCAAATACGAACAAATAGTTTATTGACCATAACATAAGGTCTTAACTAATAACTTAAGCTAAGCCAGAGTGACTAGCAGCCTATGGTCCTCGCTCGTCATGTCTCCTCCGTCTCATCACCATGGTCGCCAACGAGTCCTTCACCTGAAACAATAATTGTAGAGGGGGGGTGAGTATATAAAATATACTCCGTAAGTAGCCCTCACCAACAACACATACACATCATGCTCAACTAAATCATGAAACATTCATAGTCATGCTTTTCAACACATTATGCATTCAAACATAGACACATTCTATAAAAATCCGGTGACAACCACAACCAGGAACACATTAACTACCAACCTCTAGTCCCCCTAACATCTCAAGTACTTCTACGCTTATCACGGCTATCCTAGCCTTCCACAGTTAACTCCTTCGAGTAGAGTCGGCCCCTGACCATTTTTACCCAGAGCCCCGACACTGCTGCATCGGCCCTCGACCATTTATACTCGAGGCCCCGATGACTTCACCGTCTATTGGCCCTTGACCATTTTTACCCAAGGCCCCAATAGTCTTCCTTCCAAAGGACTCCTCGTATCAACCCTCGACCGTTTTTACCCGAGGCCTCGATACTCCATTAGTGACGTATCAACCCCCGACCATTTATACCCAAGGCCCTGACACTCACTCATTCTTTCCCTCCAAGAATCCAACTCTCACCAGAGTCTTACTATATACTTTCTTAAGCCACTACTCCTGCATCTTTCAACTCACAAATACAATTCAGCATGCTTCCACATCATAGACAACTTTCTAATAATAAGATAATAACCCAATCATGCTAAATATCCAACATCATTATTTTACAAGCATTACTAAGTATAATAACTCACAACACACACTGAACAATTCATACATATCCAGGCAACAAACATTACCACAGCAAAACTCAACAGTTTAGCAAAGTAGAAATCTCACCATCTTCATCGACAAACATCCAACACTACTCCAAGTATATCGACTAACACAACGAGAATTATTTAGCACAATGACGTAACAAAATTAGCATTTAACGCCACAAAATCAGCACGTTAGAGACCATTTAGCATACATTAACGCACGCACACGCCCCTTGTCTACTTACCCACAACCGCGTCCTTAAGTTTTGCGTCGACCTCACACCTAAGCACTAAAACAGAAAAATACAGCACGTTACGTACACTATTTAGCCTTCGAAATCAATTCTAAAAGGGTTCGAATGACTCATTACCACCAAAACCGACTTCGTATAGATGTGGGTCACCTAGATCTAGCTCGCCAAGGTGTGGGTAGCCTAAATCGAGCTTCGAACGGATGTGGGTCACCGCCAAACGTCCTAAACACTGCTGTAACGTACAAATCCCGTCGCTGGAGTTGTTGTTCGTCGGATCGTAGCAGCAGGTCGCCGCTGGTTCGCCGCTATACAACCCGTTCGCCGTGCGCCGCTGCGGATCTGGTCCGTCGCCGTGTGCCGCCGCGAGGAGGAGCGGTGCTGGTTCGTTGCAGATCACCGGGGAACGCGCCGCTGCTGCTGCAGACCGCCGGGACGTCGGGGAAGTCGCGCCGCCGGTTCGCCGCTATAACAGTTCGCCGTGCGCCGCCGCGAGGAGGATGCTGGTTCGTTGCAGACCGTCGGGACGTCGGGGTCGCGCCGCCGCTGCTGCTGCTACAGATCTGGTCGCCGGTGTACAAGAAGAAGAAGGGGGGGGGGGGGGTGACGGCTAGGGCAAAAGGAAGAAGGAGAAGAAGAAGAAGAAATCCCTCCTTTTTTTGTTTTCTTTTTCCCTTTGTTTTAAAACCAAATTAACCCAATGGAGGCCCAACAAGTCCAAGCCCAAAAGATAAGAAATTCATCCCCTCTTAAACAAGACCCACCACACGGAGTCCGGTAAATATTAATTTAATTGGAGTTTAGAGCCCGATAAATATAGATAAATTTAGTTAACAATCAATTTAAAATTAAATGAAAAATCTCCTGATTCGAGACTAACTAACCTGAGGGACTCAGGGCGTTACAGTAATTGTATCTTGATACTATTGTGAGTTTTTCGTTCCTGTACCTAAGTAATTGTGTTAGATTGCTTAGAAGGTAAAAAGCTTTTGTTGGGATCTAGGGAATATTTTTTGGGAGAGCTTATTGTAATCCAATTCTTGACAATATTAGTGAATTTTACCAACATCTGAGTGGAAGACTGGATGTAGCCCGTAGTGGTGAACCAATATAATTTTGCTGTGTCGTTTTGTTGTGTTCACAGTTTCTTCCTTATTTGCATATTGTGGTGTATGTTTGATATTTCTGTGGAAGGAGAAATTATTTAAGGCTATCAATTTCCTAACAGTTTTGTGGCCTAAGAATTCAAAGGATCCAAAGCCTTATTTCATGACAATTCTGGAACCCAACTCTTATCGGACTGCTTTCTCAAACTCTGTTGAGGTGGGCTGGTTGAGGTAGGCGAGGTAGGTTGGTTTTTTATTACATTGCGTATGTGAATTCTGTCGTTTTCCCAAATAAGTTGGATCTCTCATGGAAAAAAAAAAGAGAGAATTCATTTATTGATGTAAATTTAAAGAGATTATAGATCAAGAGATTTTAAAGTATCTCTTCTGATAGGAAAAATTGTATCTAAAGTTAAAAGATATTTTAGGGTGTGTTTAGAAAATCACTTTTGCCACGTCAAAATCACTTTCTTTTCCATTAACGATGTTTAGCAAATTAAAAAATTGATTTTAATAAAACGTAAAATCACTTAAATTTTATTTTTAAGGTATCACTTGGATGGTAATTTTGGAGAATCTATTCTAGTTAAATCCCTTGTTCTAAAATCACTAATTCATCATCCCTCCCAAACATATCCTTATTCTTCTACTTTCAAATTACTTCCAAGTGGATGAATCCTGCATGATTGCATGGTATACAATATTCTTTTAAGGTGTGAGAGTCACTGAAGCACAATTGCCTCTATTGGGCTTTAGAAAGTAGGCTATTATTATTTTTTTTCTTCAAGACTTAAATAAAATTTTATTTATACATGTAAAGATGGTGTTATGAATGAAAAGAAAGAAGTGAGGTGCTTTCAAGGGTTTTTTTATAGGTAAACATGCTTTTCAAAATTTCAATAGTGTACTCTTTTGGTTGTTCATTGGGGTGAAAAAAGTCCAACCGACTTGAAAAATCGATCTGAACCAATCCGGTCCGGATCAATTCTGATACGACCCGACCGAAACATAACCGGTTCGGTTGCTTTTTAACCCAATAGGGTTTCTTCGGATTGCAGTCCAACGACCCTCGACTCTCGTCTCTCGACTCCATAGTCGACCATTGCATTCGAGCTCGCACTCCGGCACTTATCCGATCGCAATCGGCGATTGCAGGAAAACGCTCCCTCTCACTGTTTGCAATTGCTAGAATCCAGAGCCTCATCGCTAGTTGCAGGAACCAGATGAACCTCTCCTATCTCTTACGGTATTTTTCCATCAAATCTCGCATTCCCGATTATTTTCGCTGTAGGATAACTAAATCTGTGAACTCGATTGCGTAGTACTTTGATGAATAATGAAAGCTGTGGCTGCCATTTTGATTGAGGGTTTCATGTATTTATAATAGGTTCCTGGTGGGAATTGGCATGAATCAATTCTGTGCATTTACGGTTTTTATCACAGCTTAATTTGCATTCTCTGCTTTGTGTGTTGATTTTTGATAGATGAGATTCTAAAGGCAAAAGCGTCACTGTAGAGTTGTGAGATTTGAAAGAGATCTACTTTTGTAAGTTCTTTGATGTGGGTCATGTCTATTTATAGACAATTAATGTTTGGTAAGCTTTGTGGACGTTAAATTGGTTAATATAATGATAAAAACTTGAAACAGATCTATATCTGAAATGAAACTGGGCAAATCAGCAACCACAATTTCCCTATAGTCTTTCATCGATTTACTGATTGTCATGATCCAGTTTTTGTATGATAAGATGGTGGACTAATGTGTTCCATAACTCTATTATTTCAAAGATGTAAGTTGTTAAGCTGATACATTTACAGTTGGTTTAAATACTTATTTTGGTCTCTATACTTTTGGTTTTGGTTCATTTTGATCCATGCACTTTTTAAGGTTCAATTTGGTCTCCGTAATTTCAACTTTTGTTCATTTTAGTAGTCAAAAGTTCAATTTTTTCTGTGTACTTTTAATTTTTATTCATTTTAGTCATTGTACTTTCAAAATGTTTGTTTTGGTTGGTTTCTATACTTCTAAGAGGTAATCAAATTGGTCCCTATTTGTAAAATTGAACACAAGTTTTAGACACTATTTTTTTTAGATAGAACTTTGTCTACATTTCAAAAAAATAGTTATAAAAATAAAAGTGAAGGGACGATAACATTTTGAAAGTATAAACAAAAACCAAAATAATAGTTTAACAAAAAAATATAAATACACGTTAAAAGTCTCGAAAATAATTAGACATTACTTATTAGAGCTTGAAAATCATATGTCGGATTTGATAAATCAACTGCGAAAAACGGTAAAAGCTGTAGTTAGGTAACAAGCACCATCTGTTGAATTTTCCACCCATAACTCAGAATGTACAAGCTGGAAAGGGTGTGAACTTCAAGATATACAGTTGTAAGATTCAAATAATCCATAATTATGATTATAATCTAGCATGTTCTTTAGTTTAACAGCATGTTGAAACTCTGCTGTTCAGGTTAGTGAACGAAATCTTGATGTTGTAGTTTTTTGGCATTGGTTACATTTTCATATTTCCTTATTTGAATTTGTACCTTTTTGTCTTGCCATGAAATTATTGATTGTTATGGCCTTAGATTAGACCTTATATCTTTTTTTTTTTGAAAGTAAACTATTTCATTGATAAGATGAAATATGAATACAAAAATGTAGAGGCCAATAGTTGGGAAATATCTGTAGGTAGAGCAACCGACCAGCAAAAAAGAAAAAGAAGTTTGTTCCATAAGCTAGAGGCCAATTTATAGGAGACAAAAATGGGCCCAATTGGTTCACCATGTTGCTTGCATATGATACACTAGTGAGGGGAGATATTCATATCAGGCATTTGTCTTTGTAACTTGTCTTGAGTATTGACAGCTTAGAGTCTAGATTCCCATAGGAAGAACTTAATCTTCTTAGGGTAATGGTCCTTCCAACTAGCACTGTATAAGGAAGAGGAAACCTATGAAGTAGCGGATAATTGGATGTCTTTGAGGAGGGAAGAAGTAGTGAATTGATCGTGAGATTCCAATCTCCATATGACAACATCCCTGTTGGATGAGAGACGAGAGGAGGATAGATTGTGAAAAGAGAAGCTAACTCCACAATCTCGGCCTCCTTGAGATTCCTTGAATGTCCCAAGAGTTGTCATCATAAGACCAAAAATCCTGTGCAGCACCCGGTTTTCTGTTGTGTAAGGCAAAGAGGAGGGGTAAGTATTGCAAACGGGTTCATTATTGAGCCGAACATCATTCCAAAATTTAGGGAGAGAACCCGAGCCAAGTTTACAAGCGATTCATCAACGACTGGTGCTTGTCAATGTCTTGCCATAGTCATCTGGTAGATGCAAAGGTTCGGTTTGGGTTAAGATTTTGATGGTCTGTGATGGCATGTTTGGACACAATCATTTTTCTCCATAGGGCAGTTTCTTTCGTGAGAAATCTCCAACTCCACTTGGCAAGAATAGCCCTATTTTTATCCTTGATACAGCAGAGATCGAGCCCACCTTCTTCAATGGGTTTCAGAACTTGTTCCCATCTAACCAGATTTTTGCCCCCCTTGTTGTTTGATCCTTCCACAGAAAATTCTGAATGAGCTTTTCAAGTTCATTAGCAAGTCTAATTGGGATGGAGTAGATGGATAAGAAGTAGGTGGGAAGATTGGATAAAGTGACTTGTATGAGGGTCAGCCTTAACAAGCACGAACACTTCATGTTGGGTAACGTGTCCGTGCCAGACACTCCGACACTAATCGGACACATATTGGACACTTGGTAGCTTAATAGATGTGTGTTACACACTAGTTGTAATAAGTGAATATACATTCGACACTTGTTAGGCACATATAAAATGCTTGTTAAGCATAAGAAATAGACATAAATAGTATTGTAGGACAAAATAAAAAACTTTTAGGGTAAAATATATCAAACTCACTTTTTTATACCTGAAAATGTATAAGTTCATTGGCTTTGAATTTCCTTCCTAAAAAAATAGTATATTTTAATAAACGTGTCCTTGTCGTGTCCGTGTCTTAGATTTTTGGGAAATAATGTATCACCATGTCCGTGTCCTATCTGTGTCTCGTGTCTGTATCCATACTTCTTAGTGAGCCTTCTTCCTTTCGAGATAAGAGTGTGTTCCCATGAGCTAAGTCTTTTCCTTACTTTTTCCAACAGAGGTCCGAAAAGGAAACTATTTGTTGCTTACCGTGGAGAGGGAGGCCTAGATAGGTGGTGGGCCAAGATCCTTTTCTGCAATCAAATTTGGATACCAAGAACTCAAGAACTGAATTTTCCAAATTGATGCCTAATACTTCTATTTTTTTTTTTTTTTTTTTTTTTTTTGGAGATGGAGTTTAGTCCAGAAGCTTCCTCAAAGGACTTGATGAGGCTGAAAAGGTTTGCTAACATTCTATTGTCCATGGTAGAGAAGAGAATAGTGTCATCAGCAAATTGAAGATGATTTATCTGAATAGGAGGGCTCCATAGAGAAAATTCTTCAATCAACCTGGAGGAGGCTTCTTGAGACAAGAGCCTACTGAAACAATCCACAATAAAAATAAAGAGGAAGGGTTAAAAGGGATACCTTGCCTTAAATCCCTAAAGGCCTTGATCTTACCTCCTAAGTTTCCCATTGTGGGTGAAAGGGGATCCTTAGGTCGCTGGTTTGAATCCGGCAGGTCGGACTTTTTATTTTTTTATTTTTTATTTGCCATTCCTTTTTTCCCCACTCTTCTTATTTTATTATTTTATTTTTGTATTTTTTTGAGAAATAAGTGCATTAAAAACTAAGAGTAAGATCAGTTTTTGAACAACGTTGGATTGGAAAGCCAGGAAGGGGAAATTATCGATCCAATTCCACTCCTCCGAGAGAGCACTGTTCATCGGCTTTGTTGCATACTGTTAATTTCTCTTCTCATCCACGGGCCCAAATAAAGTTTAGTTAGGTCAGAATCCTGTGTTGTTCAATACATGAATTACTTCAAGTGAATCGGATTCCAAGTAAATGGTTGTTTGTAAATTGTAATACTCTGCAAATGGCCAAGATTTCAAGGGTTTCAACATCGCTTTTGTCTCTGATGTTGCAGCACGCCTCGCTAATTGCCACCTCCATTGCTTTCTCCAGCGTCGGGCACTGGGAGCTTGAGCAACATTCTAGCAATCAAAGTATTCTCTACATAAATGGTGGGTAACAAACAATTCTTGTCTCTTTTGATCTTTGCTTCTTCTGAAGTTGTTTATCCGAGTCGTCTTAATCTGCTGCCTGAATAATTAGTAGATCGTTGCTAATGGAGTTCATTTGTTTTAACTTAGCGATGTTCGATTTAACTCATTTTTTCTAGTGAAATTAATGGTGCTAATGGATATGGTAATTCGAGATTCACAATGTTTTGCTGATTTCTTCATAGTATCTTTTTTTGTCTCATTTTCTATCGTGATTTTCTATCTATATGTGAAAACTCAGGCAAACACTTTACGCTTGTATTTGACGTGCATACGTAACACTCTTGAGGCTGCGATGTGCCTTCAGGTATATCTGTCATGTTCTTGTTTCAATTTAATTCTGGTTATGAGTGCGATTATTTGCAGTTTGTTATATTATTTTTCTAATTGAACTTATTATGTTCTGTAAAATAGTTTGTCCTTGATAATCTGAGAGCTAGGTTAACTGACTTTTCATTCTATGGATTATTAGCATTACAACATGAAGGATTCATGTAAAGCCAAACACGTTGTTTGTATTTGTTTCTTGCAAGTGAACATACATTGAGGTGTAAATGAGTGGTAATACTTCTTTTTGCATCAATAGGTTTTTTGAATTTCCATCCAAAAGTGCAAAAATTCATTAAATAACTTTAAGTTGTTGATAATAAATCTAGAGAGTGCTATGCTTTTAGTATTGTTAGTCTCGAAGAGATCGAAAATACTTTCTAATTTGTACTTGTTGAAGGAGAAAGAAGTAGTTCAACTCTAATGATGGGTTATTTCTCCCTCTTACACTTACATTATTCGTCTTGGAGAAACTTCATAGACAGCCAGGTGGCTTAAGTGGCCGAACTTGAATATCCCTCCAATTCAACATTGTGTGCATTAAGAGTAATGAATATCAGTGTTCTAAAGTAGTAAGTACATTGAGTTGAGAGTGAATGAAATTTAAACCTATGCGCGGCTAGTTATATTTCTAACTCCACTGCTACTTCTTGAAATCATTGATTACTTTGGATATTGTGAGAGTCCTAATAGGGGTATATAGGGAGTATTGTTAGTATGTAGGAAAGAGGCAATATGGTAATTAGTTAGGGTAGGTAGGTTATAAATAAGGGTGGTAGGGGAGAAGGAGAATATCTTGGAGAATAGTTTTGTACAAGGAACTTGAGAGATCTCTTTGGGAGAGAGATAGCCCTCTCAAAAGGCTATCGATATTGTAATTACTCTTTTGAATTGCAATATAGTGTCCTAGTTTGTGTTTGGGATCCTAACAGATATTTGCTTTCTTTCTAGTATAAATATCCCGGGTTGTCCGACTTACTTCAACATATATATAATGTGTGATTTTTCAAACTTTCTTCTTTCCACATGATTGCAGAATTTTCCTTGTCAAGAAGTTGAAAGACATAACAAGCCGGAGGTTGAACTAAAGTATGGTTTTGTCTTCTAGTTAATTTTAAAACCTCTTACTATAATTATTTTAGAATTTAGATATATCTTGTTTGTGAGCCACTGATGATCCGAGTTGCTTGGTTAATGATTTCATTCATAAGCACAATTATGAACATTCTTGAGGTCACTTTATGAAAAATCATGACACAGCCTTACGAAGTTTATAAAAAGCAACTGAACTAATGAACCTTTAATCTTTGGGATATCTGTTAGGTGTTCGCTTATCAATATTGCATAAGGGGTGTAACATTGTGATTACCATTCTTTTCAACAAATCATATTCGGCTACTTCTTAGCTTTGCTGTTACGTGTTAAGTCTTTTAATTTCATTTTCTCATTGGTCGGTTTATTTAAGCTTAAGCCTCAGCTTGTATTGGTTAGTTGAACATGCTGTTGGTAGTTGGTTAATGGCTAGCTTGTATTGGTTAGTTGAACATGCTGTTGGCAGTTCGTTGATGGCTACCTGTCCTAATGACTTGTATAGATACCTACCATGCTACTAGGCAGGTAGATAATAAGAACTAATTTTTAGCAAGGCTAAGTACAACATTCTCCAAATAGTATTAGTTTCTTGTTTATACCATGCTAATTATTTTCTTGTTTCTCTTCCTTACAGGACTAGCCCGGAACTTATTCTTAATCCTGTAAGATTCTTTTACAATTTAGATGACCTATTTGACAGTGGCCATTTGCATCGTTAAATGTCATTATGCTTGTGAATTTACTAATGCCTTTTTTTTTTTCCTTTTAATTGGAGAACCATGTTCATGCAAAGAACATTCTTAAGAGTTGGGAGTAGTCGGGGAATGAGTTTTATATATCTGTGATATGTTGATGGACATCTATGATCTCGCTTCAATGTTTTACTCTTGTAGATCTCAATATGTAGAAATGAGTCGGAGAAGTGTTTGATTGAGACATCTATAAACTCACTTCGTATCAGTCTCAAGGTAATTTTATTTTCTTCTTACTTTTGATCTTTTGGCAATAGACTTGAAGGGGAGTTTTGAGGAATTTTGTTTATATGCTTTGGTGAGGTTGATAAGGCGATAAAGAGATAGGTACCTTTGTCCTGCTCCTGCAAGGCCCTTTTTATCGGCTTAAAATTCTCCTTTGAATTGGAGCTAGTACTTCAGAACTTTCTCATGGATTGAGTTGAATTCTTAATATTGGAGTCAGTAGCTTGATTCTCAACTAGTTATAGGAAAGGAACCATCGGGCGCCGACCCTAACGGCTAAGAGGGGTACTTCATAGTTGTCTATTATTGGTTCTTGGTCATCTTTTTAATAGTTCATCATTGGTTGGGTTCGTCCTAAAGGTTTAACTTCAACCTTGAAGGGCATATTTACAGTCATATTTCCCATTCCATCTATTCCATTACTTAGGCTAATTCCTTTGATTCTGTCTTGCTTGTCTGAAATACTGCTGAATATCTGAGATATTCATCACAAATCACCACACCTTGTTTGCAAATATCTTATACTTGAACTCTTTCTTGTGCATAGGTTAAGCAAACAGATGAACTGGAGAACATTTTAACTAAAAAATTCCTTCGATTTTTGTCAATGAGGGCAGAAGCTTTCCAAGTTCTAAGACGAAAACCTGTACAGGTATTCTCAGTTCTGAACCATGAAGTTGACTTTATGCTTAAATTTAATAAAATATATTCAAGAGATTGGTTGAGAGAAAATGGTACGGTGAGTTCTAGGTTCATCTTTGTGATATAAAGAGATAAAAGAGGCGTTCTTCAATTTCTTTTATTATCAGAGTGGATGGAACAATAAAAAACTGTACCTATAATAACATATGGATAAACCTTTTATTGATGACTATTTGTGTCTCTCTTTTTCTTTTCCTCAAAACTGAAGTGAATAATAGTGTGAGCCTCTAGTATCATGAATCCTGTCACATGTAATAGTGTTTTTCAGAAAATAATCTTTTATTTCCTCTTTCTTCATTTGACAGGGATATGATATTAGCTTTCTCATAACAAACTATCACTGTGAGGAGTTGCAGAAGCAAAGACTCATTGATTTCATTGTACAATTCATGGAGGCAAGAATTTTATCACCATCGCATAAAGTTTTTCGGATTTTTTTTAACTCGATTGCATCTTGTTCAACTTAAGCTTCTACATGATTTTTGCTCCTGTCGTCCTACTATCCAATCTGCTCTTCTTAATTTACCTGTTCGAACAAATTAACCGTACTTTATGGATACTGTTTTCTTTTCTAGGCTAGCCACGGACATGCATTATTTCAGAAGCTTTTTTGAGCTAGTACAATAATCTTGTCTTCCATGTCCAGGATATTGATAAAGAGATCAGTGAACTTAAAATGTCCGTGAACACTCGAGGAAGGCTCGTAGCGACAGAGTTTTTAAAGCAATTTATTTGACGTCTCTAGTATAATACTAGTATCTAGGTAAAACTTCGACTCTCTCTGAGCATTTTTTTTTGAACAAGAAACAAACTTCCCATTGAATTAATGAAAAGGAATGACAATGTTCAAAGATAAAAACTCTCGAAAGAGTGACTCTCTGAGCATTTCCTCGAGGTTATTCTGTTTTTGCTTGTTGTGCATATCCTTCTACAGAAACATTTGTATCTTTTGCATCATTACCAAAAGGTCCTGTGGCCTTTACTTTTTGAAAACTTTCCTGTACAAGCAATCTAAAATTAATGCCTATAGTAAGAAGTTTCCAAATGATGTATACAAATTATTCATCCCTACGGATGAATTATAGGTAAAAAAAAGTCAAACTGGAACTTTCAGTTTCTGGTTTCCACTGATTGAGGAAGGGGTATTTTGCAATGAACAATATCATACACTTTGGAGATATGTACCGATTTATAATTCTATTTGATAGAGGAAAAGTAGATACAAAGATGAAAATGATTTATTCGATGCTATGGATGACTGGTTTTGGAGGAAGTGTTTCGTATTTGTAGGTTAGTTCAGTTTATTGATCTTTGCTTGTGCCTATTTTGCCATAGGAGGTTGGTTTACAGGTACAATTTTTGTTACTTCATGTAAGCGACAAAATGCCTTGGGGAGTTGAAAATAATTGTAGATCTATTGAATTTCAAATAGGTACACCTTTCAAACTGCACTATTTGATAGAGGAAAGGTAGATGGCAACTAAATCTGCTAGAAGAGAACCTTTTAGGGGTCGTTCAAAACGACAGACTTGCAAGGAGTAGAGTTGAGTTTGTTCAAGTGAAGGATTTAAAAACTCCAAATTTGACTAGTAAATTCACTTTTCAACTCGTCCAATTTACTATTCAACTCTCCCAAATTAATACTCAACTCCTTATTTTATTTTATTTTATCTATTTTCTCTTTTTTCAAGAGGATCCCGCATCAAATCATACATTTTTTTTCTTATCTCTCTTCTCACAATGTGGTCACATCATTTCAAATTTGGTGTGTCCCACCATTTTTTTCTTAAAAATAAAAAAAGAAATTTGATTTTGATGGGTTATACCATTTCTTTCTTATATTCTTTTTTTTTACTATCCTTCCTTTCTCCCATTTCTCTCTTCTAATTTTCAATTATTTAATTTTTTTTACAATTTAATTGTTTCGGTTTTACTTCCCCACGCACAAGTATACATATGGAAATTTTCTAAATTTTAATGCAAATATATTTTTTATTTCATAGATGTATATAATTTTCAATTATTATAGATTATATGAATTATAACTCAATTTTATGTATACGTAGTTTTTTTTTAAAAGATATGTATATGTTGTTATATCTTGATATAAAAGAAATTTTAAAATGTCAAATTTAAATAATTAAATTTAAATATATGATGAAAACAAATTAATTAAGTAGTTAATAATCTTAATTTTTATTATCTCTTATACATGTTTAAATAATTATAGCTTGTAAAAATATATAATTTTAAACGAGGACCTTAAAATAGGAGTAATAGTTTATTATGAATTTATAAAGATCAAAATAGAACAAATATTAAAATAAAATAATATATATTTTTTAAATTAGTCATTTTCAAAATAACAAAATAAATTGCATTGTTTTTGAACTTATTAAAATAAAATCTAAATTAAAAAATATATAATTTAAAATCTATAAAATAGATATATAATATTCAGTTTGAGTTTAGTTCGTTAAAATAATATAAATATGTATGATTTTACTTTTAATATAGTGGTTTTAAAAGCTATTTTATTTTCAAGGTAATTAAATTAAAATAATAACAAATATAAAAAAAATAAAGTAATGTTTATCATTGTTTAAATAGAATTTTAATGTTATGCAATAAAAATAAATGAAATGAATAATATATAATTGTAAACGTAACCCATTTAGTTAAAGAAAATTATCATAAAATAATATAACTTAACATTTAAATTTTAGAATAAATTTTAAATGAAATTTATTAGAATCTAACTTTAATGGTAATTTTAACAAAAAAAAAAAGAAGGAAAAAAGAAAAACATAAATCCAATTTACTAAACTTGGACTTTTGATTTTTTTGGATTGTATCCAAAATTCATAACTAAATTAAATGCGCTAAATGCATATAAAATTTCTTTTTTTTTTCACTTTTTTGTATTTTATTTTAAGGAGTAGATAACTATTTTCGGATATAATGTCACATTGGTCCTTAAACCAAACATAGAAAATCAACAAAGATAACCATCTAACTGCTATAATTAGAAGATTAAAATGACAACTAACCTTGTCCTACTTCTGATCAAAATTGAATTCAAATTCCCACCTTTACTTGTACTAAAAAAAATCTCCTCTAAAAACACTAGAATAAACGCACCCGTAAGCCAAGCATGTGTTGCCTAATAGCATTTTGCACCGATGATTATGGTTAGTTTAGGGTTCGTTTGCCTTTAAGAACGATTTTTGTTTTTTTTTTTTGCGTATTTTTAGTTTTCTGTTTTTTAAAAATAAAAAACAGTTATCAAACATAGTTCTTTGTTTTTATAAAAATAAATAATTACCAAACATGTTTGGTAATTATTTTTCGTTTTCGTTTTTAAAAAATAAAAAAATAAAAAATATATACAAGAGAGAAAATTCGAAGTAGGTACCGATGTCAATAGTGTGGGGGTGGAAGAGAGGATACGCTTTCCCATTTTCATGTTCGTGAAAATTTTTAGTCCCCCATCTTCAACTTATTTTTTGGTTTGGGAATCCATATCCAAGTTAAAGAATTCTTATTTGCGAATGCGATATTCACAAGAAAAATTACTGGTTTTATAATTAATTATAATTATTTTTATAATTCACAAGATAAAAAGTGTAATAAATATATATTAGTTATTTTTAGAATTATTGTCAAAAAAAGTTATTTGTAGAATTATTATTTATAAGTATAAATAATTAGTTTTAAAAAAATTTAATATTTTATCACAATCTAGTACAATAAAATATAATATTAATTATTTAAAAATTGAATTGGGAACGGAATTGGGATATGCATTTCCTTTTGTGTGAGTGAAAATAAAGTTTAGAGAGATGGAAATAAACTTCTGAAAGAGAAATTTTAGAGATAAAAAAAAGGATTTAGGGAAAAAAATTAGTGAAATGAAAATTAAGAACAAAAAAAAATTCTAGAGAAAAAGAGTAAACTTGAGAGGAAATGACATGTTAAAGAAAGAAAAATAAAATAGAAAAGTAAAATAGAAAGAGAGAAAAGTTATAGTGAGAAAAAAATTTAAAGATAAAAACAAGATTTAAAATATACTTTTAGAATAAAAGTAAATAGATACAAAGAAAAATAAAAGTTATAGTGTGTTTGGGGAGAGAATACCCTGGACACGTGGAAGATAGCTATTGGTGCTCCAAGACGACTCATGAGGCATGACCAGCTCGAACCGCTGAGATTGCCAACACTAGCGTTGGCAGGTGCCAAGTATGAGGGCCGAGGTGCGACATTGTCAGCGGCGTGATTATCGGGTGTAACCGTCGGTCCCGAGATTACTAGGTGTAACCGGCGGTTTCGAGATCACCGAGTGTAACCGTCGCGAGATTAACGGGACTACCACCCATAAGTAGAGGACCTCACTCCATGATAAGGTACGATGATTTCTGACCTCGGACTAAACTTGGAATCCGACCTATACTGACTTGATCGTCGGAGTGCTCACTTTTTTGTGCAGGTCCGCCTAAGTGTTCAAAACGGTCCGAGACCGAGTTCGAGCTGTAATCAGAAATACACTGTTGTGCATATCCTTGCATAAACATTTGGCGCCGTCTGTGGGGATATATCGACAATCTAAGTCATCCAAATTCTTCTAAATCAACACGCGAGCGAAAATGGTTCAACCAGCAAACTCGACCAATACAGCAGATCGAAGGACTCTAGCTGCCAGCGATGCCCACCAGAGGGAGGTCGGAGCAGCAGTGGCACGACGGCCCAGCAACAGAACCCCTCCGCAGGTCGGCGCGAATCACCGCGCCTGTTCTACCACTTGCGCACCCAAGGACATCCAAGGCCACCCGTGGCCGAGGTGGGACCTCTAAGAAGCGCGCCCGGGGTTCAGCCCCGGCTCCAACAAGTGAGAACTTTGACGCACTCCAGAGAGAAATGGAGGCAATGCGCACGCAAATGCGGTCCATGGAGGAAATGTATAACGAAATGATACTAACTGCAGGCGTAGGGTCCCGATCTGAAAATCGAGTGACGCGCGTTGACATACGCGAGCGAAGGGGTTCCCACCTCGGCCCAGTCGAGGAGGAACATCCCGAAGACAACGAGAGTGAGGGACACACTCGCCAGAGGGGGGACCTCCGTGAGCATCTCAACAGAAAGAGAGGCTCATCCCTCCGAAAAGGACAGTCACCATCCCGCTCACACAGGAGCTCCAACCAGCAGGCTGAATCCTCTCACAACCCAGCAACTCCCGCAGGGGTGATCACAAGGGAGGAGTTCGACCAGCTGAGGGGCAAGCTCGATGCTCAGGTTGAGGCCTTAGAGGCCAAATGTGAGCAGAAAGAATGTCCACTGAACGATGGCGACCTGGGAGAATCGCCATTCACCTCGGATGTTTTGGAAGCACCGATCCCTCCGAAGTTTAAAGCTCCTACCGTGAAACCTTATGATGGGTCGAAGGACCCTAAGGATTACGTTGAGGTCTTTGAGGGCCTCATGGATTTTCAAGCGGCATCAGACGCAATCAAATGCCGCGCCTTTCAGATTGCGCTTACTGGCAGCGCGCGTTTGTGGTATCGGACACTGCCAGCCAGGTCGATCTTGACCTACTCTCAGCTGAGAAGGGAGTTCCTCGCCCAGTTCTCTTCTCGGCACTATGACAAAAAGACAACGACCCATCTCGCCACCATCAGGCAAAAGGAAGGTGAGACGCTGCGGGAATATGTCACCAGGTTCCAGGAGGAACAATTGAAGGTCGCACACTGCTCCGATGACTCGGCCATGTGTTACTTTCTCACCGGTCTAGCCGACGAAGCCCTCACGGTGAAGCTTGGAGAGGAGGCCCCGGCCACCTTCGTCGAAGTGCTACAGAAGGCGAAGAAAGTCATGGATGGACAGGAGCTCCTCCGAACGAAAACCGACCGACCAGAACGAAAAATCGACCGGGGCAGAAGTGGAAAAGATATAGAAAAGGCGGATCCCAAGTCCAAGGACAAGGGATTCTTCTCCAGTGGCCGAGCTGAGTATCGAAGGGCGGAGAACGGACCTACCAGGAGCCGACCTTACGAACGCTTCACCCCGACCACGATTCCAATTTCCGAGATCCTAACGAACATCGAGGAGTCCGGAATGGAAAAACTCCTCAAACGCCCTAAGAAGCTTCGGGGAGCCCCGGAGAGGCGCAACAAGGACAAGTATTGCCGCTTCCATCGGGAGCACGACCATAACACGTCGGATTGCTGGGAATTGAAGTGCCAAATTGAGGATCTAATTCAAGATGGCTACTTCAAGAAATTTGTGGGGAAGCCCGGGACCAGCTCGACAGAAAAAAAGGAAAAGAGGAAGCGTTCGCGGACGCCGCCCCGGCGCATTGACCGACCTGCGGTCATCAACACCATTTTCGGAGGGCCAAGCGGGGGCCAGTCCGGACATAAAAGAAAGGAGTTGGCTCGTGCAGCCAGGCGCGAGGTGTGCATCATCAGGGAGCAGAGGCCGACCTGCCCAATCACCTTCGACAGCGCAGACTTGGAGGAGGTCCACCTGCCCCACAATGATGCACTTGTGATCGCTCCCTTGATTGATCATGTGATGGTCAGAAGGGTGCTAGTAGACGGGGGCGCATCTGCTAATATCCTGTCGCTACCAACCTACCTCGCCCTGGGATGGACAAGGTCGCAATTGAAGAAAAGCCCAACACCGCTAGTTGGGTTCTCTGGAGAATCGGTCATCCCAGAAGGTTGCATCGACTTGCCGGTCACATTTGGGCAAGACAAAACCCAGGTCACCCAAATGGCCGAGTTCGTGGTGATTGACGGTAGATCGGCCTATAACGCCATCTTTGGGAGACCCATCATCCACTCATTCCGAGCCGTTCCCTCAACACTTCATCAAATTTTGAAGTATTCCACCCCCAATGGCGTGTGCACAGTCCGAGGAGAACAGACCGCTTCGAGGGAGTGCTATGCCTCCGCACTCAAAGGGTCATCGGTATGCGCCCTCGAAACTCACGCCAGTGGGGATGGGACGCTCAAGTCCGAGGCCGACCTGCCGAGAAGGGAGTTTTCCGCGCCCACTGAGGAGCTCGAGCTTGTTCCTCTGCTTAGTCTCGAGAAACAGGTAAGCATAGGAACTAAGCTAGGGGCCACCGACAGAGAGGAGCTAATCCACTTCCTCAGATCCAACTCGGACCTCTTTGCGTGGTCTCATGAGGACATGCCTGGTATTGACCCGAAGATTATGACGCATCGCCTCAGCATAGATCTGTCATTCCGACCTGTAAAACAAAAACGAAGACCTATAAACAAGGAGAAGAGTGATGTAATTGTTGAGAAAGTTAACAAACTTTTGAAAGCTGAATACATAAAAGAAATTTCGTATCCCGAGTGGCTCTCCAATGTTGTATTAGTTAAAAAATCTATCAGAAAGTGGAGAATGTGCGTAGACTTTACGAACCTAAATAAGGCATGCCCGAAAGATTGCTTCCCACTGTCGAGGATCCCTGGCACGAACTGCTCACCTTCATGGATGCTTACTCTGGGTACAACCAAATCAAGATGCATGTCCGAGATCAAGATCATACCGCATTCATAACAGACCAAGGTCTATATTGTTACAAGGTCATGCCCTTCGGTTTAAAGAACGCAGGAGCGACCTACTAGAGAATGGTGAACAAAATGTTCGCCAAGCAGATCGGCCGGAACATGGAAGTGTATGTGGACGACATGCTTGTCAAGAGCAAGCAGTCTAAGTCGCATCTTTCCGATCTGATCGAAGCCTTCGAGGTTCTAAGGACATATCAAATGAAGCTCAACCCAGCTAAATGTGCCTTTGGAGTCTCTTCGGGAAAATTCTTTGGTTTCATGGTGAACCACCGGGGGATCGAGGCCAACCCCGAAAAGATTAAAGCCGTGCTCGAGATGGAGGCGCACCCAAGACCCTGAAACAGCTTCAGCGCCTCAATGGCAGGATTGCAGCCCTGAACCGGTTTGTTTCAAGATCGACAGATAAGTGCCTTCCTTTCTTCAAAGTCCTACGAAAGAAAGGTCCATTTGAATGGACAGCGGAGTGCGAACAAGCATTTCAGCAGTTGAAGAGCTACCTCTGCTCGGCACCTTTGCTCGCCAAGCCCCTGCTACGGGACAAGCTCCAGTTGTACTTAGCAGTGTCTGACAGCGCCATCAGCTCGGCTCTAATCAGGCAAGAGGAAACGCGGCAAAGCCCAGTCTACTACACAAGCAAGGCTATGACCGAAGCCGAAACCAGATACCCTCAAATGGAAAAGTTGGCTCTCGCTCTAGTCACCTCGGCCCGACGGCTTAGACCATACTTCCAAGCCCATACTGTGGTGGTGCTCACTAACTTGCCCCTAAAGAACATCTTCCATAAGCCAGAAGCTTCTGGACGCCTGATGAAGTGGGCAATGGAGCAAGTGAGTACGACATCCAGTTCGAACCCAGAACTGCGTTGAAAGGACAAGCAGTGGCAGATTTCATAGACGAGCTCACACCACCTTCCGGGCTGAGCGAGTCCGACCTACCGTGGACAATCTATGTCGACGGATCCTCCAATGAGAAGGGGTGCGGGGCCGGGGTCCTCTTGCTCGGACCAGGAGGCAAACGATTTGAGTATGCCTTGCGGTTCGGCTTCCAGACTTCTAACAACGAGGCTGAGTATGAAGCATTAATTGTCGGTCTGCGAATTGCTAGAGCATTGGGGGCCTCTTGTGTTAAGGTCTTCAGCGACTCCCAGCTGGTTGTGAGCCAGATCAAGGAATAGTACCAAGCAAGAGACTCCCAAATGGAGAAGTATTTGGGCAAGGTCAGATCGTACCTTGCCCAGTTTCGAACTTACGAAGTAAGCCGGGTTCCCCGAGCAGTAAATTCTAACGCTGACTCCTTGGCCAAGTTAGCATCAGCATACGAGACCGATTTGGCCAGGTCGGTCCCCGTTGAGATCCTGGATAATCCCTCGATCTTGGAGCCAGATCTGATGGAGATTGGCGCTCCAGAGCCCTCATGGATGGACCCGATTGTGGACTTCATTAGGGACAATTCACCACAAGACCCCAAGGAGCGCAGGAAATTGGCAAGGCAGGCAGCTCGGTTCGTGGTCCGAGGAGGAGTGTTGTACCGGCGCGACTTTTCCCTGCCTCTACTGAGGTGTTTAACCCCTGAAGAGGGCCTATACGTCCTCAGAGAAATCCATGAAGGAGTATGCGGCAACCACTCAAGCGCCCGGCCGCTGTCAGCCAAGGTGATCCGACAAGGATACTATTGGCCGACCCTCAGCCAGGACGCCAAGAAGTTCGTTAGATATTGCGACAATTGCCAACGCTACGGAAATGTAATCCACCAACCTCCCGAGCTGCTTACCCCCATCTCGACCCCGTGGCCATTCGCGCAGTGGGGGGTAGATATTATTGGTCCTTTCCCTTTGGGCAAAGGCCATACAAAGTTCGTTGTAGTTGCTGTGGATTACTTCACAAAGTGGGTCGAGGCCGAGGCGCTCTCCCACATAACGGAATCCAGAGTCACGTCCTTCGTATGGACAAATATCATATGTCGCTTTGGTATACCGAAGGCCATTGTGACAGACAATGGGAAGCAGTTTGACAACGCAAAGTTCAAAGACTTTTGCAGCAAGCTTGGCATAAGTCACCTTAGCTCGTCCCCCGCACATCCTCAAGCAAATGGGCAGGTGGAGGCGGTCAACAAGATCATCAAGCGAGGCATCAAGCTTAGACTGGACTACAAGAAGGGCAGGTGGGCCGAAGAGCTACCTGAGGTTCTGTGGTCATACCGGACCACCCAAAGAGAATCGACGGGCGATACCCTGTTCTCCCTAGCCTTCGGCTCCGAAGTTGTAGTCCCGGTTGAGATCGGCATGCCATCTGACAGAGTAGAGCATTACGAGCCCACAGCAAATGGGGAAGAGCTGCTCCTCAACCTCGACTTATTGGAGGAAAGAAGAGCAATGACCCAGCTACGCCTGGCGGAATATCAAGGCAGAATGGCCAGACACTACAACGCCCGCGTTCGACCTCGAACCTTCCAAGTCGGACATCTGGTCTTAAGGAAGGTCCCAACCCATGTGGGTGCCCTTGACCCGACCTAGGAGGGGCCGTTTGAAGTCAAGGGAATAGTCCGACCTGGGACGTACACATTGGCCGATCTGAAAGGAGACATTCTCGTGCACCCATGGAACGCGGAGCACCTGAAGCGTTATTATCCTTGAAATGCCGAAATGGTTTTCAATGGATTTGTAAAAACTGTTTCAATAGGATTATGATCGGAATAAATGTGATGATTTAATTTCATGATTCCGAGTTCGACCAGAAATTAAATGGGGGCCACGGACTCCCACACGATCGCATTCCAGCAGTCGGTTAAAATTCAATCCTCCAAAACCTAAGGGTACGAGGTGCGATGTCAAAAATCCAGAGTTGGTGCAATGCATTGAATACTAGACGGAGATTCAAATTCAAACTTTCAAATTATTTTAATTGAAGGCGCGACCTCCAAAGTACGAGGTGCGAGGTGACATTGGCTCCAGCTTAAAGAAAAAGCAAAGAAAGGAAGGCAACAAAGTAAAAACAAATGAAAGCTTCTTTATTGAACGGAGAGCAGGGCCAAGGCTTATAGACCTTGCAGCTCTGCCCTGACACTTACAAACAAAGGAGAAGAGAAGAAAGACAGAGAAAGGCCTCATGAAGGATGATCGCCTAAGAGCCTGCTTGAGGAGCGCCCTCCTGAGTGGTGCCGACCTGGTCCTCTTCGAGATCGGAGTAGTCAGAGTCCAGATCTCTGACATACTTATCCACCAATGCTTGGGGGCCAGGGGTGCCGCTAGGCCCAGACGCCCACTGCTCGGCATACCTTTTCTTCAGACCACCGAGATCGATCTGAAGGTCAGGCATGTCGGAAGAAATGCCCTTCATGAGAAACTTGAAGCCCGCATCGGAGAAGTCTTTGGCAAATACATCGAAGTCAGGATGTTGCCTGAACGATTCCTCCAATAGGGCTCCATTGCTGAGACGTTCCTTCGCCGTTTCCAGCTCGGCAGTCACATGCTTCAGCTCCTCATCCTTCGCTTCAAGCGCCTGGAGCATGTCGTCCTTCTCCTTGAGGAGTTGGAACTTCTCCTTCTCCAAGGCCTTGGTGATAGCATGAGCAGCTCGGAGCTGGGCCTTGCGTCTGTCCTCTTCCTTTTTCAGCAGCTCGGCCTTGGCCTCCACCTCGGCCTTCAAAATGTCCACCTCAGAGTGAGCCTTCAACAGCTCATCCTTCATGGTGGAGGAAGCAGCCTCCAAGGCAGCAGAGAACTCCTTTTTCTCTCTCGCTGCCACAGCTTCCCTCCCATCCAGCTCGGTGATTACGCTTGTTTACATGCTTAAAAAGAAGGTTTTAGATGCTGTTTTTACAATGTTTCAGCTTTGTTTCAGATTTTTCTCGGTCGTTTGAGTTCCAATTCATGCAAAATTCATATATTATGGTTTGTGGTTGGCTTACATTGTATTTATGACATTTTAGGACCATTTGGGAGTGCAAATTAATCAAAAGAAGCAAAAAGACGAAAAAAGCTTCATGGGAGGCGCCAGACGCCTGCGTGCCTGCAGAAAAACAGTTTTTCTTCCAACTTTGCCCTTAATGAAACGCGTCTTCCAATGCGTTTTGGTGGTTCCAACCGATGCATACGTGTAGAAGAAGTGTTCCACTATCAGTTTGAGCACGATTTGGTCAGTCAAAAGAGTTGGAAATGGGTGATTCACCATCGTTTTAGGACCTACCTAACCAATTCTGCACAGCTATAAATTCCAGCAACTTCACCAAAATCATCAAGTCTTGCTTCCTTCTATTGATCATTTTTAGTGTTTCTTTGTTGCTTTCTAAGTACTTTTGAGTTGCTTTCATTAGTTTCTTTTGGTTTTTAAATCCCGAGTACTTTACATTCTTTTATTGATCTTTGTTTTGTTTCCATTTGTACTTAGTTATTTACTACTTATTCAAATATATAAAAATCTAGCACTTTGCTTATCTTCCCTTTGCCTTTACTTTATTTTTAGTTAAGAGAGTTGTGTTTTTGGAGGAAAGAGCATGTGACACTCTCCCTTGCTTGAAAGAGAAGGGCGAAGCTCTCAATCCCGATAAAAACTCTCCGTTAGTTAACTTTTGTTTTTCACACATGCATTCCACATTCAACCGTTTTACTTGCTGTATTTTCTTCAATATGTCTTTCTAAATTCCCGTCTCTAGCCCGGTTATGGATAGTTAGCCTTTTATGTCTAAAAAGGGTTGCTAAGAAGTAGTGTTTTTGCTTTCCATTCATTGCTCAACATGTTTTCCCAAAAAGTTAGGATTTAGAGAAGGCCACTGTAAGTCTTAACAAGTCAATACTGAAAAGGTTGCTTATTTGCATTGTTGAGTGGTTAAACCAAGGAGAGGAGCGCCTTAGACATAAGGGTTCCGCTTAAGTAGCCTAGACATAGGACCTTAACCCGAGGTTGCGACTATTTCCATCCTAAAACTAAGATATATCTCATAATAGACATATTAGGGAATGTCTTAGGACTTTGAACTTGCTTAGACATAAGTCAAGTGAGAAGCGTAGTCGTTGGTTTCTAAAGTAAAATGCATATTGTCCTTAGCATGTCCTTGATTCTTTGATGGCTAACTTGAAGTAATTCGGGCTAGGTTTTATCATTATAAGTCCAAATCCCAAATCCAAACCCATTATTTGTGACCACTTCCCATTTTACAAGAATCACTCATTCCAACATTCACTATTCTTTAAAACTTTAGAGTTTAGAAATTATTTAGAAGTCCTTGAGGATCGATACTTGGATACTTCATCCATTTTATATTACTTTGACAGGTGTGCGCTTGCATCTATATAATTGTTACCACGCTTAGTGCGTGCGTTCAGCATAAACGCCCAGTCAAGTTTTTTGCGCCGTTGCCGGGGACTTTAGTTTTAAAATTATTTTAAAATTCTTTTAGTTTTTATTTTTGTGAATTGTTGTTGGGTGTAATTTCCATCCACCATTTTTGTTCTATATTTTTGGTCGTTTATCTCACAAGGGTAAGTTAAAGTGCATGAGCACAAGATCTTTTCTTCTACCCCTTGACCCTGAGATTGAGCGGACCCTTCGAAAAACTCGAAAGAAGCAAAGACTTCGAAAACAACTAGAAAAGCAAAAAGAGAGACAAGGTGAAATCAGTCCTGAAACTGAGGTAGAGAGTACGAGCACATCAATGGCAGATATTCCACCTCGTGATCCGGTTGATCCACCTGCTGTTAACGGTAATATGAGGGATCATGCAAGAAATGATGAATTCAACCATATCCAGATGGCGGACAACAGAGACGTGGCAATGCGAGAATATGCCGCCACGGCTTTTCAGAACTTTGATTCAGGGATAGTCAACCCTATTCCAGCCCACGCAAACTTTGAGCTTAAACCAATGATGTTCCAAATGTTGCAGACAATTGGACATTTTGGAGGGCAGGAACATGAGGATCCACATGATCATCTGAAATCATTCATTCAAATTGCAAATGCATTTCGATTACCTGGTATAACAGACGATGCTCTGAGACTAACACTTTTTCCATTTTCTTTGAAGGACCAAGCTAGAGCATGGCTCAATGCATTTCCACCGGGATCCATCACCACATGGGGGTCGTTAGTGGAGAAGTTCTTAACAAAATTCTTCCCACCTACTCGCCACGCTGATATCAGAGAGGAGATCATCTCCTTTAGACAGTATGATCGTGAACCTGTTCACGAGGCGTGGGAGAGATTTAAAGAACTAATCAGGAAATGTCCGAACCATGGCTTGCCGGCATGCATCCAGATAGAACATTTCTTTAGAGGTTTAGATCATCCTACTAAGATGATGCTAAACAATGCTGCCAACGGAGCCTTTACAAAGAAGACATTCAACGAGATAGTTGACATCCTAAATGACTTAGCTTCACACAACGAACTATGGTGTTCGCAAAGATCTAGGGCAGCACCAAAGAAGCAAGATCCAGCTGGAGTTTTGGCTCTGGACATTGCGACCTCGATGCAAAAAGAGATGGTTACAATGAACCAGAGGCTAAAAGAGATGGCATTGGGAATAAAAAATCCATTAGCCACGCCGATACAACCTGTGCAGTCGGATTATTGCACTCCTGCCCCTGTTTGCCAAGTCAACGATCTCATTTGTTCATTTTGCAGTGAAAACCATATTTATGATAATTGTCCACATAACCCTGCTTCTGTTTTTTATGTAGGACATGGGAACAATAGGAACTTTAACCCATATTCGAACACCTACAACCCAGGTTGGAGGCACCACCCTAATTTCTCATGGGGAGGACAAGGAGGTTCGAGCGGTTTTAATCAAGGGCAGAGCCAACAGAACAAGCAGCCCTATGTTCCACCTACACAGCAATACATCCCACCACCGCAACAGCAGTACAATCAGAGAACACAGACTCCACCAGTTCAAAATAACAACTCAAATCTTGAGAATATGATGAAGGAGTACATGGCCCGAACCGACGCAGTGATACAATCCCAAGCGGCATCAATGAGGAATTTCGAGACCTAATTGGGACAGCTCGCCAATGAATTGAAGAATAGACCACAAGGTTCTTTTCCAGGCCATACTGAATTACCAAAACGAGAAGGGAAAGAACAGTGCAAAGCTGTCACCCTCAGAAGTGGACTGGCATATGATGGACCAAGAATGCCAACAACAGATGTACAGATTCCGTCCACTGAACCAATTGTAAAGATACCAGAAAATCCAACAACACCAGAAAAAGAAAATATTAGAAAAGGTAATGAGGACACCCCGAGTGTTCCTCCACAGGTACAGCCTTCTTTTACCCCTACCCTTACTCCCATTAGTAGATGCTCTAGAACAGATGCCAAATTATGCTAAGTTTTTGAAAGATATAGTTTATAGGAAGAAAAAAATAGGAGAGCATGAACTGGTAGCCATGACAAAATGTAGTAGTGAAGCTGTAGGCAGCCCGCTACCCATGAAATGTAATGATCCTGGCAGTTTTACCATTCCATGTTCCATAGGAGGAAAAAACTTAGGTAGGGCATTATGTGATCTAGGCGCTAGCATTAATCTTATGTCATTATCAGTTTTCAAATCTTTTGGCATAGGAGAAGCTAGACCTACTACGGTTACCCTCCAACTAGCAGATAGATCTATTATAAGACCTGAGGGAAAGATAGAAGATGTTTTAGTCCAGGTGGACAAATTCATTTTCCCTGCGGACTTTATCATTCTAGATTGCGAGGCAGACTTAGACGTTCCCATTATTCTGGGAAGACCATTTCTAGCCACTGGGGATACAGTTTTTAATGTGAGGAAGGGAGAAATTACAATGAGGGTAAATAATGAAGAAGTTAAATTTAACGTTCTAGACGCCATGAAATTACCAGGAGACTTTGAAGAGTGCTCTGCTATAAATGGCTTGAATCCTGTTATGTTTGATGAGTTTTATGACTTGTTAGTTACAGAGATTGAAGAAGAGCTTGATAAGATAGCAGAAGGACCAGAAGATGTGGCTAGTCCTATTGAAAAAATACAAAAAGAAGAATGCAAGTCGTTACTTCCGTCCATAGTGGAACCACCCACGTTGGAGCAGAAGCCATTGCCGTCGCATTTGAAATATGCGTATCTAGGGGATAACGACACTTTACCAGTTATTATAGCTTCCAATTTATCACCTACTAATGAATATTCTTTATTGCAGATTTTGGAGAAGCACAAAAAGGCCATTGGATGGACGATAGCAGATATCCGAGGGATAAGCCCAACCTTTTGCATTCACAAAATTCTATTGGAAGAAGATGCTAAGAACTCTATTGAGAGTCAAAGGCGGTTGAACCCGAAGATGAAAGAGGTTGTAAGGAAAGAAATTCATAAATGGCTTGACGCCGGTGTTATATACCCAATATCCGACAGCAGCTGGGTAAGCCCAGTACAGTGTGTACCAAAGAAAGGGGGTATAACCATGGTGGCCAACGAGGAGAATGAGCTCATCTCAACCCGAACTGTGAGCGGGTGGAGAGTTTGCATTGATTATCGCAAACTCAACAAGGTAACAAAGAAAGACCATTTTCCTCTCCCGTTTATTGACCAGATGCTCGACCGTCTGGCAGGTAAGGATTTCTATTGTTTTTTAGATGGATATTCGGGTTATAATCAAATTACTATTGCTCCAGAAGACCAAGAGAAGACAACATTTACGTGTCCGTATGGTACGTTCGCTTTTAGGCGAATGCCCTTTGGACTATGCAATGCACCCGCGACTTTTCAGAGGTGTATGATGGCCATCTTCTCTGACATGGTAGAAAATATTCTAGAAGTTTTTATGGATGACTTTTCTGTTTTTGGAAATTCTTTCGACGCTTGTTTAGTTAATTTGGAGAGAGTATTGGAGAGATGTGAACAAACAAACCTAGTCCTAAATTGGGAGAAGTGTCATTTCATGGTACAAGAGGGTATTGTTTTGGGTCACAAAATTTCCAAGCAAGGAATAGAGGTAGACCACGCTAAGATAGACATCATTTCAAAGCTACCTCCTCCTACAAATGTCAAAGAGATTAGAAGTTTTTTAGGGCATGGGGGATTTTACCGCCGCTTTATAAAAGACTTTGCTAAAATTTCTAAACCCTTGTGTCAATTGTTAGAACATGATAGACCATTTGTTTTTGATGATGACTGTTTAAAATCATTTGAAATGTTGAAAGTTGCTCTAAGTTCAGCTCCTATAATTATCGAACCTAATTGGGATTTACCTTTTGAGCTCATGTGTGATGCCAGTGATTATGCAATAGGAGCTATGTTAGGACAACGTAAAAACAAGATCTTGCATCCTGTGTATTATGCTAGTAAGACTCTGACCGGTGCACAACTCAATTACACTACTACTGAAAAGGAACTGTTACCAGTTGTGTTCGCCTTTGATAAGTTTAGGTCTTACTTAATAGGCACAAAAGTCATTGTTTTTACTGACCATTCTGCTTTAAAATATTTATTTGCTAAAAAAGATGCTAAACCACGTTTGATACGGTGGATTTTGTTACTTCAAGAGTTTGATATTGAAGTTAGGGACAGGAAGGGTACTGAAAACCAAGTTGCTGATCACCTGTCTAGATTGGAATCCCCACTCTGTGATGATGGAACTGTTATACGTGAACAGTTTATTGACGAGCAACTCTTGCGAGTTGATTCAGTTCCGTGGTATGCCGATATAGCAAATTATTTGGTAAGTCGAATAGTTCCTTATGAGTTCAACAAGCAACAGGTAAAGAAATTTCTAAATGAAGTTCGATGTTATCGTTGGGATGAGCCTTTTTTATATAAGCTAGGACCTGTCAATATCTTACGCAGGTGTGTCGCAGAAGAAGAGCACGAGGCGATATTAGACGCTTGTCATATGTCTCCATATGGAGGACATTTTGCAGGACACAAAACCGCAGCCAAAGTTTTGCAAAGTGGGTTCTTTTGGCCCACTCTGTTCAAAGATGCACATAAGTTTGCCCAGGTTTGTGACAAATGCCAACGGACAGGTAATATATCTAAACGCCACGAAATGCCTCAAACCCCGATCCTGGAGATTGAAATATTTGATGTGTGGGGTATAGATTTTATGGGTCCATTTCCATCTTCTAATGGTAAGCTTTATATATTGTTAGCAGTAGATTATGTTTCGAAATGGATAGAAGCCATTGCAACTGCTACCAATGATTCCAAAGTTGTCATTCGTTTTCTGCAAAAGCACATTTTTACGCGTTATGGAACCTCGCGTTGTCTGATAAGCGATGGGGGGGCTCATTTTGTGAATAGGTCTATGCAAAAGTTGCTGACTAAATACAATGTGCGTCATAGGGTTGCAACAGCATATCATCCTCAGTCGAATGGGTTAGCCGAAATATCTAATAGGGAGATAAAAAACATTTTAGAAAAAACTGTAAATCTTAACCGTAGGGATTGGTCTTTTAAGCTTGATGATTCACTTTGGGCATATAGGACAGCATTTAAGACTCCCCTCGGCATGTCCCCTTATAGGCTAGTTTTTGGAAAAGCATGTCATTTGCCTCTTGAGCTAGAATATAAAGCATTTTGGGCTACTAAGAAATTAAATTTTGATTTGTTGACTGCAGGTGAAGCGAGGAAGTTACAATTGTTGGAATTAGAAGAACACAGGCACTTTTCTTATGAGAATGCTAAGTTGTTTAAGGAAAAAACTAAACAGTGGCATGATAGGCGTCTTCGGCCGAAGAATCTTCAAGAAGGTGATCTGGTTCTGTTATTCAACTCTAGGTTGAAACTTTTCCCTGGAAAACTTAAGTCTAGATGGTCTGGTCCCTTTCAAATTTTTAAAGTCTACCCATATGGGGCAGTGGATCTAGTTGACTCTAAGGGAAATGTTTTTAAAGTAAATGGGCAGAGACTTAAGCCGTATTTTGGAGAACCAGTGGATAGAGGAAAAACCTCTATTCAACTTTCAGGTCAATAAATTTTTGCGAAAAATGTTTTTTGCTTCTTATCCGTTTTTGAAAGAACACAAGTAAAGGAAGGAAGTCTTTGTATCTTGTATTTTCTTTTTGTTTAATTATAAAGTTTTTCTTATTAAGAGAATGTTTGTGAAAACGTTGAAAAAAAAAGAAAAAAAGAAAACGTTGAAAAAAAAAAAGAATTATGCAGGCGCCTGGCGCCTGCCCTGTTTTTCCAGCATTTCGAAAACTCTCAGGTTCGAGAAGTCGTGCAACATATCTACAACTTAAGGGCTTCATTGGATTTTGCGGTTTTACCTTCATGGCCTCCAGCGCTAGCTGCTATCCTTGGTCATCCATCTCCCAGTATTGACAATGATCCTAGTCCACAACCTCCGACTTCATGAAGGGGAGGTTCCTTCTTTGCTATTTTTTTGTGTTTTCTTCTTTTGGTTAATGACGTAGTTTGCATATTCTAGCATTACTACGCATGTTTTTTTTTGTATTGATTATGTTTCGAGCTCAGTTGAAGCATGAATAAATTAGTATCGTTTATCTTCTGATCACTTAAAGTATGCCTTCACTTAACCTTAGTTTAGCTTTTCACATGCCTATTTTGAAGCATCTGTGCTGTGCATGTGATTTCATGTCGATGATGATTATAAGAGATTGTTGAGTTTTCTGTTCTATGCCTGACTAAGCTTTGAGCTATTTCCTTTGTTTATGTGATAAACTCATTTTCTTTTATGTCTTTTTGATCTTTACAGACTTTAAGCTTTTTCTTTGCCCCTATATAGGAAGTCCTTGTCCTTTTTACTGTTAAGCTTTTTTTCATCTGATGCAAAAGTCTTTTCCCAGTGAGGACACTATCTCTCTTAAGTTTGGGGGGGACAGTCGTTGTGTCAGTCGTTGTTTCAGAAAGATAAGGTGTTATTTATATTTGAAAAATCATGCTATTTTCTTTTGAAAAAGAGTCAGTTGGAAAAACAAATGCTATTAAAAAAAGAAAGTGTTGAAAAGAAAAAAAAAAACACAACAAACAATAAAAAAAATTGCAAAAGAGTAAAAAGAGTCTTGTTGAGAGAAAATAAGAGTGGAGAAAAGACTTGTGTTAGAAAGAAAAGAGCGGTAAAAACAATGAGAGTTAAAGAAAATGTATTTATGATTCCCGAGTCCTACTGTAGACACCCATTTAGTTTTAGCTTGGGTGTTGACTTTGAAAATAGCAGTAAAGATGGTGATAAGTGACTTCGTGTTTCTCATTGTCATCGTTTTATGACCTAGCTGTTAGTTCAAAGTCTTTCTACGAGTAGCTGTGGTTGAAACCGATGTTAGTGTGTGGAAACCTCAGGGGCTAGTAGCCGGTCTGTCAGATGTAAAAGTCTTAGTGTAAGGAGGGAGTGTGCAGATTCCTTAGGGGTATTTGAAAACGTTTTCTGTTTTTGAAAGAGAAAAAAGATTTTGAAAGAAAAAGGTTTTATCATTTCAAACTTGGTTTATAGTGACTAAGTTTACAAAGGCAATAGAATGGTAGGCTCTGACATCTTTTCCTTGAGACAATTTATGATTGAACATCTCGGTTGCTTTTGCTTTTCCTTGTCCATGTGTTAGAAAGCTGATTAAAGTTGCTAAGTTTTGCTTGAGCACAAGCAAAAAGTTAAGTTTGGGGGTGTGATTACGCTTGTTTACATGCGTAAAAAGAAGGTTTTAGATGCTGTTTTTACAATGTTTCAGCTTTGTTTCGGATTTTTCTCGGTCGTTTGAGTTCCAATTCATGCAAAATTCATATATTATGGTTTGTGGTTGGCTTATATTGTATTTATGACATTTTAGGACCATTTGGGAGTGCAAATTAATCAAAAGAAGCAAAAAGACGAAAAAAGCTTCATGGGAGGCGCCAGGCGCCTGCGTGCCTGCAGAAAAACAGTTTTTCTTCCAACTTTGCCCTTAATGAAACGCGTATTCCAATGCGTTTTGGTGGTTCCAACCGATGCATACATGTAGAAGAAGTGTTCCACTATCAGTTTGAGCACGATTTGGTCAGTCAAAAGAGTTGGAAATGGGTGATTCACCATCGTTTTAGGACCTACCTAACCAATTCTGCACAGCTATAAATTCCAGCAACTTCTCCACCAAAATCATCAAGCCTTGCTTCCTTCTCTTGATCATTTTTAGTGTTTCTTTGTTGCTTTCTAAGTACTTTTGAGTTGCTTTCATTAGTTGCTTTTGGTTTTTAAATCCCGAGTACTTTACATTCTTTTATTGAGCTTTGTTTTGTTTCCATTTGTACTTAGTTATTTACTACTTATTCAAATATATAAAAATCTAGCACTTTGCTTATCTTCCCTTTGCCTTTACTTTATTTTTAGTTAAGAGAGTTGTGTTTTTGGAGGAAAGAGCACGTGACACTCTCCCTTGCTTGAAAGAGAAGGGCGAAGTTCTCAATCCCGATAAAAACTCTCCGTTAGTTAACTTTTGTTTTTCACACATGCATTCCACATTCAACCGTTTTACTTGCTGTATTTTCTTCAATATGTCTTTCTAAATTCCCGTCTCTAGCCCGATTATGGATAGTTAGCCTTTTATGTCTAAAAAAGTTTGCTAAGAAGTAGTGTTTTTGCTTTCCATTCACTGCTCAACATGTTTTCCCAAAAAGTTAGGATTTAGAGAAGGCCACTGTAAGTCTTAACAAGTCAATACTAAAAAGGTTGCTTATTTGCATTGTTGAGTGATTAAACCAAGGAGAGGAGCGCCTTAGACATAAGGGTTCCGCTTAAGTAGCCTAGACATAGGACCTTAACCCGAGGTTGCGACTATTTCCATCCTAAAACTAAGATATATCTCATAATAGACATATTAGGGAATGTCTTAGGACTTTGAACTTGCTTAGACATAAGTCAAGTGAGAAGCGTAGTCGTTGGTTTCTAAAGTAAAATGCATATTGTCCTTAGCATGTCCTTGATTCTTTGATGGCTAACTTGAAGTAATTCGGACTGGGTTTTATCATTATAAGTTCAAATCCCAAATCCAAACCCATTATTTGTGACCACTTCCCATTTTACAAGAATCACTCATTCCAACATTCACTATTCTTTAAAACTTTAGAGTTTGGAAATTATTTAGAAGTCCTTGAGGATCGATACTTGGATACTCCATCCATTTTATATTACTTTGACAGGTGTGCGCTTGCATCTATATAATTGTTACCACGCTTAGTGCGTGCGTTCAGCATAAACGCCCAGTCACTCGGCCTTTACAGCTAGAGCCGATTGAATGGAAGCAACAAATGCCTGAGGAAAAACACCAAGAAGAAAATTAAACCGAGCTACCTGTTAGGTAAATTGAGCAAAAATGAAGACACCAATCTTACCTCAGCGGCGTAGTCGATGGTCCTCTGCAGAACGGACCCCGGGTCACTTACAAATTTGGACGCCCTTCTGAGGCAGCGGTCCAAACTTGCAGCCGAGATGCGGGACACCTGGTCCCTCACCCAGGTTGACGGCTCGACTCTGAACCGTGCTGTCACGTCGGACGTCCCGCCCATCCTGGCTTCAGGATCGTCCACCCGATCTGCGAAGCTCGTAGGCAGGGCCCCACGAGCTCCGACCTCCAAGGGGGAGGTGGTCTTCTTCTTCTTCCTCCTCCGCTTCAGAGGGGCCTCCTCCCTCACCTCCTCGCCCAAGGACGAGACGTCCACCGCCCCGGTTTGACCCCTTGGGCGCTTCTCCCGCGAAGGACCCCCAGAAGACTCCAGCTCGATGACTGGGGCTGGATCTTCTGAGGCTGGCCCTGCCACGGCAGGAGTTGCGGGTTCCAAACTCTGGGCGGCCTCGAGAGCATGGGCTCGGCCCTTGGACTTGCGTTTCACGTTACTTGCGAATTCGCAAACCATGGCTGCAAAACAAAGGAAAGAAGTCAGCACAAAGTTAGAAGAAAAAGGGGGGGGGGTAGCAAGCTCGGCATACCTAATTCGGAGTTCGGCCTTGAGGATTCAATGGGACGAATTGCAGAGTTGTAATCTAGCAGCTCGGACTCAAGTAGCAGCTTGTCGATCACCAAGGTTCCGACCTTCCTGCCCCTCGGAAAGTGCTCCTTGTAATACTTTAGTGTGTCGAAGGAGGCTTGAGTAAGCTCGGGGACTGGTCGGATTGATACTGCACAAAGACAAAGTCTGAGTTAGACCTGAATGACAAGAAAGAAAGTTAATCACAAAAAGTAAGAACTACTCCATACCTAGGTTCCCAAACCTAGTGGGAACGTCAAAGAAGGAACGACCTGACTCGTCATTTACAAACCATTCCCCAGAAGCGTAGAACCACTTCCTCACCCATCCTTTGATGGAGGTCGGCCCCTTAACTATACCTCCTGCGCCTTTCCTTGCGCACATATAGTACCGACCAGGCTTCTTAGCTATCCTTTTCGCTTCGAAGCACGCGAGGAGTTGGTCTACGTCCAACAGCTCGGCCTCTTCATGGTCCCGAGCTCGTAGCCAAAAAAGGATGGCCAAAGCAAAAATGACACCCCACCCATTGGAGGCCACTTGAGCCGGAGCCAGCCCAGTTCGGAAGAGAAATTCTTGGACGAAAGGGTGAAGGGGAAGTCTGAGGCCGTACTCAAACATTTTGAAGTAGAGAGTGACCCATCCCTCTGGAGGATTGTCAGCTCTCTCCCCCTCCTCCGGAATCCTAAGGAGGATGTTTTCAGGGATAGCGAACCCCCTACGGAGGGATCCGAGGTAGTGCTCGGGTAACCTAGAAGGGTACTCCAAACCCTGACCCGAGGTGGAAGCATCACTATCCTCCCCGTCATCGGAGAACCTAAAGTTTTCTATCTTCTCGAGCTCGGACTCTAACCTACGAGCTAAATCCTCATCGAATCCTAAGTCGCTACTAAAAGAGGACGACATGGAAACTATAATTCGAAAGGGAAAGTGAGGGAAGAGACCGACCTACCAAGGGTTCGAGCTGCCTTTTAGATCGAACTCGAAGAATTCAGGAAGCGTAAGGTATGACCTGAAGGATTGGGGGTATTTATAGCTCATCGGAAAAATTTCCCCACCGTACACGTGTAATCAACGAGCGGCTGGGATCTTCCCAAAAACCCGAAGCGTCGGAATATTTGAATATTCCGACGATAAATCTACCGCAACAGTTATGTTTTTCCGACGAATAGGAAGTCGCCACGTGTCCAAAGCAAGTCGAATGAACTTCTCTGCCAGGTCGAGATCGGACCAGACAGAGAGGGGGCCAATGTTTGGGGAGAGAATACCCTGGACACGTGTAAGATAGCTATTGGTGCTCCAAGACGACTCATGAGGCATGACCAGCTTGAACCGCCGAGATTGCCAACACTAGCGTTGACAGGTGCCAAGTATAAGGGCCGAGGTGCGACATTGTCAGCGGGGTGATTATCGGGTGTAACCGTCGGTCCCGAGATTACTGGGTGTAACCGGCGGTCCCGAGATCACCGGGTGTAACCGTCGCGAGATTAACGGGACTACCACCCATAACTAGAGGACCTCACTCCACGATCAGGTACGATGATTTCTGACCTCGGACTAAACTTGGAATCCGACCTATACTGACTTGATCGTCGGAGTGCTCACCTTTTTGTGCAGGTCCGCTTAAGTGTTCAGAACGGTCCGGAGACCGAGTTCGAGCTGCAATCAGAAATACACTGTTGTGCATATCCTTGCATAAACATAGTGAAAGAAAATTGAATGAGAAAATAAAATATAATTTTCAGATGGAGTGTCAGACAAAAATTTTAAAAGGAAAAATAGGTTAAGAAGAAATGAAAAGTTACAAAAACGAAATTTTAGAGAGATAAAAGTTCATAATAATATTATATTTTTAGAGAGAGTTGTGACAGTGATATGATACAAAAAAAAGAAAAAAACAAAAATAAATAGTGATGAATTTGAACAGAGAGAAATAATACTAAATATTTAAAATATTAAAATTTTAGAGTGACAAAGAAATTTTTCAGAAATAAATACGTTAAAGAAAAGAAAATTTGAATATTACAAACAAAAGAGATTTTGAAAAATAGAAATCTGTTTTTAAAAATGACTCCTTTTTGGTTTTTTAAGGTCCGTTTGATAACATTTCGTTTTTTGTTTTTTAATTTTTTAGAAATAGGGTGTTTGACAATTTTTCTATTTTTTATTTTTAAAAAATCATGTAATTTTTAAAAACAAAATAATAAAAGTAGTTCTCAAAAACTGTTTTTCAAAATCAAGATTTTTTCTTTTAATACTCAATTTTTTTTCTTTTTTATATTTATCTCTAAAAAATTTATTTCTTATTCTAAAACTTTTTTCTTTCTAAATTTCTCTCTACAAAATTTATTTTTCTCTCTCTAAACTTTTCATATTTTAAATATTTTTAATTATTTGTGTTTCTCCAAATTATTTTTTGCATTTTTATTTTTTATTCTTTCTCTAACAAATTAGTTTCATTTATCTCTCTAAAAATTTAATATCTTTCCTAATTTTTCTGTCAAAAATTTCGTCTTTTGTAACTTTTCTTTATCTTCATAATAGGTACTATTTTCGTCTGAAAATTATATCTTATTTTCTTGTTCAATTTTCTTTCAATGTAACTTTTATTTATCTATGTATTTATTTATTTTCTCTAAAAATTATATTTTGAATCTTATTTTTATCTCTAAATTTGTTTCCACTAAAATTTTCTCTTTCTTTATATATATATTTTAATATATCTTTGACTTTACTCTTTTTCCTCTAAATTTTTCTGTTTTTGTCTTTAACATTTCTTTCACTATTTTTTTTTTCTAAATCCTTTTATTTATCCTTCTAAAATTTATTTTCAAAAAGTTTATTTACCACTCGAAACTTGTATTTTCATGTCTCTACATTAGGGGATGACAAAAATTTTTGTAGGGTCGGGTCCAAAAATAGAAAATGCATGTCCCGACCTCGTCCCCGTCACTAATTCTATTTTTTCAATATTTAATATATATTTATTACACTTTTTTATACTTAAATTCTATAAATAATTAAAAACAATTATAAAACCAATATATTTTCTCTAAAATATCTTTCGGACCGAAGAATGAGGTTGAGATGCGGACTAAAAATTTTCACGAGTACGAGAATGGGAAGAATAACATCTTTTTTCTACAGGGAGGTAAATGCTAATGACACCCCAAGGGGAGAAGAAGAGAATCTCAGTCAGTCAAATGGAGTCTTAGACGGGGTTTGATAATTATTCTTAAATTTTGTTTTTAAAAATTGAGCCAAAAAAACACTACTTTTGTTGGATTGATGTGTTTGTTTGTTTTGTTATTTACTTTTAAAAACGTTGCAAACATCTAATCTAAATTTGAAAAACTAAAAACAGTGTTCTTTTTTTTCAGAAAATTTTGTGCTTAAAATTCGTATGTATCTGGGAAATATAATAGTAATCTAGCATAATTATTAGAAAAAAGAAACAACAATATGAGTATGAAAAGTGGTTTTATCAAAAAGTAATTTGATAACAAAATCGTTAAAAAAAAAAACCCAATTCTCTGTTTCCTTTAATTTGTCATTCATTTTTTCCGTGCTCTTTCATATTTTATTTCATTTTTGTAGTTTTTGAGAAATAAGTGCATTAAAAACTAAGAGTAAGAGAAGATCAGTTTCGAACAAAAAGCTAACAGGAAGGGAAATTATTGATCCAATTCCCTCCGAGAGAGTACTGTTCGTCTGTGGGGACGACACATCTAGAAGTCAGTACACCTTTTGCAATCTGAGCCAATGGCCTGAACCCGCTCCCAGTAGTCACGATCCCAACTTTCACCAATCCGCTCTCCGGCGAGGGATGCTGCCACTTCCCGTGCCCATCCTCGCCTCACGTACTCTCAGGTGGCCGGGACTCTTGTCGTCGAACGACGACCCCAGGCGGGGGTAGTCAAGGAAAATGGAGGTCGGCCGGCCACATCCGATCCCGTAGCAGTTCGGGACTTCCACCTCACCTCAGATCAGTTTCTGCCACTACAGCTTCAGAGGAACGGGTTGCCGCCCTGCGCACCTCGTCTCGGCAGTTGGGGGAACATAGGTGCGCCCTCCGGGGCGAGTGCTGACGTGGGTGTGGACCCCGTCATGGTAGCTGACGTGATCGCCGAGCTTACTGAAGTAAAGGCGAGGCTCGAAGCGGTCGAAAGAGGCAACGAGATGTCCGGCTCCTCCGTCTCCAGGGATCCCATTCGAGGAAAAGGGCCGATGCATCCAACCCGAAAAACAGAGTATCAGTTCCGACCTTGCAGGGAGGCCCGAGCTGGGGTACCCTCGCGAAGGCCGCAACGGGTGGAGACAGGCGGTGCCCTGGGAGCGTAGGTACGTAACCCCCCTCAGTAGGACAATCAGGTGGAGGATCGACGCCCGAGGGTTCGACCAATTCAGACTCCCTCGACATCGTTTGATAGCTACAACCCCCGATAAGGCCGAGGTGAAGGGCCATCAAGGCGACGAGGGGTGGCGCCCGAAGATCGGGAGTACTGGACCGACGACAAGGAAGGAAGCCTGGAAGTCGACGATCGAGAGAGGTCCTCCCAGGGTGATCATTTGTTTCGGTCCGTAGTGGACCTCATCCGAGATCAATTTCAGAAGGACATAGAAAATCTCAAGCGGCAGTGCAGGCCTGTAGATCCGCATCGCGTGGCCGAGCAAGAGGAGCCGCCTTTCTCCCAAGCAATCCTGGACGCACCTATCCCGCTGAGGTTCAAAGCTCCGGTCATGAGCTCCTACGACGGGTCTGGAGATCCGATCTCTTATGTGGAGGCGTTCGAGGGGAAAATGGATTTCCTGGCCGCGAGCGACGCGATGAAGTGCCGAACATTTCAGATAGCATTGGAAGGCTCGGCAAGGTTGTGGTACCGACAGTTGAAGCCCCGATCCATCGACAGTTATCAATAGCTGAGGAGGTTGTTCATCAACCAGTTATTAGCTCGGCAGTTGTTGATGTTGTCGCCCTCTCACCTCGGAACAGTGAAGCAACGGGACAATGAGTCCTTAACGGAGTACATCGCTCAGTTCATGGACGAGCATGTCAAGGTGGTAAGTTGCCCCGACGACATCGCCATGATGTATTTCACAACGGGGTTAAATGATAGAAACCTGACGATCGAGTTCCGAAGTCGGCCGCCGACCTCACTGAACGACATGCTCGCCCGAGCTCGGCAGTACATTGATGGCCAGGAGCTGTGGAAGGCCAATGACTGGGATGTTTATGCTGAACGCACGCACTAAGCGTGGTAACAATTATATAGATGCAAGCGCACACCTGTCAGAGTAATATAAAATGGATGGAGTATCCAAGTATCGATCCTCAAGGACTTCTAAATAATTTCCAAACTCTGAAGTTTTAAAGAATAGTGAATGTTGAAATGAGTGATTCTTGTAAAATGGGAAGTGGTCACAAATAATGGTTTTGGATTTGGGATTTGGACTTATAATGATAAAACCTAGCCCGATTTACTTCAAGTTAGCCACCAAAGAATCAAGGACATGCTAAGGATAATATGCATTTTACCTTAGAAACTAACGACTACGCTTCTCTCTTTACTTATGTCTAAGCAAGTTCAAAGTCCTAAGACATTCCCTAATATGTCTATTATGAGATATATCTTAGTTTTAGGATGGAAATAGTCGCAACCTCGGGTTAAGGTCCTATGTCTAGGCTACTTAAGCGGAACCCTTATGTCTAAGGCGCTCCTCTCCTCGGTTTAACCACTCAACAATGCAAATAAGCAACTTTTTCAGTATTGACTTGTTAAGACTTACAGTGGCCTTCTCTAAATCCTAACTTTTTGGGAAAACATGTTGAGCAATGAATGGAAAGTAAAAACACTACTTCGTAGCAACCCTTTTTAGACAAAAAAGGCTAACTATCCATAACCGGGCTAGAGACGGGAATTTAGAAAGACATATTGAAGAAAATACAGCAAGTAAAATGGTTGAATGTGGAATGCATGTGTGAAAAACAAAAGTTAACTAACGGAGAGTTTTTATCGGGATTGAGAGCTTCGCCCTTCTCTTTCAAGCAAGGGAGAGTGTCACGTGCTCTTTCCTCCAAAAACACAACTCTCTTAACTAAAAATAAAGTAAAGGCAAAGAGAAGATAAGCAAAGTGCTAGATTTTTATATATTTGAATAAGTAGAAAATAACTAAGTACAAATGGAAACAAACAAAGCTCAATAAAAGAATGTAAAGTACTCGGGATTTAAAAACCAAAAACAACTAATGAAAGCAACTCAAAAGTACTTAGAAAGCAACAAAGAAACACTAAAAATGATCAAGAGAAGGAAGCAAGGCTTGATGATTTTGGTGGAGAAGTTGCTGGAATTTATAGCTGTGCAGAATTGGTTAGGTAGGTCCTAAAACGATGGTGAATCACCCATTTCCAACTCTTTTGACTGACCAAATCGTGCTCAAACTGATAGTGGAACACTTATTCTACACGTATGCATCGGTTGGAACCACCAAAACGCATTGGAAGACGCGTTTCATTAAGGGCAAAGTTGGAAGAAAAACTGTTTTTCTGCAGGCACGCAGGCGCCTGGCGCCTCCCATGAAGCTTTTTTCGTCTTTTTGCTTCTTTTGATTAATTTGCACTCCCAAATGGTCCTAAAATGTCATAAATACAATATAAGCCATCCACAAACCATAGTATATGAATTTTGCATGAATTGGAACTCAAACGATCGAGAAAAATCCGAAACAAAGCTGAAACATAGTAAAAACAGCATCTAAAACCTTCTTTTTACGCATGTAAACAAGCGTAATCAGCCAACGGAGCTAGGCGGAGCAGCCGCAGTAAAGATCGGGATCGGAAGTCGCCTCCTTTTAAGAAGCAACGTGCTGATGATCGGAGCTCGTCTCGGCGGGCCGACGACAACAAGAACAGAGAACGCCACGGTGAGAGAGCCCCTTCAGACTGTCGGGGGCCGAAGTTTGACAAGTTCACTCGGCTGAACGCCTCAATCGCAGAGATCTACGTGGCAGCTGAAGATACCGACCTGGAGGCGCTGTTCGTAGCCCAGAAAAGCTCCGCCGACCTTCGAGGAAGCGGGACAAGCAGCACTACTGTAGATTCCACAAGGATCACGGCCATGACACCTCACGTTGCTTTCACTTGAAGGAGCAAGTCGAGGATCTGATCCGAAGAGAATATTTGAAGAAGTACGTTTGCAGTAGAGAAAGAGCCGAGCCGGAGGGGATAGCTCAGGAGGAGAAGCGAGAGGGAACCCCGCCACCCAGACGGAAGGAAGGTCGTCTTGCAATAATAAATACCATCCATGGGGGCCCGAGTGGAGGACAGTCAGGGCAGAAGAGAAAAGCTCTGGCTCGGGAGGCAGCACACGAGGTCTGTACCTCGTACCCCAAGGAGCCTGTGATGCCGATCTTATTTGACGAACAGGACAGCGAAGGAGTGCACCTGCCTCGTAACGACGCTCTGGTGATCGCCCCACTAATAGACCACGTGAAGGTCAGAAGAGTGCTTGTTGATGGCTGAACATCGGCTAATATACTGTCCTTCTCGACCTACACGGCCCTAGAATGGGAGAGGAGACATTTGAAGTGCAGCCCGACGCCATTGGTTGGCTTTATCGGGGAGACGGTTAGTACGGAGGGATGTATCTCACTCTCTGTCACTGTCAGCGAAAGAGATCAGCAGGTGATCAATGTCCCAGAGTTTGTTGTGATAGACCGGAGCTCGGCGTACAAAGCCATACTTGGCCGACCTCTGATTCACGACCTCAAAGCGGTCCCGTCTACTTACCATCAAGTGTTGAAGTACCCGACCTCGGTTGGAGTCGCCACAGTCTGAGGAGAGCAAAAAACGTCGAAAGAATGCTACACGGCTGCAATGAAGGGGACCAACACCTGCGCAGCAATCATGGAGCTAGAAGCAACCGCGCTACCACGCGCCGACGAAGTTGAGCCCAGTCGAGGCACCCCAGCTGAGGAGCTAGAACTTGTCCCTTTGTTGGGGTCGGATAAACAGGTCAGCGTTGGTAGCAGACTGGGGGCTGAGGTGAAGGAAGAGCTCATCGACTTTCTGAAGGCGAATTCCGACGTGTTCGCATGGTCCCATGACGACATGCCAGGCATAGATCCAAGTATAATGGTGCATAGGCTTAATGTAGATCCTAGCTATAGGCCTATGAGGCAAAAGCGTCGGCCTGTCGACGCCGAGCGAAGTAATGTAATTTGTAAAGAAGTCGAGCAGTTTCTACGAGCTAATTTTTTAAGAGAAGTTCACTACCCTGTGTGGCTGTCTAATATTGTTTTAGTTAAAAAGTCTAACGGCATGTGGCGTGTCTGTATCGACTTTACGAGCCTCAATAAGGCGTGTTCGAAAGACAGTTTTCCCCTACCTCGGATAGATCAGCTCGTCGACGCGATAGCAGGGCATGAGCTCCTCTCCTTCATGGACGCCTACTCTAGGTACAATCAGATTCGGATGCATGGGCCCGACCAAGAAGACACCGCCTTCGTTACCGACCAAGGGCTGTAATGTTACAACGTCATGCCTTTCGATCTGAAGAATGCCGGGGCGACCTACCAACGGATGGTCAACATGATGTTCGCCAGACAGATCAGACGCAACATGCAGGTGTATGTGGACGACATGTTGGTGAAAAGCAAGCAGACGAGCTCTCATTTGGCCGACCTGGCAGAGGCCTTCAGCGTACTTCGAAAGTATCAGATGAAGCTCAACCCGAGCAAGTGTGCCTTTGGGGTCTCATCAGGAAAGTTCCTCGGGTTTATGGTCCACGAACGCGAAATTGAGGCAAAACCGGACAAGATAAGAGCAGTCCTCGAGATGGAGGCACCGAGGAATATTAAGCAGCTATAGAGGTTGAATGGTCGTTTGGCAGCTTTGAATTGCTTCGTATCTCGCTCCACTGACAAGTGCCACCATTTCTTCCAAACGCTAAGGAAAAAGGGTCGGTTCGAATGGACTGACGATTGCGAAGCAGCACTTCAGCAGTTGAAGCAGTACCTCAGCTCGGCTCCGTTGTTGTCCAAGCTGCTATCTGGCGACGTTCTCTATTTGTACTTGGCCGTGTCGGAAAATGCAGTGAGCTCAGTACTTATCAGGGAGGCAGAGGGACGGCAGAACCCTGTTTACTACACAAGCAAATCATTAACAGAGGCCGAGGCCCGTTACCCCTGCGTTGAGAAGCTGGCTCTAGCTTTGGTAACTTCGGCGCGGTGACTACGACCATACTTCCAGGCACACAAGATAATAGTTCCAACAAACTTCCCCTTGAGGCAGATTTTCTACAAACCCGAAACGTCGGGTCGACTGATGAAATGGGCCCTGGAGCTCAGTGAGCATGACATCGCCTTCGAGCCCAGAACAACGTTGAAAGGTCAGGTAGCCGCAGACTTTGTTGCCGAGCTGACCCCACCCAGGCAAGGGAGCGATGTCCATGACCAGTGGACACTCTACGTGGATGGTTCGTCCAATGAGAAGGGTTCTGGGGCAGGCATGCTACTCCTCGGCTCCGGTGGTCTTCGGTTTGAGTACGCACTCCGGTTCGGTTTCCGAGCTTCGAACAATGAAGCCGAATACGAAGCATTGATAAATGGACTGAAGGTCGCCAGAGGAATGGGCGTGAGGCGACTCTTTATTCTCAGCGATTCCCAGCTGATCGTCAATCAAGTTACCAAGGAATACCAAGTGAAGGATGCTCGTATGGAGAGGTATCTGGCCAACGCCCGGAGGCTCCTCGCCCAGTTTGAGGACTATGTGATTCGATAGCTGCTGAGGTCTGAAAACTCCAACGCTGACGCACTGGCTCGCCTAGCCTCGGCCTACGAGACCGACCTATCGAGAACGGTTCCAGTTGAAATACTCGCCGAGTCGTCCATCGACCAGCTTGAAGTAATGGAGGTCCAGTCAGCTCAGCCTACATGGATGGACCCGATTAAGAACTTCCTGGTCAGTGGCTCAGTCCCTACTGATCTGATCCAGGCCAGAAAGCTCCGACGTCAAGCTGCTCACTACTTGATGCAAGAAGGCAAGCTCTTCAAGAGGGGATATTCCCTACCATTACTGCGGTGCCTCGACCCAGAGGAGGCGAGGTATGTTATACGCGAGATCCACGAAGGAGTTTACGGAAACCACGGAGGAGCTCGGTCCATGGCTGCCAAGATCGTCCGCCAGGGGTACTATTGGCCGACGATTGAACGCGACACTAGGGCGTTCGCCAAGACATGCGACAAATGCCAACGCTTCGCGAGCATCTTGAGACAACCCCTGGAGATGCTGACACCGATTTCAAGCTCTTGGCATTTCGCTCAGTGGGGGATAGATCTGATCGGCCCACTACTGATGGGGAAGGGGTAGTTGAAGTTTGCCATAGTAGCTGTAGATTACTTCACCAAGTGGGTGGAAGCTCTGGCGTCTATTACCGAGGGGAAGGTCGTCAGCTTTGTGTGGAAGAGCGTAATATGTCGGTTCGGTATACCGAACGCCATCATCACCGACAATGGAAAGCAGTTCTACAGTGCCCGGTTTAATCAGTCCTGTCAACAGCTCGGCATACGCCACCTCAGCTTGTCTCCGGCCCATCCGCAGTCTAACGGGCAGGTTGAAGCTGTCAACAAGATCATCAAGCGTGGTCTGAAGACAAGGCTGGAATCTCTGAAAGGTCGGTGGGCAGAAGAGCTATCGGAGGTGTTGTCGTCCTACAGAACTACACCCCGCCGATCTACTGGCGAGACGCCGTACGACTTAGCTTTCGGGTTGAAAGCCGTCATTCCTGTGGAGATCAGCATGCCGACGCCCCGAGTTGAGGAGAAGCTACGCGAGGAGAAGCTATCTCACTCCCAGCTTAGACTAGCTGAATATCAGAACCGTATGGCTCGGTACTACAACGCCAGAGTAAAAGTCAGAACGTTCATGTAATGACCCCAATTTTTATATGTCATTAATAATATAATATTGAGATAATTACTCATAAAACATAATTTCGTTAAAATAAAATAAGATAAAAACTTGTATTTTCATCTAAAAGTGAAAACGATAACTTAATAAAACTTAACTTATAAATCTTTAGCAGCGGAAATCACAAAGTTATTATCCTTAAATAAAACAAGTAAAAATGTGGTATAGTCATAATTAAAAGTATAGATTATAAATAAAATTCAACTGTATCTCATATCTCCTCCTCGTCAATGCCCAGGTCATCCTCGACGTTATTCCCGTCAACTATATAACTATCTGTAAAAAAATTGAAACAACATGGAATGAGTATAAAAAAATACCCAGTAAGTAGTTCCCATCATAAGGAACCTTTCATGCTCAAACAAACACATCATGCTTATATGAATGCATACCTCAACCTAACATATAAACCAACGAACAACTTAACTTAAGATACTTGTGCTTGCTAGCATAAAATTACATATCTAAATCCTTAATTTGGCGCCATGCTATGCAGAAATATCCCATACCATAACCGTCAATTCCGCATGTAATATTTATAGGGTAATTACCCTCATAAATACCATTAACATGAACTAATTTGTTTCCTAGGGCCCAGCCTTTAGCAGAAACCATACATGTCATATCATACATCTAGCTGCATAACATAACTGCTTAATTTGGATATTTCATGCATAACATTAATCTTACCTAAATCCATGACACATAAGACTACTAACTTCACTACGAATGCAATGCATCACACATTATGTCATGCTTTACCTAAACATGATTTGCTATTAAACATACTTAAAATGACATGAGAAAGCCATAGAATCATAACATGCTTTGTAATACATAAAATTTAACCACCATCACCATTCAATAACAAAATATATTTAAGCAACATGAATAACATAATTTGATAACAAAACAATGCAACACATTACATAATTCACTTACAATCAAACAATAATACAACAAAACATACAAGGCTGTAACTTATGATAGAATCCACTTACCTGAACTTCGCAAACTAAAAGAAATTCCTTAAAGCCTCCTAATAACAATTCACACAACTAAAATTAGGACTCAATTACCAAAACTAAGCTTTCTCCAATAAGTTCTCATAACTAGATATGTTCACTATTCTACTAGTAGAAATCCCTTAATAATTAACCTAGTCCATAATAATCATAAAATATATATATAAATTTGTGAAAAGTAATTTTAAATCTTCATATTAGCCTCTGATTTATATACTATAATATCGATAAAAATAATTTACTGATTTTGCAAATTTACAAAAAAACTAGAGAAAACACATGGCACTAGTTTTCACAATTTTAAACCGTAGGTAAAACTAATCATAAAAATCAATTTTTATACATTCAAATACATTTTAGGTTAGTTTAAAGGTGCTGGTCATGGTCTCAAAAATTCAGAATTAACAATCCAAAATTTGATACTAAACAAGCTAAAACTATGAAAAGAACATAAACCGTTAAAAACCGTTATGAAGGAATTTTATGAACATTTTTAGGACCTTTTAAATTCAGATTTTCAGATCTCAAATCAACAAAAATAAAGTCTAAACAGTACCTATTTTATCTTAATAATGAAACCTTAAAATAAATTTACACAAGGAAGAATGATGCTTACCGTTGGTGCGTTTTCCTCTCTACCGTAAAGAATAAAAAGAGAAAATTTCCAGCAACTAAGAGAGCTTGAAATGATTATGGAAACCTTAGAAAATGGATATGAACATGCTTAGGTTCTATAAAAATCATTAGGAAAAATCTACTTACAAAACTAGACTAAAAGAAACCGTTCTTACCGAAAAGACAAAACCGCAATGAACGATCCTTGAAGGGATTTGGAAAAGCAACCACAACTTCTCTAAGGTGTGATTTAAAACATAGGATAGATGATTGAGAGGAAATTTTCAGATTTGTTTAGAAATGTTCTTGGAGGAAAATGAATGAAACAAACATAGGTAACTTAAGGAGAATGGCTTGGAAGATGAAACAAACATGAATCTTGGAAGATGGAACAAACTTCTTATCTCTCCTCATGCATGGCCAATTACTTAATGGGATTGTTAGTGTTTTTTGGTCTTCCTAACTAACTTAATTACTACATGTGTCTCTTGGGTGGAAGGTGGGTTATATTGCCTAATCATGGTTAGTGGAAGGTGAGTTATATTGCCTAATCATGGTTATGAGTTAAGCAAAACTTTCTATATTTCCCCAATTAAGTTAATTTAATTAAGGTAGAAAATAAAAAGTAAAATAAAGGTAACATGGGGCTTTACTTGGTTAATTACCTTAAAATAAAACTTTGGATAAAATGTATGAACTTTATAAATACTCAAATAATGCTACCATTACAATTACCACATTTCACAACATTTATCAAATTACTAAAGTAGTATTGTTAATTTTGTTACTTAAATACAATTATAATCTCGCTAATTTTATTAATCTCTTATGCATATTTATTTTTTATTAACATACATAATTAATTAAACATTGATAAGATGAATCACTAAATTTTGTTGTAAATTTCTTTTTAATAAACAAAATAAAATTAACTTGAGCTTAATTAGTTAGAGTATTAGAAGCCTACAATTATTAACTAGGATTCATTAAAGTTTATTGGCATAAAGGTAATTAGATTTAACTAGCTTACCTGAAAAAAACAATAATAATATAAAGTCAAATGAAAATACCCTTATAGGTAATGCGGGGCATTACAGTTCAAGCTTGGCGACCTCGTCCTCAAGAAGGTAATGCAGCATGTTGGAGCACTCCAACCGAACTGGGAAGGTCGGTAAAAAGTCTTGAAGATACTCCGTCCTGGAGCGTATCTACTATCCGACCTCAACGGGAGGCAACTCCTCCACCCATGGAACGCCGAACATCTGCGAGTTTATTATCAATGAAATGCATGTAATCCGACGTGTAAAATTTCTTCTATTAATGAAAGCTGATCTCCAATGACTTGTGCAAATTTTGACTTTATTCGTTAGCCTCGTCTGCTACTACCGAGCTACGTCAAATGGGGGCCGAGGAAGACTACATGGTATGACCTATGCTAAACGACCTACAATAAGTTATATTTCTACGAACGTTGAAAGCAGTGGTCAGCTCGTAGGAACCTAGCTATCCCAAATACTTCCCTAGAACACACTGTCGAGCTGAATTGTTCGGATCGTAAGTCGTTGTGTAAGGAAGAAATTATCTAGACTTGAAAAGCTCAGATAACGCGACTAAAACTAAAGCCGAAATTTAATTTAAATTTTCTCTTTAAATTTCTTTAAGTATGGGGGCTTCGGAAAGAGTAACTTATGTTTGAATACAACCACATTTCATTAAAAAGTTTGGTGAAGAGCCGAGGTATATATGCCTCGGCTCAGTATAATGATTCGAATGAAGAAAATGAAGAAAAGAAGCAACAGAAGGAGGGGACGATCTACTCCTGTGGAGGATAGGCAGGTTGGCTGACCCCTGAGTTGGTGTTAGCGACCTCAGTCCCCTTATCGGCCTCAGCAGGGCGGTCGACCCAGATAGACTCATACTCCAGCTCGACAGCGGCGATGGCCTCTTCCAAGCAAGTAGTGTCGAGCCTGTTGATGGCGTAGTAGAAGCCCTTGTCCGCCAAGTCACGAGTTAAGCCGTCGAACTCAGGGAATTCTTTGACTTTCTTCTCCAGGTAGGCCCAGCTGACCAGATTCTGCTGAGCCTCATTCCAGCCCTTCTCCGCAGTCTCAACTCGGCCCCAGGCATTCTTCAGGTCGGTGCGAGCTTGGGCTATCAAGGCCTTCGACCTATCGGCCTCAGCCTCTTTCTCAGCTCGCGCCTGGTCAACCTCCGCTTATAGCTCAGCGATCCTCCGCTCGTAGGAGGCGTTCGTCTCCTCCTCCTTTAAGTCCCGCCCTCTGAGCTCCAAGATCATCATCAACGGCGAGAGGTAAGCGTGGGAGTGCAACTGTAAGAGTTTGAGGTTAGATAAAAAAAAAGAGGAAAGGGAGTAGATGCGAGTAGATGCGAGCTCACCTCTGCAGCAAGAGCTATGGTCTTCCTCACCTCCTCCACCGGGTCCTCGGGTGCCCGGACAGCTCGTTCCACTCGGCGAGAGCTGGAGGACCTCACCTGTGTCGCGACCTTATGGATGTTGAGGCGGGAAAAGGCAAGCTTGAAGAGGAGTGGGAGCTCGTCGCGGTGCTACCGACCATGTTGAGACCTCTCCTCCGAATCAACCATTATGGATGTGGAGACTTGGAGTTGACTTCCTCGGAGGGAAGCGTCTCCCTCACCTGTTCTTCCGATGCAGAGGGGTAACTGACTTCTCACCCCCGACGACGGTCTACAGAGGCTGAGCCTGAAGAGGCTGAAGTTTGGCCAAGTTCGCCATCCAGGGGGCCGGGATGTCGGCACTGCTCGTACGATGGGGAGCCTGAGGAGTCGCTGGAGGAGCAGACGAGGCCGAAGCTCGCAGTCGCTTCGTGCTGCTGAGAGCGAGGAATTTAAAGGCCATCCCTACAAAGAAGACGAGGTTAGTTGAGAGATTTCCGATCAGTGAGCTAAGGTGCCGAGAAGAAGTTACCTTCAAGAGCTTTCCTCTTTTGCGAGCTGCGCTGACGAGGTTTGGGAAGTTTCTTGAGCTCGTCTGGTTGGTCGTGAGGACTGAGACCGCAAGAGAAGAGGTGGGAGTTCGAGACGAGAGCTTCACCCCACAGCGCGTACTTTAGACTTCTGCTCTGGGCACGCCTGATGATCTCCCAAGACTTGTTGTTGATCCTCGGGACGGGGGATCGCAAAGCTGCAAAACAGGGCTACGTCAGAAACGAAGACATGTAAGTTAAAACCAAAGAAAAAAAACCCTGACTCGCACCTAAGACACTCACCTATGTCTCCGAACTTGGGCCTGCCACGTGTCATGATCAAAGAGGTAAGCCGAATTGACGTGTGGATGAAATTAGAATTTTTCCTAAGGTTGTTTAGGTTGGCGGTCACGGACCGAGCTAAAAGAACGAGCTGACCTTAAACGGAGTCCGTAAACGTGTTTCTTCCGAACCCGACAACACGCCGTATTTTTAGGGTGTGTCAAAGTTTCTGTCGGCCCCAGTTTCTATAAATAGAACCAATTGCCTTAAATGCAAGGTACGCAATCCTAGATAGACTTGGCAAGTTAGCTCGGACTAGAACTGACTTGCTTGTCGGAGTGCTAACTTTGTTTTGCAGGTCTCAAGACGGTTCTGGGAAGGTGTTGGACCCTTGGCCATAGTTCATCCTGAACAGTCTGATCTAAGACTTATCCGAGCTTAGCGATTTCGAGCTCCAACAGGTTGCTTGTAAATACCAAAGATTTCAAGGATTTAACATCCATTTTGTCTCTGATGTTGCAGCACCTTGCCAACTACCACCTCCACTGCTTTCTCCGGCATCAGACAGTGGGAGCTTGAGCACCAATCAAAGTTTTCTATACATAAAATGATTGGTAACGAACAATTTTTTGTCTCTTTTGATCTCTACTCCTTTTGAAGCTGTTTATCCGAGTCATACGTCTTAATCTGCTACCTAAATAATAATATTTTATTAAGATAAAATAATATAAAAATTTTTCATATGTGATATTAAAAAGATTCTACCTCAAGCTCCTATAAATAGGATCTTTGGGGTAAACCAAAGGAACATACATTCTCACGAATTCTCTTAAAATTCTCTCTCGTTTTCTTTCAAGGAGGTTCCCACCAACTTTGGTCCATTTTTCGAGTCATAACGATGAAGATTTAGTGGAGTACCAAATTCAGGATTCTACCGGGGTAATTTTCTCAATTTGTGATTTATAATTTTATAATTAGTTCTAAATAAAAATTCAATGCTGATCCAAGATTTTTAAATTGTCTAGAAAATCAAAATTCCGTTGTAGAATGAATTGTTCTGGGGTCAATGAGAGTATTTATAGTCGTGGTCTACACTGATATTACAATTCCCATCTATGTGAGGTTTAATATGAGTATCTATAGTCGTGGTCGTCAATGATGTCATACTTCCATCTATGGTGTCAATATGAGTATGTATCGTCGTATGCACTGGTATCACACTTCCATTTGTCAATATGAGAATCTATAGTGAGCTGCACTTGTATTGCACTTCCATTTCTAGGGTTAATGTCAGTATTTATACAGGTCTGCACTGGTGTAGAACTCCTATCCCTACGAACAATGTTTGTATCTATAAAAGTAGTATCGACAATGATGCAACAATCGCTCCCTAACTCATTCAAGAGAACTGTTAGAACTCATGTCAGATCTCTATCTTCAGATAGCTTAATAATAACAAACTTGTTCACACAATTCCTGAACAATGATAGACGTGAAACTTTCTTTTCGTCAGTTAAAGAATGAGAGATAGACCACCTCGAGCAATATTGTCAATCAATTCAAATGATAATTTTAAAGGGGAAAGTTTGGAAGAATTGCATATGGATGACCTTGAGGGGAGGGGAGAGCTTGAGAGATGTTATACATATATATATATATATATATATATATATATAACGATTATATAAAATAATCTATAAAAGAGTCAAATATTTTAATGGGTGGAAATATATTTATAAATCTACCTTAAATGTTGGGAGAAAGAGCTAGTTCAAATCCCTTAAATATTTTATTTGGATCCAAATGAGATAAAAGACAAAAAAATATGGTTAAAGACAGTTGGAAACTCATCTATTTTTTAAGACTCCCAAAAATTAGTTTGATCATTTGTGCAATATGTTATACTGATATTTATTAAAATGGGTGTACAAATTCAACCACCTCTCTAAATTGTCGTTAGTTTCTTTATACCTTTGGTTAGAAATTTTCTTTTGGGCCTTGGGCCTAAATTGCAATAAATTGATTGGGAAATATAGGTGAGTGGCTAAATTTGGCCACAAACTTAACAAAATGTCCATTAGTTTATAATTTTGCAAAAATGGTTAAAGGGTATATTTGAATTTTTACATTTTAAAACTTTTTCCCCACAATGCCCTTCCTATATTTTACATGGAATTTAACAACTCTAACAAACTTACTGTTCAATTCAAAGTTTGGTTTCCTACCTTCAAGGGATTTTTTCTTAATTATTTTAATTATTTTATTAGTAATTTCATTTAATGTAAACGTTATCAGTGTTCCACTGTCTCCATCTCATCCTCTGCCATTCTACTGTCCCCATCTCATCTTGTCATTCTACTGTATCTTCTTCTTTTAGCTCATTCTTTCCTTCCAACAATGGTGAATGTAGTAATCACAATTCTATATGGTGGCACGTGGAATGAAAAAAATGGGTACAACAATTTCAACATCTCTCAGATGTTAATTCAGAAGGATTGTATGTTGTCGCAACTTATCAAAGGCATTATGAAGAATATTCATTTAACAGACGGGCAAAAAGTTTCATGTATATCGTTGTTAAAAAATAATAGTTACAAGTCTCTTATTATAAGACTAGCTGAGGATAGGGATGTCACATGGTTTTTAACTGTGTTGTTGAATGAGCTGGGAACAGAGTACTGCATTGTTGTTGATACTGTGGATACCCGTATTGACTCCATGGATGGAAGTGAGAAGCTATTTCGGACGAATGTAAATGTCAACATCTACCCTAGCTATAAGAGTTCTACACAAGTGCAGTCTACACTAGATAGCATTATTGTAAATACTCCCATTGACCCCACGAATGGAGGTGAGACATCAGTACAGACATCCCACCATAAATGCAAGGAACTCATACTAATGAATCCGATTCAAATTCATGGTTTCCCGTCCAACTTTGTTCTGAAAAAAGATTGTGCTTTTCTAAGCAAGGAAGAATTGAAGAAGGTAGTTTACTCTGTAGCCTTAGAGGGTAGTTTTCAGTTCAAAACAGTAAAATCCAACAAAAAACAGTTGGTATTAAAGTGCCTAGATGAATCATGCAATTGGTACCTCCGTTCTTCTCGTTACTTAGATGGCAAAATATGGGTTATTAGAAAATATATGGAGGAACATAGTTGTTCTATTGATGTTGTAAAGAATGATCATAGGCAAGGCAATCTCAATGATAGTTAGTCAGTGTGCGAAAACAATCATGGAAATTAAAAGTAGCTGTAGTCCTCGCGACATTATTAATTACACTCGAAAGAACCATGGTGTTAATATTAGTTATTACAAAACTTGGAGAGGAAAAGAAAAGGCATTGGAATCAATTATGGGGTTAGCCGAAGAGTCGTATGCGCTCATTCCGTCGTTTGCATCAAAGTTGATTGAGAAAAATCCAGGTAATGTATATATATTTATTGATATTGTAGATCTGTTGTGTAACGCCCCAGGATTTTCAACATTTCAAACGGGGACCGTTACTAAAAACCACCTAAAAAGTACCATTCGTCTAGAGAATTTGACCACGACAAATTCTCACCACGCTTCCGCTGCGCTACTCTGTTTAATAAGGCTTACAAGTTTTTAAACAAATAACCCACAACACTCAAGATTTAACAAAACTCAAATCCTTTAAGATAATCCATCTACTAATAACTTCACCTTATCCCAACTTCTCAAAGAAACCTTTACAACCATAAAACTATTCACTAAACGAATTCTAAGATCTCGAATGGCAACAAAGCGAAAGCAAATCGAATATCAACGCAACATGACCAAATGTATTAATAATTATTTTTAGTAGATCACAACCTCACAGTTCAGAAAGCTACACAAAACTAAGAGTCCCAAAGAGTACTGAACTGACAACTTAAAACATCCTCCAATCCATAAAACTAAACAGAACCAACCACTAACAACTAAACTACAAGATGATATAACTGCAACTATCCTAACTAAAATATATTAAATTCACGCAACACAGCTAATGGTCTTTCTGGTCAAGCCTCCTCCTCATCATCACCATTCGAGTCGTATCGACCACTGACATTTGTACCAAGGGCCTCGAGCCTTTTCAAACTTAAGTCGTGACAAATTCTCCAAGAAGATAGTTTGAAAGCTAAATACTTGTGTATCCGTTAGAGAGTTTGAAAGACTTGTAGAGTGATTCGTGAGCATTTTTTGTGTGAGTGAAAACTGTGAGAAATCATTGTAAAAGGCTGGTAAAATATTGGGACATTCTTATTGGCATTTTAGTAGAATCTGCAACAGTGGCAGAGAACTGGACGTGAACCACATTGGGTGAACCAGTATAAATCCGACGTTTAATTTTATTCTCCCTAATCTTTATTTATCGTTATTGTAACTTCGAAGTTTTAGATTATTTTATCTAATCTTTTAAGTTGTAAGTTCCAATTTGAAATTTGAATTGCCATTAGACAAGAAGTCGGATCACATGGAAGAAGCCAAATGGAAAAAGTTGAACAACAAAGGTGTTGGTTACAATTCGCCTAACATTAACAAAAAATGTGCAGAACAGTGTAGCTAAGGAAACTACCACAATAGGGCTAATCACTATACTGGCCAACATGTATGAGAAGCCTTCGATAAATAATAAGGTGTATCTCGCAACTAAACTTTTTAATTTGAAGAGGGCTGAAATACATCTGTGGCTACCCATATAAATGAGTTTGATGTGTTGGTTAACAAACTAGTTGCTGTTTATTTAAAATTCACTGATGAACTAAATGCTATCTTGTTGTTGAGATCCTTACATGACAGTTGGGAGCCTGTGAAGGCAACAATTTTAAATTTTTATGGAAAAGAGTAATTGAAATTCGAAGATGTTAGAGATGCAACTCTAGGAGAGGAGATTTGTAGAAAGGATTCTGGTATAGCGTCTACTTCTGGTACAACAATTAATGAAGACAGAGAAAGACATAATAAGAGAGACCATGGAAAACGTGGAAAGCCAATAATCAACAAAAGCAAGTCTAGAAACAACATATTAGAATGTTGGAATTGTGGCAAGACAATGCATCTGAGAAGTAATTGCAAATCCCCAAAGAAATCCGAAGGGAAAGAAGCTAGTGCAAATGTTGTTGTTGAGGAAATACACGATGCTCTAGTTCTTATAGTTGAGAGCACTCATAAACATGGGTGGTGGATCTAGGTGCGTCTTTTCAACAACGTGACATTCTAGAGAATTATGTTGTTGGAAATCATGAAAAGATGTATCTTGCTGATGGAGAGCTTTCGTACATCATTTGGATTGGTGACGTTAATTTAAAAATGGCTAACGTCTCAGTCTGGAAGACTCGTAAGATACGTCAAGTTCAGAATACGATGAAGAACTTGATTTTTGCGGGGCAGCTAGATAATGAATGATGTGAAATATCCTTCGGTAAAGGAAATTGGAAAGTTACAAAGGGTTCCATGGTGATGACTCATGGAAGAAAATTAAAGACTTTGTATGTCAGACAATGACAAAGACATGGTAGCTGTTGTAGACTATTCTAGTCAGTCCAAGTTATAACATAGGAGGCTATGACATATGGGTGAAAAGAGGTGTGTAAATTCTTTACTCTACAAGGAAGCTACATGGACTTAAGGCAGTTGAACACAAGTTATGTGAAGGGTGCATATTTGGGAAGCAGAGTAATGTCAGATTCTAAAAAATAGGATCAACGCCAAAGTCTACAAAATTGGAGTTGGTTCTCATCGATGTGTGGGGGCCTTCTGAAGTTTATTTTACTGGAGGATCTAGATACTACATAACTTTCATAGACGACTCAAGCCGAAATGTATGAACTTATTTTATCAAACATAAGTCTGATGTGTTTTTTGTTTGCAAAACATGGATGGTTATGGTACAAAATGAGACAGGCGTGAAAATCAAAAGCCGGAGGCCATAATGGTGGTGGGTACGCTGATAGGTAATTCAAGAAATTTTGTGCAGATAGTGGAACTATGATCGTAAAGACTATTTCAAGGACACCACAGCAGAATGGTGTTGTGGAGAGAATGAATAGGACACTGAATGAGCGTGTTAGGAGCATGAGAATACATGCAAAATTGCCTAAGATGTTATGGGCAGAGGCAATTAATTGTGTAACCTATCTGATCAATAGTAGTCCGACCCCATCACTAGACTTTCAAATTACCTGAAAAAGTCTAGACTGGTAAATAGGTAAACTTTTCCCAAGTTTTTGGCTGTGTATCTTACATTCACAAATTAGATGCCCAATCCAATAAATGTTTCTTTCTTGAGTATGGTGGAGCTAAGATAAGTTACAGATTTTGGGATAAACAAAACAAAAAGATTACCAGAAGTAAAAATGTGATATTCAATGAGGAAGGTTTGTACAAAGACAAAACTAAAGTTGATTCAAGAAAGACATAGTCAGATAAGAGTATATAATAGAGGACTCAGTATATAAGTCCTCTTGAGGTTGATACCAAAACAACTGAGATTGAAGATTAGAATACAATTACTCCTGAAGAAGCAGTTGTGGGATCTGATGAACAGGTTGTGGAATCTAAAGAACAAGTTGTGGAATCTGAAGAACAAGTTTTGGAAATTGATGAGGTTCAGAGAACCCCACAAACAGTAGTTAGAAGATATAGCAGAATGATTAGACCACAACAGAGATATTCCCCTACTTTGAACTATATTTCACCGACTGACAGTGGTGAACTTGAATGTTATGAAAATGCGGTTCAGTTGGAAGACTTTATTAAGTGGGAGTTAGTCATGAAAGATGAAATGAATTCTCTAATGACTAATCAGACATGACAACTCGCTCAGTTATGAAGAGGTAAGAAGCTTTGCAGAATAAATTGGTTTATAGAATCAAACAGGAGCCTGATGGCAGCAAAAGGTACAAGGTAAGACTTGTAGTCAAAGGCTTTCAACAAAGGTAAGGTATTGGCTTTAATGGGCTAGTCAAACTAATTACCATTAGGACTGTTCTATTGATAGTGGCAGATGAATATTTGAATCGGAACAAATGAATGTAGAAATGACTTTTTTTCATGGTGATTTGGAGGAAAAAAATGGTATGCGAATTTCAGAGAAACCTGTGTGGAATCAAACAGGCACCCAAAGAATGGTATAAGAAGTTTGACAGTTTTATGTGCAGCAGTGAATATCAGAGGTCTAAGACAGGTCATTGCTGTTACATAAGAACTTAAGGTAACTCATTCATCATTTTATTGCTATATGTTGATTACAGTTGATAGCAGGACCAAATAAAGAGGAAATTTTGAAGATAAATAAAGAGGAAATTTTGAAGATAATGGCTGAATTATCTAAAGTGTTTGACATGAAAGATTTGGGAGTTGCCAAACAAATCCTAGGGATGACGATCGAGAGAAAAAATGATATTTTAACATTGTCACAGAAAGAGTATGGGAATAAAGTGTTAAATAGATTTAACATGGGAAATGCAAAACCTGAAAGTACTCCTTTAGCTAGTCATTTTAAATTATCTAATGAGCACTCACTCAATACCGAGCAGCAAAGAAATCATATGGCCAGAGTGTCATATGCTTCAGCTATAGAAAGCCTGATGTATGTCATGGTTTGCACAAGACTAGATATTGTATATGTAGTGAGAGTTGTCAGCAGGTATATGAGTAACCCAAGAAAGTAGCATTAGGAGGCTGTGAATTGGATCATCAGATACTTGAGAAAGACGACTGATTATACTCTACACTTCAAAAAGTCATATTCTAAATTGCAGGGATATGTAGATGTAAATATGACAGAGGATATAGATGGTAGAAAGAGTACTATCAGGTATCTTTTTACTTCGGTAATACTGCAATTAGTTTGGTCTTTAGACTGCAGAAGATAGTAGCACTTTCTATTAGAGAAGCAGAGTACGTTGCAATTACTGAAGCAAGCAAAAAGATGATATGACTTTAGTCTTTCTCGGAAGAACTTGACTTAAGATTGGGAAAAGAAACTTGGCATTGTGACAGTCAGAGCTCTATTCATTTAGCAAAGAATCTAATGTTTCATTCAAGAACGAAACACATATAGATAAGATACCATTTTTATGAGATAAGCTTGGGAAGATGGAATATTGTTGCTTGAAAAGATTCCAAATTGTCAGAATCCAGTGGATATGTTTACCAAGATCGTCCCTGTTGATCAACTGAAGCTATCAACTTTAGTTTGACTTCACCATGAGTACAAAGGAGCCGCTACAGTGGCAGATGAGACATATTGCATGCTTTGTCTCAAGGTGGGAGATTGTTGGGATAATGGAGCCAAACCAAGGAGATAATCTTTTATTCATTTTCATATAGGAAAAGGTCATTTCAAATTTATCCTTGTCCTATTTAGTTTGGGCATTTTTTTTAATTTTCGCTCTCCTATTTAGTTTTTATCATGCCACCTATTATAAATAGAGATAGATGAGCCATTTGATTGATCAGCATAAATAGAGAGTCGTGAGAAATTTTCCAAGAAGAGAGAGTTTGAGAGCTAAATACTTGTGTATCCGTTAGAGAGTTTGGAAGATTTGTAGAGTGATTTGTGAAAGTTTTCTGTGTAAGGAAAAATTGAGAGAAATTATTTAAAGGGCTTGTAAACTCTTGGGAGATTCTTCTTGACATTTTAGTAGAACTTGCAACGGTAGTAGAGAACTGAACATAGCCAACATTGGGTGAACAAGTATAAATCTACCGTTTAATTTCCTTCTCTCTAATCTTTATTTATCGTTCCTGTTTCATAAAAGTTTCAGATCATTTCATCTAATATTTTAAGTTGTAAGTTCCAATTTGAAATTTTAATTCCTTATTAATTGGAACCAAAACCTGATTTGGGATTACCTAACAAATATTGTCTGCATTTGTGTTTGAGATAATTATTAGGTGGCTGCACACTGTAGCTCCCTCAAAAGTAAGAGAAAAAAGCGCGAAGCAAGTAAAACGTGTTGGGTGTGTTGCCCTAAACTCGTAGTTTGTATTTTCTGTAAAAACAAATGTGTATTCAAGAAAGTTTTATTCAATAAATTTGTTGTTGAATTCATAGCATTGCATTGTCCAAAATCCAATAAACTAAACATCCAAGGTTGTTTCATGTAATTGGGACAGTATATATACTGGGTATATATTTGATATACTAGGTATATAATTGATATACCCCTGATGTGTGAGGTATATGTTTGATATACCCCTGATATACAAGTGGATAATGTCCCGTGAATAACCTAAAGGGTCTATAGTATATCGATAAGGCTGGGTACCTTATCCTGGCAACACTATGGATACGACCCACTCTGTAAAGGTTACAGACGACTCGATCCAGGTCGTTCGTGTGGAGACATGCGAGTGGGGGTATCCTATAAAATGAGTTTGTATAAGACCGAACCACGAAATAGCCAATCTTTAGATGTAACGTATAAGACCGAACTACGAAATAGCCAATCTTTAGATGTAATACCGTTAACTAATAGATTGCTGTTTCTTAGGATGACCAGGCAACTCATTCTCAATCCTGAGTGAGTTATGGACTCTTGCCCGTGAGAGCTTGTCCTTTAATCTATATGGGTGAGAGTGGCCCAAGTTGCCGACTCAATATTCCTACCATTTTGGGGACGAGACTGAGTGGGGAGCTGGGAACATAATTTCACAAGATGGAATTCACTCTTTCTCGACTTTAGGGGAGTAGATGACTGTTCTCTTAAATGCTGACTCCGGGACTTGAACAAGGGGCCCCACCCTCTCATTGGCCCGAGAGGGACTTTCGGTTATTGGTCAGACCATAACCGGGTTGTTCATTAGAGGAGCAGTGATATTTAAGGAGTAAGATGTAACTCAGTTACAAGCACTCGTGAAGGATTGACTTGTCATTTATGGTCCTATATCCGTGGACACGAAAACATTCTGCAGTGAGAAGAGTTCAATTGCGAGTCTTTAGTGGAATGACCCGTAGTTAACGAATGTTGATTAACTCGGTCAATGAGTTTGATCCATTAATCTCGTATCGTTGGAGCTTCTGATCTGTAGGTCCATTAGGTCCCCTTGCTAGCTCATAACGGGTAAAACAAGGATCAAGTTTTTGGAAGAATTTGAATTGTTCAAATTTATTAAGGGATTATATGTATATTGATACATTATAATATATAGTTAATTCTAAATTAAAACCATATATTATTCAGAGAAATTATTTGAATGAGATTCAAATAAAATTAATAAGAATAAGATTCATATTAAAACTATAGGTTAAAAATAATGTGCAGAAGATGTACATTAAAACTATAGGTTATACGAGAGAAAATGTTATAGAATATCATTCTATTTTTATGATAAATAATTAAGTGTTAATTATATATATATATATACTCAATTGATTAATTAATTGTTAATTAGATTAATAAATAATATTAATTAATAAGATTAATTAATTAATTATATATATATATTTATTATTTATATTAATTTGATTAATATTAAATTAAATAAATCACTCCCCTGCTTAATTGCAGGGGAGTGGGGGGTTAGTGTTGACGTGGGGCAACTCCCCACGTCACACATCTGTTATGTTGAAACACAAGCAGAACATAATAGCCTTGGCATTTTTTTGGTCTCTCAATCAACACTGACTCTCTCTGATTTTTTCTCCCTATTCTTCAAACGAGTTGTCCCACAAGCACGATCCCGGTACCTAGAGGATAGCAAGGAAGATGCGGTGGTGGTGTTCAAAGGGAAATTGTTGAAGAACAGTTATTCAAAGGTAACGACTTTCCCCTGTATTTTCTTCTCAACAATTTGGATTTTGTTTCTCAAATCAAGAACGATGGTCCGCTTCCGCTCCGGGATTCACATCCCTTCAAATATTGTCTGCATTTGTGTTTGAGATAATTATTAGTTGGCTGCACACAATATGTAACGCCCTGCGTTACTCAGATTAGTTTATCTTGAATCCCCGGGCCTCTTTTCTTAGAAATTTCTTTTTATTTAATTTCATTGTTCATTTCATTTTATTTCAAGCTGCTGTGATAATTGTTATGAGTGTTAAAGTGTACTTACGTATCCAATTATTGTGTAACGAGGAAATTATTTTCTCTATAATTGTTCTGGTCCGTTGGGCCCAAATTAAGTATTTAAGTAAGTGGGCCTTTCTTGTTTTAAAACAAAAGGAAAGTAAGAGGAAACCCTAGCCCCCAACAACCCTTCCCCTTTCGTGAACCTCTTCTTCCCCTCCCTGTTTTAGTTTTCATTTTCTTTCTTCTACCGGCGCCTCAACCCTCCCCAAAACACTCGACGAACGGCAACCACCGACGATTTGACAGCAGCGGCAGCAGGCGACGGCGCGGCAGGTGGCGTGGCAGGCAACGGCGGCGGCGACTCCGGGCAGCGGCGGTGTGCGGCGTCGGGCAGCAGCGGGCAGGTGCGCGCGGGTGACGGCAGCAGCAGTTCGTGGGCAACGGACAGCAGCGGTGCGCGGCGTCGGCAGCAGCGTTGCGCGGGTGTCGGGCAGCGGCGGAGGTGCACGGCGCGTCGGGCAGCAGCAGTGGTACGCGGGTTCCGATAGCAGCGGGTCGTGGCGCGGGTTCTTGCTGCACACAGCGTTGTGGGCATCGTTTTGGTGAATTGTTACTGCTAAAATAGTCCGGACAGCAACAGTTTCTGATCCCGGCACCTACCCATAACCATTAGAGGCTCGATTTATGCAACCCACAACCATTCGAGTTAGGCCTGAGCTACCCGCACTTAGACGAAGTCGATTTTTGCGGTAATGGACATTGCAATATCTCTTAGAATGAATTTAGACGGCTGTAAATTTTGTATTAATGATTTCGTTGTCTATTGTTGTTTAGGTAGTGGGTTGACGCAAGATATAGGAGCATAACAGTGGGTAAGTAGCACCAGGGGGCGAGTGCGTGCGTTATTTAGTGTTAACGGAAAAGGTTTTGGTGCTGATTTTTAATTTAGAATAATTTGTTTCGTGCATTAGAAAATAGTTAGCCGTGGTTTGTGAACTCTCAGTGATTATCGTTGTGTTACGTGTTGTTGTTTCATTGCTAGACATTATGATTTTTTTTTGTAGTTGAAACTCTCAGTGACGAAATCCATGTGTTGATAGCCTGTCATATAGTTTTATATTATTTTGTTGGAAGCTGCTGAGTTAGTGTATTGTTGGTACGAAGGAAAGCATGCTGGTAAAATTGAGCTGTGAATTGAAATGTGGAAGACTTATTTATAGGTTGTCTTTGGAAGTTTAGTGGGAATTGTCACGAGCGATGGGACGGGTTAGTGGTTCGTTAACCTGTGCGGTGTCTGAGTTGAAAATGCATACTAGTCGCATGTTTATTCAAAGCTTTGAGTGAGTGCCTTGGGAATAAATGGCAAGGCCGAACATCAGGTTTCTATGGAGAAGTATTGGGGTCTTGGGAATAAATGTCAAGAACCAATACGCCGGGTAGTCATCGGTGCCTTGGGAATAAATGTCAAGGACTGGTGAACAGTTCTAGACCTTGGGAATAAATGGCAAGGTCGAACTTCAAGTTTCTGTAGAGAAGTGTTAGGGCCTTGGGAATAAATGTCAAGGGCCAAAACGATTAGAGGAGTTAACTACAGAGGACTAACGTGAAGGGGTGCTTAAGATGTAACAGTTCTAGACCTTTGGAATAAATGGCAGGGTCGAACACCAAGCATTGTAGAGGGAGGTCGGTATCTTGGGAATAAATGTCAAGAGCCGTTACGCCTCGAAAAGTTAGACTTGGAGTACTAACATAGAGTGGGAGTGAGTGTTAGTTCAAGTATGGACAAATGCTAGTGGGTAGTGTGGTTGGGGTTCCGGAAGTCTAGGTGTTGGGTTGCTTGTATGGAATTGTTAATCTATTATTATTATCCCGTGCTGCCTATCTGTTGTTCTACTATTGTTCTTTTGATGTGGTTGTGATTACGAGCGTGTTGCGGTGTTTAGTTAGGGTGGGCTACTTACGGAGTATTTATGTACTCACCCCCCTCTACCTTTTTGTTTCAGGTGTGAACCGGGACGACCGTGGTGATGACGTGGAGGAGGTCTGACTGAGGCGGGATCACTAGCTGTGTCGGTTAGGCTAGGGAATGATGTGGTGCAATGCAGACATCGTTAAAATCTTACTGCTATGAAATAAAAAAGGGGAATTAGACATTGGGTTAACTCCAAGGACACTTTCTTTTATTGCTTTATGGGTATTTTGTTTTTACTATTCGAACTACTAATGTATTTGGGATTACGAGACAAAATGATTATATTCTTGATTGGATTCCTGACCACTGAGGCGGGTATTATCTCCTGAATATTCTATTATTGTGTACCTTCATTTTGTATGATGCATTAGGAGAACATTACTTTTTCGTTACTTTAAATGGGAGGGTTCAGTAAGCATTATAGGGCCGTTACCTCGTTAAACGTGTCAGAAATCTGGGTCTTTACACAGTAGCTCCCTCAAAAGTAAGAGAAACAAAAGATGAAGCAAGTAGAAAGAACATTGATTTTTCGAGAAAGCCTTCTTGTAGACTGATAACTCTCCAAAACAGAGTTATTTGTACAAGATTTTCATATAAATTAGCTAACGATAGTGTCGCCAACACCCACTCTACACTTATTTTGTGCAAGTAATGTCATAACGTCACTATCATTCTTATCTTAGTAGATAATGTTGAGAGTTAGGAAGAATGACCTAATTTTGAATGTTTTGATGCAGCACTGTTGATGCTACAACATCATAATCAAAAGGTAGCAGAAAACGACAAAGCTGACAGTGACAGAACTTTACCTAGAGAGTTACCACAGTAACACGGGGAAGCACCTTAAAGTTAGAGCTCGGGCCCACTTTATCTGTTTTGTTGCCCTAAAGTTGATGAGGGTATATATACTAACATTTAAGGTAGCCTCACATTCCCCAACCATCACTTCATTCCCACTTCAAGAAAGCTCCCAAGGGTTTTAAAAGGACAAAAAGAAGAAGAGACTTGCAGAAGCTTCTGAAGATAAAGACCACATTCAATGTTGATATTCCTCAACTCCCTATTCTTTCATCTAGTTCTTATTCAGTATTGGACCAATTATTGTTTTCTTTCTTCTATTTTCTTATGGCCGTGTGTAGCTAAGTCTCTATTGTAAGGGGGAGGATTTTGTGAACTGATTCTTGGGCTGTAAACCTTGCTTTTGTTCTTAATGATGAGATATACTGAGTTGAAGTTATTTTTATTGATTGATTCTCAATGTGCTTGATCAACATATTGAGATACTTCTTTATTAACTCTTGAAAAATTGTAATAGGAAGTGTTTGGCTTCATCTCATACTAGATCTACTTGAGTTTAGAGTGTGGGTATTTAGGAATAAGACTAACCTAGTAAGGCTATAAACTGAACTGATATGCTATTAGTTTTTGTGTTAAAACTTGAATAGCAGAAAATTTGGGAAATCTGAGAAGATTCCATGTCAGTTTGGCTAGTATATTGACATCGTTAATGCTATAGCAATGTTTGCATGAGCCCAAAAAACGTCGCATAAACTCTTCCTCCTTAGCCTTTATACATCAATAGTTAATCCCTCTGATTTTGCTTACTATCTTTACTGGTTTTCTTTACTTAGTGAATCCCTTATGCACTATTTTGTTTAAGTTTCATTAGTCTTATTCAACATATTTTTGTTAAGTTGGTTGTTTTCTTAAGTAATTATTGAAGTGTTTAGCTACAAATCCCCGTGGATACGATCTTTTTATCACTTGCTACAACGGTTGTGTCCACTTGCATAAGGATTATAAACCGTTCAACAAGTTTTTGGCGCCGTTACTAGGGATTGATTTTACTTTACACTTTTTATTTTTGCTTAAGAAAATCTGTGCAAGATAGATTTCTTTTAATTGCTGTTTTGTGAATCCTGAAGGTGAATGCACAATCTACAAGGATTGGAATATCTAATTAACAACGAGATAGAATGCACTTTTCATTGAAGAAGAAGAGTACAACGTAGATAACAAGTAGAAGTGGGCCTAATAGACCAACTACCGAGAAATCCTAACCCTATGGTTCCCAATCCACAAATTGAAAGAAATAATGGGGAAGCGTTGGCTGTACCAGCAATAGTTCATCGTCTAAATGCCATTTTGTTTGCTGATGGTGGAGATAGGGCCATTAGAGCCTATGCTGCTTCTGCATTTCATGATTTTCATAGAGTTATAGTAGAACCAGAAATAGAGGCTGAAAGGTTTGAGTTAAAACCTGTCATGTTCCAATTGCTTCAAACTGTACGACAATTTCATGGACATGCAACTGAAGATCCCCATTTGCACTTAAGGTACTTTTTGGAGGTAAGTGACTCATTTAAAATGCAAGGGGTATCTAAGGAAGCATTGAGGTTGAAGCTCTTTTCCTTATTGAACTATCTACCGACGGAATCAATTACTTCATGGAATAACCTTGCTGAGAAAATTTTTATGAAGTATTTTCCCTAAAGTAAGAATGCAAAGTATAGGGGAGAAATCATTAACTTCCAATAGAGGCCAGGAGAATATGTTAGTGAATATTGGGAGAGGATTCAAAGAACTGCTAAGATGGTGCCCGTACACCATGGTCTGCCTAGGTGTATTCAAATCGAGACTCTTTACAACATATAAAATGAAGCAACACATTGGTAGTGGATGCATAAGTGAATGAGGCTTTTATTATCTAAGGCATATGTAGAAGCGGTGGTATTTTGGGACGGATTTCATCCAACAACCATCAGTGGTAAGATCTTAGAGCCTCAAATGAAAGAACTGGTCAAGGAGCTACTAATGATGATTCAATGGCTTCACTGAAGGCTACATCACCAACCTGACTAATATGGTTAAGAACATTAATACTGCTGCAGCATTGTCAACTAGCCAATGAGCCAACAATGAAATGGCGATCTCATGTTCGTACTGTGAGGGTGAACATCACTATGACTCTTGCCCTGGGAATCTAGCTTCTGTTTTCTATCTTGGAAATCCCAATAGGAACACCCCTATTCGAATACTTACAATCCAGGGTGGAGGCAATGAAAACTCTCCATAAGAGAGTGTTTTTGTGGTCTAATTTGGGTACTAATTATGTGAAAATGTGAGGATCTTTGTTAAATGACTATGGAAAATAGTAAAAATCATTTAGTTAGGTATCCGAGCTGTTAGAATTATCAATTTCCGCATTATGAATGAATTTTGCTTAATTATTGATGTTTTGTGTAGGAATTGTGGAATTTATTGACGACAAGCTAAGTGCTGCCAAAGCTATGATGGTGTTGCTGGAGTGTGACTAGAAGAGATTTTATGTTCGAGCTTAAAGCCGCTCAGATGCGATAGCACATGTGACCGCGTAGTAATTCTTCACATCTATTTTTTATCGCGTCTGTACAACTTCCAGTGGGTGCCATAAATTTTAAGGACCCAATATATATAGAAAGGATACCTTAGCCACAAAAAGGGGAACAAAACAAGAGATTTATTTTGGAGCATTGATTCCAGAGAACATTCCCCACCTTGTCACCATCTTTCATCAAAGAAGGAGTTGGGGAGAGTGGTCGTTTTCCTTGGAGTCAACATTCTGCTGCTGAGGAAGCTTCCACCTCTCTGTTGTCTACTTCACCAATAGAGACTGTTTCTTTTCTTCCACTATGAACTAAACCCCACATTCGGGAGGGGGGGGGGACGAGCTTGCTGTAGCCTTATTGTTTGCTGCGTTTTAGTAACCTTAAATACTGATTTAATAGAAGTGTTTTTACTCTTTCATCTCACTGAATACATTTGGCCAACTTATTTAGTGTGTTTGCTTGCTTGAGGCTCGGGAGAATCCTTGTTGAGTATGATTGCTTCTATTAGCTTTAGATTCCTCTATTTGAAGTAGGATGATGAGTACTCATGGACGAGGCTCACTCTATTGTGCCTATAGATTGATTTTATTGCTTGTTTGGTTACAACGGGAGTTGGATTATAGCATGTTTGGGTATCTCGGGAGATAACCACGACGATCTGAACATTCAGTATTTTTGGATTGCTAGAGCATGGTTAGCAAATAGGTGAAAACATATGAGCGAATCCCCCTCGATTTACATCTAAATCGTTTCTTCTTTGCAACTTGCGTGTTCCTGTATTGGATGCTCTAGCATCATACATAAAGATCTCTGTAGCTGGTCTATTTTACTTCTTTTATGTTTTTATTTTTAAACTAGTCACAATACCTCAATCAAACCATTTTTATTTTGCTTTTCAGTATTATGAATTATTGGATAAAATTCTAGCTTAAATCCTTGTGGAGACGACATTGTTTTTATACTACAGCGGACTATTTAGTGTATAATTGCATTATTTTTCTCCTAGTTGTGAGGAACCGAACAAGTTTCGGCGCCATTGTCGGAGATTTAAATTTTATATTTAGATTTTAGGATTTTGGAATACGATGCTTAAAGAGTCTCTCACTTTTCTTTTGGGTGATTTGTTTAGTGAATGAATGATTTTCCTACATTTGAATTCACGTTCAACCCCGAACTAAAGAAGGGGTGAACAGCGAATAGACTGTAGAGGAGGGGTTGCAATGAATCTGAATGGACCAAGTCGACCTAAACTGGAAGTAGAGAGGAAACCAGGGGTTGGAGCTAGCCAAGTCGTGCCAGTACCTCCTCTGAATGTTGTCCTATTCGTTGATGATAACGAGCTAGAAATTAGAGCTTATGCTGCCCCAACATCTTATGACTTCAATTTTGTGATTGCAGATCCTATCATTGAAGCCGATAGATTTGAGTCGAAGTCGACAATGTTTTAGATGCTTCATATTGTGGGACCATTCCATGGACTTGCATCAGAAGATCTTTATATACATTTACGGTATTTCATGCAAGTGGCAGATTAATTTAAGGTAGAAAGAGTGAGTAAGGAAGCTATGCGCCTGAAGTTATTCCCTTACTCTCCAAGGGATACTGTTGGAGCATGGTTGGATTCCTTACCTGTCGAGTCTATACTACCTATACTAACAAGGTGCATCTTCCTTTTCGGTAACTCAATTGTAAGAACTCTAAATTTAAGCGTTCTTGACTTGGAGCAATCTTCGGCTGGGTGACCTTCTACTTGTTTTACTAAAAAGCATGTGAGGGATGACAAAGCATGTTGGAAGGGCTCATGTTGGTCTGTAGCGATTGTCTACGCTCTTCTAAGTAGCTCATAACTAGATGGTGGCACAGTCGGGTCGCAGGGGACGCAGGGGAATGCCAGGGTGATTAGAGCTAAATCCGAATTCTGGATCTTGGTCCAAATCCTAGGCTTGTAGTGTTACAGTATGGTATCAGAGCGGAATCTCTCCCAATGCGATGTGGTTTGGGGACGAAACTAGTGGAAGCTGGTGGGCATGTAATGCCCGAGTCGAGAGAAGGGGTACATGAATGAACCAATACCACATCCGAATGACAGAGATTTTAAGATCATGCAAGAATAATCAAGAAAGATTTAAAAGAAATGATAGTCACTACCTATACTAACAAGGTGCACCTTCCTTTTCGGTAACTCAATTGTAAGAATTCCAAACCTAAGCATGGTTGACCCGGAACAATCTTCGGCTGGATTACCTCCTAGTTGCTTTACTAGGAAGCATGTGAGTGAGGACAAAGCATGCTGGAAGGACTCGTGTTGGTCTTTAGGGATAGTCTACGCTCTTCTAAGTAGCTCAGAACTAGACGATGGCGCAGCCGGGTCGCATGTGACGTAGGGGAATGCTGGGGCGATTAGGGCCGAATCCGGATTCTGAATCCTAGGCTTGGTGCATTATAGAATCGTATCAGAGTAAAACCTCTCAGAGTACGATGTGGTTTGGGGACGAACAAAAGCGGAAGCTGGTGGGCATATGATGCTCGAGTAGAAAGGAGGGGTACATGAATGAACCGATACCACATCCGAGTGAGAAGGATCCTGAGATCATGGAAGAATGGTAAACAAAGACTTAAAAGAAATGATAGTCACTACCTATACTAACAAGGTGCACCTTCCTTTTCGGTAATTCAATCATAAGGACTACAAAGTTAATTGTGCTTGACTTGGAGGAATCTTGAAGTTGGTGACCTGCTAGTTGCTTTACTAGGAAACATGTGAGTAAAGACAAAGCATGTTGGAAGGACTCGTGTTGATTTTTAGGGATAGTCTACGTTCTTCTATGTTCCTCATAATTGGACGATGGTGTAGTCAGGTTGTAGTCGCAGGGGATGCTGGGGCGATTAGGGCCAAATTCGAATTCCGAATCCTGGACCTGAGGCGTTACAGAATGAGTTAGCCCTGTACATTGTATCCTAAAGAAATGAGGAATGACAGTGATAGAGAATGCTAAGAATGAGCTCATTCCTACTAGAACAGTTATGAGTTGGAAGATATGCATAGATTATAGGAAACTTAACAAAGCTACAAAAAAGGACCATTTCCCCTTACCATTTATTGACCAAATGTTGGATAGGCTGGCTGGATAGGAGTATTATTGTTTTCTTGATGGATATAGTGGTTATAATCAAATCACTATTGTACCATAGGATCAGCACAAGACGACATTCACCTGCCTATATGGAACATTGCTATTAGAAGGATGCTGTTTAGACTGTGCAATGCTCCAGCAACATTCCAGTGCTGCATCATGGCCATTTTTTCAGATCTGGTCAAGTCAGTGGTAGAAGTTTTTATGGATGACTTCTCAGTGTTTGGAGCTAATTTTGCTGAATGTCTATCAAACCTCCAACGAGTGCTGCAGCGGTGTCAAGAAACCAATCTGGTAATCAATTGGTAAAAATACCATTTCATGGTCCAATAAGGTATTGTGCTAGGGCATTGGGTCTCAAAGAAAGGCTTGGAACTGGACAAGGCTAAAGTAAAAGTCATTGAGCAGCTGCCGCCACCCACCTATGTTAATGAATTTTGAAGCTTCATGGGCCATGTAGGATTTTACAGACGGTTTATAAAGGACTTTTATAAACTTGTAAAACCTTTATGTTCTTTATTAGAGAATGACCATGTATTTGATCTCTGCTGAATGTTTGCAGGCCTTTTCCACACTAAAGCATGCATTTACCCACACATTGATTATTCAAGCTCCGGATTGGAATATGCATTTTGAGCTGATGTGTGATGGAAGCGACTTTGATGTAGGGGCAGTCTTGGCTTAAAAGAAAGATAAAGTGCTGCATCTCATATACTATGCAAGCAAGACGTTGATAGAGGCTCAAATCAATTATACAACTACAAAGAAGGAGTTACTAGCGATAGTGTTCGCGTTTTAGAAGTTTAGAGCCTACCTAATGGGAGCCAAAGTGGTAGTCCACACTGATAACGTTGCGTTAAAATATTTGTTGACGAAGAAAGATAGCAAACCGATATTGATTAGATGGATTCTGCTGCTACAAGAGTTTGATGTTGAAATTAGAGATAAGAAGAGTTCTGAGAATTTGGTAGCTGACCATCTATCTAGAATTGCTGGAGTACAGAAAGGTCATGATGTTGTATCAATTCGAGATACTTTTACAAATGAGCAATTATTAGCCATTTCCCATAAGGAAGAAAAATCGGAAGAACCTTGGTTCGTTGATATTGTAAACTTCCTAGCTTGTGAGATACAGCTAGAGGAAATGACAAGGCAACAATTAAAGTGTTTCTTTCACGAATGTAAGTTCTATTACTAGGATGACCCCTTCATGTATAGGCTGAGGCCAGACAATATATTGCAGAAATGCGTATCAGATGCTAAAGCATTGCAATTTGTTGAAAAATGCCATGTTGCACCGTACGAAGGACAACAGACAGCAGTTAAAGTGTTGCAAAGTGGTTAGTTCTGGCCCTCTGTATTCAAAGTTGCTCATGAATTCGTCAAGTGCGGCAATGAATGTAAACGAGTAAGGAATATCTCTAAGAGGTTTGAGATGCCGTTGACCTATATCTTAGAAGTTGAGTTATTTTATGTATGAGGCATGAACTTTATGGGTCTCTTTCCCCCATCCAATGGTCATCTCTTTATCCTTGTGGTGATGGACTATGTGTCCAAATGGGTTAAGGCAATTCCTTGCCCCACAAGTGATACCAAAGTGGTAACCAAATTCCTACTGAAAAATATTTTTACCCGATTTGGCACACCAAGGGCAATAATCAGTGATGAGGGATCCCATTTATTGAATATAGCAGTGGTTGGTTTGTTGGCTGAGTACAATGTCAAACATAGGGTTGCTACAACATACCACCCACAAACTAGTGGACAAGCAGAAATCTCAAATTTAGAACAAGAGCATCCTAGAGAAGGTGGTCGATACAAGCAGGAAGGATTGGGCTCTAAAGTTAGATGAGGCACTATGGGCCTACAGGACAACATTTAAAGCGCCATTAGGAACATCCTCATACAAACTGGTTGATCGAAAATCCTGCCATCTACCGTTGGAGCTGGAGTACAAAGCCTTTTGGGCTATGAAGAAGTTGAACTTTAATTATGCTGCAGCGGGGGATGTTCGAAAGCTACAACTACGGGATCTAGAAGAATTCAGAAGGGATGCGTACGAGAACGTAAAAATCAATAAAGAGAATACAAAGAAATGGCACGATGCTTATGTACAACCTAGAAACTTCGAAGTTGGGCAACAAGTTCTTCTCTATAATTCTAGACCCAAATCATTCCGTGGAAGTTGAAATCAAACTGGTCCAGACCTTTCCAAGTTGTGCATGTTTATCCCCACGAAGCTGTAACAGTAAAGGAGTTCAAATCTAAAAGAGAATTCACTGTTAATGGGTAGAGACTAAAGCATTATTGGGGAGTGTTGGATTGGTATAGCAACAATAGGACGAGGTGAATAGTGTTGAAGATCAATTTACTAAATTTTTTCGATTTTAAGCATAAATCAAATAACCAAGTAAACTTTTTAAACAAAAATAATTTATGCATAATTTATACTAACTCAAAATATCATGAAACAAATAATCAAGATAAACACAATAATATATTTGCAATAAAAGAAAAAAAAATATTTTTGCAATAAATGAAAAGTAAGGGATAGAGAAAACGTCATGCAAGAGATTTATAGTTGTTTGGCAAACTTCGGCCTACTCCACTCCATGGGCACCTCTGATATGCGACAACCCAAACGTATTGGGCTACTCGAGCCACAAGCCACATAAATCCAATCGTATAGATGGTTTAACCTAAAAGGCTAAGAGTTAGACATATTATCTTTGCAGTTGATTACATTGAGCAGACAAAATACTCACTATGATGAAAGCCGAAAACACTCCACGAGTTTGGTGACCAACCGACCAAGCATGCTCCGAGAGTAAAAATATGGATTCCTAAGTTCAACCACATAAAAGAAAAGGATATTTTGGGGGGGGGGGGGGGGTTACGCATGGTAAGGGTGAGATAACACTCAATTTCTATTCAAATGATCATTCCAAGGTGTCCCAAATCAAATGGGTTACATGCCTATATATAGGCTAAAGCCCATGGTTTTACAAAGAATGTGTAAAATTAAAATAAAATCTAAAAATAAAATAAAACAAATAATTGAAGATATTTCCCTTAAATTGCTAACTTGATAATCAAGTAAGGCAATCTTTTCATAAAATTAATTTTGATAAAAATCATATAAATCAAAGGAAGATCAAATAAAAGATCATACCTAAAATCCACCAACTTGCTAACCAAGCAAGATAAATTATTCCTTAAATGTATTTTATTAAAATAAGACCAAGGAAAAGAGGAAGGAAATTATTTCCTTATTTGTGGAAAGTGGTGGCAAGCAACACGGTTTTGGGGCCAAGGGGGATGTGCGGCGACCTCAGGTTGGCGCCTGTGAGGCTGGCGGTGTGGCACGCGCAAGGGGGTAAGTTTCTTGGCATAAGCGCGTGTGGGTGTAGTCAGTGGTGTGTGAGGGGTGTGCGTGTGAGGCGCGCTGGGAGGGGTGCTGGCATGGTGGGGCACGCGCGAGCGAGGGGCGTTGGCATGGTGAGGCGACAGGGGGCACGCGTGGCCATACAGCTAGGATCGCGCGCAGAGGCGCTGGCGACAGGCAGGGGCTAGCTGTAACGCCCTAGGATTTTCAACATCCCAACGGGGACCGTTACTTAAAGCCACCTAAAAAGTTCCACTCGTACTAAAGAATTAAACCACTAGAAATAAAATTTATGACAAATTATCACCACGCTTCCGCTGTGCTACTATGATTAATAACACTTACACAAGTTTGCACTAAACAAACCAAACAACACTAAAGTTCTAACAAAACTCAAATTCTTCTCAGTTAATAATTTAATAACAATCCAACCTTATAGAAATTTTTCACTGAAATCTTCACTAATTATAAACTATCAACTACAGAAAACTAACTTTCTCGAATAACAGCGAAGCAAAGACTAACTCAAGTTACAAATAAACATCGTCACTCACATGCTTCCTAGTAAAGCAACTAGGAGGTCACCCAACCTAAGATTGCTCCAAACCAAACACGCTTAACTTTGGAGTTCTTACGATTGAACCACCGAAAATGAAGGTGCACCTTGTTGATATGTGTAGTGACTATCAATTGTTTTAATCCTTTCTTACCATTATTCAATGATCTCAGGATCCCTCTCATTCGGATGTAGTATCAGTTCATTCATGTACCTCTCATCTCGGGCGTCACATGAAAATTCATTTTGAGGTACACATAAAGAGTTGAACTTGTAACATGGGTGTCAATACCCCTGAGATCATTGTTGAAAGTCTTTTCCGTATCTTGGGCCTGGGGCGTTACAAGACCAGCATGATCCAACAGCTCCGTCATGCATGGTACACAGAAGAGGCATAACTAACAACTTAACCAAAATATAATCAACAGATACCCAACATACATCAAATACAACTGATTTCTCATAAATATTCAATATGCTTTCAAAACAACAAATTACAGTACCAGTATACAATTGTCATCATGCAACCCAATTAGAACATAACAACAATTGAAACATAGGCATCCAATATTACATGGTTACAATATATTCAAACAACCACATAACTTTTCCTAGATATATCTATAGTTTTATCAACAATGATGTTTACTAAATGATAACCACGACAAGCAATCATACAAATATCACACATAGGCACACGAGCAAATAACCATATCATATCAGCACACAACAGTCAATCCCTAATGTAAGAAACTACTTACACTCCTAAAAGCTCATAATCGTTGTGTTGGTTCAAAACCTAGGCACATAAGGAAAACCAAACATGTTACAAGTCAATTTCAGCTACTAAAATTGAATCTAAAAGGGTGTTCAAGGAGGTCGTTACCCACTGAACCTTGCTGAAAGGATAGTGCAAATGTTGAGGCTCGTAGATCTAACACCGATAAGGTGTGGGTATCCCAGAATCTGACGTCCTATGGCCTCGGGCATGTTAGCCCGACATCAGAAGGGGGTGGGAACACTGATCTAACTCCAAACACAAGTGGGTAAACACCGAATGTCACCATGAAGCATAAAATGCCACAAAAACGCTGTTGTCCGTGAAATTGAAGACAAAGCGCTGCTGGTCACTGCCTTTATTACGTTCGGGTGCAAAGCGTTGGGATCCAATCAGCTGCCACAGATATGGATCGACGTAGCTGTCAGGGGAGCACCAAATCTAATAGCAGAAACATGAAGCCATCAATGCTGTAGGACCGCACATGATCTGGTGTTGGCCGACAGACCTCGCCACGAGAAGGTCGTTACTGTCCCATCGAGCCGTTTGAAATCGCCACGAACTGCCGCTGCTGTTGCGCGCCAACCGTCGCCACCGCTGCTACCAATCGACGTCGAAAATAACTACTCCACCATGTGCTGTCGGAATCACTGCAACCACCAGTGGAGAACAGATTGCGCAGTCCTGGAATGTCGCCGAAAGATGTCAGGTCGGTCAAGAACACGAAGCCGCCACTGCTTCACACGTTTCGTGGCCATGGGTCTCAATCGAATGCACTGCAGATGACGTCGGAGAATCGATTGCACCACCACAAGGAAGCTGCAGGGGGTCACCACGAGTCGTGGGTTGTTCGTTGATGACGAACTCGCGCCGTCGTTGGATTTCGCCAGAAACCGGTTGCCGCCGCTGTTGGTTCAAAACAAGCCAGATCTATTGCTTCTTTGAGACTGCATGTGGTGGTGTTACTATTATGGACCGTTGCCGGAAGGTGGCTGTAGAAGAAGGAATTTCGGGGGGTGGGGGGGTGGCGGCTACAAGAGAAGGGAAGGGAAAGGAAGAGACCAAGGGTTACTTTTTTGTTATTTTCTTGTTTTTTTTTTTTAAATTTTTTTAACAAACATCTTTTTCATTTATTCAGTTTTGAAAAATTAGAAAGCCAATAACCCATTAAAAGAAGTCCCAAAATTAAACTTTAGTAACCCAACTAAAACTCACGACAACTGATTACGCTTGTTTACATGCGTAAAAAGAAGGTTTTAGATGCTGTTTTTACTATGTTTTAACTTTGTTTCGGACTTTTTCTCGGTCGTTTGAGTTCCAATTCATGCAAAATTTATATATGATGGTTTATGGTTGGCTTATATTGTATTTATGACATTTTAGAACCATTTGGGAGTGCAAATTAATCAAAAGAAGCAAAAAGACGGAAAAACCTTCATTGGAGGCGCCAGGCGCCTGGTAGGCTGTAGAAATCCTGGTTTTCTTCCAACTTTGCCCTTAATGAAACGCCTCTTCCAATGCGTTTTGGTGGTTCCAACCGATGCATACGTGTAGAAGAAGTGTTCCACTATCAGTTTGAGCACGATTTAGTCAGTCAAAGGAGTTGGAAATGGGTGATCCACCAGCATTTTAGGACCTACCTAACCAATTCTGCACAGCAATAAATTCCAGGAGCTTCTTCACCAAAATCATCAAGCCTTGCTTCCTTCTCTTGATCATTCTTAGTGTTTCTTTGTTGCTTCCTAAGTACTTTTGAGTTGCTTTTCATTAGTTGCTTTTAGTTTTTAAATCCCGAGCACTTTACATTCCTTTATTGAGCTTTGTTTTGTTTTCGTTGTTACTTAGTTATTTTCTACCTATTCAAATTTATAAAAATCCAGCACTTAGCTTATCTTTACTTTGCCTTTACTTTATTTTTAGTTAAGAGAATTGTGTTTTTTTTGGAGGAAAGAGCACGTGACACTCCCCCTTGCTTGAAAGAAGAAGGGCGAAGCTCTCAATCCCGAGCAAAACTCTCCGTTAGTTAACTTTTGTTTTTCACACATGCATTTCAATTTCAACCTTTTTACTTGCTGTATTTTCTTCAATATGTCTTTCTAAATTCCCGTCTCTAGCCCGGTTATGGATAGTTAGCCTTTTATTTCTAAAAAGGGTTGCTAAGAAGTAGTGTTTTTGCTTTCCATTCATTGCTCAACATGTTTTCCCAAAAAGTTAGGATTTAGAGAAGGCCACTATAAGTCTTAACAAGTCAATACTGAAAAGGTTGCTTATTTGCATTGTTGAGTGGTTAAACCGAGGAGAGGAGCGCCTTAGACATAAGGGTTCCGGTTAAGTAGCCTAGACATAGGACTTTAACCCGAGGTTGCGACTATTTCCATCCTAAAACTAAGATATCTCTCATAATAGACATATTAGGGAATGTCTTAGGACTTTGAACTTGCTTAGACATAAGTCAAGTGAAAAGCGTAGTCGTTGGTTCCTTAAGTAAAATGCATATCGTCTTAGCGTATCCTTGATTCTTTGTTGGCTAACTTGAAGTAATTTGGGGTAGGTTTTACCATTATAAGACCAAATCCCAAATCCAAAACCATTATTTGTGACCACTTCCCATTTTACAAGAATCACTCATCTCAACGTTCACTATTCATTAAAACATTAGAGTTTAGAAATTATTTAGAAGTCCTTGAGGATCGATACTTGGATACTCCATCCATTTTATATTACTCTGACAGGTGTGCGCTTGCATCTATAGAATTTTTACCACGCTTAGTGCGTGCGTTCAGCATAACCATCAGTCAACAACCCAACAAAATAATTAACTTAACCTCTCAAACCCAAGAGTTAAATCGAAAAAGTAAAAATTAAATTTCCAAAAATCTTGGATTCAAGATTTAATTAAAAATCTAATCAAAAGTCCGAAAGCTTAATTTATCTTAATCCAAAGAAATTAAACATAAATCTAATTTAATCAAAATTAGAACTCCAAATAAAAAGAAAATAAAAGAATTAAATTATCAGCTTAGGGGGAAAAATCCAAAGGGACAAATGAAGTTTTAAAGTAAATTAGCTAAAGAAGGCGGGGCGTTACACTGTCGCACGGGTGGGGCACTGTGATGTTAGTGCTGTAGGTGGCCAGCCACGCGGGTGGAACGCGCATGCGCTGTGGCGTGTGCTGGTTGAGCGAGGCAAGCATGGTAGGACATGCGCGGCAATGGCGATGGCGCGTGCGGTGTGGGTGCTGCAGCTGGAGGCTCGCATGGCAAGGCTATGCGCACAAGGTGATCGCACAAGCCTCGTAGACGTGGGGTAGAGTGGGGGCATGCGCATGGAGGGCACTGTCGTGAGCGCATGGGGTGTGTCTATGCAAGGTTAGCGTGCACTTGATGGCGTTGAGTGTCCGGTGGTGCCTTCCTCTTCTTGTGATGTGGTTCCAAGGACTTGAGGTCAATTACGATAATATCATCTCCTCTTTCTTGAAAAGGATTCATCCTCGAATCAAGTTTTTCACCTACACGTTAAGAAAGCAAGTTAGTAACTTCGAAATGTACATTATATTTACCTTGTAGAGCTTTCTTGAAGTCTTTTGGTAATGATGCGCTCGTATGTCTTCCCTTGAATTTCCTTTTAAAACTTCTTCGTTCTTTCCAACAATCTTTCCAAACCCAATCACTTGGTTTGTTGACATTATGCCTCGATTTCCTTGTCCTACATTTGATGCTTGGCATTTGAATTCTCCAACATAGTAATTGGTGTTCTCGGTCATGGTGTTGTTTAGAGGACTTTTTGAACAAGTATTTCTCCACAATTCATGGCCATATTTCTACTTGTTCATGATCACCTACACAAAACCGAAACAAGTCAGTACCTTCAAAATTAAAACTTGTCATATACGTACCTTGTAAGGTGATCTTGAGATCGTGAATAATTGGCAGGACAAGTCCATGAATCTTCATCTTTATACCATCATGCAAAAATCTTAGAATGATACAATCATTTGGATAAAACAAGTGATTTTGAAGGTAAGGATCCTTCTCCAATAGTCTCTTAAGATTTGGCTTGTGAGGCACAATAGTGTGGACCATTCTCTTTTCCTCCTCTCATACTTTCCAACTCACATTTAACTTGTGAATCTTCATGAATTGGTGGAACAAGCATAGGTACTTTATAACCACAATAAGTTTCAGTAGCTAAAGGATTAGGAATCTGGTTCATAGAATGACAAGGTACCTTCTTAGTACTCTCCTCCTCGGTAAGTGGCAAAACTTCATGCATTTCATTGTTATCAATTGGAATAGTAATGTCATGCATGGTCTTACAACTTTCAAGTTCACTACTTTCCTTTTCAACCATAGGCATAAAATCATGTAAGTCATTGCAATCAAATAAAATATGATTAACATGCATATCATCGCAAGACAATTTATAGTCAACCTCATTTGAACTTACCTTGAGGTTCTCGGACTTCTCACCTCGGTTGGGGGTACTTACCTTTTCCACTTATATGTTGGTAGCCTCCTTGATTGCAACCTATTTCATTCTGTCCACGAACTTGGTAGCCTCCTTGGTTGTAAACTCATTTCTTCTTTCCTCAAACTTTCTTTGGTCAATTTTCACTTCTTTTGGATGTAAGAGAAGTAATGTGGTTTTCTTGCCATTGTTTTCAAATGAGTACTTGTTATGAAAACCACCATACTTTATCTTTTTGTCATATTGGCACGGTCTTCCAAATAAAAGGTCACAAGCATGCATAGGTATGACATCACAAATAATCTCATCTTTATACCTACCTATTGCAAAAGAAACTCTAACTTGACTTTGGACCTTTATTTCATCACTTTTAGTGAAACCTTGCAAATTATATGGACATCCATGTGGTGTGCTGGCTAAGTTCAATCTATCCTCTATATAGGTGCTAATTACATTAGTGAAACTACCACTATCAATACGAACACTACAAGGTGTGGTATTTATTATGTATCTAGTGTAAAAAAGATTACCTCTATGTTCCTTTAAGGAATCTTCCTTAGATTGTGCATTGAGAGATCTCATAGCATCTAATGACTACTTACAATGTGGACTTACTCCTTCTCGGGATTTGGAGGTGGCTTCTTGTGGAATCTTCCTTCTTGGCTTCATAAGTACACAAGAAATGTTAGAAATAGTAAAGAAAATTCTCACTCACTCCCTTACTTGACCTCTCGACTTCCTCTCCTTTGGTAGGGTGGATGTCGGTATGGGTACCGTTTTGGAGATGCTCACTTGATTGAGCGTGGCGAATCGACCTTTGACCAAGCAAGCACAAGCCTATAAGCAACTTATACAAAAATAATATCTTCTTTTTTTTTTTTACTAGGGGTCAGTGGTATAGATGATACCAAACACAAGAATCAAATGGTAGCAAACAAATACCAAATGATATAACATGAAGAATTGAGACAAAGATATAAACAAGGAAAGATAAGATGCAAACCTTGAGCCTAATGCTATGGGTACTAAGGACTCGACAACAATATACAAATCGAAGACAAAGCTCAATAAAGAAAGAACTATGCAATAAAAATTAGTGAAAACAAAAATAACTTTAAAAGATGTACAAAATCCTACTCGTAGAGCAATCACACACAAAAGATTTTCTTACCAACAAAACAGTAACCTTTACGGCAAGAGGGGTGACTTTGAGTGAGGGGTGCGTGCTGTGTACGGCTTGGATTGGGCTCAAACTAGTGGCAAATTAAAGTACAACAAGTGTAATGAATATATATGGGCTGCCAAAAGGTTTGGAAATCGTCGGAGGGGGCTGCTCTCTCAAAGAAATTCTGGGGTTGCACAAAACAGGCTCTCTCTAGTGGCCCAGTGGACTAGGCAGCTGTCCTCTTTCTTTTGGGCTGTCAAAAGTTGACAAAATAATTCAAAATATTTTTAGATCAAAGAATAAACAATATTAGGATTACTTGTAAAAAAAAATCAATTTGGACAAGATTTGATGGCCCAAAGATTTTCTCTAGAATTGTCCAGCTTCAAATTTGGAAAGTTTTCTGCCTGGACATCTTCTCTTCTAACGCCAATAACTTTTGCTGTAATCTTTATATCCCTACAAATCTCTTTCAAAGACCTTCAATTTGGCAACTGATTTGACTATAAAGAACGAAATGGTCAGAGAGATATAAATCATCGAACTTCGGACTATATTCTTTCAGCGACTGCAGGATTTTCTAGAAAATAGTATTCATGAAAAACTCGATAACTTCTAAACAACAGATTGTAAATTATTGATTCTAGGCACTCTAAAAGATAACTTAGAAATCTTTTGAATGACACTAATTTCACTTAATTTGGACTTTAGAACAAAAAGTTATGGATTTTTGAAGTTCGGTCTCGATTTGTGCTCATGAGATCCATTAAGATTTTTTCTAAAATCTCTAAACATTTATGCTCCATTTTAGAAAGTGATAGAGTATTTGACTTTTCTCACGACTGTTTGCAGGCATTTTACACTCTTAAAGAATCACTCATCAAGGTCTCTATCATAACAACGTCATACTAGATTGAGACATTCGGAGTCATCTGTGATGCCAGTGATTATGTCGTAGGTGCTATATTGGGGCAAAGGAAAGACAAGCTCATTCATCCTGATTATTATGTCAGCAAGACCTTGGTGGAAGCTCAACTGAATTACACAACCACTGAAATAGCTCTTGGTCGTAGTTTTTGCGTTTGAGAAATTTAGAGCTAATTTGGTTGGAACCAAGGTAGTGGTATACACAGATCATGCTGTCATCTAGTATTTTTTATCCAAAAAGGATGCTAAGCCAAGATTGATAAGATGGGTACTATGCTAAGCCAAGATTGATAAGATGGGTACTACTCTAAAAAGATTTTGATATATAAATCATAGATAAAAATGGCTAAGAAAATCAGGTTGCTGATCACCTGTTAAGAGTAGAACTAAAGGGAGAAGTGGATGACCCAATTCACATTAAAGACGCATGTTCTAATGAGCAGATGGTGGATGTGATATGGCAAAAAGGGATCCAGAACCGTGGTTTGTAGAATAAGCTAATTATGTAGCTAGTGGAATCCTACCATCAGACGTGAAGAAGCAGAAGTTAGTTGAAAAAGTTCCTCCATGACAACAAATCATATTATTGGGATGACCCATACTTGTATAGGTTGTGTAAGGATCAGATTATGCGAAGATGTGTGGATAGTATTGAAGCATCAATAGTTGCTGAAGCATTGTCTTTTTACTCCTTATGGTGCCATTTTGGAGGGCAGAGAAGAACAAAAGAGATATTTCAAAGTGGTTACTATTGGCCCTCAATTTTTCAAGATGCTCATGCCTATGTGAAATGATGGGATGTGAATCCCAGAGCAGAAGCGGATCATCGTTCATGATTTTTTGAGAAAACAAAAACAAACGTTCAAAGATAAAAATACAGGGGAAAAATGTTTTTGCCTTTGAATAACTCTTCTTCAAGTTAATTTCCACCCGAACACCACCATAGAATCTTCCGAGCTATCCTCTTGGGTTTCGAGAACACGCATGTGGGAGAGTTTCATTGGAACGAGAGGGAGAATTGAGAGAGCTTGAGATCGAGAGAGTGTGCTGGGTTTTTCTTGTACAGAAAGAAGAACTCACTACAACAAATCTTAGTTTTAATGCCGGACAAAAAAAATGTGTAGGAAACGATGTCGGACAAGAAAAACATGGAGGCAACCATGTCGGACACGCTAAAAAACAAGTCGAATTTTAATTTTAATCTTTTTTAAGTATCCATGTCGGGCCTAGCCCGCCATTGTATCTTTAGTTTTTAATGGCGGGTCAGGCCCGTCATGAAAAGTGCCCAATTTTATCCCGAAATTAAAAATTTCACCCAAAATTTTTACACACGAAATTTTTTTGCCTCCCCAGCTCTCTTTGCCGCGCGAACCCTCTCTACCTTCTCGTGAAACCGACACGAACCTTGCTCCATTGTCGGGGGAAGGGGAGCAAACAACCACTTACAAGAGGCGCGAGCGAGACCCAATGGTGAGGAGTAAGTTCCGGCGGCAAAGAGCAACATCAGCACCGGTGAGCTTCGATTCGGTGGCAGGGAGCGAATCATCTCAGATCACATATAAATCTCTCCTCCCGCGCCTAAGCTCCGCATCTCAAATCATCTCTCTCTCGACTCTGTGCTTTTTACTAGACGCCCACTGGCGTTGCATTTTCCGGAGGAAAATTTCTTGGAAGGTGAGCACTACCAATCTCTCTGCGTCTTCATTAATCTTTGTTTATTGAACTCTGGAGGTTATTAGATAGATACGTTTCCTGGTCGAAATCGGTGTAGATGGAGGTTGTAGAGTTACAATCAAGTTCATCTCTCTTTGTGGAATGTGGCATATACTAATAATTATTTTTTATTGCCATACTCCTAACATTATTTAAGCATTCCTCTGAACTAGAAAATTGAGAGGCGAGAGAGATGATTGAGAAAAAAGGAGAGTAGGGAGAAGATGAATTTGATATTGACTTAATTGGTATTAACTTAGATTGTGTGTACATTGAATATTTTCGGTAGACAATGCTAGCAATAACTGACAGTTGTAAAGAGAAATTAAACATATAAATTTATGATAGTTTATATTTGACATTGTCTATATGGTCAAGATATTTGGGTTCGTTTTTGAGCTGTTTGGGGTGTCTTGGATTCGTAATAGGGACCGGCAGGCTTTGATGAAAGAGGTTTTGTTGTTCCCTCCTTCTCGAGATAAGGAAATATTTATGTGTGGGCTTGTTTCTTTACCATTTTGTGGGGGATCTGGATTGAGAGGAATAATAGAATCTTCAGGGGATGAAAGATCCTATGGAGGATCAATTTATGAGTTCTTTTGTAACTATCAGCTACGTGTTATCCTTCTGGATTGGAGCTCCTTTTTTAAGTGTACCTCCATTTGTAGAGCTGATTTTTTTTGCATTTTTCTCAATTAAAGCTCCGTTTCTCATTAGAGAAAATAGTTGATTTATTTATTGATTTTGATTTAGAAAAAGGAAGAGTATTGAAACAGGGGTCAATATCAAATATCAAAGAAGGGGGAGAGAGGGACAAGATCCTAGAAGGCAACAGTATAGGAAATATGAATACTGAAAACAGCACAAAGTAGAGAGGAGAGGGTAACTCATCTCCATCAAAGTCCACATCAATTTTGATGTCTTTTACAAATCAAAGTTTATGATTTTACAAATTAGCTTGGGTTCATTTTACGTTTTAAGTTTTTATTTTGGTCTGTCGTTTCAAATTTATTATGTCGGAGGGTAATCGGGAAGGTAACTGGGAGGGACGAGTCTTTCCCGTGGTAGAAAGTGCCAGTGGTGGAGAGTTGATGAGCTACCTAGCTTGGGAATAGACCATCACTAGTTAAAATTTGTTCTATTAGAGGATAATTCAATGTCTAAATATGGAATTTAGTGGAAATGTTTGTAATGGAAAACAAATACACAAGTAAAGTAATGTAACATAGAATTTCTTTTTGAGTGTTCTGTTTGTTTCTTTAGGCTTTTTAAATCATAGGCTTTCTGATTTTACTGGTTGAAATTGTAATCTAAAGGTAATTTATTGTCTTGTTAAATTCGTGACTGTTTGATTATATGGTAAAAATTTGGACATCCAAGTGAGTTATTTCAAGGTCGATCTTGCTTAGTTATTTAGCAGGTTGTGATTTTTTTTTCAAATATCTTTTAATTTGACTAGATTATTATTTGCTAGGAATCATCTTCAACTCTGCCACTCGAAGGTATTCATTAACAGAGAATATAAAATATATTGATTATTCTCTTTAACTCTGCGGACTCACAGGTTTACAATTTTTTTAAAGCAAATTGATGGAGAATATTTAAGGTCTCTGTGGAGATTTAATTAGTGATAAGTCGTGGATGACAAAAAATAGAATGTCAACCGAGTATAGTTTAGGGGTTGAGATGTTCATTGAAAATGGATTATGACATTCAAAAAGATCAAATGTCATTTGTTGCCCATGTTTAAAGTATGTCTACTAGTGCACAAGAAGAAGTTGAGGATGACGATTTTGATGACACAATAGGGATGTTTGAGGATGCATATGGTTACTTTGACGATAATCCACAAAATTTCGAGGAGCTACTAAGTGATGCGAAGAAACCATTATATCCAAATTGTAAGAACTTTACCAAAATATCTGCATTATTGAAGTTATATAATTTGAAAGTGAAATTTGGATGGAGCGATAGAAGTTTTACTGAGTTGCTGGCATTAGTTCGTGATATGTTACCAAGTCGTAATGAAATTCCAAATTCTATGTATCAAGCAAAAAAAAATTTGTGTGCTCTTTGGATGAAGTATGAGAAGATTCATGCTTGCCGCAAGGATTGTTGCTTGTTTAGAAAAGAACTCTCAGATGCAGATGAATGCCCCATTTGCGAAACATCAAGATGGAAGCTTCGAAAAGATTCAAAGGAAGCAATGAAAAATGTTCCAACCAAAGTCATGTGATACTTCTCTCCAATTCCAAGATTTGAACGAATGTTTCGAAGCAAAGAAATATCGAGTTTGTTGACTTGGCATGCCAAAAAAAGAGTAAGTGATGGATATATACGACATCCAGCAGACTCAATTTCGTGGAAAGAAGTAGACAAATTGTGGCCAGAGTTTGGTCTAGAGCCTAGAAACCTTCGTCTTGCTCTTTCGACAGATGGGGTCAATCCACATGGTGAACAAAATAGTAAATATAGTTGTTGGCCAGTTATGTTGGTGACGTACAATCTACCCCTGTGGTTGTGCATGAAGCGAAAATTTCTGATGTTGACTGCATTAATATCTGGTCCCAAACAACCAGGTAATGACATAGATGATTATTTAGCTCCATTAGTTGATGATTTGAATAAGCTTTGGAATGGTGGAGTTGAATGTTTTGATGCATATCAAGAACGGTGTTTTACACTCAAAGCTATTTTACTGTGGACTATTAATGATTTTCCTGCTTATGGGAATGTGTGTGGTTCTGTGATAAAAGGATATCACGCATGTCCAATTTGTGGGGAGAAAACTTCATCCATTTATTTGCCAAAAGGGAGGAAGATGGCGTATCTCGGGCATCGTAAGTTTTTACCTCGTAATCATCCATATAGGAAGCAGAATAAAGCTTTAATGGTAAACAAGAATTGGGATTCGCTCCTGAACAATTAAGTGGAGTAGAAATTCTTGCAAAAACAAGTGGACTCCAGTATTCATTTGGTAAGAAAGGAAAAAATGAAGGAAAAAAGGAAAAAAATGATGGAGATCTTTCAAATAGTTATTCGAAGAAGAAGTCTATTTTTTATTTTTTTAGTTGGAGTACTGGAAGCATTTTCATGTGCGGCATTGTTTAAATGTGATGCATATTGAAGAGAATGTGTGCTCAAATCTTATTTGCACATTACTTGATATTCCAGGAAAATCAAAGGATGGATTACAAGCTCGTCTAGATTTGGTCGAATTGAATATTAGATCAGAGCTAGTCCCTCAAGTGGGAGAGAAAAGGATATTCTTACCTCCAGCATATTATACATTATCACGGGTGGAGAAATTGAATTTGTATAAGACACTATCAGAAACTAAAGTACCTGAAGGTTATTCATCTAACATACAGTCTCTAGTGTCGCTAGAATAATTGAAACTTAATAACCTCAAGTCACATGACCATCACATTCTTATGCAACAATTGTTACCGGTGGCCATTCGTGGTATTTTACTGAAATGTGTTAGATATGCCATTATTCGACTATGCTTATTCTTCAATGCTATATGTAGCAAAACAATTGATTCGTCCAAGTTAAAAGGCTTGCAAGAAGACATAGTTGTCACTTTATGTTTGTTAGAAAAGTATTTTCCACCGGGATTCTTCAAAATAATGGTACACTTTATGGTGCATCTCGTAAGAGAGGTGGAATTTTTTGGATTTGTGTATTTGAGGTGGATGTATCCTTTTGAACGATATATGAAAGTAATGAAAAGTTATGTAAGAAATAGAACTCGACCGGAGGGATGCATTGGAGAAAGTTATATTGTCGAGGAGGTATAGAGTTTTGTTCTGAATATCTATCTGGAATTGATTCAATTGGGTTAAGGTCATCGATGAGGAAAGAGAATTCGGATATTGATAGACCATTGTCTATTGCTTCTTACAGCAGACCGAGTAAGGATCAACTAGATCAAGCTCACCTTTATGTCCTTCAAAATGTAAATGATGTGCTTCCATACGTAGCGTATGCAAATTTCATTCTCTTTCATAACTTTCTAATTAAGTGATCATCTAGATCATAACTTTGTCATTGACATATGTTATATTTGCAATAGGCAACACATGGATGTTTTGTCTAAGCTTAATCCAAGTAGGTCTAAAAACAAGAAATGGCTTCAAGATGAGCATAATCGCACATTTAGTAGTTGGTTGTGAGAACGGGTAATCTTAATCTCTAACCATACAATTTAAGGTATACTTAAATGTCAGCTACTTATTTGAAATTGAATCGTAGGTTGCACTTGCTCTTGCAGTGACGAATAACTCCATAACACCTTCTTTAAGATGGATTGCTCATGGGCCTCGTCTAGATGTAGCCACTTATTGTGGTTACGTGGTTAATGGTTGTCATTATCACACAAAAAGACGTGATGATAGAAGAAAGGTTTAAAATAGTAGAGTTAGTATAACGGCTAATACAATGCAAGTTTCTAGTGCTAAAGACAAGAGTCCTATCATTTCAGATATGACATTTTATGGTGCAGTACAAGAAATCTGGGAGCTTGACTATCATCATTTGACAGTTATCTTATTCAAATGTGATTGGGTTGAGAATAAGAATGGACTTAAAATAGATGAACTTGGTTTTACTACCGTGGACCTAAATCGTATTGGACATAAATTAGACTCATTTATCTTAGCCTCTCAAGCAAAGCAAGTGTTCTTTGTGACAGATCCTGTTAATCCTCGTTGGTCGGTAGTTTTAACATCTCCTCAACGAATAGTTGAAGATGATTTCTACGAAGATGAATTAGGAGATAATGTTGAAGATTGTGGTTATGGAGTTTTACCTAGTATGCCAAATATCGAGACATTTCATGAAAGCGATGAAACGTCATCTACGAATGTTAGAAATGATTGTGAGGGTACATGGATTAATAATAGTACATTAAACATTGATATGTCATTTAGTGATTTATTTTTACTATGTTTTTATGAGATAATATATTAACTGTATGTTTTGTGTTTTGGTTGAAATGGGTGATTCTAATAGTAGTGGTGACAATGAAGTTGAGGTCAGAAAAGTTGTTCGTCGAGGCCCAACAACCATGCGTGAATTGGCTAACGTAAGAAATTCTGAGGGTTCGTTGTTTACAATTCAATATAATGACATAGGTCAACCAGTTGGTGATAATGCATAAAAAATGCAAAGCTTTATTGGAGTTTGTGTTCGACAACAGATTCCAATAATTTACAATAATTGGAAAGAAGTTCCCCAAGAACTCAAAGATAAAATTTTCGATTGTGTAGAGGTAAGAAGTTTAGAATTTTTATTAAAGTAATAAACTTTTCTAGTTTATAATTTAATTTGCAATTATTTTGTGATTTTCATTACACAGTTGTCATTTGTGGTGGACCCTATGTCCAAACACAATATTCTTCAATCCGCATCGAAGAAGTTTCGAACCTTCAAGTCAACGTTAACTAAAGAATACATTCACCCGTTCAAAGACGACCCATCTTACTTGGAGACTCCTCCTGAAAAATATTCCCATATTGATAAAGAACATTGGGCTTCATTTGTTCATACAAGACTAAGTGAAGAGTGGGAGGTAACTACATTCTGTCATTATATTTTTAAATAGCGTAAATATTTTAGTGCTTGAATCAAATATCTTCTATTTTCCAGACACTTAGTACTGCTCAGAGAGAAAGGGGGCGAAATGCATGTATAATCATCACATATCTCGCAAGGGATATGCAAATCTTGCAAAAGAATTAGTAAGTTACTATTTAGATTAAGTGTCTTACGATAATTAATGTGTGTGCTAGTTAATAATATATATGACCATATAGGAATTATCAGATGGTCCTTATAATCGTGCAACTTTATGGAAAGAAGCACGAAAAGGAAAAAATAACGAATACTTTAATGTTGCCACAAAAGAATGTGCTGCCCGAATTGTAAGTTTCTATGTTTTATTTTTCTATTTCAATGAGATTTAGAAAGTGTGATATTTTGTGGTTAATATGATGATAAATATTTGTGACAGGATGACTTGGCTACAATACACAAGGGTGAAGATGTTTTAACTGAAGCATTAGGCACCCCCGAACATAGAGGTAGTGTGAGGGGATTGGGTGAGTTTGTTTCACCATCTCTATATTTTAATGTTGCCAAAAGGAAGTCGAAAATGGGATTGCAGCCTCAAGACCAAGTCAAATTGAGGACTCAAAGCTCACAACCAAATAAATCATCAACAAAAGTCAGTAATGTCTCAAAGAAAAAGGAGAAAGGGAAGGAAGTTGTCAATGCACCGACTAAAGTTTTTATCCTGGATGAAGAACCAACAGTGGTAACTAATCTGTTTTAGTTTTGGCACTTACTTGTTTTTGAAACGACACTTAGTTTTTTTGCGCATGACACTTAGCATTTTTCTTTTAAATTTTCTAAGCGAAAACCGTGTCACCTAGCTATTGAATCAATAGAGAACATTGTTGCAGTAGGCACAGTATTTGATGACGACGTTCAATGTCCAACAATTCATGGAGTGCCATTAGGTGTGGACAATGTGAGAGTCATGGTAGACATTGTCACTGGTGAAGATGCTATACTACCAATTGCTGTGAAGGGTGAGATGGAGACATTAAATCAAACCATTGGTAGCTTCGTGGCATGGCCTCGTAGACTAGTAATTTTAGATGAGGAGAAAAAGGTATGTCTTGTTCTAACTGGAGTGAGGTTTTAATTATTCATTTGTTAAATGTTTGTAATTTTGTTTGTTAAAGGTTCCTTCTCCTCGAACATCGAAGCCAATAACACAATCATCTAAACATATTGATGTCCATATGACTATTAAACTCCTAAATCAAAATCCCATGCGTACGATGAACCACAAGGATGTAATTGGATTCAATATTGGTGATTACATATTTGGAAGAGAGAAGATCATTAGTTTAACACGTGACGACATCATGCAATACTACGAGATGATTGAAATAGGCTATATGTGTGTGCTCACATACATCACGTAAGTATATTAAATCTATTTCATATCTTAGATTCGTTAACTAAGAAGTTTAATGTTTTACAATTATATTTTTATGTATCTTTGGAATGAATGTGAGGAGGAGACACGTAAGAAGTTCTTGATGGTTGACCCAGACAACATTGTACCATAAATAATGTCTCAAGAAACTTGTTCCAGACATCTAGCCAACAGGTTAGACATGGGTAACTTAGAAGAAGTAGTACTCATCCCACATAACAGCGGGTAAGCTAGCAATTTGACTTCATTTTACTTATTTATAGTTTCTTTTATCCATGCATGAATGATAATATTATCATGTTGGTTATTAATAGTTTTCACTGGAAGTTGTTTGTTATTCATCTCCGAGACAATTGTGTTTATGTATTGGACTCTCTAAGAAGTAAGATTGAAGAAAATTATAAGGGAATCCTAAACACGTAAGTGCCTTGAACTCTTATAGTTGAAATTTTTACAATTATGTTATTCTAATGTTTCAAATTATTTAGATGATTGAAAATGTGGCAAGCCAAACATTCTACTCAACAATCTCGCAGTACTACAATTTGGAAACTTGTGAAGGTAAATTTGCATAACTCATAACAATGTCGCAGTAAATCCTTTGTATAACTCATAATTTTGTTATTTTTCAAATTTTCTATATGTACTGTCCTCGACAACCAGGTTCTATCGAGTGTGGGTACTATTTGAAAAAGTATATACGAGAAATAGTGCGGAACCCTCATACTCCTATAACTGAACTTGTACGTATTATCATATACCTTTATGTGTTTATATATGATTTGTCATTATATTAGTATTATCTTTTTTTTTGTAGTTTAATACAAAAAGTGCGTATCAACAAGAAGAAATCGACGAAGTTCGAATATAATGGGCATCTTTTGTTGGACGATTTGTGTAGTACCTTATGGATTCATTAGTTGTGTTTATTTGATGTAAGTATTTGGTTCAGACTACTTTCTCTGTAGCAGTTGGTAGATTACAAATACTTTGTCTTGTTTATAATATGTAGAAGTTTGAAGTTTGAAGTTTAAAAGGTACTGCATAACATATTAGTTTTGAATTATTATAGAAGTATTTGACTGGATGATGCTGAATATGTTGGATTGTTTTGTTTATAATATATAGAAGTCTGGATTCTTATGTTGAATGTAGTTTTGTTCGAGGGATGGGCGGTCCCATTTGTTCTTGTATGGAAGGGTGTTAATATAGAAGTGTTTTTTTTGTTTATAACCATGCTAGTTTTGAGTTATTCTAAAAGTGGAGAGGTTATGTTGAAATTTGTACTTTTAATTATTTGTGTTTTGAGTTTAAGGTTAGTTCTTGAGTTAAGTTTTAGAATATCATGATATTAAAATTAGTTTTACTTGCATATTAGTTTTTGAGTTTCAATAATATTGAGAATTATTTTGTGAGAATAGGTTGGAAGGAGATATATTAGTTGGATAGTTTGGAGTTATATTCTAAAGTGGGCAGGTCATGATGAAATTTGTACTTACTCTTGATTGTTTGTGTTTTTGTTAAGCTTTTATAGAATAGGTTGGAAGGGAGAGATATGTTGTTGGCTAGTTTTGAGTTAATCTTAAAGTGGAGAGGTTATGTTGAAATTTGTACTTTTGATTATTTGTGTTTTGAGTCTAAGGTTAGTTTTTGAGTTAAGTTTTAGAATAGATATTGTTTTATAATGGATGAATGTGTTAAAAATTTTAGTTGCATATTGAGATATTATCATAGGTTTGAACGAAATATATATAATTCGTTAGAACGTCTGTGCAACCAACTATTTTTTTAATTAATTTATTCACAAAATAATGACGGTCAATATCTGTCACGAAATATAGTCATTCCATGATGCACATGTTGGGTGTGTTGCCCTAAACTCGTAGTTTGTATTTTGTAGAAACAAATGTCTATTTAAAAAAGTTTTATTCAATAAATTTGTTGTTGAATCATAGCTTTGCATTGTCCAAAATCCAATAAACTAAACATCTAATGTTATTTTTGATGTAATCGGGACTGTATATATACTGGGTATATAGTTGATATATGGGGTATATATTTGATATACCCCTGATATATGAATGGATAATGTCCCGTGAATAACCTAAAAGGTCTATAGTATATGGATAAGGCTGGGTACCTTATCCTGGCAACATTATGGATACGGCCCGCTCTGTAAAGGTTACAGACGACTCGATCAAGGTCGTTCGTGTGGAGACATGCGAGTGGGGGTATCATTTACAATGAGTTTGTATAAGACCGGACCGCAAAATAGGCAATCTTTAGATGTAACACCGTTAACTATAGATTACCATTTCTTACAGGCAACTCATTCTCAATCCTGAGTGAGTTATGGATTCCTGCCCGTGAGGGCTCGTTCTTTGATCTGTATGGGTGAGAGTGGCCCGAGTCGCCGACTCAACATTCCTACCATTTTGGGGACGAGACCGAGTGGGGAGCTGGGAACATAACTTCACAAGATGGAATTCACTCCTCCCCGACTTTAGGGGAGTAGATGAGTGTTCCCTTAAATGCTGACTCCGGGACTTGAACAAGGGGCCCCGCCCTGTTAGTGACCGAGAGGGACTTCCTGTTATTGGTTGGACCATAACCGGGTTGTTCATTAGAGGAGCAGTGGTGTTTAAGGAGTAAGATGTAACTCAGGGGTAAAACGGTAATTCGACCCAACTTGAGTTACAAACACTCGTGAAAGATTGACTCGTTATTCTTGGTCGTATATTCATGGACACGAAAACATTCTGCAGTGAGAAGAGTGCAACTGCGGTTCTTTATTGGAATGACCCGTAGTTAACGAAACTAGATTAACTCGGTCAATGAGTTTGACCGATTAATCTTGCATCGTTGGAGTTTCTGATCTGTAGGTCCATTACGTCCCCTTGCTAGCTCATAACGGGTAAAACGAGGATCAAATTTTTGGAAGAATTTGAATTGTTCAAATTACTTAAGGGATTATATGTATATTGATACATTATAATATATAGTTAATTGTAAATTAAAACTATATATTATGAGAGATATTATTTGAATGAGATTCAAATAAAATTAATATGAATAAGATTCGTATTAAAACTATAGGTTAAAAATAATGTGCATAAGATGTACATTAAAACTATAGGTTATACGAGAGAAATGTTTTAGAATATGATTCTAATTTTATAAATAATTAAGTGTTAATTATTTATGTATATATATATTTATTAATTATTAATTGGATTAATAATTAATTTGATTAATTAATTATATATATATATTAATTATTATATATATTTTTTAATTATTATTATATATATTATATATATATTATTATTATTATTATTAATATTAATATTAACTCCCCTGCAAAATTGCAGGGGAGTGGGAGGTTTTGTGACGTGGGGAGTTACCCCACGTCATCCCTCTTCTTCTTCAAGAGTGTTGGAGAAGAGAAGAATGTTTCTACAGAACAGAACCAAGGAAGAAAAACCCACGAATTCTCTAAAAATTCTCTCAATTTCTCCCTCTCTTCAATCAAGGTGCTACCACAAGCACGATCCCGAGACCCAAGAGGATAGCGAGGAAGATCCGGTGGTGGTGTTCGAGGGGAATTCACTGAAGAAACGTTCTTCAAAGGTTTGGAATTTCCCCTGTATTTTCTTCTTTAAAACTAGATTTTGTATCCGAAAATCAGTAACGCAAATCCCCTTCCGCTCCGGGATTCACATCTCTTCAGCACATATCGATGTAGATAGAATTACGTACAAACAATGTCACACGAAAGATGACGAACAAACAATGGCGTACAAACAATGACGCACATACAATCACGGTCACAAAACAAAGACAATCATAAAAATGTCGGTTCTCACCCGACATGGTTATCCTTTCATGACGGGCATGTCCGTCATGGAAAACGCTATACATGACGGGCACTGCCTGACCTTAAAAGGGTCGTTTCATGACGGCCATGTCCGAATGGAAAGAGAATATACATGACGGGCAATGCCCGACCTTAAAACTGTCCGACATGAAAGAGAAACAAGGACACTCGTATAGATGTCGGTCAGTGACCGACATGGTTATTGTTTAATGACGGGCAATGCCCGTTATTAAATAGTAGATTTGATGTAGTCACTGTACAGAACTTCCCATTCCCTTGCAATTTTGCAGGGGAGTTTTAAATTAATAATTAATAAATTAATAAAATAAAATAAATTTTTAATTATTAATCTAATTAATAATTAATTAATTAAATCTAATATTAATTAAATAAATAATTAACAATTAATTATTTAAAACTTAATTAAATACCACATATTTAATTAAACTCATATATTTGAATCTTATTCAAATGCATCTCTCTCATATAACCTATAGTCATAATGTACATCTTATGCACATTATTTTTAACCTATAGTTTTAATACGAATCTTATTCATATTAATTTTATTTGAATCTCATTCAAATAATTTCTCTCATAATATATAATTTTAATTTAGAATTAACTATATATTATAATGTATCAATATACATATATTCCCTTGAGCAATTTGAACAGTTCAAATTCTTCCAAAAACTCGATCCTCGTTTTACCCGTTATGAGTTAGCATGGGGACCAAATGGACCTACAGATCAGAAGCTCCAACGATACGAGATTAATCGGTCAAACTCATTGACCGAGTTAATCAACATTCGTTAACTTCGGGTCACTCCACTAAAGACCCGCAGTTGCACTCTTCTCACTACAGAATGTTTTCATGTTCACAGATATACGGCCATTAATGACAAGTGAATCATTCACGAGTGCCCGTAACTCAAGTTGGGTCAAATTACCGTTTTACCTCTGAGTTACATCTTACTCTTTAAATACCACTGCTCCTCTAATGAACAACCTGGTTATGGTCCGACCAATAACCGGAAGTCCTTTTAGGGCCAATAAGAGGGTGAGGCCCCTTGTTCAAGTCCTGGAGTCAGCATTTAAGAGAACAATCATCTACTCCCCTAAAGTCGGGAGGAGTGAATTTCATCTTCTGAAGTTATGTTCCCAGCTCCCCACTCGGTCGTGTACCCAAAATAGTATGAATATTGAGTCGGCAACTCAGGCCACTCTCACGTATACAGATCAAAAGACGAGCCCTTACAGACAGGAGTCCATAACTCACTCTGGATTGAGAATGAGTTGTTTGGTCATCCTATGAAATAGCAATCTGTTAGTCAACGGCGTTACATCTAAAGATTGTCTATTTCGCATTCCAGTCTTATACAAACTCATTGTATAGGATACCCCCACTCACATGTCTCCACACGAAAGACTTGGATCGAGTCATCTGTAACATTTACAGAGTGGGCCATATCCATAGTGTTGCTAGGATAAGGTACAAAGCCTTATCCATATACAATAGACCCTTTAGGTTATTCACGGGACATTATCCACTCAGATATCAGGGGTATATCAAATATATATCTAGTATATCAAATATATACCCAGTATATAAACTGTCCCGGTTACATGAAAATAACCTTGGATGTTTAGTTTATTGGATTTTTGACAATGCAATGCTGTAAATTCAACAACAAATTTATTGAATAAAACTTTATTGAATATACATTTGTTTTTACATAAATACAAAGTACGAGTTTAGGGCAACACACCCAACAAACTCCCACTTGAACTAAACTCGAGTGGGGTGTACATTATCATAAGACAAAAGAGAAAATACAATAAACTAGGGCATACACTATACCCATTACATTTCTCCCACTTGTCCTAGACTAATTGTACAAAGCTCGTAGACCTAGACTTTCTAGATGGCCCTCAAACACTTTAGGTGTGAGTGCCTTCGTAAAAGGATCAGCAATGTTGTGCTCCGAAGTGATCTTTGTGACGATCACATCTCCTCGTTGCACTATCTCCCGTATAAGGTGGTACTTCCTTTCGATGTGTTTGCCTCTCTTGTGACTTCGAGATTCTTTAGAATTTGCCACAGCACCACTATTATCACAATAAAGTGTGATGAGCAAGTTCATGTTTGGAACGACTTCCAAATTTGTCAAGAACTTTCTAAGTCAAACCCCATCTTTTGCTGCTTCACAAGCTACAACGTACTCAACCTCCATGGTGGAGTCAACGATGCGTCCTTGTTTGATGTTTCGCCAAACTACCGTTCCTCCGTTAACAGTGAATACTGACCTCTAATAGCAGAAAATCTGGGTTTTTTGGAAAAGCATATTGTCTGTTTGACCATTGCTTCACTTCATTAATGTTGCAGCATCGTTAAAGTAGTTGAGAAAGAGTCACGTTCTCTCTCCCTTATGCCCCCAGTTTAGAAGAAGTTAGTCGTTTGTTGTTCATGTTTGGTAGTTTTAGCGAGTATCAACTGTGTTTATAAATATATCTAAAACTCCTGCATCGATGTTTATTTTCACGTGTGTAGCAAAAGAAAATTAGTTAGGTTAATGCACTGATTTTTTTAGGTAATTATTGAGTGTTTGGTACTTAGTCTCTGTGGATTCGAACTTTTTATTACTTGCTGCGACGATTGTGTATACTTGCACGTATAAGAATTGGTAACATAAACCGTAACAACACTTACAGTTTGTCAGAAAAAATGGGGGGCAATAGCTTTCCAATTTTAACCCAGCTGCAATTTCACTCCCATTTTTTATAAAATAAAAAGAAACCTTTTAAGGAAGAAGACAAAAAGGGGGAATTTTTTAATTTCATAATTCTAAAAAAAAGGGGAAACGTGGCTAAATGAGGTAGTCGGAAGGAAAGCAGGCCATTAATGAAAAAGGTAACCAATGAGTTTATTTAAAAGAGAGAAATCCAAATTGTTTTCAATTTTAATTTGCAGACCCTATTCTCTGTCTCTTTCCCATCGTCTTCCCTAAATTTTCCCTAGCCCTCATTCTCATTGCCCAAACACTCCTGCAGCAACACCATACCTACAGCACCAGTAATCAGCCATGCTGATTACGCTTGTTTACATGCGTAAAAAGAAGGTTTTAGATGCTGTTTTTACTATGTTTTAACTTTGTTTCGGACTTTTTCTCGGTCGTTTGAGTTCCAATTCATGCAAAATTTATATATGATGGTTTATGGTTGGCTTATATTGTACTTATGACATTTTAGGACCATTTGGGAGTGCAAATTAATCAAAAGAAGCAAAAAGACGGAAAAACCTTCATTGGAGGCGCCAGGCGCCTGGTAGGCTGTAGAAATCCTGGTTTTCTTCCAACTTTGCCCTTAATGAAACGCCTCTTCCAATGCGTTTTGGTGGTTCCAACCGATGCATACGTGTAGAAGAAGTGTTCCATTCTTAAACTGGTTTATTAAGAAATTTGTTAACTTCAAAACCATTATTGCGCTTGCACGAGTCTTTAATATTTTTAAAATTAGAGCAAGTCCCAACAATTATGTATGCTGAATCCAAACTTTTGCCTTGATGACTTGTCTTTAGACAAAATTTTGAAATTCTATTCTTGAGATAGCTAGGTAGGTTGAAGTTTGTTCTTGCCCTCTTTCTAAGGTGACTCTAGGTAGCAAAAGTTACCTTCAATCTGCTAGTATCCCCTGTCTGGCCCTAGAAATTTGACCCTAACTGATTTTCAAGGGCTGAATATCCATTTCCATCTTACTAGCAAACTAATGGCCTAAGAAAAATTAGCAAGCATTCACTCCTCTATAAATAATTACGATAGGCAGTACACGATGTACCAACCAGCTAGTCTATCCTTACCTTAAAGTTTGGGAGCCTTATCCTATTGTCTACAATATCATTCATTAAACATTGAGGACAATGCTTCATTTTAAGATTCGGGGTGAGGGATTCTCAATTTAATGTAATATTCATTTTTGTAATCCCATTTATAGTTACAATCTTTTGTAAAGTTATGAACAAATTTTGGCCTTGTAATTGAGCTCTGAAAAAGAAAGAGAGAGAAGTTTCAAAAGAGCTGTAGGGTTCGGAATGGCTAGTAGCTCAACTATCACTACAAGATATTTGAGTTTTCCGGATGCACAAAATCGTCGCTGAAGCTCAATAATTGGTTTGATAGACTTTTGTCAACAAATTTCAATTTTCGTTGACAAAAGTACCTATGGTGACGAAATGTTGTTGGTCTAACAAAATTTGAAATTCGTCACCATAAATACCAGATCTATCAATTTTCTGCAAACATTATATATTTTTTTTTCTTGTAACCTATATATTTCTTCAAATTTTAAAAAAAATCATATAAACTTCGATTTATATTAAAAAAAATGATTTTTACAATCCATGGAATATAGAAAGTTAAATACAACAAAAGCTAAATTTCGACTACAACATAAATATAAACATAATCTTGAAAGCTCTATCTCTTTGGCTTCATGAAATCTCCTCTAGTTTCCAAAGCTTCCCAAGATGAAAAATCAAAAGAGCCAGAAAAATAAATGAAAAATAAACCTATATGAACAAAGAGTGATGGTAAAGTGTTAATTACTTAACCTAACTCATTCCACTATAGTTAAGATGAATTTCAAGAACGAGACAAAAAGATTTAACTTCACGCAATCAAAGTGACAATTGAAAGGCAAAAAAACAAAAAAAAAAAAACGTTCCTACCCTAAATTCACTAAACATCTCTCACTCGTCAAACACACCTGCAAATCCTACAAACTTATCCAAACACACTCAAAATATCAAACAAGCTACTTAAAAAATGTTAAAAACATGTCTAACTCACTCTAGATCCCATAAATTCACCAAAAACCATGAAAATGAAATGTGTCTAACTCGTGTAACATAACTCACTATTATTTAGTATGACTACCATAACTTCAAGATAGCCATACAATTCCAAGCAAACTATGGCACTAAATCAAGGACGAACTAATAAATGCTAAAGAGGTATACAAGCTAATAATTAAACGTAAAATACGATACAAACATGTCTGGTTTAAGTTCGAAATTATAGATAAAAGCAATTCTAATTAAAAAACATAGGCAAAATATTTGCAATTATTGATAAAAAAAAATTTATGAAAACTTTAATGCAAGGGCATAGTTTAAGTTCATAATCATTACCCTAGAACTTGTTCTACTACTCCTAAATAATCTCAAGCAAGTCAACATGTCCAAAACTCATTCTAAAAAAAATTAAGTCAACATCTCACATTTACCAAACATGCTTCCAATCCAACAAACTCATCTAAACACACTTCAAATTTCAAACACTGACTCAAACGACTTAAAAATCTTAGAAACATGCTTAACTATGCTTTACTTACTCCACAATGCTTAACTATGCTTAACTTACTCCACAGTTCACATCCCATAAATTCACCAAACTAAATTCTCAAAAGCCACAACAAACATGTCCATAGCTCATCAAAACTCACTTCATATCCCACAAACTCTATCAAACTAACCCTTAAAATTAAAAGTGTCAAACTCATCTAGTCTCATCACTTCAAATCCCACGAACTCATTCCAAATCTCACAAAAACTTAGCTAAAATAGTTCCTAAAGTATGAAAATGAACCAAATACCACGTAACCGACCCTAATTGAACTCAAATAAGGTAAAATGGTGTTTTAGTAATTTAAAACCAGAAAATTTACTAGCATGAGTCCCATAGAAAAGAGGATAAGATCCAAACACATTGATCTCAACACGAAACAAAGGTAACAATTCTAAAAAACTTCACAATCATATACATATATGAATCATTAAATATAAATGAGAATATAATAGAACACATAGAGGCTTTACCTTCCAACAAACAGCGATGAGGCACTTCACTTACGTGATATGTCAATTGCCTGCAAAGAATAGAGAAGTCTTCCATTCTCGAAAATTTCTTCAATTCGAAATGTAGAAGAATGTGGAATATTTCTAGGTTTCAAATGAAGAAGAGGGAAGAAACTAAAAATATAGCTCGAGATGTTCATATATATTACTTAAAAAATATAAAATAAGAAAAGTAAGGTTTATACCTCATGAGAAATTGAAAAGCGGCAATGAACAATGGCGTTAACGGACGAGCACGACGAAGAGAAGAAACCCCACGTTTGGAAAGACGAAAGAAGATGGATGGAGGGGGGGGGATGGGAAGGAAATGAGTGATGGATGGAGGGAGGGAGAATGAGGGAAGAGGTAGGAACAGGGAGGAGGAAAAAAATACATAAATGAAAGGGAAAGGAAGAGAGTTAGGTTAAATTGTAACCTATATCGACAATTATAATTCGTCGAGAAAACCTCTAGTTTCGTCGCCTTAAATTTCGCCGAAAAATTGGGCCGTGAAATTCCCACTCTTTTATGAAACTTTTGGCAACAAAACTTAAATTTTGTCGCCAAAATTACCTTATGGCGACGAATTTACGATGTGCCACCATAAGTTCTAAATGAGATATCTCAAATTAGTCACAATTTTTGGCAAAAAAATTGCAATTTCATCACCATAGGGTACTTTTGGGGACGAAATTGCAATTCATTGCCAAAAGTTGTGACTAAAAATTTAATGTTAGTCAAAACTTAATTCATCGCCAAAAATAAAATTTCTTGTAGTGTATTGAGGAGGGTAGTAGCAAGCTAGCATTTTAGAAGAGAGGAAATCAGATTGGGAAAATAAGTTGGAGAAAGTTTTGAAGGTTGCCAAGGGAAAGGGTGGAATAATGAAGTGATCTTTTGTGAGTAGAGCACCTTAGTCTTAGTGCAAATGATGGGTTGATTCTAGCTAGCTTGAGACTTGACTATATTATAAAGCTTTTGTCTGCCGTAATGGAACATAGGCATTTGAGGGAGATTTTGGCATGCATTATTTTTTTTCCATTCTATGAAAGTCTAGAGGTAGAGTTAGCGTTGCTTGTGGATAAGCAATGGTTCAAGTTTAGGGATGTGATAAATCTCCAAAAGAGAGCTATTTATGCAATATTGTCATATAAATTAGCTAAGGATAGTGTAACACCCCATAATTTTCACCATCCAAGAACGGGGACCGTTACTAAAACAATCTAAAAAGTTCCACTTATAGTGAAGAGTTAAACCACTAGCTACTCAAACTAAGCAAAATTCAACCATTTTTAATTGCTCGACTTGCACTTGTGAATTTCTTACCTAAAAAACAATAACAAAACAACTTGGCCTTCGTAGACAAGTGACCCATTTCTCTTCTACTAGAGTTAAAGCTAAACGAATCGAGTCAAAATCAACAACATAACGGCCTATTCGACAATAACGTAACAACGCAAAATAGAAACAATCGACTAAACGCCTAGATCCATCAGACTTCCGCTGCGCTACTCTGATTAACAACAATTATAATAGCTTAAGTAAAGACAACCAACTAAAGAATGATCCAAACTTTTAAAGTTAACAAATTTCTTAATAAACCAGTTTAAGAAAATTTTAATGGAAACAACTCAATAACGAAACAAGATGAAGCTTTTGTTAACCGCTGCGACTTTGCACAACCAGGGTCCTCATAGAGTACATATGAAACAATTTAACTCTGAACAACCTATCTTATACCCAAAGAAACTACACAAAAACTAGCCATTGTCTTTCTTCTCGAGTCTCCTCCACACCATCACCATGAACATAACCTGGATCCTCACCTGAAAACAATAATTGCAGATGAGGGGTGAGTACAAAATACTTCGTAAATAACCCTTTCTAACTACGCACAAACAACATGTTCAGCACAAACACTCGTTACAGAATATTAAACTGGCATTCATGCATAAAAAAAATCACATCGCTCATTAGCACACACGTGCAAACAACGTAATCGCAACAACATGCATCAATAACAAAACAACATGCTCGAAATTGCAATAGTCATCACAATACGGTAACAAGTAAACATGCATCGATGGATCGTAATGGTTTATTAACACACACATACACACACACACAAGCATCCAAGATATCACGACTCACGTAACTTCAACCACAAGACCCACTGGTCCCTAACTCCTTCAAGCTGATTCTAAACCACCACCCTATGTTAGTCCTCCAAGTCTAACTATTTGAATCGTATTGGCCTATGGAATTTATCCTCATGGCCCCGACACTCATCTACAGAAATTTGGCGTTCGACCTTGCAATTTATCCCCAAGGCCTTGAATTCTGAATTCTAACTCATCACACCATGTTAGTCCTCCAAGTCTAACTCTTCGAATTGTATCGGCCCTTGACATTTATCCCCAAAGCCCTGACACTCCTCTACAGAAGCTTGGCGTTCGACCTTGCAATTTATCCTAAAAGCCTTGAACTGTGCATCAACCATTGGCATTTATCCCTAAGGTCTCGACTACTACTCAGCGTATTGGTCCTTGACCGGCACCACGACAAGACCCAATACTCATCACCAAATAGACTATCATGTCGACCCCTGACCTTTTGTACCTGGAGCTTCGACGCTCATCTCTACCAAGATTGACCTACCGACCCCCGGCCTTTGGCTCTCAGAGCTTCGACACGTAGTAATGACGTAACTGCCTCAACCATTGCCCAAGAGGCCATGAAACTTGTCTATGCACTTTTCATTACACAATAGACCACACATTCGAATCATAGTCCTCTGCTAGGATTCTATCACATAATTCCCAAGTCACCGACAGTAAGGGCTCTGAATAACCAAACAACTAGTCTACATTTCACTTCACACAAATCACATAATAACAAACTACTAGTCTGTTCCACCACTCCAGACAACTCCAACTAATCCCTCGAAGGCATCTACAAGTCATTCACACTTCTAAACACAACACAGTTTTCCAGCATGCTTTCCATCGTACAGAGCAAAAGTAATAAACCAACATCTTCAAACTAAACAAACATAAAACTAAATAATATAAAACTAACTCATGCATTTCATCTCAAACATGCTTTCAAACGTCGAAGATTAATCACTTCCAACCATACTAATAAAAACTTTCCAATCATATCCAACAATCAAAAGCAATACGTTTCATAATGTATATCAAAAAGAACAACAACATGCAACCCAACAATATTCACTAGTAATTCACAAACCACGTCTAACGATTTCTAAATACATGAGATACATTAACATAATAAACTTCACCACGAAACCATTCCAATCACTCAATAACGCACGCACCTGACCCTTGGTGCTACTTACCCACTGCTACGCTCCTAAACTTTGCATTGATTCAACACCTAGGCATCAAGATATAAAAGACAGCAAGTCAATACAAATTTTCAACCATGGAAAATGATTCTAAGGGGGTTTCAAAGACGTGAATCAGGCTTCGAACAGACGTGGGTAAGCACCAAACACCACGAAACTACTGCTATTCACGTTTTGCATTAGAGGAATGTGCCGAAACTGCTTCCAACAACATTGTTTTGCTGCTTGTTACCACCAAACGACTTCGTTTGAGCGTGGGTAACTCAAATCTAACTCGTGCAAGGGTGGGTAACATAAATCGGGCTTCGTACAATTGTGGATAATCGTCGAACACCCCGTAAATGATGTTGTTTACGTTATACAGTAGCAGGGCACACTGAAACCATAAAAAAGCTGCTGTTTGTTGCAAGAGGGTGCGGGTCACCCAACCTTAGCTACTATGGGTCGTGGGCTGTCACCAAACCACTGAGACACCGCCAACACACTGCAAAACCACTGCACACCACCCCAAAACACCACAAATCAAAGCACAACGTCGCCAGCCACCTGAAGTTCTTGCTACGCTGCCATTCGACGTAATGGGTTGTCGAGAGAAGGTGTTGTTGTTCGTCGGAGCTCGTCAGAGGTGGTTGGCGGCTGGCTAAGAAAATAGGAAGAAGAAGAAGGTTGGGAGAGAGAGGTTCTCACATGAAAGGAGGGAAAGAGAAGAGGGAAATAAAACAATTTTGTCTTTAAGGTTTTTATTTTTTTGGTTTCTCCACTCTTTTGTTTTGTTCCCTTTACTTTTGATTTAAAATCCAGAGAGCCTAATACCCAATTTAAAAAGAGCCCAATGTGTAAGATTCTAGTTTGCTTTAAAACTAATTATCTTTAAAAGAAAAGCCCAAGTGGAAAGAGCAAAGCAATTAGAATTAAAATCCACAACTACCCCACGTTAACCCATAATAAAATTAAAATAAAACAAAACAAAATAATTTAAAATAAATTCGAAATAAATTCTATTCCTTTCTGTTAAAAGAAATCCCGTTCTCAACATGATTTAAGGAAAATAATTAATTTTCAAAACCCAACAATAAAATTCATAAGGGAGTAAATCAAATTTCCAAAACTTTGACTTAAGATTTAAATAAAATCTCTTTCCAAAATTATAAAACTTAATTTATCGAAATCCAACGAAAATAAACTTGATTATAACTTACCCTATATTAAAACTCCAAAATAAGTTCCAAGAACTTCACTTAATGGAAAAAGGAGAAATCCAAAGGCACAAATTAAATCTTAAAATAAAACAAACCCAAGAACGCGGGCATTACAAACTACCCACCTTAAAAAAACCTTTCGTCCTCGAAAGTTCGCTGGCCACACTACGCTAAAAGTCGGGATGTTATAGTCATGTGACGCCCAACTAAAGAGGAGGGGTACATGAATGAAATAATACCATATCCGAATGAGAGGGATCCTGAGAACATGGAAGCATGGTTAAGAAAAGGCTTAAAAGAATTGTTAGTTACTACCTATACCAACAAGGTGCACCTTCCTTTTCAGTGGCTCAATCATAAGAACTCCAAAGTTAATCGTGGCTTGGAGTAATCTTCGGTTGGGTGCCCTCCTAGTTGATTTACTAGGAAGCTTGTTTCAGCAGCTCTTCTAGTGTAGCTTAGAATTTGACGGTGGCGCAACCAGGTCGTAAGGGATGCAGGGGAATGCCGGGACAAATAGGTGCCGAATCTGGATTCCGAATGTGGTTCAAAGACAAACCAAGGGGGAAGCTGGAGAGCATGTGACGCCCGACTAGAGAGGAGGGGTACATGATGTACCAATACCACATCCGAATGAGAGGAGTCTTGAGACTATGGAAGCATGGTTAAGAAAAGGCTTAAAAGAATTGATAGTTACCACCTATACCAACAAGGTGCACCTTCCTTTTCGGTTGCTAAATCATAAGAACTCCAAAGTTAAGCGTTCTTGGCTTGGAGTAATCTTCGGTTGGGATAGTCTACGCTCTTCTACACTGTTGGTCTAAAGGGATAGTCTACGCTCTTCTAGTATAGCCCAGAATTTGACGGTGGTGCAACTAGGTCATAGGGGATGCAGGGTAATGCCGCGGCAAAGAAGTGCCGAATCCGGATTCCGAATTTTGGTCTGAATCTTGGGCCTAGGGCATTACAACGCACTCTACATTTGTGCAAATAAGGTTATAATTTCACTACCATCCTTACCTTAGTAGATAATGTTGACAGTTAGGAAGAATGACCAGGTTTTTAAGGTTTTGATGTAGCATTGTTGATTCTACAACATCTAAATGAAAAGGGAGCAGAAAACGACAAAGCTGATAGTGATATAACTTTACCTAGGGAGTTACCACATTAAGACGGAGAAGCACCTGAAAGTTAGAGATGGGACTCACTTTATTTGTTTTGTTACCCTAAAATTGATGAAGGTATATATACTTACATTTATGGTAGCCTCCACACATTCCCCAACCATCACTTCACTCTCACTTCAAGAAAACTCTCAAGGGTTTGAAGAGGACAAGAAGAAGAAGAGGCCTGCAGAAGCTTCTGAAGACAGAGACAACATTTGGAGCTGATATTCCTCAACTCCTTCTTACTTCCTCTAGTTTTTATTCAATATTGAACCCGTTATTGTTTTCTTTCTTCCATTTTCTTATGGTCGTGGGTAGCTAAATCACTATTGTAAGGAGGGGGATGTTGTGAACTGATTCTTGGGCTGCAAAACCTTGGTTTTTTTTTTTCCCTTAAAGATGAGTTATATTGAGTTGAAGTTGTTTTTATTGATTGATTTTCAATGTGCTTGATCAACATATTGAGATACCTCTTTATTAATTCTTGGAAAATTGTAATAGGGAGTATTTGATTTCATCTCATATGAGATCTACTTGAGTTTAGAGTATTGGTACTTAGGAAGAAGGCTCCCCCCTAGTAAGGCTATAAACTGAGGTGATATGCTGTTGCTTTTTGCATTAAACTTGAATAGCAGAAAATCTAGGAAGTCTGGAAAGATTTCGTTTCTGTTTGGCCAATATATTAACATCGTTAATGTTATAGCATTATGTGTGAGCCTATAAAACGTCACATAAACTTTTCCCCCTTACCCTTTATACATCGATAGTTAATCCCTCTGTTTAGCTCACTTATATATGTTTGACAAGAGTCAATAAGAGAAAACTCGAATTAATGGACTTGTATTTCTATTTATGTATGCAAGTGTTACAGTCCCTAATGTATGATTCTCTGATTAATTCTTTTGAAGGTTTGTGAGCTTGTTCTCGAATTAATGAGTTTGTCCCTTCAACTTCTAGCATATTGAAGAATCTTTAAAGTCTTGCTTGATGCTTGGCGAAGTTTGTGGCTCGATGAAGTCTTCGACTTTACAGCTTGTGAAGGACTTCGGCTTTGCAGCTTGTGAATTGCTTCGACTATGCAACTTGTGGAGTGTTTTGGCTTTGCAGCTTGTGAAGTACTTCGACTTTGCAGCTTGTGGAAATTCTTCGGTTAATTTCATGAGGACTTTGCAGTTTGATGGAATATTCAAGTATTGTTGCTTGGCGAAGAAAAGATTCAGAATTCTTGAAGTCTCGTAGTCTTCAAGTCTTCCGTTCTTCGAGTCTTCAGTTCATCCTTGTTTAATTTGGACAAATATTATGCCACAATTTCTTCCACAATTTGGGGTTAAATTTCGAATAGTATTTTATAACTAGGGAGTCATTTGATTTATTATTTTGTTTTATTCACTCTTCTTATTTGATTTGAGGAAAAAATTTACAAAAATGAATAACTATTTGGCCAAAAAAGAATCTAATTTGAATGGAAAATAAATTCTCCAACATTTTATTTCAAACAAAATTTGTGATTCAAATTTTGCTTGAATTTTGGGATTTGCCCAATTTTTTTATTTTTTATTTTTAAAAAGACAACCCGGTAGCCCTGACCATCTCAAACAGATTTGCCTAATCTACCGTCAATTTTCCAACATCACGCCGGCCTTGATACATTTATGTTGCTTCCTCCATTTAGTTTTGTATAATTAAACAAGAGAAATATTATTACTCCTTTGGAAGCACCAGGTTTGCAATACTTTTTTTTTTCTTTTCTTCTTCTTCTTTTTAATGCTCGTGATGTATTTTTCTTCTTTATGCAGTATTTCTTATCATTGTTGAGGCCATAGTCTTCATTTATTCGTCTTCATTTGCATTATCGGTGAGAATATATGAGACTCTTTTTTTTTTACAAAAAAAAATCTCCAACTTTGCTCATGTCGCTTTATTCTCCATGCAGTCCTTTGTGTTATTGTTGTGGTCGTACTCTTCCTTTGCTTGTGACTCCCGCTGTTGGTAAGAAATCCAACTCGTTACCTTTTTCTTCTTCTTGTTCTCTTTTTTGGTAATCTTCGATTTTGCTCATGTTACCTTCTTCTCCATGTAGTTCCTTGTATTATCGTTGTGGTCATACTCTTCCTTTGCTTGCCACTCTCGCAGTCGGTAAGAAATCCTTTTTTTTTTATTATTATTCTAACTTTTTGTTTTGCATGTGAGAGTGAGTGGATTTTTTTTCTCTTTGAATGGATATTTTTTTCTCTCTTTCAATGGATATTTTTTGTTCTTTAAACATACTGTACAAATCTTTTTCTTTATTATTATTATTTTCTCTTTACAAGAAACAAAAATTTGCAGCGGTGCCACATGACATGCAGCCTCATATTTAGGGTGCCGCATGGGTTGAATCGTGGAGCTTTATTTATTATTATTATTATTTTTTTTTTTTACTTTTTCAAAGCCGCTTCTTTTCATTTCTTTTTATTTTTTTGTTTCTTTGGAATGTTTTTTTTACCAGTGCTGCGTATGACTTATAAGATAGCATAATGATTTTTTTCCTTATTTTTATTATTATTTTTCTAACTATTTGATTTCATGTTATGGTTTTTTTTTTTCCCTGTTTTATGTTTTATTTATTTAATACTATTTTTTTATCTGAATTATTATTATTATTACTATTATTATCTTTTACTTTAGGAATTGAGATTAGAAAATTTATGTACAACTGCTCCACTGTAATATCCAACTTTGTGAGCTTCTTGAGATGTAAATTATGTCATCAAACCCTTCTATCCATGGCTTATTTTATGCATCTTGTTGCTTTATATGCGCATATATATATTCTCTGATTCATAGGTATGTCCCCCCCCTCCAGTGATCACATTTGCCCTGCAGTGATTTCATTACTGAGTAGGTTAACGTCTCTTCTGCTGGTTCAAGGTTCCTAGGTCAGCGGTGATCACCTCCTATCTGCCTTGTAGTGATTTCATTGCTAAGTAGGTTAACGCCTTTTCCGCTGGTTGAGGTGTTCCTAAGTCAGCGGTGGTCACCTCCGGTCAGTGATTTCATTGCTGAGTAGGTTAACACGTCTTCCGTTGGTTGAGGTGTTTCTAGGTCAGTGGTGGTCACCTCCTGTACCTTGCAGTGATTTCATTGTTCGAAGAGAAATTCCGTAAGAGAAAACTCGAATTAATGAACTTGTATTTGTATTTATGTATGCGAGTGTTCCAATCTCTAATGTATGATCCTCTGATTAATTCTCTCAGATGTGAACTTTAATTCGAGGGCTTGTGAGCTTATTCTCGAATTAATGTGTTTGTGCCTTCAACTTCTAGCGTTTCGAAGAATCTTTAGATTCTTAAGCTGTGAAGTTTGATGCTTGTTTTCCTATACATTATGTTCATCGCTGGCTCGCTCATTATTTCAACACATATTTCAAAACTACTGTGCCAGTGTGCGGTCCCATGATGGTTGATTATTCTTGGGAAGGTGGAGCTAAGTACTTCAGCAATGTCAAAGCTCGTGATATGATGCACAGGGGAAGATATATATCATGGCATGAAACTCTTCAATCTAGGAATAAAGATGAGGATTTGAAAGGTAACGGGCGACTTTCATTTCTTAATTTGTCACTCTTCTCAAGCTTGTGGTCATGCTTCTTATCATCACGAAGCTCAGCTTCGATAGTCATTGAGGCTTATAGTCCTTATCGGTTTGGTCGACAGTTCGGGTTTTATCAAAAAATACTGAAGGATTTGAGGGAAGAGGTTCTTCCAACCAGCTTGGATAGTGTGTTGCATCATTGGCGAATTTGTATTTTGACTCGGATATCATCTCAAGTATATCTCCCTGCATGTTCACTAGATCCACATAACCAGGTCACTCCCTGTTATAAAAAATGGTGGTTAATAAAACGTGGAGATTATCTTGAAGAGGGGATACAAAATTTGAAGATCAGTGCCGCTCTTCCCTCTCACAAACCAAAACCTGAAAAGAGAGTTGGTGATGGCAATAGGGAGAAAATAATTCATCTTTTTAGATGTTGAGCAGCTTGTTGTTGAAGATAATAAAGAGAGTCATAGCAGCAACAGTGATCATCATTTGAAGAGATCAAAGAAATAGAAGCTGGTAGCAGTTTGTGACAACAAATTCTTCGATAGTGTTGCGAGTGCTTCAGAATGTCCTGCTCTTCCTACTACACATTTGGTAAGTAATTCCTTTTTACTTTCTTGTCTTCTATGATTATTACTACTTTTCTTAACAATCCTCTTATTTTATTCAACTTATAGTCACCTTTGGATGATTTATTCATGAAGATATGGGGAAAGTAATCTTTTATCTTTGATGAGTCTCGATGTCCCTAATCTTGCTGCTGTTTGTGTTGGAGGTTTTAAGGCGCTAACTGACGGGGTTGTAGCTCTCACCCTTCGCATGCAATTGTTGAGGATCGTGCACCAGCCCAAAAGGTGCTACATGTTGATGTGCCTGAAGTCTCAAATATATGTGTTGATGTTGTAATTTCTAACGTTTAGCGGCAAGTTGCTTCAATTATGTGTGAGACTCTACATAAGAGTATTATACGCACTTCAATTGATAAGGCTTCGTCTCTTGAACCAGAGGCGTGCAAAAATTTTTATTTTCTTTCAAGAACGAATGTAGTTAACCTTGCTTCTCTCCAAGATTTTTTAGGTGACTATTTTGAGAAGGCGGCAACTTACAACAACCTGCAATCATTGGTTTGTTCTCAGCTGACTTAATATACAAGTCATAACATAGTTCATTTACAATATACTTTTTTATTTATGGCCATTCACCTTTTAAACTCATGTGGGCTAGGAGTCTCGTGCAGTTTAAGCTCTTGCGATAAGGAGCATGACATTTCAAGCATAGTATTTCTTCAGGAATTTGCCATTTATTGGGCCAATTTTTAACCTGTCTTTGTTCACGATCTTGTATGCTCCGTTTATGTAGACTTCTTTTACAACGTAAGGTCCGTTCCATGTATGTCAAGTTGTAATAATCAGTCAATGAACTACAAGTGCAAGCTCACCAACTTGAAATGATCGAGGTCGCACCTTTTTGTTGAAGGCTTTAGACATTCGTGCTCAGTAGCATTCTAAAGCTTGCTGAGCATCCAATCTTCTTTCATCCAATGCTTCTAACTCTTAAAGATGTAGTTGGGCATTATCTTCCACTGTTAGCCCTTCTTGCATCGCCATTCGAGATGGAATTTCTCATTCTATGGGGAGCATAGTTTCTACTCCTTAGATAAGAGAGTAAGGTGTAGCATCGGTCGGGGTGCGATACGTACTTTGATACTCTTAGAATGCTTCACCGATCCTTTCTTGCCAATCTCAGAAACCTATGCAGTGCTTCGTCGTAGGCTCCAAGTGTGGCTCTTTGAAGTTCCTCGTCACATATTTTTTTAATACGAAATTCTGAATGACTGACTTTTTTCAGTAAAATGAATGACTTGCTTCTTCCATTTTCTTGCCAATTTGGAGACTACTTTCTTCAATAAGTTGCATAGCATATTATTAAATGCTTCTGCCAACCCATTTCCTGCAGCGTTGTACATCGACGAATTATATTGCTTGAAACTAAACTTTTCACACAATTGTCTATTATGCTATTTGAAAATTGTCTCCTATTATCTGTCACAATGCAATGCGGGATGTCATACTAATAGTGAGGTGAATGCGAATAAATTCAGCTACATTTTCTTTCTTAGCTTCTTTTAGTGCAACAGCCTCGACCCATATTCAGAAATAATTCATTCCTACGAGAATGTAAGAATGTCCCGCTAATGTATGAAATTAACATGAAACTAACAAGCTTCACATCTCTTTGCATATTGCATCGAGTCTTGAACCATTGTAGACCAATAGTAGCCCATTCTTTTAAGTTGAAAGTGGAGCTTTGGTCCGGATTAATGAGCCTGCACACGCCTAAATGAGCTTCCGATAGTGCTTTTATTGATTCTTCATTTCCCAAGCATCAAAGAAATAGACCTTCACACGAACAACGATAGAGAGTTTCTTTGTAATAGATGAAACGAGTTGTTGTCCTTAATACTTCAGTTCTATGTCGATTATCTACAGGGAGCTTCCCATGTTGTAGATAGTCTATAATTGGTTGTCGCCAATCTTCTTCTTCAATCACAAAGACGGATATTACATTTGTTTCTTCGCTCTCACTTTGAGTTGGTGGTATGATCCATCTTTGACAAAGTGGGATATTCAAAACTTCATCCTCCGAAATTGTCAGAGCTGTGGCCAAATTTGCCAACGCATATGCCCTCTTGTTTTTCGCTCTTGGAACGTGCTCCATAGTTACAGTTTCAAAATTTTCCAACAATTATCTGGCATAATTGAAGTAAGGTATCAGGTTTTCATGCTTTACCTTATACTCAAGCAGTAGTTGATTGATTATTAATTTCAAGTCTCCATAGATTTTCATATATGTCACACCGATTTCTAGGGCTATCTGAAGACCAATAATGAGTGCTTGATATTTAGCAACATTATTCGAACATAACTCGCTAAACGTGAAGCTATATGGCAACATGTGTTTCTCGGGTGAGATGAAGACTACACCTGTCCCCGCGTCGTTCCTTCAAGCTTCACCATCAAAATACATTGTCCAGGCTCAGTGATTTTAATATAGAAAATCTCCTCGACAGGCAAGCTTTCAGATCATTTCCAATTCGACAGGATTGGATGGTTTGCTAGAAAATCTGCGATGGTTTGTCCCTTCACTGCCTTTTGCAGAACATGGACAATTTCGTATTGTTGCAATAAGATTGCCCATTTAGCCAATCACCCTAAGATAATTGGTTTGGATAAGACATATTTGATTGGATCTTCTTTTTTTCACCAAGTGTACTATGAAGACTTGCATGTAATGCCTCAATTTGTCGATGCCAAAGAAGAGCGAAAGACACATTTTCTCAATAGGTGAATAGTTTAGCTCAGCCCCGGTTAGAGTTCTACTTAGATAATAGAGGGCGTACTCTTTCCCTTTCTCTCTTTCTTGCACGAGTAATACTCCAAGTGACGTCTCTTGTGCAGTAATATACAACACTAAAGGTCTTCCTGCTATAGGGGCACTCAAGACGGGTGGATTCAGCAAATATTTTTTATGCTATCGAAAGCATTTTGACATGCTAATCCCACTCAAAGGTTACATCTTTTCTCATCAGTCGTTGAAAAGGTTGACATCGACCAGCGAGATTTGAGATGAATCTTCTTATGTAAGCAAAACGTCATTGGGGGCTCCTCAATTCGTGCAAGTTTCGTGGTGCCGGCATTTTATGAATGGCATCAATTTTAGACTGGTCAATCTAAATTTCACGATACCTTACTACAAAACCAAGAAGCTTTCCCGGTGACATGCTGAAAGCACATTTGAGCGGATTCATTTTCAATTAATACTTCTTTAAACGCTCGAAGATTATTCTCAAATCTTGCAAATAATCTTCTTGCTTCCTTGACTTTACTACGAGATCATCGTCATAACAATCAACATGTTTATGGAGCATATCATCAAAGATCTTTTGCGTAGTGTGTTGGTAGGTTGCTCCAACATTCTTTAATCCAAAAGGCATCACTTTGTAACAATATATCTCTTTTAAAGTTCGAAACGCAGTCATTTCTTCATCTTTAATAGCCATCCGAATTTGATTCTATCCTGACGACCCGTCCATGAAAGATAAGGCTTCATGTCCCATTGTAGCATAAACCATAATTTCAGTCATGGGTAATGCAAAATCATCTTTGGGGTATGCATTGTTCAAGCCGCAGAAGTCGACACACACACGAAGTTGACAATTCTTCTTTTTAACCGAAACAATGTTGGCTATCCATGTTGGATACTTCACTTTATGGATGAAACCTGCCTCTATTAATTTGTTCACTTCGATTTCAATTTGATGAATAAGTTTTGGTCGAAATCGTTGTTTTGTACTTGTTTTACTGGTTGATATCCTTACTTAATAGCAAGTAGATGGACAACTATCTTTGGGTCGAGTCCTGACATCTCTTTGTAAGACCAATCGAATATACTCTATATGTAGTGAATAGACTCATGTATTCGTTTTTTTCATCACAACTACGCGAAGCACTTATGAACGTCGGACGCGGTTCTTCTGCTGTGCCGAGGTTCACCTCCTTAAGTTCGTCAACAATCGATTGACTGCCATCTTCTAGTGATAATGGCACTTCTTCGATATCTTCTTCTGACATTTCATCATCTGATCTTTTAACAAAAAAGATCTGACAACAACTAACATCATTTTTGCCATGTCCTTAGTCTTCCTCAGTATGATTAGTTAAAATGATTAACTGTCACTTTACTTTCAACGAACCCTCTATGTTTACGAGCACATAAAGTTTCTGTTCATTCGTGAGGAGACAGAGCTGTGAAGTCCATTATCCTCTTTTATCTCACCAAGTTGGCTCATTTCCAAAGACTTTAACTGGACTTCAGGTTGACCGCATATTTTTCTGAGGCGATCAAAGACAGATCTTGACGGTTAATTTATCACCTTTGATGTTGAAACACTTACTATTTGAAAAGCTAAAAGGCATGTAGGAGTATGTCTCGAATGTTGGTTTTCCATTTTTGTTGGCCCCGTGTTCAACCTTTGGTGCACTGAGATACGAACAGTCGAAACTTGCATTCGATTGAAAACCGAAATTCTTTTACTATTATGATTTTTCTTTTCCTCTGAGTCATCAATTTCTTCAACTGTGATATGATTGGTGTTTTAAACTTTCTCTTTTCCCTTTTTAGCTATATACACTGGTTCTGATGGTTTATAACCAAGTCCAGCCCTTGATGCATGTATGTTATAACCCTCTTCCAAAAGCTTTTTCTGCGTTGCGGAATGTTCCCGTTGGTAATAAAAAATTCTTAGGCTTTTGATCTCAATGTGAGTTGTGAAGTCATAGCCTACTTTCGCTAGAAGCTTGTATGCTTTAGGATCAAAGCCATCATTTGTTCGTCTCTCAAGAAGAATTTGTTTCATGTGGAAATTTTCAGACTTCTTAATCTTAATAAGAGGCAAAGTGAAATTTCTCTTCAAAATTTCCACCTCGCTGGATTTTAGATCCTTCATGTACTCAACGAATAGTGATTCACAATTCTTCCATCGGGACAAAGGAACATACCACAAGAAGGTAGAGCTTTGCAAGACTACTTTATTAAAAGCTCCTGTTTTCGAAGAACTGATAGATGTTTGATTTGGAAGGGCTTCGAAAGTATTAACTTATTTTGTCGTTTTTCTATCTTCTGTGTTGGTTATATTGAGCTAGAGGTGTCCATGTTCTCAATTAGAGAAATTTTTGTGGGCATAGTTTCTTCTACTTCATCATTCTTCGAATAGAATTTGGCATCTGCGAAATGAGATTCCGCCTCCGAGAATGGATTATTATCAACTTCAACTTTTTTAACTTCATCTTGATAAAACTTGAAGCATTGATGCAACGTGGACGTTATCACCCCGTTTTAATGAAACCAAAGACGTCCTAGCAATAATTTGTAACTAGTCTTGGAGTCTGTGATATGGAAGATGGTAGTAGCCTTAAGGTCCGTGATGATCAACTCTAGTCGAATCATGTCAATCGCTCGTTGCCCACATTGATTGAAGCCTTGGATGACCAATATGCTTTTCATAAGCTCTTCCATATAAAAGGAAGGCTCTCCCCTTTCGTTTTGGTCTACGGTTCCCGAGAAAATCTCTCTCGCTCTCTCAATTTCCCTTCCAGTTACAAGACGGTTCCCACAAATCGAGTTCTTAACGTCTAGAAGATAGTGATGAAGACTTTGTGGTGGCTGCTACAGGCTCTACATTGAAGAGGTGTCTTCAAAGGTATGTATCACAAACTTCTTGTTATTCATGCTTATGTGTCTTTTCTTTGTTGCAATTCTAAAACAAGATCAAAGTACATGCGTTCGCGCGCTTCCGCTTCACGATCTGATCCCTTCAATGTGTTCATTTCAAAGGCTAGAGATTTTGAAATCCTATAATCTTTCAGCGCTTTGACAAGAGTATCTTTAGCTGCTTGAGGGAGTGCTAGCAAGTCATTCATGAAGTCAGTTGGAAGATTCTTTTGTTCCATTACTTTTCATATGCATTTAGTACGAAGTCGTCGTATTCTACAACATGTGTAGTATAACACCTAACAATTTCATGAACTTCTTGTTTGTCATGAGGAAGTTTTTCGGGCAGAATTCCTCTAGTGTCATGTGCTGGCAAGGTTAGAGAAGATCTTCATTCTCTTCCACGACAGGCCTTCGTTTTCTCGCACTTTTCTTTACCTTTTTCTTTTGAGGTATATTATTTCTTTTGTAGTTTTAGAGCAGAGACTCTTTCTGAACGAAACATTGTTTCTGGTTCTTTCGGCGAGTCACAAGGGTCCATTCTTCTTCTTCATCAACCGTGAGCATAGTCTCATCTCGAGAAGCTCTTCCCACCATTTCATGTTGCCACCAAACTGCTACAGGGTCTAGAGTCCCAAATTGGATTAAACTCACCTTTTGATTGTGAGTCGTATGATCGTTGGAGTTTAATGCAACATGGTTTGACTGAACTACTTCATCAAGATCATGCTCAATCTTTCTCTCTTGAGCTAATTTCAGAATTAATTCTTTCAGGACAAAGCATTTCTCCACTGGATAGCTACTGACCTGATGGTACTTGCAGTAGTTGGGATCATTCGTCTTCCCATTTCTTCCGGGCATTTGCATTCGGGAAGTTCAATTAGTCGTTTCTTAAGTAATTGCTTTAATATTTCTGGAATATCATAATCGAGAAAAGGGTAGACCTTTTCTTGTCTCTCCTTTAGAGTTGGGGGTCGTTTCTCGTTTCCAGCCATTTGTCTTTCATCTTTCTTATTCTTGAAGTTTCTTCCTTTTACAGAGAACTTGAATGGGGTCGTGTTGACGACCATGGACTCTTTCTTGGAACCCTTAGAACCTTTATCAGGGTTATTTACTTCTTTCTTTTTCTTCTTAAGGTATGGGACTAAATAATCACTATTTCCTCTACTAGCAATACTTAATTCCATATCATGAGCGCGAGTTGCTCATTCTTCAAAGCTTCGGGGTTTTATACCTTGGAGAATGTAAATAAGTCCCCAATGCATGCCCTGGGTGCAGTTTTCTACTGCAGATACTTCAGTCAATCGGTCTTTGCAGTCGAGACTTAAAGCTTTCCACCTGTTAATATAGTCAACAACAGGCTCACCTTGTCTTTGCTTGGTGCTAGTGAGTTTTATCATGCTAATAGTTCGCCTCGTGCTGTGAAATTGATTCAGGAACTCTGTTTCCAATTGCTCCCAGTTGTTGATGGATTCAGACTCTAGATCTGTGTACCAGTCAAAAGCATTGCCCTTCAATGTCAACGTTTTCGCATGTTTCGATGAAATGGGCAATGTGTTGCTTAGGATTACCCTTTCCATCAAACTGTTGGAACTTCGAAGGCTAGTATCCCGTTGGCATTCTCAAATTATCAATCCTCTTGGTGTATGGCTTTGAGTACGTGAGAAAATTTTAAGAAGGTCCACCATACTGAACTCAGATCGAATTTGTGATCCTATCTTGGAGTTGTTTGATACAGCCAAGCAGTGGAAATAGAATGTGCATGCTGTTCTTCTTGCATGATGTTCTCTCTTTTGTCACTAACTTTTGCAGCGAAATTTTGGCTTGACTCAGCAACATCCACATCATCTTGAATTTCGATCTTATTCATAAGGGTGAGCAATCTTATAGTCTCTGTCATTGACCATTTTCGTCTGCATGTGGAGTTTCTTTTCTATATCTGCCATTTTTTCTCTTATGATGGATGCATCAACCATCATGATGAAGCACATGACGTTCAAATTAGATGTTCCTTTGTGATGGGCAAAGGAAGGAGGGAATTCACTCTCCGAACTATAAGTAAACAGGGCCTCCATAATTTCATTGGCGCGATTGTAAGCATTGGACCCAAGTAAGAGTCGTTTGAGGCAGCAATCTTCGATGAAGTTTCCTTGAATGCCATTACTCCTTTTTTTTCGTTTAGAGAAAGAGATGAGAGGTAGAGAGGTCCCACTGGATGTGCCAATTGGTTCAACGAGAAATTCAATAAGAGAAAACTCGAATTAATGAACTTGTTTTTGTATATATGTATGTGAGTGTTAGAATCTCTAATGTATGATCCTTTGATTAATTCTCTCATATGTGAACTTGTTCTCGAATTAATAAGTTTGGGTCTTTAACTTCTAGTGTATTGATGAATCTTTAGAGTCTTCGTTGTGAAGCTTGATGCTTGGCAGAGTTTGTGGCTTGATGCAGTCTTCGGCTTTACAGCTTCTGAAGAGCTTTAGCTTTGCAGCTTCTGAAGTTCTTCGGCTTTGCAGCATGTGGAGTGGTTTGGCTTTGCAACTTGTGAAGTGCTTCGACTTTGCAGCTTGTGGAAATTCTTCGGTCAATCTGATGAAGACTTTGCAGCTTGATGGAGTCTTCAAATATTATTGTTTGGCGAAGAAAAGATTCAGAATTCTTGAAGTCTCATAATCTTTAAGTCTTTCGTTCTTCGAGTCTTCAATTCTTCGCATCTTGTTGGTTTTGGATGCTTCACACTTTGAACTTTTGTAGATGACTCTGAATGCTCAAGATGATCTAAATCTCCAATGCCTCTGGATCTTTTCCGAATCCCCCAAATGATTGACGACCCCTTCTATTACATAGGCCATGGGCTTAATGAGCCACGAGCTTGGGCCCAGTCTCTTTATGGATTTTGATCCAATTAGTTGATTTCATCGGACGACCATAAAAGAGACACGTGGCACAATTTGATTTATCGATTTAAAATTAATTTAGGACACGTGTAATCTTATGATTGGTCCAAAAATATAATTTTAAATTATGATGTGGCATTTAGTAATTTGTCAAATTTTCTCATTCAACAATATATAATCAAACTGATTTTGCTAGCTATCTTTACTTGTTTCCTTTACTCAGTGCATCCTTTATGCACTATTTTGTTTAAGTTTCACTATTCTTTCTTATTCAACATATTTTTTTTAAGTTGGTTGTTTTCTTAAGTAATTATCGAAGTGCTTAGCCACCAAGCTATATTGATACAATCTTTTTACCACTTGATAAAATGGTTGTGTACACTTGCACAAGGATTATAAACTATTCCACATAGACAAACCTAAAGGAAATTATAAGTTCACTAGTCTCAATTTTTGATTTATGTCATTTTGGACCCATTTTTAGAACCTATAAGTAGCAGCATGTTCAAAGAAAATGTTTCAGTATTGAGGAATATAGTACGATAATTTGAAAAGGATGATGAAGACAACCAGGATTTTATTGGGGATGAAATTTACAAGTTAGGATTCGAATAGACATCAAGGAACCATTGAGGATGAGAATCATGTAAAGATAAATTCTACGACTATGGAGCAATTACTCCCAATGACGTACGAAAAACTTGCTTACTTCTGCTGTGAGTGTTGGAAGCTCAACATACCTATGAAAAATTGCAAGGCTAACTTTGATGACTAGAACTCGAACCTCTAATACGAGCCATAGCTAACATAAAACGTTGGGGGAAGTTAGTGTAGCCTTACGGTTTCTCTCCACTGTCGGGGGAAGTTAGTTTATCCCGACGGTTTTATTTCTATTTGGGGAAGTCGGCCATTCATCGGGAAAAGTTGTTTTGCCCGACTATTCTGGCTCCGTCGAGAAAGAAAACATTTGGATAACTAAAAATTCTTGTAGTGGAAAGACCAATGTTGGAAAATGAGTTTGGCGAATAGAGAAGTCAATGATGGTCAGAGGGGCAAGAGTGTGGGAGAGGTAGAGGATAGAGGAGATAAGCAAAGAATTCCTGCGAATTATGGTGCGAATTATGGTAAGAAAACAATAATAGCCAAGAGTGAGAGCATTGATGGTACCAGTGAGTAACCAACCAATGGTCGCTGAATAATACAACAACAAATGACAAGTGGTATGAAGACAATTAAGGAGAGTCTTTTCAAAATCGACATTCAATGCCAAAGGAATTATTCTTGCTACACAAATGGAAAGTAAGAACGAAAGCATTAAAGGAAACATAAGTTGTAGGAATCTACTTTTATCACTCTGTTTAATGGAGAAAATCCAGCATAAATTTCCAAAAACAACATAATTCGAAGAGGGTTGAGGTAACATCGTTGGGTAGACTTTAGATGACTCGAGATGTGGACTTGCTAAAATATTTCTTATACCAAATGACAAAGGTGTTGGGTTTGTAAGGAGTACAAACAAAGTCACACATTGGCTAGGAAAGTGAATGATCATGGGTATATAAGATAATACAATTATCTCCATTGGTATGAGGCCTTTTGGGTGGAATCAAAAGCAAAGACGTGAGGGCTATGACCATTGTAACGCCCCATGATTTTCAACCTTCCAAACGGAGACTATTACCTACATACCTGAAACGTCACGCACAAATAGCATGCTTATCACAGAATGTTCAAATGACATGCATAACAAATCATCATGCTTTATATAATAAAAATATACACATACCTGAACATGTAAGCTACATGCCAAACCCATCCTCGCACCTCAATTCACTAGTTTGTTTTGTTGATTCTCACAAACTTACTCATTCGAGTCATATGATCCCCTGACCTTTGTACCCAAGGCCTCGACACTTCATTACTGCAGTTCACGTTCGACCCTTGACCTTTGTACTTAAGGCCTCGAACTGTTACGCCGACCCCTGACCACGCATAGCCAAGGTATCAACACTTCTCTAAACTCATTAGCTTTTTTTTTCCTATTCCTCCAAGGCTTATTCCTTCGAGTCGTATCGACCCTGACCTTTGTACCCAGGGCCTCGACACTTCTCTTCAACACTTGGCGTTCGATTCCTTGACCTTTGTACCCAAGGCTTCGAACTGTTGCACTGACCCCTAACCACATATAGCTAAGGCATCAATGACTTTGCAACATATTGGCCCTTGTCCTTTCCTCTCAAGGTCCCAATACTTGTCTTCCTCTAAGACACATCGCATCGACCCTCGACCTTTGCACCCGAAGCCTCGACACTCGTCTTTGTCCAAAGTTGGCATATTGATCCCCAACCTTTATACCCGGAGCCTCGATATTCAACTAGTGACTTATCAGCCCTCTGGCCCTGATACTCACCCATTCACTTCATAACAGAACCAAACTCTCACCAGAGTCCTACATTGTTCTAATTCATTGCCCATGCAACATTCAACTCCCATCAATCCAATATACAACATCCAAATCAGTATTCACCTTACAACAATCCAGCATGTGATATACATGAAAGTTATAAGTTCCGCAACAAACTCAGCTAAACATAAGCAACATAATCGACATGCTTTACACACAACCATTATTTTCTCTAATCACATCCCAAGCAAAATACGATATCAAACTCAGCGTAGTCAATCATGCTTACTTATTCATAACACATTTCATGACACAACAAGTTTATGGTTCTAATAGTTGATCAATAATGATGATAATAATAAGATGTATTTATCAACAAACTGAAACCATACAACTAGGCAACAACCATCGGCACATAAGCACACGACAAACTATTCACAAACCTTACTTCAGACATCCCCTCAAGTAAACTCTACTTACCCAACAATTAGTTTCACCATTCCGACTCCCAACCTTTGTACCCGGAGCCTTAACACTCATTCTTACTAAGACTGATGTATCGACCCCCGACCTTTGTACCTAGAGCCTTGATACCCAACTTGTGATGCATCAGCCCCCGACCTTTGTACCAGGGGCCCTGACACTCACCTATTCTTCTTCCATAACATCCAAACTCCACATATCATTTCTAGCCTCCAACCAAGATTCTAGTACCAGCTCCATAATCAAACAAAAAACAATGTCTATCCACAACAAATCATCCAGTATGATATTAATGCATCACACATCTCAATAACACATAATTTAAAAACAACTAACCTACTAACAATATAGAGAACACAGAAGCTTCAACAAACAACCTTTCAGCATGCTTTCCATAACAAACTTTTCACATAACAATTCATAAAACTTTTAAGAACACACCCAACTGCAACATATCCAACTCAATTCCGAAATACATCCAACAATTTCACACAACAATGCTATATCGAACCTATTCACTTAAAAGATTCAACCTATATATTCAACAGCTCATCATCAATAGGTCAATAGCATTAGTTCTCATGAATCGAATCATCGCACACACAAACAACTAACAATTCATGCTTCAAAGAACAATCACCCCCTTAAGTAAGAACCACTTACAACAAAGGTTCCTAACGTGCTACTAAGACGTGCCGAAAGTTACCTAAAACAAACGAGATTACATTTGCATTAGAAATCCATTGGAAACACTTAAATTAATCGAAACTAAGCTTGGGGTGATTCGTTACCTACTAACTCACACTAAAATCTCTTGGGTTAGGAGTGGGTCGACGTCAAGAAGGTTCGGACTCCCAAAACCAAGTTCGAAAGGCCTTAGACATGCTGTCCAGAAGCCAAAAACCGATGGGTAATGCTGAATTCAGTCCAAACATAAGTGGGTCGATACCAAATCAAAGCCGGAGAGGGTGGGTAACTCAAATCAAGCTTAAATGGGTGTGGGTAAGCACTGAATATCTCCGGATTGAAGAAAACCACCACAAAAAATGCTGCTATTTGCATTTTGCAACAGGAAAAAAGTGCCGAAACCACGACCGACGTTGCTGGATGTTGAAGATATGTGACACGGGCTGCCAAACGCTGAAAAAACTATTGCAAACACCACAGATTCGCCAGACCATCGCGCCTAGTGCAAAATCGCAGCCGGAATCATGCTGCTGGTCGTGGGTTGCCGGAGATCGTGAAGAAAATGCCAGATTTGCGTCGAGTTGCAGGCGTTGCCGTGGAGTCGTCGCCATTCGATTGGGGAGATTGCTGCCGCTACTGCATCGCAGTTTAAAGATTGCTGCCGCCGCTGCTATGGGTTCGCCGGAGAGAGTGGAACGGCTGAACAAAAAATCAAAGGGGGGGTGGCTAGATAAGGGAGGAAGAACGGAAGAGGATAAGATAAAAGCAAAGATTTGTTTTGTTTTGTTTTCTTTTTGAAGTCCTTGTTTTTTTTTTTTTTGGTCTTTTCTTTTCCAAACAACAATAATATAACAAAATAATATTTATGGCCATATAAATAAGGAGAAATTTCCCTAATCTTTTTCAAAAAGAAACCTACTACAAAAAGGATTTGGAAAATTTATTTAAGAGATTAACTTGATTTGAAAATCTAAAAATAAAATCCAAAAAGGGAAAATTAAATTTCCAAAACTTTGAATTAAGATTTAATTATAATCTCTTTCCAAAATTTGAAAACTTAATTTATCTTAATGGAATGAAAATGAACTTAAATTCTAATTTACCCAAAATTAGAACTTCAAAATTATAGAATCCAATAATTTAAATTATCCACTTAGAGGAAAAAAATCCAATGACCCGATTTAAATTTTAAAATAAAACTATCTCGAGAACGCGGGGCGTTACAATCATAGCAGACAATATCATTGAAGGGATGTGAATCCCGGAGCGGAAACAGATTTTCGTTGCTGATTTTCGGGATACAAAATCGAATTACAAAGAAGGAAAATACAGAGGAAACTTTACCTTTGAAGAACGTTTCTTCAACGAGATTCCCTCGAACACCACCACTATGTCTTCCTCGCTATCCTCTTGGGTCATGGGATCGTGCTGCTGGGAGCAATCATTTGGAACGAGAGGGAAAAAAACGAGAGAAAGAGCTTGATCGAGAGAGCAAAAAAACTTAGGAGACCTTCTTCTGTTATGTTCTGTATTTTTACAGAATTGCAAAAAACAAAAGTAGTGACGTGGGGTAACTCCCCACGTCACACTAACCTCCCACTCCCCTGCAATTTTGCAAGGGAGTTTAATATTATTAATATTAATAATATTAATAATATATATATATATATTTATATAAATAATTAATATATATATATATAATAATTAAAATATAAAATTAATTTATTAATTAATCATATTAATTAATAAATAATTATTAATTATTAATCCAATTAATAATTAATATATATATATATATATAAATCAAATAAATAATTAACACTTAATTATTTATCACAAAAAAATAGAATCATATTCTATAACATTTCTCTCGTATAACCTATAGTTCTAATGTACATGTTATGCACATTATTTTTAACCTATAGTTTTAATATGAATCTTATTCATAATAATGTTATTTGAATCTCATTCAAATAATTTCTCTCATAATATATAGTTTTAATTTATAATTAACTATATATTATAATGTACCAATATACATATAATCCCTTAAGTAATTTGAACAATTCAAATTCTTCCAAAAACTTGATCCTCGTTTTACCCTTTATGAGCTAGCAAGGGGACCTAATGGACCTACAGATCTGAAGCTCTAACGATGCAAGATTAATCGGTCAAACTCATTGACCGAGTTAATCTAGATTCGTTAACTACGGGTCATTCCACTACAGACCCGCAGTTGCACTCTTCTCACTGCAGAATGTTTTCGTGTCCATGGATATACGACCATTAATGACGAGTCAATCCTTCACGAGTGTTCGTAACTCAAGGTTGGTCAAATTACCGTTTTACCCCTGAGTTATATCTTACTCCTTAAACACCACTGCTCCTCTAATGAACAACCCGGTTATGGTCCAACCAATAACCGGAAGTTCCTCTCGGCCAATGACAGGGTGGAGCCCCTTGTTCAAGTCCCAGAGTCAGCATTTAAGGGAACACTCACCTACTTCCCTAAAGTCGAGGAGGAGTGAATTCCATCTTCTGAAGTTATGTTCTCAGCTCCCAACTCGGTCTCGTCCCCAAAATGGTAGGAATGTTGAGTCGGCGACTCGAGCCACTCTCACCCATACAGATCAAAGAACGAGCCCTCACGGGCAGGAGTCCATAACTCACTCAGGATTGAGAATGAGTTGCCTGGTCATCCTAAAAAATGGCAATCTATTAGTTAACAGTGTTACAACTAAAGATTGCCTATTTCGCGGTCCGGTCTTATACAAACTCATTATATAGTATACCCCCACTCGCATGTATCTACATGAACGACCTGGATCGAGTCGTCTGTAACCTTTACAGAGCGGGCCGTATCCATAGTGTTGCCAAGATAAGGTACCTAGCCTTATCCATATACTATAGACCCTTTAGGTTATTCACGGGACATTATCCATTCATATATCAGGGGTATATCAAATATATACCCCGTATATCAACTATATACCCAGTATATATACTGTCTCGATTACATCACAAATAATCTTGGATGTTTAGTTTATTGGATTTTGGATAATGCAAAGCTATAATTTAACAACAAATTCATTGAATAAAACTTTATTAAATAGACATTTGTTTTTACAAAATACAAACTACGAGTTTTGGGCAACACACCCAACAAACTCCCACTTGAACTAAACTCGAGTGGGGTGTACATTATAATAAAGGAAAGGGAAAATACAATAAACTAGGGCATACACTATACCCAATTACATTTCTCCCACTTGCCCTAGACTAACTGTACAAAGCTTGTAAACCTAGACTTTCTAGATGGCCCTCAAACACTTTAGCCGTGAGTGCCTTTGTAAAAGGATCAGCAATATTGTGCTCTGTAGCGATCTTCGTGACAATCACATCTCCTCGCTGCATTATCTCCCGTATAAGGTGGTACTTCCTTTCGATGTGTTTGCCTCTCTTATGGCTTCGAGGTTCTTTAGAATTTGCCACAGCACCACTGTTATCACTATAAAGTGTGATGGGCAAGTTCATGTTTGGAACGACGTCCAAATCTGTCAAGAACTTTATAAGCCAAACCGCCTCTTTTGCTGCTTCACAAGCTGCAACATACTCAGCCTCCATCGTGGAGTCTGCGATGCATCCTTGTTTGATGCTTCGCCAAACTATCGCTCCTCCGATAAGAGTGAATACTGACCCCGACGTGGAATTCCTTGAATCCTTGTCTGTTTGGAAGTCAGAGTCAGTGTATCCTGTAAGGATCAAATCCTAAGCGCCATACACGAGCTTGTAGTCCCTCGTTCTCCTACGATACTTGAGTATTCCCTTAACAGCAGTCCAGTGATCATATCCTGGGTTGGATTGGTACCTACTGACAATCCCTACCGCAAAGCAAATGTCAGGCCTCGTGCACAGCATAGCGTACATCAGGCTGCCCACTGCTGAAGTATAGGGTATACGTCTCATATCCTCAACCTCTTGAGGTGTCTTAGGACATTGTTCCTTAGACAGATGAATTCCATGCCTGAAAGGTAACAAACCTTTCTTGGAATTCTACATCGAATATCGAACAAGCATCTTGTCGATATAAGTTGCTTGAGACAGGGCTAACGTTCTGTTCTTGTGATCCCTTAGAATTTGGATGCCAAGAACATACTGGGCTTCTCCCAAATCCTTCATTCGGAACTCAGTCGCTAGCCACTTCTTTATGTCAGTAAGGTATCCTACATCATTCCCAATGAGTAGAATATCATCAACATACAACACTAAAAGGCTACGGTGTTGTTGATGATCTTCTTGTATACACAAGGCTCATCAACGTTTTGGTCCAAACCAAAAGATTTGATTGCAGTATCGAACCTTTATGTTCCAAGATCGATATGCTTGTTTGAGTCCATATATGGACCGTTTAAGCTTGCAAATCTTTTGCTCTTGACCTTGTTCTATGAAACCTTCGGGTTGAGATAATAAATACTTTCTTCAAGATTGCCATTCAGAAAAACAGTCTTGACGTCCATTTTCCATATCTCATAGTCATAATATGTGGCAATGGACAAAAGTATTCTAATAGACTTAAGCATAGCTACAGGGGAGAAGGTTTCTTCATAGTCAACCCTTTATGTGTAGCCTTTTGCCACAAGTCTCGCCTTATAGGTCTGTACCTTTCCTTCGGCGTCTCGTTTTCGCTTGTAGATCCATTTGCACCCTATGGGTTTTACACCGTCAGGTTGATCTACAAGTTCCCAAACGAAATTGAAGTACATCGACTCTATTTCCAGGTCCATTGCTTTGACCCATTTGTCCTTGTCAGTATCTTCCATTGCCTTTTTGTAGGTCAATGGATCCTCGACGCCGTCATCAGGTATGACAACTTGAGTTTCAGTTAAACCCACGTAGCGGTCAGGTTGTGACACAATCCTCCCACTACGTCGAGGCACCCTCAACACTTGAGGTGGATGTGACTGACGCGATGTGCTGGCTTCATCAACAACTCTTGTTGTAGTGCCAGTTTGATCAACAACTCTTGTTGACGTGTTTGTAGCCTCTTCGGAAATCTCGTTAATTACTACCTTACTCCGTGGTTTATGATCTCGATCATGGCCTTCTTCTAAGAAAGTAGCATTTGTCGATACAAACACTTTGTTTTCTTTATGATCGAAGAAGAGACCACCTCTCGTCTCTTTAGGGTAACCTACGAATAGGCATACTTTTGAACGAGGTTCCAGTTTCTTCGGGTTAGTTATGAGCACGTGTGCCGGGCATCCCCAAATGCGAAAGTGAAGTAAACTAGGTTTACGACCCTTCCACAGCTCAAAAGGTGTTTCAGAAACACTCTTTGATGAAACTACGTTCAAAATATAAACTGCAGTCTCCACTGCATAACCCCAAAACAAGTTAGGCAACTGAGCATAGCTCATCATTGATCGAACCATGTCCAACAGGGTTCTGTTTCTCCTTTCTGATACACCGTTTTGTTGAGGTGTACCAGGGGCTGAGAGTTGGGACGTGATTCCATGTTCTATCATATAGTCCTGGAATCTCAAGTCCATATACTCTCCACCCCGATCTGATCGAAGTGTTTTAATGGTTTTACCTAATTGATTTTCAACTTCATTCTTGTACTCCTTGAACTTTTCAAGGGCTTCAGACTTACGTTGCATTAGGTATAAATAACCATACCTTGAATAATCATCGATAAAAAAGATGATGTATTCATACCCTCCTCGAGCTCTAACATTCATCGGACCACAAAGGTCTGAATGTATAAGTTCTAAGGGCTCTTTGGCTCTATAACCCTTTCCCGTAAAAGGTCTTTTAGTCATTTTGCCTTCAAGACAAGACTCACATGGTGGTAAAGAATCGTCTTCTAACTCACTTAGAATGCTATTCTTAACCAACCTCACAATCCTATTGAGATTAATGTGACCTAATCTTAAGTGCCAAAGATAGGTATCTTCCTTTTGAGAAACTTTTTGCCTTTTACTTTGAGTTCTAGCATTTTTGAACAACTCGGTATTTAAAACTACTTTAGTTATGGTTGGTCTTAGCACATACAAGTTGTTTTCAAGCAAAGCAGAACAAATATTAACACCTTTTCTCGAAATGAACGCTTCATTCATATGAAAAGAAATTGAATACATATGTTCTAACAAACAAGAAATTGTAATTAAGTTCCTTTTAATTTTAGGAATAACGTACACGTTATCTAATAATATATACATATTCTTGTTTGTAAACAACTTGAGCTCCCCTACTGCCACAGCTGAGACGACCTCTCTCGTTTCGACCTTGAGAGTCATATCTCCCGCGTCAAGCTGCCTCCAGGAACTAATTCCCTGAAATGAAGAACAAACGTGATTAGTGGCTCCTGAATCCAGTATCCAGGCGGAGTTATCATTCTCCACTAAACATGTTTCCAATACAAGTAAATCATATTTACCTTCGTTGGCTTTCTTCTTTTCGGCCAAGTACTTTGGGCAGTTGCGCTTCCAATGCCCGTCCATATTGCAGTGGGAACACTTTCCTTTCTCTGCAACCTTGACCTTGCTTTTCTGGGCAACAGAAGTTGAGTCAGGTTTAGACCCCTTACCAGCAGCCTTCTTCTTTTTAAAAGTCTTACTTCCAGAAGAAGAGGGCGCAGACCTGGTTTCAGAGGACGATCCTCCGTTGAACCTCTTTGAGATGGCAACATTTGCCTCCCCTTCTTGTCCCTTACATTTCATAAGAGACTGGTAGGTCTGCAGCTCGTTTAAGAGCGTGGTAAGAGTGTACTCCAGCTTATTCATAACCGCATTGCTGCGGAATGGTATGAAACTCTTCGGAAGAGATTACAGAATGAAGCTGATCTGACTCTGCTCGTCTATGACGGCCCCGTTCGACTCAGCCACATTGAAGTGGACCATCAGGTTGAGAACGTGTTCTCGCACTGAGGAGCCCTCCTTCATGAGGGAGTTGTAAACGAACTTAAGGGCTTCATGTCGAGCCTGTGAGGACGGTTGTCCAAACATGCTCTACAGCGAGTCCATGATCTCCTTAGCGGTGACCGTGTCCTCGTGCTTCTTGGCAAGCACATCAGATATGCTCGCCAAGATGTAGACCTTGGCCTTATCATTGGCCTTGATCCACCTGTCATAGGCGTTGCGCACCGCCACAGTGGCGTTAGGCGCAGGAGCTTGAGGACAATCCTCTTGCAAGACGAACCTAAGGTCATCTATCACGAGAATAGTGTTTAGGTTTGACTTCCATTGTTTGTAATTTTCGCCATTAAGTCTTTGCGCGGCTAAGAGTTCAATAATAGAAGTAGACATGCTGAAAGTAATAACAAATCTATATTAGTTTCATGCATTATCCTTTTAAACTCAATCAAAATTTTAGCAAAAGTAATTAAGCACCCTAACAAAATTGTTTTGCAATGACGCTTCAGTGATTTAGAGTAACAGTCACCGTAGGGCGGACAGGTACTCCTTCACTGAATTGAGACATTATCAACTAAATTTTACACCAGAATAACTCTTATTCCTATAAATTTTAGTCATCGTTTATTTGGTCAGGAAATTACTAACTAACTTAACAACTCGTCGTAAGTGTGACCCAACATCTTCGGACCTCAGAGGTCCACTCCAATAATCCTACCGTAGGGAAGGAAAATATTGGAGCAAAACCTAAGAGACTCTTATCCATTTCTGGAGTTTGCCTTGGTTTTGATTCTCATACAATGAACCCTCCGTAGGGATGGTCGCTCCAGGACGAGACGTAGGTCATGTATGAAACCTCACGGTGCAAACCAATGGCGGAGACCGTAGGATGTGTTGTCACACGTCCTTCTCCCACTTACTATGAACACTATCTCCATTCACCTCGATATTGAACCATGCAAACACCTTCCGTAGGAAGGCCGTGCCCAGGGCGACACGAGGCCGAGCATGGAACTCACAGCGTGAATTTAATGGAGAACGTAAGAGAGAGAGAAAAGTATGTTATATGTACTTTGTATATCAAATATATACGATGTATACTACATATTCTCTTTTACTCCCACTTAGTATTCTAAGACTAGGGTATATTACTTAGATAAATCTCAGCTAAGTGAAATTAACTAAGTGAATTTTTAGTCGGCCCAATATAACTATTATATCGGAAGTTGTACAATAATGTTTTAGTTCGTTAAACACTTTAATAAACCAATGACATTATTGCTTGTATATAAAATATTGACTAATTCAACCCCCAGATCGGTTCCAAGGTAGAGGTGTTCCCTTACGGTCAGCTTAAATACCTCAGCTTAGATAGAACCTTCCTTAGACAAGGTTCCCTTATAGACAACATTTTATATTTAGTCTTTTATTATTTCATTTTAAACCTAGTTAAAACAAAATAAAAGACTACCCCTTAATCACATTAGAAGATATAACCTAAGGTCTAATTAATTTTAAACACCTTTAAAATTAATTAACTTAGACCTTATCTTTGCATGCAACTCTTTATTATAGATTTTAATTTCTATCTACCACATTTTATAACTCTTATAAAATTTAAGAAATTAAAACTATAAACATGCATTGAAAGCATACATTAATATAACAATTATATTATCCAAAATAATGTCATTCTCAATGCAACTTTATTTTCATCTCATTAATACAACACTTATATTAATTATGAAAATAAAACATGCATACATACATTATAACATTTATAACTATATGATGCATGACCATACATACATATTATATATCAAACATACATATTATGCATGTAACCTATGGTGGGATTTTAAAACTATATGGCATACAATATGCTATATGATTTTAATTAAAATATACATTCATAATGCATAAAATAATTAAATGGCAAAGTTGGAACGGTTTTTGGCACCCTAAGAAAACGAAATAATAAAAAATAAGAAAACCGACTGCATCCGCCCTCGAACCGTGAACCGGAGCCTCGGAACCACGTCGAAAACACCCGAGACAGTGCCTCGGCGCCTAAGGGCAGCGCCGCGGCGCTACAGTGCAGCGTTGTGGCGTTGTGTGCTGTCCCGCAGCACCATGGCGCTGCTGCATAGCGCCATGGCGCTGTCCGCGCAGTCTGCTTCATCTTCTTCGCTGTTTTCTACAACTTTTCGCCCAATCCGACGCCACGAACGACTTTCGAGCAACACAGACTTACACAAACAAAGCACAAACATAATGTCCAAAACACCGGGCCCTTACATGATCGAATCACGAAGAAAAACGCTATCTAAGTTCCAAAAATCCGGAAATTTTCCAACCCGCAAGCCCATATTTCGAAAATATTAAATCACCCACCAAACTTAACGATTTTGATCCAAAAAAATCAGAACAGCAACCTGGCTCTGATACCAATTGAAGGGATGTGAATCCCGGAGCGGAAATGGATTTTCGTTGTTGATTTTCGGGATAAAAAATCGAATTACAAAGAAGGAAAATACAGAGGAAACTTTACCTTTGAAGAACGTTTCTTCAACGAGTTTCCCTCGAACACCACCACTATGTCTTCCTCGCTATCCTCTTGCGTCTCGGGATCGTGCTGGTGGGAGCAATCGTTTGGAACGAGAGGGAAAAAAACGAGAGAAAGAGCTTGATCGACAGAGCAAAAAAACTTATGAGACCTTCTTCTGTTCTGTTCTGTATTTTTACAGAATTGCAAAAAACAAAAGCAATGACGTGGGGTAACTCCCCACGTCACACTAACCTCCCACTCCCTTGCAATTTTGCAGGGGAGTTTAATATTATTAATATTAATAATATTAATAACATATATATATATTTATATAAATAATTAATATATATAAAATATATATATAATAATTAAAATATAAAATTAATTTATTAATTAATCATATTAATTAATAAATAATTATTAATTATTAATCCAATTAATAATTAATATATATATATATATATATATATATATATATATATATATATATAAATCAAATAAATAATTAACACTTAATTATATTCTATAACATAGAATCATATTCTATAACATTTCTCTCGTATAACCTATAGTTCTAATGTACATCTTATGCACATTATTTTTAACCTATAGTTTTAATATGAATCTTATTCATAATAATTGTATTTGAATCTCATTCAAATAATTTCTCTCATAATATATAGTTTTAATTTATAATTAACTATATATTATAATGTATCAATATACATATAATCCCTTAAGTAATTTGAACAATTCAAATTCTTTCAAAAACTTGATCCTCGTTTTACCCGTTATGAGCTAGCAAGGGGACCTAATGGACCTACAGATCCGAAGCTCCAACGATGCAAGATTAATCGGTCAAACTCATTGACCGGGTTAATCTAGATTCGTTAACTACGGGTCATTCCACTAAAGACCTGCAGTTGCACTCTTCTCACTGCAAAATGTTTTCGTGTCCATGGATATACGACCATTAATGACAAGTCAATCCTTCACGAGTGTTCGTATCTCAAGTTGGGTCAAATTACCGTTTTACCCCTGAGTTACATCTTACGCCTTAAACACCACTGCTCCTCTAATGAACAACCCGGTTATGGTCCAACCAATAACCGGAAGTTCCTCTCGGCCAATGACAGGGTGGAGCCCCTTGTTCAAGTCCCAGAGTCAGCATTTAAGGGAACACTCACCTACTTCCCTAAAGTCGAGGAGGAGTGAATTCCATCTTCTGAAGTTATGTTCTCAGCTCCCAACTCGGTCTCGTCCCCAAAATGGTAGGAATGTTGAGTCGGCGACTCGAGCCACTCTCACCCATACAGATCAAAGAACGAGCCCTCACGGGCAGGAGTCCATAACTCACTCAGGATTGAGAATGAGTTGCCTGGTCATCCTAAGAAATGGCAATCTATTAGTTAACGGTGTTACAACTAAAGATTGCCTATTTCACCAAACTCATTGTATAGGATACCCCCACTCGCATGTCTCCACACGAACGACTTGGATCGAGTCGTCTGTAACCTTTACAGAGCGGGTCGTATCCATAGTGTTGCCAGGATAAGGTACCTAGCCTTATCCATATACTATAGACCTTTTAGGTTATTCACGGGACATTATCCATTCATATATCAGGGGTATATCAAATATATACCCCGTATATCAACTAGATACCCAGTATATATACTGTCCCGATTACATCACAAATAACCTTGGATGTTTAGTTTATTGGATTTTGGATAATGCAAAGCTATGATTTAACAACAAATTTATTGAATAAAACTTTATTAAATAGACATTTGTTTTTACAAAATACAAGCTACGAGTTTAGGGCAACACACCCAACAATCATATCATCGTGGAGATACGTGGGACACTTGAGGTACCGTTGTCCTTAACAAAAAGTCCAACAAAAATAGAAGCTAAAGATCAGTGGTTCGACTCAAACAATAAACAAAGCACTAGGAAAATTACGAGAGGAGCGACGAAGCAATAATGGATGGACCTTTGGGGAAGGTAAACAATGACAATGACAAATAAGTAATTTAATGCGGTAAGAAATGCAATTATAGCTCATATTAGCAAAAGCAATAGATAAGACAAGCCTACACACAAGTAATAATACAGATAGATATGAAAATCTTATCTTGGGATGTTTGAGGGTTGGGTAACCTCCAATAATTTCAAGTGCTATGTCATGTAGTACAAAGCACAAAACTTGATCTAGTTCTTCTTATGGAGACAATGTGTACAAAATATATTAGTGAAAAAATGAGAAAACATTTATGTTTGAATTAGTGTTTTTCTGCTGCTAGGAAAGGAAAAACCGGTAAACTTATGTTAATGTGGTTCAAAAGAGCTAAACCTGAATATTTTGTGATGTTTTGCACGCCATATTGAAACTACTACGAAGGTTAGCTGAAGAGACAAAGGTTTCATTAGATTATTCGAAAATCTAAAATAGAGCAACCAGATTTGGCCTAGGAGTTGATGGAAAATTACATGCAATTAATGACTTCCTGTGGATCACAGGAAGCAACTTTAACAAAATTGTTGTGGACTTGGAAAAAAAGGGAGCTACAAATAGAAATCTGAGTCAGATGAACACCTTCTATGAAGTTGTTGCATTGCAATGTCCTAGATTTAGGCCATGTGGGGAATGAGTTCACATGGTGAAGGATAAAAAATAAATCTTTAGGTAACACGATCTTACAAAGATTAGATCACTCATTGATCAATTACAGTGTTTATGAACCACACTCAACCCAAAAGTTTAAGCTGATGGGTTGAGTAAATTTAATTCATATATATGGATTCTCAACCATTTATGCAGATATAAAAATTTAATGGTAGGACATTTGGGCTTCAATAACTCAGATCACTTACTTATTATAGCAGATTAGAGAATGGATGAAGAAATGGCAAGAACATGTCATCGCAGATCCCATTGGTTTGAGGAAAGTCATTAGGCAAAGTTTTAAGAGTACAAAAATATTTTGAACATGTCACCAAGATCATGAAAAAAATATAAAAGCCTACCACAATAAGTTTGAAGTCGGCTTAAAGTAGATGGACAATTGGAATAAAAGACACCTTGGCAATTCGATAAAATGAGCAATCACACGACAAATAAACATATTAGAAACCTTGAACTCTTAAAAGAGACGAACTAATACAGCAAATGGACCGAACAAAGGGCTATAACACCTATCAGATGAAGATGAAGTATACTAGCAACAAAGGTTGTCTAAGGAAGAATGACCCAAGTAGGGAGACAAAAACACTAAATGGTTTCATCCAAGGGCCTCTTAGAGGAAAAAAAGAAATAAGATTTTTGGCATCAAGGGTAAGAGAGGTATTTGGTGCACCACAGTAGAATAAATTGAGGCAATAGCTACCAATTACTTCAAATAGATTTTCTTATCAACGTCAAACTTGAAAGAGGAGGAAATCTATATGATCATGGACTGAATCTTGAGGAAAGTTACATATGACCAAAACATGGACTGAATCCTGAGGAAAGTTACATAGGACCAAAACATAGAACTCACAAAAGCTTATTATAGTGCAAAAATCTAGATAGCTCTCAAAGGCATGCACCTTATGAAAGAACCAGGACTCGACGATACCTATGCACTTTTCTAAAAAAAAAACATTGGGATATATTAGGTGAAGAAACAATAAATATATGCTTGAGAGTATTAAATGGACTTGAAAATCTTGAAGAGTTTAATAAAATCTTAACAGTGCTTATTCTAAAAGCAAAGGAGCCAAAAGATATGGCAAACTACTACCCAAACAGCTTATGATACGTGATCTACCAGATCATTATAACACTCAGTAAGGTGGACGAAAATGTCAAATGATGCTATTTTGGGAAAGTGATGTCCAAAATAGAGTTTGTGGAGTATTGGATCAACCTAACCATAAGATGTTTGGAGTTAATTAATTTCTTAGTTCTCCTAAATAGGGTCCCCAAGAGTTGAAGTAAAAGAGAGGTCTGCAACAAAGAGATCTATTGTCCCCCATTTCTTATCTCATATCAAGTACGACTCTAAACGATTTTTAACAGGGACGAACAAAAACCATATTTTTTTCAGATGTAGAAATTAGTAATTATTTTCGTACTATAACCACCATTTTTGTGCATGTGACTATAGGGTGTACATAACCACTGTGAATGCAAGTGCAAGTGCAAACTATACTCGCCAATTATGGTATAACAAGGTCGAAATCGTTCTTAATAATACCAATAATACAAAAATAAAATATTATCAAGTGATTCTTTTCTAACTCGAAATGATTAAACATTAAAGTGTGTAAAATGACTTCGAGTGTAACGCCCCCCGAATTTCACTACGAAAATGAGGTAACATTAACATATTACCTATTCACCACCTCCCATTAAGGGAAACATAAAGTGTAATGCCCCCGAAATTTCGACATGAAATTTCGAGGTAATGCTATCACCTTCCCTGTTCAGCCCCTCTCCAACCAAAAATACATAAAGCAATTATATATTGTAAGGACAACCATGAGGTTCGTACTACAACCAATTCCTAAAGAACGCATGTATGGCTCAGTGGCTAGTAAGTCCATAAAGAGAAAAGGAACAATCAATTTGTTCAACAAACCCAAGGTACATTAGAGACTCAAATAATTAAAAATAACGGTTCACCAAAAAGAAGAATAACGTTTCGTGAGTCAAAACAACAATATCTAGTACACCACTAACAATAAGTCCCTAATACTCCTAGCAATTAAACTATAATTCCGCTATCCTAGACAAAAGTACGCAGCTAGTGGTCCCTCTTCGGTCAAGCCTCCTCCACATCATCACCACGGTCAAGGGTCCTGTTTACACGTGAAACAATCAAAGTAGAGAGAGGTGAGTATATAAAATACTCCGTAAGTAGCTCTCACTAACTATTCATAAAACAACATGCTCGTAATCACAGCAAACATCAAACACAATAACTAGAGAATCAATAATCGAGAAGTAGTAACAGTAAATTAACATTCCCACATAAACATCCAAATGCTAGGACTCTCGTGACTTCGACCACACGACCCGCTAGTCTCTAACTCCCTCGAGTTGCTACTCACCCAACATCCCATGTTAGTAGTCCAAGTCTAACTCTTCGAGTCGTATTGGCCTTTGACATTTATCCCCAAGACACCGACATCCCTCTACAGAAGCTTGGTGTTCGACCTTGCCATTTATCCCCAAGGCGTTGAACTATTGCTCATAACCATCACACTATGTTAGTCCTCCAAGTCTAACTCTTCGAGTCGTATCGGCCCTTCACATTTATCCCCATGACCCCGACACTCACCTACAGAAACTTAGTGTTCGACCTTGCCATTTTTCCCCAAGGCTTCGAACTGTGCATCGGTCCTTGACATTTATCCTCAAGGTTTCGACGACTACTCAGTGTATTGGCCCTTGACTGCCACCACGTCAAGACCCAGTACTCCGCATCAGCAAATTAATCATGCTGACCCCCGACCTTTTGTACCCGGAGTCTCGACACTCCTCTCTACCAAGACTGGCCTATCGACCCTGGACCGTTTGTATTCGAAGCCTCGATTCCCTAGTAGTGACGTGATAATACGTCATCCCACATTCCACTCCCTATCCCAGTCGGGACTAAAGTACTATACCTCAACCACCAGCCGCAACATTTGCCCACACCAAGCCGTTCTACAGGACATCAAAGCATCACAATCCCATGGTCTCACAACTTGACATTTTTTTCAGAATAGCCCCACCATATTGTACACAACAATAGTAATTCAAGCCAAGCGATAACATGCATTTTATAGGCACAGACCTCAACAATCAATCCCTAACAGTTTCTACAACATATAATATACTAAAGTTGATGGAACTCTTAGACATGCACAGCGGAAGCTAAGGATCATAATACACTTAATGAAGCAATTTAACTAAAATGAGCATGCTTGGAAAAATGATGAAAAAGGTAAAGCGAAAAGATTAACTTTATACCTTTGAAGACTTCCATTATAACTTCTTCTCCTAACTCAATGGGACCACCAACGACAAATCTGTGCTATCCTCGGGTTGATGAACACGGTTGTGGGACCCAATTTTGAGTGAAAACAAAGGGAAACACTAATGGCTAGGAGAAGACAATAGAAATTTGAGTGGAAAAATTCTGCACTTATGCAAGTAAGAATTAGCCTTATCCAAGTGATCTTCATCACCTATATAAAGACCAAATGCATGCAAAGACATGCATTGCATGCGTTCTATTTCAAACTCCACTAGCATGTAAAAGATAGGTGTCATTGCCTTGAAGAAACACTTCAAAAACCACTAGTTAGTGGGAAAATCCAACTTTGATCAAACTAATTTTTATAAAAACAAAAATTGAAATATCAATTTTCTATTAAAACAAAAACCAAGCTAAATCAATATCTCATATTAATTGGTCCTTGACACCTAAGCTTGATTAATCACATTAATCAAATTACAACTCTTTTTCCTGCTTTGAACTTATTTAAAACTAATTTAAATAAGTCATACTCTCCACAATAATTAAATGTCAATTAGATTATATATTATATCTCATATAAAATACAATATTCTCTTAAAAACCGAATTTGAACATTTCAAATTCTTGCTTCACCTAGTTCATCAATTTTATCCTTTATGAGCTAGCATGGAGACCCGTTGGACCTACAGATCATGGGCTCCAATGATTCGAGACTAATTGATCAAACTCTTTAACTTAGTTAATCAACATTCGTTAACTAACAGGACTGTCCACTATAGCCGGTAGATGCACTCCCCTCACTGTAGATATATTTGTGTCCATTCGATATAACCGTCATCAGTAAGTTGATCCTTCACAGGTCGTTCGTTACCTCAGCTAGGTAAAAAAAAACCGTTTTACCCCTGAGTTACATCTTTTCTCCTTAAGTACCACTATCCCTCTAATGAACAATTGATTTAGGATCAAATCACTAAATCCAATTCCTCTCGGGCCAGTGAGAGGATGGAGCCCCTTGTTCAAGACCCGGGATCAGCCACCTCTCTACTATCCCTAAATCGAGTAGGAGTGAATTCCGTCTTACTAATTCTATGTCCTCAACTATCTACCCAGTCTTATCCCTGAAATGGGAGGCATATTGAGCAACGCTGATGAGCTTACTCTCACCTATGCAGATCAAGGGAGAATCCCGAATAAATATGAGTTCATAGATGGCTCAGGATTTAGATCAAGTTATTTAGGTCATCGATAAACGAAATTAATTAGTGTTATCCGTAAATGGTGTTAATACGTAATAGTGATAATTTCAGGGTCAGTCTTACACAATGCCATTGTGTAGAACACCCCCGCTCACATGTTTCTACACGAACGAATCAGGATCACTTCGTTTATGACACCTTATAACATTTGTAACAATCATAAAGCAGGCCGTATTCAATAGTGTCTCCAGGAAAAAGTACCCAACTTGATCCATGTACTATAAACTGTTTAGACTATTTACTTGAACTTGATCCAGTTTATGTCTCCACATAAAGTCCAAGTACTCATTATAATAGCCAAGGGTTCGTAGTTTATTGGATTTATTAAAAAACAAATTCACTTTCATTTAACAACATTTGTTTGAATAACCTCACATTAATGTTCATTGTTTACAAACTACGAGTTTTAGGACATAGTACCCAACAAAAGTAACGGTCCTCGTGATCCATAATGTTCTTACAAGTAGGACTATGACAAGAAAACTCAACCAGTCCATACCAGCATTTTCCCACACTTCATACCATGCAGAATCACGACGAGAGTATCCAAACATATTATAAGAATAAGTTCAGCACTTTATACCACGAAGAACGGCGTCAAGATAGTTAAAACATATCACAAACAAATTTTCAGCACACGATATCATGAATAAACCACATCAAGCATGTCCCAACATTTTATAACAAATCTTCCAGCAAGTAAATCATGAGAAAATCATGTCATTTAATCTCAAACAACCCTTCAGCAAAAATGCAACCCATCAATAACATTTATATGTTCTCGAAACATGTCCAATTATTTTTACATACATAAAGATGCACAAATATAGTAAAGTTCATCAAGAAATCATTTCAATGACACTCATTATGCACACACCCGACCCTTGGTGCGACTTCCACACTGCTACGCTCCTAAATCTTGCGTTGATTCAACACTTAAGCATCAAGAGACAAACAACAATAATTCAAATAAAAATTCCAGCCATCGAAATCCATTATAATGAGTCTTGAAATGTCCATTACCACAAAATCGACTTCGTTTAGGTGCGGGTAACTCAGACCTAACTCGAATGGATGTGGGTTGCGTATATCGAGCTTCTAACGGTTATGGGTAGATGTCGAATGCCACAAACTGCTACTGTTAGTGCTTTTGCATCAATAAAACTCACCAACTGATACCAACGATGTTGTGTGTAGCGACGATCCACGCCCGAGGTTCCCGACCACCACGGGAGATCAAACCCGACCTCTAGGGGCTGTGCCGTCGAAAAAACACCCCGGAATCCCGCCACACGCAGTAGAGCCACCGCCTGCTGCTGCCCGAAGTCTAGTCGCCTGCTGCCGTTCGTCGGAGGTGGTACGCCGCTAAGGACGGGGGTCGCCGATCATCGGTACAGGTGTCAGGGAGGGGTGGGACGACTGGTATCGACGGTGAAGGAAGGAAAATGCGAGAACAAGAAAAAGAAAAGGGGGGGGGGGCTGGTGGTTCACGAAAAGAAGAGGGACTAGGGGTGTTAGGGTTTCCCCTTATTTTCTTATTTGTTTTGAATTGAAAGCCCACTTACCCAATTCCTTTTTTTGTTAAAAAAACAAAGCCCATGGACCAAAAATTAGAATTCTAGTTCCCAACATCACTAAGCTTGATTATTTCCAATAATAGAATTACACAATCAGCCCAACGACCCAAGACAATTACCAAAGAAAACAAACTCTTTGTTAAACAATAAATAAATAAATACATAAAAGCCAATAAACTCAAAGGAAACACCATAGCAGCTAAAAAATGAAATAGAACAATTAAAGTAAATTAAAATAATTTCTAAGAAAAGAACCCCGAGACTCGAGGTTAATCTAACTTGAGTAACGCGGGGCGTTACACAAAGAGAAAAAGTTACAACCTAACAGATGTCGCAGAAAGAAAAACTCTAGCACAAATAGTGAATTAAGGGAAACATAAATGGGATTAAGACAGAGGAGATCCTTCAAGCTTTCATTCACTCACAAACGACGTTCTAGCATGAAATCGCGATTGATGCTCAAACCGACACGGTTCCCTTCAGAAACACCCATAAAATAATATTTACAACTTCCATTGCTAAATACCTAAGTATAAAGAGCAGTTTATAAACACGATTAGGGGACCTTATGCCCAAGCACCCACAAGTCTACTAAAAAAAGTAGCTAACTACAAATGGAGCAATCACACTACTTGTATATCCCACCGAATTATAAAAGAGCTAACAAACTGATAATGGCTAGCAAAAATCAGTAAGATAGAAATTAAAGCACAATTATACTTATCAGCAGATGAAATCAACTAAAACGTCACTGTTTGCAACTACAGCAGAGAATCTCTTTGGAAAATTGAGTTTAGTTCATGAGGTAGGTGAGAAATACAATGGGTAAATAAAACAAGTAACACATTTCGTGAAAGAGCACTATTAAGCTCCGAGAGGATACCAGTTAATCGTAAAACTAGCAGCTCTAACCTTATTGTCAGCTCCGCCAAAAATGGATAATTCTCCCCTTGTCTTCAGCACCACGCAAGGAATAATTATTCTCTTAGGATTTGTGTGTCTGTCACTTGTGGCACCCTTACTCATTTTATATCGGGTCCTAATTTTAGGGCATCTACCTGGTGAAAGGATCGAATCCTGCAGCGGAAGGGCGTGAATGCTTGTGCTTCGCTTTTGTTTTAGAAATACAACGAAGAAAAGAAATATATGCATTATAAAAGTGAAGTAGAGAAACCTACATTTGAAGACACTTTTTAAAAAAACGACAATGTCGAACCAGTACGCCACCAAAAAGTCTTTCCCGCTATTCTCTTGCAAGCATCGGTTTGTCGGAACCAACTATTGAAAGTGAGTGAAGTTTTGATTTGAGATAGAGAGCTAGCTTTAGAAAGAGTTGGGGTTTTGTTTTCCAACCAAAAAAACACCAAAAACCATCAACCATGCCAAAGTGTAATTCAATGCATTTATATAGATGGGGAGGAGTAAGGAGGAAGTAACCTCCCACTCAAACACTTCTCACTTCCTTCCATTTGTTAGTTAATTAAGTTAAATCAAAATATAATTTGATTTAATTTAATTAAATACCCAATGAATTAATTACTCAAATTAATTAATTAACTTTAATTAAATATCACATATTTAATTAATACTTTATTTGAATCATATTCCAATGTGTATCTCTCTCATAATCTATAGTTTCAATATGAATCTCATGCACATTAATTTAACATATAGTTTTAATATGAATCTAATTCATATTAATCATGTTTGAATCTGATTCAAAATTAACTTTATATTATAATATATCCATATACATTATAAATGAATCCACACACATTATATTAATCGTATTTTATACAATTAACGTACATGCCCTCATATAAATCGACCAATTCAAAATTTTCAAAAACTTTTGATTCTTGTTTTACCTGTTGTGAGCTAGCGGGGGGGCCTAATGGACCTACAGATTATAAGCTCCAAAAATACGAAATTAAGTGATTAAACTCATTAACCAAAATAACCAACATTCGTTAACTGTTGGTCACTTCACTAAAGACTCACAGTTGTCTCTTTGCACTGTAGAATTTTTGCTTCCATGGATATTGACCATTAACAATAAGTCAATCATTCACAAGTGTTCGTAACTATAGTTGTGTCAAATTATCGTTGTACCCTTGAGTTACATCTTTCACCTGAAGTACCACTGATTCTCTAATGAACAACTTTTTATGACCTTACCATTAAATAGAAGTCCCTCTCGAACCAGTAGGAGGATGGGGCCCCTTGTTGTAGTCCCAAAGTCAGCTCTTAAGAGAATACTCATCTACTTACCCTAAGTCGAGAATGAGTGATTTTCATCTTGTGTAGTTATGTTTTCAGCTCCTCATTTGGTCTTGTCCCCAAAATGATAGGAATATTAAGTCAGCCCCCGCCACTCTCGCCCATATAAATCAAATGATGATCCCTTATAGGCAGGAGTCCATAACTCATTCAGGCTTTGAGATTGAGTTAACTAGTCGACCTATTAAATAATAATCTATTAGTTAACGGTATTACTGCTAACAATTAATTATTTCGCAGTCCGGTCTTATGCAAACTCATTGCGTATGATACCCTTACTTGTATGTCTCCATATGAACGATTTGGATTAAGTCATTTGCAAGAATTACAAAGTGGGTTGTATCCAAGTGTTACCAGGATAAGGAACCCAACCCTACTCCATATATTATATACCCTTTAGGTTATTACTGGAACATTATTTAGTTGTTATATCGAATATATACTGTACATTAGATATATACACTATATATCAAATATATACCATGTATATTAAATATACACTGTATATCAGTTATATACTGTTTTAGTTACACGACATAACCTCAGATGTTAGTTTATTGGATTTGAGTTAATGTAATTTTAAAAGAAACATCAATAACAACTCTAGTGAATAAATATTTATTTTATATTTACGAACAACAAGTTTATGGAATAAAACCCAATAGTTGGTTCTTGTATGGGCACAGTGAATATGCCTTATAGGTCAGTTACTGCGCTCTGATCACATGTTGTTGCATACGATTGCTCTAGCTTTGTATGATCTGGTATGATAACGCTCCTACGTTCTCTTCTGCCTCAACTGCATTCCCACCGATTCATTTCTTCAGTTTTGTTTCCTACACACAAGAGAAAAAAAGGGGGAAAATACGAAGGAACTTATGCCAATTTATCAAATGAAGGAGTTAAAGCATACTATTTTACTTTTCACTCATTTCCCCACTCATATAAGCTAGGAAGCACCGACATGCCAAAATGGGCGGGGTGTCGATGTCGGACACCGACACGCGTCGACACGCGGCCGACATGCGATTAAGGTGTCCGAAATTTTTTTATTTTTATTTTTATTTTCGGACACGCGTTCGACACGCCGTATACGCGTCTGACACGGACGGGACACACCAGAAATTAAGGTGTCCGAAATTTTTTAATTTTTTTTATTTTCGGACACGCGTTGGACACGCTGTCAATACGCGTCTAACACGGACGGGACACGCCGTCAATATTGGGCTTCAATATGATTTTTTAATAGGCCCAAAACCCATTAGGGTTATGTAAAGTTTTACTTCTCTCTTCCCCCTCTTGGATTCATGCATCCAAGGTCAAAAGAAAAAAAAATTCTTCACCTCCTTCCCCACGCTCTTCACGTACAGGTCGATTCATCCTTCATTTTCTTCGTTTTTCTTCACCTCCTTCCCGCTATTCACGCACGGGGCCTCGAGTTCCTCTTCCTTTTCTTTTGGATTTCTTCCTTTTCTTTCGGATATCTTCACGCTACAAGGTATGTTTCAACATTTAGGCGTTTACTTATGTTTTAAGTATGAAAGAATCTCAACATTCTGTTTCTTCTAACATTCTGGTTTTTTTTTATCAATAACATTCTGTTTTTTATTTACAGCATTCTGTTTTTTTTATATTAAATATATTTATGTTAATTTAATATAGGATGGAGTCCTCTTCTAGTCAAAATGAATTACCTTCAATAAATTCCTCCAATATTGAAGATGAAACGAAACCGTTGTGGCGATATGTGACAAAAAATCAAAGGTTAAATGAGGGAGGTGGAAATATGTCTTGCCAATGTAATTTTTGCCAAGAAATGAAGAAAAGTTCATATACAAGAGTTAGGGCGCACCTTATGAAATTAAATGGTTATGGAATTGGAGTGTGTCGGAAGGTTACCCCAAAAGATCTCACTGAAATGCAAAAGTTGGAAGATGAAGCAAAAATTTATAAGGAAAAGAATGCTTCTAAAAGAGTTCCTTTACCACCTTCATCCCATAGCCAATCTCAATCCTTTGGAGCTACGAGTAGCTATTCCTTTTCAATGGAACATAAGAAAAGAAAAGGTAGTATTAGTGCCCTTGAGAAGTCATTTAAGATGGCAACCCGTGATCAATTGCACTCTGAAATTGCAAGGATGTTTTATTCCTCAGGTTTGCCTTTCCATTTGGCTAGAAATCCACATTATGTGAGTGCATTTATGTTTGCTGCAAACAACCAATTGCCTGGTTATCTACCTTCGCGGTATAATATGTTGAGAACAACACTTCTTCAAAGAGAAAAGGCTAATATTGAGAGATTGTTACAACCTATCAAAAGCACATGGAGTACAAAGGGAGTAAGTATTGTTAGTGATGGATGAAGCGATTCACAGAGAAGACCTTTAATAAACTTTATGGCAATTACTGAAGGAGGACCAATGTTTCTTAAAGCTGTAGATTGCTCTGGAGAGGTTAAAGATAAATATTTCATAGCAAATTTGCTTAAAGAAGTTATAAATGAGGTGGGACATCAAAATATAGTCCAAATAATCACTGACAATGCTCCAAATTGCAAAGCTGCAGGACAGATTATTGAGTCACAGTTTCCAAACATAGTCTGGACACCATGTGTAGTTCACACTTTGAATCTTGCTTTGAAGAATATTTGTGCTGTAAGAAACATTGAAGGTAATGAAGATGTGTTTAATGAGTGTAGTTGGATTTCTGAAGTTTCCGGTGATGTAATGGTTGTGAAGAATTTTATCATGAACCATTCCATGAGGCTTGCTATGTTCAATGAATTTGTCTCTGAAGTTGCTTTCCATTGCAGAAACACGTTTTGCATCCACAATCATTATGCTTAAAAGATTTAAGCTTATTAAGAGCAGTTTGCAAGCTATGGTGATTAGCGATAAATGGGCATGCTATAGAGAAGACGATGTGAGGAAAGCAAAGCATGTGAAAGATTTGGTACTTGATGATATTTGGTGGGATAAGATCAATTATATTCTTTCTTTTACTAGACCCATATATGATATGATCAGAGCGTGTGATACAGACAGACCTTGTCTTCATTTGGTATATGATATGTGGGACACTATGATTGAGAAAGTTAAGGTAGCAATCTACAAACATGAAGGAAAGCATCTGGATGAAGTTTCATCCTTTTATGAGGTAGTGCATCAAATTTTGATTGATCGTTGGAATAAAAATAATACTCCACTGCATTTCTTGGTGCACTCTCTAAATCCAAGGTACTCTAGAACTACATCTTAGATGTGAAGGGATGTGAATCCCGGAGTGGAAACAGATTTTCGTTGCTGATTTTCGGGATACAAAACCGAATTTTACAGAAGAAAAATACAGAGAAAATTTACCTTTGAAGAACGTTTCTTCAACTAGTTTTCCTCGAACACCACCACTATTTCTTCCTCGCTATCCTCTTGGGTCTCGGGATCGTGCTGGTAGGAGCAAAAATTTGGAACGAGAGGGAGAGATTGAGAGAGTTCTTCTTGATAGATAGAAAACGGGTTTTGCGTTCTTCTTCTGTGTTTTGTGTTTTTGCAGAATTGCAAAAACAAAACAGAAGTGGTGACGTGGGGCAACTCCCCACGTCACACTAACCTCCCACTTGCAGGGGAGTTTAATATTATTAATATTGATAATATTAATAATAATATATATATTTATTTATATATAAATAATTAATATATATAACATATATATATAATAATTAAAATATAAAAATTAATTTATTAATTAATCATATTAATTAATGAATAATTATTAATTATTAATCCAATTAATAATTAATATATATATATAAATCAAATAAATAATTAACTCTTAATTATTTATCACAAAAATAGAATCATATTCTATAACATTGATCTCGTATAATCTATAGTTCTAATGTACATCTTATGCACATTATTTTTAACCTATAGTTCTAATATGAATCTTATTCATATTAATTTTATTTGAATCTCATTCAAATAGTTTCTCTCATAATATATAGTTTTAATTCACAATTAACTATATATTAATAATGTATCAATATACATATAATCCCTTAAATAATTTGAACAATTCAAATTATTCCAAAAACTTGATCCTCGTTTTACCCGTTATGAGCTAGCAAGGGGACCTAATGGACCTACAGATCCGAAGCTCCAACGATGCAAGATTAATCGGTCAAACTCATTGACCGAGTTAATCTAGATTCGTTAACTACGGGTCATTCCACTAAAGACCCGCAGTTGCACTCTTCTCACTGCAGAACGTTTTCGTGTCCATGGATATATGACCATTAATGACGAGTCAGTCATTCACGAGTGTTCGTAACTCAAGTTGGGTTAAATTACCGTTTTACCCCTGAGTTACATCTTACTCTTTAAACACCACTGCTCCTCTAATGAACAACCCAGTTATGGTCCAACCAATAACCGGAAGTCCCTCTCGGCCAATGAGAGGGTGGGGCCCCTTGTTCAAGTCCCGGAGTCAGCATTTCAGGGAACACTCATCTACTCCCCTAAAGTCGGGGAGGAGTGAATTCCATCTTGTGAAGTTATGTTCCCAGCTCCCCACTCGGCCTCGTCCCCAAAATGGTAGGAATGTTGAGTCGGCGACTCGGGCCACTCTCACCCATACAGATCAAAGAACGAGTCCTCACAGGCAGGAGTCCATAACTCCCTCAAGATTGAGAATGAGTTGCCTGGTCATCCTAAGAAATGGCAATCTATTAGTTAACGGTGTTACATCTAAATATTGCCTATTTCGCAGTCCGGTCTTATACAAACTCATTGTATAGGATACCCCCCCCCCACTCGCATGTCTCCACACGAACGACCTGGATCGAGTCGTCTGTAACCTTTACAGAGCGGGTCGTATCCATAGTGTTGCCAGGATAAGGTACCCAGCCTTATCCATATACTATAGACCCTTTAGGTTATTCACGGGACATTATCCATTCATATATCAGGGGTATATCAAATTTATACCCCGTATATCAACTATATACCCAGTATATAAACTGTCCCGATTACATCAAAAATAACCTTGGATGTTTAGTTTATTGGATTTTGGACAATGCAAAGCTATGATTCAACAACAAATTTATTGAATAAAACTTTATTAAATAGACATTTGGTTTTACAAAATACAAATTACGAGTTTAGGGTAACACACCCAACAAGATGTTTATTCATTTCTATTCACACTTTAGAGTTTGATATATTTTAAAAATTTTATATAGGTATTATAGTGAACAGTGGCTTCAAGAGGACAAGAATCGAGTGCCGCCACATAAGGATTTTGAGGTAACTCGAGAGAGAATGAAATGCCTTATAATATACTTTAGTTCAAATGAGAAACGCACAAAATTACACTTGCAGTTCGCCAATTTCTCTACCATGGCGGCAGAGTTTGCTGACTGTGATTCTATACGTGAAAGGTATTGTATGGATCCAAAGAGTTGGTGGGCCATCCATGGTGCCTATGCACCAACTTTGCAGGCATTAGCTATGAAGCTACTTGTGCAACCTTCATCTTCCTCGTGTTGTGAGCAGAATTGGAGTACATATTCATTTGTCCATTCTTTGAAGAGGAACAAGATGGCACCTCAACGTGCATAAGACTTGGTGTTTATCCATAGCAATCTTCGTCTTGTATCAAGAAGAACTCCAGAATATGAAAAATGAGAAACAAAATTGTGGGACATCGCTGGAGATTCTTTTGATTCGTTTGAGGATGTAGGCATGCTTGAGATAGCTAGTCTATCTTTGGATGAGCCAGAATTGGAAGCCGTAGTTTTTACTGATGATGGGACTCAAATTGGTGAAGATGGTGCTAACAATGTTGGGGAAAATGTTTTGAAGGCTTTCTTCCATTTTGATTTATAGTTTTTGTTTGTAAGACTTGTTTTATTGGATATTGGATATTGTTTATGACATTGATTATTGCATGAATGTTATGGACCTATGGTATTTATGTTGATGTTTAAAGATAAAAATAGTATTAAATATTGATAATATGATAAAATATACACACATATATATATTAAAAAAATAAATAAATAACATGTCCCCAGCGTGTCGTGTCGTACTTTTTTGGAAATTGACGTGTCACCGTGTCCGTGTCGCGTGTCCGTGTCAGTGCCTCTTAGCCTACAAGCAATTTAAACGCACAATCTCACTATTACGCATAGAATTACCAAAGTAATTACTAGAATAACTCTCTTTCAAAGAGTTATCAATAACAACTTAATGTTCTTTTGAACTACAAAAAGAGTCTGCAAAGCAATAAAATAATACTAAAGATGTATGAGAAAACATCTAGTGACTTGGGCTGGAGCAATATTATAACGCCCCCAAATGTCAAACCACTCAAATGGGACACGTTACTGAAACATCTTAATCAACTCAACACAATGAATAGAATAACTACATTTTATTCCATGACCTCAACTAAGCAACCTTACTAAGTTTCATAAATTAGCAACTGAACAACTCTTATCAACGAAGTCAACACTAGTTTTATTTCTCCTTGAAACAGCACAACGATAGCTACCTTCCATAAATTTCAACTTCCACAATCCGAACAGATAACCAAAACTATAGTTCTCAAAGAATAATAAATTCCCAACTCTAAATCATTCCTTAAATAGAAAACTAAACAGTTAACAAAACATCAAACTCAAGCTAAACGAAACAACTCCAACTATCCTATTCAACATGAAAATTAATAACGCAGTGCTATGGTCTCTTTCCGTCAAATCTCCTCCTCACCATCACCATTCCCGTGCGTTACCTCATTAACTGCAGAACCTAGGGAAAAAGGAAGGGGGTGAGTACAAAACTAGTACTCAGTAAGCAGCCTTTACCTGAAGAGTCACGCACAATCAACATGCTTTACAAGGATTTCAAACGATATGCTTGACAAGTCATCATGCTTTATTTAATATAGACTGAATTAAACATGAAGTCTACATGCCAAAACTCAATCCTCACATCACGACTCACTCATTCTCTCTCATATTCCTCCCAGGCTTACTCCTTCAAGTCGTACCGACCCTTGACCATCTATTCAGAGCCTTGACACTTCTCTATGGTGTTTGGCATTCAATCCCTAACCTTTACCCGAGGCCTCAAACTGTTGCATCGACCCTTGACCATCTATTCAAGGCCTCAATGACTTTGCAACATATTGATCCTTGTCCTTTACCCTCAAGGCCCCAATACTTGCCTTCCCTCTAGGATTCATCGCATCGACCCTTGACCATTTATTCGAAGCCTCGACACTCACCTTTGTCCAGAGTTGACGTATCGACTCCCGACCATCTATTCGAAGCCTCGATACCCAACTAGTGACGTGTCAGCCATCTAGCCCTGACACTTACCCATTCACTTCAAAACATAACCAACTCTCACCAGAGTCCTACTATATGCTTTCTTAAGCCATGACCCATGCATCATTCAGTTCACAAATACAATTTAGCATGCTTCCACAACATAAACAACATTCTAACAATGAAACAATATGCCAAACATCCTTTCACAACATATCAATTTTCACAACAACTCAAGATGCTTTATGGACATGACATTACACTAATACAACTATCAATAATCCATAAATACATCCAACACACCAAGAGTGAGTCAATAATTCCAATATGTTATCCCAACATAATAATTCTTAACAGCAGCTCCACAGTGAGTTTAGTCATAACAGAGCATAGTCACACCAATTTTAACCATTAAAGCCCAACACCGTTCATCCGGAGCACTTAATATACAACATTCGTATAAAAACATCCCACATCGATATTCAATAAGCATTGCTAGATATAGGAAAACACATAAAACATGCCACGCAATTCATGCATATTCAAACCACAAACATCCCCACAAGTAATAACTACTTACCCCAAGAAACCTAACGTTCCTAAGCTTCGCCGAAAGGTTTCCTAAAACAAAGATACCAAGCTTTTGGGTTAGAAACTACCTAAAACCACTTTAATCGAATCAAAACTAAATTTAGGTGAGTCGTTACCTACTAACTCACACTAAAACCTCTTGGAATAGGAGTGGGTCAACGCCGAGGAGGTTCGGGCTCCCAAAACTGAGTTCGAATGACCTTAGGCTTGCCGGTCCGATGCCGAAAAGTGATGAGTAACACCGATTTGGGTCCGAATAAGAGTTGGCAACGTTGAATCAATGCCAATGGGGGTGGGTAACTCAAATCAAGCTTCGTTTTGGTGTGGGTACGCATCGAAACCTGTCGAAAACCTAACAAATTGCTGCTGGCCGTGGGTTGCTGTAGAACTCATCGGAAACACATCGGCAACGCTGCAGACACACGCTTATAATTGTAGACGAGCCACCAGAGGAAAGCACCGCCACTAAAACACTGTGGGAGCGTTGGGTCTGCTCGATTCTTACTGCTGCAGGTCTGCCGTCCACTGCAGAACACGCTCCCAGAGGATAAGAAATTGTGTGACCTGCTGTGTGTGCCGCCGCGTCGAAATACGTCGAAAATCCAATCGCCATTGCTACTCGAGATGGCCTGCCGTCGCGCCGGAAGTCGTCGTGTCGTGGGTCGTGTGGTCGCCACCTTGGGGAGACCGTCGCCGTCGTCAGAGGTCACCGTAAAACTGAAGGGGAAGGGGGTGGTGGCTAGGGCAACAAGGGAGAAGGAAAAGGAGAAGATGAAACCCTATTTTGATTTTCTTTCATTTTCTGTTTTCTTTTCTTCTTATTTACCAAAATAAAACAATATTATTAAACCAAAATATGGCTAATGACCTTAAATAAGAGAGATTTTTCCCTAATCCTTCTTTTTTAACAAGGAGACCCACTTTAAAACGATTTGAAAAATTTATTTGAGAGATTACTTTAATTTGAAAACCCAATAATAAAAATCAAACGGGAAAATTAAATTTTTAAAATCTTAAATTAAGATTTAAATAAAATCTCTTTCTAAAATTCAAAAACTTAATTTATCTTAACTAACGGAAGTTAAACTTTAAATTCTAATTTATCCAAAATTAGAACTCCAAAATTATAAGATCCAAGAATTAAAATTATCACCTTAGGAGAAAAATCCAAAGGCCCATATTAAAACTTAAAATAGAACTAAATTGAGAACGCGGGGCGTTACAAATATTTACCTCGGCTAAGAATAATTGGAAGAAAGGTGAAAAGGTAACATAATCCATATCAAACATCGTGGAGTATAAGCTAACAAACCTCGTAGGAGGATTTTATAAAGTCTCCTGCCACAGACAACCTAAGTTTCAAATTCTCCAGGATGAAGTACCTACGCTAGAGAAAAAGGAGCATAGCCTCGAGGCATTTCAAAGGACAACTAGGGTTACCTCGCCTAAAGGTCTCCTTTATCTTCTTCAAAGCGACCCAAGGGAATAATTATCTCATCCCTCTGTTGGATGACTAAGCTATATAGCACATTGATTTTCCATAGGTTGAACCAACTCAACCTGAGCCCTAGGGGAAGACAATCAATCTATATCCATCTATCTATTTAAATAAAAGTTACTAAATAAAAAATAACTAACCTAATGTTGCGGGCCAAGTAAATGATGAGGAAAAAATATAGATCAATCGATCTTTCTGTAAGTTTTTCAAAGAGGAACTATTTGATATTTCCTTTCCGTTGGTTACAAGCAGATAAGTAATTAACAATAACAAATGAATAAGATATATGGATAGAAAAACTTAACACCACATGGATTATATTGGTTTGTCCCAATTTTTGGACAATTTCCAGTCTTTTGCAAAAGTAGGTTCTACTCTAGTTTGGAATATTAAATGATGATCTCATTCAAGATATCACTATACAATGACTATCTTGATTCTAAGTACCCTAACAATTGCTACCTAATATTACATAATTGAAAACACCCTCACTAAACCCACGAGATACAGACTCCTTTAATTTTCACATACTGCCCACAATTGCTCAAGTCTCTTTTATTTGGATTATATACCAATAAAACTTAACAAAAGGACCCTATTTATAGTAAGTCAAATATCCTAATCTTTTTAGGAAAATAATAGGATAATTCTTATAAGAAAACAATATCCTACTCCTGGTAGAATTTCGTAGTAGTGCTGAAAATCCTTCTCCTCGTAAGACACAGGTGATCTGTTTTGGCTCAATTATCCCAATAGTAAACACGTCGATGCAAAAGAAAAAAATTTAGAATTTCGAGGATGTGAATTCTTAAAAATGATGATCGTTATATATAGACATTGATGAATGGATCGACCCCATCAAATTCAAGTGGCAACCAATTACTAAGATCAGAGAAGCCCAAACAATGTCGCTCGAGTACGCTGTGCCTATCAAATCGACGTTTCAATTTTTGCGACACCTAATGTGATCTATAGGGTTTACGTCATACATCACAACTTGGAAGAATGATCGATCTCCTAGTTTCAGAGCTATCCTTTGACAAGCCAATCTTTGGACGTACTAAAGTTAGAGCTAATGTCGTGGACAACGAGACGACATTCCACGTGGCAACATATTACAGGTCGAAAATGCCATGTCATCATTATATTTCGAGTACAATTCTCTAGCTAATGAGTTCCACATGTAATAATAACTAAACTTGAAAAAAAAAGTCTCTTCCGTTTTCGAGCTGAGGAATATAGGTCATTGGATCCGACCTTCCTAAAGGTTGAACTAACCTATGCAATGTGTATTCCTCAACCTTCTTAAAGTTCAATCAGAAGCACGTCAGATCGCGCCTAACAGCCATTTAATTTCTTTTCTAAGAACATCCTTCAGATGATGGGACGGCTATAACCGTTGGGTAAGTGAGACCCATTTGTGTTTTCCTATAAATAGAGGGATCCACTCTGCATATCAAGTATGAGACTCTATTCCACATCTTGAGAGCTATATATAACTTGAGAGCGTCTCAGAGCTTCTTATTCTCTTTTTGACGATTCCGAGTTTATGTTAGCCTATTGTTCGAGAATCGTTAGACGATCCAAATCATGCACAAACAGGTGTTCTATGATCTAACCAAACAACTTGAAGTGTTGCAAAGGTTTGATATCTTGATTTCCCTAGAAATGAAAGTAAAGAATTTCATTTTGTGGGATCTCATATTTGTTTGAAGAGGTTTGTTCATTTCCACTTAAAACCATTCCATTTAAGGCTTTTGAGGTTTTAACTTTATTGGTAATTTCTTTTGTGATCCTGTAATGGTGTCATTGGTAGAATATATTTTGCTATACGATCTCTCTTAATACGTTTTTCATTAAACTTATATGGATATTAGTGATCACGTGGAGTTTGATTAAAGTCTTTTGATCCAAATAATCTCCTTCGAAATACTTTTATGTGAAAGAGTTCCAACTCCTCGATGCCTTCTTAGGTTTTTATGCATGTATGAATATAAATGATTGAGTCTAGAGTTTGTACTTAGAACTTTAGAAACCATTCATTTGTAACCGATCTAAAACATTTCCAATGTTTTTTTCCCAAATACTACCAATCGGTTAACCACTCATTGTTGACAACAAATAGTTAATTCATGCAAGCTTAATGAGTAGAGTAATTGAAGAAAAGTACTCGAAAAATAAAAAATAACTGACTAAAGAAACTTTAAGTATACATATTACTGCATCATATCGCTCACTTAATTGTTCGAAACTGGAGCTTTATAGCACACCCCACATGACTAAACACGCTAATTGAAATCTCAAATATTCACGCTAATTGAAGATTGTAAATTCGTTTGAGCATAGCTTGCCAAAGATGTTTATAGAGTACATGTTCTTCTCTTAATTCACTGGTTCAAACATAAAGAAGCATAGGAAAAACTTCCGAGGTTAAAATTAACGCGATCGAGATGTTTACTAGATTAGAAGGGGAGCCTTAACTGTCATTATGCAATAGTTCAAATACTATATAACTTGGAATGGTACTTTAAGCTTGCATCTCTCCAAACACGTTAATCAAATCGAGTCAGATTATCCCTTTAATTTTCTGTAGGGGTCTCGGATACGATATTATGTATGTTTGTGTTTTGCTTTTACATGTCCAAGTTAAGACATCTTAGCCTAGTTCCACGCAAAGTGCACGATTGATGCTTCTTAAATTAGATTGACTCAACGAGTCTTGATATCTTGTTACATTCACTAGATGACTTTTGAGTTATGTACTTAGCATCGTGACAAACCAACAATCTAACCCTATAAACAATTTATTGACTCTCAAATTTTCTTATTAATTGGATCGTTAGAATTATTTTAGGCAGCATGATACTCGTGTTTTCCTAATGTTAAGATTCCTTCTTCTTTAGTGTACCATCGATATGACAGTATATTTTAATAATTTATATATAATTAACACATAATATAAATACAAATAAAGAAAAAGAATTGAAAACTTGGGAGGACTTAGTACCATATGGGAAACACCTTTACCTTACATTTATATACTCGAGGCTTTCAATTAGATTCTTGCTTTTAATATCTAATCATAAATTGATCTTTCTAAAAGGCAACTAAGTTTCAAACTTTTTTGTTGTCGAATAAAAATAAGGTTAAAAATCACAAGTTTAATGAATATGCAATATCGATTCATCAACTGTTTGGAAAATTTGATTCATAGGCTTGAACTGCCACCCAAGTTGGATTGAAGGCAATATGAATTAATTATACATATTTTCTCTCTTTTTTTTTCTTTCTTTTACTTTTAAAAAATATATGTTTAACTTGTTATTTTGAAATATAATCATTGCTCAACTTGCATGTTACTACTTGTGCAATAGGTAAATAAGAAATTAAGAATATGGCAAATTTTAATATATATATATAAAGTTTCAATCCCATTCTAGAATTTTGTTCTTTTATTTGTAGTTCTAATATTTCTTTTCAAAAAAAAATTATTAATTTTGTAATTAATAGATTATTTAACAAAAACATGATATACACACCTTGTCTTTTGTCCATATTTACCTTGACCAATAGATGCATGGATAAACCAATGGTTGAAGATATATATGTGGTAGATTAGACGTTCAAAGTTTCCAAATGAATATGGTGTTTGTCACGCGGTTTATCATAAATTTAATGGGGACGGAATAAAGTTTTGGGTATTTGTGACGAGTAGCTAAATTTTTTTGCAATATTTGTAAAATGACCAACCCTTTTGAATTTTGTAATAAATATGGAAAGATATTTGAATTCTAATTTTCACATTTTTTTTATTCCAATTTTATCCTTATAAGTTGAATATCGATAACATCAAGTATATCAATTATATTAGGTATATAAACTAGTGATATATCTTGATATATTTCATAGTATATATGTTGATATACCATATTTGATAGTTATATTGGTGATATATCATATTAGGTATATCGATTATAACTAATGTGCATTGATGTGTTACATACTAAGTAAACAAGTTAACTAATATACTTGGTATGCGTAGCACATAAAGGTATATCAGTTATAAGTAATAAACTTAGTATGCAATACATTACGGTATGTCGACTATAATTTATTTATCTTATATAAACCTATATCACGTCCAGATAGTAAATCATTATTACTAATATACCATTTATATAAATCAAAGTTACAACTTATTTACCTTATACAAAGTATATAAGTATACTTTGTATAAGCTATATCAATGATAACATTGTATATTGGTATACCTTGTTTAGTTACAAAATTTGTGTAGTCTTAAACCTCTCTTGTTGGCATTCTATTAGAAACCAACACTTTTTTTGCAATTCAAAATTTTTAGATATATGAAAGGTAAAATCTATTATGTACTTCATACTAGGTATATCAGTTATAACTTATTTACAAGTTATAAATGAGTAGTCTTATACCTGACTAAAAAATGACTAAAGAGTAAGTGGCTAAATTATGTCACCCACTCAAGAAAATGTTCATTTCTTTATAATTTTGCAAGAATGGCTAAAGGATATTTTTGGAATTTTACATTTTTTTAGTTCTTTCCCCACAATGCCCTTCCTATGTTTTTTGGAATTTACAAGTATTTAACCACCCAACAAACTTGCTTTTCAATTCAAATGTTGCTACTCGTTTCAAACCAACTCACATAGATTTGTTTCCTATATTTAAGGGATTGAATTGATTTGATTTTATATCTCCACCTTTTAAGTTTTAGTCTTAAGGTGATCTCTCATATCTTTTCCCTCTGCAACAACCAATTGAACGATCAATTGTATCTTACAAGCTATTCGCGACAACGATGGATTAAGTCTCATCCTTCCAAGCTCTCCTATCGGCAATAGTGAATTCTATACTAATCGCATTCTATATGACGGTAGTTGAGACCAAAACAAATCACTCATACTAGAAATATGCTTTATTATATGTAGTTTCCTACACATTAGACCTGGTCATGATTGCAAATGCTGCATGGTATCTACTACCCTTTACTTGGGCATGGATTGAGGTTAGTCTTATTCAATTTTCTTTATGTTTGCTTTTGCTTTAGTCTTATTCAATTTTCTTTCTATTTGCTTCTTTCTCTCTCTTTCTTATTCTTGTTAGAGTTTGCAACTTAGTTCCTGAAATTACTTTCCCTCTGTTTTCCCTTCAAGTTTTTTATTATAGGTCACGATTGTGTTCACAAATCATAGGAACAAGTTGGTTGTGGAAGAAATTATAGGTATTGCATTTGTAGATACCAACATTTATCCCAAGACGAAAATGGAACACTAGTACAGACCACTGTAGATATTGATATTGACCTCGAAATGGAAGTGCAACAACACCCAATGCATACCATTGTAGATACCGACATTGACCCCATAAATGGAAGTACATAGTACTATAGATACTGACATTTACCCAATTAATGGAGGTACGTGTAGACCACAATTCACCATCAACGCATAAAAGAAAGTGCGACACAAACCACTGTAAATATTGACATTGACCTTATAAATGAAATGTATACCACAACTACCATCAACTCACTAGTAATTATATGTGTATCTATTGATATATACAATGTGCATATGTTACTAAAACGATTATCGATTGGAAATAATGAATTCTATACTAATCGCATTTCTATATGATGGTATTTGAGACCAAAACAAATCACTCAGACCACGACTTTTAAGGTGTTTGAGATCAATGATATGAAACCATGGAAATCTGTTTTAGTATCTGTAGTTTCCTACATATTAGGCATTGTCATGATTGCAAAAGCTCTATGTCTAAAATAATATTTAGGATTCTAAAAAAAAACGTCATTTAGTCATTTACGCAATATTTAATATGTTTGGTCATTTTTTAAAACGCCTTATTTATTTTGGTCATTTATGCAGTTGACCCTTAAAAAATTGTTATGGCTTTCTCACATTTTTTTGGCCATATTTATGTATACCTCTCGAGGTTAGGGCTTTTGACAAAATATTGGAAGATCAATTATCACTGTATGATTGATACGGTGAGGGAGTGTGCTTTAAGTAGTACAAAGTTCATGACTTTGGATTTTCTTAAGCAAAATTAAAACATTTAAATTCTGGTGGTATATTAACTTTAGTTGCGTATGTGGTATAAAGCTTTACGAGGGAGTGATTTGTGTAAAATTGAGGCCCATGAGAGAACCCAATGTAATTGTAATAATTTTCTGCATAGTAGATTTTTCTTCCTCGACTGTGTAGAGATTTCCACGTAAATTCTTGTGTGTGTGTTTTTTTTATGGGTGTTGTTTTATTTTAATTTCTCAGTTATTTTCTACTTAGTCGTGTCGTATAATTAGGGAGTTTTTTTTCTACATCAGGCTCAGCCGTTCACCTCACATTGGTGGTTGGCTTGATGGCTCATTTGGGATTGACTTGACGAGCTGTCCGTATATTTCCTTCACCTCGCCATGGTTAGTACTGTCGTTCACTTACAGTCTTCTTTCAGTTGAATTGGGTCTGGTAAATTCATTCATATAACAATTATCATAGGGTGCCTTTCTTCTTTTGTATGATATTCGGTTTCTTAAAAAATAATATAATATAACATTACAGATAATTTGGTTTGAACTTTCAAATATTGGACATATATAAATAGATTATTAACAAGTTGGTGGGGAGATATTAGAGACAGTGGACCTCCTCGTATATCTTCACAATGATGTAATATTGTCCACTTTGAACATAAGTCGTCATGACTTTGATTTTGGTTTCACCCAAAACAACTTCATACTATTAGAGACGACGTCTTTCATTTGTATACTCATGATCTTCTCCTTATCTAACTATGGTAGCACTTTTATCTCACACCTTAATAAATCAAGTAAAAGAAAATGTCAAAAAGTTGATAATTATATAATATAAGGTTTTAAAGTTTTATGCCATTTCTTATTTTTATCCCCTAATATTTTAAGAGGTGTAATTTCTATATATATTTTTTTGACTTAAGGTCTAATTTATATTTTATTTATGGGTTCTTTTATCAAATCCCTAACCACCAAAAAAAATTAAAATCTATTAACAAAATGATTATTTCATATTAAAATATATTTTATTAAAAAACTACCTAGTTCATATATTACAGTTTTTTTTATTTCAACATATATTACAAAAATATACTCATCCATTAAAAATACTATTATATTGGTAATTAAAGAACATCATTAAAATTTTAAATTTAATTTCAGACGTGCACTATTGCTTCTTTCAATATTTAATGTTTTTAGTAACACTAATGACTTCAATTAAAAAAAAGATCTCTAGGCATCACTACCAAAAAAAACAAAAAAAAAAACTTTCAGAGATGGACTAAAAATGTCGTTGAAACCTCAAATTTCTCGCTAAAAGTTTTAGCGACGTTTGGCGTTTCGTCATTAAGAATGTCGCTAATTCCGTGTCGTTTTTACTTTCAGCAGCATTTTGACCTTGTCACTAAAAACAGTCTATCAGCGACGCTGGAACTTGTCACTAAAAATACTTTTAGAGACACCTTGCGTGCATCCCTCAAAGTCACTTTTAGAGATACCTCGTCTGCGTCCTTGAAAGTCACCTTTAGAAACACACTCCTTCATCTTTTTCAACGATGATTTTCACTTCACTTTTGTTTAAATATTTTGATGATTAATATTGACATATATGACCCGCTAAAAATTAATGTAAAAAAGTACACGAAGTCTCCAAACGTGTAAATTTGTTATAAACATGTTATAACATTGAAAAATATGTTATCTCATATAAACAAAGAAATTGTCTTAGTATTTGCTTCAATTTTATCAAATAAAAGAAAACAACTCCACAAAGTTCTTCTTCCCCGTGATCGTTGCACAGCCGCTATTGACATATAAAATCTATTGTGTAAAAAGAGTATGAAAACACGACTTAATAAAGCATTAACAATAAAAGTACTTATTTAAAATAAAAATATAATCCAACTTGTTTATGCAAGGATATGCACAACTGTCCTTTCTTAAACCCAGCTCGAACCCGGTCTCCGGCCCGACCTGCACACCTGAGGGGACCTGCACAAGAAGGCAAACACTCCGACGCTCAAGTCAGTATAAGTCGGGTTCTCGGTTTAGTTCGAGATGGATTTTCGTACCTGAGTGTGAAGTGAAGCCCTCTATTTATGGGTGGCATACCCGACAATCTCGCGACGGTTATACCCTACAATCTCGCGACTGACGGTTACTCCCGACAATCACGCAGCTGACGGTTACTTATCTTCCCTCACATCGGACGTGTCGGGACATACGGTAGGTCGGACCGCGACCAGGTCGCACCTCGGCCTTTTATACTTAGCCTTAATGGCGGTGTCCGGTCCTCTCATTGGGTCGATCTCCACCTGGCTCTCCAATCATCTTTAAAGCACCAATGACTGTCCTCCACGTGTCCAAGGTATTTTTACACCCAAACATTGGCCCCCTCTCTGTCTTGTTCGATCTCGACCTGGCAGAGAAGTTCATTCGACTTCATTTTGGACACGTGGCGACTTCCAATTTGTGGAGAGAACGTGACCGTTGCGGCAGATATGTCGTCGGAGCATTCAAATATTCCGACGTTTCAGATTTCGAGATGATCCTAGCCGCTCGTTGATTACACGTGTAGGGTGGAGAAATTTTTCCGATGAGCTATAAATATCCCCAATCCTTCAGGTCATACCTTACGCTTCCTGAATTCTTGGAGTTCGATCTGAAGGCAGCTCGAACCCTTGGTAGGTCGATCTCTTTCCCTTTTTCACTTTCTTTTTCAAGCGTAGTCCCCATGTCTTCTTCCTTTAGCAGTGGCTTAGGATCCGATGAAAATTTAGCTTGTAGGTTAGAGTCCGAGCTCGAGGAGATAGAAAACTTTAGGTTCTCCGACGAGGAGGATAGTGATGCTTCCACCTCGGGTCAGGGTTTGGAATACCCTTCTAGGATACCTGAGTACTACCTCGGACCCCTTCGCAGGGGGTTCGCTATCCCAGAGAACATCCTCCTCACGATTCCGGAGGAGGGGGAAAGAGCTGACAATCCTGCAGAGGGATGGGTCACTCTATACTTCAAGATGTTTGAGTATGGCCTCAGGCTTTCTCTTCACCCTTTCGTTCAAGAGTTTCTTTTCCGAACCGGGTTGGCTCCAGCTCAAGTGGCCCCCAATGGGTGGGGTGTCATTTTTGCTTTGGCCATCCTTTTTTGGTTACGAGCTCGGGACAACAAAGAGGCCGAGCTGTTGGATGTTGATCAGCTCCTCGCGTGCTTCGAAGCGAAGAGAATAGCCAAGAAGCATGGTCGGTACTATATGTGCGCAAGGAAGGGCGCATGAGGTATAGTTAAGGGGCCAACCTCCATCAAAGGATGGGTGAAGAAGTGGTTTTATGCCTCTAGGGAATGGCTGGCAAATGACGAGTCTGGTCGTTCTTTCTTTGATGTTCCTACTAGGTTTGGGAACCTAGGTACTTCTTGCTCCCCTTTATAGTTTCTAAGCTTTCTTTCTTGTTGTTCAGATCTAGCTCGGGTTTTATTTTGCGCAGTGTCAATCAGGCCGATTCCCGAGCTCACTCAAGCCTCCTTTGACACGTTGAAATACTTCAATGAGCACTTTCCGAAGGGCAGGAAGGTCGGAACCTTGGTGACCGACAAGCTGCTGCTCGAGTCTGGGTTGTTAGATTACAACTCCACGGTTCATCCCATCGAAGCTTCAAGACCAAACTCTGAATTAGGTAAGCCGATCTTGACCCCCGCTTTTTTTTTTAACTTGTGCTTCTGATGGCTGACCTCTGTTTTTGGTTTTGCAGCCATGGTGTGCGGATTCACAAGTAATGTGAAGCGCAAGTCCAAGGGCCGGGCTCATGCTCTTAAAGCTGTCCAGAGTTCGGAGCCCGCAACTCCCGCTGTGGCAGGGCCAGCCTCAGAAGATCCAACTCCAACCTTCGGCGATCCAATACAAGTGATCGAGCTAGAGTCTCTCAGAGGCCCTTCGAGGGAGAAGCGCTCACGGAATGAGACCGAGACGTTGGGCATCTCCCCACAGGATGAGGTGAGGGAGGAGGTTCCTCTGAAGAGGAGGAAGAAGAAGAAGAAGACCCCCTCCCCCTTGGAGGTCGGAGCTCGTGGGGTCCTGCCCGCGAGCTTCGCAGATTTGGCAGACGATCCTGAGGCCAGGATGGGTGGGACGTCCGATGTGCCAACACGGTTCAGAATTGAACCGTCAAGCGCCGGGGTGAAGGACCATGTGTCCCGCATCTCGGCGGCGAGTTTGGACCGCTGCCTCAGAAGGGCGTCCAAATTCGTAAGTGACCCAGGGTCCATTCTGCAGAGGACCATCGATATAACGCCCCAGGAATTTCACCATTTCCAAACAGGGACCGTTACTAAGCCTACCTAAAATTTTCGCATAACAAGAGAATTTTCTTCACTACAACACTAAGCAATAAAACTACCACCCTTCTGCTGCGCTACTCTGATTTCCAACACTCACGAGAGCTTGAACAATTAGAACAACAACACTAATGTTTTAAGAGAAACTCACATCCTATACACACAAACCATTTAATACCGACTTCACATTAACCAAACCCTTCAAGGAAACCTTACTAACTATAAACCAACCACTAAATGAATATTAACATTTCAAATGACAATGAAGCAAAAACTAATTCAAGTACGATCAACTTAAACAAATGTATTCATAAATATCCGAAGTAGATTACAATCCCGTAGTTCAAGAGGCTAACAAAATTAATGCTCTAAAAGAATAATGAATCGGCAACCTTACAACATCCTTTAGACAATAAAACTAAACAAAACTAGCCACTACCAACTCAACTACAACATTAAATGGCCACAACTATCCTAACTAAAAGAAATTAATTGCACACCGCATAGCTAATGGTCTTTCCGATCAAGCCTCGTCCTTGCCATCATCATCCCAAGAGCTAGCTCGATACCTGCAAACTGGAGGGGAAAAAGAGGGATGAGTACAACCACAGTACTCAGTAAGCAGCCCTTATTTGAAGGGTCACGCACAAACAGCATACTTATCAAAGAACAACATGTCATGCTTATTAAAGAATCAACACACACACATCATGCTCAACCAAATCATGAAACATTCACAGTCATGCTTTTCATCACATTATGCATTCAAACATTGACACATTCTATAAACTTCGGTGACAACCACAACCAGTAACACATTAACTACCAACATCTAGTCTCCCTAACCTCTCAAGTACCTCTACGCTTATCAGAGCTACTCTAGCCTTCCACAGTTAACTCCTTCGAGCAGAGTCGGCCCCTGACCATTTATACCCAGAGCCCCGACCCTGCAACATCGGCCCTCGACCATTTATACCCGAGGCCTTGAACTCTGCATCGACCCTCGACCATTTATACCCGAGGCCTCGATGTCTTACAATCTATTGGCCCTTGACCATTTATACCCAAGGCCCCAATAGTTCTCCTTTCGAAAGACTCCTCGCATCGACCCCCGACCATTTATACCCGAGGCCTCGACGCTGATCTTTATCCAATATTGGCGTATCGACCCCCCACCATTTATACCCGAGGCCTCGATACCCAATTAGTGACGTATCAGCCCTCGACCATTTATACCCGAGGCCCTGACACTCACCCATTCACTTCGTAACTTTCATAACTCCACATATCATTTCTAGCCTCCAACCAGGATTTCAGTACTACTTCCCTAATAACAGCAACCACCACAACGCCCATCACGATACAACCACTAGTATGATTTCAATGCATCACAGATCTCAAAAGCACAAAGTTTGACAGCAACCAACCTGATCACAACATAGAGCACAAAAAAGCTTCAACAAATAACCCTATGACATGCTTCACATAACATACTTTTCAGATAGCGGTTCAGAAAACTTTTAAGAACACGCCCAACACAATTCATCCAAACATTTAATATCCAACATTCGAAGAAATCATCCAACATCAGTATTCAATAAGCATTGCTAGACATAAATAAACACATCAGACACGCCAAACATCTTATGCAAAATTCAGACAACAACATCTCCACAATAATTCCACTTCAACGAGCATTCCCTGCAACATACACCATTCCACATCAGAACTCAGCAGCTCAACAATACAAAATTTCCACTATTATCACCGACGGACATGCAACACTACTCAGGCACATAAACCAACATAAACAAGAGTTACACTGCACAATAACGTATCGAAATCAATATTAAACATCATAAAACAGCACAACGACAACCAAATAATAAACATCAACGCACGCACCCGCCCCTCGTCTACTTACTTTTCATTACTCGATAGGCCACCAATTTCAATCTTTCAAATGCATCGACAAGCCATTCACACATCTAATCAAAACACAATTATCCAACATGCTCTTCATCGTACAAAACAAGAAAATAATCCCGTAGCTTCCAACTAAGCAAACATAAACTAAATAACATAAAACTATCACGTGCATTTTCAATCCCAAGACCTGCTTTCAAACATCAAAGCTTAATCACTTCCAACCATACCGAGCAGCAACTTTCAAGGCACATCCAATAATCATGACACAAGATATTTTTCCTAATATGTAAAAGGAAAGGAACAAAAGAAACAACAAGGATGCAACCCAACAATAACAACTAGAAGTCCACAAATGATGCCCAACAAACTCTAAATACATGAGATATTCAACTATAGCAAAGTTAAGCACGAAACCATCTCAATAACACCTATTAACTTACATATTAATAAATAATAAACACACCGAAAGCACCACACAATTCATACATATTCAATCAACAAACATCCCCCAAGTAAGAACTACTTACACAAAGTTCTAATGCGCTACCAAGTTCACCGAAGGGTTCCTAAATCCAAAAGCAAACCAAACTTGATTAGAAATCATGTTAGAAACACTTAGTTTGCATCGAAAGTGAGTTTAGATGATCCGTTACCTACTATCTCACCATAAAACCTCTTGGGTAAGGAGTGGGTCGACGTTGAGCAGGTTCGGGCATCCAAAACTGAGTTTGAATGTCCTTATGCTTGCTGTTCCGATGTCAAAAGCGATGGGTAATGCTGGCTTGAGTCTAAATAGGGGTGGGTATCGCGAATCGAACTCCGGACAGGTGTGGGTAAGCGTCTAAAGTCGTCGAGGGGAAGCAAAGGCCACAGATCGGGGCTGTGGGTGGTCGTCGGAGCGCGCACGGCCACGGGCCGCTGTCGGAACGCCGCAGAAACGATACAGCCACTGCAGAAAACCGGAACCGCCCCGGGTTTGGGTTCCAGACCCGTGTGAGACGCTGGAAAAGGGCTGAAGGTGCGCCGCTGCTGCCGTCGACGACTGCTGAAGAAGTTCCAAGTCACGCTGCCGTTCGGGATTGAGAGTCGCCGCTGCTGTTCGAGGAAATGCCGTCGCCGCTGGTTCGAGGAACGCCGGCCGCTGCTGCTACGGGATCGCCGGATGGAGAAGCACCACCGATCGCCGCTGCTGCCGTGGGTCGTCGCCGGAGAAAAAAAACCAGGGGAGGCCGGCGGCTGGGGTGGGTAATGAAGAAGAAGAAGAAGAAGAAGACCTAGGGTTTGTTTTTTTTTTTTGTTTTAATCTCCTTTTCTTTTGTTTGTTTTATTTATTTTACATTTAAACCAAAAAGCCCACATTCCCAATTTTTTAAAGAATCCTCTTAATTAGTTCTTTAAAAATGAAAAGCCCAACTCCCAATTCCAATGGAAAGCCCATGGGCTAGAGGAAATTAGAATTCTATTTTCAAATAGTTCTAACGGCCCAAAACAAGAAACCCGAAATCTCACGTTAGTTGTTAAAATAAAACTCACAATAATTCGAGATAAAATAATTAACTTCAACTCTAAGACCCAAGAATAATAATTCAAAGAAAAGTAGAATTTATGAAGGAAAATCCTAAAACCCCCTGAATTTAAGATTTAACTAAAAATCTCCTACACAGTTCGAGAACTTAAATTATCTTAATCCAATGAAATTAAGCTTAATTCTAATTTAGCCAAAAAGTTAGAATTTCAAAGTTAGAAGATCCAAGAATTAAAGTTATCAACTTAGGGAAAAAATCCAAAGACATTATTTATCTCTTAAAATAAACGAGTCAGAGAACGCGGGGCGTTACAATCGACCACGCCGCTGATGTGAGATCGGCTTCTCCATCTTTGTGTGATTTGCTTAACGGGCAGCTCGGTCTGACTTTAATGTTCTCGATGTTCACAGGCGTTCGTTGCTTCCATTCAATCGGCTATAGCAATAAAGGCCGAGCTGGATGGAAGGGAAGCTCTAGCAGCGAGGGAGAGGGAGGACTTCTCTACTGCTTTGGAAGCTGCTTCCTCCACCATGAAGGGTGAGCTGCTGAAGGTTCGCTCCGAGGTGGATATTTTGAAGGCCGAGGTGGAGGCCAAGGCCGAGCTGCTGAAGAAGGAAGAGGAGAGGCGCAAGGCCCAGCTCCGAGCTGCCCATGCCATCACCAAAGGCCTGGAGAAGGAAAAGTTTCAACTCCTTAAGGAGAAGGATGACATGCTCCAGGCTCTTGAGGCGAAGGACAAGGAGCTCAAGCGCGTGACTACCGAGCTGGAGACAGCGAAGGAGCATCTCAGCAATGGAGCCCTGCTGGAGGAGTCTTTTAGGCAACACCCTGACTTTGACGGGTTTGCCAAGGACTTCTCTGACGCAGGCTTCAAATTCCTCATGAAGGGCATCGCTTCCGACATGCCCGACATTCAGATCCATCTCAGTGGTCTGAAGAGGCAATATGCTGAGAAGTGGGCTTCAGGGCCTAACTGTACTCCTGGCCCCCAGGCGCTGGTGGAGAAGTACGTAAGGGATCTGGACTCTGACTACTCCGATCTCGAAGAGGACCAGGTCGGCGCTACTCAGGAGGGCACTCCTCAAGCAGGCTCTCAGGAGATCAACCTCTTGGGGTCGCAGGGCGAGCTATCCTCCCACCTCGGAAGCAGCTGAGGCCTCTTTCCTTTCTGTTGTTGTTTTTGTTTTTTTTTGCTTGTAAGTCTCAGGGTAGAGTTACAGGGTCTATAAGTCTTGGCCCTGTTCTCTGATTAATGAAAAAATCTCTTATTCATCTTTACTTTGGTGTAGCCCATTTCACCTCGCACCTTTAACTCTTAACATCGTGCCTAACTTTAAATCCACAGTTATTCTTTATACCGCACCTCCTACCCAGAGGTTTAAACATTCTGAACTTTCTACATTGCCCCTTTAACTTAAAGGTTTGAATTTTAAGTTCAATAATGGTTTTTACATCGCACCTCGTACCTATAGGCATTAAGGATTTCAACCAGCTCTTTTACAATTAACTTTGAACCTTTCACATCGCACCTTTAACTCAACGTACAAAGGATTGAATGTTGGTTCATCGCTGGTTTTGACATCTCACCTCGTACCTATAGGTATTAAGGATTGAATTTTAACCAACCATCGCAATTTAAACTTGTGGGAGTTCGTGGCCCCCATTTAATTTCTGGTCGAACTCGGAGGCATGAAATTAAATCACCTCATCTATGCGGACCACAATCCCTTCGGAAATTTTTACAAGTCAAAGTAGGACCACTTTGACATTTCAAGGGTAATAGCGCTTCAGATGCTCCGCGTTCCATGGATGCGCGAGAACGTTTCCTTTCAGATCGGCCAGTATGTACGCCCTAGGTCGGACTACTCTCTTGACTTCGAACGGCCACTCCCAGTTTGGGTCTAGGGTGCCCACATGATTTTGGATCCTCCTTAAGACCAGGTGTCCGACTTGGAAGGTTTGAGGTCGAACGTGGGCGTTATAATATCTGGCCATTCTGCTTTGGTATTCCGTCAGACGTAGCTGGGCCACTTCTCTTCTTTCTTCCAATAAGTCGAGGTTGAGAAGTAGCTCTTCCTCATTTACTGTGGGCTCGTAATGCGCCACTCTGTTAGATGCCATGCCGATCTCAACTGGAACAACGACTTCGAAGCCAAAGGCCAGTGAGAACGGGGTCTCACCCGTTGACTCTCTTTGGGTGGTCCGGTAAGACCACAGGACCTCCGGTAGCTCAAACAGGACCTCTGGAGTCCAGTCTCAGTTTGATGCCTCGTTTGATGATCTTATTTACTGCCTCCACCTGCCCGTTCGCTTGCGGATGTGCAGGGGACGAACTGAGGTGACTTATGCCCAACTTTCTGCAAAAGTCCTTGAAATTTGCGTTGTCGAATTGCTTTCCGTTGTCTGTCACGATGGCATGTGGTATACCGAAACGACATACAATGTTTACCCATACGAAGGACGTGACTCTGGACTCTGTAATATGGGAAAGTGCTCCAGCCTCGGCCCACTTTGTGAAGTAGTCCACAGCAACAACGGCAAACTTGGTCTGTCCTTTGCCCAAAGGGAAGAGACCGATGATGTCTATCCCCCACTGCGCGAATGGCCACGGGGCCGAAATGGGGGTGAGCAGCTCGGGCGGCTGGTGGATTATGTTTCCGAAGCGCTCGCAGTTGTCACAAGATCGTACAAACTCCTTGGCATCCTGATCGAGAGTAGGCCAGTAATATCCTTGCCGGACCACCTTGGCCGACAGCGACCTGGCGCCTGAATGATTACCGCACACTCCCTCAAGGATCTCCCTGAGGATATACAGGCCTTCCTCTGGGGTTAGGCATTTCAGCAGAGGCAGGGAGAAACTGCGTCGGTACGACGCTCCATCTCGGATTATGAACCGAGCTGCTTTTCTCGCCATCTTTTTGTTCTCCTTGGGGTCTTGTGGTGAATTTCCTCTGATGAAGTCCGCGATTGGATCCATCCACGAGGGCTCCGGAGCGTCAATCTCCATCTGATCTGGCTCTAGGATCTAGGGATTATCCAGGATCTCGACGGGGACCGACCTGGCTAGATCGGTCTCATACGTTGATGCTAACTTAGCCAAGGCGTCAGCATTATAATTTTCTGCTCGAGGAACTTGGCTTACTTCGGAGGTTCTAAACTGGGTGAGGTACGATCTGACCTTGCTCAAATATTTCTCCATTCGGGAGTCTTTGGCTTGGTACTCCTCCTTGATCTGGCTCACAACCAGCTGGGAGTCGCTGAAGGCCTTAATACAAGAGGACCCCAACGCCTTAGCAATTCGCAGACCAGCAATAAGTGCTTCATACTCGGCCTCGTTATTGGAAGTTCGGAAGCTGAACCGCAGGGCATACTCAAACCGCTCGCCTCCTAGTGCGAGCAAGAGGACTCCGGCCCCGCACCCCTTCTCGCTGGAGGATCCGTCGACATAGATCGTCCACGGGAGGTCGGACTCGCTTCGCTCGGGAGGTGGCGTGAGCTCGGCTATGAAATCTGCCACTGCTTGTCCTTTCAACGCAGTTCTGGGTTCGAACTGAACGTTGTACTCACTCAGCTCCATTGCCCACTTCATCAAGCATCCAGAAGTTTCCGGCTTATGGAAGACATTTTTTAGGGGCAAGTTAGTGAGCACCACCACAGTGTGGGCTTGGAAGTATGGTCTAAGCCGCCGGGCCGAGGTGACCAAAGCGAGAGCCAATTTTTCCATTCGGGGGTATCTGGTCTCGGCTTTGGTCATGGCCTTGCTTGTGTAATAGATCGGACTTTGCCGCGCTTCCTCTTGTTTGACCAGGGCCGAACTGACGACGCTGTCGGACACTGCCAGGTACAAGTGAAGCTTGTCTCCTGGCAATGGCTTGGCGAGCAAAGGTGCCGAGCAGAGATAACTCTTCAACTGCTGAAATGCTTGCTCGCACTCTGCTGTCCATTCGAACGGCCCCTTCTTTCTTAGGATTTTGAAGAAAGGGAGGCACTTATCGGTTGACCTTGAAACAAACCGGTTCAGGGCTGCAATCCTGCCATTGAGGCACTGAAGTTGCTTCAGAGTCTTGGGTGCCTCCATCTCGAGCACGGCCTTTATCTTCTCGGGGTTGGCCTCGATTCCCCGGTTGTTCACCACGAAGCCAAGGAATTTTCCCGAGGAGACTCCAAAAGCACACTTTGCAGGATTGAGCTTCATCTGATATTTTCGTAGAACTTCAAAGGCTTCGGCCAAGTCGGAAAGATGCGACTTTGATTGCTTGCTCTTGACAAGCATGTCGTCCACATACACTTCCATGTTCCGGCCGATCTGCTTGGCGAACATTTTATTCACCATTCTTTGGTAAGTTGTTCCTGCGTTCTTTGGACCGAAGGGCATGACCTCGTAACAGTATAACCCTTGGTCTGTTATGAATGCAGTATGATCTTGATCTGGGACGTGCATCTTAATCTGATTGTATCCGTAGTAGGCATCCATCAAAGTCAGCAGTTCGTGCCCGGCCATTACGTCCACCAGCTGGTCAATCCTTGGCAGTGGGAAGCAATCTTTTGGGCATGCCTTGTTTAAATTTGTAAAGTCTACGCACATTCTCCATTTCCCGTTGGATTTTTTAACTAATACAACATTAGAGAGCCACTCGGGATACAGAATTTCTCTTATGTATTCAGTTTTCAATAGTTTGTTTACTTCCTCAATGATTACATCACTCCTCTCCTTATTTACAGGTCTTCTTTTCTGTTTTATTGGTCGGAATGACGGGTCTATGTTGAGGCAATGCGCCATGATCTTCAGGTCAATGCGAGGCATGTCCTCATGAGACCATGCGAAGATGTCCGAGTTGGACCTGAGGAAGTTGACCAGCTCCTCCCTGTCGGTGGCCCCCAGCTGAGTTCCTATGCTGACCTGTTTCTCGGGACTAAGCAGGGGAACAAGCTCGAGCTCCTCAGTTGGCGTGGAGAACTCCCTTCTCGGTAGGTCGGCCTCAAATCCCAGTGACCCGCCCGTGCTGGCTTGGTCTTCTAGGGCGCATACTGATGACTCTTTGAGTGCGGAGGCATAGCACTCCCTTGAAGCGGTCTGTTCTCCTCGGACTGTGCCCACTCCATTAGGGGTTGAATACTTCAGAACTTGATGAAGTGTTGAAGGAACGGCCCGAAATGAGTGGATGATGGGTCTCCCAAAGATGGCATTATAGGCCGATCTACCGTCAATCACTACGAACTCGGCCATCTGAGTGACCTGCGTATTGTCTTGCCCAAATGTGACCGGCAAGTCAATACAACCCTCTGGGGAGACCGACTCTCCAGAGAACCCAACTAGCGGTGTCGGGCTCTTCTTTAATTGTGTCCGGGTCCACCCTAGGGCGAGATATGTTGGAAGGGACAGGATGTTGGCAGATGCGCCCCCATCTATTAGCACCCTTCTGACCACAACATGGTCAATCAAGGGAGTGATTACAAGTGCGTCATTGTGGGGCAAATGTACCTTCTCCAGGTCTGTATCGTCAAAGGTAATAGGGCAGGTCGGTCTCTGCCCCTGATGATGCACACCTCGCACCTGGCTGCACGAGCTAGTTCCTTTCTCTTAGGTCCGGATTGGCCCCCGCTTGGTCCTCCGAAAATGGTGTTGATGACCGCAGGTCGGTCAACGCGCCAAGACGACGTCTTTGAATGCCTCCTCTCTTCCTTCTTCTCTGCCAAGCTGGACCTTGGCTTCCCCACAAATTCCTTGAAGTAGCCGTCTTGAATGAGGTCCTCAATTTGGTGCTTCAATTCCCAACAGTTTGACGTATTATGACCGTGTTCCCGATGGAAACGGCAATATTTGTCCTTGTTGCGCCTCTCCGGGTCTCCTCTAAGCTTCTCAGGTCGCTTGAGGAGTTTTTCTATTCCAGACTCCTCGATGTTCGTAAGGATCTCAGAGATCGGAATGGTGGTCGGAGTGTAACGCTCGTAAAGTCGGTTGCGGCTGGGACCATTTTCCGCCCTTCGATACTCTGCTCGGCTGTTGGAGGAAGGTCCCCTGTCCTTGGACTTGGAATCTACCTTCCCTTTATCTTTTCCACTTTTGCCCTGGTCGATCATTCTCTCTAGTCGACCAGTTTTGGTTCGGAGGAGCTCTTGCCCGTCAATGACTTTCTTCGCCTTCTGTAATACTTTGGCGAAGGTAGCTGGAGCCTCCTCTCCAAGCTTCACAGTGAGGGCCTCGTCGGCCAGGCCGGTGAGAAAGTAGCACATGGCCGAGTCGTCGGAACAGTGCGCGACCTTCAACTGTTCCTCCTCGAACCTTGTGACATACTCCCTTAGCGTCTCTCCTTCCTTCTGTCTGATGGTGGCGAGATGAGTCGCTGTCTTTTTGTCATAATGTCGGGAAGAGAATTGGGCGATGAACTCTCTCCTCAGCTAAGAGTAGGTTGAGATGGACCGGGCCGGCAGCCTCCGATACCACAAACGCGCGCTGCCAGTAAGCGCGATTTGGAAGGCGCAGCATTTGATTGCGTCTGATGCCGCTTGAAAGTCCATGAGGCCTTCAAAGACCTCGACATAGTCCTTGGGATCCTTCGACCCATCATACGGTTTCACGGTGGGAGCTTTGAACTTCGGAGGAATTGGTGCCTCCAAAACGTCCAAGGTGAATGGCGATTCTCCCAAATCGCCATCATCCAATGGACTTTCTTTCTGTTCGCACTTGGCCTTCAAAGCCTCAACTTGAGCATCGAACTTGCTCTTCAGCTGGTCGAACTCCTCCCTCGTGATCATCCCCTCGGGAGTTACCGGGTTGTAGGAGGATCCAGCCTGCTGGTTGGAGCTCATGTGCGAGCGGGATGACGACTGTCCTTTTCGAAGGGACGAGCCCCTCTTTCTGTTAAGGTGCTCATGGAGGTCAGCCCTCTGGTGGGTGTATTCTTCGCCCTCACCTTCTTCGGGATGCTGCCCCTCGACTGGGCCGAGGTGGGGACCCCTCTACTCGCGCACGTCAACGCGCGTCACCCGGTTTTCAGATCGAGATCCTGCGCCTGCAGCCTGCACCATTTCGCTATACATCTTTTCCATAGTCCGCATCTGAGTACGCATTGTCTCCATTTCTTTCTGGAGTGCGTCAAAATTCTCCCTTGTTGGAGCCGAGGCTGGGCCTCGGGTGGTTCTCTTGGACGTCCCACCTCGGCCACGATTGGCCTTGGATGGCTTTGGATGTGCTGGTGGTAGAACGGGCGTGGTGATACGTGCCGACCTGCGGACAGGTTCTGTTACCAGGCCCTCGTGACCTTGCCCTTCTACCACCTCTGCTCCAACCTCCCTCTGGTGGACATCGCTGGCAATTAGAGTTCTTCGATCAGCCGTATTGGTTGAGTTTGCTGGTTCAACCATTTTCGTTCGCGTTTTTGTTTAAAAGGATTGGGATGACTTGGATTGTCTTCTTCGCACAGACGGCACCAAATGTTTATGCAAGGATATGCACAACTGTCCTTTCTTGAACCCAGCTCGAACCCGGTCTCCGGCCCGACCTGTACACCTGAGCGGACCTGCACAAGAAAGCAAACACTTCGACGCTCAATTCAGTATAAGTCGAGTTCTCGGTTTAGTTCGAGATGAATTTTCGTACCTGAGTGTGAAGTGAAGCCCTTTATTTATAGGTGGCATACCCGACAATCTCGCGACGGTTATACCCGACAATCTCGCGACTGACGGTTACTTATCTTCCCTCACATCGGACGTGTCGGGACATACGGTAGGTTGGACCGCGACCAGGTCGCACATCGGCCTTTTATACTTAGCCTTAATGACGGTGTCCGGTCCTCTCATTGGATCGATCTCTACCTGGCTCTCCAATCATCTTTAAAGCACCAATGGTTGTCCTCCACGTGTCCAAGGTATTTTTACACCCAAACACAACTCTCTTTCAAAACCTACTAAAAAATCAACATAGAGACACCAACTCACTAAATAATGAAACATTTTCTCATGTATTGTTGGACTTGGATTAATTTAAAAAATTTTGCATCTAATTGACAAGAAATGTTTCACAATAACGCAATCAAAACATGGATGGTTTTCAAATCAGATAACAGCACCTTGGATGCGATTGGACATTACAAATTCTAAATAATAAAGGTAAGATTTTGGGCATTACAAATTCAGTACATTCCAGGATGGACCATAGAGCACCATTCGTTTGATAAACCAAACAGTGGCTGCAAGCTCTTAATTCAATTTTTGGTTAGTCTGATGAGGCATACAGAAAATTAGACAATGGAGTACTTCCTGCAATCCAACATATCCCACACATCGCAACTTAATCTTCAAGAAAGTCAGAACCACAATTAAATCATCCCTAATTTCACTTCAAAACCAAATATGCACATTGCAATTTAATCATCAAGAAAGTCAGAACAACAATCAAGCCATCCCTAATTTCACTTCAAAACCAAATATGCACGATCGTAGAATAGTAAATAACAAGAGAAATGCTAGACACTTGAAAAGACGCTAGGTAAATAGAAGTTGGATAAAGTGTTAGGGTTTTCCTTACCCATGGCTCCTTCAACAACTCCGACAGTAACTTGAACCAAGCAGCTATCTCGCGCCATATAGTCCTTAAAGAAATACAAAAAATTCGTATTACACAGGAACACAAATCTAATCTAATGACAAGAAAAATCTATGCACGAGAGAGAGAATTTACCTAAATCCGGTGACTACCACCCGAATCCGGCGACAATAGGCGACGACTGCCACCACACCTAAGTTCTAGCGACTAATACCACGAATCGGATGACCGCAAGCAATATTTCGACTGTGATGAGGGGTGGTTGTAGCGATGGGGAGAAAGGAGGCAGAATCGAACGAAAAAATGGGTAACTTGTTGGGATTGGAGACAAAATAATGGAAAATAAAAGAATGAAAAATAATTGTGAAGGTTATTGGCCAGGGCCCAAATTATTAGAGCATTTTGTTTTAGCACAGCATATATGTTGATACTTTTAGGTTTTGGGGTGTGCCGTGAAGAAAAGAAACAAAAGGGTGGATGCACATCTTGATAGAACTTGTGGCAGCAGGTAGTAGTGAGGCAGAGAGACAAGAGGAAGAACATTTTGGATGTAGTGCGTCGTCGGTGATAAGATGAAAAATACACCCATATTTTATATATTTATTTTACATTTTTTTAATTTATTATGTTTAAATATTTGAATTTAATTATAATTTAACATTTTATGATAGATTGAAGATATTCAACAATAATAATTTAACAGCGCAATTTTAGAGGATAATGCGGACTCCACCAAATTGGGGAGAGCTGAATAGGTAAAATACAAACACAATTATTATGGCTGGACACTTCAATTTGACAATTATGTATTTTTAGAATATTTTGGTAAATAAAGAGATATAATCAAAGTACGAAACATAATCATTAATTGATTAGGAATTCTTTAATTTAATTTGTTTTCTTTTAAATATGATATTCCCAATTAGTTAGGAATTCCTTATTAGAGATAATTCCTCTTTGTAGGAGGATAAAATTAATCTCTATAAATAGAGAAGCATTATTGGGAGATCCATCATTTCAGTTCCAACGAAAAACTCTTTTCCCCAAAATTCAGTTATCTCCCTCTACCATGAGTGGCTAGGCTTTAATTATTCCAACTGAAGGGTGATTCAAGTTCAATTGTAAGTTTAGGAGGCTCAAGTTAAGATAGAGATTTCTTCTTTTTCAAGTATTCTTTGTTTTTTGTTTTTATTATTTATGAACAGTTTATATTAATTAAATTGACACCTTAATTCATATTAATTGTTCTACTGCTATCCATGAGTTTGTGATTCGTAATTGTCATGAATGATTGAAATAAGTGGTAAGGGGTTGGCTTATGTGTGTGTATTTATGGTTTTTCCATGTTTACATAGCTGGCATAATAGACTCTAAGGGAAACAAAGGGACAAAATTAATTAACTTGCAACTATCTTAAATTAATTAATTTTAGTTTAATTATTCTCATTATCCTTAATGTTATTCTTTGATTAATATGGAACGCTATCATGCCCAGTTGATTAATTAATAAGATTTAATTTTGATGCTTGGTCTAAATTAATTAAATTAGGAGAATTAAAACTTACCACGGCTGTTCCGAGTAAGTAGACTAAGTTCTTGAATCAAAAAACTAATTTTGTGTAAAGCCTATGATCAAGATTACAATTGGATGAAAATCACACCATTGGATTGGAAGTTTGGTAAGATTGACTTTCGTTTTTCTTTTAGTTTATCTTTTTAAATTTCAAAATTTAAATACAAAACCCCCCATTTTTTGAACTTTGAGAAATTAATTTCATTAGTTCCCTTGGGATTCGACCTCGTTTCACTACTTCTACAAGTTAGATTTAGTAAAATCAGTAATTGTTTTGGACGGCCTCTACAACCCTTACCAGTCGGCAACTCGTGTTTGTGTCTATACGTGAGGTTTTTCATTCTTGTACCTAAGTATTATTGGGGTTAAATACTTAGATGCTAGGGGGCTTTTGTTAGGACCTCTACGGGATATTTTTAGAAAGAGTTTTGTATTCCAATCCTTAAACAATTATTAGTTTGGACATACCCTTGGTGGTGAACCAATATAATTTGTTGTATCGTTATTCTTGTGCTTTACCATTTTTCTTCCTATTTGCATGATGTGGTTTTGTTGGATATTTTTCTGTGGAAAGAGAAATTATACATCACCGTTAATATCCCAACAAGTGGTATCAAAGCTGTAGGGTTGCAGTATAATAGGAGACAAATATCACGCACACCATTATTATGAAGAGGTTTTGAAGTTCACCAGAGAGAATTTCAGTTTTTGGAAGATGCAGGCAAAAGATCTTCTTACGTGCAAGAAGATACACAAGACTTTGGGGGATAGACCAATGGAGATGATAGACAAGGATTGGAAAGAGATGGATGAGCAGGCCGTTTTGAACATCAGGATATCTTTGTCAATGAATGTTTGCAGTCTCATGGCGAAAGAGACAATTGCAAAAGAGTTGTTGAAGGCCTTGCAAGATAGATATGAAAACCTTCTGCCAATACAAAAATACTTTTATGGACGAAATATTTTAATATCCACATGGAGGAGGGAACCTCGGTGAATTCCATATTTATGAGATCACCGATATCTTGAACATATTAGAAGGGATAAGTGTCAAGATTGATGAGGTGAAGGCTATGAGGTTGATGACATCTTTAAAGATTGCGGTGTCGAATTCATTAGGGGATAATAGCTTGAAATTTTCAGCTATTTGTGATGCCGCCTAATATAAGCGGCATTGCTCCATCAGGCTTTCGCCCATTGTGGAAAATTCTCCACTACTGCCTCCCGTAGGAGTCTGTGTCTTACCCTCATTGATAATAGCTAAAAATATTACCCGTATGCTATTATTTCAATTTCCTGAATGGTCCAAGGATTTGAAAAATTGGAATAAAGAAAGGCGTTTTCTGATCCCTTGAGCCACGTGGTGCTTGTGTGGGGAGTGTGCCACGACGAAACAAGAGAATGAAAGGTCGTTTTGCGTTGGAAGCTCTTTACCCTCCCCATAATGAGGGCTCTGTAGTCTTGGGGAGCGTTGAAGGTTGCTTCTTCTCTAGAGTTTTATTGGTCACCAATACAACCTATCCTTAATAGAACCGATCTGATTCTCTGAACAATCAGAATTTTACACTTCTGTCGGATCCTCCCTAACTCTTGATCAAGCTTGTGTAGGTAGATGTTGCCTGGTAGGGTCGATAGTAGTATAATGTGTGGGACGGGAAGCCCGAAGAAATTTAGGGAAAATGTCTGCATCTACTTCAGGGGCAAAAAACAGGTTTGAATCAGTGTTGGTCGCTCAGAACAAAGGAAAGAAAAAGATGAATTACAATGGGAAGCAGCAACATAGATATAATATGAACAGTGGGAGTTCCAGCGGAGAAGTGAAGTGTTTTTACTGCCACAAGAAGGAACACGTTAAACACCTTTGTAGGAAGTTCAAAATAGATTATGAGAAGGGGAACAATTCTACAAACGTTGTAATAAAAGATGAACGGATTGAAGAGTTTTTCGCTTGTGTTCAGAGGAACATATCTTTAGACCAGTGGGTAGTGGACACTACAGCATCAGTGCATGTTGCTTCAAATAGACGTTGGTTCTCATCTTTTGCTGCAAGTGATTATGGCTCGGTGAAGATGGAGAATGAGAGTATCTCCAAGGTGAGAGGAATTGGAGATGTTTGTTTGAAGGTATGCAAAGGGGCCGAGTTGGTGCTACGAGGCGTCAGGTATATTTTTAGCTTCAAATTTAATTTGTTATCCGCAGGGAAGCTAGATGATGATGGCTACAACAGTGAGTTTGTTGGGGGTTGCTGGAAGCTCAAAAGGGAATCCAGGGTGGTGGCGACATGCCACAAGAGATCTTCTGGTTGAGGTTGAGGTTGCTAGGGGATCTGAGAGACAGAGGATGCACATAGTAGTTGTAGATGGTTGAGCGCGAGACTTGAAAAAATCAGCAACATTGAAAACCAGGACAGATTAGAAGAATCTGCCATCAGTTCAAGTACAACAGCTAGGAAGTAGAGGAAATGGTAAAGGAAACAACTCAGCAAGGTGTTCAACACGTTGTCGATTTCAAGCCCCAGTTGACAGACGGTTTGGCGAGTTGATGAAGTCGTATAGGCGAGAGAGTGCAACGAGGGAGAAGACTACAGTTGATACTAAAGTCAAGGGTGATGTCTCTATAAAGGCAACAGACTTGGGTGGGAGATCCAAGTCATGAAGGGAATCTTCCTTCAGAGGTCGTTGGGTTCGATCGAGAAAGGAAGCGACAGAGACCACTTAGATCGAGTGGGAGCACGTGGTTGTGACTCTAACATCTGGAAGACAAGACCACATAGGATTGCTCAGTCTCGGGGCAATCACAGACGAAGCTTGGATGGGACCGAGCAATTGTTGAGTCAGTTACTATTGGTGCAGTTAGAACTCAGCCTTGGCGAGGTTGCCAAGATAATGGAGCACTGTTGTTGCAGTGGGAGGTGAAATTGTTCTTTTGTCTCCAAGTGTGAGATTGTTGGGATTGAAGACAAAATAATGGAAACTAAAAGAATGAAAAATAATTGTGAAGTTTATTGGGCCAGTGCCCAAATATTAGAGCCTTTTGTTTTAACACAATATATATGTTGATGCTTTTAGGCTTTGGAGTGTGCCGGGAAGAAAAGAAACAAAAGGGTGGATGCACATCTTGATAAAACTTGTGGCGACAGGTAGTAGTGAGGCAGAGAGACAAGAGGAGGAACATTTGAGTTGTAGTGCATCGTCGGCAACTCGTGTTCGTGTATATCGGTGAGGTTTTTCATTCTTGTACCTAAGTATTATTGGGGTTAAATACTTAGAAGCTAGAGGGCTTATGTTGGGTCCTTTAGGGAGAGTTTTGTATTCCAATCCTTAAACAATTATTAGTGAATTACCCACATCTGAGTGGAATACTGGACGTAGGACTTATTGGTGAACCAGTATAATTTGTTGTGCCGTTATTCTTGTGGTTTTCCATTTTTCTTCCTATTTGCATATTGTGGTTGTGTTGGATGTTTTTTTGTGGAATGGGAAATTATACATGACTGTTAATTTCCCAAAATAACTGAAGGGTTTCGCGGTGAAGATTAACAGCGAGAGCGACGACGACGGGATGGCGCCGACATGGCAAAGGAGCAACAATGGAATGGCAATGGAACGGGGGAGGATCAATGACGGCACGACGATCTGTTGAAAAGACTGGCGACGGCAAGGGTTTTCCAAAATCAAAAATGAAATTGCGAATGATAAAACGAAGGGAACTGGGTTTCTAATTTTAAACTTTCAGCGACACCTTTTTTTAAGTGTCGCTAAAAACACTTTTTAGAGACAGAAATTTTACAGTGTCGCCAAAAATATTTTTAGTGACATGCTCATTTTTTAATGTTACTAAAAAGTTTTGCAACGACAATCACATAATGTCGTTGAAAATATTTTCAGCGACGTAGGCAGACCATTGTCGCTAAAACTCAATTTTTGAGACACCACAAGGCGTCACTGAAATCATTTTTAGTGACGTTATTCATGTAATGTCGCTAAAAGAGCGTCGCAAAAACTCCTTTTTCATAGTGCATATTGAATGAAAGTAAATTATTTTATAGATAAAAGAATTTGAAATAAACAAACGAGATAAACACTAAATACTGAATTATATATTTAATAAGAAACAACTCATAATATTGATGTAATATTTGGAAACAGAGTTGTTTTGGCCAGTAGGAGTAAATGAAAGTAATAAGTAGTGAAGAAGAAACTAGGTTAAATGAAGGTTGGAGTAACAATTAAATTTTACCTTTCATGGTAAAAAAAATAAATAAATGGTACAAGATTCCTACTTTTAAGCCACGCCACACTCAACGCAGAAACACAAGAAAAGATTAAAACAGAAGACAAAAAAGAAACTTTTTAGGACTTTTAAATATAATTTGATATAGAAATGAGTGATCACGGAGTGCATAAGAAAAGCCTACAAGAGGAGCAAGTTCAAATCAGCTCAAATGAAGCTTATGCTCAAAGTCAACCCAATCATTATGCCACAAGGTCCAATCACAAGAGCTAGAACTAAAAGACTACAAGAAGGGTTGAATGGTCACTTTCAAGCTAAGGTGTTCACACTTGGTGAAAAGTTGCATCCCTTCAAGCTTGAAAAGACATCTTGTCATCCAAAAAACTTCATGAATCTAAAAATCCAGATTAATCCACATATTTAATGTATTATGTTTTTTTTAAATCCATATTTTGCATTTAAAAAGGTTCATTAATAGATTTGAAAGGGTGGTGGCTGTATGTAGACTATTTAGGCCAAGAATTGTGTCCTTTCATGGTGTCTTTCCAATTTCTATAAATAGGGATGTACATTTGTCTTTCAAAGACAACATTTGATGAATGAAATTTCAGATTGAGTTTAGTCTCTCTCAAGCTTTAAGCTTTTTTTGTATTATTGTGTTTAGAATGCATGTTTAGAACTTTCAATCTAGTTTGATCAATTAGGTTGTGGAGAGTTCGAAATCTTGAAGATATGACAAGTTCTCTTTTCTTCTTGATCTTTGATCATCTTACCAAGCATAAATCCGTTTAACTTTCTTGTCGTGGGTTCATCATCTTATTATTGGGGTTATTCTTATTATTGTCTTGGGGGTTCACCTCGAATAGGGGAGTTCTCATGCATAATTGAGATAGTTCCTGTAACGCCCCGCGTTACTCAGGTCAGATTAACCTCAAGCCACGAGATTTTAGTCAAAAATTTATTTTAAAGTATTTAAATTGTCTTACCTTATTTTAATGAATTTACTATCACTTTTGTCCCAATCAAATATGAACGAAACTTATCAAATGCGAAAACAACAGCCAAAGGTTCTTTCTTAGTCACAATATACTTTAACTGACTACTATTCAATGTTTTACTTGCATAGTAAACCGGATGAAGAAATTTACCTTTTCGTTGACCCAAAATCACACTTACAGCAAAATCACTTGCATCACACATTAGTTCAAACGACAAGTTCCAATCTGGTTCAATTATGATAGGTGCTAAGCTAAGTGCATTCTTAAGTGTCTCAAAAGCTTTCAAACAATGCTCATAAAAAACAAATGGTCAATCCACTTCCAACAACTGACACAAAGATTTAGAAAATTTTGCAAACTCTTTTATAAAACGGCGGTAGAAACCCGCGTGTCCTAAGAAACTTCTAACACCTTTTACAGTTGTGGGAGGGGATACTTTGGCAACCATATCTATTTTGGCCCTATCAACCTCAATTCCTTTTTCTGAAATTCTGTGACCTAAGACCCTTCACGTACCATAAAATGGCACTTCTCCCAATTAAGCACGAGGTTAGTCTCTTCAGATCTTTTTAAAACATTCTATAAGTTCTCTAAACAAACATCAAACGACTCACCAAACACAGAAAAATCATCCATGAAAATCTCTACCGTGCTTTCTATCATGTCAGATAAAATAACGGTCATTTTGGAAGGTAGCAGGAGCGTTACAAAGCCCAAACGGCATCCTTCGGAATGCAAATGTCCCATAGGGACACGTGAACATGGTCTTTTCTTGGTCCTCCGGGGCTATAGTAATCTGGTTGTAACCAGAATACCCATCGAGGAAAGAATAGCACTCTTTCCCTGCAAGACGATCAAGCATTTGATCAATAAAGGATAATGGAAAATGGTCTTTTCGAGTTACCTTGTTTAAGCGACGGTAGTCCAACACTCTCCAACCAGTCACCATTCTAGTTGCAATCAATTCGTTGTCGTCATTTGTAATCACCGTCATACCACCCTTCTTGGGAACGCATTGAACCAGGCTAACTCAGCTGCTATCCGAGATGAGGTAGATCACTCCAGTATCTAACCATTTAATGATTTCATTTTTGACCACCTCTTTCATTTTGGGGTTAAGCCTCATTTGGCACTCAATAGAATTAGTGGCTCCTTCTTCTACGATGATTTTGTGCATGCAAAAAGTATGGCTAATTCCTCTAATGTCCTCTATTGTCCATCCAATAGCCCTCTTATACTTAGATAAAACCTGCAAAAACAAAGATTCATGTTCATTAGACAAATACGAAGAAATGATAACGGACAAAGTATCGTTTAAACCCAAATGAGCATATTTTAAATGAAAAGGTAGGGATTTCTTCTCCAGTTCTGGAGATACAATGATGGAAGGTTGCAAGGTCTTCAAATCCGCTATAGTTGGCTGCAAAAACTCAAAACACTCAAATTGGGGCAAAATTGCGCCATTTTGGCTTCTTTTTCTACGATCTCCAAATCTACTTTTAAGTCTTCCACCATCATTTGCTAGAGTTCCTCTATGATTGCCCCTATTGTAAAGCACTCCTCGACTTCATCCAGGAGACGCATCGCATCAAGGACATTGAAGGTTACCTGCTCATCATTGACCTTCATAGTGATCTCTCATTTCGTAGCATTCAATATTGTATCTCCAGTTGCTAAAAATGGCCTCCCTAGAATAATCGACACCTCAAGATCTGCTTCATAATTCAAAATTATAAAATCGGTGGGAAAAATAAACTTACCAACTTTAACAAGCACATCTTCTAATTTTCCTTTCGGTTTCTTTATGGACCTGTCAGGTAGTTATAAAGTGAAAGTAGTGAGACAAGTTTCTTCTATATCTAACTCTTTAATGACAGATATAGGCATAAGATTAATGCTCACTCCTAAGTCACACAATGCTCTTCTTAGGTTCTTACCTCCTATTGGGCAAGGGATAGTGAAACTACCTGGGTCCTTACACTTAACAGGCAATGGATTCCCCAGAGCATCACTATTACACATTATTAAGGCTACCGTCTCATGCTCACCTAACTTCTTATTCCTAGATATGATGTCTTTGAAAAACTTGGTGTAGTTAGGCATTTGTTCTAAAGCATCTATGAGAGGTATATTTATATGCAACTGTTTTAGAATCTCAAAGAACTTCTTAAAATGACTATCCTGATTCTTTTTAACTAGCCTTTGGGGGAAAGGTGGAGGAATCTTAATATTACCTACCTGTGGGGCAGTGTTGGGCATTACTTGTTTACCTTTATCCACCTTCTTACCTTTTTCTTCTGAACTTAGGGGTTCTGCTTTCTCTTCTTGTTGTGGATTGGAGGTGGATGCAGGAACAGGTGTAACTGCATCACTTCCTTCGTCTGGAAGTGAGGGTCCTTCATAACTTAGTCCGCTTCTTGTGATAACCGTCTTACAATGTTCCTTTCCCTCACGACCTCGCTTCGGGTTCTCTGTATGTCCAGGCCATGTACCTTAGGGTCTAGATTTTTGGTCATTTGCTATTTGCCCCACTTGTATCTCCAAGTTCCTTATCGCAGCATCAGTTCTTGTCATAAACTCTTTTGTTGAAGCTTCACTTCTTGTCATGAATTCTTTCATCATGGCCTCCAAACTTGCGTTGCTACCATCTTTCTGAGTAGTATTTTGACCTCTTTGCTGATTGTATTGTTGTGGACGCGATGCCAGTTGAGTTAGAAAACCAAGAGAAGTGTAGTTTTGCTGGTATTTTTGAGCAAGTGCTTGCGCACTGCTACTAGCTACTCCTTGGTTACTCCAAGAAAAGTTTGGATGGTGCCTCCATCCAGGGTTGTAAGCGTTTGAATATGGCTTGAAATTTTGCTGGGAACCTTGACCTACATAGAAAATAGACTCTGGATTAGCTGGACAGTTCTCATACAAGTGGTTATCACCATAATAGACACAGATACATCTGAAATTTGTAAACAGGAGAGGTTTCAGGTATTGCCAAAACGTGTCAGCTGGATTAACATCTGGTTCGTAGCCGCCATTTGGGCTTGTATTGAAGCTACTGTATCTAACTCAAAGACTCCGACTGATACTTGCTTCTTTGGCAATAGCCTTCCTATTTCGCATTGGTCATTAATGTCTGTCATCTAGTTTAAGATATCAACGATCTCATTAACCGACTTTTCTAACAACGAGCCATTGGCTACGGTGTTCAACATCATTCTCGATGAACGATCCAATCCTCTATAGAATTGTTCAATCTGCACACATGCGGGCAATCCATGGCTCGGGCATCTTCTCGGTAATTCCTTAAAATGCTCCCAAGCTTCTTGAACTGTTTCGTTCTTCTTTTGTCAAAAAGACACAATGTCTTCTTGAAGGTCTGGTTCCTGGTCAAAGTGTGGTACTTTGCCAAAAATTTCTCTGTTAGTTCCGCCCATGTGTTGATAGAATTTGGTTCTAGTGCGTTTAGCCAAGTCCTTGCACCAGTCCTGAGAGAAAAAGGAAACATTTTTAATCTTAGTGCATCCTCATAGACACCAGGAAGTTAAAATGAATTCGCTATTTCAATAAAGGATTTGAGATGGGAGTAAGGATCTTCGTTAGTCAGTCCTTTGAATTGGCCCATCGTCTGTAACATCTGGAACATGACTGGCTTGAGCTCGAACTATGCAGCTTGAGGTAAAGGATTATTTATCCCAAAATTTAGGTTGTGGAACGCATGAGTAACATAATTCTGCATGACTTCATCTCGGTTATCTGCTAGGAGGATCGGATTAGGCACTTATCCTGCTCGGTTTTCTACTCCTTCACCTGCCATATCTCCATTCACTAGTGGATTTTGCGGCGGTGGAGAATCTTGTGGATTTTTATTCATCTCGATGGTATCTTCTTCAATTTCTACTTCTTCAACTTCTTTCTCTTTTTGATTTTCTCAACATTTTCTCAACCTCTGCTCACGCCTTATCCTCTTAAGGGTTCTTTCAATCTCTGAATCAAAGGTCAACCAACCAGACCATGTGCTCATACAAAACTCCCTTAAAGGTTAGATATTACAATTAAGTCCAATGACAGCGGTATGCAACAATCAAACAATGAAACAATTCACTTGAAAAGAATATGAATTGAAAACTTAAGTCCCCGGCAACGGCGCAAAAAACTTGTTGGGACTTTCTCTACCTTTAAAAAGATTAGAGACTCGTACAAGCGCACACAGTCACAAGTAATACTCGGAAGTAATCCAAGGTCGAATCCTCAGGGACTTGTTGCTTTTCAAAATCAAGTAATGCAGTGAAATAGTTCAAATATGCAATTGTGATTTAGGAAGAAAAATGTGATCAAATGTTGTTGTTTGGGGTTTTACCTAACAAGCAATTTAATAAAACTCAACCTCCTTGTCTTCTACCTTAGTTTTGATCCACAACATGGAAAACACACTATGTTGGGAAAATGCACCAGGTGCAATTCCTGACTTTTCTTGGGATTTGAGTTCTACTCTTTCACTACCACTTTTGGTTGCTGCAGAGACTAGAGTAACCTACAATCATATGCCTATGTGTGATTACAATCCTAGAGAATATCTACCAACTCATTTGCATTATGGGTCAGAGGGCCTATGCCTAGGACCATGTTTTATGCGCTTATTCCTAAGTCACATCCCATATTGGTTTCCTATTATTTTACCTAACTCACCTTTCCCAAGGTTGGACTTTGGTGTACAAATCAAATTCCCACTGGCCAAATGGAAAAAAGACGTAAAGAGAAGTTTTTAGAAACCAACCCAAAAAAGTGTTAGACGCAATCTGGCCAAAATCCCGAGTGTGTTGAAAATCAAATCATTTGACTAAGGCATTTCACAAGAAGGTTGATAACTAATCTAGAACATAACTAAATGAAAGTAAATGCACGAAAACATAAAGAAAGTAGTTTTCATTGAATTTAAATGAATAAATAAGTCGTACAAGAAGTTCTAGCTCGACCCTGTTCTCTCTCGAGTGTGGGGGGAGTTGAAACTCGCTAAAGAACTTTAAAAGAACAGAATGAACAAAGAACGGAAGTAAGAACAAAAATTAAAAGCAATACAAAAGGTAAAAGCGTGAAAAACAAAGAAATGAACAACTAGAACATGAACATAAAACCTAAAGACGTGTTCTACAACTAGAGAGCATCTAAAAGAAGATGAAATGAAGCTTCTAAGGGATGATTTGCTGATGGAGGGATGACTTCCTTTTATAACACCATATGTTGGTTGAAACTTCCCTCCATTTTAAGTGGAAAAGGGTTGAGATTCACCTAACCATCTCACTTGGACTTGGACTCACAGTTTTGAACATGTGGGAAATGTCCTCCTTGCCCTTCATTAATCAAAACGTGCGTTTTGACATTTTGTCTTCCAAAAATGCACCGGGCGCAATTCTGCAAAAACAGAATTCTGTTATTTTCTTCCAACTTTGACCATCGCATTTTTCTCATATTTTTCCTAAAGTACCATAGTTTGACTTTTATACATAAATAATCTATGCATGTTCTACTTTAAGAATATGTGGTTCTTTTGGGCAAATAATGATGGAAAAGGGGTAAAAAACGTGGTCAAACAGGGCTACCGACACATGTTTCTGCAGTAAAAAGTCAACCGTAACAGTTGCATTCCTTCATGAATCTAAAAATCCAGATTCATCCACATATTTAATGTATTATGTTTTTTTTAATCCATATGTTTGCATTCGAAAGGGTTCATGAATGATTTTGAAAGGGTGGTGGCTGTATTTAGACTATTTACGCCAAGAGTTGTGTTCTTTCATGGTGTCTTTCCAATTTCTATAAATAGGGATGTACATTTGCTTTTCAAACACAACATTAGATTAATGAAAGTCCAGATTGAGTTTAGTCTCTCTCAATCTTTAAGCTTTCTTTGTATTCTTGTGTTTAGAATGCATGTTTAGAACTTTCAATCTAGTTTGATCAATTAGGTTGTGGAGAGTTCGAAATCTTGAAGATAAGAACAAGTTCTCTTTTCTTCTTGATCTTTGATCATCTTACCAAGCATAAATCTGTTTAACTTTCTTGGGATTGGTTCATCATCTTGTTATTGGGGTTATTCTTATTATTGTTGTGGGGGTTCACCTCAAATAGAGGAGTTCTCATGCATAATTGAGATATATCATTTATCATTAAAGAAGACAGTAGAGAAAATAATCCTTCCAATTTGAGAATAGAATCTTCAATTATGAGAAAAGGAAGAAAGGCTCATAATATAAAGCAAATGAGTTCCTACACGTGGAGCCAAAGTATTTGTTAGAAAATAACAAACTATCACACACAAGAAATAAAGAAGAATAGACCCAAACAATATAAGGATAAATAAGATTCTATCATCCCCCGCAAGCAAAGCTGGGCCATGCACAGTAAGTTTGGTCCGTAGACTATGAAACCTTTGTGTTGGGAGTGGCTTTGTCATGATATCAGCGAGTTGGTCCTCTGATGGTACAAACCAAACTAATAATTGTTTACGAAGCACCTGCTATCGAATAAAGTGATGATCAATCTCTATATGCTTTGAACGTTTATGTAAAACTGGATTTGCAACCAAGTAAGTAGCACTGACATTATCACACAAAAGTAAAGAAGTTGAGGGCAAAGAAATACCAATTTCGAATAACACAGACTGAAGCCAAATAAGCTCGGCAATAGCATTGGACATCCCTCTGTATTAAGACTCGGCACTAGATCTAGAGACAACTTTCTGTTTAGAATATGACCAAGATATCAAGTTATTACCGAGAAAAAACACAAAACCCACTAGTATTGCACCTATCATCTGGGCAACTAGCCCAATCAGCATTTGTGTGACAAGTCAGAGCTAGATGGGAAGATCGTGTAAAAGTAATCCCAAGAGGAGTTGTACATTTAATATAGCACAAAATTCTCTTGACTGCAAGCCAATGTTATTTAGTTGGAGCATGAAGAAATTGACATACTTTATAAACAAAAGCTTAAGTCCAGGCGAGTGAGAGCACAATCCTGGAGAGCAGCAACAATGCTTCTATAGAGAGATGGGTCATGAAAGGGTTCACCATCTGTGAGAGACAAAGTCTTATTAGCAGCCATTAGAGTGTCAGTAGGTTTGTAATTTGTCATTTCAGTTCTCTGTAGAAGATCATTTTACACTGAGACATGTGTAAATAACCATCATTTCTACTTATCTGCATGACTAGAAAATATGATTGCTCACCCAAATCTTTCAGCGCAAAAGTAGAATTCAAGGAAGATACAAACTGCTGAATAAATTTCAAGTCCTTTCCAGTCACTAAGATATCATCCACATATATTAAAATAATAACCAATATAGAATTCTTGTTGTAAGTAAACATAGACGTATCAGATTTAGAAGCCGCAAAATTCCACCAAAGAAGACATGTACTAAGTTTTAAGAACCATTCATGAGGGCTTTGTTTCAAACCATATAAGGCCTTACGCAATCGGCAAACATAGGAGGGTCTATCTTTATCGACAAAGCCTTGGGGTTGAATCATATACACCTCCTCTTGAAGATCGTCATTTAGAAAAGCATTGTGAACATCAAGTTGGCGAATATGCCACTTAAATTGAACTGCAAAGGAAATGACAACTCGAACAGTGGCTGGTTTAATAACTGTATTAAACATCTCAAAATAATCAATTCCATAAGCTTGATCAAACCCACGTGCCACAAGACGAGCCTTATAACCTCAATCTCACCATTCGATTTTAACTTAAGTTTGTATACCCATTTGCAGCCAATAACTTTTCTACCGGGTGAAGGTTCAATAAGATCCCAAGTGCCATTAGTTACCAAAGCTTGAAATTCCCTAGCCATGACATCTTTCCATTCAACACAATTTACAACTTGTTTAAAAGTTGTAGGCTCAACTGGAAGAGATGTAGAAAGGGCAGAGGAAGCAAACCGAACTTTGGGTTTAGAAATACCGGCCTTAGCTCTTGTTATCATAGGATGGGTGTTTATAGGTAAGGGATGGGTAGTATTGGTTACGGTGGAACGGGAGGTAACCCAGGAGAGGTTTTTGTAGGAGTATTGTTGGAGGAAGGTGAAACATTAGTGGAAAGGGTTGTTGTAGGAATAGTGTTGGAGGAAGATAAAAAAAGTCAGGAGGAAATGGTGGACTCATAGAAATAAGGGAGGAAGCAGGGGAGGATATTGGTAAAATTGGGAAAGGTATGGGAGTAAAAGAAGTAGAACTAGGCGCAGTTTGTTTGACGGGTCAAAAAGAAAAAGACTTGGAAGCGCAAAGAAAGACAGATTCATTTAAAACAACGTGACGAGACACATAAACTTTACCCAATGAAGGATCGAGACATAAATAACCCTTATGATTGGAACTATAACCAATGAAGATGCACTCTTTGGAGCGAAACTGAAGTTTATGTGTATTGTAGGGGCGAACAAAAGGAAAATAAGCACAACCAAAGGTTATAAGCAAATGATAATCTGTGATAGAATTAAATAACTTTTGATAAGGGGAAAGAGAGTTAAGAACTGAGGTAGGTAACCTATTAATTAAAAAAACTACTGTTTGGAAGGCAAAGCTCCAAAAAGATAAAGGCAAGTGAGAATGAGCAAGTAATGAAAGTCCCATTTCGACAACATGACAATTTTTGCGCTCAACTCTCCCATTTTGTTGGGGTGTATAGGGTTAAGAAACACGATGAAAAATATCATTGGAGTTTAAAAAGGAAGAGACGTATCAAAACTCTTCACCTCAATCGGTTTGAAGTCATTTTATAGATTTTCCAAATTGAGTCTCAACAAGGGATTTAAAGTTCCGAAAACAAGGAAACGTCTCATCCTTACTTTTAAGTAAATAAAGCCAAGAAAAGCGAGTAAAGTCATCAACAAATAATAGGAAATAATGAGCTCCATTAATTAAAGTTTGAGGGGAAAGGCCCTATACATCCAAATGAACCATTTGAAAAGGTTCGGTAGTTTTTGTAATGGACAAAGAAAAAGGCAAACGATGACTTTTAGCTAACTGACAAGAAATACAAAAAGTATTAGCATGACCTTTAGACAAGGACAAATTACAAAGAGACAAAATTTGCTGCAAGACTGAAGCAACAGGGTGTCCAAGACACAAATGTCAATTTGGAGACGATTGAACAGAAGATAAAAAAGCAGCAGCTAAAGGAGTGGAGCCAACAGAAGAACTTATTAAGTTAGAAGTGACACTATATAAACCATCATCAAGCGATCCCCGAAGAAGAACCATCTTGGACCAAAGATCCTTAACAAGGAAAAAAGAAGAGTAAAACTCAACAAAAGCTTGATTATCTTTGCACAAATGAGCAATACTAATTAATTTCTTAGAAATTGTAGGTGTGTGAAAGACATTATGAAGAAAAAAAGACCTATGAGAGGAAGATAAAGCAGAAGAACCAATATTTGAAATAGAAATTTTCTTACCATTTCCCACTGTGACTTCTTCACCACCATTATAAGATATTGGGTTACAGAGAATTGAAGAATCCATAGTCATAGTGAGTAGCTCCAAAGTCCAAAAACCAACCTTCATATAGATGTTGAAACTCATGTGTGATCGAAGAGGAATCAGTGTTTGTTGGACAAGGTTGGGCTGAGTATGGTGATATAGGGTTTGTGGTGAAGATGATTGGTAAGCAAGGTTGGTTCGATGATAACAAACAGTAGCGGAGTGACCAAATTTTCCACATATTTGACATTGGATTTTTGGGCCAGGAGGTTTAGAATGTCATTTGTGGACAGATTGAGGCTTACCAAAAATACTGGGAGGAATTTGTGCCGCGGAAACAAGGTGTGGAAATGATGTTTTTGACTGATTAAGAAAAAAAAAGCCTTTGGAGAATGACGTTTGTTATTGTGTTGAAAAGAAAGATTTGAGAGATTGGCTTAGGCAATATTAAGCTAATCCACAATATTTTGTTTTTCCAACGGTGCTTCATAAGCCAAGAGAAGGTTGCGAACATTTTCTAAAGAATGAGAATCTACTCTATTTCGAATAGATGTTACAAAAGCATTATATTCAGTGCCTAAGTCATCAAGTATATGAGCCAAATGATCACGATATGAGATAGGTTCACCAATGGCAGCAAATTTATCTGCAACTTCTTTTATTTGAGAAAGATACTCACTCACAGATAATCCATCTTTCTTAATACTCTGTAATTGTGCTTTCAACCCCATAATTCTAGCAGTAGTTTTAGAATCATAAGCACGATTAAGAGAAGACCAAATTTCAGAAGCAGTCTCTAAAGATATAATTTTCCCCATCATCTGTTCAAACAAAGAAGAATAAATCCAATATATAAGGATGTGATTGTACCTTTCCCAAAGAGAATAATCTGGATTCAGATGAAGTCTTTGCTGGTCCAGAAATTGTGGTGGAGGAAAAACCGTCGCATCAAGAAACCCACGAAGTCCATTAGCAATAACAACATTCAGAAGTTGATTCTTCTAGAGAAGAAAATTTGTATCAGTCAATTTGACACTCAAAGGCTAAGGTAAAGTAAGAAACATGCTTGTAGAGTGTGGATTTGGTGGTGGAGGAAAGTAGTGTTGTGGTGGGGCTTGAAATTGTATCTGGACTGGTTGGGTTTGGATATTGGGGATTGGGTTGGGGCTGTAAATGGATGACGCTATGCATTTTGGTTATAATATGAAGGAGTAGACGGAGGAGGTTGTGGGTATGATGATTGTGAAATAGGACGAAATGAATTTTGTGGAATCGAAGAAAAGGGGTTGTGTGGATAGTAGGGATTTGGTGGGTAATAAGGATTTTGTGGGTAATAGGAATTTTGCTGTAGAGATGGGCGAGGAACAATGGTTTGTGCATTAGGATTAAGTGATGGTGGGATAATCGGCTGAGGAACGGACGTAACTGGTCTAAACTGATTTTGTTGTAGATGAGTAACTACTGGTGTTGGTATTGGAGTAGAAGGGGTAGAAATAGGAGTTAATTGTCCAGATGATGAAGAAGAAGCATCTAACACCATGGAAAAAGAAGAGCCTATAGCTCTGATACCGTAAAGAAGACGGTAGAGAAAATAATCCGTACAATTCGAGAATAGAATCTTCAATTATGAGAAAAGGAAGAAAGGCTCATAATATAAAGCAAATGAGCCTCTACACGTGGAGGCAGAGTAAAATAACAAACTATTACACACAGGAAATAAAGAAGAATAGACCTAGAAAATATGAGGATAAATAACATTCCATCGATAATGATTTTAACACTAAGCCAACTTCATAGAGAAAAAAATCAAGCAACACAGCAAACTCTTTGAAAGAAAAGGAAAAAGAAAAAAAAAAGTAGTTATAAATATGGCAAAAATATTTAGTAAAATTAGAAAAATAGCAATCACATTTAGTTTTTTTTTTTAATATAGCAGTTAAAAAAATGGAGGCCCAATTTTAAAACGACAACTTTACCCAAATGATATATATCTATAATATATCTGTAATATATCTATAATATATCTGATTACTGATATATATATATATATATATGTGTGTGTGATATAATACTGATATGAGTGTCTGATATACTTATAATATGTATGAGATATACGTATGATAGACTAGTGATATGAGTGTCTGTGCAATATGACTTTGATATATATCTAATATACATCTGATATAAGTGTCTAATATACTACTGATATACTATTGATATGAGTGACATATTTTGAAATACATAAAAGATTTTTGCTACCCACTGTAATTTCTCAAAAAGAGAGAGATAATAGTGTTTTTTTTTTTTGGTACGTGGATGTGGGGATTCCAACCTTTGGTACGTGGATGTCGGGAATGTATGACTTAATCAATCTAGCTATATATACTGAGATCATTGAGACAAAATAATTTAGGTCATCTATCACAAAATTACAATAGTGATAGAAGTAATATAAAAGCTTTTTTGTATTATATAAGATGTCAAAATTTTATAGCATTTATATTTATCGAAAATAATTATCGAAAAACAAATATAAGTATAGCACGATGATAAAGCCAAACATAAGCATTTATCATCAAATATCTAATTAAAACTCTCAAAATTCTAATTAAAAGGTAAAAAAAAAAAGTTTTTTTTTCTTTCAGATAAACAAATATTTTGCAAAAGAGAATTTTCTTTGAGGGTTAAGGGAAATTAGATAAATAAAGATAAATAAAAATAAAAAGAAAAACCTCTCCATTTTCTACTTTTTAAATTTCTTTCATGTTTTCATTTTTTAAGCTCCAATTAAAGCAAGCAGTAAAGTGAGTGAAATGTAATCCATTTTTTAGCTTTAATTTTATGCGACCTGAAAGCAAATATTAACCCAAAAAATATGAGTTACAAGAAATCTTTTATTTCTTCAAATATGTACTAAATAGATAATGCAATCCAAAGATGCTATTTTATTAATGTTGAAAAATCTGTTGTAAATGTCCAAAGAAAAGAGAAAAAGAAAAATACCTGTTGTTTAATAATACCTCTTGGCTATTTATAAGGGGAATTTTGGGTGGGTGGCTAAATTTGGTATATATTTTAAAAAATGTTCATTTATTTTTAATTTTACACAAAAATATTTTAGTAATTTTACAAAATATAATGATTTTTCCACAATTTCCTTTCCTTTTCATGTTTTTTTTTGAAGTTCCTTATATTTATCCAAATAACAAACTTGGTTTTGAATTTAAATGGTGTTTCTTGGAAGTTCTTTATATTTACCCACCTAACAAACTTGGTTTTGAATTTAAATTGTGTTTCGTACCTTCAATGGATTTTTAGTTAATTATTTTAATTATTTTATTTTGAATTTTAGTTAATTTAAATAATTTGCAATTGTTCTACATCCTCCTATCTCATCCTTCTACTATTGTTCTACTGTATTTTCTTCTTCTAAGATCCCTTTCTTTCTTTACGACAATGGATTATGTATTAATCATAATTCTATACAGTGGTACGTGGGATGAAAAATTGTCATCTCTCATGTTTGGGGGTAAGAATACCTTGGACACGTGGAGGACGCTCACTAGTGTTCAAGGATTAAATATCCCAGGTCCACCTCGGCCCTACCGAAGAGGTCGGGTTCACCCATCGGGAACAGGCTAAGTATGCATGCCGAAGTCCGATCTGTTTGGGGTTCGATCTACTCGGAACCCGACAGGTCCGATATGAGAAAAAATATATAACCGCCGGTCGTGTGTACTGTCAGATCCACCACCTATAAATAAAAGGCCTCATTTCACGCTCAGGTATGAAATCTCACCTCGAACTAAATACGGAGTCCGATCTATACTGACTTGAGCGTCGGAGAGTTTACCCTCTTGTGCAGGTTCACTCTTGGGTTCAGGTCGAGCCAAGGACCGGGTTCGAGCTAGGTTCATAGAACAGCGTTGTGCAACTCTTTTCATAAACATTTGGCGCCGTCTGTGGGAAAGGACATCTTAAGTCATCCCGATCTAGGAAGCCTACGCAAAGATGGTGCAACCAGCAAACTCTGCTAATACGACAGAATAGAGGGGTTTGAACGCTGATAACAGCACTCAGTGAGATCTCGACGCTATAATAGTCGAGGACCAAGTCCGAGCAGGACAAGAGGGAGATCTGCCATGGAGATCTACCCACCATGCGAACCAGGAGTTACCCCCAACTCACCCGAAACCCTCAAAAGCCAACCGAGGACGAGGTGGGACCTCAAGAAAGGCCTCCCGAAGGGCTGACCCGACGGCAGACCCTGAGGCTCTGGCTACCCTCCAGGGCGAGTTGGATGATATGCGCCATCGATTGCGCACAATGGAAGAAATGTACACCGAGGCAACGCGGGCTAACCGAACAGTGTCTCCCTCTAGAGTCCCATGTGAGAAGGGAGACCAAGTTCCATCTCTCCACCCTGGTGACCGCGAGCCCGTTCCCAACAATGAGGGGGTGGATTATAGCTTGCGGGACAATGATCTTCGAAAGCACCTTGCTGATAAAAAGAAGAGAGCGTCGCGAGGACCAGAGGACTCTCCGTCTTACTCCCGAGAGTTCTCCAACTCCGACCTCAAGGCTCAGTCAAAGTATAAGCCTTTGACACCAAAAGGTGTGATCACGAGGGAAGAGTTCGACCTGATGAAACACAGGTTCGACGAACAGGTCGAGGCACTTAAGGCTAGGTGCGAGAAGAAGGAGAACTCGTTTGACGATAGCGACCTGGGAGAATCGTCATTCACCTCGGACATTTTGAAGGCTCCAATCCCTCAAAAGTTCAAGACTCCCACCATGAAGCCTTATGATGGGTCTAAGGACCCAAAAGACTATGTTGAGGTCTTCAAAGGCCTCATGGACTTTCAAGCGGCAACAGATGCAATCAAATGCCGCGCCTTCCAGATCGCGCTCACCGGCAGAACGCACATGTGGTATCGAAGACTACCGGCCAGGTCGATCTCGACCTATTCTCAGTTGAGGAAAAAGTTTATCAGTCAATTCTCTTCTCGGCATTACGATAGAAAGACAGCAACTCACCTCGCCACTATCAGACAGAAAGAAGATGAGACGCTGAGAGAATATGTCACAAGGTTCCAGGAGGAGCAGCTGAAAGTCGCGCACTGCTCCAATGATTCGGCCATGTGCTACTTCCTCACCGGCCTGGCCGATGAGACCCTCACCGTGAAGCTTGGAGAGGAGGCTCTAACTACCTTTACCGAAGTGCTACAGAAAGCGAAGAAAGTCATTGATGGACAAGAGCTCCTTCGAACCAAGACTGGCCGACCAGAAAAGAAAATTGACTAGGGGAGAGCTGGCAAAGATAAAGGAAAGACTGATCCCAAGTCCAAAGATAAGTGACCATCCTCCTCCAGTAGCCGAACTGAGTATCGTAGGTCGAAAAATGGCCCCAGTCGAAGCCGACCTTACGAACGTTATACTCCGACCACCATCCCCATCTCTGAAATACTTACAAACATCTAGGAAAATGGGATGGAGAAGCTCCTCAAGCGACCTAAGAAGCTCCGAGGAGACCCAGAAAAACGTAATAAGAATAAATATTGTCGTTTTCATCGCGATCACGGCCATAATACATCAAATTGCTGGGAGTTAAAACGCCAAATTGAAGACCTCATTCAAGATGGCTACTTCAAAAAATTTGTTGGAAAACCGAGGTCCAACTCGGTAGAGAAGAAAGAAGAAAAGAAGCGTTCAAGGACGCCACCTCGTCGAGATGACTGACCTGCAGTCATCAACACTATTTTCGGGGGCCCTAGTGGGGGCCAGTCCTGAAATAAAAGGAAAGAGCTAGCTCGTGAGGCCAGGCGCGAGGTATGCATCATCAGCAGAAACCAACTTGCTCCATTGCCTTCGGCGATGCCGATCTGGAGGGGGTACACTTGCCCCACAATGATGCACTCGTGATCGCTCCCCTCATCGATCATGTTCTGGTCAGAAGAGTGTTGGTAGATGGAGGCGCGTCTGCCAACATTTTGTCCCGTTTGACATATCTGGCCTTGGGATGGACCAGATCTCAGCTGAAGAAAAGTCTATCTCCCTTGGTTGGATTCTCTGGAGAATCGGTCTCTCCAGAAGGGTGTATCGACTTGCCGGTTACGATTGGGCAAGATGATACACAGGTAACCCAGATGGCCGAGTTCGTTGTGATCGACGGAAGGTCGGCCTACAATGCCATCTTCGGGAGACCCGTCATCCATTCGTTCCGGGCCATTCCCTCAACACTTCATAAAGTCCTGAAATACTCAACTCCTAATGGAATGGGCACGGTCCGAGGAGAGCAGAGAACTTCAAGGGAGTGCTACGCCTCCGCACTCAAGGGGTCATTAGTATGCGCCCTGGAAGGACAAGCTAACAGGGACGAGTTGCCGAAGCTCGAGGCCGACCTACCGAAATTTGGTAAAAGGGAGTTCTCAGCACCAACCGAAGAACTCGAGCTTGTTCCTTTGCTTAGCCTTGAAAGACAAGTAAGCATAGGAACCAAGCTGGAGGCCACTGATAGGGAGGAGCTGATCGACTTCCTCAGGTCCAACTCGGACGTTTTCGCGTGGTCCCATGAGGACATGCCAGGCATCGACCCGAAGATCATGGTGCATCGCCTCAACATAGACCCATCGTTCTGACCCGTAAAGCAAAAGAGAAGACCTGTAAATAAAGAGAGAAGTGATGTAATTGTTGGGCAGGTTAACAAACTGTTAAAGGCTGAATATATAAAAGAAATTCTGTATCCCGAGTGGCTCTCTAATGTTGTATTAGTTAAAAAATCCAACGGGAAGTGGAGAATGTGCGTGGACTTCACAAATTTAAATAAGGCATGCCCAAAAGACTGCTTCCCCCTATCGAGGATCGACCAGCTCGTGGACGCAACGGCCGGGCACGAGCTACTCACTTTCATGGATGCCTACTCCGGATACAACCAAATCAAAATGCATGTGCCAGACCAAGATCATACCGCATTCATGACAGACCAAGGTCAGTACTGCTACAAGGTGATGCCTTTTGGCCTAAAGAATGCGGGTGCGACCTACCAAATGATGGTGAATAAAATGTTCGCCAAGCAGATCGGTCGGAATATGGAAGTATATGTGGACGACATGCTTGTCAAGAGCAAGCAGTCAAAGTCGCATCTTTTCGATCTGACAGAAGCCTTTGGAGTTCTGCGAAAGTATCAAATGAAGCTCAATCCAGCCAAATGTGCCTTTGGAGTCTCCTCGGGGAAGTTTCTTGGTTTTATGGTAAACAACCGTGGGATTGAAGCCAACCCAGAGAAGATAAAGGCCGTGCTCGAGATGGAAGCGCCCAAAACTCTGAAACAGCTTCAATGCCGCAAGATCCAATCGTGGAGTTCATCAAAGGAAATCTGTCGCAAGATCTGAAGGAGCAAAAGAAGATGGCACGGAAAGCAGCTCAGTTCATACTCCGAGAAGGAGCGTTGTACCGACGTGGCTTCTCCCTGCCTCTGCTTAAGTGTGTGACTCTCGAAGAAGGCCTTTACATCCTTAGGGAAATCCATGAAGGAGTGTGTGGGAACCACTTTGGCACCAGGTCGTTGTCGGCCAAAGTGGTTCGACAAGGGTACTATTGGCCCACTGTCGAGCAGGATGCAAAGCAATTTGTGAAACCTGTGACAACTGCTAGCGCTTCGCAAATATCATCCATCAGCCTCCCGAATTGCTCACCCTCATCTCGACCCCATGGCCATTCGCGCAATGGGGAGTAGATATTATAGGTCATTTTCCTCTTGGCAAAGGGCAAACCAAGTTCGCCGTAGTCGTCGTGGACTACTTCACCAAGTGGGTCGAGGCCGAGGCGCTCTCTCACATCACGGAGACTAGAGTCACATCGTTCATATGGACGAATATTGTATGCCGTTTTGGTATACCGAACGCTATCGTGACGAACAACGGAAAGCAATTCGACAATACAAAGTTCAAAGACTTCTGTAAAAAGTTGGGCATAAGCCATCTCAGCTCGTCCCCTGCTCATCCGAAGGCCAACAGGCAGGTTGAAGCGATAAACAAAATTATAAAACGAGGACTCAAGCTGAGACTGGATTCCAGAAAGGGAAGATGGGCCGAGGAACTACCTGAAGTATTGTGGTCATATCGGACCACCCCAAGAGAGTCAACTGGCGAAACTCCATTTTCGCTGGCCTTCGGCTCTAAAGCTGTTGTTCCAGTAGAGATCGGCATGCCAACAAACAGGGTAGAGCAATACGAGCCAACAAGGGACGAGGAAGAACTACTCTTTAACCTTGATCTATTAGAAGAGAAAAGGGAAATGGCTCAGCTACGCCTAGCAGAGTATCATAACAGAATGGCCAGACATTACAACACCCGAGTTCGACCTCGAAACTTCCAAGTTGGGTATTTGGTCCTAAGGAAGATTCAATCATGTGAGCACTCTTGGCCCGAGTTGGGAAGGGTCGTTCGAGGTTAAAGGCATAGTCCGACCTGGAACGTACATGCTGGCCGATCTGGAAGGAAATGTGCTTGCACATCCATGGAATGCACAGCACCTAAAGCGCTATTACCCTTGAAATGTCAAAATGGTCCTAAAATGGACTTGTAAAAATTTTGAAGGGGCGGAACTTTTAATAAACGGGATTATTTAATTTCGTGACTCCGAGTTCAATCAGAAATTAAATGGGGGCCACGGACTCCCATAAGACTTAAAAATCGGCAGGGTAAAGGCAAAAATTGATCAAATTCAAGAAATTCAATCTTCTAAACCCATGGGTTGGAGGTGCGATGTGAATATTAATTATGGACTCAAAATTCAACCCTTTGAACGTTCAAGTTAAAAGTGCGATGTAGAAAGTTCAAATTGCTTAATATTATCCTTTGGACCTCCGAGTTCGAGGAGAAATATTAAAAACCAGTGAAGGAAACTCTCAAATTCAAACCTTAAAACACAAGTAAAAGGGGCGATGTGGAAAGAGTTCCTCTCAAACTCAATCCTTTAAGCTTACGAGTTAGAGGTGCGAGGTGAAATTGTTCATATAGGAATTGAAACTTACAAAAGCAAGTTTAAAAAGCTCAAGGGAAAAAGTAATAATGGAAGAAAGAGACAGAACTAGACGTATAGAATTACAATCAACTTGAGGAATGAGAATTCATTAATTGAAGGACAGAGCCAAGGCTTATAGACCTTGCAGATCTGCCCTGAAACTTACAAAAAAAATAATAAGAAAGAGAGAAGAAAAGAGAGCCTCAGCTACTTCCGAGGTGGGAGGACAGCTCGCCCTGGGAGCCCAGAAGGTTAACCTCCTGAGATCCGCCTTGCTGTGAAGGAGCTTCCTCTTGCGTGGTGCCAACCTCGTTAGGCTCCTGACTAGGGGCATCGTCTTCGTCTAGGTCGGAGTAGTCAGAGTCTAAATCTCTGACGTACTTGTCCACCAAGGATGCAGGACCTGGAGTGCCGTTGGGCCCAGAAGCCCATTTCTCAGCATACCTCTTCTTCAGATTTCCGAGGTCGACCTGGAGGTGGGGCATGTCAACACCAATGCCTTTCATCAGAAATTTGAAGCCTGCATCGCTAAAATCCTTGGCAAACCCGTCAAAGTCTGGGTGTTGCCTGAAGGCCGCTTCTAGAAGAGCTCCGTTGGCAAGGCGTTGCTACTCCACCTTGAGCTCGGCAACGAAACGCCCATTTGCAGCGTCCTTCGCCTCAAGGGCCTGGAGCATGTCATCCTTCTCCTTTAGGAGTTGGAATTTTTCATTCTCCAGCCCTTTAGTGATGGCGTGGGCAACTTGGAGGTGGGCCTTATGCCTTTCATCCTCCCTCTTTAGCAGCTCGGCCTTGGCTTCCACCTCGGCCCTCAAAATATCCACCTCGCTCCGGGCCTTCAGCAGCTCACCCTTCAGCGTGGTGGCAACCTCTAAGGCAATAGAGGAGTTCTCATTCTCCTTCGCTGCCAAGGCCTCCCTTCCATCCAGCTCGGCCTTGATCATGATCGCCGAATGAATGGAGGCAATAAACGCCTGTGAAAACCAAGCCCACGATGGTTAGTGATTACGCTTGTTTACATGCGTAAAAAGAAGGTTTTAGATGCTGTTTTTACAATGTTTCAGCTTTGTTTCGGATTTTTCTCGGTCGTTTGAGTTCCAATTTATGCAAAATTCATATATTATGGTTTGTGGTTGGCTTATATTGTATTTATGACATTTTAGGACCATTTGGGATTGCAAATTAATCAAAAGAAGCAAAAAGACGGAAAAACCATCATGGGAGGCGCCAGGCGCCTGGGAAGCCTGCAGAAAAACTGGTTTTCTTCCAACTTTGCCCTTAATGAAATGCGTCTTCCAATGCGTTTTGGTGGTTCCAACCGATGCATACGTGTAGAAGAAGTGTTCCACTATCAGTTTGAGCACGATTTGGTCAGTCAAAAGAGTTGGAAATGGGTGATTCACCATCGTTTTAGGACCTACCTAACCAATTCTGCACAGCTATAAATTCCAGCAACTTCTCCACCAAAATCATCAAGCCTTGCTTCCTTCTCTTGATCATTTTTAGTGTTTCTTTGTTGCTTTCTAAGTACTTTTGAGTTGCTTTCATTAGTTGCTTTTGGTTTTTAAATCCCGAGTACTTTACATTCTTTTATTGAGCTTTGTTTTGTTTCCATTTGTACTTAGTTATTTACTACTTATTCAAATATATAAAAATCTAGCACTTTGCTTATCTTCCCTTTGCCTTTACTTTATTTTTAGTTAAGAGAGTTGTGTTTTTGGAGGAAAAAGCACGTGACACTCTCCCTTGCTTGAAAGAGAAGGGCGAAGCTCTCAATCCCGATAAAAACTCTCCGTTAGTTAACTTTTGTTTTTCACACATGCATTCCACATTCAACCGTTTTACTTGCTGTATTTTCTTCAATATGTCTTTCTAAATTCCCGTCTCTAGCCCGGTTATGGATAGTTAGTCTTTTATGTCTAAAAAAGGTTGCTAAGAAGTAGTGTTTTTGCTTTCCATTCATTGCTCAACATGTTTTCCCAAAAAGTTAGGATTTAGAGAAGGCCACTGTAAGTCTTAACAAGTCAATACTGAAAAGGTTGCTTATTTGCATTGTTGAGTGGTTAAACCAAGGAGAGGAGCGCCTTAGACATAAGGGTTCCGCTTAAGTAGCCTAGACATAGGACCTTAACCCGAGGTTGCGACTATTTCCATCCTAAAACTAAGATATATCTCATAATAGACATATTAGGGAATGTCTTAGGACTTTGAACTTGCTTAGACATAAGTCAAGTGAGAAGCGTAGTCGTTGGTTTCTAAAGTAAAATGCATATTGTCCTTAGCATGTCCTTGATTCTTTGATGGCTAACTTGAAGTAATTCAGGCTAGGTTTTATTATTATAAGTCCAAATCCCAAATCCAAAACCATTATTTGTGACCACTTCCCATTTTACAAGAATCACTCATTTCAACATTCACTATTCTTTAAAACTTCAGAGTTTGGAAATTATTTAGAAGTCCTTGAGGATCGATACTTGGATACTCCATCCATTTTATATTACTCTGACAGGTGTGCGCTTGCATCTATATAATTGTTACCACGCTTAGTGCGTGCGTTCAACATAAACACCCAGTCAAGTTTTTGGCGCCGTTGCCGGGGACTTTAGTTTTAAAATTATTTTCAAATTCTTTTAGTTTTTATTTTTGTGAATTGTTGTTGGGTGTAATTTCCATCCACCGTTTTTGTTCTATATTTTTGGTCGTTTATCTCACAAGGGTAAGTTAAAGTGCATGAGCACAAGATCTTTTCTTCTACCCCTTGACCCTGAGATTGAGCGGACCCTTCGAAAAACTCGAAAGGAGCAAAGACTTCGAAAACAACTAGAAAAGCAAAAAGAGAGAGAAGGTGAAATCAGTCCTGAAAGTGAGGTAGAGAGTACGAGCACATCAATGGCAGATATTCCACCTCGTGATCCGGTTGATCCACCTGCTGTTAACGATAATATGAGGGATCATGCAAGAAATGATGAATTCAACCATATCCAGATGGCGGACAATAGAGACGTGGCAATGCGAGAATATGCCGCCACCGCTTTTCAGAACTTTGATTCAGGGATAGTCAACCCTATTCCAGCCCACGCAAACTTTGAGCTTAAACCGATGATGTTCCAAATGTTGCAGACCATTGGACATTTTGGAGGGCAGGAACATGAGGATCCACATGATCATCTGAAATCATTCATTCAAATTGCAAATGCATTTCGATTACCTGGTATAACAGACGATGCTCTGAGACTAACACTTTTTCCATTTTCTTTGAAGGACCAAGCTAGAGCATGGCTCAATGCATTTCCACCGGGATCCATCACCACATGGGGGTCGTTAGTGGAGAAGTTCTTAACAAAATTCTTCCCACCTACTCGCCACGCTGATATCAGAGAGGAGATCATCTCCTTTAGACAGTATGATCGTGAACCTGTTCACGAGGCGTGGGAGAGATTTAAAGAACTAATCAGGAAATGTCCGAACCATGGCTTGCCGGCATGCATCCAGATAGAACATTTCTTTAGAGGTTTAGATCATCCTACTAAGATGATGCTAAACAATGCTGCCAACGGAGCCTTTACAAAGAAGACATTCAACGAGATAGTTGACATCCTAAATGACTTAGCTTCACACAACGAACTATGGTGTTCGCAAAGATCTAGGGCAGCACCAAAGAAGCAAGATCCAGCTGGAGTTTTGGCTCTGGACATTGCGACCTCGATGCAAAAAGAGATGGTTACAATGAACCAGAGGCTAAAAGAGATGGCATTGGGAATAAAAAATCCATTAGCCACGCCGATACAACCTGTGCAGTCGGATTATTGCACTCCTGCCCCTGTTTGCCAAGTCAATGATCTCATTTGTTCATTTTGCAGTGAAAACCATATTTATGATAATTGTCCACATAACCCTGCTTCTGTTTGTTATGTAGGACATGGGAACAATAGGAACTTTAACCCATATTCGAACACCTACAACCCAGGTTGGAGGCACCACCCTAATTTCTCATGGGTAGGTCAAGGAGGTTCGAGCGGTTTTAATCAAGGGCAGAGCCAGCAGAACAAGCAGCCCTATGTTCCACCTACACAGCAATACATCCCACCACCGCAACAGCAGTACAATCAGAGAACACAGACTCCACCAGTTCAAAATAACAACTCAAATCTTGAGAATATGATGAAGGAGTACATGGCCCGAAACGACGCAGTGATACAATCCCAAGCGGCATCAATGAGGAATTTCGAGACCCAATTGGGACAGCTCGCCAATGAATTGAAGAATAGACCACAAGGTTCTTTTCCAGGCCATACTGAATTACCAAAACGAGAAGGGAAAGAATAGTGCAAAGCTGTCACCCTCAGGAGTGGACTGGCATATGATGGACCAACAATGCCAACAACAGATGTACAGATTCCGTCCACTGAACCAATTGTAAAGATACCAGAAAATCCAACAACACCAGAAAAAGAAAATATTAGAAAAGGTAATGAGGACACCCCAAGTGTTCCTCCACAGGTACAGCCTTCTTTTACCCCTACTCCCCCGTTTCCACAAAGATTAGTTAAGAAAAATAATGATTCCCAGTTTAGAAAATTTTTAGATATTTTAAAACAACTGCATATAAATATACCATTAGTAGATGCTCTAGAACAGATGCCAAATTATGCTAAGTTTTTGAAAGATATAGTTTCTAGGAAGAAAAAAATAGGAGAGCATGAACTGGTAGCCATGACAAAATGTAGTAGTGAAGCTGTAGGCAGCCCGCTACCCATGAAATGTAATGATCCTGGCAGTTTTACCATTCCATGTTCCATAGGAGGAAAAAACTTAGGTAGGGCATTATGTGATCTAGGCGCTAGCATTAATCTTATGCCATTATCAGTTTTCAAATCTTTAGGCATAGGAGAAGCTAGACCTACTATGGTTACCCTCCAACTAGTAGATAGATCTATCATAAGACCTGAGGGAAAGATAGAAGATGTTTTAGTCCAGGTGGACAAATTCATTTTCCCTGCGGACTTTATCATTCTAGATTGCGAGGCAAACTTAGACGTTCCCATTATTTTGGGAAGACCATTTCTAGCCACTGGGATACAGTTTTTAATGTGAGGAAGGGAGAAATTACAATGAGGGTAAATAATGAAGAAGTTAAATTTAACGTTCTAGACGCCATGAAATTACCAGGAGACTTTGAAGAGTGCTCTGCTATAAATAGCTTGAATCCTATTATGTTTGATGAGTTTTATGGCTTATTAGTTACAGAGATTGAAGAAGAGCTTGATAAGATAGCAGAAGGACCAGAAGATGTGGCTAATCCTATTGAAAAAATACAAAAAGAAGAATTCAAGTCGTTACTTCCGTCCATAGTGGAACCACCCACGTTGGAGCAGAAGCCATTGCCGTCGCATTTGAAATATGCGTATCTAGGGGATAACGACACTGTACCGGTTATTATAACTTCCAATTTATCACCTACTAATGAATATTCTTTATTGCAGATTTTGGAGAAGCAGAAAAAGGCCATTGGATGGACAATAGCAGATATCCGAGGGATAAGCCCGGCCTTTTGCATGCACAAAATCTTATTGGAAGAAGATGCTAAGAACTTTATCGAGAGTCAAAGGCAATTTTCTTATGAGAATGCTAAGCTGTTTAAGGAAAAAACTAAACAGTGGCATGATAGGCGTCTTCGACCGAACAATCTTCAAGAAGGTGATCTGGTTCTGTTATTCAATTCTAGGTTGAAACTTTTTCCTGGGAAACTTAAGTCTAGATGGTCTGGTCCCTTTAAAAGTTTTAAAGTTTACCCATATGGGGCAGTGGATCTAGTTGACTCTAAGGGAAGTATTTTTAAAGTAAATAGGCAGAGACTTAAGCTGTATTTTGGAGAACCAGTGGATAGAGGAAAAACCTCTATTCAACTTTCAGGTCAATAAATGTTTGCGAAAAATGTTTTTCCTTCTTATCCGTTTGGAAAGAACAAAAGTAAAGGAATGGAATTTTTGTATCTTACATTCTCTTTGTTTCATTATAAAGTTTTTCTTATTAAGAGAATGTTTTTGAAAACGTTGAAAAAAAAGAAACAAAAAAAAGAAAGAAAAGAAAACGTTGAAAAAAAAAAAGAATTATGCAGGCGCCTGGCGCCTGCCCTGTTTTTCCAGCATTTCGAAAACTCTCAGGTTCGAGAAGTCGTGCAACATATCTACAACTTAAGGGCTTCATTGGATTTTGCGGTTTTACCTTCATGGCCTCCAGCGCTAGCTGCTATCCTTGGTCATCCATCTCCCAGTACTGACACTGATCCTAGTCCACAACCTCCGACTTCATGAAGGGGAGGTTCCTTCTTTGCTATTTTTTGTGTTTTATTCTTTTGGTTAATGACGTAGTTGCATATTCTAGCATTACTACGCATGTTTTTTTTGTATTGATTATGTTTCGAGCTCAGTTGAAGCATGAATAAATTAGTATCGTTTATCTTCTGATCACTTAAAGTATGCCTTCACTTAACCTTAGTTTAGCTTTTCACATGCCTATTTTGAAGCATCTGTGTTGTGCATGTGATTTCATGTCGATGATGATTATAAGAGATGGTTGAGTTTTCTGTTCTATGCCTGACTAAGCTTTGAGCTATTTCCTTTGTTTATGTGATAAACTCATTTTCTTTTATGTCTTTTTGATCTTTACAGACTTTAAGTTTTTTCTTTGCCCCTATATAGGAAGTCCTTGTCCTTTTTACTGTTAAGTTTTTTTTCATCTGATGCAAAAGTCTTTTCCCAGTGAGGACACTGTCTCTCTTAAGTTTGGGGGGGACAGTCGTTGTGTCAGTCGTTGTTTCAGAAAGATAAGGTGTTATTTATATTTGAAAAATCATGCTATTTTCTTTTGAAAAAGAGTCAGTTGGAAAGAAAGAAAATGTTGAAAAAGCACTTAGCTAAAAAAATAAAAACGAAAGAAAGAAAGAAAAAAAAAGGTTGCAAAAGAGTAAAAAGAGTCTTGTTGAGAGAAAATAAGAGTGGGGAAAAGACTTGGGTTAGAAAGAAAAGAGTGGTAAAAACAATGAGAGTTAAAGAAAATGTATTTATGATTCCCGAGTCCTACTGTAGACACCCATTTAGTTTTAGGTTGGGTGTTGACTTTGAAAATAGCAGTAAAGATGGTGATAAGTGACTTCGTGTTTCTCATTGTCGTCGTTTTATGACCTAGCTGTTAGTTCAAAGTCTTTCTACGAGTAGCTGTGGTTGAAACCGATGTTAGTGTGTGGAAACCTCAGGGGCTAGTAGCCGGTCTTTCAGATGTAAAAGTCTTAGTGTAAAAAAAGAGTGTGCAGATTCCTTAGGGGTATTTGAAAACGTTTTTTGTTTTTGAAAGGAAAAAGGATTTTGAAAGAGAAAGTTTTTATCATTTCAAACTTGGTTTATAGTGACTAAGCTTACAAAGGCAATAGAATGGTAGGCTTTGACATCTTTTCCCTGAGACAATTTATGATTGAACATCTCGGTTGCTTTTGCTTTTCCTTGTCCATGTGTTAGAAAGCTGATTAAAGTTGCTAAGTTTTGCTTGAGGACAAGCAAAAAGTTAAGTTTGGGGGTGTGATTACGCTTGTTTACATGCGTAAAAAGAAGGCTTTAGATGCTGTTTTTACAATGTTTCAGCTTTGTTTCGGATTTTCTCGGTCGTTTGAGTTCCAATTTATGCAAAATTCATATATTATGGTTTGTGGTTGGCTTATATTGTATTTATGACATTTTAGGACCATTTGGGAGTGCAAATTAATCAAAAGAAGCAAAAAGACGAAAAAACCATCATGGGAGGCGCCAGGCGCCTGGGAAGCCTGCAGAAAAACTGGTTTTCTTCCAACTTTGCCCTTAATGAAACGCGTCTTCCAATGCGTTTTGGTGGTTCCAACCGATGCATACGTGTAGAAGAAGTGTTCTACTATCAGTTTGAGCACGATTTGGTCAGTCAAAAGAGTTGGAAATGGGTGATTCACCATCGTTTTAGGACCTACCTAACCAATTCTGCACAGCTATAAATTCCAGCAACTTCTCCACCAAAATCATCTAGCCTTGCTTCCTTCTCTTGATAATTTTTAGTGTTTCTTTGTTGCTTTCTAAGTACTTTTGAGTTGCTTTCATTAGTTGCTTTTGGTTTTTAAATCCCGAGTACTTTACATTCTTTTATTGAGCTTTGTTTTGTTTCCATTTGTACTTAGTTATTTACTACTTATTCAAATATATAAAAATCTAGCACTTTGCTTATCTTCCCTTTGCCTTTACTTTATTTTTAGTTAAGAGAGTTGTGTTTTTGGAGGAAAGAGCACGTGACACTCTCCCTTGCTTGACAGAGAAGGGCGAAGCTCTCAATCCCGATAAAAACTCTCCGTTAGTTAACTTTTGTTTTTCACACATGCATTCCACATTCAACCGTTTTACTTGCTGTATTTTCTTCAATATGTCTTTCTAAATTCCCGTCTCTAGCCCGGTTATGGATAGTTGGCCTTTTATGTCTAAAAAAGGTTGCTAAGAAGTAGTGTTTTTGCTTTCCATTCATTGCTCAACATGTTTTCCCAAAAAGTTAGGATTTAGAGAAGGCCACTGTAAGTCTTAACAAGTCAATACTGAAAAGGTTGCTTATTTGCATTGTTGAGTGGTTAAACCGAGGAGAGGAGCGCCTTAGACATAAGGGTTCCGCTTAAGTAGCCTAGACATAGGACCTTAACCCGAGGTTGCGACTATTTCCATCCTAAAACTAAGATATATCTTATAATAGACATATTAGGGAATGTCTTAGGACTTTGAACTTGCTTAGACATAAGTCAAGTGAGAAGCGTAGTCGTTGGTTTCTAAAGTAAAATGCATATTGTCCTTAGCATGTCCTTGATTCTTTGATGGCTAACTTGAAGTAATTCGGGCTAGGTTTTATTATTATAAGTCCAAATCCCAAATCCAAAACCATTATTTGTGACCACTTCCCATTTTACAAGAATCACTCATTTCAACATTCACTATTCTTTAAAACTTCAGAGTTTGGAAATTATTTAGAAGTCCTTGAGGATCGATACTTGGATACTCCATCCATTTTATATTACTCTGACAGGTGTGCGCTTGCATCTATATAATTGTTACCACGCTTAGTGCTTGCGTTCAGCATAAACACCCAGTCAGTTAGATCGAGCTACAAGTTAAAAAAGTAAATAAATAACAAAAGCAAAAACAAAAGCAGGCATCACCTCGGCAGCGTGGTCAATTGTCCGTTGCAGCACGGACCCTGGATCGCTCACAAACTTGGATGCTCTCCTGAGACAGCGATCCAAGCATGTAGCCGAGATGCGAGATACTTGGTCCTTCACCCCGGAGCTTGACGGTTCCATTCGGAACCGCATCTTCACGTCGAACGTCCCCCCCATCCGAGCTTCAAGGTCGTCCACCAGGTCAGCATGGCTCGTGGGTAGTTGGCCACGAGGTTCAACCTCCGAGGAAGAGATGGCTTTCTTCTTTTTCCTTCTTTTCTTCAGAGGAGAGTCCTCCCTCACCTCGCAAAGAGGCGACACGTCTAGTGCCCCAGATTCGCTCCTGGAGCGCTTCTCCCTGGAGCGCTCCCCAGTAGAATCCAACTCGATCACCGGAGTTGGAACTTCAGAGGATGGCCCAGCCTGGTCCTGAACCGCAGGTTGATCCACAGCAGGAGTCACTGGATCAGAGCTTTGAACGGTCTTAAGGGCGTGAGCACGACCCTTAGACTTGCGCTTCACGCTGCTCGTGAATCCACACACCATGGCTGCAAGGCAAGTAAAACAAAAAGTCAGAAATGAAAGTTAAAATAAAAATAGAAGTAAGGTCGAGCTCGACTTACCGAGTTAGGAGTTTGGCCTTGAAGCTTCGATTGGACGAACTAAAGGGTTGTAGTCCAACAGCCCCGACTCTAGGAGCAGTTTGTCAGTCACCAAAGTTCCGATCTTCCGACCCCTTGGGAAATGGTCTTTGTAAAACTTGAGGGTGTCGAAAGAGGCTTGTGTGAACTCGGGAATCGGTTTGATCGACACTGCACAAGACAGAAAAGATTCAAGTTAGACATGAAAAAAGAAGAACGGAAAGATTTAAAGATGTAAGCATAACGACCTCATACCTAGGTTCCCAAACCTAACAGGCACATCATAGAAGGGACGACCTGATTCGTCCTTTGCCAGCCATTCACCTGAGGCAAAGAACCACTTCCCTACCCATCCTTTGATGGAGGTCGGCCCCTTGACTATACCACCTGCGCCTTTCCTCGCGCACATATAATACCGTTCTGGTTTTTTAGCTATCCTCTTGGCCTCAAAGCACCCAAGAAGTTGGTCAACACTTAGTAGCTTGGCCTCATCCTCGTCCCGAGCTCGCAACCAAAAAAGAATGGCCAAGACAAAAATGACACCACACCCATTGGGGGCCACTTGAGCAGGAGCCAGTCCAGTTCGGTTTAAGAACTTATGGGCAAAAGGATGAAGGGGATGTCTGAGGTCGTACTCAAACATTTTTAAATAAAGAGTGACCCATCCCTCTGGGGGATTTTCAGCTCTTTCCCCCTCCTCCGGAATCTTAAGAAGAATATCATTCGGAATTTTAAACCCCCTACGGAGGGGCCCGAGATAGTACTCGGGCATTTTTGAAGGGTATTCCAAACCCTGGCCCGAGGTGGAGGTGTCACTATCTTCTCCATCATCCGAAAACCTAAAGTTTTCTATTTCTTCCAGCTCGGACTCTAACCTAAGAGCTAGGACCTCCCCAGAATCACTTGGTTTGGGGGGCGAACTGCTTATAGTCCGACCTGCGCTGCCTAGGCTATCACTACTTGAAGAGGAAGACAAGAAAACTACCATATTTGAAAGAAGAATAAAAGTAAGGAAAAGTGACTGACCTACAAAAGGGTTCGAGCTGGTTTCATATCGAACTCCAGAAATTCAGGGAACGTAAGATTTGACCTGAAGTCTCAGGACTATTTATAGCTAATCGGAAAATCCTCTGCGCCGTACACGTGTGATAAACGAGTGGCTAGGATCACCTCGAAATTTGTAACAGCGGAATACTCAAGTGCTCCGACAACCTAGCAGATCGAAACGTCTTCGGTAACGGTCATATTCTCCTTACGAATTAAAAGTCGCCACGTGTCCATAATTGATTCGGATCAACTTCTCTGCCAGGTCGAGATCGAACCTCACAGAAAGGGGGCCAATGTTTGGGGGTAAGAATACCTTGGACACATGGAGGATGCTTACTAGTGTTCAAGGATTAAATATCCCAGGTCCACCTCGGCCCTGCCGAAGAGGTCGGGTTCACCCATCGGGAACAGGCTAAGTATGCATGCCGAAGTCCGATCTGTTTGGGGTTCGATCTACTCGGAACCCGACAGGTCCGATATGAGAAAAAATATATAACCGCCGGTCGTGTGTACTGTCAGATCCACCACCTATAAATAAAAGGCCTCATTTCACGCTCAGGTATGAAATCTCACCTCGAACTAAATACGGAGTCCGATCTATACTGACTTGAGCGTCGGAGAGTTTACCCTCTTGTGCAGGTTCACTCTTGGGTTCAGGTCGAGCCAAGGACCGGGTTCGAGCTAGGTTCATAGAACAGCGTTGTGCAACTCTTTGCATAAACATCTCAGATGTTAGTTCGGTAGAACTTTACGTTGTCTCATCTTATTGAAGGCATTAGGAATAACATTCATTCAATAAAAAGTTGCATCCATATCATTGGTCAAGAATGATAGTCACAAGTCTCTTATTATTAGACTAGTTGAAGATAAGGGTGTCACAAACTGTGTTGTCGAATGAGTTGAGGAAAGAGTACCGAATGTAAATATCAACATTTATCGTAGATATGAGAGTGCAATACAAGCACAGTCTACACTAGATAGCATTGTTGTTATAGATACTCTCATTGATCTCATGTATGGAAGTGAGACATCATTACACACCACATCTCACCATAAACACAAGGAACTCATTTCGTCGTTCGTATCAAAGTTGATTGAGAAAAATCCAAGTAATGTATATATATTTATTGCTACTGTAGTGTTGATGTATATGTGTATATTTACCAAATGTTATCATGCAGGAACGTATGTGTAATTTTATAAACTTGATCATTACCATACATTTTTTTATTGATTTTTCAACTATTCAATTTAGTTGCCCATGAGATCGACGCCAGAGACAGATTCAAATTTTTTTTTTAGTTTAGATGGGATGATGTGGGGGGTGCGTGAAGTAAAGAAGATGGGAGAAGATGAAGATGCTCCTAAACCCTAATTTTTTAAATTAATTCAAACGTAAGACTTAAATTTTCCAAACCCCAAAGCCTAATAAATAAACCCAAACCAATCCTATCCTTTGATACAAGATATAAAAGCATGGTAAAAAAACATTTGGGACAACTCTAATGACTATATTAAAAAATAGTCAAAAGTATCCAATATCATAAAAATGGCTACCGTTATAATTCAATACTAGAATAAATTTAATGTTGACAAATATATCCTCTCACCAAAATAGATAAAATTATCCTACAACTTGATCTTATGGCAAAAGTAGCCTTGAAACAACTTTTTCTACAACTTGATCTTAAAAAATAAAATTAAACTTCAAACTTTCAAAAATAAAATCCGTTAAATCAATACTCTGAAATAAAAAAAGATTAAGATGTAGAAAAATATGAAAAAAAACTAACAAAACGTAAAATCAGCGGAGAAAAGTGAAAATGAGTAAAAAAAATAGGATTGAAAAATAAAATAATGTTTTTAAAACTATGAGGGGTAGCTATATTGGGAGACACGATAATTAATACCGTGGCAACCTTCAAACTCACGAACCGTCTCCTTCTTCCCCAAAAAAATGTAATCCATCAAAAAAGAACCTACAAAGAATGTTACAAAATAAAGGTAAGGACAAACAGCAGAAAGATAACGCTGGAAACGTGGTGAAGCACTTAGATGAGGATGAAGCTAAGGTATTTTCTTATTCATACGTCGTATATAATAATACTTACGTAGTATTGAAAGTAGTTTACCTACACCATAATGAGCGACTTACTTGCACCATTTCATTATTTAGTTTTTACCATGCTTAAAGATACCCCTTCACAAGGGGAAAAAACATCGATGGATGCATTTTGTTCGAGCTAGTTTTTGAGCAATTTAGATGGAAAGGAATCGTTGAATAATTCAAGAAAAGGAGCTCCCTTTGGTCGCTTGTTTGAACCTTTTTTTTTCTCGTGGTGTAAATGTTCACCTCTCCTCCATCATACTATAGTTTTACAATATTGATATTCAATTGGAGATATTTTTTATAAGTGCCCCGAAAAGATATTTCTCCCTTTTGTACATTCTATTCTCAAATTTCAAATATCAGTGAAATTATTTGTTATTAAAAGAAGAAAAAGAAAAGAAACGAAAACCACTTGTGTTCCAAATTTATTTTTTCACCAAACCAAATCTGACCTTTGGAAAAGCATATTTGAAAAGCCTAATAAAAACCATTTTTGTTTCTGTTAAGAATTTTGGTAAATTATTGAAGATTATTTTGAACCCAACCTTGTGGCAGAGAAGACATTTCGAATCCATTTAAGCTTAATGGATCCCAGGATTGTCTTTCTTCTGTATTTGTTTTACTTTTTTGGATTTTTTTCTTTATTATTATTTTTCTAATTATCCATGAGTATATAGACCAACTTGCGCACACCTCGACTAATTTTATGGGACAACCGCTCGACCCTACAACATTTGGCCACCAAATGCAACTTTTTTGGAACTTTATTAACTTTGGAATTTCATTAGTATTGTGAGAGCACAAGCCCAAGCTTCATATGCGTTAGCCCAACCTTTTCTTCAAGTAACTCTATTTACTTGTAATTGCATTCTACTTACTTTTTATTTTGTTTCATTATTTTGTTTCATTTTAATATGGAGAGTCAGAGGTTTGCTCCCCTATACCCAAGAGCACCCGCGCCCGCTCGAACATCCGAATCCAAGAGACATCAACAGTTTTTGGTACTAAGTTCACCAAAAGGTTCGAACTTGAAAGCTCTAAGACCAAAATACTCAAAGCCCTTGCAAACCGAATTGCCCCTTGAATCACCATGGATGTTGCACTCAACTTTATTTACTTGTAATTGCACTCAACTTAATTATGTTTAGCAATCAGGATTTCCTTTTAGGTTAATGTCTTTGGAGGACTGTTTTAGGAACTTATTTTCACAAATATCTAAAGTTTTTCAATATTACCCTTTTAGATTTATGCATCTAGAATTTTTTTATAATACCAATTTTACCCTTACTTATTACATTTACATTTATTATAGTTATTTTTTCAAATCTAAAAGATTTAAATCTCTAAATTGTAATCATATTCCTTTAATTATTGTGGGCCCCATACAAATTTTCAAATTTATTCCCATGATTTACCAATATTATTAATTACAAAAATATCCCAATTCATCTCTCTCCTTTTGTAATTTCATATACAAGAGTTCTTACAACTACTTAAACTTTTTTTTTATATATAAGAAACAAAGTATTCATTGATCTATAAAAAAGGAAACAACCTAAGAGCTGGGGGTTGAGAATGGCAGTCTTCCAATCTCTAGCTAACATTTGTAGGCTATAATTACAAAATAATTTTTTGTGGTATAGAGTCCAACACGAAGCAACTACTTAAGCATTATAAAATATATCCGACTAAACTTTTTGAGTTATAAAATATATCCAGATATAATCTAAATCCCATATAAATTTGAATATCTTACAATTATCTTCAAATTACTTACAACTATCTCATTTAGCTAATACTCTAATTTAAACTAGTTAATACCTACAACTAAATGATTCTAAGGAGTTCTATACTTTACCCAATATACCCAACTCAATTCAACATAAGAAATCAAACTCACTGTAAGTCCCATATATACAACAGTTTACACCTAAATTTTGCACCACCGAAATCATACCAGTACAAAAACAACCATATAAGATATATGGGTATGGAAGGGGTTTCGAAGGGGTTTAACAATACAAAAAAACCATGGTTTTCAACATTGTTCAAATCTGAAATCGAAAACTAGGAGGATATATTGGAATGTAAAATATATCAAAGTTTATATAGTGAGAGAAAACAAACCTTCCGATCGGCAACTAAACAATGGTCAAGATAAACGGAGACGAAGGAGAAGCTAGATGGACTGCTCCAACGACGGAGAAGAACGGAGACAAAGATCAAAGACGAAAATCAGGGACCAAGACTGGAGAGGAAGGAACACAGACGAGGCCAGAGACGAAGTAACGGACAGAAACCGAATGACAGAGGAAGAATAATAGTTGACAGACTGCTCCAGCGTTGAAGAAGCACAAAGACGACATTGAAGAAGAAGGAACGCAGACGCCGGCCAGAGATGAAGCAACGAACGGAAACAGAACGACAAAGAAAACAGAAAAGTCGGAGGAAGGAGGTTTTCAAATTTTTTCAATAATGGAGGAATTTGGGGATTTGGTTAGTATTTTGGCGATTTAGTATTTTTACTTTTGGAAAGTATAATTAAGCAAAATTTAAGGGATTTAAATTGTAATCTCTCAAGTAACCAATTTTGGATTTTAAAAATTAGTTAATATTGAGGTATAGATACAAAAGGATATACTAGTAATTTGGGTAATGGATACTATCTTAAATAGGTTATTTCCTGACAAAAGTGTAAATTTTATACATTCAATCATTTTATGTAATTATAGTCTACTAATTCCTTTCCTTTTTACACTCATCTGGCCATATACTTGGAAGAGGTATATAAACTAATAGGGGTGTTCACGGGTTGGGTTGGGTCGGGTCAGGTTAGGGGGTTTTTTGGGACCAACCCGAATTTTCGGGTTGACCATACGTAGAACCCAACCCAACCCAAATTGATGGCCAACCCAACCCAACCCAAAAAATTCGGGTTGGGTCGGGTTGGGTTGTCGGTTTTTTTCAAAACTCCAAACAGCCAACCTACAACAATTCTTATTCAAAAATACAATTCTTATTATGTGAACAAATCTGTTTGGATATAATTATAGATTAAAAAGAACTACTTGACAAAACAAAACAGAGAACTTACCGCGAGATTGAAATGAAAACAAACGGGAACAGGAGCGGCGGAACAAGTGCGGCGGCAACGAGAGCAAGGGCAGCGGCGACAGGAGCAAGGGTGGCTGTGACAGGAGGAAGAGGGGCGACGACGGGAGGAGAAAACAGCGGGAACAAGGGCGGCGGCGACGGGATTGAACTAAGCTTGAAGATTGAAGATTGTAGAGAGAGATGGGGGAGAGGAGATGAAATGAAAATGTTAGAGAAGGAGAAGAATAGGAAGGGGTTGAAACCCTAAAAAAAATTCGATGGTTGAGATCTATTCAAAATGGATGGATGGATGAGATTGAGTTTTAAAAAATAAGAATTATTAATTTATTATATATATGTAATATTATTTTATAAGTAATATATATATAAAAATATATATACTCGGGTCGGATCGGGTCGACCCGAGATTTTCAAGGGTCAACCTGAGACCCGACCCAACCCGGTCCGGTTAGGATTTTTCCGACCCAACCCGGTCGGGTTGGGATTTTTCCAACCCAACCCAATCCAATGTTAGATTCAACCCAACTCACCCCTTACGAGTTGGGTTAGGTTCTTTGGGTTCGGCGGGTTCCCTGAACACCCCTATAAGCTAAAGCATGTCTTTTTGTAAACTGAGAGATCCATGTTGAATGTTGAAATGAAAGGTTGAGAGTTTTTCTCCTTTGAACGCAAGCTGGACTAGTCCTTCACCATAGGTTGCACACTCCTCCTAGATCAATCAAATTTGATTGGTGATTAAACTCGTGGGGTTACTTGACTTTAGCTTTGATTTAGCCTTTTTGTTCAAGATATTTGACCATCAATAGTTGATGAAGTCAAATTTGATAAGAAGACATGTCATCATTTAACCAATGGCTTAGCTTCATGTGCGTTTCCTATGAAGAAAAAGTTTGAAAACGATAAACGTCAAATCTCTGAACTCGAATGACTCTGCAGCAAGGTTGAGATAACTGTTGAATTGGACACACAACTCCAATGGTTATCTTCCCTTTCAAATAAATACTCACGAGAGAAAGGAAAGAGGTACACAAATATTATTTTTCCGAGATTTTACTCCTTAGAATTCTGTACTGATAAAAGCTTCGGACTACTAACTTATTGTTTTGCAGGTTCCTCAATCATCTTTGAGTGTTTTTGGAGACCTTAATGTTTTGACCGATAATTTTCGATAACAATAGTAATCCATCTTGATTTCCGCTTGAGTGTAATATTGTGTACAAGGACTAGTCCAGCTTGTGTGTTTAGGAGGTGCTACCCTTGCTGCCTAAGATATTTCTCTAGGTTTGTCCTTGTAAATTAAGTAGCAATCTTTGTTGAGAGATGCTGAACCTCTCTCTTGAGGATTTTGAAGCTTATTATTTCACATGTAACTACACTGAAGTTGCCATAAGATCTAAACAAAAGGCATTCTAAGAGAGATGGATCTTAGAAGCTTCATAAACTTCCTAAGCTGTTGCAGAAATTAGTCAGGTGAGGGAGCTAAAGGAACCCTTTCTAACCACACTGCATAACAAGAACTATCAACTACCACAGACAAGTAGTTTCTTTCATCTAGTTTTACAGCGACAACAATGCTCAAATGGGTTGCTTAATGGATAACTGCGAGTTGAATTCAGACTGTGTCTCTGCGGAATGAAATAACGATATAGTTCCTAAATTTTAATATGTAGCAATTAAGTCATTTGAGTTTAAAAGGATAACAATTTAGACCCTAAACTTCAATATATAATGATCTAGTTCTTTGATCCTATACCTTAAAATGTGCTTTTGAACTCCAAGGATTAAATTCTTATGCTACAAATTGACATTTCACATCCACGAGATTTGTCACTAGAACAACTAAGTTGTTGTAGATTTTAAACTATAAACACTATACAGTTGCATTGCATACTAAACCATTACAAATTATAAATCACATGGATTAAATCATTACAAGCTACTAAAATTTAGGGACAAAATCGATACGAAAATGCAGATGAACCCTAGATTTGCATATACAAATTATCCACATTACTATTGAAGAGAGTGAAAGAATGATCAAACCGTGTCAGAAATCTCCTGAAGGCGCTTTTCCAACTCGCTGAGCCTGAAGCCCCAATCGCTGCCGATCCTCAGAGGCCTCACTCCGCGATTGATCCCAGAATTCTGAGGCTCGGCGCAAGTGGAGGGCCCTTCTTTCTTCTTCTTATCGTTCACTCGTCTGCTCCTGTTCTTCTCCTTCGCAGCAGCTGCCTTCTGCAGCGCCCACAGCACATCCGACCCACGTACCTGCCCTGCCTCAGCCTCTGCTTCCGATTCCTGTTTTGGGGTTCCCTGTTTTTGGTTGGGGAGTGGGGATTTGACGGCGGAGAGAATGGTGTGGCCCAGGCTCTTGACGCTGCGATTGTTGTCCGGTGTGGCGCTCTCGGCGTGGGTTTTGGGCGGCGGAGACTTGGCGTAGATGGCCGGGAGCGGCGGCGGCTTGGTTGGGAGCGGGCGGCGGCGGCAGGAGGGGCTGGGCGAGGCTGTGGTCGCAGCCCACATGGTTTTGGATTTTTGTGGCTTAACAAGAAAATGGAGAGGTTGTTGTTTGGTTTTGGGAAAATGTGTGGCCCAAAGTTTTTGCCTTTTCTTTTTAAGGAAGTGAAAATTACAAAAGTTGTAGCCATAGTATAGAAAACTCTTTAGAATTGAAAACAGTAGAGGGGAAGAAGAAAATAGTTGTTTCTTTTAAAACTTTTAATTTCATCTCCAATCTTTTAACTTATTAGTGTTTTAGGATCGTTGGGTTAAAGGTTAAAAGGTAGTCTTAGATTAAGATGTCTAAGATTAAATTGTCTGAAAATCAAAGATAATTGTATTTGGTTGTATATATGTCTGGGATTGAGATGTCTTATGTTTATTTTGTACGATTATTGTAAGCATTATTAATAACTAATCAAATTTATATAAATTTAATAATTTTAATTTATAACTAATCAAATTTAATTAAAAAATTATATAAATTTAATAACTAATCAAATTTAATTAGAAAAATTATATAAATTTATTAATTATAAATTTAATTTAAATATTTTGACTAATTTTAATTAATTTATGTTAATAAAATAAAGTAAATAATTACATTTAAAAAAAAATATTGAAAAGGGAGAAATAAACATCTGACACAAAACCCATCGACAACCATGAAAATGGGAGAGCAAAGAAAACCTTTGTCGAAGGAATAAAGGATGCTTGAGAATAAGCTATTCAGTAAAAGTTTTCATATCTGTCAAATAAACAAGGGCTTTACTTACCCATGTTCATTCCCACCGAGTAAACCCACCAACCAAAGGGCCCCTTAGAGGAAAAAAATAATTTAATTTCATCAAATTGAATATTGAACTTGATAAGTGTGGTAGTTTTAATGTTTTGTTCAATTTCCATGGAAGTTATGAACTAATTATAATCATGATATTAAATATCCGTCGATATTTCTATCGATATAACTATGTATCCATAGATTTGATATCAACATGAAAGATAAATCGACATTTTCATCATATTACAAAAAGATTGAAAAATATTAGTAATATATACCTAATATTAATAGTAATTATTTAAAATTTATTTAGAAATAGAAAAATGTTTATTTTTTAGTTTAAATATTTTTTCAAATTTTTTTTATTTTCTCTAACTTTTAGAGAAATATCCTTACTGATTTTTCCATCAATATCAACATTTATAAAACTTTGATTATAACAAAAAAAAACTATGTAAAAATCATCGGTGAGTTTTTAGTTAAAGTCAATCTTGCATGAAATTAATCTCAATCAACTCAACGTATTCATTTACGATTGAATAAATCTTTGAAACCCATAAGTCTCGGTTGAATCCCAACTCATTTTGTCTTTTGCTGAAATCTCATCGAATTCTTACCAGACATGTTATAATTGTTGGAAAAGATGAAATAAATATAAATTTACGATTATTCTATAATAAAAGTCATAAAATTAAAAGACAATAAAAAATATCTAAATACGAATGAAAATCAAAATCTATAAAAAGATCAGAATTATCTAGAGTCATTAATATATTAATAATCAAATACAAGAAGTTGTGATTTGTAGTCTTCTTCAACTATTCAATCTGGGCCGAATATGAGAAATTATTTGTGAAGAACAGACAAAAGTAGCATAGTGTATTTAAGATCATAACCATTTATTTATGAGTTAATTCTAGGATTTCGCATAATCCGTTAAAAATAATGAGCGGGTTTTTATTTAGCAGGCCACACCACTTAATAGCAAATGATTGACCCATAATCAATATTACTTTTATGTCCATTAAATAGTTCAATTATAATCGCTCTTTAATTTAATTTGTTACCAATTAATTATTAAATTAATTACAACAATAATTTATTGAACGCACATGAAAATAATCTTTTTAATGAGTTTCTAAATAAAGTTTTTCACAAGGTAAAATTATGGTAGCTACCTACTAAAGATTTCATATTCTAGAATTTTGTTAGCAATTAAGTGTTTTAGGGTCAAATAATTTTTATATTGCGAGATTAGTCGTGATGCATGCAAGTTGACCCAAACACCTATGGATATTAAGCAAAAAATTATAATATTTATTTAAATTTGAGGTAAAAATAGTAACATTTATTTAAGTTTAAAGTTAAAATTAATTAAATAAACAAAATAGGATAGAAATTGATAAATGGTACCTAAAAGTTCTAAGAGTAATTGGTTTTTTTCCCTTAAAATATTAATTAGTTTCATCAATTACGAAAAAAAGAAAAGGCTAAAATAACTATTTCTATCCTGTAAAATGTGCTATTGAAATTGGAACTTTGCGTGTGAACAATGAAAAAAGAATTATGGAATTACGGTGTTCGTTGGGATGTCAGCCTAGGAAATTTTGAGCGAAGCAAGAAATATAGAAGGTTGGCAAAAAGAAATATATCGCTTCTCCATAAAACTTTTCTTCACCGATACGACAAATTTTGTTCTTATCACCATTAAATATTTTACAATTAATGGAGAGAAATGTAAAAATAAAAATATCTATTAAAAATAACGAGTTGTCAAATATTTAATGATATTAAGGACAAAGTTCCTCCTTAATAGCAAGGAGCCAAGTTTCATCCATATGTTTTTATTAGTAAGGTGGGATGGGATTAAACCTTCATCTATAAATGACAAACAATTATTGATGGATGAGTTGTCTTTTATATAGTAGTTGATGTAAAGTATTCATGTGGCATGATGACGTAGTCGTAAGAAATTAATCTCTTATTTTATATGGAACTTTGTACGAGGTAAGCATTGGAGTTAATGAATGAAATTATTTAATAAATTTATCAAAATTTAAAAGAACTACCATTATTTTACAAGAGAGTGTGTCTGTTTGTCAAAGCCAGATAACTCAGGGTAATTGACATATATCTCCAATCAAGTTTACCCCACATGTTGTATTAAAAAAAAAGAGGTGTGTCTCTTTGGTAAAGAATACAACATTCTCTGGTAGGTCGCTCCTGCGTTCTTTAAACCGAAGGGCATGACATTGTAACAGTACAGACCTTGGTCTGTTATGAATGCGGTATGACCTTGATCTGGGACATGCATCTTGATTTGGTTATACCCAGAGTAGGCGTCCATGAAGGTGAGTAGTTCGTGCCCGGCTGTGGCGTCCACGAGCTGATCAATCCTCGGCAGTGGGAAGCAATCTTTCGGGCATGCCTTATTTAAGTTCGTAAAATCTACGCACATTCTCCACTTTCCGTTAGATTTTTTAACTAATACAACATTGGAGAGCCACTCGGGATACAAAATTTCTCTTATGTATTTAGCTTTCAAAAGTTTGCTAACTTTCTCAACAATTACATCACTTCGCTCCTTGTTTATAGGTCTTCTTTTTTGCTTTACAGGTCGGAATGACGGATCTATGCTGAGGCGATGCGTCATAATTTTCGGGTCAATGCCAGGCATGTCCTGATGGGACCACGCAAAAACATCCGAGTTGGACCTGAGGAAGTGGATTAGCTCCTCCCTGTCGGTGGCCCCCAGCTTGGTTCCTATGCTCACTTGCTTCTCGGGACTAAGCAGAGGAACAAGCTCGAGCTCCTCAGTGGGTGCGGCAAACTCCCTCCTCGGCAGGTCGGCCTCGAACTCGAGTGTCCCATCCCTACTGGTGAGAGTTTCAAGGGCGCAGACCGATGTACCTTTGAGTGCGGAGGCATAGCACTCCCTTGAAGCGGTATGTTCTCCTCGGACCGTGCCCACGCCATTGGGGGTGGAATACTTCAAAACTTGATGAAGTGTCGAGGGAATGGCCCGAAATGAATGGATGATGGGCCTTCCAAAGATGGCGTTATAGGCCGATCTCCCGTCCATCACCACGAACTCGGCCATTTGGGTGACCCGAGTTTGGTCCTGCCCAAGCGTGACCGGCAAGTCGATGCAACCCTCTGGGACGACTGATTCTCCGAAGAACACAACCAGCGGTGTCGGGCTTTTCTTCAATTGCGACCTCGTCCATCCCAGGGCGAGGTAGGTCGGTAAGGATAGGATGTTAGCAGACGCGCCTCCGTCTACCAGCACCCTCCTGACCACCACATGATCAATCAAGGGAGCGATCACAAGTGCATCATTGTGGGGCAGGTGAACCTCCTCCAAGTCTGCACCGTCGAAGGTGATTGAGCAGGTTGGCCTCTGCTCCCTGATGATACACACCTCGCGCCTGGCTGCACGAGCTAACTCCTTTCTTTTATGTCCGGACTGTCCCCCGCTTGGCCCTCCAAAAATGGTATTGATGACCGCAGGTCGGTCAGTGCGCCGGGGCGGCGTCTTCGAACGCTTCCGCTCTTCCTTTTTTTCTGCCGAGCTGGTCTTGGGTTTTCCCACAAACTTCTTGAAGTAGCCATCCTGAATTAGATCTTCAATTTGGCGCTTCAACTCCCAGCAGTCCGACGTGTTATGGCCGTGCTCCCGATGGAAGCGGCAATATTTGTCCTTGCTGCGTCTCTCCGGGGCTCCCTAAAGCTTCTCAGGACGTTTGAGTAGTTTTTCCATTCCAGACTCCTCGATGTTCGTTAGGATCTCGGAAATTGGAATCGTGGTCGGGGTGAAACGTTCGTAAGGTCGGCTCCTGGTAGGTCCGTTCTCCGCCCTCCGATACTCAGCGCGGCCGCTGGAAAAGGATCCCTTGTCCTTGGACTTGGGATCTGTCTTTTCTATATCTTTTCCACTTCTGCCTCGGCCGATTTTTCGTTCTGGTCGGTCGGTTTTGGTTCGAAGGAGCTCCTGTCCATCGATGACTTTCTTCGCTTTCTGAAGCACCTCGGCGAAGGTGGCCGGGGCCTCCTCTCCGAGTTTCACCGTGAGGGCCTCGTCGGCTAGACCGGTGAGAAAATAGCACATGGCCGAGTCGTCGGAGCAGTGTGCGACCTTCAACTGCTCCTCCTGGAATCTGGTGACATATTCTCGCAGCGTCTCACCCTCCTTCTGTCTGATAGTGGCGAGATGGGTCGCTGTCTTTTTGTCATAATGCCGAGAAGAGAACTGGGCGAGGAACTCCCTTCTCAGCTGAGAGTAGGTCGAGATCGACCTGGCTGGCAGTCTCCGATACCACAATCGCGCGCTGCCAGTAAGCGCGATCTGAAAGGCGCGGCATTTGATTGCGTCTGATGCCGCTTGGAAGTCCATGAGGCCTTCAAAGACCTCAACATAATCCTTGGGGTCTTTCGACCCATCATAAGGTTTCACAGTAGGAGCTTTGAACTTCGGAGGGATCGGTGCTTCCAAAACGTCCGAGGTGAAGGGCGATTCTCCCAAGTCGCCAAAGTTCAGTGGACCTTCTTTCTGCTCACATTTAGCCTTTAAGGCCTCCACCTGAGCGTCGAGCTGGCCCCTCAGCTGGTCGAACTCCTCCCTGGTAATCATTCCTGCAGGAGTTACTGGGTTGCGAGAAGATTCAGCCTGCTGGTTGGAGCTCCGGTGTGAGCAGGATGGTGACTGTCCTTTTCGGAGGGATGAGTCTCTCTTTCTGTTGAGGTGCTCACGAAGGTCTCCTCTCTGGCGAGTGTGCCCCTCGCTCTCGTTGTCCTCGGGATGTTCCTCCTCGGCTGGGCCGAGGTGGGAACCCCTTTGCTCCCGTATGTCAACGCGCGTCACTCGATTTTCAGATCGGGACCCTGCGCCTGCGGCTAGTATCATTTCGTTATACATTTCCTCCATGGACCGCATTTGTGTGCGCATTGCCTCCATTTCTCTCTGGAGTGCATCAAAGTCCTCACTCGCTGGAGCCGGGGCTGGACCCCGGGCGCCCTTCTTAGAGGTCCCACCTCGGCCACGGGTGGCCTTGGATGTCCTCGGGTGCGCAGGCGGTAGAACAGGCGTGGTGATTCGTGCCGACCTGCGGAGGGGTTCTGTTGCCGGGCCGCCGTGGCCTTGCCCCTCTACCATCGCCGCTCCGACCTCCCTCTGGTGGGCATCACTGGCGGCTAGAGTCCTCCGATCCGCCGTATTGGTCGAGTTTGCTGGTTGAACCATTTTTCGCTTGCGTATTGGTTTAAAAGGATTGGGATGACTTAGATTGTCGCTTCCCCACAGACGGCGCCAAATGTTTATGCAAGGATATGCACAACAGTGTATTTCCGATTGCAGCTCGAACTCGGCCCCCGGACCGATCTGAATACCTGGGGCGGACCTGCACAAAAAGGTGAGCACTCCGAAGATCAAGTCAGTACAGGTCGGATTCTTAGTTTAGTTCGAGGTCAGAAATCATCGTACCTGATCGTGGAGTGAGGTCCTCTACTTATGGGTGGTAGTCCCGCTAATCTCGCGACGGTTACACCCGCTAATCTCGGGACCGTCGGTTACACTCGCTAATCTCGGGACCGTTGGTTACACCCGATAATCACGCCGCTGACAGCAGTTCACATCGGCCCTTACCGAGCTTCCCGGTAGGTCGGACCTTGGCCAGTTTCACCTCGGCCCTCATACTTAGCACCCATCAATGCTAACGGTGGTGATCTCGGCAGTCGAGCTGGGCATGACTCATAAGTCACCTTGGAGAACCAATAGGGGTCCTCCACGTGTCCAGGGTATTCTTTCCCCAAACATTTTCTTTTCACTTTTTGAAATGAATTTTTCCTAAATTTTTTCTATATTATGTGTTGCACGTTGGTTTACATTTAATTCATTGAGTCGTGTTACTAAAACGTTGTAATTTATGAATTAGTAATTTATCTGGTCTTAAGAGGTAATTATTTTTTCTACCTTATGACTAGCTATTAAGACTTCATGCAGGTGGAGTTGCATTTTAGTCGATGAAAATTTTAAGCCATATAGACTAGTCAATAATGGTTGTGGTGATTTTACTCTTTTATCCATTTTATACGTAAATCTTTTAACTTATTGTCAAATTTAAAATTAGAGAGGAAGATTCGAACTTTAAACCATTGTCTATATACAGAGACTTGTACGCCAAAACGTCCCTAGTAAAATCTAACACTTTCTTTCTTCTACCAAATTTATATGAATCTACCGCATAATTCAAATGAGTAAAAGTCAATGCTAGCAAAAAAGGAGTCTACTCTTACATGATCAAGTCAAGCACCTTTAAATCTCATCCAAATAAGTTAAAATTGGTTAAAATTGTGTCAAAATTCATCCATCATTATTTATTATGGACGAGATTTAATAATTTGGTTGGGTTTTATTTCTAATCTTTTCATTTCCTTAAGCTTTTCATAATCTACGCTATTTATTTATTTGTCTATTAAATTCTTGAAACTCTTCATATGGTTGGCTCAAAGGCTCTATAAAGTTATGCTTGTGGCCTTTGTAAAATCAAAATATAGAATTAAGATATAATGAAATGAGCATTTGAGCCTTTCTTTTAGTTAGGCGTGTAAATTGGTCGATTCGGGTCGGTTTCCCGTCAAAACCAACCCGACCCAAAAACTTTCGGTTCGGGTCTAATCGGGTGTCGTTTTTATTTATTTATTTTTAATTTTTTTAAAATCATCATCATCTAGCAGGCTCTCCGTTATCAACACCCTTCCAAAACCTCAGAACCTCGCCCAGAGATCACCTAAAAAAAACTTCATTTCGTAGGCAAAAAAATGTTGTTTTTTACAAAAACAGAGAAAAGATCTGATTTGGGCAAAATTTGATTTTTCCTCCTCTCTCTTCCTCTCAAAACCTACGTACCTTCAAACTTTCAAAATAACAACTCACATTCAAAATAAAAAACTGAGACTTCCATCAAAACCCACCTTCAAAATACATCAAAATCTAAGTCAAAATCGAATCCACCCTCAAAATCAAACACACCTTCAAAATAAAAAAATAGAGACCTCCATGAAAACCCGCCTCCAATCAAAACTCATCTCCAAACTAAAAAAAAAAGGAGAGGAAAGAAAAGAGAGTTCGTGTCTCCCTCGTCACTGCCATGAATTTCTTTTGTCGTTGATGTCAATTATCAATGGAGAAAAATCTATCGCCGCTGTAAATCGCTATCATGGCATCACAGCTAGCCACAGATCTTTCTCGCTGCCACCCTACTGTCTTGAAGGAGGGGAAGTAGGGAATGGAAGGGAAGAGAAGCGTCTAGAAAGAAAAGAAGGGAAGAAAAGTATGGTAAATATGTTTAAAAGAATCGGTTGGTCAGACCGAACCGAACCGATAGAGTTCAGTTTGTCGGTTCGGTTTGGTTCCTTTCACCCCTACTTTTAGCCAAGAGCTAATGTATTTTGCAATCTAGCTTGCATGTTTAGGATCATTCAAGTGAGACTTCATCTATCTTGGTTGTGTAGTGATTCAGATCTCAAACAAAGAACAAGTTTTCTTGCCTTCAGATATTTGATCAACAAGGTAATCCAGTTTTTGCTTTTCTTAGGTTGATTCCATAATCGTTTTTGGGATTTTTGAGTTTGTGATCTAAAGATCTTGTTTGTCAACAAGGTGTTAGATACAATTCTCAAAGATTTCATAACATATACCAAAAATGTTATCAAGGTTTCATAAAAAAGAATTATATCTCCATATGTTTTTTTGATCTTTCTGTCTTCTAAGTTTCTGTAGATCTCTTTCTTCTTTACAACTTTACTTTCTTTTGATTTCTTCTGATTCAGATTGCTTCATAGTGAAAAGTATCCATTTGAATAATCTATCATTCAAATCCAAGAAAATGTTCTTCATGTGTTTGTCTTTCTCTTCTTATTTTGTTCTTCACACCTTCATGTTAGATGTTATTTTAGCAAGTTTAGTCTTTGCTTTGATGTTTAAAGTAGCCATTAGCCATTTAATATTATAGTTACATTTTGACGAATTAAATGTGCTAGTTGGTTGACATTAAGTTGGGAGGTTACAATTTTGCTATTTATTCCAACAATTAATTCATCTTATTTTGCCAACTTATTTTATTTCTGAATTTCTTTCCATGAGTCAAGTTAACTTGTAGTTTTAATATTTTGCTCCATTTCCATTGAAGTCATAGACTAATTATAACCATGGTATTAAATATCCGTCGACATTTCCATCAACATGTCTATGTATATCCATGGGTTTGACATTGATATGAGGAATAAATCGACATTTCTATCATATTACGAAAAATATCGACAAAATGTGAAAAATATCAACAAAATGTTAGTAATATATACATAATATTACTATGGTCACCCGAAGGCTCACAAACGGCACATAACTTGGCAGCTATTCAGGAGAATTTATAACTCAGATGATTCTCCGTGGCTTATTGGAGGTGATATGAATGCAATCCTTTGGAATCATGAAGCATCTTATATTTCTTCCTATGACACTTCTCAGATTGGGGCTTTCAGAAATGTCATGGACTTCTGCTCTCTCACTGATATGGGGTTTACAGGCGGGAAATTTACATGGTGTAATAACAGATTTGCAGGAGACCAATTATGGAAGTGTTTGGACCGCTTCTTGTGCAATGATTCTTTCAATTCTTTATTTCCAGATGCCTCGATCATCCACCTCCCTTGGTCAAAATCAGACCACCGAGCCATTGGTTTGCATCTCTATGCTTTGCCTTCTTCACAAATAAAAAGATCTCACAAACCCGTCCGTTTTGAAGAATATTGGGTTCGCAATCCAGAATGTGAGCAACTTATTTCTGTATGGGAATTGGTCCAATGCAGTCCACAATTACTCTTTTGTTGACAGCATCCATGCTTCCTCGTCTGCTTTACGGAGTTGGGGTCAATCAAATACTCAGAATCTCTTCAAATAGATTAGAGCTCAAAAGACTGCACTTATGGATGCTTATAACTAGCCTCTTCCACTCGATTTTACTATCATCCATGATATTGAGAATGACTTAGCTGGACTTTTGGAATTGGAAGAGATTTTCTGGAAGCAGCGCTCTCGGGAAGATTGGCTTAAATGGGGTGATTGTAATTTTAAATGGTTTCATAAGAAGGCCACAATGAGGAAATCCTGCAACTATATTCATGGCATTGAGGATCAATACGGATGCTGGACAGAGGAGCCAAAAGAGATTGGAAATATATTCATAACCTATTTCCAAGATATTTTTACTTCCACATCCCCTCTGCCTTTGGATATTGATTCAATCACAACTCATATTCCCACCAGGATTACTTCGGAGATTAATGCTCAGTTGTTGGCTCCTTATAAATATGAGGAAATTGAGATAGCCATCAAATAAATGTTCCCAACAAAGGCTCCGGGACCTGATGGGTTTCCTGCTCTTTTCTATCAATCCTACTTGCAGTGGTGGGTCCTAAAACATTGGAGGCTTGTCTTAATGTTCTAAATGATGGTGGTGATATTCAAAACTAGAACTCTACTTACATAGCTCTTATTCCAAAGATTAAGCAACCATGGTCAGTCTCGGATTATCGTCCCATAAGCCTGTGTAACGTTTCTTATAAGATTATTTCTAAATCAATCACCAATCGACTCAAGAGTGCGATCAGTTTAGTAATATCTGATCCGCAGTCAGCTTTTGTCCCTTTCCGTGCTGTTACAGATAATATTATAATTGGCCATGAATGTCTTCACACTATCAACATTGCAAATCCGGTTTAACAGGTATGGCCGCTTTAAAACTTGATTTGAGTAAAGCTTTTGACTGTGTTGAATGGATCTATCTGGATTGTTTGATGCGGAAAATGGGTTTCGATGGAAGATGGATTCAGCTCATCATTCTCTGTCTGTCTACTGTTAAATTTTCGATTCTTTTAAATGGCTCTCCAAAAGGTTGTTTCTCTCCATCTAGGGGTATCAGACAAGGAGATCCTCTTTCACCTTACTTGTTCCTCATGTGTGCTGAAGGCCTATCTATGCTGATTAACCATGACACCAGTGCAGGTCGCCTTACAAGTATACATTTTGAGGACAGTATCACATCTATTTCTCATCTACTTTTTGCAGATGACAGTCTCATATTTTTTAGATCCATGGAATCAGAATTTCTAACACTTAGGAGACTTTTGGATGTTTATGGGAGGGCATCGGGTCAATGCATCAATTTCTCAAAATCCGCTCTACTCTTTTCTCCAAATGTCCATCTCGACAGACAGCAGTACCTTCAGACCATTCTAAATGTTAATTTAGTTGCTCACTTCCGGAATTATCTTGGATTGCCCTCTCATTTTACAAGAAGAAAAGGTATGGATTGGATCTTCCTAAAAGATAAATTTTGGATAGTAATGCAGTGTTGGGAGCGCTCTTTCTTCTCTGTCAGAGGCAAAGAGGTCCTTATTAAAAGTGTTGGTCAGGCTATTCCATCGTATGCTATGAGCGTTTTTCGTCTACCTAAAGATTTTTGTGACGATATTGCTCAAATGTATGCACGTTTCTGGTGGGGCTCAACAGATGAATCTCGGAAACCTCACTGGATGAAATGGGAAAAATGTGTCTACCAAAAGAATTTGGAGGTCTTAATTTTCGAGATCTAGAAGGCTTTAACCAAGTTTTGGTGGCTAAGCAGGTTTGGCTGAGTCCTCCAACACCCAAACCTCTTAGTTTCAAAAGTTTTGAAAGCCAAATACCTAAAAGACACCAATCTTCTCCAAGTCCGGAAAGCTACTAATTCATCCTACTTTTGGAAAGGATTTATGTGGGGAAGAGACCTCCTTGTGAAAGGTTTAAGGTTGCGCGTAGGGGATGGATCCACAATAAAGGTGTTCTCCGATCCTTGGCTTCCAAGACCTCTCGTGTTCAAACCTTTAACATACAACAATGAAGTATGGGACATCACAGTGGCAAATTTAATTACTTCAGATGGAAATTGGGATGTTTCATTGCTTTCACATTTATTTTGTGAAGAAGACAGAGATTTGATTCTTTCTATGCCTATAAGCTCCTACAATTTACAAGATTCGTGGCTTTGGCACTATGATAAGAGAGGAAACTATAGTGTTCGTAGCGGGTACAAGCTATACATGCATCTTAAATGTAATGAAACTTCTTCTAGCACAAATTGCATGGGGCAGCAATGGAATTCTATTTGGAAGCTTAAAGTTCCTTCAAAAGTTAAAATCTTGATATGGAGAGCAGCACATGAACATATTCCAACAGCCTAGAATCTTCACTCAAGAGGAATCGATATCTTACCTGTTTGTCTTCTCTGTGGCGCCAGACAAGAGAGCTCTACTCATGCCCTTTTTCCATTGCAAACGTGCGAGGCAGATTTGGAGGATCATTTTCCCATCTTTACCTTGTTTCCCTGTAGAAGTTACACAAAATTTTATGGAGTTCTGGAGGCTTCTCTCGGTTTTTTTAGACCCAAATGAATTGAATTTGGCATCAGTTACCTGTTGGGGCATTTGGATTGATCGAAATGCTCTTACACATGGGAAGCAGATTCCCTCCCCTGAAATTAAATGCGAGTGGATAAATTCATATCTCAATATTTATTCACAAGCACAGATGGGCATCTCTCAACCTCAAAATCGGCCTACCTCGCGTCAAAGGGTTCATCAATGGAGGCCTCTGTCAGATACTATTCTGAAATTAAATACTGATGCAGCGTGTAGGGCCAATTCTACGAGTTTGGGTTGTGTTATTCGAGATTCATTGGGTACACTTTTTGCTGCAACTTCTATTCGCTTTCCTTTTCCGTTGACACCGTTACTTGCTGAAATCAGAGGCATCTTGGAGGGATTGAAATTTGCGGCCTCTTCATCCTACTCTCGGCTGGAGGTTGAGTCAGATTCATTAACGGCGATTCGATTAATCCGGCAGGAGCTTCACACCATTGGAGATGAACAAAATTGGCTAGTGGAGATTCAAGCCCTAGCTCAAGGATTCGATTTTGTTTCTTTTACCCACTGCTCACGGTTTTGCAATCTCTCTGCCCATACTTTAGTAAAATGGGGAGTTAATTTTCTTTCTGCCACATGTACTTGGGGAAATTTGAATTTGTGACCATTTCAATAACTGAAACTGGATAAATGACCCCATTTTAAAAAAACCTAATTTGTGACCCCTCCACCCCTTATTTATGATCACTTAAATATTTTATTCATGGGAAAAGACCAATTTACCCTCATGGTTAATAAATGTGCATTTATGATTTCCACCTAACCATTTCACCAAACCGTAAACCCATATTTTACATATGTTTGAACTTGTTAATATTATAGATTATGTATAACTCACAGATCACGTTTTCAAAATCCGCTCAACTACGTACGTGTTTGATCTTTCTTTGTCCCCACACTATCCAAAATCATTGTCCCCACAATTTCACTTGAGGTATGTTACCTTTACACAAACTTTTGTACTCTATAATTGTTGAACTTTTTTTAAATATTTTCCCATTAATAGGTTCAACTACTAGATTTGGCTGTTGACACAAAAAAAAAATATAGATTGTTGCAATTACTTCAATCCCGGATCTATACCTGGTCCGGGATTGAATGTAAAAAATCCCGGTGCATCACGTATCGGGACTGTCTCGGATGTATCTCGGACCAGTCTTGGTCCGAGACATGTCCTGGACTAATCTCGAAGCATATTTAGTCCGGGACATGTCTCGGACCAGTCTTGCTTCAAGATTTGTCCGGGACATGTCTCGGACAAGGACTGGTCCAAGATTCATCAGAGACTTTTTTTTTATTTTCTTAATTTTTAATATTTTATTTTTGAATGATCGATTTTCCTATCTCACTTAGTTTTATCTATTTGCAGGATGCCTCGTGTTTTCATAACATTTGGTGGAGAATGGAATGATAGTGAAAAAGATTATGTCGGCGGTCGTACGAGGGGATTGACAGTGGATAGTACAATCACGTACAGAGAATTTCTAGGTCACGTGTATAGATTGAGTAACATTAACCCCCTAAAGTTTGATATTATAATTAGACGCATGTATCATTTTAAAACCAAAGTTTGTGTGATGGAAATAACTGATGACGATGACTTGCGTTTTTTTGACTGGTGAGGATGTATCTGAATTGCCTATATATATATCTAATGTGCCGAAGCAGGTACATGGGAATGAAACGTACATGCCTTCTTTCCCATATTATTTAGGCCGAAACGTGTCCTCGATTCCTATGTCCGCAGCTTGTATTCCCCCATTCCAGAGACCCACATATCCTATACCCTCATTTCCTTCCTCATCATTGATCCCCTCTTCTTCCCGACAGCCACACCCCTCCTACGGGTATATAGGTCATGATGTAGAGGGTTTAACACCATTGGGGTCAGATGTTGTTCCATGTAATCTAGGAGATGATAGGGTGTGTGATTAGGATGTGCCGGGAGTATGGAATGATAACGAAGATGAAAGTGGTGAATCATATGACCCGTTGGCAGAGTCTGAAGAAGGACACTCTCAAGCAGAATATGGGAACGAAGAGCATGACGATGCGCTTGATGATGAGCTTGAGCCTGATGTCGAACAAGTGCACACTGAGATTCGCAGGGATGAAGAAGCGGTCCGGCCACCGGGATGTAATGGTCTCACCAGAGACCCTAATGATGAGAAATTGCAACTCATAGTACAGTCTTCTGGGACAAATAATGTTAATGAGGGCGATGTATTTGATAATAAGAAGGAGTTGAGTTTGAAAATGCATTTAGTTGCAATGCGGAAGAATTTTCAGTTTAAAGTAAAGAAGTCGACGCCGGAGCTATATATACTGCGGTGCATTCATGCTGATTGCACGTGGAGACTTCGAGCTACCAAGCTAAAGGAATGCACTTTGTTCAAGATAAAAAAATATTGTGCTGCCCATACGTGCTGTGGTGGAGCTTTAAAACATGATTATAGGCAAGCCAAAAGTTGGGTGGTAGGACATCTTGTGCAAGAGAAGTTCACAGACGTCTCCCGCACGTATAGATCGAAGGACATTATACAAGACATGAGGAAGGAGTATGGTGTCAATTTAAGTTATGATAGAGCATGGCGTTCTAGTGAAGAAGCACTCCGGCTTATTAGAGGTGATCCAACATCGTCATATGGTCTACTTCCAGCTTATGGTGAAGCTTTGAAAATCATGAACCCAGGTACTATTTTCGAATTAGAACTAGAAGGTGGCAAATATTTCAAATATGTATTTATGACATTGGGTCAATCGATTCGAGGTTTTATGGGTTGTATTAGACCAGTGTTGGTTGTTGATGGGGCCCACCTAAAGGGGAAGTTCAAAGGGGTATTGTTATCAGCTTCTGGTGTCGATGCGAATAACCAGATTTACCCGGTAGCATTTGCGATTGTCGACGGTGAGACGGTAGCATCATGGGTGTGGTTTATGACTCAAATAAAACGTGCGCTCGCTGGAGTTGGTAATTTGGTTTTCGTTTCTGATAGACATCAAAACATTTGCAAGGCAATCGACAAGGTATTTCCTGCTGCATTTCATTGCTTTTGTATACAGCATATCAAGGTTAACTTGATAGCAAAATTTAAAAACGATGCGAAGGCAGTCGATGAACTATTTTTAAAGGCTGCAAAGGCGTATCGCGAGTCATATTTCAACTCGATCTGGGCCCAACTTCGTGCATACACCGGTGTACGGGAATATCTAGACGATATTGGGAAGGAGCGTTGGGCTCGTTGTTTCCAAACTCAATTGAGGTACACACAGATGACTACAAATATCGCAGAGTCTTTAAATTCCCTCTTCAGGCACGCCCGTAAGTTGCCGGTTACCGCCTTACTTGACCACATTAGAGGTAAGTTACAGAATTGGTTCTATGATCGACGGACGCTTGCAGCTTCCCGATCAACCACATTGTCCGACTACGCAAGAAACATGTATGCCGAATATTCAGATAGTGCGCGGAGACACGTTGTAGACAACATTGACCAGTTCCATTTCCAGGTACGGGATGGCAACCTTGACGGGATTGTTGATTTGAACGCTGTGACGTGTAGTTGTCGGGAGTTTGATTACTTTAAGATTCGGTGCTCTCATGCTATTGCGGCGGCGACGATGCGAAATATAAATCCATACAGTTTGTGCGACGAGGCATATACGACGAACTCCTGGATATTGGCTTATGCAGAACCCATATTTCCAGTCGGACACGTCTCGACATGGAACAGTTCGCCAGAGTTTGTCAACATACCGGTGGAACCACCGAAGACTGTTCCAAGAGTTGGGAGGATGAAGACAACTAGGATTCCTTCCACGGGCGAGGTACGACAAACACGTAAGTGTGGTCGCTGTGGTGCGTGGGGACACAATCGCAAAACATGTAGCGAACCCCTTACCACATTGTGAATGTATGCTTCTGTGGTTCATTTACTTTTAATCATGTATGAAGTGGATTTTAAAGAAATTGGCAAGGTAACTTGTATCTCAAGAAACCAACCATGCATGCATGCATTTGCAACTCTATGTGTTCTACTACTACTATTATTATTATGTGAATTGGATTGTATTATTATTGTGTGTTTCATGTATCATGCTTCGAGAATGAAATACGAATTAGAAAAGACAATATCGAAATTCCATAAATATTCAAAAAAGGGACGGCGCGCCCACATCTGTACAGCGTACTGACGCCTAAAAAATAAAATATTATCTTGGGTCAAAGTGTCCAGCTTTGACCCGGTAACATCGTACTTGAAGAAGCGTACACAGAAAATTCCACAAACTGTGGCGTTACTCTGTTGGGGTGTGCGAACCCGACGCACCCTCTATGGTACCACTGGCAGGTCCGGTCGTGATGCAAATATCCCGCCATGATGTAGTACCGCAGGTAGGATCGTACAAATGGGCTTCAGCTCCTTCTCGAGTGAATCTAGTGGAGTGGCCGATTGGAGTGAATCCCATACGGTTAAGTCACCTTCCACAAGATCAATTCCGAGCATCACCAGTGGTTTCCACCTATGTTGATCGGGGTGTACACAATGTCTGCATCAATCCAAGCCACATTCTGGTCCGACTGCCTACCGAACACATACCGAAATATTGTATTCTCTTGGCTCCAGGGGTATTCGATTCTCGTGGACAGGACCCCTGGTTTCATGGCCGCATACGGACCGTCTGTTCGGTTCAGCAGAGTCTGTACAAGAAGAACAAAATGATATTACTTACACAGATAATTAAAATAGTATTTTTTAGTACAAAATAGTAAAAAGTCTGTACCGAAAGTAGCACGTCGCCTATCGCAAACTTTTTGCGACACAGATGTACACACTTCTCCAACCTTTTAGCCGTAAATAGGACGAGAGCATCAACTACCTATTGCATTTAAGAAATACAAGTTGATATTGGAATATTATTGACAAATGTAGTAATAGATAGTGGAATAAGAGGTACTTACCTCGTCCTTCAATTGGACAGTAGGGCCTAGTAGATCGCTATACCATTCCTTCCCTTGTAAGCCAGCTGCAGTAGATCGAGTTCGTCCATCGGTGTCTGGGTCATCCATCCATGTCTGGAACTGACCGTCCAGCTATGGAGGAATGGGACATGCTGGGTCATATGCGTCCACGGTGATCCTACGCCAGCCGGTTGGTGTGTATATACCCTTCAGTTTCCACGAATAATGGCGCTTGCGTAGCCCTCGGCCAGTTCGGGCATGCTGAAGGTCAGTTTCGTCCTGGTCAAGGTACGGTTCAACCTAAACCACAATAAACACGTAAGGTGGAGTAATGACAATTGACGAAATGCATGACATTAAGTTTACCTTAACGTCGCGTCGGGTGCCCAGTCCTTATATGGACGCCTAACTCGTCGTCTCGTGGGCTGTGTATCTGGCTGAGCATCCGGCTCTTGCCTGCCAACGGTGAGATCCTAATGCACAAGAAATATTAATCACATTACAATATTTGAATCAGGGATGTATACTAGTATTACAAAAGGTGGTTACCTGAATTACGGCCACCTGAGGTACATGGTCATCTGTATGATCCACTTCCGAGCCATCAGGAGGCGGTTTCCCGATCGTAATGTCCTGAAATTCCATAACATGATGTAAGACAAGGTCATAAATAATCCGACGAGGAAAATAAGTACGAGTTACCTGATTTGGTTCCTCGTCCCCATCCGTTATCATACCATCATCCTCCTCCATTATCATAGGATCATCGTCCCTTCTCTTCGGATCCTCGTTGACACTATTCGGACCATGTCCCGACGTCGGTTCCTTTTCAGTCTCCAGGTCTTCATCCGTCCTCTGGTTCTCATCAGGCCTCTGGTCCTCGTCTATACTCTTCCGACCTCTATCTGGCTTCGGGGACTCATCAGGCCTTTGATCCGATGGACCGTCATCATCGGGCCCACCCCCACCTCCGAAATACTTGCTCGAATCATGGAATTTACCCTGCACCCAAAACACTGGCCCATGAGCATTATTGTAATAATTAAAAATAAATTTGTATACATATTAAATTAGTACCTTCGCCAGTTTCTTTAGGTATCTCTGAATACCTTTCAAGGCGACTCCAAAGTCACCCAGTTTGTCCTCGATAGCACCGACACGGTTATCCAGCCTCTTCAACCGTCTGCTGATCCTCTTCTTGAATTTATTCTTCTTCGACCTCTTCTCTAACCCTTCAAAGTCGTTTGCACTGGGTCTAGCCTCGTCTACCGCATGTGCATCTACTACCGGATCCTCTAGAGGACCCATTTCCACATCAGCGGGCGGATCAGGTACAGCTGCCTGTTCAAGTGAGGCAGGCGGGTTAGGTACAATAGCCCGATCAGGTACAACAGCCCGATCAGGTACAGCAGGCGGATCAGGTATAACACGAACTTCTGGTGGAAGAATGACACGAACCATGTGTTGTTCCTCAGCATCCGTCGCCAACAAGTGTTCCTTAACCTTGGACTGCAAAAAACCTATGATTAGATCGAAATGAAAAACCAAATATGAATCATACGCCCAAAAGAGAATTACTTACCCGCGTATTATCGAAAACCTCACTTGCCAGCACACGAAACCCGCGCGAATAAGTGCATCACCACCTGAGAAGTCGAGGAATGGCGTCATCGCTCAACCTCGTGGCTACTCGCAGGCTCAACGTCGAGATCGTCTCATACGCCCATACCTGGAATCCATGAAAGGCAAATAAATGATGCAGTTGAATAATGTATAAAATTATACAATTGACTTAAACCTCACTAACCTGAAATGCATACGGAAACCCGTACAGACTATAAGTCTCAACGTGTGAGGGGTCCGCTGTTGCCTTCTGTTGGTACGCTGGCAGTTTATCCTTCAGGGCGTTCTTGAGACTCCAAATCGTTCTATAAAAAATCATCGAACTCCAGTCATAGTTGCAGAACACCTCCCACCGATCCACAACACCTAACAGGGCCGTATCTATGAACTGCTTCCTCTCCTTCCCCATCATGGCAAGTTCTATGATGTAAACTATGCCAACCTTCACAACATCCTCGTCGTCGTAAAAAACGTCCTCCAAAAAAATCTTCTCCAGCTCACTACACTTAACCCTAACACTGTCTTTAAAATAACATGCTCTAAGTCTTCGTCCAGGAATATGATTATCTACCCTATTCATCCTATGACTGAGCCCGGTGATTAGGTCGAACTCTCGCTTACCAAAAGACACCCTTTTCCCAAACAAGTCAAAGCTAATGACGTCCTATCTAGGCTCTTCAACCTCTCTCAACAACAGGTGATGGATCAATGGACCGTTGAAAACAACGTCCATGTCCAAAATAGGACCGAAACATGTTTGCCTAAACATGTCTGACTTGGTTGGGGTTAGCCTGGCCTTAATCCTAGTACTGGTTTTATCAACATGGGCAAGGTTCGTCAACGTGGCCGGAAACCAGTCATTACGATCTATGATGAGTCTCAAATCCATTCTAGGTTCATAACAAAGTTGAAATAAAACATATTAGATACAGACTAAGCTAAAGTGACAAGGAACTTTAAAAAAAAACCTAAACAAAACAACATTCTGACCTTCATCCCGGACCGAACCAGACCGGGACAAGTCTGAGATGAAAGGCAGAATGGGACAACTCAAATCTGACTCTCATCTCGGACTTATCCCAGTCCGGTTCGGTCCGGGATAAAGGTCGATCCCGGACACGTCCTGGTCCTGTTCGGGTCAGAGATGAGAGGTAGATTAAATCTGCATCTCATCTCGAATCCGAACAGGACCGGGACGTGTCCGGGATCGACCTTCATCCCGGACCAAACCGGACCGGGACAAGTCCGAGATGAAAGTCAGTCCCGGACCTCGATGGCTTCAATCTTGGATGCGATCAGTATTCAATCCCGGACCACTGAGGTCCGGGATTGAATACGAGATAGGGTCCGAGATTGAAGCCTTCGAGGGATTTTTTTTTCTCTTACAATGACACAGTCAAACTAAACCTAAATCTATACGGTCGCTTCAGATAGCGTCGGTCATGCTAATACAACAAAGAACAACAACTTTCTTACATTGTAAAAGATATAAACTAACCTTGCAGCCTCCGAGATGAATCCGACGCTTTACAGATGAGTGCGAAAGAATGATCTTCAGAAAAAATGGATGAGTGCGAAATGGATTCTCCGAGACGGGGATTCTCCGAGATGGGGGTTTAGGGTTTTAGTTGGGATGGGATGAGAGTGCCACGAAACGTCCGAGACGAAGGATGGGGAGGGGGGGATGAATTTTTTTAAAACAGGGGTACAATGGTAATTTCATTATGTCATATTTTGAAAGGGTCATAATTAATAGGAGGGGTCACAAATTAGGTTTTTTAAAAATGGGGTTATTTATCCAGTTTCAGTTATTGGAGGGGTCACAAATTCAAATTTCCGCATGTACTTGGCACTATAACTTCCCCCTTGGTTGATTGATTTTGTTAAAAGGGATTTCCTTTCAAGTTTAGCCCTTGTGGCTTAATTTTATGAAACCACCTGTTTTATTTCAAAAAAATATATATATACATAATATTAATATTAATTATTTCAAACTTATTTAGAAATAGAAAAATATTTATTTTTTAGTGTAAATTTTTTTTAAGATTTTTTATTTTCTCTAACGTTTATAGAAATATCCTTCGATATTGACATTTTGTCGATATTTTCATTGACATTTCCGTCAAATTAAGACTTCGATATTTTTATCGACATCGACATTTAAAACTTTGATTAGAATAAAAAGCTTAGTAAAAATCATCCAAACTCACTAGTTTTCAGTGAAAGTCAATCTTGCACAAAATTAATCTGGATCAATTCACCGGATTGATTGATGATTGGATAAATCTTTGGAAACTTATAAATTTCGATTGAATTCCAACTCTAATTTTGTCTTTTGCAGAAATCCCATGAAATTCGTACTAGACATGTTATAATTTATTAAACGCAGATTAGAATAACTTTTTTAATGAGTTTCTAATAAAAGTTTTTCACCAGGTAAAACCATGATGGTTACCTACTTAAGATTTCATATTCTAAAGTTTCCTTTACTAAATATTTAGGGTCATGTCAAATAATTTTTATATTGTGAGATTAGTCGTGATGTACGCAAGTGGATCCAAACACACAGATATTTTAAAAAATTACAATATTTATTCAAGTTTGAGGTAAAAATTGTAACGTTTAAAGTTAAAGTTAATTAAATAAAAAATTAGGATAGAAATTAAAAAGCGGTGTTGATGCAGAATAGTAATCTGCTAAGCACCACAGGTCGAGCACGAGCTCATCGGAATGAGCTACCGAGGTGCGACCTTTGAGATAGTGGGACCTGAACAAACCTGAACAAACACTCTGATGTGAAGTTAGTGTGAGCACAAGCTGTGTTAAGTCCTTCTTGGAGAAGAATAACGTACCTTAAATGTGGGGTGGAACGCCCCTTTTATGGGCAAGAGCGAGGACAAAGCCGTTGAAGCCATTCTGACGGGCGGTTATGATTGTCGATTCCTCCAGGTTGGTGGTCGGGCCTGAGGTCGGATTCCTCAAGTTGATGGAGCTTGATCTTTCCTCTCACCTCAGTGTGTTTCAAGTTGGTAGGTACAGATGGTCCTTTTCATCCTTTTTGGTGAGTTTAAACTGGGCAGGATCGTCCACGTGCCGATACTTAATTTTACCACCAACATTGGCTGCCTCTCTTCTAGAGCCGAGCTCCGATTTGGCACAGAAGAGCTTGTCAATCATTAACGTGACAAACTATCGAAACTCGAGCTTAGTATGAAATTGGACCGTTCCGACAGAAGGTGGACTGTCACTCTGACAAGGTGGCACTTGAGTGGATTCCCCGCCAATCAATGGTTGATCTAAGCCGTTTGTTGGATGCTACGTGGATGGCTGAGATTGCTTATTGGGTCCTATATATAAGGCACCCCGTAGGTCTTCCTTTTCAAAACAAAATAGTAGTTTCTTATGAAACTTTTAATTTCATCTTGAATCTTTAACTTGATTAGTGTTTTACTTTTAATATTTTGTTCAATTTTCGTTGGCTAATTATAGTCATGGTATTAAATATCTGTCGACATTTCTATGTATCAATAGGTTTCATATCGACATGAGGAATAAATCAACGTTTCCATCATATTACAAACAAAAAAAAAGTTAATCAACAAAATGTTAGTAATATAAACATAATGTTAATATTAATTATTTTAAACTTATTTAGAAATAGAAAAATGTTTATTTTTTAGTTTAAATATTTTTTACGAGTTTTTATTTTTTCTAACTTTTACACAAATATCATTCAACATTGACATTTTGTCGATATTTCCATAAAATTGGGACCTCGATATTTCCATCCACATCAATATTTAAAACTTTGATTATAACAAAAAGCTAGGTAAAAATCATCCAAAATTCACTAGTTTCAATGAAAGTTAATCTTGCACAAAATTAATCTCAACCACAGTTTTAGGATTTTAAACTTTCTCAAAAACACCCATCTCAAAAAATGGGACGGTACTTTTTATATGTAGGACGTTATTAGTTTATGTTTTTTTTTTGGTACCACATATCGGAGTGTGGGATCGAACTCACAACCTCTTGATTGGAGATATATGCTAATTACCGCTGTTGTTGTTGTTATTAGTTTAGGTTGATTTGATTTGTTTTGAAAAGTGTTGGTTGTGGAGACAAAAGATTGCAAAAGGGAGGAAGGATAGTTATTGGGCCAATAAAAGAAAAAGGGGCCCAAATCACAATAGGTATGTTGCCCTTATTTTTATCATATATATGATTTTTTTGCTTCCATCGAGTGTTGTAGCCGTGGAGAGACAAAATTGGGTAGCCGTGTACTATTTGTGTTGCTGCACAAATATCAAAGAAGGTCGTGGTAGTTTTTGTGGCATTTTAGAGGCGACGGCTCGAGGTTGTCAACATACAGAGGGGCAAATTGAGATCGACATACTTGGGTAATTAGTTCTCAATTGTTAGTGTTTTTCATTCCTTGTACCTAAGTATATTGGGGTTAAATACTTAGAAACTAGGGGACTTTTATTGGGACCTCTAGACAACGAATATCTGTGGGGAGATATATATTTAAGAGTGTCTTATAATCCAATCTCATATTATAGTCGAATCCGCATCTGAGCGGAAGACTGGACGTAGCCCATAAATCGTTGGGGTGAACTAGTATAAATCTTGTGTCGTTTATTGTTTTCCCTATTTTTCTATTGTATTGTGTGATTGGCTTAGGTAACTGGATAAAACAGTGGAAAGAGAAATTGTGTTGGAGTATCAAATTTCCCAACAAGTGGTTTGAGAGTGAAGGTTGCAATATCATGGGATCTAGTCAGAAGTCACATCACTACTTCGAAGGAGTGTTGAGATTTGATGGGGACAATTTCGGGTTTTGGAAGATGCAAGTGACGAATCTTCTTACTTACAAAAAGATACACAAGACCCTGAAAGAACGACCGGCCACTGGGATGTCAGATAAAGAATGGAGTGAGATGGATGAGCAAGCGGTAGCAATCATCAGGTTGTGTTTATCGATGAGCGTGGTGAGTCTCGTGGCGAGCCGGAAAACATCAATGGGATCGATGAAGGCTTTGACTGACAGGTATGAAAAACCTTCTACCAAAAGCAAGGTGTATCTTTATCCCGAGATACTTCAACATTCACATGGAGAAGGGGACCTTAGTGAACTCCCATATAAATGAAGTCACCAATCTGATGAATAAGTTGGAGTCTATGGAGATCACTTTTTTAGAGGAGGTGACCATTAAGTTGCTGTCTCTTTTGCCTGACAGTTGGGAGACCATGAAAACGGTTGTGTCAAATTTAGTGGGTAGTGGGAGTCTGGAATTTGTAGATATTTGTGACGCTACAATAGCTAAAGAGATTCACTGGAAAGGAAGTGGAAAGAATTCTGCTTCTACTTCTGGGTTGGAGAATCATTTGGAATCGGCCTTGGTCATTCAAAGCAAAGGAAAAGGGAAAATGGAACATGGGAAAAGACAGCAAAGGCGCCATTAGGACAGTGGGAGTAGTAGTGGATATGTGGAGTGTTTCTATTGCCACAAGAAGGGACACATCAAGAGATTTTGCTGGAAGCTCAAGGAGGATCAAGAAAAGGAAGATTCTGCAAATTATTTGACAGTTGAGGTGTTGCTAGCTAGCGTTGAGATTAGCACAACATCTATAGAGCAGGCATCAAAGTGGGCAGTGGATAGTATAGCCTCAGTGCACATCGCTTCAGACAGACGGTTGTTTACATCCTTCACTACAGGGAGCTTTGACATGGTGAGAAAGAGAAACAACAGACTCTCCAAGATCAAAGGCATTGGAGATGTAAATCTGAAGACTGATAGTGGAACTGAGTTATTTTTTAGGAATGTCGTATATGTGCCCAGTTTTAGGAGGAATCTAATATATGCTAGGAAACTTGATAAAGAGGGTTATAGAAGTGAGTTTGCAGATGGTAGTTGGAAGCTAGTAAGGGGATCCAAGGTAGTGGCAGTTGGCCACAAAGAAGCTTCAGTATATGTATCCAGATTTGAAGTTGCCAAGTGATCACAGAGGTAGAGGATGCACAGGGCTGCAGATGGTTCAAGACGAGACTTGAAAGAATCAGCAGCATTGACAACCAGAACATATCAGAAGAATCTGCCAATCAATTCAAGTACAACAGCTGAGAAGTAAAGAGAAGGGAAAGGGGAATACTTAGTAAGGTGTTCAACAGATTGTCAGTTTCTAGCCCCAATTGTCAGACGGTTTGGCGAGCTGATGAAGTTGTATAGGCGAAAGAGTGCATCAAGGGAGAAGACTTTAGAGAGCGAATATCTGTGGGGAGACATATATTTGAGAGTGCCTTGTAATCCAATCTCATATTATAGTGGAACCCGCATCTGAGTGGAAGACTGGACGTAGCCCATAAATCGTTGGGGTGAACCAATATAAATCTTGTGTCGTTTATTGTTTTCCCTATTTTTCTCTTGTATTGTGTGATTGGCTTAGGTAACTGGATAAAACTGTGGAAAGAGAAATTGTGTTGGAGTATCAAATATCCCAACAAAAATGTGTAATGGTTATGTCGAAAAGTTTTGATATAAGTTAAGTTAAATTGAGTTGTCATGTTCATAAGTTCTAGTAAATTGTACTTAAGTTGAGTTGTTATGTTTATAAGTTTAGTTATTTGTGTTAATTGATGAGTTTAGTTGTTTACATTCATTGTTTTTTATAAGTTTAGTTGTTATCTCGTTCTTAAGTTTGGATAACTTGAGTTGTTATGTTTCACAATTTTTTATAAGTTGAGTCGCTTATCTTAATTTGATGAATTTAGGATATATATTGTTTATGCAAGAATTTGCACAACGGTTCTTTGCCTCGAACCTGGTCCTAGCTCCGACCTGAAAGACTGGGAAGACCTGCACAAGAGGGCAAAATCTCCGACGCTCAAGTCAGTAAGAAGCTCGGACTCAATAGTAAGTTCGAGGAGAAAATCGATACCTGATGGTGAAATGGGGCCCTCTATTTATAGGTTTAAATCCCGACAGGGGTCACGGCAGGCAGTTACCTTGGTCGGGTTTGAGGTCGGATATGTCGGGTTTGAGTAGATCGAACTCGGATACTTTTGAGGTGGTAATACAATTAGGAGTAATGAACTTCCCTCCTTGGAAGGTTCCGAGGAGGAGCTTTGCAAAACAATTCTCCTAAACAATCTCTTCTGACTGCCAATCTCTGTCCTCCACGTGGCAATTAGATCTTTTATCCTCGAACATCGGCCCCCTCTCTGCCGGGTTCGATCTCAACCTGGCAAAGAAGTTTCGTTATTATTTCTAAGGGACCAATCCACATGGTGACTTAAGCATTCAATTTATTCAATTTATTAATTGTGTCGTTGGGGGATCTCGAAACTGGAACCGGTGATCGGCGCGCACTCGAGTACTCGAGAAGTTCAGAATTCTTCCGATCTGGGACGTCCGTTTTTGGACACGTTGCGGTTGAGATTAAACTTCGGGTTGTTATAAATACCTCCAAGGTTTTGTTTCCACTTTTTACGGTATATGAAATCTTGGAGTCCGACCTGATCAGATCGGAATTCTTGCTCTAGCTCAGTCTCGTTCTTTTGAATTTGTTTCTCGTATTTTCTCCTTTTACTTTTCGAATCATGTCGGAAATCTCTAATTCGTCTTCTCTTAGTAGCCCATTTAGTGACCTAGCTCGGAATCGGGATTCTTCGCCCAAGAAGGCCGATTCCGTAGAGGAGTTTGCCAGTAGGTTAGATTCCGAACATGAGGAGGAAGAAATAGAAAATTTTAGGTTCTCTGATGACGAAGGGGATGATAGTGACACCTCTACCTCGGGCTACGGTTTAGAATACCCTTCCTAGATGCCTGAAAACTACCTTGGTCATCTTCGTAGGAGCTATAGCATCCCTGATGACATCGCCTTTAGGCTTCCCAATGAAGGGGAAAGAGCTGACAATCCTCCAGACGAGTGTGTAACCCTTTACTTGAAAATGTTCGAGTATGGGTTCCGACTTTCTGTTCACCCTTTAGTGCAGGAGTTTTTGTTCCGAACTGGACTAGCTCCTGCGCAAGTGGCTACCAACGGATGGGGAGTTATCTTTGGTCTCGCCGTGTTATTCTGGCTTAGGTGTAAGGAAGTTGATGACTTAGACCTCCTCGGAGTTGATCAACTTTTGGCTTGCTTCTGAAGGGATGTGAATCTCGGAGCAGAAGCGGACCATTGTTCGTGATATTGGGTGACAAAAGCAAAATGTGCAAGAAGGAAAAACAGAGGGAAACCATTACCTTTGAAGAACATTTCTTCAACTTTTTCCCAATGAACACCACCAAAAAAATCTTCCTTGCTATCCTCTTAGGTTTCGAGAACCGTGCTTATGGGAGCACCTTGTTTGGAATGAGAGGGAGAGTTTGAGAGAGAGAGCTTGAGAGAGAAAAAATGCAGTTCTCCTTTTTCTATTATGTTTTGTAGAACGTTTCTGCAAATATTTCCCAGAAAAAACAGTACCTCACGTCACTTAACTCCCCACTCCCTTACAATAATGCAGGGGAGTTAATAATTAATATTAATTAATTAATATATTAAATGATTATTAATCAAATTTGTTTGGGGGTAAATACACCCAGGACACGTGGAGGACCTTATTGGTGTTTGAGGGAACTGAATAAAAAGGATTGCCAAGGTCAACCTCGGCCCTGCCGAGGAGACCGGGTTCGCCCATTATAAAAGACTAAGTATGGGCACCAAGGTTTGACCTGGCTTAGGTACGACTTGCTCGGGACCCGACAGGACCGATATAAGAAAAGACATATAACCGCCGGTCGTGTGTACTGTCGGATCCATCACCTATAAATAGAGGGCTTCATTTCACGTACAGGTATCGAATCTCACCTCAAACTAAATACGGAGTCCGATCTATACTGACTTGAGCGTTGAAGTGCTTATCCTCTTGTGCAGGTCCACCTGAATGTTCAGGTCGGAACCGGAGACCGGTTTCGAGCTCGATTCTTGAAAAACCGTTGTGCAAACCCGTGCATAAACATTGGGCGCCGTCTGTGGGAATTACAACGATCTAAGTCATCCCGATCTAAGAAACATACGCAAAGATGGTGAAGCCAGCAAACTCTACTAACACGACAGAACAGAGGGGTTTAAACACTGACAATGGCCCTCAGCGAGATTTTGACGCTAGAGCAGTCGAGGACCAGGTTCGAGCAGGGCAAGAGGGAGATCTTCCACGGAGATCGGCCCGCCATGCGAACCAGGAGTTACCCCTTGCTCACCCTAAACCCTCAAAAGCCAACCGAGGCCGAGGAGGGACCTCCAGAAAGGCCTCCCGAAGGGCCAACCCGACAGCAGACCCTGAGGCTTTGTCTACTCTCCAGCGCGAGTTGGATGATATGCGACATCGGTTGTGCATGATGGAAGAAATGTACGCGAGGCGACGCCGGCCAACCGGACAGCGTCCCCGTCCAGGGTCCCAGGCGCACCTGGAGAAGGGGAAGAACGGGTTCCTTCTCTCCATCCTGGCGATCGCGAGCCCGTCCCAACAATGAAGGGGTGGATTACAGCTTGCGGGACAATGATCTTAGAAAACACCTCACTGAAAAGAAGAAGAGAGCATCTCGGGAGCCGGAGGACTCTCCGTCCTACTCCCGAGAGTTCTCCAACTCGGACCTCAAGTCTCAATCAAAGTACAAGCCTCTAACACCAGAGGCTGTGATCACCAGAGAAGAGTTCGACCTGATGAAGCACAGGTTCGACGAGTAAGTCGAGGCGCTCAAAGCCAGTGCGAGAAGAAAGAGTGCTCGTTTGACGATAGCGACCTGGGAGAATCGCCATTCACCTCGGACATCCTGGAGGCCCCAATTCCTCCAAAGTTCAAAACTCCCACAATGAAACCTTATGATGGGTCTAAGGACCCGAAGGATTATGTTGAGGTCTTCGAGGGCCTCATGGACTTTCAAGCGGCAACAGATGCGATAAAGTGCCGCGCCTTCCAGATCGCGCTCACTGGTAGCGCGCGCCTGTGGTACCGGAGACTGCCGACCAAGTCGATCTCGACCTACTCCCAGTTGAGGAAAGAATTCATTAGCCAATTCTCTTCTCGTCATTACGATAGAAAGACAGCGACTCACCTCGCCACCATCAGGCAGATGGAGGGAGAGACACTGAGAGAGTACGTCACGAGGTTCCAGGAGGAGCAGCTGAAGGTCGCGCACTGCTCCGATGATTCGGCCATGTGCTACTTCCTCACCGGCCTGGCCGACGAGACCCTCACCATGAAGCTTGGAGAGGAGGCTCCAGCAACCTTTGCTGAAGTTTTGCAAAAGGCGAAGAAAGTCATTGATGGGCAAGAACTCCTCCGAACCAAGACTGGCCGACCTGAAAAGGAAATCGACTAGAAGAAGTTAAGCCAAGAGAAGAGGAAGGCTGATTCTAAGTCTAAGGACAAGGGATCGTCCTCTTCTAGCAGCAGAACCGAGTATCGTCGGACGGAGATCGGCCATAATCGAAGCCGACCTTACGAACGTTATACTTCAACCACCATTCCCATCTCTGAGATACTTACTAATATCGAGGAAAGCGGGATGGAAAAGCTCCTCAACCGGCCTGAGAAGCTCCAAGGAGACCCAAAAAAGCATAACAAGGATAAGTATTGCCGTTTTCATCGCGATGACGGCCATAACACGGCGAATTGCTGGGAGCTGAAGCGCCAAATTGAAGATCTCATCCAAGATGGCTATTTCAAAAAACTCGTAGGAAAGCCAAGGGCCAACTCGGTAGAGAAGACAGAAGAGAGGAAGTGTTCAAGGGCGCCGCCTCGTCGAGATGACCGACCTGCGGTCATCAACACAATATTCGAGGGCCCTAGTGGGGGCCAATCGGGGAACAAAAGGAAAGAGCTAGCTCGCGAGGCCAGGCGCGAGGTATGCATCATTGGAGAGCAGAAGCCTACTTGCTCCATTACCTTACGCGATACCGATCTGGAGGGGGTTCATTTGCCTCATAATGATGCACTCGTGATCGCTCCTCTCATTGATCACGTCCTGGTCCGAAAAGTACTGGTAGATGGAGGCGCGTCTGCCAACATCTTCTCCCTCCCAACATATCTAGCATTGGGGTGGACCAGGTCAGAGTTGAAGAAGAGTCCAACACCCTTGTTGGATTCTCTAGAGAATCGGTCTCCCCTGAAGGGTGTATCGACTTGCCGGTTATGATCGGACAAGATGCTACCCAAGTAACGCAGATGGCCGAGTTCGTGGTGATCGACGGCAGATCGGCCTACAACGCCATCTTCAGGAGACCCATCATCCACTCATTTCGGGTCGTCCCCTCCACACTGCATCAAGTCCTGAGGTACTCAACCCCTAATGGAGTGGGCACGGTCCGAGGTGAGCAAAAGACTTCAAGGGAGTGTTATGCATCCGCGCTTAAAGTGTCGTCAGTATGCACTCTGGAAGAGAAAACCAATCAAGACGACCTACCTTGGGAAGGCAAAAAGCAGTTCTCCCCACCAACAGAGGAGCTCGAGCTTGTTCCCTTCCTTAGCCCAGAAAAATAGGTAGGTATAGGAACCAAACTGGGGGCCACTGACAGGGAGGAACTGATTAACTTCCTCAGGTCTAACTTGGACGTCTTCGCATGGTCTCACGAGGACATACCAGGCATCGACCCAAAGATCATGGTGCATCGCCTCAACATAGACCCATCATTCCGACCCGTAAAGCAAAAGAGAAGACTTGTAAATAAGGAGAGGAGTGATATAATTGTTGAGGAGGTTAACAAACTTTTAAAAGCTGAATATATACGAGAAATTCTGTATCCTGAGTGGCTCTCTAATGTTGTATTTGTTAAAAAATCCAACGGGAAGTGGAGAATGTGCGTAGACTTCACAAATTTAAATAAAGCATGCCCGAAAGATTGCTTCCCCCTGCCAAGGATCGACCAGCTCGTAGACGCAACAGCCGGGCACGAGCTGCTCACCTTCATGGATACCTACTCCGGATACAATCAAATTAAAATGCACTTACCAGACCAAGATCATACCGCGTTCATAATAGACCAAGGACTGTACTGTTACAAGGTGATGCCTTTTGGCCTAAAGAATGCAGGTGCGACCTACCAAAGGATGGTGAACAAAATGTTCGCCGAGCAAATCGGTCGGAATATGGAAGTGTATGTGGACGACATGCTTGTCAAGAGCAAGCAGTCAAAGTCGCATCTTTCCGATCTGACCGAAGCCTTTGGAATACTGCGTAACTACCAAATGAAGCTCAATCCGACCAAGTGTGCCTTTGGAGTCTCTTCGAGAAAATTCCTTGGTTTTATGGTAAACAACCGTGGGATCGAGGCTAACCCAGAGAAGATAAAGGCCGTGCTCGAGATGGAGGAACCCAAGACTCTAAAGCAACTTCAGTGCCTGAATGGCAGGATTGCAGCCTTGAATAGGTTCGTGTCATGATCAACGGACAAGTGCCTTCCTTTCTTCAAGGTTCTTAGGAAGAAGGGACCATTCAAATGGACGGTAGAGTGTGACCAAGCACTAGAGCAGTTGAAAAACTATCTCTGCTCGGCACCTCTACTCGCAAAACCATTGCCAGGAGAGAAGCTCCACTTGTATCTGGCAGTGTCTGATAGCGCCGTCAGCTCGGCCCTAATCAAGCAGGAGGGCGCATGCCAAAGTCCCGTTTATTACACTAGTAAGGCCATGACTGAGGCCGAGACCAGATATCCCAAAATGGAGAAGCTGACCCTCGCTTTAGTCACCTCGGCCCGAAGACTTAGGTCGTACTTCCAAGCGCACACTGTTATAGTACTTACAAACTTGCCCTTGAAAAATATCTTCCTTAAACCTGAAACATCAGGGCATCTGATGAAGTGGGCATTATAATTAAGCGAGTACGACATCCAGTTCGGGCCTAGAACCGCGTTAAAAGGGCAAGCAGTGGCGGACTTCATCGCGGAGCTTACCCCACCGTCCCAGTTGATCGAGTCCGACCTCTCGTGGACGATCTACGTTGATGGATCTTCTAATGAGAGGGGGTGAGGGGCAGGAATTCTCTTGCTCGCACCAAGCGGTGAGCGGTTTGAGTATGTTCTGCGGTTCAACTTTCGGACTTCAAATAATGAGGCCGAGTATGAGGCACTTCTAGCCGACCTGCGTGTTGCCAGAGGACTGGGGGCCGTGCACATCAAGGTCTTTAGTGACTCCCAGTTGGTTGTAAATCAGATCAAGGAGGAGTACCAAAGGAAGGACCCCCGAATGGAAAAATATCTGAGTAAGGTCAGATCGCACCTCGCCCAGTTCGGGACTTATGAGGTGAGTCAAGTTCCAAGATCTGAAAATTCTAATGCGGATGCCTTAGCCAAATTGGCATCAGCATATGAGACCGACCTGGCTAGATCGGTCTCGGTCGAGATCTTGGGCAGTCCTTCAATCTTGGAGCCAGATGTGATGGAGGTTGACACTCCATCACCCTCTTGGATGGACCCAATCGTGGAGTTCATCAAAGGAAATCCACCGCAAGATCCGAAGAAGCAAAAGAAGATGGCACGGAGAGCAGTTTGGTTCACACTCCGAGAAGAAGTGTTGTACCGACGTGGCTTCTCCCTACCTCTGCTTAAGTGTGTGACTCCCGAAGAAGGTCTTTACATTCTTAGAGAAATCCATGAAGGAGTGTGTGGAAACCACTCAGGCGCCAGGTCGTTGTCGGCCAAGGTGGTTCAACAAGGGTATTAATGGCCCACTGTCGAATAGGATGCAAGGAAATTTGTGAAAACCTGCGATAACTGCCAGCGCTTTGCAAACATTATTCATCAACCTCCCGAACTGCTTACCCCCATCTCGGCCCCATGGCCATTCGCGCAGTGGGGGGTAGATATCATAGGTCCTTTTCCCCTGGGCAAAGGACAAACCAAGTTCGCCGTTGTCGCTGTGGACTACTTCACCAAGTGGGCCGAAGCCGAGGCATTATCCCACATCACGGAGTCTAGGGTCACATCTTTCATCTGGGCAAACGTTGTATGCCGTTTTGGTATACCAAACGCTATTGTGACGGACAATGGAAAGCAGTTTCACAATGCAAAGTTCAAGGACTTTTGCAGTAACCTGGGAATAAGTCATCTCAGCTCGTCCCCCGCTCATTCGAAGGCCAATGGGCAGGTCGAAGCAGTAAACAAAATCATAAAATGAGGACTCAAGCTAAGATTGGATTCCAGAAAGGGAAGATGGGCCGAGGAGCTACCTGAAGTATTATGGTCGTATCGGACCACCCAGAGAGAGTCAACTGGTGAAACTCCGTTCTCGCTAGCCTCTGGCTTCTAAGCTGTTGTACCAGTAGAGATCAGCATACCAACAGACAGAGTAGAGCAATACGAGCCAGCGAAGAACGAAGAAGAGATACTCCTTAACCTGGACTTATTGGAAGAAAAAAGGGAAATGGCTCAGCTGCGCCTAGCAGAGTATCAAAACAGAATGGCCAGACATTACAATGCCCGAGTTCGACCTCGAAGCTTTCAAGTTGGACATTTGGTCTTAAAGAGAATCCAGAGTCTTGTGGGCACCCTTGACCCAAGTTGGGAGGGACTGTTCGAGGTTAAAGGCATAGTCCGACCTGGAACGTATATGCTGGCCGACCTGAAAGGAAGATTTGTGGCGTATCCATGGAACGCGGAGCACTTGAAGCGCTATTACCCTGAAATGTCAAAATAATCCTAAAAGGGGCTTGTAAAAATTTTCAAGGGGGCGGAACTTTTAATAAATGGAGTGATTTAATTTCATAACTCCGAGTTCGATTAGAAATTAAATGGGGGCCACAGACTCCCATAAGGCAAAATTCAATCCTCAAAACCCATGGGTGCGAGGTGCGACGTGAACCTTAAATATGGATTCAAAATTCAACCCTTTGAACGTTTAAGTTAAAGGTGAGATGTAGAAAGTTCATATTGCTTAAAATTATCTTTCGGACTTCCGAGTTCGAGGAGAAATATCAAAAATTAATAAAAGAAACTCTCAAATTCAAACCATGGATAAGAGGTGCGATGTGAAAAGAGTTATCCCACACTATCCTTTAAACTCACGTGTTAGAGGTGCGAGATGAAAATATTCATATATGAGTTCTGACTTACAAGAAAAGAAAAAAGCTTAAAGAAAAAGCAGTAAAGGAATAAACGAAAATGGAAAAATAGAAGTTTCATTGATTAAAAGGACAGAGCCAAGGCTTGTATACCTTGTAGCTCTGCCCAAAGACTTACAAGAAAAACAAAAATAACAGCAAAACTAATGAAGCTCAGCCGCTTCCGAGGTGAGAAGATAGCTCGCCTTGAGAACCCATAAGGTTGACCTCCTGAGATCCGTTTTGCTGAGAAGGAGCTCCCTCCTGGGTAGTGTTGACCTCAGTAGGCTTCTGACTTGGGGCCTCGTCTTCATCCAAGTCAGAATAGTCAGAGTCCAGATCTTTGACATACTTGTCCACCAGGGATGCAGGACCTGGAGTGCCGTTAGGCCCATAAGCTCATTTCTCTGCGTACCTCTTTTTCAGATCGCCGAGGTCGACTTGGAGGTGCGGCATGTCAATAGTGATGCCCTTCATCAGAAATTTGAAGCCTGCATCGCTGAAGTCTTTGGCAAACCCATCAAAATCTGGGTGTTGCCTGAAGGCTGCTTCAAGGAGAGCTCCATTGGTGAGGCGCTCCCTCTCTGCCATCAGCTCAGCATTGAGACGCCCAATTGCAGCGTCCTTCCCTTCAAGGGCCTGGAGCATGTCGTCCTTCTCCTTAAGGAGTTGGAACTTTTCCTTCTCTAGCCCTTTGGTGATGGCGTGGGCAGCTCGGAGGTGGGCCTTATGCCTCTCATCCTCCCTCTTCAGCAGCTCGGCCTTGGCTTCAACCTCGGCCTTCAGTATGTCCACCTCGCTCCGAGCCTTCAACAGCTCGCCCTTGAGCGTAGTGGCAGCCTCCAAGGCAGTAGAAGAATTCTCCCTCTCTTTCGCTGCCAAGGCCTCCCTTCCATTCAGCTCGGCCTTCATCATGATTGCTGAATGGATGGAGGCAGTGAACGCCTGTAGAGCACAGAAGGCAAGCATATGTTAGACTAAATCACAAGTTAAGAAATTAAAAATAAAGTTCAGAGGTAGATCTTACCTCGACAGCATGATCGATTGTCCGTTGCAGTACGGACCCAGGGTCACTCACAAACTTGGATGCCCTTCTAAAACAGCGATCCAAGCAGGCAGCCGAGATGCGCGACACCTGGTCTTTCACCCCGGAGCTTGACGGTTCCATTCTAAACTGCATCTTCAAGTCGGATGTTCCCCCCATCCGAGCTGCCGGGTCATCCACCAGATCGGCGTGGCTGGAAGGCAGGGGGCCACGAGGACCAACCTCTGAGGAGGAGGTGGCTTTCTTCTTTTTCTTCCTCCTCTTTAAATGAGAGCCCTCTCTCACCTCGCGAAGAGGTGACACGTCCAGTGCTTCGGACTCGCTCCTCGAGCGCTTCAGCCCGAAACGCTCCCCAGTACAATCCAACTCGATCACCGGAGTTGGAACTTCAGTTGATGGCCCAGCCTGGTCCTGTGCTGCAGGTTGGTCCGCAGAGGGAGTCACTGGATCAGAGCCCTGAACTGTCTTAAGGGCGTGAGCACGACCCTTAGACTTACGCTTTACACTGCTCGTGAATCCGCACACCATGGCTGCAGTACGAATAAGGTGAAAAGTCAGGAGTGAAAACTTGAAACTGAAATTGAAGTCGAGATCGAACACGGCTTACCGAGCTCGGAGTTTGGCCTCGAAGCTTCAATCGGACGAACTAAAGGGTTGTAGTCCAATAGCCCTGATTCTAGCAGCCGCTTGTCGGTGACCAAGGTCCCGATCTTCCGGCCCCTTGGGAAGTTGTCCTTGTAGTATTTGAGGGTGTCGAAGGTGGCTTGAGCGAGCTCGGGAATCGGTTTAATTGACACTGCGCAAGACAAAAAAAAGAGGGATTCAAGTTAGACATGAAAAGGGAAGAATAGAAAAATTTAAAAAGGTAAACGCAACGACCTCATACCTAGGTTCCCAAACCTAACAGGCACGTCAAAGAAAGGACGACCTGACTTGTCCTTTGCCAGCCATTCACCTGAGGCAAAGAACCACTTACCTACCCATCCTTTGATGGAGGTCGGCCCCTTGACTATGCCACCTGCGCCCTTCATCGCGCACATATAATACCGACCTGGTTTTTTAGCTATCCTTTTGGCCTCAAAGCACCCAAGAAGTTGGTCAACGCTTAGTAGCTCGGCCTCATCCTCGTCCCGAGCTCGCAACCAAAAAAGAATGGCCAAAGCAAAAATTACACCCCACCCATTGGGGGCCACTTGAGCAGGAGCCAGTCCAGTTCGGTTTAAGAACTCCTGGTCAAAAGGATGAAGAGGAAGTCTGAGGCCGTACTCAAACATCTTTAAATAAAGAGTGACCCATCCCTCTGGGGGATTGTCAGCTCTTTCCCCTTCCTCTGGAATCCTAAGAAGGATATCATTCAGAATTTTAAACCCCCTACGGAGGGGTCCGAGATAGTGCTTGGGCATCTTTGAAGGGTACTCCAGACCCTGGCCCGAGGTGGAGGTATCACTATCCTCTCCATCATCTAAGAACCTAAAGTTCTCTATTTCTGCTAGCTCGGACTCTAACCTACGAGCTAAGTCCTCCCCAAAATCGCTTGGTTTGGGGGGCGAACTACTTATGGTCCAACCCGCACTACCTATGCTATCACTACTTGAGAGGGAAGACAAGAAAACTACCATGTTTGAAAGAAGAATAAGAGCAAGGAAAAGTGACTGATCTACAAAAAGGGTTCGAGCTAGTTTCAGATCGAACTCCAGAAATTCAGGAAAGGTAAGGTTTGACCTGAAGTTTCGGGAATATTTATAGCTAATCGGAAAAGCCTCTGCACCGTACACGTGTAATCAACGAGCGGCCAGGATCTTCTAGAGATCCGCAACGACGGAATACTCGAGTGCTCCGACAACCTGGCAGATCGAAACGTCTTCTGCAACGGTCATATTCCCTCGACAAATGAAAAGTCGCCACGTGTCCGGAATGGATTCGAATGAACTTCTCTGCCAGGTCGAGATCGAACCTGACAGAGAGGGGGCCAATGTTTGGGGGTAAATACACCCAGGACACGTGGAGGACCCTTATTGGTGTTTGAGGGAACTGAATAAAAAGGATTGCCAAGGTCCACCTCGACCCTGTCGAGGAGATCGGGTTTGCCCATTATAAAAGACTAAGTATGGGCACCAAGGTTCGACCTGGCTGAGGTACGACCTGCTCGGAATCCAACAGGACTGATATAAGAAAAGACATATAACCGCCGGTCGTGTGTACTGTCGGATCCATCACCTATAAATAGAGGGCTTCATTTCACGCTCAGGTATCGAATCTCACCTCGAACTAAATACGGAGTCCGATCTATACTGACTTGAGTGTCGTAGTGCTTATCCTCTTGTGCAGGTCCACCCGAATGTTTAGGTCGGAACCGGAGACTGGGTTCGAGCTCGATTCGTGAAGAACCGTTGTGCAAACCCGTGCATAAACAAAATTATTAATTAATTAATTATTAATTAATTAAATGTAATATTAAATAATTATTAATCAAATTAATAAATAATTAATTTTAATAATTAATTAATTAAATGTAATATTAAATATTTAACATTTAATTAAATATCTCATATTTAATTAAACCATATTCTCTCTTGTATAACCTAGAGATTTAATGTACATCTTATGTGCATTAATTTTTAACCTATAGTTTTAATATGAATCATATTCATATTAATTTTATTTGAATCTCATTCAAATAATTTCTCTCATAATATATAGTTTTAATTTAGAATTAACTATATATTATAATGTATCAATATACATATAATCTCTTAAGAATTTTGAACAGTTCAAATTCTTCCAAAAACTTGATTCTCGTTTTACCGCTTATGAGCTAGCAAGGTGACCTAATGGACCTACTGATCAGAAGCTCCAACGATACGAGATTAATCAAACTCATTGACCGAGTTAATCAACATTCGCTAACTACGGGTTACTCCATTATAGACCTGCAGTTGCACTCTTCTCACTGCAGAATGTTTTCGTGTCCATGGAAATACGACCATTAATGACGAGTCAATCCTTCACGAGTTCTCGTATCTCAAGTTGGGTCAAATTACCGTTTTACCCCTGAGTTACATCTTACTCCTTAAATACCACTGCTCCTCTAATGAACAACCCGGTTATGGTTCGACCAATAACCGAAAGTCCCTCTCGGGCCAATAAGAGGGTGGGGCCCCTTGTTCAAGTCCCGGAGTCAGCATTTAAGGGAACACTCATCTACTCCCCTAAAGTCGGAGAGAAGTGAATTTCATCTTGTGAAGTTATGTTCCCAGATCCCCATTCGGTCTCGTCCCCAAAATGGTGGGAATGTTGAGTCGGTGACTCGGGCCACTCTCACCCATACAGATCAAAGGACGAGCCCTCACGGGCAGGAGTCCATAACTCACTCAGGATTGAGAATGAGTTGCCTGGTCATCCTAAGAAATAGCAACCTATTAGTTAACGGTGTTACATCTAAAGATTGCCTATTTCGTGGTCCGGTCTTATACAAACTCATTGTATAGGATACCCCCACTCGCATGTCTCCACACGAACGACCTGGATCGAGTCGTCTGTAACCTTTACAGAGTGGGCCGTATCCATAGTGTTGCCAGGACAAGGTACCCAGCCTTATCCATATACTATAGACCCTTTAGGTTATTCACGGGACATTATCCACTTGTATATCAGGGTATATCAAATATATACCTCGTATATCAGGGGTATATCAAATATATACCTAGTATATCAAATATATACCTAGTACATATACTGTCTCAGTTACACTAAAATAACCTCGGATGTTTAGTTTATTGGATTTTGGACAATACAATGCTATGAATTCAACAACAAATTTATTGAATAAAACTTTATTGAATATACAATTGTTTTTACACAAAATACAAACTACGAGTTTAGGGCAACACACCCAACAGCTTCGAGGTTAAACGAATTTCTAGAAAGCCAGGGAGGTACTATTTGTGCGCTAGGAAGGGCATAGGAGGCATTTTAAAAGGACCGACCTCCATAAAGAAGTGGGTTGGGAAGTGGTTCTTCGACTCCTTGTGGCTGGCCAAGAACAAGTTCGATCTGCCCTTCCACAACGTCCCCTGTAGGTTCGGGAACTTAGGTAACGGGTGGAGTCTTTCCTTGCTTTTGGTTTCCTTTCTTTGTGGTCTGACTTTTGTCCCTGTCATTTTCAGTTGCTATTCGGCCGATTCCTCAACTCTCCGAGCTGACCTTCAACGCTTTGAAATACTTCAAACGGCGATTCAATAGTGGCAAGCAGATCGGTACCCTCATAACAGATAAGCTTCTACTTACCTCGGGGCTACTTGACTACAACCCTCGCTTATCTCCACCTGAAGCTCAGAGACCGAACTCCGAACTAGGTAAGTTGCCTTTGCTCGATGTCCTTACCAGACGCTTTTTGCATCTGTTGGTTCTTACTCATGATTATTTTCCCTTTGCAGCGATGGTTTGCGGATTTTCTCAAAGCGTGAAGCGCAAGCGCCCCAACGCTAAAAAAGCTGCCAAGATCATCGAGGCGCCCAGCCCCATAGTGGCCGACCTGGAGGTCGAAGTGGCCGATGCTGGCCTTACTGCTGCTCCATCTCAGGGAGTAGTCGCAGTTGGGACTTCGCAAGATCAGGAGATCCTCGAGGTGTCTCCCCTTAGGGAGATCAAGGAGAAGGCCTCTCCCAAGAAGTCAAAAAAGAAGAAGAGGAAGACCCACCACTCTGGGGAAGAAGTGAAGGAGGTGAGTGCTGGCCAGCGGGTCAATCCTTTTGGAAACCTGGTGGATGATCCTGAGGCCAAGATGGGTGGCACCTCCGACCTCGAGATGAGGTTCAAGATCGAACCGTCCAGTGTTGGGGTGAGGGAGAGAGCCATGGAGATATCTGGGTCTTGCTTTGACCGTTGCTGGAGGAGAGCTTCTAAATTTGTCAGCGCTCCGGGATCGGCCATCCAATGATTGTTGGATTACACTGTCGAGGTACGATCTTACCTTTTCTCTCTTTCCCAAGTTTTAACGACCTCACCTTAGGAGTTTTCCTTTTAACTCTCTTCCCTATCTTTTTCTTTGCAGGCTCATGCCGCAGTTTGCCAGACGGCCCTTATGGTGAAGGCCGAACTAGAAGGGCGTGACCTACTCACGGTGAAGGAGCGAGAAGCCTCCTCTACTGCTTTGGAAGCTGCTGCTGCTCTGGAAGGGGAGCTCAACGAGGCTCGTGCTGAAGCTCAAGCGTGGAAATCCACTTCTAATGCTGATGAGCTCAAAAGTGCCCAAGCAGAGGCTGCTGACTGGGCGTTTATGCTGAACGCACGCGCTAAGCGTGGTAACAATTATATAGATGCAAGCGCACACCTGTCAGAGTAATATAAAATGGATGGAGTATCCAAGTATCGATCCTCAAGGACTTCTAAACAATTTCCAAACTCTAAAGTTTTAAAGAATAGTGAATGTTGGAATGAGTGATTCTTGTAAAATGGGAAGTGGTCACAAATAATGGTTTGGATTTGGGATTTGGACTTAGAATGATAAAACCTAGCCCGAACTACTTCAAGTTAGCCAACAAAGAATCAAGGACATGCTAAGGACAATATGCATTTTACTTTAGAAACCAACGACTACGCTTCTCACTTGACTTATGTCTAAGCAAGTTCAAAGTCCTAAGACATTCCCTAATATGTCTATTATGAGATATATCTTAGTTTTAGGATGGAAATAGTCGCAACCTCGGGTTAAGGTCCTATGTCTAGGCTACTTAAGCGGAACCCTTATGTCTAAGGCGCTCCTCTCCTCGGTTTAACCACTCAACAATGCAAATAAGCAACCTTTTCAGTATTGACTTGTTAAGACTTACAGTGGCCTTCTCTAAATCCTAACTTTTTGGGAAAACATGTTGAGCAATGAATGGAAAGCAAAAACACTACTTCTTAGCAACCCTTTTTAGACATAAAAGGCTAACTATCCATAACCGGGCTAGAGACGGGAATTTAGAAAGTTATATTGAAGAAAATACAGCAAGTAAAACGGTTGAATGTGGAATGCATGGGTGAAAAACAAAAGTTAACTAACGGAGAGTTTTTATCGGGATTGAGAGCTTCGCCCTTCTCTTTCAAGCAAGGGAGAGTGTCACGTGCTCTTTCCTCCAAAAACACAACTCTCTTAACTAAAAATAAAGTAAAGGCAAAGGGAAGATAAGCAAAGTGCTAGATTTTTATAGATTTGAATAAGTAGAAAATAACTAAGTACAAATGGAAACAAAACAAAGCTCAATAAAAGAATGTAAAGTACTCGGGATTTAAAAACCAAAAGCAACTAATGAAAGCAACTCAAAAGTACTTAGAAAGCAACAAAGAAACACTAAAAATGATCAAGAGAAGGAAGCAAGGCTTGATGATTTTGGTGGAGAAGTTGCTGGAATTTATAGCTGTGCAGAATTGGTTAGGTAGGTCCTAAAACGATGGTGAATCACCCATTTCCAACTCTTTTGACTGACCAAATCGTGCTCAAACTGATAGTGGAACACTTCTTCTACACGTATGCATCGGTTGGAACCACCAAAACGCATTGGAAGACGCGTTTCATTAAGGGCAAAGTTGGAAGAAAACCAGTTTTTCTGCAGGTTTCCCAGGCGCCTGGCGCCTCCCATGATGCTTTTTTCGTCTTTTTGCTTCTTTTGATTAATTTGCACTCCCAAATGGTCCTAAAATGTCATAAATACAATATAAGCCAACCACAAACCATAATATATGAATTTTGCATGAATTGGAACTCAAACGATCGAGAAAAATCCGAAACAAAGCTGAAACATTGTAAAAACAGCATCTAAAACCTTCTTTTTACGCATGTAAACAAGCGTAATCAGCTGCCCATCACCTGGAAAACTTGTAAGGCGCACACGCCGTGGCCAAATACCTAGAGAAGGAGAAGTTCGCGCTGATGAAGCAGAACGATAACCTCGAACGTCTCCGGGACGACCTGAAGGGTAAGCTGAAGGCTCGAGATGCCGAGATGGCAGAGCTGAGGGCCAAGCTTGAGCTATCCGAGTCCAGGCTTAGCAACGGAGCTCTGGTGGAGGAAGCCTTCCGCCAACATCCTGATTTCGACGGGTTGAGTAAAGATTTCAGCGATGCTGGCTTCAAGCTCTTGATGAAGGGAATCTAGGAAGTGGCTCCCGAGCTCGACCTTACACCCATCAAGTTGCGATACGTAGAGAAATGGGCTTCGGGTCCCATGAGACCCCTGGCCCCCAGGACCGTGTCGACCAATGCCTAAAGAAGCTCGAGTCTGATGTCGAGCTCGACGAGGAGGAGGACGAGGACCCTTCTTCCCAAGATGTCACCGGAGCCCTTCCTTCTACTGTCGGTGCCCACTCCTCCCAAGAAGCTGGGGGAACAGACTCCCAGGAGGTTGACATTCTTGGGTCCCAGGGAGAGCTCGGATCACACGTTGGAAGCAGCTAAAGCTCCTCATTTTTCACGACCTTTCTTGTGTTTTGCTTTTATTTTATCTTCCATTTTTGTACTTGGTCGTGAGGCCTATACACCTCGGCCAACACTTCACATCGGTAATACTATACTCTATTTTGAATCGATTTTTAATTGTGCCATTAATTTCGTGCTTGCAAGTCTTTTGAGGTTCAGACAAATTCTTAATAACGAAAATTCAAAGTCTTAATGACCTACTTTAGTTCGCCTCTTACCTCGGACTCGTAAGTCCTTTCTAAAGGCTTTGAGTCTCACTAAGTTTTAATCCCCACCTCTGGCCCCCATTTAATTTCACATCGAACTTAGTCCCTTAGAGACATGAAATTAAATTATACGGAGTCCTTTATTGGGACTAACCCTTGAAAATTTTTACAAGTCCAGCTCATTCTTTGGACCCTTTCAACATTTCAAGGGTAATATCTCTTCAAGTGCTCTGCATTCCATGGATTTGATAGTAGCTTTCCTTCGAGGTCTGCAAGAATGTAAGTTCCAGGTCGGACGATGCCCTTGATTTCGAATGGTCCCTCCCAACTCGGTTCCAACACCTCGACGTGCTTCTACAACTTGCGAAGGACCAGATGTCCGATCTAGAAACTCCGAGGTCGGACTCTCGAGTTATAGTGTTTTGCTATTCAGTTTTGGTACTCGGCCAAACGTAACTGGGCCATCTCTCTTTTCTCATCAACGAGGTATAGGTTCAAGAGCAGATCCTCTTCATTCCTCACTTGTTCATAGTACTCAACCCTTTCGGTTGGCAAACCGATCTCGACGGGCACGACGGTCTCGGAGCCGAAGGCCATAGCGAATGAGGTTTCGCCAGTTGACTCTCGCGGTGTAGTTCGGTAGGACCAGAGTACTTCAGGTAGCTCCTCCTGTCAAGCCGTAATTTAAGTCCGCGTTTGATAATCTTGTTTATCGCTTCTACTTGTCCGTTGGCCTAGGGATGAGCGGGGACGAGCAGAAATGACTAATTCCGAGCTTGCGACAAAAGTCTTTGAACTTGGCTTTGTCAAATTGCTTGCCATTGTCTGTCACGATGGCATTAGGTATGCCGAAGTGGCACACAACGTTTGTCCAGATGAAGCTTGTGACCCTATGTAACGCCCCGAGTCCCTCGGGTTAGTTAGTCTCGAATCAGGAGATTTTCATTTAATTTTAAATTAAACTTTAATTAAATTTATATATATCGAGCTCTGTGTGGTTGGTTTTATCTTAAGTTGGGATGGGTTTCTTTTCTCTTGAGCTTGGTTATGTTGGGCTTTTTGGGTTGCTTTGGTTTTAAAACAAAGGAAAAGAAAATTAATAAAAAGAAAAGAAAACAAATCTAGGGTTTCATCTCTTTCTCCTATCCCACCCCTCTAGCCGCCACATCCCCCTTCTCTATTTTCCGGTAGCCCGTACCCCTCCTCCGACGACGACGGCAGCAGCGACGCATCCTAGGCAGCAGCGTGAACCTTCAAGCCGGCGATCGGCGACCCAGCCCCCACGGCGGTGTTCTCTCTCGACGGTGGCGACCATTGCAGCAGGCACGGCTTCTTTTCGGCGTCGTTGGTAGCAGCAGCTGCGGCAGGTGGCGGGGGGTAGCAGGTCGCGCGATTTTCTTTTTCCTCCGGAAACGTGTTCTGCGCGAACGGCCCAACGTTCTCCACGAACTCCGGCGATCTGCAAGGACCCAGATCTGCCAACACCGGTTTCCTGCAGCGTTCCTCGCGGCGGCGCACGACGAACGGATCAGATCCACGGCAGCCTCGACGACCTGCTGCTAGACCTCATTCTCCGACGAACAGAAACTCCGGCGGCCACGAACGGCGACGATCCCTCAGTATCGAGCAAAAACAGCCACTCGAGTAACAAAACCAGCGGCGGGATTCGTGCGTTACAGCAGCGTTTTTAGGACGTTTGGCGGTGACCCACATCCGTTCGAAGCCCGATTTAGGCTACCCACACCTTGGCGAGCTAGATCTAAGTTACCCACACCTATACGAAGTCAATTTTGTGTTAATGAGTCATTTGAACCCTCTTAGAATTGATTTCGAAGGTTGAATAGTATATGTAACTTGCTGTTTTTTTTCTGTTTTAGTGCCTAGGTGTGAAATCGACGCAAAACTTAGGGGCGCGGTTGTGAGTAAGAGACAAGGGGCGTGTGCGTGCGTTAATGTGTGCTAGTTGGTCTCTAATATGCTGTTTCGTGATGTTTAATATTGATTTTTATACGCTATTGTGCTAGGTAACTCTCGTTTGTGTTAATCTATATACTTGGTGTAGTGTTAAATATTCGTCGGTGATAATGGTGGAATTTTGTCTTGCTAAACTGCTGAAAATTGTTGTGGGATGATGTATGTTTACAAAGGATGCACGTTAAAATAGAATTATTGTGATTATGCTTTCTTATGATGTGGGTGTGCTTGTATAGTTTATATAAATGTTCATTTATGATGTGAGTGTGCTGGTTGAGCATATATAAACGTTTTTTTATGTTGCGAACGTGCTGGTCTGAGTCATATTAGTTTCTTATGAGATGTGGGTGTAATAGAAGCATATTTTCGGACCCTGTTCGCAGGCTAGGGGTTGATGTGGAGTTGGTTATGATAAGGAACGTTGGATTCTTGGGGAAAGTGAATGGGTGAGTGTCAGGGCCTCAGGTATAAATGGTCGGGGGCTGATACGTCACTAATTAAGTATCGAGGCCTCGGGTAAAAATGGTCGAGGGTCGATGCGAGGAGTCTTTTTGGAAGGAAAACTATTGGGGCCTTGGGTAAAAATGGTCAAGGGCCGATAGATGGTGAAGTCATCGGGGCCTTGGGTAAAAATGGTCGAGGGCCGATGCAGTAGTGTCGGAGCTCTGGGTAAAAATGGTCAAGGGCCGACTCTACACGAAGGAGTTAGCTGTGGAAGGCTAGGATAGCTGTGATAAGCGTAGAGGTGCTTGAGATGTTAGGGAGACTCGAGGTTGGTAACTAATTTGTTCATGGTTGTGGTTGTCGCCGAATCTGATAGAGTGTGTCTATGTTTGATTGCATAATGTGATGAAGAGCATGACTATGAATGTTTCATGATTTTGTTTGGGCATGATGTTTATGTGTTGTTGGTGAGGGCTACTTACGGAGTATATTTTATATACTCACCCCCCCCCCCCTCTACAATTATTGTTTCAGGTGAAGGATTCGTTGGCGACCATGGTGATGAGACGGAGGAGACATGACGCGCGAGGACCATAGGCTGCATAGTTACTTTTGCTTAGCTTAGGTTTAGATGGTTAAGACCTTATGGTTTGGTCAATAAACTATTTGTTCTTATTTGAATAATTGGGAGGTTCCCACTCGTTGTCTACTTTATTTCGGAATAGATGTTTATTTTAGTTTTCTTCCATTCATTGAGTTTGCCTAGTTGGAATAATAAAGTTGCCTCATGAGGTTGTCCACGGATGATGTTTGATTTATATTCTATAGAGTTGATTCATTGGTAAATTGATGAGAGTTGAAGCTTTATTTTATATAATTATTTCACAGGGAGTTGTCATCTCGTGTTTGGTGTTAAGTTTAGACAGGTGGGTAGTTAACGTGACCTAGAAGTGTGTGGGAAGTTCTGGGGCGTTACACCCTATCCTCCGTGATTGTCGAGAATGCTTCAGCCTCGGCCCACTTGGTGAAGTAATCTACTGCAACGATTGCGTACTTGGTTTGTCCCTTGCCCAACGGGAAGGGTCCGATAAGGTCAACTCTCCATTGTGCAAAGGGTCATGGTGCCGAGATCGGAGTCAGCAGCTTGGCAGGCTGGTGGACGAGGTTTGCAAAGCGCTGACAGTTGTCACATGCCTTTACGAACTCCTTTGCATATCGATCCATCGTGGGCCAGTAGTAGCCTTGACGAACGACTTTTGCCGACAAAGATCTAGCCCCTGAATCGTTACCACAGACACTCTCATGAACTTCCTTAAGAACATATTGTCCATCTTCTTTGGAAATACACTTGAGGAGGGGCAAGGAAAAGTCGCGCCAGTACAAGGTTCCATCTCGGAGCAAGTACCGAGTTGCTTTCCTTGTCATTTTCTTGGTTTCTCTTGGGTCTACTGGCACCTTTCCCCCCAAGAAGTCTTTTATCGGCTCCATCCACGACGGGGGGTGGGAGTCTATCTCCATCATGTCTGACTCCAAAATAGAGGGATTGTCCAAAATTTCCCCGGGGACCAACCTCGCCAGATCGGTTTCGTATGCTGACGCTAATTTGGCCAAGGCGTCGGCATTGGAGTTTTGTGACCTTGGAATCTAACTAATTTCATAGGCTTGGAAGTAGGCAAGGTGCGACCTGACCTTTCCAAGGTACTTCTCCATCCGAGGGTCTTTTGTCTGATAATCTTCCTTGATCTGATTCACTATTAGTTGTGAATCACTGAAAATTAGAAGATGGGTGGCCCCCAGTCCTCTTGCCATGCCCAGTCCGGCCAGCAGGGCCTCGTACTCGGCCTCATTTTTCGAAGTACGAAAGTTGAAGCGCAGGGCGTACTCAAAACGCATGCCATCCGGGGCGAGGAGGAGCACACCTGCTCTGCACCCTTTCTCATTCGAAGATCCATCTACGTACACCGCCCATGGCTGGTGGGCGCGGAGGTTTTAGTTGGTAGAGGAGTGAGCTCGGATATAAAGTCTGCAACGAATTGTCCTTTCATAGCCGTTCGGGGCTCGAACTGGATGTCATACTCGTTTAACTCTACGGCCAACTTCATTAAACATTCCGACGTTTCTGGCTTGTAGAAAACCTGCTTCAAGGGAACGTTGGTGAGCACGGTCACGGTATGAGCTTGGAAGTACGGTCTTAGTCTTCGTGTCGAGCTGACCAAGGCTAGACCAAGCTTCTCCATCTGGGGATACCTTGTCTCAGCCTCGGTCATGGCTTTGCTCGTGTAATAGATAGGGCTATGCCGCATTCCATCTTGCTTAACCAGGACCGAGTTGACCGCATTCTTTGAAACAACCAAGTACAGGTGTAATTTGTCTTCTGGCATTGGCTTTGCGAGTAATGGTGCTGAGGAGAAGTAGCCCTTGAGTTTTTCGAAAGCGGCCTCACACTCGTCTATCCACTCGAATGGCCCCTTCGTCCTTAGCACCTTGAAGAAGGGAATGCACTTGTCGGTAGACTTGGAGACGAACCGGTTGAGAGCAACGATTCTCCCATTAAGGCATTGTAGCTGCTTAAGGGTCTTTGGCGCCTGCATCTCGAGAATGACCTTTATCTTTTCTGGATTGGCCTCAATTCCACGGTTATTCACCATGAATCCAAGGAACTTGCCGGATGAAACTTCAAATGCACACTTGGCAGGGTTTTTGATACTTTCTGAGTACCCTAAAGGCCTTGGTCAGGTCTGCCAGGTGCAATCTTGACTGTTTGCTCTTAACCAGCATATCATCCACATAGACTTCCATGTTGCGTCCGATCTGGGTGGCGAACATCTTGTTTACCATCCTCTGATATGTCGCCCCCGCATTCTTTAGACCGAAGGCATGACCTTGTAACAATACAAACCCTGATCGGTTATGAAAGTAGTGTGGGCTTGATCTGGCTCATGCATTTTTATTTGGTTGTACCCTGAGTAGGAGTCCATAAACGTGAGCAGCTCGTGCCCGACCGTGGCGTCCACAAGCTGGTCGATCTTCCAAAGTGGAAAACAATCTTTTGGACATGCCTTGTTAAGATTGGTGAAATCTACGCACATTCTCCATTTTCCGTTAGATTTTTTAACTAGGACAACGTTAAAGAGCCACTCGGGATACAAAATTTCTTTTATGTATTCTGCTTTTAAAAGTTTGTTCACTTCCTCAAAAATTACATCACTCCTCTCCTTATTTACAGGTCTTCTTTTCTGTTTGACAGGTCGGAATGATGGATCAATGTTGAGGCGATGAACCATTATTTTGGATCGATGCCTGGCATGTCTCGTGAGACCATGCAAACACATCCGAGTTCGCCCTGAGGAAGGAGATGAGCTCTTCCATGTCCGCTGCCCCCCGCTTGGTGCCTATGCTCACTTGTTTATCCGGGCTGAGCAGGGAGACAAGCTCCGGCTCTTCAGTAGGCGCAGCTACCTCACGTTGAACGACCTTGGGCAGCTCGTCCTCAAGAGCTTGAACTGCCGGTCTTGGAGGTTTTCCCACATCTTCTTGGGCACAAACTACTGATCCCTTTAGTGTTGAGGTATAGCACTCACGGGACGATTTCTGTTCTCCTCAGACTATGCCAACCCCATTGACTGTAGAGTACTTCATGGCCTGGTGCAGAGTCGATGGGATGGCACGTAGCAAATGGATGATGGGTCGTCCAAATATGACGTTGTAGGCCGACCTACCATCTACCACCACGAACTCAGCCATCTGAGTGACTTGGGTGTCACCTTGGCCAAGAGTGATGGGAAGATCTGTGCAACCTTCCGGGGTGACAAACTCACCTGCAAATCCCACTAAAGGGGTTGGGCTCTTCTTAAGCTGTGCCCTGGTCCACCCCAGTGTCAGGTACGTGGTGAAGGACAAGATGTTGGCGGAGGCGCCCCCATCCACTAGAACCCTCCTGACCTGGATATGATCTATCATTGGTGAGATCACTCAAGCGTCATTGTGGGGCAAGTGTACCCCTTCTAGATCGGAGTCAGAGAAAAAGATAGGGCAGGTCGGTGTCTGCTCGCGAGACTTCTCGACGTGCTTCCCTGACTAACTCCTTTCTTTTATTTCCAGACTGGCCCCCACTAAGGCCGCCAAAAATGGTGTTGATGACCGCAGGTCGGTCATCCCTCCGAGGTGGCGTTCTTGAACGTTTCCTCTCTTCTTTCTTACTTGCCGAGCTGGAGCCCGGCTTGCCAACATACTTCTTGAAGTAGCCATCTTGAATCAGGTCTTCAATCTGGCGCTTCAACTCCCAACAATTCGTGGTATCATGACCGTGATCGCGATGAAAACGGCAGTACCTGTCTTTATTACGCTTCTCTAGGTCTCCTCTAAGCTTATCAGGTCGCTTGAGGAGTTTTTCCAAACCAGTCTTCTCGATATTGGTTAAAATTTCGAAGATCGGAATGGTTGTTGGGGCATACCGCTCATACGGCCCCCTCCGACTCGAGTCCGAGTCGGACCTCCTGTAGTCAGTTCGTCCTTGAGAAGATGACCCTTTGTCCTTAAACTTTGAGTCAAACTTTCCCTTTTCTTGGGCTCCTGATTTTTTCTGGTCGGACCTCTTGTCTGTTCGGCCTAATTTGGTTCTGAGTAGTTCCTGCCCGTCTATAACCTTCTTGGCCTTCTGCAAGACCTCAGCGAAGGTTGACGGTGCTTCCTCACCCAACTTGACCGTCAAAGTCTCATCGGCCAGGCTAGTGAGGAAGTAGCACAAGGCCGAATCATCGAAGCAATGCGCAACCTTGAGCTCCTCCTCTTGAAAACGGGTCACGTACTCCCTTAAAGTCTCGCTTTCTTTCTATTGGATGGTGGCGAGATGAGTGGCTATTTTCCTGTCATAGTGCCTGGAAGGGAATTGACTGATGAACTCTTTTCTCAGCTGACTGTAGGTCGACATCGATCTTGCCGGCAGCCTTCGATACTAGAGCCGAGCGCTCCCTGTGAGAGCGATCTGGAAAGCTCGGCATTTAATGGCGTCTGATACCGCTTGGAAGTCCATGAGGCCTTTGAAGACCTCAACATAGTCCTTCGGGTCCTTAGACTCGTCATAAGGCTTCATGGCGGGCGTTTTAAATTTTGGAGGAATATGGGCCTCCAAGACATCCGAAGTGAATGGCGACTCGCCCATCTCGCCATCATCGAACGGGTTTTCCTTTCTTTTGCACTTAGCCTTAAGTGCTTCGACCTGCTCGTCGAACCGGTGCTTCATCAGGTCGAACTCTTCTCGGATAATCATGGCCTCCGGTGTTAAAGGCTTGTACTTTGATTGAGCCTTGAGGACGGAGTTGGAGTACTCTCGAGAGCAAGACGGAGAGACCCCCAGCCCCGTAGGGCTTTCTTCTTCTTATCAACGAGGTGCTTCCTAAGATCATTATCTCGCAAGCTATAGATGACCCCTTCGTTATTGGCGATGGGCTCGCGACCAGCAGGATAGAGGGATGGATCTTGATCCTCCCCATCCTCATGCATGTCGTCCCCGTCTAGAACTATGAAAGGAGTTTTTGTTCGGTTAGCCCGCGTCATCTCGGTATACATCTTCTCCATGGTGCGCACTCGATTACGCATGTCATCTAACTCCCGTTGGAGGGTAGCCAGGACTTCAGGGTCTGCGGTTGGGGCAGCCCTTCTGGAGGTCTTTTTTGAGGTCCTACCTCAACCTCGGTTGGCTTTTGAAGGTCTAGGGTGAGCATGAGGTAGTTCCTGATTCGCGTGGCGAACAGATCTCCGCGGCAGATCTCCCTCTTGCCCTACTCAGACTTGGTCCTGCCATTGTCAGCGTTCAAACCTCTCCATTCTGTCGTATTGACAGAGTTCGCTGGCTGCACCATTCTCGGATCACCTTTTTTGGTTAATGGAATGACTTGAAATGTCGTTCCCACAGACGACGCCAAATGTTTATGCAAGAATTTGCACAACGGTTCTTTTTAATTGTTATGTTGGTAAGTTTTGATATGTTTAGTTGTTTGTGTTAATTTGATGAGTTTAGTATTTATGTTTATGAGAAGTTTAGTTGTTATGTTCATAGGTTTTGATAAATTTTAGTTGTTTATGTTTCATTATGTGCATGATAAGTTTAGTTGTTATGCTCGTAAATTTGGATAACTTGAGTTGTTTATGTTCATAAGTTTTGATAAATTTAGTTGTTAGGCTCCTAAGTTTAAATAACTTGAATTGTTTATGTTTATAAGTTGTTAATTATTTTTTAAATTTATGAATAACTTGAGTTGTTTATGTTCATAAGTTGTTATGTTTATAGTTTGGATAACTTGAGTTTTAAGTTGTTAATGTTTGTAAGTTTGTATAACTTGAGTTGTTTATGTTAATAAGTTTGGACAATCGATAGTAATTATCTTTGTACATTTGGATAACTTGAGTTCTTTAGATTGGTTGATTTTATGAGTTTAGTGCTTAATTTTGTTCCTTTGAACGGTTGGAAATGCGACCAAAGTCTCACATTAGCTAAATAAGAAAAATGTCATGGATAAATAAATATGAGACAATATCTTCATTGAAATTAGGCATTTTGAGCCAATGCAAAAGCAAAGTCGTGAGGATTATGCCCAAAACAAATCATTGTGGTCCCAAACATAATGAGTTTAGTTGTTTATGTTCATTTGAGTATATGTTATTTTACTTCAAATTCCTAATTCTCTTACATTGTTTTATTTCTTCTTAGACGTCAAAGTCAATGCATCGAATGGCTTCGGGTACAATTTGCTTTATGGATTCAAAGAACTAGGCGACAATGTTGTGCTTGACGAACACAATAATATTGTGTTATATATGTGACGTTATACTTATGTTGTGTAGATTTTAGATTCTGTTGACTTGAGATTATGGTAAGAAAATGGTCAAACTATATTTAGATTCTAGACTTGTTATTTTTCATGGCTTATGATACTACTTTTGAAGATGTGGTTTTTTTTTTTTGGTTCAAATGTGAGATTATTTTTGTTCATTTAGTTTGTTTTATGTTTAATGATGAGTAACCTGTACAAGATCCATAAGATAAATTGGGAAAATGGAAGCCCAAAAGCCCAAACACACGTGGCTTGAGTGGAGATCCCTCATTTTGCTGGAAAGTGAGCACAGTGATTACAACAACGAGGGCAAAAGAGAAAGCAAGAGACTGGATTTCCAAAATCCAACTCAACTCATCTCCCCTAGTTTGCAAATCTCCTTGGATCAAATGAATGGCCAACAAAGAGTCCGATTCAACCTCAAGACGCAGGCAATTCAAAGAGCGAGCAAAATGCAGACCTTCTAACAAGCTTCAGATTTCAGCGTTTGCGAAAGATGAGAAGCTTTTGCCGACACCAAAAATCCTCTTGAGTCTCGAACAGCCATGCCCAAGCCCGTGGACATGGCTTCGACAAGCCGCATCCATATTTAATTTCATGCAATCGGCAGATGGAGGACTCCAGCGCTCAGGGGACACCGGTTGAGAAACAAACCCAGCTTGCGATAAAGGTAAATTCCGAGCTTGAGCTTGAAGAAAGATTGAAAAAATGTGCTAATCTAGTCGCTCTTAACTTCAGGAGGGGGAATTGTGCAGCCATGAAGCAGCGAGTTTCGGTCACCCCCGGATCGCCCAACAGGTAATCCCCGCAAGACTCTTCTCATTCGATGTAAAAGTGTGGATGGTATTTTGCCAGAAATCCATGAAATTGATCCTTTGTAACTAGTGCTTGTAGTTACTTCATTGAATGATCTCCTTTGTAACTATTGCTTGTAGTTACTTCATTACACTTGAGATGCATATATAATTTGTAATCACTTTTAACGCTATAGTTCCCTCTGTTGTCATAGTGCCACAGCCAAGCATCCGGAATTTACACGGGTTTACTCATTAAATTGAGACTTGGGTTATTTTTTAAATAATAAATCATTTTTAGCAATGCTTTATTTAATGTCAATAAATATAGCAATTTTGGGTGAAATATATTAGTTTTAGCAATGCTAAAAAATCATTTTAAGATTGAAAATGAAAATTCCATTTTAGCAAAGTTGATGCCGATTTTTGGGTGAGGTTCGTGCGTAGGTGCCACTCGGGTGCTACATATGCCTTCGTCTATGCTAATCTCATACTTGCACATATATAAAGCTTACACTAGTGTGGTGGTGTGTCAAATGCACTATGACCCCTAAGTTATAACTCAGGTAGGAAAAATGGGTATGGAGCAGGAAGTAGAAATCTCAATGTTGAGAGTGTGCACCGAATCCTCAGGGAGTGTTATGTAGAAAAAATGCAGCTTACTTTTCCTTAGGGTGGTCTTTTTCTTTATATATGAGATTGGAAATGGTGTGAGGAGGAGTTCTACACTCCATTGGGCATCTATAGGGGAAAGGTATGTTACGTCAAGAGTCTGCAAGGATCACCAACATCCTTTGTCCCCTACTGTCGCGCAAGTGAGAGGCTTGGCGGCGTCCTGTGTAGTCCTCAGTGGCATACAGGGCGTGTCAGTGCCCTCCCTATTGGTTGTCCATCATATAAGGTCCTTAGGAGCGCTCAGTCCTATTGCTAGTATGCTCGAATTCTTTCCAGTGCGCTTAGCCATGTCAGGTTGGTTTCCTAACCCGACCAAAATGGCTTAGTTGGCCTTTTGATGCGTGGTGATTCGTTTTTTCCCAATAACGAGCAACATTCTAAAACATTGCAAAACATAAATTTAAGAAGTGTCACTAAGAGGTAATTTATTCGCTAATTAAACCAATCTTTTGTCACAAGTTACACGTTGTTAAAGATTTACTCCAACAACATTTTTATAGGACTTGCTGAAAATTTGTTATTATCAATCAGGGTGCATCAATAACGCATCTACTTTCGTCGCAAATATTTAAGAAGAGAGAATATAAGCGTTGCTAAAACTTTTAACTACATTCTTTTACATGTCATTGAAAGTGAATTTTCTTACAAGGACGTAGGATTTTCAACTTAAAATGATTGATTTATTTACATAAGATTATCAAGAATATAATTAATCAATTATTAAACAGCAATAATTAATCAATACATAAGAAAGCTTGTTTTAATTAACATTTTGTTTTCTAAGGCTCATATTGACAAAATCCTGCATTATTCAAGAATGGTGGTTGGATATTTTTTTTAATTAATTATTATAATAAATTAATAATATCTTAGGCTGTCGTGAAAGGGTTGAATATAAGAAATTAGGAAATAGAGAATGGAGGAAGATGATTGTGATATTATACCAGACATCATTATTGGTTAAGAATCCATGTTGCTTCCTCAAGAATTGAAAAAGGAAAAAGAAATTATATTACGAAATTAATCAAAATTAGTTGGTGGTTCTCCACTAATGTGATGAACAATAGTTAAATCAATACATTTTTTAGTAATTCTATTTTCTTAGAAAAGAAAATAAATGTCAAATCCAATATAGCTCGACGATAATTGACATATATTTCCCCGTCCCACATATACTTAAGAAAAAAAAAGTTTAAAAGATAAGATTTTATTTTTTATTTTGTTAATTAAAGGACTATTTTATAACTATTTTATTATCAGTTTTATAAAATTATGCTTGTTTCTATATAATTATTCTACCTATCTTAAAAACAAATTTTAATTTTTAACCAAATTCTAAAAATATAAACATGTTTTTGAAAGAAAAAAAACCGTTTCATCACGTGGTTTTCTAGTTTTAGTTTTTTGTGTTTGATTTTTGAAAAACATATTTATTTGATAACTAATTTAAATTTTTTGTTTTATAGTTTTTAAAACGTTTTTTTAACTAAAAAGATAGTTTTTAAAAATTATATTTTTTTAAAATCTCATTTTTCCTTCTTTAAGGTTGAACTCCCTTTTTCTAGCATATTTCTCTCCGACAAGAGTTTTTCTCACTCTTAAATTTGTTCCTGCTTTAATTTATCTCTCTATCTCTAAAATATTTACTATTATTCTCTTCCAAAATTTTCATCTATTTCTAACTATTTCTTTTTTTCTCACTTTTCTCAACATAAAAATTTCATATTTTATAGGATGTTTCCCTCTCAAATTTCACATTTTCTAACATTTTTTTCTCCTTTTGATCTATTTATTCTATAAGAAATACATCTTCCACTTTTTTTTCTATCTAATTTTTTTCTGGTTCAATTTTCTTCCACTATAACACTTATTTATTTATTTATTTATTTTCTGTAACAAGTATATTTCAAACTTTTCTCGGTCTAAATTTTTTTCTCACTATAATTTTTTTCCTTTCTCATTTTGTTTTTGTTTTTCTAACCTGTTTTTTTGCTTTCAACTTTACTCTCTCTAGACTTTTTTATTTGTGTGTTTAACTTTTTTCTAACTAATTTTTTTTTCTAACTTTTATTCATCTTAATTTTTTTCTTTTATCTCTCTAAAATTTACTATATTTAAAATTTCTCTTTCAAAAGTTTTATTATATCTCTCTAAACTTTTATTTTCATGTCCTACATTAGGGATGAAAAAAATTCTTGTAGAATCGGGTCCGTACTCTAAGAATAAGGAATGCATTTCCCACCATGTCTTGAACCAGTCCTGAATCTATTTTTCAAGTAAGTAATATATATTTTATTAACTGATTTACTATACCTTATGAAAAAAAATTACATGTTTTTTAACACTAATTATTTATACGAGTAAATAATAACTTTCAGTAAAATATATATAAACTATATATATTTACAACTTTTTATTTTTTAAATTATAAAAATAAATAAAATCAATTATTAAATCTGTAATTTTTTTGGGTGAAGATCATCATCACTAAATGAGGATTCTTCAACTTGGACCTCTATTCCCGAAATTAGTGAACGAAATAGACAAAGGATCAGTCAACAACAACGCTTCGGCAACTGCCATCCGAGCACACGCCTCCTGAACACCCTTATGAATAGGAAGACCGTCTCCTTGGAATAACAGCACCCATAGAAAACACAAGAGGGCAATGATAAGAAACGCCCCACTCTCGAACCTGGAGCTCAAAAATAGGAATAAAGTCAAATCACGTCGAATTGACCAGAATACCATCAAGACGCTTCAGCATCAAATCGACCTCTAAATACTTATTCGTCCAAGTAAAATCAAGGCCCGGACACATGAGGCTCAACAAGATCACCCTGAAGCAACATCTCGTCAAACCACACCATTTCTATCAAATCAGGATTACCACCCAAAACCTCCAAAGAATGATGAATAGCATTAGAGTCACCCATGACCACTCCAGGGTAGACCATGACGAACAAATAGAAATGAAAGACTCCCATAGAGAGCCTGCTCAGAAGGGGAACTCGTTGCATAAACACAAAGAACCTAAATCATTTAAGAGATTTACCATTTTTCCTTTTGTCATCCTCTACAAGTAATAGTGATACGATTCATAAATTTTAAGAGATGTCTCAAAGAGATAGTTTGAGTGGCTTGGGATTTCAAGAAATATTCTTGAGGTCTTAGATTCAAGTCACATAAAACGCAACTCCACAAAACAATGACTCCTTGCGTATATACGGGTATGAGGATAGTCCGTATACCCCAAGTATAGAGGCAAAATTACCAAAACATCGTGGACTTCTAGATAATAAATAAAAAGAAAAAAAAATTAAGAGATTCAACAACTAGGGAGATCAATCATCAACTTTGAGATTGTCATAGCCATGAGCTCCCTACATCCTAATATTGCATATATAGAAATTAATGACGAAAAATCATGATACGGAGTCAAAAAGTTGAAATTTGCAAGGACAAATGTGTCCGTTTTCTTCCTTACAGGGGTAAATAAGTCAACTTGAAGATACTAAAACTTGTAAGTTCGAAATATTAAAAACACATGCCACCCTTTCGTCTTTATACACACAAAAAAAGGAGAAAAGAAAAAAGGGGTTCAACATGTTAGTTGACTTTTGATTTTTTAATTTTTATTTTTATAAACAGTTGATTCGGCGTATTTTATCTTGACGTTTTGTTACATAATTTTTTATACTAAAATATTAGCCTATATTAAAGTGTACCTCTCGTTACTTTATATTAATTTTTTTATTATACATAATGAAGAGGATATTCCTTTTAGATTAAAATTCAACTTAATCTATTTTTTATGTACAAGACATAACTTGCTATCCAACAATCTAAAACCTTTTATTTAATTCTTTATCTCACTAATTAATAAATTTACAATGAGCAAATTAATCGCCACTCCTAATTTTATTCTACACAAATTATGTAATAGACAAAACACATATTTCATACTAACATAGTTTAATATATATTTTTTTTTATTTAAGCAACAAACTTTAGTAATTTAACTTCATGTCACATAAGATTATTGATTAAACAGGTTAATTAACAATTGATAATCAAGTCTAAAATTAATAATAATAAATTAAAATATAAAAATTTTGATAAATAAGCCAACATAGTTAATTGGTTAAGACATATATCTCCCGTAGGAGGTGATTTTTTATCTCAAACGTGGCACGTTATTATTGGAGGAAAGAAGCACACGTGGCCTTGAGTCCATGAAGTCATGTTTCATCAGCTCTATATTAAGGTTTACTACCGAGCATATGCTCTTTATGGTCGAACTCGACTAAGATCTCCTCTGACCTCGTTCCCATTCTTTGGTTGAGCCAACTTGGATGTGTATTGCTCAACCATATGTTCCATAGACTTTACGATAGTACGCCACGATTTACGGTAACCTTAAAGAGCTGTTGAGACCTTCTCAGGAATCCTGTCGAAGACTTCACCTATATACAGAGACCATTTGCTCCTACCTCAGGTACGCAAATGCTGTATTTCTCTCTCAAATACAGCTCGGATTCTTCCTAACATGAGCGTCAGAGTGTTTTTTTGTCTTGCAGGTCTTTTGTTCGGCAAATTTCAGCTCATCATCCATGTCATTCTCTAGTCCGAGTCGAGGTTCACAAGCATGGTCATTTTTATGATCAAACATTTGGTGTTGTCTGTAGGGAGGGACAATTTCTTTCAAGTCATTCCCTACCAAGCCTCAACTGAGCAATGACAATCCCAACTCGTTCCTACTTGTCTCGCACTCCCACCCTTACTCGCAAGCATGACAATGCTCGCCGCACCTATAACTGCATGACCTACTCTCATATTGTCGGGACCTCAAGGGACAACATTCAGACTCACCAAGTTTGCGATCAACGTCCCGCTAGAAACCACCCCACCGTTGGAGGTCGGGGGGAGAGGGGCTGAACCAACAGCCCTCTAGTGGATCCTCCATAGCCTCAGAATCCCCTAGCACCCAAGAATAGGGAGGATCAGTTCCCTCCTTTGCCAGCTCAGCAAAAACTTCCCCCACGCAGCTAACTGATTCGAGATTGGGGCATACCTGCACTCACTCTAGGAATAGTGTCGACCTTCCGATCGACTCGACCATTGTCGCCAACGCCATCACCGACATCGCTGAGGTGAAGGCATGCCTTACAGCTATGGAGCAAGGCGAAGGGGAGTCCACCCCATTGATTCACCATGACCCGAGGAAGGGGAAGGGGCCAGCTGACCTGAGTCCTCAGGCGCCCTGCAGGAGGGATCCGCATTGGAACGCTACCACTTGCTCCGCAGCGTAGTGTGGAGATACTCTCCCCACTCAGTGGGGCTGCCTGTGGCCATTCCGATCGCCATCATGCAAACCCACGCCCTTGGGTCAGACTACACAGGGATTAGCCCGAAGTGTCCATGGCTAGCCATGACTTACGTGGAGTACTCCAGGTACGCCACACAAATCGTGACACCCTGCGACGTAGGAGGAACTGCCTTAGAGACTTAAGACACCGCATCGACAAAAGGGTGAGAAGCGAAGAGGTCGATGGCCATCGAGTCTCATCTCTAGGCGAATACAACATTCGATCCAAGGTGGACCAGCTGAAGAAGATCATGCAAAAAGAGATCCAGGATCTCAAGAAGCAGTATAAAGCCCTAGACCAGGTGGATTTCTCCGAGCCGGAAGAACCACCATTCACTTAGAAGATCCTCAACGAGCCGATCCCCCACAAGTTCAAAGCCCCAACAATGAGCCTGTATGATGAGTCGGGAAACCCTGTCTCATAAGTGGAGATTTTCGAGGGTAAGATGGAAGTCGTAGCAACGAGAGACGTGATTAAATGCAGCGCTTTCCAGATTGCTCTAGATGGTCAGCTCGACTTTAGTACAAACAAGACAAGCTGATCTGGTCAAATAAGGATGACAAGAGGGAACTATTGGGTTTAGTGCCCTAAGCTCATGAGTTTGTAATTTATAAATATTTTATTTATTATTAATAAAAGTTATTTTATTATTTCTTTGCATTACTCGTATTCCAATAAACTAAGATCCAATGTTATTTAATGTAATTGGAACAATATACATTTGATCTACCGTTTATATTCAATATACTGTGTATATATTTGATATATAGTGTATATACAATATATATTCGATATACAAGTCTGGAATAATATATATTTGATATATAGTATATATTTAATACACGGTGTATATATGCGATATATACTATATATAGAGTATATATTTGATTTACAAGTGGATAATGTTCCAGTAATAACCTAAATGGTCTATAGTACATGGATAAGGTTGGGTACCTTATCATCGTAACACTATGGATACAGTCCGCTTTGTAATAGTAATAGTTATTAACGACTTTATCCAGGTCGTTCATGTAGAGACATGTGAGTGAGGATATCCTATACAATGAGTTTGTATAAGATCGGATCGCAAAATAATTAATCATTGACTTTAACACTGTTAGTCAATAGATTGTTATCTCATAGGATGACTAGGTAACTTGATCTTAATCCTAAGCGAGTTATGGACTCCTGCCTATAAGGGATCGTCCTTTGATTTGTATGAGTGAGAGTGACCCGGTTTACCGATTCAATAATCTTACCATTTTAGGGAAGAGACCGAGTGGGGAGCTTGGAATATAACTACGCAATATAGAATTCACTCCTTCCCAATTTTAGTGGAGTAGATGAGTGTTCCCTTACATACTGACTCCAGAACTTGAACAAGGGGCCCCACCCTCTCACTGGCCCGAGAGAGACTTCCGGTTATTAGTCGGACCATAACCGAGTTGTTCACTAGAGGAGCATTAGTATTTAAGGAGCAAGATGTAACTCAGGGGTAAAACGGTAATTTGACCCAGCTAGAGTTACGAGCACTCGTAAAGGATTGACTTGCCGTTAATGGTTGTACATTCTTGGACACAAAAATATTATATAGTGAGAAGAGTGCAGCTATGGTCTTTAGTGGAGTGACTCGCATTTAACGAATGTTGATTAACTTGAGTAATGAGTTTGACTGATTAATCTCACATTATTAAAGCTTCTGATCTGCAGGTCCATTACATCCCCTTGCTAGCTCACAACGGGTAAAACAAGGATAAAAAATTATGAAATAATTTGAAATGTTCAAATTATATAAGGGAAGGTATATAATGTATATTGATACATTATATAAATATATGTTAATTTTGGATAAAGATTCAAAATCAATACTATGTATTTTGAGAGTGAGGCTTAATGTTATGGGTGAGAAAAATCCGTATTTTCTACATTGGGAATTCAAAAAAAGAAAATATCCTTATGGTCTTGAGATTTCCCTTCGATTTAGGAGAAGATATCATATATAAAAAAGATAAGATATCTTGATGGTTTTAGGATTTTCCTCTATAAATATAATATTAAGCTGAACCCTAAAGGAACGCTAAAAAATCTCTTAACTCTCTTACTCTCTCAATCCCTTACAATTGGATCCCAAAATCCACATTCTCGATTGAGAGACTTAGCAAGGAAGGTCAAGTGGTGTTGTCTCATTAGGTTTACACAAAGAAAGTCTTCAAAGGTAAAATCCAACATTCTTCCCTATTTTATATTTTTCTGTGTTTTAAATTTTCAAAAGAAATTCAAGAATGCATTCTACTGCTTCCGCTCCAGGATTCACATCCCTTCAAATGTAATATTATAAAATTGAACGTATAGTTGAGTAGTTACTTATGACATTGTCTCTACCTCCTCTAAGAAGTTGTAGGTTCAAATCCACTCTCGTATTTGTAATGCATGTAATATTCTTTAAAAAAAATTTAAATAATTTACTAGTTTTAGAATTTGCTATATTTTTAATATGATATATTTATAAATTATAATTATGTTTTTTTTAAAAAAAATACATGTAAAATTAAGAATAAGTGACAAGTGAACTTTATATGCCTAGTTTATGTTACTTTTTGAGTGGTTACTGCACACACTTTCATGATTTCTCTGATGATATAGACTGCTTCATTAGGGATTAGACTATTTGAGGAGGGGGAGTGAGTAACTGTGTCGGTACAACTTGCCCTCATGTGGGATATAGTGTGTAACTATCTTTGGAGTAGACGTTCTTCTGCACAATCGTCAGGACTTCATTGTCTTGCAAGAGAGGACTATGGGATCCGTCTAGGTGGGCGCATTTCCCTCGTCCTGGTTTAATTCTATGACTTCCTGTTTTGAGATACTCCATTGGATTAGTACTTCCATGGTGACTGCCCGTGGCAGGTTGGTTTCGTATGTCGTGGCAATCCATGCCACAACGTCTACATATGAATTTTGGAATCATAGGACCTGCTTGATTTCCCATTTAAACAAGGTGCTAAGTATAGGCTTCTTATCTTGGACAAGTAAGTTGACATTCTTTCCTCTTTTACTTTATATTCATCCAAGATTTGTTTAACGATCAATAAGGAGTGGTAGAGTATCTACAAGTGTCGGACGCCAACTTCACTTGCCACACTTAGGCCTGCTATTAACACCTCGTACTCAGCTTTGTTGTTAGAAGCTTCAAAGGAGAACCGTTGTGCGTATTCAAAGAGTTCGATATTAGGTGACGTGAGTAAGAGACCCGCGCCACAACCGCTCTCATTGGATGACCTATCTAGGAATAGAGGCTAGGGAAGGCTTCCTCGGTGCGAGCTTTTGGGGTCCTTATTGGTCACAGTTTCGTCCGGTGTCATCTCAGCTATCGCTTGTGTCCTTCACGTTCTCAGCCTTCCGAATGCTTTAGGTTTCTACAGTATTTGCTTCGAGAAGCTCATTAGAACCGTTACCTTATGGGCTTAGAAGTAGGGCCACAGTATTGATGCTGAAATGACTAGGGCAAGCACAAGCTTCTCCACTTGTGGATACCGCGTCTTTGCCTCGAGAATCATCTTTCTAGTATAATATATACGGCTTGGCAGGAATCCTTTTTTTGACGAGTGTTGAGCTTATAGTAGTGTTATACGTGGCAAGGTACAAGTAGAGATTGGTGCGAAGGTCTGGCTTAGGAGGGGCATCATTGTGAGATATTCCTTTCGTTGGGTGAAGGCGCTCTTGCTATCGTCAGTTGACTCGTACTTATGCCTTTCCTCATGATTTTGAAGAATGGGAGGCACTTGTCAATAGCTCAGGATACGAAGCGATTAAGGGCATCTATCTTACTTCTTACGCTTTGTAGTTGCTCCAAGTGTTTGGGCGATTCCATTTCGACGACCATCAGTATTTTGTCGAGGTTCGCTTCCATCCTGTGGTGATGGACAATGAAGTCGAGGAAGTTTCCCAAGGTGATGCTGATGGTGCACTTGTTAAGGTTTGTCTTCATGTTATACCTTCTAAATATGTCAAAGGCTTCGTTGAGGTCTGCCTCATATTGGCTAGCTTCTCTACTTTTTACAAACATGTCATATACGTACACCTTCATGTGCTTCGGCCTATTTGTTTGACAAACATCTTATCCACAATCCTCTAATGAATGACCCATTGTTTTTCAGGCTGAAGGGCATTACTCTGCAACGGTAGAGCTCATGGTCCAGGACGTGCATCCTGATCTTGTTTTAGCTGAAGTACATGTCCATAATCGTAAGCATCTCATGGTGAACTGTTGCATCGACCAGCTAGTTTATATAGGGAGGGGGAAGCTATCCATGGGGCAAGCCCTTGTTTTGGTTCGTGAATTCGACCCAACTTTCATTGGCCTTTTTTACAATGATAATGTTGGAGGACTAATGTGGCCGGTAGTGTACTTCATGTATAAAGTCGACCTTGAAAAGTTGCTCGACCTTTGCCGCGATAGCCCCGCTCTGCACTGCGTCTACAGAGTGTTGTTTTTGCTTTATGGACTTGTGTTTGAGGTCAACGTTAAGCTTGTTCACTTAATGACCTTCATATCAATTCTAAGCATGTCTTCGTGCGATCATGCAAATACGTATGCATTATTTTTCAGGAAATTTGTGACGCTTTGCCTCTGGTCAATCCCCAACTTCTCCTGGATGTTAAATTTTCTATCTTCAGTTAGGAGAAGATAAGGCGCTCCAGTTCTTTAATGGGAGAGCTTCTTTGGTCCTCATCCCTCTGGGTCGGGGCCCCTTGAGGGGAAGCTCTTCTGCGAGTGCGTTCTCTTGTGGCACCATTTCTTTGATTGGACGAGTAGCCCATTCGTGTATCATTTCTAATCGTTAATGTTTGAGAGGTAAAGTTAATTGGCTGTCAACTCGCTCTCCTCATAGACGGTGCCAATTGTTGATGCCGATTTTTGGGCAACTGCCACGTAAGTGTCACGGAGGTGCCATATACGTCTTCATCTCGAAGCTGTACATTACCTACCATCATAAATCTAGAGAATGATATTTGTACACACAAACTACAATATCACGCAACGATGGGTACATTGAGGAAGTGCAACACCACAAGGTCATATTAATAACCACCACCCTTTAAATGAAGTGATATGCGAATCCCCTCCCCACCCATGCTAAAAAGAAAAAATAAAAGAAAAAGTCTGTTTTGTCCTCCTATTACATATGGTAGAAACCAAAAGCACCATGGTCCATAAAAGAGAGAAAATGAAATAAGAAAATGACATGCAGCGTGTGAGCAAGAGATTCGGTAGATAGCCTATAATTTGAATAATCAATATATAATTTTTATCCATAATTTATTGTGAAACTTGTGTGTATATATATTCGACGACTTTTCATCTTCTTATCCAAATGACCATAAAGTCGAACATTTGCAGCCCAGAGTTTGTTAATCACATCACATCATCATCTCTAACACGCCTCCAAAATTCAACCCTCAGCCCCCGCCGCCGCCGCCGGCCGGCCGGAACATGAGGGACGACAAATTCCCCCACCAACACCACCGCCGCCGCAACGCCGCCATTGCCCTCCTCAAGCTCGCCGCCTGCCTCATCATCCTCTCGCTAACATACGCGCTCGGTTACTTATCATCGTCCGCTACGACGCCGTTTTCATCCTCTCCTCCCCATCACAATAATATTCCTTCTCTTCCCACACCGGTTCTGCTGGATACACCCACCGCCGACACCGTCGCCACCGCCGCCACCGCCGTCGAGCAATTCCGCGTTAGAACGCTCTGCTCCCCACCGCTCCCTCACCACCTAGTTCGCTCCACAATTCTCCAAAAACTCTTCAACGGGACCTCCCCGTTCCGCGACTTCCCTCCCCATCACGTGCGCCACCTCCTCCACCCAAAGCGCATCAAGGGCTGGGGCTCCAACGGCGCCGTTTTCGAGAACCTCGTCCGCCAAGTCAGGCCCCGCCTCATAATCGAGGTCGGCTCCTTCCTCGGAGCCTCCGCGATCCACATGGCGAGTCTCACTCGCCAACTTGGCCTCCCCACTCAGATCCTCTGCGTCGACGATTTCCGCGGCTGGCCCGGCTTCCTCGACCGGTTCTCCGAACTCTTTATGGTCCACGGCGACGTTTCGCTGCTGTACCAGTTTATGCAGAACGTGGTGGCCTCGAACGCGTCCGGTTCGGTCCTGCCGTTGCCGTTCTCGACCGGGTCGGTTCTGGATAGCCTGTGCGAGTGGGGAGTGTACGGGGACTTGATTGAGGTGGATGCGGGTCATGATTTTAACTCGGCCTGGTCCGACATAAACCGGGCATACCGGATCCTCCGACCCGGCGGGGTTTTGTTCGGCCACGATTATTTTACTGCCGCGGATAATAGAGGGGTGAGACGGGCAGTTAATTTATTTGCACAGATTAATCGCCTCAAAGTCAAAGTCGATGGTCAACACTGGGTTCTTGTTTCTGATTAACACTCCATTTTTTTTATTATTTTTTTAATGTAAAATTTGGGAACATACTTATGAATGAGCTCTGTAAATTGGTTGTAAATTTGAAGCCATTTTAATTAACTCCAAGTCCAAGCTGTTTGAGAATAATAACAACACATTTCTTTATTATTTTATTTTATTTTTCAACTAATCAAAATTATTTGTCAACTTTGATAAGTTCCTCTACCAAGTCTGAGAGCTATTAAGGGGATCTGATTGGACCCTCAATTAATAAGCTTCAATGTCATTGAATTACCTAATTGATCAACTTTTTAATTAATTAATTTCAAGGTTATTGAACTAAAATTTTTAGATTATTTGTAGTCTTGGTGATTTGAGGTCTACAATTTTCATTAAAATTTATTTATTATATTCTTGTTTTGATCACCGTGAAAAGAGCTTTCCAAGAAATAAAATTTTACATTGATCCGATCCTTGCTAATACTTATAAACTCTCTTTTAAACGAGAATTATTTATGCTACATGCTCAAGAATTTAAGTCAACTTTCGTGAGCATATATATATCTCTAGGATCTACATATAGTAAAATTTGGTGCCAAATTAAAGCTTATTGAATTAGCTTTCCAACAGTCCATGATTCATTGAATTTCATTACGTATTGTGAAAGTTATGTGTCTTTTAATACACATTGCTCATGCTGGAAACTGTTGTGGCCAACACTGAACTAGCATCCAGCTACTTCGATTTGATTTTTGTTGCTAATCATTGCTTTGAATATAGCCAAATTGGGTACTATTTTAAAGGTCTTTCAAGGAGCTTTCCAATTCATTGAAGGATGTCCAATCCAAAAACTTGCCATTATCTGGAGCTTGACAATTGGAGTGGAACCAAATTTGACCAGCCCACTCTAAATAAGGTTATTTTTCACAACTTTTTATTTCCTTTGATATTAGTACTTTCCTTTTCAACATAATTTCTATGAATCATCCAAATAAAATAGTCACACAATTTGATCAAGATTTTGACCAAGTCTGTGAAGCTTGACTTAACCAAGGTTTGACTCGGTGGACGACCTAACGTACAAGCAAGTAGAAGACCTGCAAAAAAGAGGTAGCACTCCGATACTCAAGTCAGTAACTGGCTAATCTATACTTGGGAGAGAATATAGTTTCGCGTACCAAAATCTGAGGCGTCTTCTCTATTCGCTTTACGTTTTCGCCGCGAGAGTCCTCTAGCGACCTTATTCCAACGACTAGGTTGGCGACAAATAATTTTTCGTCATTGGACAACTTTAGCAATGAAAATATTTCATTACTGAAACCAATTTTTCTAGTAGTGGAGATGTTTCTATTTATATGCGAAGATTCTAACCAAACTTCCGACAAGCCTCCAATGGTTTTCTGACAGTCCGAGAATCGCAGCGTCTGTTATCATGGATTGTGTTGGAGTTAAGTTCCCGAAAGAGTATCGTTTAATTGGCTTGGCTGATATCTCTGGCGACCGATGTAGAGATTGGAGCTCGACTCGGCGCTCGCATCTTAGGTGACCGAGGTAGGAGATATAAATCAGCTCGTCTTCTAAGTGACTTACAACCTGCATCTTTAGTAGATCGGCTCAGTCTCTTTAGAAAGGTCCGAGGTACAGTTACTTCAGTGTGTAGATCTTCATGCCGACTCATCATCATCACCATATTAGATGGTGACATGTGGTCGTTGGTGAAAGATCACCTCTAACGCACATCTAGAATTTTATGTCAAAAGGGGTATAAAAACATATAAATATAATGAAAAAAATATCAATTTTAAGCATAGACTAATGTATAACAATTTACCATTTATACTTGGATAAATGTTGTAATCTCACCTTGAACTTGAGAAAGTGTTGTTGGAGCTCGCAAAGGTGGGGAGGAACCCTAAATATTCATTAAAATCATTATCACCACAAAGGTTACAAAGTAAGAAAAGTAGGCTTTTTTTATGGCCAACATAAGAAACCTTAATACACTTAAACTAACTAAAGAAGCTTATAACTCCTAAAGCCAAGTAAACTTAGAGCTAATAAAACACTTAGAAGTCATTTATTTTTCAGGAATGTAGACACTTGGAATTTTAGAAGTCTAGCACTTTCAGATAGTCACGTTTGTTTTGTAGGAAAATTTATAAGGATATCTGCGAATATTTAGATAGTCACGTTTATTTTGCAGGATTTATTGTTGGGAATATGTTAAATTTATAGAATTTTCCAAAAATGCCCTTACAAAAATTCATATAATTTATACATTCATTTAATATAATAGATTTATTTGAATTAATTCAATATTTTATTTTTATTCATTTAATATAATAGATTTATTTGAATTAATTCAATATTTTATTTTTTATATATTATTTTGTTGACTATTAGTTTAATATGAATTTCATTTTCAATTTTAATATTTTTCTCAAAAGACAATTGTTATTGGATAGAAGAATGAAGCTCACGAAGCGATAGAAGGGGAGCTTAGGTCGGGAGAGAAGTGCACGAAGAGGTAAGACTCGAAGCCTGTCGACCTGAGCCGACCCGGGTCGATTGCGGCCAGCCCATGGCTGGCGCCGAAGCGTTCTCGGCCATTGTTTATCCTTTCTCGACCCCTACGCGGCCCAATCCGACTCTACCTTGACCTAACCTTGGATTTCGCATTTGGTCCAATACGAAATGCACGAGCCCTAGAAGTCCAAATTTAGGGCACAGTAGGATTTGATTTAGGTGATTCCTAAAGAAGGGAGGATGAGACTCCTATAAATAAAGGGGGAAGCCAAACCCGAAAGGCATGCTCACAATAGCCTACACTATATACTCAATTACTCTAATCCTAACTTAAGCATCAGAGCCTGTGTGACACCAAAGCCACACCAAACTTAGTGCTGTTATGTTTTGCAGGTCTTATCGTTCTCTCTATTTTTGAAGATTGGTACAAATTTGGTGGAGTTCCAGGAGGCCAAATTTCTGCATCTAACAACAATCATATAATTAGTGTTATCTTGGGTGAAATTTATTTATCTTATGATCGCATTAATTTTTATTAAGAGGAATAATTTCACAGGTATGTCGGTCATAAAAAAATTTTGTTTTAAAATTATATATTTACGATAATAAACATTGTTAATAATATAATTCCTTTAAAATATTAAAAATAAATGGAGATATTATATAATTTAATTTAATTGTATTTTGTTTTATATGTAAATGTAATGTACAAATATACTTATTTTCATAAAGTTGTTGATTAGATGATGAGTATATTAATTTATTTAAATTATAAATTTAATAATATAATAAATATTTTTTGGAGGAAAAAATAAAGAAAATTGATGAAAGAAAAAATAAAAGAAATGAAGTGAAAAAATGTAAAGAGTGGATCCCTCAACACGAGAATCTTGGAAAATCATGTTTCAAAAAGCATCCAAAACTTGTTAGATAACTACCATATGGGCATCTTAGCATACCAAGCTCGAGTATCTTACATTTCCATAAAACAAATGTGGGAATCTAGATGCATGTCTAGTAAGAATCTCGAATTCTCATGAAACAAACGATCATTTAATAGCATCTTAGAGACTATAATAGGGTGGGATTAAGGGGTTTTTTTTTTAATATTATTGTAAATGAAACTTATTTTAAAAATATAGTTGTTTAATTAAAAATATTAAAAATATTGTAGATTTTGAAACTTATTTAAAAAATATTGTAGTTTTAAAAAACTAAAGGTTGATCGTCTCTTCAAGAGACAACCATTTAGACGTGGTGCCACGCGGGCGCCACGTAATTTTTTTAAAAAATTTGAACGTGGTCGACCATGTGGGATGGTCGTCCCGGTCGGTTCATTTCTGGAAAAAAAAATATAATTTTTTATATTATATATTATTTAGTAGTTTTAATGTAAAAAACTTCTTAGTGTACTGCTACTCTAATGTGTCTTCCATTCCAGGTTTGAATCTTGGAACACCCACTACACTACTAAGAAGGTTTTTACATTAAGAACTACTAAATAATATATAATATAAAAAATTATATTTTTTTTTCCAAAATTAAATTTCAAAATCTACAATATTTTTAATATTTTTAATTAAACAACTATATTTTTAAAATAAGTTTCATTTACAACAATATTAAAAAAAATGGGATTAAAGCCTCACAGGAGGCCCAAAATACGTGCAAGTCAAACAACAAATAAATATTCAACAAAAATATCCAAAGCCCAAAAAGACATTTAAAAGGTCCAAGAGCATGGTCCAATCCGCCAAAATGAGCAAAAGAGGCCTCAAATTCACACGTGGCTAAATGGGCCTGTTTAGAGGTTTAGATCTCATTTCGACATGGATGTGTGAACTATACACCATTGTTATTTAGGCTTCTCATTAGGTACACATATATACTTGGGACAGGTGTAGGAATGACCAAATTTAATAACTCGTTTTAAAAAATGTCCAAACCTATCCGTTATTGCAATAATGGTTAAATGATTTTTTTTTAATACTGAAAAAATGTTTAGACAAATATACCCTTGTAACAAATTAGGTATATATGCATAATTTTAGGGATTTAAGATTTTTACGAATAACAAAAACAATCGACCTTAATATTAGGGAATCAACGGTATCTAATAAAAAATAAATCAGATTAAAATAATTATCTTAATTCTAATTTAAAATTGCTAATAAAGTAAATTTAAAAAGAATTGATAAGATTGTGTTGGATAAATCTTGAAATTTACCCATCCTTAATATAAGATTTACAAAATAAGAGATCAAATATTATTAGGGAGGAATAAGTTTATTTGTTTTAAAAAAATCAAGAGAGTAAATATTATTAAAATTAATAAGATTGGGTTGGGGTAGATTTTGAAATTTATCCATGTTTAATATAAGATTTACAAAATAAGAGAGTAAATATTATTAGGGAGGAATAAGTTTATTTGTTTTAAAAAAATCAAGAGAGTAAATATTATTAAAATTAATAAGATTGGGTTGGGGTAGATTTTGAAATTTATCCATGTTTAATATAAGATTTACAAAATAAGAGAGTAAATATTATTAGGGAGGAATATTTTAATTGGTTTTTTAAAAAATTAGGGCTTTCAAAAAAATCACATGAGAAAACTCAAAAAGAAAAAAAAAAAACACCTTACCTAATTATTTTCACGCCCAGAAGACAGCCACAACCGCAGAAGACAGCCGCAGAACAGTTTTGGCGAAATCTAATTGGTCGGAGACGACCTATTTTAATTTTTTTCAAAAAAATCAGACGTGGCGCTGATCGAGCGCCACGTCTGCATGTTGTCTCTTGAAGAGACGACCTGGAGCTGCCTATTCAAGGTCTCTTGACGACCAACTATTTTTCAAGGATTATTTTTGGAAATAGTTTGATAGGTGATATATTTTTGGAATAAGTTTAATAAAAAACATTATTAAAAAAAAAATCCTACGTTATTATCCTACCGTAAGTTCGATAACAAAGTATATATAATATAATATTCTAGCTTAGACTATAACAATGAAAAATATATATCATATAACCTTTTGGAGGAGTATAAATTTATCATACTACATATTAGAAGATTAAAATGAGAAATATATTATATTATGGCCGTTTCAACGTATGATATAATCTAATAGTTTAGTATATACCAATAAAAGATATATTTTACCTAATATTTTGGAGAAGTATATGTTTATCATGCTATTGAATAAAATATGCGCTGGATAAAAAAGACGTCCGAAAAAAAATGAGGGGAAGAAGATAATTAAAATATTGAAAAGATATTTTAGAGGAGTACATACTTATCACACTAATAAAAGAAAAAAGACGCTGGAAAAAAAGACGTTGAAAAATAAAAAGATGCCAGAAAAAGAAAAAATATTAAAAAAAGATATCGGAAAACAAAAAATTAAGAATTAAAAATATACTTTTAAAATATAAAATATTTAATAAATTTAGGAATATTATTCCTTAAAAAAACATAAATATAGAAAGTATCAATAAAAATAAAGCTAATAAATGTGGATTTCTAAAATTAAAAAGAGGTAATATTGTCACAAAAAAATCTTGGAAATTTAAAAGTGAAAATTTTCATTAGACATTTGAGAAAATTTTGTTATGAAACAAGCGACTAGAGACAATTTCTATTTAGTAAAAATCATGACTTTTACTCAACTTTGGGGAGAGAAACCCTCGTTCTTGTAGCTCAGTTTTTAACCCATTTGCACCGTACCAGGTAATCTTCTTGTCTATTGGAGCCTTTTATTTACTGCAGTAAGTTTTGGAGCCAACTATCCTTTTGAATTCTTGTGCATGCCATGCCTTTGGTGCTCTGTGTTTCCCTTCCATTTATGCTTGCCCATTGAATTTTGTGTATTGTCTTGTCTTGTTTCTTCCTAAGAAATTTAGCTATTTATTATTATTTTTATCTTTTTCTTTATTTTGCTTGCGATAATTTGTGACTTGTTTGAGGTATGTTTCACCTCTGTTAAGCAAGCTCATTTTGTTTTTAAGTGATTGTGATCAAGCTTGGATTGCATATTCTTTTATCCATAGTTAAGATGTTGGTTGGTGGAGCCAAATCGACGTTCAAATGGGTTTGGAGTGGGTCAAGACGCGTCGAACAAATAAGTATGAAAAACAGGTAAATGGGTGCTGCAGGGTCAAATTGACTGAGAGCATGGCATTGCAGCGCTAGGGACAACGCCTCAGCACTGCAACAAAATCACAGAAAAGGGTGTAGCGTGTTATGTTTTCACGCTTCAGGTCGTATTGTTGAGACGCCGCTACCTCATTATTTAAGGGATTTTGTGTATTTTAATTACGTTAAGCCGTGAGAAATTAAAACATCTTTTGTAGCCGATTTTTTTAGAGGGTTTTGACAACAACTCTGTGGCAGTGGCTCGGGTTGGCAGTACACAGAAAGGGTAGATGGAGATCGTCATTTTTGGGGTAATTTAGTTCTTGATTGTTCTGTGAGTGTTTTTCATTCCTATAGCTAAGTATATTGTGTTTAAATACTTAAATATATTGGGACCTCTAGAAAGCGAATATCTGTGAGAGATATATTTGTGAGTGCTTGTAACCAATCTCATTTTAGTGGAACCTGCATTTGTGCAGAAAACTAGACGTAACCTATCAATTGTTGGGGTGAACCAGTATAAATTATTGTGTCGTCTATTGCTTTCCCTATATTTCTCCTTGTGTTGTGTGATTGGCTTCTATAACTGGATATAACGATGGAAGGCGAAATTGTTTGGAGCGCTTAATTTCTCATCCAGTCGTATCAGAGCTGTAAGGTTGCAGTATCAAGGGAACCAATTAGCCAAAGTGATCCGACAAGGATACTATTGGCCGACCCTCAGCCAGGACGCCAAGAAATTCGTTAGAACTTGCGACAATTGCCAACGCTACGGAACCATAATCCACCAACCTCCCGAGCTGCTCACCCCCATCTCGGCCCCGTGGCCGTTTGCGCAGTGGGGGGTAGATATCATTGGTCCTTTCCCTTTGGGCAAAGGCCAGACCAAGTTTGTTGTGGTTGCTGTGGATTACTTCACAAAGTGGGCCGAGGCCGAGGCGCTCTCCCACATAACGGAATCCAGAGTCACGTCCTTCGTATGGACAAATATCATATGTCGCTTTGGCATACCGCAGGCCATTGTAACGGACAATGGGAGGCAGTTTGACAACGCCAAGTTCAAAGACTTTTGCAGCAAGCTTGGCATAAGTCACCTTAGCTCGTCCCCCGCACATCCGCAAGCAAATGGGCAGGTGGAGGCAGTCAACAAGATCATCAAGCGAGGTATCAAACTTAGACTGGACTCCAAGAAAGGCAGGTGGGCCGAGGAGCTACCGGAGGTTCTATGGTCGTACCGGACCACCCAAAGGGAGTCGACGGGTGAGACCCCGTTCTCCCTGGCCTTCGGCTCCGAAGCTGTAGTCCCGGTTGAGATCGGCATGCCATCTGACAGAGTCGAGCGTTACGAGCCTACGGCAAACGCGGAAGAACTGCTCCTCAACCTCGACTTGTTGGAAGAAAGAAGAGCAATGGCCCAGCTACGCCTGGCGGAATATCAGGGCAGAATGGCCAGACATTACAACGCCCGCGTTCGACCTCGGACCTTTCAGGTCGGACATCTGGTCTTAAGGAGGGTCCAAACCCATGTGGGTGCCCTTGATCCGACATGGGAGGGCCCGTTTGAGGTCAGGGGCATAATCCGACCTGGGACGTACGTATTGGCCGATCTGAAAGGAGACGTCCTCGCGCACCCGTGGAACGCAGAGCACCTGAAGCGTTATTGTCCTTGAAATGCCAAAAGGGTATTCAATGGATCTGTAAAAACTATTTCAAAAGAATTATGATCGGAATAAACGTGATGATTTAATTTCATGATTCCGAGTTCGACCAGAAATTCAATGAGGGCCACGGACTCCCACACGATCACATTCCTGCAATCGGTTAAAATTCAATCCTCCAAAACCTAAGGGTACGAGGTGCGATGCCAAAACCGTTGGTGAACTTAAAATTCAAACCCTACCTTCAAGGCAAGGGGGCGATGTGAAAGTTCAGAATGATCAAGCCTTTGAACCTGAGGGTACGAGGTGCGATATGAAGAACAGTTATGGACTTAAGATTTTAGCCTTTTAACGTTTTTAAGTTAAAAGTGTGATGTTAAAAAGTCCAGAGTTGGTGCAATGCATTGAATACTAGACAGCGATCCGAGTTCAAAATTTCAAGTATTTTAGTTAATGGCGCGACCTCAAAGGTACGAGGCGCGAGGTGACATTGGCTTCAACTTGAAAACAAAAAAAACCGAAGGATGAAGGCAACAAAGTAAAAACAAATGAGGAGCCTCTTTATTGAATGAAAAGCAGAGCCAAGGCTTATAGACCTTGCAGCTCTGCCCTAACACTTACAAACAAAAAAAAATGGAGAAGAGAAGAAAGACAGAGAAAGGCCTCATGGGGGATGATCGCCTAAGAGCCTGCCTGAGGAGCGCCCTCCTGAGTGGTGCCGACCTGGTCCTCTTCAAGATCGGAGTAGTCAGAGTCAAGATCTCTGACATACTTATCCACCAACGCTTGGGGGCCAGGAGTGCAGCCAGGCCCAGACGCCCACTGCTTGGCATACTTCTTCTTCAGACCACTGAGATCGATCTGAAGGTCAGGCATGTCGGAGGCAATGCCCTTCATGAGAAATTTGAAGCCCGCGTCAGAGAAGTCTTTGGCGAATCCGTCGAAGTCAGGATGTTGCCTAAACGATTCCTCCAGTAGGACTCCATTGCTGAGACGCTCCTTCATCGTCTCCAGCTCGGCAGTCGCGCGCTTCAGCTCCTCCTCCTTCGCTTCAAGCGCCTGGAGCATCTCGTCCTTCTCCTTGAGGAGTTGGAACTTCTCCTTCTCCAAGCCCCTGGTGATAGCATGAGCAGCTCGGAGCTAGGCCTTGCGCCTGTCCTCTTCCTTCTTCAGCAGCTCGGCCTTGGTCTCCACCTCGGCCTTCAAAGTTTCCACCTCAGAGTGAGCTTTCAGTAGCTCATCCTTCATGGTGGAGGAAGCAGCCTCCAAGGCAGCGGAGAACTCCTCTTTCTCCCTCGCTGCCAAACTTCCCTCTCATCCAGCTCGGCCTTTATAGCCAGAGCCGATTGAATGGAAGCAACGAACGCCTGAGAAAAGGTACAAAGAAGAGAATTAGACCGAGCTACCTGTTAGGTAAATTAAGCAAGAATGGAGACACTAGTCTTACCTCAGCAGCGTAGTCGATGGTCCTCTGCAGAACGGACCCTGGGTCGTTCACAAATTTGGACGCGCTCCTTAGGCAGCGGTCCAAACTTGCGGCCGAGATGCGGGACACCTGGTCCCTCACCCCAGAACTTGACGGCTCCACTCTGAACCGTGCCGTCACATCGGACGTCCGGCCCATCTTGGCCTCGGGATCGTCCACCCGATCTGCGTAGCTCGCAGGCAAGACCCCATGAGCTCCGACCTCCAAGGGGGAGGTTGTCTTCTTCTTCTTCTTCCTTCGCTTCAGAGGGACTTCCTCCCTCACCTCCTCGCCCGAAGGCAAAGCGTCCACCGCCTCGGTCTGATCCCTGGGGCGCTTCTCCCTCGAGGGACCCCCAGAAGACTCTAGTTCGATCACTGGGGTTGGATCTTCCGAGGCTGGTCCTGCCACAGCGGGAGTAGCAGGTTTCGAACTCTGGGCGGCCTCGAGAGCATGGGCTCGGCCCTTGGACTTGCGCTTCACGTTGCTTGCAAATCCGCAAACCATGGCTGCAAAGTAAAGGACAGGGGTCAGCACAAGGTCAGAGGAAAAAGGAGGGAAGCAAGCTCAGCATACCAAGTTCGGAGTTCGGCCTTGTGGATTCAATGGGACGAACTGCGGGGTTGTAGTCTAGCAACCCGGACTCAAGCAGCAGCTTCTCGGTCACCAAGGTTCCGACCTTCCTACCCCTCGGAAAGCGCTCCTTGTAGTATTTCAGCGTGTCGAAGGCGGCTTGCGTAAGCTCGGGGACTGGTCGGATTGAAACTGCACAAAGACAAAATTTGAGTCAGACCTGAATAACAAGAAAGAAGTTATCACAAAAGTAAGAACTACTCCGTACCTAGGTTCCCAAACCTAGTGGGAACGTCAAAGAAGGAACAACCTGACTCGTCCTTTGCCAGCCATTCCCCAAAAGCGTAGAACCACTTCCTCACCCATCCCTTGATGGAGGTCGGTCCCTTAACTATACCGCCTGCGCCTTTTCTTGAGCACATATAGAACCGACCAGGCTTCTTAGCTATCCTTTTCGCTTCGAAGCACGCGAGGAGCTGGTCTACGTCCAACAGCTCGGCCTCTTCACTATCCCGGGCTCGTAGCCAAAAAAGGATGGCCAAAGCAAAAATGACGCCCCACCCATTGGGGGCCACTTGAGCCGGAGCCAGCCCTGTTCGGAAAAGAAACTCTTGGACGAAAGGGTGAAGGGGAAGTCTGAGGCCGTACTCAAATATTTTGAAGTAGAGAGTGGCCCATCCCTCCGGAGGATTGTCAGCTCTCTCCCCCTCCTCCGGCATCCTAAGGAGGACGTTCTCAGGAATAGCGAATCCCCTACGAAGGGATCCGAGGTAGTGCTCGGGTAGCCTAGAAGGGTATTCCAAACCCTGACCCGAGGTGGAGGCATCACTATCCTCCCCGTCATCGGAGAACCTAAAGTTTTCTATCTCCTAGAGCTCGGACTCTAACCTACGAGCCAAATCCTCATCGGATCCTAAGTTGCTGCTAAAAGAGGACGACATGGCAACTACGTTCGAACGAGAAAGTGAGGGAAGAGACCGACCTACCAAGGGTTCGAGCTACCTTCAGATCGAACTCCAAGAATTCAGGGAACGTAAGGTATGACCTGAAGGATTGAGGGTATTTATAGCTCGTCAGAAAAATTTCCCCACCGTACACGTGTCATCAACGAGCGGCTAGGATCCTCCCTAAGATCCGAAACGTCGGAATATCTGAATATTCCGACGATAAATCTACCGCAACGGTCATATTTTCCCATGAATAGGAAATCGCCACGCGTCCAAAGCAAGTCGAATGAACTTCTCTACCAGGTCGAGATCGGACCAGACAGAGAGGGGGCCAATGTTTGGGGGAAGAATACCCTGGACACGTGGAGGACTCCTATTGGTTCTCCAAGACGACTTATGAGTGATGCCCAGCTCGGACTGCCGAGATCACCGCCGTTAGCGTTGATGGATGCTAAGTGTGAGGGCCGAGGTGAACCTGGCCAAGGTCCGACCTACCGGGAAGCTCGGTAGGGGCCGATGTGAGCTGCTGTCAGCGGCGTGATTATCGGGTGTAACCGAGGGTCCCGAGATTACCGGGTGTAACCGTCGCGAGATTGGCGGGACTACCACCCATAAGTAGAGGACCTCACTCCACGATCAGGTACGATGATTTCTGACCTCGAACTAAACTAAGAATCCGACCTGTACTGACTTGATCGTTGGAGTGCTCACCCTTTTGTGCAGGTCCGCCACAGGTATTCAGATCGGTCCGGGTTCCGAGTTCGAGCTGCAGTCGTAAATATATTGTTGTGCATATTCTTGCATAAACAGGTGGCGCTCCTTTCAACGACACACTCCAACGGACGACGGCTCTGCAAGAATCTCGGTGGGCAGCGGTGTCATGCTCCTTTTCTCGATAGTTTGAGGTGGGCGCGGCAGTCTGCTGTGTTGGGCGACGTCTTGAGGGTTCAGTGACAACCAACGACCCATATCGACTCAGTTTGGGAGACCCCCACACCCATGTGGCGACGATTACGGCTGTAAGGACATTTTCGGTGCATTCTGCTGCTGTAAAAGACACAAACAACTTGTTTTCTTAGTGTTTGGTGATTACCCAGTTCCTTTTGAGGCGCAATTCACACTACCCACACCTATCCGAACTAGATCTAAGTCGCCTACACCTAAACGAAGTCGATTTCGTGGTAAATGGAATTTCGAATGCCCTTAGAATGGTTTTCCATGGCTGAAAGTTGATAATGACTTGCTGTTTTTTTTATCTTATCGTATAGGTGCTGAAATGACGCAAGAACTAGGAACGTGGGAGTAAGTAAGTAGTACTAGAGGCAGGTGTGTGCGTTTTATGGGTTGTTGGAAATGTCTCTTGGCTATTTGATTATCTAACATGTATATCTCATGTCGTTATGATTGATGGATGTGTTAGTTAGGGGTGATTGAATGCATGTTCTGAAGTTGGTCATTCGTGCTAGCATTATGTTGTTTGAACGTGTTGGATGAAATTGTTTAGTTTTCTTTTGTCAAATGTGTATAATGGTTACCTGTTGGAAAGGTCCGTTTAAAGGCTTTGCGAGCTGTGCCTATTTTTATTATGTTGTGTAAAGCATGCTGAAAATGTCTACAAGTGTTGTTGTTTATCTTACAAGGGCCATTACGTGTGCTTTCCCTATGTTGTGAGCATGGTGCTGGTTGTTAAATGTTGTGTTTATGCGATCTCTGCGCATTAAAATCATGTAGGACGATGGGTTGTGCTAGGACATTGTAATAAGTGTAATTAGGAAGCTAGTACTGGAAATCCTGGTTGGAGATGAGATGTGGAGTGGGATGTTATGAAAGAAGAACTGGTGAGTGTCAGAGCCCCGGGTGCAAAGGTCGGGGGCTGATATAGTACTACTAGGTGTCGAGGATTCAGGTACAAAGATTGGAGGTTGATACACCAGTCTCAGTATGGACGAATGTCTAGGCCCCGGGTACAAAGGCCGGGGGTCAGCATGAAGAAACAAATTATTGGATCAACATTGCTAGTTGGGTGTCGAGGCTTCGGGTACAAAGGTCGGGGGTCGACACGCCAACTTGGTTAGAGTAGGTTTCGAGGCTCCAGGTACAAAGGTTGGGGATCGATACACCAGACTTGGTGGAGATGAGCGTCGAAGCCTTGGGTACAAAGGTTAAGGGTCGAACGCCAAGTTTACGTAAAGGAGTGTCGGGACCTTGGGTACAAAGGTCAAAGACCGACACGAAACGAAAGAGTGAGACATGGAGAACTAGTGTGCTGATAAAAGTTAGGAAGTGTTTTGGGAATAGTCAAGAGCCTACGGGCTAGGAGGTGTGGAACGTGTTACTTTTAATGCTTGATGTATGTCGTCAACCTTTACAACATGTTGATTGTTTTGAATTTTCAATTAATATATCGCTTGAATATCGTGTGTTAGTATGTTGGTGATGTGTAGTTAGTGAGGGCTACTTACGTAGTATTTTATATACTCACCCCCTCAGCAATTATTGATTTCAGGTAAGGATCAGAGTTATGACCATAGCGGTGATGCAGAGAGGGCTCGACTGAGGAAGGACCATTAGGCTGCGTTACAGTTGTTTTTCCTTATTCTGTTAGGATAGTGGATTTTCCCGTTTGTTTTGGATGTTCTAGTAGAGTAATGTTTAGGTGTGGCCTTGGTGACGTTGTCGGATGTGTCTGAACATTTATTTGCCCTTGAGACGATGTTTTCTTTTGATTATTTAGTTTTGCTACGATTTTGGCTATTGAATAAACAGGATTTTATGTTTGTTAGCCCACAGAGGGCGAGTTGACTTCTTGGATTATTGGAGAACTTTTGAACCTTTTAGACCTTGTTGTTTTAATTTTTTTTTTATTGTGTGTTAAGGGGAAGGTCTGTGCAGGTAGTTGTGTAAACTTACCCCAAGTGTGTTGTGGAAATTCAGGGGCGTTACATGTATTGTCTTGTTTTCTTCATATGAAATTTAGCTATTTATTATTATTTTTATGTTTTTCTTTCTTTTGTTTGCGATAATTTGTGACTTGTTTGAGGTCTATTTTACCTCAATTAAGCAAGCTTATTTTGATTTTAAGTGATTGTGATCAAGATTGAATTGCATGTTCTTTTGTCAATTGCTAAGATGTTGGGATTGGTGAAGCCAAATCGACGTTGGAACGAGTCAAGAGCAAGTCGAGACACGTCAGAACAAATAAGTATGAAAATCTGGTAAATGGACGCTGCAGGGCCAAATTGGCTGAGAGGATGGCGCTGCAGGGCTAGGGACAATGCTGCAGCGCTGCAACAAAATCACAGAAAAAGGGCGTAGCGTGTTATGTTTTCACGCTTTAGGTCGTAACATTAAGACACCACTACCTCATTATTTAAGGGATTTTGTGTGTTTCATTTAAGTTAAGCCGTGGGAAATTAAAACATCTTTTGTAGCCGATTTTTTAGAGGGTTTTGGCAGCAATTTGTGGCAGTGGCTCGGGATGGCAGTACATAGAAAAGGCAGACGTAGATCGTCAGTTTTTGGGTAATTTAGTTCTCGATTGTTCTGTGAGTCCTTTTCATTCCTGTAGCTAAGTATATTGTGTTTAAATACTTAGAAGTTAGGGGGCTTTTGTTAGGACCTCTAGAGAGCGAATATCTGTGTGAGATATATTTGTGAGTGCTTGTATCCAATCTCATTTTAATGGAACTTGCATTTGAGCGAAAGACTGGACGTAGCCTATCAACTATTGGGGTGAACCAGTATAAATTATTGTGTCGTCTATTGCTTTCCTTATATTTCTCCTTGTGTTGCGTGATTGGCTTCTATAACTGGATATAACTATGGAAGGGGAAATTGTTTGGAGTGCTTAATTTCTCATGAAGTGGTATCAGAGCTGTAAGGTTGTAGTATCAAGGGTCTAGTCAGCAGTCACATCATTACTTCGATATGATGTTGAGATTTGATGGGGAGAACTTTGGGCTTTGGGAGATGCAAGTGATACATCTTCTTACATACAAGAATATTCACAAAACCTGAAAGAACGATTGGCCATTGGGATAAGAAATAAAGGGTGGACAGAGATGGATGAGCAAGCGGTAGCAATCATCAGGCTATGTTTGTCGATGAACGTGGCGAGTCAAAAATAGAAATAGAACTGATTAAGGCTTTGACTAACAGGATGAAAAACCTTATGCTAACACCAAGGTGTATCTCATTACGAGATACTTTAACATCTACACAAAGGAGGGTATCTCAGTAAACTCCCACATAAATGAAGTCATTGATCAGATTAACAAGTTGGAGCTATGAAGACCACTTTTTCAGAAGAGGTGAATGCCATAAAGTTGTTGTCTTCTTTTTCTGACAATTGGGAGACCATGAAGATGGATGTGTCAAATTCAAGGGAGTCTGAAATTCTCAAATATTTGTGACGGTACAATAGCTGAAGAGATTCGCAGGAAAGGAAGTGGAAAGAATTCTGCTTCTACTTCTAGGTTGGAAAAATATATAGAATTAGCCTTGGTAGTTCAGAGAAAAGGAAAAGAGAAATGGAATATCAGAAAAGACAACAAATACGCAATCAGAATGGTGGGAGTAACAGTAGAGATGTGGAGTGTTTCTATTGGCACAAGAAGGGACATATAAAAAATTTTTGCAGGAAGCTCAAGGAGGATCAAGAAAAGGAAGATTTTGCAAACTAGTTGATAGTTGAGGTGTTGCTAGCTAGCGGTGAGATCAACACAACGTCTGTAAATCAGGCATCAGAGTGGTAGTGGACAGTGCAGCCTCAGTGCACATCGTTTCAGACAAACAGTTGTTTACATCTTTCACTACAGGGAGCTTTGGCGTGGTGAGAATGGGAAACAATCTCTCCAAGATCAAGGGCATCAGATATGTGAATCTGAAGACTGATAGCGGAACTAAGCTATTTTTTAGGGACGTCGCATATTGCCCAATTTCAGGAGGAATTTGATACCTGCTGGGAAGTTGGATGAAGAAAGTTACAGTAGTGAGTTTGCATATGGTAACTGGAAGCTAGTGAGAGGAGCCAAGGTAGTGGCAGTGGGCAACAAAGAAGCTTCAGTGTATGTGTTTAGATTTGAGATTGCTAGGGGATCACAGAGACAGAGGATGCATAGGGCTGCAGATGGTTCAGGGCGAGACTTGGAGAAATCAGCAACATTGACAACTAAAACAAAAGAAGAAATTCTACCATCAGTTCAAGTACAACATCTAGAAAGTAGAGAGGGGAAAGGGGGAATAGCTCCGTGAGATGTTCAACAGGTTGTTGGTTTCTTGCCCCAATTATTAGACGGTTTGGCAAGCCGATGAAGTCGCAAAAGCAAAGGAGCGCATAAAGGGAGAATACTATAGTGGGTACTGAAGTCAAGGGCGAAATCTCTAGGGTGGCAACGAACTTGGGTGGGAGTGCCAAGTTATTAGAGGGGAAATCTTTCTTCAAAGGTCGTTGCATTTGATCGAGGAAGGAAACATCGAGAACAACTTAAATAGAATGAGAGCACATTGTTGAGTGTGTTGCCTTAAACTCGTAGTTTGTAATTATGTAAAAACAAATTTAAATTCAATAAAGTTATGTTTTCTTATTCAATCAATTTTTTGCTGAATTTACAACATTGCATTGTCCAAATCTAATAAACTACACATCCAAGGTTATTATCATGTAACCAGGACAATATATATTGGGTATATATTTAATATACCCTTGATATATAAGTGGATAAGGTCCTGAGAATAACCGAAAGGGTCTATAGTATATGGATAAGGTTGGGTACCTTATCCTGGTAACACTACGGATATGGCTCACTTTGTAAATGTTACAAATGACCCGATCCAGATCGTTTGTGTGGAGACATGCGAGTTGGGGGTATCCTATACAATGAGTTTGTATACGACTAGATCTCTAAATACACAATCTTTAGATGTAATGTGGTTGATTAATAGATTGCTACTTCATAGGATGACTAGGCAACTCATTCTCAATATTGACTGAGTTATGGACTCGTCCTTTGATCTATATGGGTGAGAGTAACTCGAGTCGCCAACTCAAAATTCCTATCATTTTGGGGATGAGACCGAGTGGGGAGCTGGAAACATCACTACACAAGATGGAATTCACTCCTTCCCAACTTTAGGGGAGTAGATGAGTGTTCTCAATACTGACTCTAGGACTTGAATAAGGGGTCCCACCCTCTCATTGGCCCGAGAAGGACTTCTAGTTATTGGTTGGACCATAATCGGATTGTTCATTAGAGGATCAACGGTACTCAAGGTACAAGATGTTACATAGGGGTAAAATGATAACTTGACCAAGGCGTGGTTACGAACACTCGTGAAGGATTGACTTGCCATTAATGGTCGATATTCGTGGCACAAAAACATTCTATAGTGAGAAGAATGCAGCTGTAGGTTTTTAGTGGAGTAACCTGCATATTAACGTATGTTGATTAACGTGGTTAATGAGTTTAACCAATTAATCTCAAACGTTGGAGCTTCTGATCTATAGGTCTATTAGCTCCCCTTGCTAGCTTCTAAACGGTAATTAAGGACATTAATCTTGGAAAGAATTTGAATTGTTCAAACTCAATTAAAGGGAACTTGAGTTAATTGTTACACCATTAATATAATGTATGATGATGCATTATAAAACTATGTATCATGAGAGAATAATGTGAATTGGATTCATATTAAAACTATAGGTTAAAATTTAATGTGAATTGGATTCATATTAAATATTATAGATTATGAGAGAAATGTATATTTGAATATGTTTTAAATATATTTGTTTAATTAAATGTGATTTAATTAAATTAAAATGTATATTTGAATATGTTTCAAATATATTTATTTAATTAAATGTGATTTAATTTAATTATGTTTAATTAATTAATTAAATAAGATTTAATTAATTATTAATTAAATTAAAATAGTTTTAATTTAATTTAATTAATTAATGAAATAAATTAAATATATATTAAATAAATAAATTTAATTATTTAACTAACCACTTCCCAGAAGTTTTTGCTCGGAAATGGTGAGGTGGAGAATGGAAGGTTACTCACACTCCTCTCTCTTCCATCTTACGTTGAAATCACAAATGTTCACTGTGATTTTGGGGTTTTTTGTTTTGTTTTTTTTTTTTGCTGAATTGTTTTTTAGTAAAAATCTCTCTTTCTCATAATCTCAAAATTCTAAAAACTCCGTTGTTTTTTTCCTTTTCAAGAATGAGGATCCCACAATCTGAGTTCTTAATCATCAAAGAGGGTAGCAAGGTAGCTTGGTGGTGGCGTCCCTTCATGTGTTTGTGGACGTTTATTCATGCTGACCCAAATTCCGTACTCATGGAAGAAGATTTGCTCACGGTCCTCAAATGTAAGTCATTTTCTTCCCGAGTGGCTTAACCTCTAACTTAGAATAGAAATTGTTCTGTTTGAAATCCAGTAATGTATAACTTAAAAATCGAGTTGAATCGCAAACGATCAATCGCTTTCGTTGGGGATTTGATCCCATCACATGTGGCGGTGTCTCTAGCGTCTGGGAGACAAGACATAGGATTGCTCAGTTTCGGAGCAATCACAAACGGAGGTTGGATAAGGCCGAACAGTTAAGAGTCAGTTACTGTTTCTACAGTAAGAATTAGGCCTTGGCGACGTTGCCAAGATGAGTAACCCTATTGGTGCAGTGGGAGAACGGGGGGGGGGGGGGGGGGGGGGGGGGGGGGGGGCGAGGTTGTCGCATTGTCTCCAAGTGCGAGATTGTTGTGATTGATGGAGTCAAATCGACATCAGAATGAGTTAAGGGCAAGTCGGGGCGCATCAAGACGAAGAAGGATGAAAAACAGGTAAATGGGCACTGCAGGGCCAAATTGGTCGAGAGAGAATGGCTAGCTCCGTGGCTTTGCAATGAAATCATAGAAAAAAGGGCACAACATGTTATGTTTTCACGCTTCAGGTAGGCGTTTCAACGCTACCTCACTATTTAAGGGATTTTGTGTGTTTCGTTTAGGTTACGCCGTGGGAATATAAAATATCTTTTTGCGAATGATTTTTTAGAGGGTTTTGGCAGCAACTTTGTGGCAGCGGCTCGAGCAGGCAGTACACAAGAAGGGCACATCAAGATTGAAATTTTTGGGGTAATTTATTTCTCCATTATTCTATGAGTGTTTTCCATTCATGTACTTAGGTATATTGTGTTCAAATACTTAGAAGCTAGGAGGCTTTTGTTGGGACATCTAGAGAGTGAATATATGTGAGAGATATATTTGTGAGTGCTTGTATCTAATCTCGTTTTAGTGGAACCTGCATTTAAGCGCAAGACTGGACGTAGCCAATAAACTTTTGGGATGAATCAGTATAATTATTATGTCGTTAATTTCATTCCCTATATTTATCTTTGTGTTGTGTGATTGACTTAGGTAACTAGATATAACTGTGGAAGGGAAAATTGTTTGGAGTGCTTAATTTCCCAACATAAGAGAATGGAGTGACTTACCTGAGTGAAATTTTACCCTCTTTGTGAGTGCTAAATCTGTGAGACTTCATTACGAAGGATTGCATATATAAGTGAGGGATGAATGAACTTTATTACTAACCTTGCCTTCATAGCTTGTTTTTGCTTATTTTGTAGCCATGTCCAAATCATATTTTGAGAAAGTATAGGAACACTTGATGGTACCATTGCTATCAAGGTAGAAATGATACTTAGAAGAGAACTATTAAAGCCTAAATTTTTAAAACAAATACGTCTATGAAAAAGGTTAGCCTTTCTAACACATACGGTTAGAAATAATAGAAAGTAGTAAAGTATCGCCATATTTGATTTAGAGCCTAAGCTGTGATACCAAATTATTTCTAACCTCACATAATTGTGATGTGAAAGCGTTAAACTTTTGTCCCTATGAACCCTGCAAGCACAACAAATAAATCTGATAATATACAAGAGGCAACAATTCAAAGGAAAGTAAAAAGACATGGGTTTGATTTGTGATCAAATAATAAAAGGCAAACAGAACTAGTGGGTTTCAGTTAAATCCACGTAACGGTAAAGTTGTGACACAATCCTCCCACTATGTCGAGGCACCTTTAATTCTTGAGGTGGATGTGACTGACATGATGTGCTGGCTTCATCAACAACTCCTATCGAAGTGCCAGCTTGATCAACAACTCTTGTTGACGTATTTGTAGCCTCTCCAAAAATCTCGTGTACTACCTTACTTCGTGGTTTATGATCTCAATGTGGTCTTCGTCCAAGACGGTAACATTTGTCGATACAAACACTCTCTTATCTTGAGGATCGAAGAAGAAACCACCTCTCGTCTCTTTAGGGTAACCTACGAATAGGCATACTTTTGAACGAGGCTCTAATTTCTTTGGGTTAGTCACAAGCACGTGTGCCGGACATCCCCAAATACGGAAGTGGTATAAACTAGCTTTACGATCCTTCTATAGTTCAAAGAGTGTTTTAGAAACACTCTTTGAAGGAACTACGTTCAAAATACAAACCGCAGTCTCCACTGCATAACCCCAAAACAAATTAGGCAATTGAGCATAGCTCATCATTGATCGAACCATGTTTAGCAGGGTTCTGCTTCTCCTTTCTGATACACCATTCTGTTGAGGTGTACCAAGAGCTGAGAGTTGGGACAGGATTCCATGTTCTATCATATAGTCCTGGAATCTCAAGTCCATATACTCTCCACCCCGATCAGATCAAAGTGTTTTAATGGTTTTACCTAATTGATTTTCAACTTCGGTCTTATACTCCTTGAACTTTTCAAGGGCTTCAGACTTGTGTTGCATTAGGTATAGATAACCATACCGTCAATAATCGTCTATAAAAGAGATAAAATATTCATACGCTTATCGAGTTTCAACATTCATCGGAGCACAAAGGTCTGAATGTATAAGTTCTAAGGGTTCTTTGGCTTTGTAATTTTTTCCAGTAAAATATGTTTTAGTCATCTTGCCTTCGAGACAAGATTCACATGGTGGTAAAGAATTGTCTTCAAACTTGCTTAGAAGGCCATTGTTAATGAACCTCCCAAACATACTGAGATTAATATGACCTAATCTTAAGTGCCAAAGATAGGTATTTTCTTTGGGAGAAACATTTTGCCTTTTAGTTTGAGTTTTAGCATTTGTAAATAACTCAGTATTTAAAACTATTTTAGTTATGGTTGGTCTTAGCACATACAAGTTGTTTTCTAACTTAGTAGAACAAATGCTAACACCATTTTTGGAAATGAACACTTCATTTATAGAAAAAGAGACAGAGTACAATTGTTCTAATATACAAGAAATATAAATCAAGTTTCTCTTAATTTTAGGAACAACATATACATTATCTAATAAAATATATGATTTCTTGTCTAAAAACAACTTAAGCTCTCCTACTGCCACAGTTGAGACGACTTCTCCAATTAGGACCTTGAGAGTCATCTCTCCGGTTTCAAGTTGCCTTCAAGAACTAATTCCCTGAAATGAAGAATAAACATGGTTAGTGGCCCCTAAATCAAGTATCCGGCCAGAGTAATCATTATCCACTAAACAAGTTTCCAAAACAAGTAAATCATATTTACCTTTGTTGGCTTTCTTCTTCTCGGCCAGGTATTTAGGGCAATTGCGCTTCCAATGCCCGTCTACATGGCAGTAAAAATATTTTCCTTTGTCTGCAGCCTTGACCTTACCTTTCTTGGTAGCGGCAGCAGCAAAGTCAGGTTTAGGCTCCTTACCAATAGCCTTCTTCTTATTGAAAGTCTTACCAGCAACAGAGTTGGTTCCAGAGGACGAACCTCAGTGGAACCTCTTTAAGGTGGCAACGTTTGCCTCTCCTTCTTGTCCCTTTATTTTTCATAAGTGATTAGTAGGTCTGCAGCTCGTTTAAGAGTGTGGTAAGAGTGTACTGTAGCTTATTTATAATCGCATTGCTGCGGAATGGCATGAAACTCTTCGGAAGAGATTCCATAATGAAGCTGACCTGACTCTGCTCATCTATGACGGCCCCATTTTGTCACGTTGAAGTGGACCATCAGGTTAAGAACGCATTCTCGCACTGAGGAGCTCTCCTTCATGCGGGAGTTGTAAATGAACTTAAGGGCTTCATGTCAAGCCTGTGAGGAAGGTTGTCCAAATATGCTCTGCAGCGAGTCCATGATCTCCTTAGCAGTGACCATGTCCTCGGGCTTATTAGCAAACACATCAAATCTGCTCGCCAAGACGTAACTCATAAAATTCAAGAAATTAAACCTAGCAAGCACATAAGATATGCTACGCCCTTTTGCATGCAATTCTTTATTATAGATTTAATTTTTATCTACCATTCCATAACTCTTATAAAATTCAAGAAATTAAACCTATAATCATGCATTGACAACATATATTGATATAACAATTATATTAACTAAATTAATGACATGCTCAATGCAGCTTTATTTTCATCTCATTAATACAGGACTTATATTTATTAATCATGAAAATAAAACAAGCATCCATACATTATAACATTTATAACTATACGATGCATTATCATACATACATACTATATATCAAATATATATATGTTGCATGTAACCTATGGTGGGATTTTGAAACTATATGACATACATTATGCAATATACATTTAATTAAAATATACATTCAAAATGCATAAACTAATCAAATATCAAAGTTGGACCGAATTTTGATATCCTAAGAAATCAAAATAAATAAATAATTAAAAAACCGAAGAAAATGCCTAAAACAGCACTCGAACCGCTAACCGGAAAAACGGAACCACGTCGAAAAACACTCGGAACCTAATTGACCTATAGATCAGAAGTTCCAACGATACAAGATTAATCGGTCAAACTCATTTATCGAGTTAATCCACATTCGTTAACTACGGGTCACTCCACTAAAGACCCACAGTTGCACTCTTCTCACTGTAGAATATTTTCATGTCCACGAATATACAACTATTAACGGCAAGTCAATCCTTCACGAGTGCTTGTAACTCAACCTGGGTCAAATTACCGTTTTACCCCTAAGTTACATCTTACTCCTTAAGTACCACTGCTCCTCTAATGAACAACCCGATTTGGTTTGAACAATAACTGGAAGTTCCTCTAGGGCCAGTGAGAGGGTGAGACCCCTTGTTCAAGTCCCAGAGTCAGCATTTAAGAGAACACCCATCTACTCCCCTAAAGTCGGGGAAGAGTAAATTTCATTTTGTGAAGTTATGTTCCTAGCTCCCCACTCGATCTCGTCTCCAAAATGGTAGGAATGTTGAGTCGGTGACTCGGACCACTCTCACCCATATAGATCAAAGGACGAGCCCTCAGGGCAGGAGTCCATAACTCACTCAGGATTGAGAATGAGTTGCCTGGTCATCCTATGAAATAGCAATCTGTTAGTTAACGGTGTTACATCTAAAGATTGACTATTTCGCAGTCCAGTCTTATAAAAACTCATTCTATAGGATACCTCCACTCACATGTCTCCACACAAACGACCTGGATTGGGTTGTCTGTAACATTTACATAGCGAGCCGTATCCATAGTGTTGTCAGGATAAGGTACCCAACCTTATCCATATACTATAGACCTGTTAGGTTATTGCCGGGATATTATCCACTTGTATATCGAGGGTATATCAAATATATACTCAGTATATATTCTGTCTCGATTACATGATAATAACCTTGGATGTTTAGTTTATTGGACTTAGACAATGCTATGTTATAAACTCAACAACATATTTATTGAATATGAAACCTTAACTTTATTGAATATAAATTTGTTTTTACATAATTACAAACTACGAGTTTAGGGCAACACACCCAACAAATTCGGCTATCGGCTAGAAGGATCAGATTAGGAACTTTTCCTACTCGGTTTGTTGCTCCACCTGTCGTATGTCAATTCACAAGTGGATCTTGTAGAGGTGGAGGATCTTGAAGAGGTGGCGGATTTTGATTCATCTCGATGGTCTCTTCTTCAACTTCTTCAACTTCTTCGATTTCTTTCTCTTTTTGATTTTCTCTTTCTTTTCACAACCTCTGCTCATGCTTTCTTCTTTTAAGGGTTTTTTCAATTTATGGATCAAAGTTCAACCGACCGGACCCTATGCTCATACACAACTCCCTCAAAGGTTAGATATAACAATTTAATCTAATGACAGAGGCATGCAACAATCACACATGAAACAATTCACTTAAAAAGAAAATGATTTTGAAAATTAAGTTCCCGACAACGGCGCCAAAAACTTGCTGGGACTTTCACTACCTTCAAAAGATAAGAGACACGTGCAAGTGTACGCGGTCATAAGTAATACTTAGGAGTAATCCCAGGTCAAACCCTCAGGGACTTATGATTCTCAAAACGGTTTTAAGAAGTGAATGGTTTGAAGGTATAGTTGTGGTTTATGAAGAAAATAGTGATAAAAATGTTGTTGTTCGGGGTTTCAAATAGCAAGCAATTTAATAAAACTCAACCTCTCTGCTTCCTACCTTAGTTTTGATGGGAAATATGGAAGATACACACATTGGGGAAAATGCACCAACCACTATTCGGCTTAATCTTAGGAATATGAGTTATACTCTTTCACAGGGTAACCTACAATTATATTTCTATATGTGATTATAATCCTAGATAGTAATTATTAACTCATTTTCATTTATGTGTCAGAGGGCCTATGTCTAGGACCGTGTTTTGTGCACTTATATCTAAGTCACATCCCATATTGGTTTCCTATTATTTTACCTAACCCACCATTCTCAGAGTTGGGCTTTAGTGCATAAATCAAATTCCCAGTGGCCAAATGGAAAAAAAGACATAAAGACAATTTTTTAAAAACCAAACCCAAGATTGCGCTAGGTGCAATCTGGGTAAATCCTGAGCATGTTCGAAAATCCAATCATTTGACTAAGGCATTCCACAGATAGATCAATAAATAACTTAGTGCATAATTAAAGGAAAGAAAACGTACAAAAACATAAAATAATTAATTTCCATTGAATTTAAATGAAAAATAACTACATATAATGAGTACTAGCTTGACCCTCTTCTTTTTCGAGTGTGAGAGGAGTGTAAACTCGCTTACTAACTTTAAAAGAACGGAATAGATGAAGAACGGAAGTACAAACTCGAATTAAGGGCAATACGATAAGTAAAAGTATGAAAATACAAGAAAAGAACAACTAAAACACAACAATAAAGCTTATGAATGAATTCTCTAGCTAAGAACGAAAGTAAAGAAGATGAAAACAAGATCAGAATGGATGCCTTGCTACTGGGGGATTGGCTTCCTTTTATAGGCCCTCAAGTTGGTTGAACTTCCCACCATTTTAGGTGGAAATGGGTTGAGATTCTATGAACAAACCTTTATTTACTTGGACTCACGGTTTTTGCTTCATTAAAACATGTTAGAAATGACCCCTCTGCCCTTCATTAAGTGAAACACACGTTTTGGAGAAATGTTGACCAAAAAAAGGGTCAGGTGCTTTTTTCCTGTAAACAAAATTTTGTTATTTTCTTCCAACTCTGACTGTATTTTTCTCACATTTTTCCTCAAGTACCATATATTGCAAATTATCCAAAAATGTTCTATGCATGTTCTATTTTAAGAATATGTAAACCTTTTTAGCTAATAATGATGGAAAATGGTTCATTTTTATGGTCAAACAGGCCTACTGACACACATTTCTACAGTAAAAATTCATCCCTAACACTCTCGAAGCCTGCTTGTTTGATTGGTCATCAAACTTGTGGAGTATTTCTGGCCTCGAGCAAATTGAGTATTATGTCTACTCAAGGTAATGACTGCAAAGGTAATCCCTCTAACCCTTATCCTTTTGGGTGGAAACCACATATACAATTGGATTAAAGTGGCTATAGACGAAGATAGTGGCTATAGGCTCTTATGTGCTTGTCTTTATTTTTCATCTTATTCGAAAAATCACAAAAAAAAAAAAAAAAATTCATCCCCTTGTTCTTGTCTTCTGCGAGCCTTTTAGTCTTGCATGAAAGTTATTGATTTCGAAAATTGCTTTAAACTGTTCAAATATCGTCTGTGTTTATTTCCCTTCAATAAGCTTTCCAACAAACAAAATTCCACTTTAATCCGAGCCCTTTAGCCATAGTTATCAATTTTTTTTTTCAAAATTTGAGAGAAAGGTGCCTAGCCAATAATTGAGAGCAACTTCGAAATATCATATCTATTTGCTCACACATCCAAATCAAGTGGAACTAGTGCCATTCAAAAGCCAATCAAGTTAGCTTTCCATAAAGACCAAAATTGATTAATTTAAATCAGTAGTCTGAAAGTTATTGCATTATTATATACACTGCGTTTCTGGAAATTCTTGTACTAGCCGAGAAATCCCTATGTCAACTTTGTTGACTCATATCTTACTGGTTCTTTTTTTTTTTTGTGTGTTTATAGTCAAATCTTATACCAAATAAAGGTCTTTTTGAAAGAGCTTTCCAGTGACACCAATATCGCCACCATCGAGGGTCTAGATCGAAAGTTATTTGCGATCAAAGAAGAAGTGGTCTAGTCGAAAAACTTTCCATATTTGGAGTTGGACATATTTGGGAAAGATATTTGGGCAATCAAATTTGGTCTAAATCGATTTCTTTTTGGCAAGTAATCCTATTTTTGGTCTAAATTGGAATCTTGTTCAAAAGTGTGCCTATAAGTAAGTTACCGCAAGGAAACAAGAGGTGCACTCTTTTTCAATCCACAAGAAAATAAAGTATCTGTATCGAAAAATGCTACATTCTTGGAAGAAGGCCACACGAAGGATCATAAACCATGAAGCAAAATTATGTTAAATGAGATTTCCAATAAAGCTATAAACACATCAACAAGAGTTGTTGATGAAGTTGAAATTTAAAAAATATTTGATGATGGTGCTAGTACATCACGTCAGTCACATCCATCTCAAAATTTGAGAGTGCCCCGACATAGTGGGAGTGTTGTGTCACAACCTGACCGTTACGTAGGTTTAATAGAAATCCATGTTGTCATACCTGATGATGGCGTTGAGGATCCATTGACCTGCAAAAAGGCAACGAAAGATGTTGATAAGAACAAATGGGTTAAAGTTATGGACCTGGAAATGAAGTCTATGTACTTCAATTCGTTCTGGGACCTGGTAGATAAACTCGATGGGTTAAAACCTATAGGTTGCAAATTAATCTACAAGAGAAAACAAGACATCGAAGGAAAGGCACATACCTTTAAGGCCAGACTAGTGGCAAAGGGTTACACCTAAAGCGAAGGGGTGTACTGTGAGGAAACCTTCTCCCAGGTTGCCATGGTCAACTGTGGGCGGCCAGATATGTGTCATGTTGTGTAATAGGCCTGACATTTGCTATGCAGTATGGATTGTCAGTAGGTATCAATCTAATCCACTATATGATTACTAGACTGTCGTTAAGAGAATCCTCAAGTATCTTAGGAGAACGATGATCTATATGTTTGTGTATGACGCTAAGAATTTGATCCTTACAAAAGCATAACATTGCTGATTCGTTTACAAAGGTTCTTAAGGCTAAAGTGTTCGAGGGCCATCTAGAAAGTATATGCCTATGAGACATGTACAATATAATGTGGGGCAAGTGGGAGGCCTAATAAACATAGTTCATTATATTTGTACTTCATTGTATTGTACAACACCCACTGCTTTAAGAGTATGTACACCCGAATACAATTTAGTTCAAGTGGGAGACTGTTGGGTATTATGCCCTAAACTCGTGGGTTGTAAATATAAAATAAATGTTTATTAAATAAAGTTGTTCCTTTTAGAATTATATTAACCCAAATCCAATAAACTAACATCTAATCATATGTCATGTAACTGGAATCGTATATAACTGTTATATAGTATATATTTAATATAAAGCTTATATATTTGATATACAGTGTATATATTTGATATACAGTATACATTTGATATACAGATGGATAATGTTCCAGTAATAACCTAAAAGGTCTATAGTATATAGGTAAGGTTGAGTATCTTATCCTGGTAACCCTATGGATACGACCCACTTTGCAATAGTTACAAACGACTTAATCCAAATTGTTCATGTGGTGACATGCGAGTGGGGTATCCTGTATAATGAGTTTGTATAAGATCATGCAGTGAAATAATTAATTTTTAGTTGTAACATCGTTGACTAATAGATTATTATTTCATAGGAAGACCAGGTAACTCAATCTCAATCCTGAGTGAGTTATGAACTCTTACCTATAAAGAATCGTCCTTTGATTTGTGACTGGGGTTATGCTGAACGCACGCACTAAGCGTGGTAACAATTCTATAGATGCAAGGGCACACCTGTCAGAGTAATATAAAATGGATGGAGTATCCAAGTATCGATCCTCGAGGACTTCTAAATAATTTCCAAACTCTAAAGTTTTAATGAATAGTGAACGTTGAAATGAATGCTTCTTGTAAAATGGGAAGTGGTCACAAATAATTGTTTTGGATTTGGGATTTGGTCTTATAATGGTAAAACCTAGCCCGAATTACTTCAAGTTAGCCAACAAAGAATCAAGGATACGCTAAGGACGATATGCATTTTACTTTAGGAACCAACGACTACGCTTTTCACTTGACTTATGTCTAAGCAAGTTCAAAGTCCTAAGACATTCCCTAATATGTCAATTATGAGAGATATCTTAGTTTTAGGATGGCAATAGTCGCAACCTCGGGTTAAGGTCCTATGTCTAGGCTACTTAACCGGAACCCTTATGTCTAAGGCGCTCCTCTCCTCGGTTTAACCACTCAACAATGCAAATAAGCAACCTTTTCAGTATTGACTTGTTAAAACTTAAAGTGGCCTTCTCTAAATCCTAACTTTTTGGGAAAACATGTTGAGCAATGAGTGAAAAGCAAAAACACTACTTCTTAGCAACCCTTTTTAGAAATAAAAGGCTAACTATCCATAACCGGGCTAGAGACGGGAATTTAGAAAGACATATTGAAGAAAATACAGCAAGTCAAATGGTTGAATGTGGAATGCATGTGTGAAAAACAAAAGTTAACTAACGGAGAGTTTTTATCGGGATTGAGAGCTTCGCCCTTCTCTTTCAAGCAAGGGGGAGTGTCACGTGCTCTTTCCTCCAAAAACACAACTCTCTTAACTAAAAATAAAGTAAAGGCAAAGGGAAGATAAGCAAAGTGCTGGATTTTTATATATTTGAATAAGTAGAAAAATAACTAAGTACAAATGGAAACAAAACAAAGCTCAATAAAGGAATGTAAAGTACTCGGGATTCAAAAACCAAAAGCAACTAATGAAAGCAACTCAAAAGTACTTAGAAAGCGACAAAGAAACACTAAAAATGATCAAGAGAAGAAAGCAAGGCTTGATGATTTTGGTGGAGAAGTTACTGGAATTTATAGCTGTGCAGAATTGGTTAGGTAGGTCCTAAAACGATGGTGACTCACCCATTTCCAACTCTTTTGACTGACCAAATCGTGCTCAAACTGATAGTGGAACACTTCTTCTACACGTATGCATCGGTTGGAACCACCAAAACGCATTGGAAGACGCGTTTCATTAAGGGCAAAGTTGGAAGAAAACCAGTTTTTCTGCAGGCTTCCCAGGCGCCTGGCGCCTCCCATGAAGGTTTTTCCGTCTTTTTGCTTCTTTTGATTAATTTGCACTCCCAAATGGTCCTAAAATGTCATAAATATAATATAAGCCATCCACAAACCATAATATATGAATTTTGCATGAATTGGAACTCAAACGATCGAGAAAAATCCGAAACAAAGCTGAAACATTGTAAAAACAGCATCTAAAACCTTCTTTTTACGCATGTAAACAAGCGTAATCACACCCCCAAACTTAACTTTTTGCTTGTCGTCAAGCAAAACTTAGCAACTTTAATCAGCTTTCTAACACATGGACAAGGAAAAGCAAAAGCAACCGAGATGTTCAATCATAAATTGTCTCAGGGAAAAGATGTCAAAGCCTACCATTCTATTGCCTTTGTAAAGTTAGTCACTATAAACCAAGTTTGAAATGATAAAAACTTTTTCTTTCAAAATCTTTTTTCTCTTTCAAAAACAGAAAACGTTTTCAAATACCCCTAAGGAATCTGCACACTCCCTCCTTACACTAAGACTTTTACATCTGAAAGACCGGCTACTAGCCCCTGAGGTTTTCACACACTAACATCGGTTTCAACCACAGCTACTCGTAGAAAGACTCTGAACTAACAGCTAGGTCATAAAACGACGACAATGAGAAACACGAAGTCACTTATCACCATCTTTACTGCTATTTTCAAAGTCAACACCCAACCTAAAACTAAATGGGTGTCTACAGTAGGACTCGGGAATCATAAATACATTTTCTTTAACTCTCATTGTTTTTACCACTCTTTTCTTTCTAACCCAAGTCTTTTCCCCACTCTTATTTTCTCTCAACAATACTTTTTTTTTTTTTTTACTCTTTTGCAACTTTTTTTTTCTTTCTTTTATTTTTTATTTTTTTTAGCTAAGTGCTTTTTCAACATTTTCTTTCTTTCCAACTGACTCTTTTTCAAAAGAAAATAGCATGATTTTTTAAATATAAATAACACCTTATCTTTCTGAAACAACAACTGACACAACGACTGTCCCCCCCAAACTTAAGAGAGACAGTGTCCTCACTGGGAAAAGACTTTTGCATCGGATGAAAAAGGCTTAACAGTAAAAAGGACAAGGACTTCCTATATAGGGGCAAAGAAAAAGCTTAAAGTCTGTAAAGATCAAAAAGACATAAAAGAAAATGAGTTTATCACATAAACAAAGGAAATAGCTCAAAGCTTAGTCAGGCATAGAACCGAAAACTCAACAATCTCTTATAATCATCATCGACATGAAATCACATGCACAGCACAGATGCTTCAAAATAGGCATGTGAAAAGCTAAACTAAGGTTAAGTGAAGGCATACTTTAAGTGATCAGAAGATAAACGATACTAATTTATTCATGCTTCAACTGAGCTCGAAACATAATCAATAAAAAAAAAACATGCATAGTAATGCTAGAATATGCAACTACGTCATTAACCAAAAGAATAAAACACAAAAAATAGCAAAGAAGGAACCTCCCCTTCATGAAGTCGGAGGTTGTGGACTAGGATCAGTGTCAGTACTGGGAGATGGATGACCAAGGATAGCAGCTAGCGCTGGAGGCCATGAAGGTAAAACCGCAAAATCCAATGAAGCCCTTAAGTTGTAGATATGTTGCACGACTTCTCGAACCTGAGAGTTTTCGAAATGCTGGAAAAACAGGGCAGGCGCCTGGCGCCTGCGTGATTTATTTTCGCAAAGGGCAGGCGCCAGGCGCCTGCGTAATTCTCTCTCTTTTTTTTTTTTCTTTCAACGTTTTTTTTTCAACGTTTTCAAAAACATTCTCTTAATAAGAAAAACTTTATAATGAAACAAAGAGAAAATACAAGATACAAAGACTTCCTTCCTTTACTTTTGTTCTTTCAAAAACGGATAAGAAGGAAAAAACATTTTTCGCAAAAATTTATTGACCTGAAAGTTGAATAGAGGTTTTTCCTCTATCCACTGGTTCTCCAAAATACGGCTTAAGTCTCTGCCCATTTACTTTAAAAACATTTCCCTTAGAGTCAACTAGATCCACTGCCCCATATGGGTAGACTTTAAAAATTTGAAAGGGACCAGACCATCTAGACTTAAGTTTTCCAGGGAAAAGTTTCAACCTAGAGTTGAATAACAGAACCAGATCACCTTCTTGAAGATTGTTCGGCCGAAGACGCCTATCATGCCACTGTTTAGTTTTTTCCTTAAACAACTTAGCATTCTCATAAGAAAAGTGCCTGTGTTCTTCTAATTCCAACAATTGTAACTTCCTCGCTTCACCTGCAGCCAACAAATCAAAATTTAATTTCTTAGTAGCCCAAAATGCTTTATATTATAGCTCAAGAGGCAAATGACATGCTTTTCCAAAAACTAGCCTATAGGGGGACATGCCGAGGGGAGTCTTAAATGCTGTCCTATATGCCCAAAGTGAATCATCAAGCTTAAAAGACCAATCCCTACGGTTAAGATTTACAGTTTTTTCTAAAATGTTTTTTATCTCCCTATTAGATATTTCGGCTAACCCATTCGACTGAGGATGATATGCTGTTGCAACCCTATGACGCACATTGTATTTAGTCAGCAACTTTTGCATAGACCTATTCACAAAATGAGCCCCCCCATCGCTTATCAGACAACGCGGGGTTCCATAACGCGTAAAAATGTGCTTTTGCAGAAAACGAATGACAACTTTGGAATCATTGGTAGCAGTTGCAATGGCTTCTATCCATTTCGAAACATAATCTACTGCTAACAATATATAAAGCTTACCATTAGAAGATGGAAATGGACCCATAAAATCTATACCCCACACATCAAATATTTCAATCTCAAGGATCGGGGTTTGAGGCATTTCGTGGCGTTTAGATATATTACCTGTCTGTTGGCATTTGTCACAAACCTGGGCAAACTTATGTGCATCTTTGAACAGAGTGGGCCAAAAGAACCCACTTTGCAAAACTTTGGCTGCGGTTTTGTGTCCTGCAAAATGTCCTCCATATGGAGACATATGACAAGCGTCTAATATCGCCTCGTGCTCTTCTTCTGCGACACACCTGCGTAAGATATTGTCAGGTCCTAGCTTATATAAAAAAGGCTCATCCCAACGATAACATCGAACTTCATTTAGAAATTTCTTTACCTGTTGCTTGTTGAACTCATAAGGAACTATTCGACTTACCAAATAATTTGCTATATCGGCATACCACGGAACTGAATCAACTCGCAAGAGTTGCTCGTCAATAAACTGTTCACATATAACAGTTCCATCATCACAGAGCGGGGATTCCAATCTAGACAGGTGATCAGCAACTTGGTTTTCAGTACCCTTCCTGTCCCTAACTTCAATATCAAACTCTTGAAGTAACAAAATCCACCGTATCAAACGTGGTTTAGCATCTTTTTTAGCAAATAAATATTTTAAAGCAGAATGGTCAGTAAAAACAATGACTTTTGTGCCTATCAAGTAAGACCTAAACTTATCAAAGGCGAACACAACTGCTAACAATTCCTTTTCAGTAGTAGTGTAATTGAGTTGTGCACCGGTCAGAGTCTTACTAGCATAATACACAGGATGCAAGATCTTGTTTTTACGTTGTCCTAACATAGCTCCTATTGCATAATCACTGGCATCACACATGAGCTCAAAAGGTAAATCCCAATTAGGTTCCATAATTATAGGAGCTGAACTTAGAGCAACTTTCAACATTTCAAATTATTTTAAACAGTCATCATAAAAAACAAATGGTCTATCATGTTCTAACAATTGACACAGGGGTTTAGAAATTTTAGCAAAGTCTTTTATAAAGCGGCGGTAAAATCCCCCATGCCCTAAAAAACTTCTAATCCCTTTGACATTTGTAGGAGGAGGTAGCTTTGAAATGATGTCTATCTTAGCGTGGTCTACCTCTATTCCTTGCTTGGAAATTTTGTGACCCAAAACAATACCCTTTTGTACCATGAAATGACACTTCTCCCAATTTAGGACTAGGTTTGTTTGTTCACATCTCTCCAATACTCTCTCCAAATTAACTAAACAAGCGTCGAAAGAATTTCCAAAAACAGAAAAGTCATCCATAAAAACTTCTAGAATATTTTCTACCATGTCAGAGAAGATGGCCATCATACACCTCTGAAAAGTCGCGGGTGCATTGCATAGTCCAAAGGGCATTCGCCTAAAAGCGAACGTACCATACGGACACGTAAATGTTGTCTTCTCTTGGTCTTCTGGAGCAATAGTAATTTGATTATAACCCAAATATCCATCTAAAAAACAATAGAAATCCTTACCTGCCAGACGGTCGAGCATCTGGTCAATAAACGGGAGAGGAAAATGGTCTTTCTTTGTTACCTTGTTGAGTTTGCGATAATCAATGCAAACTCTCCACCCGCTCACAGTTCGGGTTGAGATGAGCTCATTCTCCTCGTTGGCCACCACGGTTATACCCCCTTTCTTTGGTACACACTGTACTGGGCTTACCCAGCTGCTGTCGGATATTGGGTATATAACACCGGCGTCAAGCCATTTAAGAATTTCTTTCCTTACAACCTCTTTCATCTTCGGGTTCAACCGCCTTTGACTCTCAATAGAGTTCTTAGCATCTTCTTCCAATAGAATTTTGTGCATGCAAAAGGCCGGGCTTATCCCTCGGATATCTGCTATCGTCCATCCAATGGCCTTTTTGTGCTTCTCCAAAATCTGCAATAAAGAATATTCATTAGTAGGTGATAAATTGGAAGCTATAATAACTGGTAAAGTGTCGTTATCCCCTAGATACGCATATTTCAAATGCGACGGCAATGGCTTCTGCTCCAACGTGGGTGGTTCCACTATGGACGGAAGTAACGACTTGCATTCTTCTTTTTGTATTTTTTCAATAGGATTAGCCACATCTTCTGGTCCTTCTGCTATCTTATCAAGCTCTTCTTCAATCTCTGTAACTAATAAGTCATAAAACTCATCAAACATAACAGGATTCAAGCTATTTATAGCAGAGCACTCTTCAAAGTCTCCTGGTAATTTCATGGCGTCTAGAACGTTAAATTTAACTTCTTCATTATTTACCCTCATTGTAATTTCTTCCTTCCTCACATTAAAAACTGTATCCCCAGTGGCTAGAAATGGTCTTCCCAAAATAATGGGAACGTCTAAGTCTGCCTCGCAATCTAGAATGATAAAGTCCGCAGGGAAAATGAATTTGTCCACCTGGACTAAAACATCTTCTATATTTCCCTCAGGTCTTATGATAGATCTATCTGCTAGTTGGAGGGTAACCGTAGTAGGTCTAGCTTCTCCTATGCCTAAAGATTTGAAAACTGATAATGGCATAAGATTAATGCTAGCGCCTAGATCACGTAATGCCCTACCTAAGTTTTTTCCTCCTATGGAACATGGAATGGTAAAACTGCCAGGATCATTACATTTCATGGGTAGCGGGCTGCCTACAGCTTCACTACTACATTTTGTCATGGCTACCAGTTCATGCTCTCCTATTTTTTTCTTCCTAGAAACTATATCTTTCAAAAACTTAGCATAATTTGGCATCTGTTCTAGAGCATCTACTAATTGTATATTTATATGCAGTTGTTTTAAAATATCTAAAAATTTTCTAAACTGGGAATCATTATTTTTCTTAACTAATCTTTGTGGAAACGGGGGAGTAGGGGTAAAAGAAGGTTGTACCTGTGGAGGAACACTCGGGGTGTCCTCATTACCTTTTCTAATATTTTCTTTTTCTGGTGTTGTTGGATTTTCTGGTATCTTTACAATTGGTTCAGTGGACGGAATCTGTACATCTGTTGTTGGCATTGTTGGTCCATCATATGCCAGTCCACTCCTGAGGGTGACAGCTTTGCACTGTTCTTTCCCTTCTCGTCTTGGTAATTCAGTATGGCCTGGAAAAGAACCTTGTGGTCTATTCTTCAATTCATTGGCGAGCTGTCCCAATTGGGTCTCGAAATTCCTCATTGATGCCGCTTGGGATTGTATCACTGCGTCGGTTCGGGCCATGTACTCCTTCATCATATTCTCAAGATTTGAGTTGTTATTTTGAACTGGTGGAGTCTGTGTTCTCTGATTGTACTGCTGTTGCGGTGGTGGGATGTATTGCTGTGTAGGTGGAACATAGGGCTGCTTGTTCTGTTGGCTCTGCCCTTGATTAAAATCGCTCGAACCTCCTTGTCCTCCCCATGAGAAATTAGGGTGGTGCCTCCAACCTGGGTTGTAGGTGTTCGAATATGGGTTAAAGTTCCTATTGTTACCATGTCCTACATAAAAAACGGAAGCAGGGTTATGTGGACAATTATCATAAATATGGTTTTCACTGCAGAATGAACAAATGAGATCGTTGACTTGGCAAACAGGGGCAGGAGTGCAATAATCCGACTGCACAGGTTGTATCGGCGTTGCTAATGGATTTTTTATTCCCAATGCCATCTCTTTTAGCCTCTGGTTCATTGTAACCATCTCTTTTTGCATCGAGGTCGCAATGTCCAGAGCCAAAACTCCAGTTGGATCTTGCTTCTTTGGTGCTGCCCTAGATCTTTGCGAACACCATAGTTCGTTGTGTGAAGCTAAGTCATTTAGGATGTCAACTATCTCGTTGAATGTCTTCTTTGTAAAGGCTCCATTGGCAGCATTGTTTAGCATCATCTTAGTAGGATGATCTAAACCTCTAAAGAAATGTTCTATCTGGATGCTTGCCGGCAAGCCATGGTTCGGACATTTCCTGATTAGTTCGTTAAATCTCTCCCACGCCTCGTGAACAGGTTCTTGATCATACTGTCTAAAGGAGATGATCTCCTCTCTGATATCAGCGTGGCGAGTAGGTGGGAAGAATTTTGTTAAGAACTTCTCCACTAACGACCCCCATGTGGTGATGGATCCCGGTGGAAATGCATTGAGCCATGCTCTAGCTTGGTCCTTCAAAGAAAATGGAAAAAGTGTTAGTCTCAGAGCATCGTCTGTTATACCAGGTAATCGAAATGCATTTGCAATTTGAATGAATGATTTCAGATGATCATGTGGATCCTCATGTTCCTGCCCTCCAAAATGTCCAATTGTCTGCAACATTTGGAACATCATTGGTTTAAGCTCAAAGTTTGCGTGGGCTGGAATAGGGTTGACTATCCCTGAATCAAAGTTCTGAAAAGCCGTGGCGGCATATTCTCGCATTGCCACGTCTCTGTTGTCCGCCATCTGGATATGGTTGAATTCATCATTTCTTGCATGATCCCTCATATTACCGTTAACAGCAGGTGGATCAACCGGATCACGAGGTGGAATATCTGCCATTGATGTGCTCGTACTCTCTACCTCACTTTCAGGACAGATTTCACCTTGTCTCTCTTTTTGCTTTTCTAGTTGTTTTCGAAGTCTTTGCTCCTTTCGAGTTTTTCGAAGGGTCCGCTCAATCTCGGGTCAAGGGGTAGAAGAAAAGATCTTGTGCTCATGCACTTTAACTTACCCTTGTGAGATAAACGACCAAAAATATAGAACAAAAACGGTGGATGGAAATTACACCCAACAACAATTCACAAAAATAAAAACTAAAAGAATTTGAAAATAATTTTAAAACTAAAGTCCCCGGCAACGGCGCCAAAAACTTGACTGGGCGTTTATGCTGAACGCACGCACTAAGCGTGGTAACAATTATATAGATGCAAGCGCACACCTGTCAGAGTAATATAAAATGGATGGAGTATCCAAGTATCGATTCTCAAGGACTTCTAAATAATTTCCAAACTCTAAAGTTTTAAAGAATAGTGAATGTTGAAATGAGTGATTCTTGTAAAATCGGAAGTGGTCACAAATAATGGTTTTGGATTTGGGATTTGGAATTATAATGATAAAACCTAGCCCGAATTACTTCAAGTTAGCCAACAAAGAATCAAGGACATGCTAAGGATAATATGCATTTTACTTTAGAAACCAACGACTACGCTTCTCACCTGACTTATGTCTAAGCAAGTTCAAAGTCCTAAGACATTCCCTAATATGTCTATTATGAGAGATATCTTAGTTTTAGGATGGAAATAGTCGCAACCTCGGGTTAAGGTCCTATGTCTAGGCTACTTAAGCGGAACCCTTATGTCTAAGGCGCTCCTCTCCTCGGTTTAACCACTCAACAATGCAAATAAGCAACCTTTTCAGTATTGACTTGTTAAGACTTACAGTGGCCTTCTCTAAATCCTAACTTGTTGGGAAAACATGTTGTGCAATGAATGGAAAGCAAAAACACTACTTCTTAGCAATCCTTTTTAGACATAAAAGGCTAACTATCCATAACCGGGCTAGAGACGGGAATTTAGAAAGACATATTGAAGAAAATACAGCAAGTAAAATGGTTGAATGTAGAATGCATGTGTGAAAAACAAAAGTTAACTAACGGAGAGTTTTTATCGGGATTGAGAGCTTCGCCCTTCTCTTTCAAGCAAGGGGGAGTGTCACGTGCTCTTTCCTCCAAAAACACAACTCTCTTAACTAAAAATAAAGTAAAGGCAAAGGGAAGATAAGCAAAGTGCTGGATTTTTATATATTTGAATAAGTAGAAAAATAACTAAGTACAAATGGAAACAAAACAAACTCAATAAAGGAATGTAAAGTACTCGGGATTTAAAAACCAAAAGCAACTAATGAAAGCAACTCAAAAGTACTTAGAAAGAAACAAAGAAACACTAAAAATGATCAAGAGAAGGAAGCAAGGCTTGATGATTTTGGTGGAGAAGTTGCTGGAATTTATAGCTGTGCAGAATTGGTTAGGTAGGTCCTAAAACGATGGTGAATCACCCATTTCCAACTCTTTTGACTGACCAAATCGTGCTCAAACTGATAGTGGAACACTTCTTCTACACGTATGCATCGGTTGGAACCACCAAAACGCATTGGAAGACGCGTTTCATTAAGGGCAAAGTTGGAAGAAAACCAGTTTTTCTGCAGGCTTCCCAGGCGCCTGGCGCCTCCCATGAAGGTTTTTCCGTCTTTTTGCTTCTTTTGATTAATTTGCACTCCCAAATGGTCCTAAAATGTCATAAATACAATATAAGCCAACCACAAACCATAATATATGAATTTTGCATGAATTGGAACTCAAACGATCGAGAAAAATCCGAAACAAAGCTGAAACATTGTAAAAACAGCATCTAAAACCTTCTTTTTACGCATGTAAACAAGCGTAATCACTTGGGAAGGAGAAGTAGGGAGTGAAGTGTGTTGAGTAGAAGAAGCCATAGAAATAAACAAAGGCTGGAAATGTCTTCTTCTTCTTGGTTGTGGCTGAAAATCGAAAACAAGGGTGGTGAGGGAGTATTTTTTTCCGAAAAACAAAGGGGAGGAAGAGAGTTGTGTGGGTTTTTGTTGAGATGTAAGGCTTAGGCAATGGGTCTATTTAAAGCTTTCCCCAAACTAAATCCTAAATGGAAAGAGATTGAGTTTTAAGTTCAAACTAGGTTTCCTAAACCTAAAAGGAAAAAATAAGTTTGAATTCCAAATAGGATTAGGGAAACAAAATTTGAAGTATTTTTAAGGAGAGATGTGAAACTTAAATCACAAAGGATTAATGTTTGACCCAAAATAAAACCCATAAAATTCGAAAATGAAACCCAAACCACGAAGGAAAAGATTTTTTTTTTTCAAAGGGCAGGCGCCAGGCGCCTGCGTAATATATATATATATTTTTAATGTTTTCAAGAACATTCTATTAATAAGCAAAACTTTTTATGATTAAACAAAAAGAATGTAAGATACAAAAACTTCATTCCTTTACTTTTGTTCTTTCAAAACGGATAAGAAGGAAAAAACATTTTTCGCAAAAATTTATTGTCCTGAAAGTTGAATACAGGTTTTTCCTCTATCCACTGGTTCTCCAAAATATGGCTCAAGTCTCTGCCCATTTACTTTAAAAATACTTCCCTTAGAGTCAACTAGATCCACTGCCCCATATGGGTAGACTTTAAAAATTTTAAAGGGACCAGACCATCTAGAATTAAGTTTCCCAGGAAAAAGTTTCAACCTAGAATTGAATAACAGAACCAGATCACCTTCTTGAAGATTGTTCGGCCGAAGACGCCTATCATGCCACTGTTTAGTTTTTTCCTTAAACAACTTAGCATTCTCATAAGAAAATTGCCTGTGTTCTTCTAATTCCAACAATTGTAACGTCCTCACTTCACCTGCAGCCGACAAATCAAAATTTAATTTCTTAGTAGCCCAAAATGCTTTATATTATAGCTCAAGAGGCAAATGACATGCTTTTCCAAAGACTAGCCTATAGGGGGACATGCCGAGGGGAGTCTTAAATGCTGTCCTATATGCCCAAAGTGAATCATCAAGCTTCAGAGACCAATCCCTACGGTTAAGATTTACAGTTTTTTCTAAAATGTTTTTTTATCTCCCTATTAGATATTTCGGCTAACCCATTCGACTGAAGATGATATGCTGTTGCAACCCTATGACGCACATTGTATTTAGCCAGCAACTTTTGCATAGACCTATTCACAAAATGAGCCCCCTCATCGCTTATCAGACAACGCGGGGTTCCGTAACGCGTAAAAATGTGCTTTTGCAGAAAACAAATGATAACTTTAGAAACATTGGTAGCAGTTGCAATGGCTTCTATCCATTTCGAAACATAATCTACTGCTAACAATATATAAAGCTTACCATTAGAAGATGGAAATGGACCGATAAAATCTATACCTCACACATCAAATATTTCAATCTCAAGGATCGGGGTTTGAGGCATTTCGTGGCGTTTAGATATATTACCTGTCCGTTGGCATTTGTCACAAACCTGGGCAAACTTATGTGCATCTTTGAACAGAGTGGGCCAAAAGAACCCACTTTGCAAAACTTTGGCTGCGGTTTTGTGTCCTGCAAAATGTCCTCCATATGGAGACATATGACAAGCCTCTAATATCGCCTCATGCTCTTCTTCTGCTACACACCTGCGTAAGATATTGTCAGGTCCTAGCTTATATAAAAAAGGTTCATCCCAACGATAAAATTGAACTTCATTTAGAAATTTCTTTACCTGTTGCTTGTTAAACTCATAAGGAACTATTCGACTTTCTAAATAATTTGCTATATCGGCATACCACGGAACTGAATCAACTCGCAAAAGTTGCTCGTCAATAAACTGTTCACGTATAACAGTACCATCATCACAGAGCGGGGATTCCAATCTAGACAGGTGATCAGCAACTTGGTTTTCAGTACCCTTCCTGTCCCTAACTTCAATATCAAACTCTTGAAGTAACAAAATCCACCGTATCAAACGTGGTTTCGCATCTTTTTTAGCAAATAAATATTTTAAAGCAGAATGGTCAGTAAAAACAATGACTTTTGTGCCTATCAAGTAAGACCTAAACTTATCAAAGGCGAACACAACTACTAACAGTTCCTTTTCAGTAGTAGTGTAATTGAGTTGTGCACCGGTCAGAGTCTTACTAGCATAATATACAGGATGCAAGATCTTGTTTTTACGTTGTCCTAACATAGCTCCTATTGCATAATCACTAGCATCACACATGAGTTCGAAAGGTAAATCCCAATTAGGTTCGATAATTATAGGGGCTGAACTTAAAACAACTTTCAACATTTCAAATGATTTTAAACAGTCATCATAAAAAACAAATGGTCTATCATGTTCTAACAATTGACACAAGGGTTTAGAAATTTTAGCAAAGTCTTTTATAAAGTGGCGGTAAAATCCCCCATGCCCTAAAAAACTTCTAATCCCTTTAACATTCGTGGGAAGAGGTAGCTTTGAAATGATGTCTATCTTAGCGTGGTCTACCTGTATTCCTTGCTTGGAAATTTTGTGACCCAAAACAATACCCTCTTGTACCATGAAATGACACTTCTCCCAATTTAGGACTAGGTTTCTTTGTTCACATGTCTCCAATACTCTCTCCAAATTAACTAAACATGCGTCAAAAGAATTTCCAAAAATAGAAAAGTCATCCATAAAAACTTCTAGAATATTTTCTACCATGTCAGAGAAGATGGCCATCATACACATCTGAAAAGTCGCGGGTGCATTGCATAATCCAAAGGTCATTCACCGGAAAGCGAACGTACCATACAGACACGTAAATGTTGTCTTCTCCTGGTCTTCTGAAGCAATAGTAATTTGATTATAACCCGAATATCCATCTAAGAAACAATAGAAATCCTTACCTGCCAGACGGTCGAGCATCTGGTCAATAAACGATAGAGGAAAATGGTCTTTCTTCATTCCTTGTTGAGTTTGCGATAGTCAATGCAAATTCTCCACCCACTCACAGTTCAGGTTGAGATGAGCTCATTCTCCTCGTTGGCCACCACGGTTATACCCCCTTTCTTTGGTACACACTGTACTGGGCTTACCCAGCTGCTGTCAGATATTGGGTATATAACACCGGCGTCAAGCCATTTAAGAATTTCTTTCCTTACAACCTCTTTCATCTTCGGGTTCAACCGCCTTTGACTCTCAATAGAGTTCTTAGCATCTTCTTCCAATAAGATTTTGTGCATGCAAAAGGCCGGGCTTATCCCTCGGATATCTGCTATCGTCCATCCAATGGCCTTTTTGTGCTTCTCCAAAATCTGAAATAAAGAATATTCATTAGTAGGTGATAAATTGGAAGCTATAATAACTGGTAAAGTGTCGTTATCCCCTAGATACGAATATTTCAAGTGCGATGGCAATGGCTTTTGCTCCAAAGTGGGTGGTTCCACTATGGACGGAAGTAACGACTTGCATTCTTCTTTTTGTATTTTTTCAACAGGATTAATCACATCTTCCGGTCCTTCTGCTATCTTATCAAGCTCTTCTTCAATCTCTGTAACTAACAAGTCATAAAACTCATCAAACATAACAGGATTCAAGCTAGTTATAGCAGAGCACTCTTCAAAGTCTCTTGGTAAATTCATGGCGTCTAGAACGTTAAATTTAACTTCTTCATTATTTACCCTCATTGTAATTTCTCCCTTCCTCACATTAAAAACTGTATCTTTCCCTCAGGTCTTATGATAGATCTATCTGCTAGTTGGAGGGTAACCGTAGTAGGTCTAGCTTCTCCTATGCCTAAAGATTTGAAAACTGATAATGGCATAAGATTAATGCTAGCGCCTAGATCACATAATGCCCTACCTAAGTTTTTCCCTCCTATGGAACATGGAATGGTAAAACTGCCAGGATCGTTACATTTCATGGGTAGCGGGCTGCCTACAGCTTCACTACTACATTTTGTCATGGCTACCAGTTCATGCTCTCCTATCTTTTTCTTCCTAGAAACTATATCTTTCAAAAACTTAGCATAATTTGGCATCTGTTCTAGAGCATCTACTAATGGTATATTTATATGCAATTGTTTTAAAATATCTAAAAATTTTCTAAACTGGGAATCATTATTTTTCTTAACTAATCTTTGTGGAAACAGGGAAGTAGGGGTAAAAGAAGGTTGTACCTGTGGAGGAACACTCGGGGTGTCCTCATTACCTTTTCTAATATTTTCTTTTTCTTGTGTTGTTGGATTCTCTGGTATCTTTACAGTTGGTTCAGTAGACGGAATCTGTACATCTGTTGTTGGCATTGTTGGTCCATCATATGCCAGTCCACTCCTAAGGGTGACAGCTTTGCACTGTTCTTTCCCTTCTCGTTTTGGTAATTCAGTATGGCCTGGAAAAGAACCTTGTGGTCTATTCTTCAATTCATTGGCGAGCTGTCCCAATTGGGTCTCGAAATTCCTCATTGATGCCGCTTGGGATTGTATCACTGCGTCGGTTCGGGCCATGTACTCCTTCATCATATTCTCAAGATTTGAGTTGTTATTTTGAACTGGTGGAGTCTGTGTTCTCTGATTGTACTTCTGTTGCGGTGGCGGGATGTATTGCTGTGTAGGTGAAACATAGGGCTGCTTGTTCTGCTGGCTCTGCCCTTGATTAAAACCGCTCGAACCTCCTTGACCTTCCCATGAGAAATTAGGGTGGTGCCTCCAACCTGGGTTGTAGGTGTTCGAATATGGGTTAAAGTTCCTATTGTTCCCATGTCCTACATAAAAAACGGAAGCAGGGTTATGTGGACAATTATCATAAATATGGTTTTCACTGCAAAATGAACAAATGAGATCGTTGACTTGGCAAACAGGGGCAGGAGTGCAATAACCCGACTGCACAGGTTGTATCGGCGTGGCTAATGGATTTTTTATTCCCAACGCCATCTCTTTCAGCCTCTGGTTCATTGTAACCATCTCTTTTTGCATCGAGGTCGCAATGTCCAGAGCCAAAACTCCAGCTGGATCTTGCTTCTTTGGTGCTGCCCTAGATCTTTGTGAACACCATAGTTCGTTGTGTGAAGCTAAGTCATTTAGGATGTCGACTATCTCGTTGAATGTCTTCTTTGTAAAGGCTCCGTTGGCAGCATTGTTTAGCATCATCTTAGTAGGATGATCTAAACCTCTAAAGAATGTTCTATCTGGATGCATGCCGGCAAGCCATGGTTCGGACATTTCCTGATTAGTTCTTTAAATCCTTCCCACGCCTCGTGAACAGGTTCACGATCATACTGTCTAAAGGAGATGATCTCCTCTCTGATATCAGCGTGGCGAGTAGGTGGGAAGAATTTTGTTAAGAATTGCTCCACTAACGACCCCCATGTGGTGATGGATCCCGGTGGAAATGCATTGAGCCATGCTCTAGGTTGGTCCTTCAAAGAAAATGGAAAAAGTGTTAGTCTAAGAGCATCGTCTGTTATACCAGGTAATCGAAATGCATTTGCAATTTGAATGAATGATTTCAGATGATCATGTGGATCCTCATGTTCCTTCCCTCCAAAATGTCCAATTGTCTGCAACATTTGGAACATCATTGGTTTAAGCTCAAAGTTTGCGTGGGCTGGAATAGGGTTGACTATCCCTGAATCAAAGTTCTGAAAAGCCGTGGCGGCATATTCTCGCATTGCCACGTCTCTGTTGTCTGCATCTGGATATGGTTGAATTCATTATTTCTTGCGTGATCCCTTATATTACCGTTAATAGCAGGTGGATCAACCGGATCACGAGGTGGAATATCTGCCATTGATGTGCTCGTACTCTCTACCTCACTTTCAGGACTGATTTCACCTTCTCTCTCTTTTTGCTTTTCTAGTTGTTTTCGAAGTCTTTGCTCCTTTCGAGTTTTTCGAAGGGTCTGCTCAATCTCACGGTCAAGGGCTTGAGGAAAAGATCTTGTGCTCATGCACTTTAACTTACCCTTGTGAGATAAATGACCAAAAATATAGAACAAAAACGGTGGATGGAAATTACACCCAACAACAATTCACAAAAATAAAAACTAAAAGAATTTGAAAATAATTTTAAAACTAAAGTCCCCGGCAACGGCGCCAAAAACTTGACTGGGGTTATGCTGAACGCACGCACTAAGCGTGGTAACAATTCTATAGATGCAAGCGCACACCTGTCAGAGTAATATAAAATGGATGGAGTATCCAAGTATCGATCCTCAAGGACTTCTAAATAATTTCCAAACTCTAAAGTTTTAATGAATAGTGAACGTTGAAATGAGTGATTCTTGTAAAATGGGAAGTGGTCACAAATAATGGTTTTGGATTTGGGATTTGGTCTTATAATGGTAAAACCTAGCCCGAATTACTTCAAGTTAACCAACAAAGAATCAAGGATACGCTAAGGACGATATGCATTTTACTTTAGGAACCAACGACTACGCTTTTCACTTGACTTATGTCTAAGCAAGTTCAAAGTCCTATGACATTCCCTAATATGTCTATTATGAGAGATATCTTAGTTTTAGGATGGAAATAGTCGCAACCACGGGTTAAGGTCCTATGTTTAGGCTACTTAACCGGAACCCTTATGTCTAAGGCGCTCCTCTCCTCGGTTTAACCACTTAACAATGCAAATAAGCAACCTTTTCAGTAGTGACTTGTTAAGACTTACAGTGGCCTTCTCTAAATCCTAACTTTTTGGGAAAACATGTTGAGCAATGAGTGGAAAGCAAAAACACTACTTCTTCGCAACCCTTTTTAGAAATAAAAGGCTAACTATCCATAAACGGGCTAGAGACCGGAATTTAGAAAGACATATTGAAGAAAATACAGCAAGTAAAATGGTTGAAATTGAAATGCATGTGTGAAAAACAAAAGTTAACTATCGGAGAGTATTGCTCGGGATTGAGAGCTTCGCCCCTCTCTTTCAAGCAAGGGGGAGTGTCACGTGCTCTTTCCTCCAAAAACACAATTCTCTTAACTAAAAATAAAGTAAAGGCAAAGTAAAGATAAGCTAAGTGCTGGATTTTTATAAATTTGAATAGGTAGAAAATAACTAAGTAACAACGGAAACAAAACAAAGCTCAATAAAGGAATGTAAAGTGCTCGGGATTTAAAAACTAAAAGCAACTAATGAAAGCAACTCAAAAGTACTTAGAAAGCAACAAAGAAACACTAAGAATGATCAAGAGAAGGAAGCAAGGCTTGATGATTTTGGTGGAGAAGCTGCTGGAATTTATAGTTGTGCAGAATTAGTTAGGTAGGTCCTAAAACGCTGGTGGATCACCTATTTCCAACTCCTTTGACTGACTAAATCGTGCTCAAATTGATAGTGGAACACTTCTTCTACACGTATGCATCGGTTGGAACCACCAAAACGCATTGGAAGACGCGTTTCATTAAGGGCAAAGTTGGAAGAAAACCAGGATTCTGCAGCCTACGAGGCGTCTGGCGCCTCCAATTAAAGTTTTTCCGTCTTTTTGCTTCTTTTGATTAATTTGCACTCCCAAATCGTCCAAAAATGTCATAAATAAAATATAAGCCAACCATAAACCATCATATATAAATTTGCATGAATTGGAACTCAAACGACCGAGAAAAAGTCCGAAACAAAGTTAAAACATAGTAAAAACAGCATCTAAAACCTTCTTTTTACGCATGTAAACAAGCGTAATCAATTTGTATAGGTGATAGTTGCCTGGGTCGACGACTCAATATTCCTACCATTTTAGGAACGAGACAGAGTGGGGAGCTGGGAACATAACTATACAAGATGAAATTCACTCCTTCTTGGCTTTAAGGTCAGTAGATGAGTGTTCTCTTAAGTGGTGACTCTGAGACTTGAACAAGGGGCTCCACCGTTTCATTGGCACGAGAGGGACTTTTGTAAATGGTCGGACCATAAACAGGTTGCTCATTAGAGGATGAATGGTACATAAGGTGAAAAATGTAACTTAGGGGTAAAATGACAATTTTATCCAGTTGAATTATGAACACTCGTGAATGATTGTCTTACCGTTAGTGGTCAATATCCATGGATGCAAAATATTCTACAGTGCGAAGAGTGCTACTATGGGTCTGTAGTGTAGTGACCCGCAGTTAATGGATGTTGGTTATTTTGGTTAATGAGTTTAATCACTTAATCTCGTATCGTCGGAGCTTCTAATTTGTAGGTCTATTAGGTCCCCCCGCTAACTCACAATGGGTAAAACAAGAATCAATAGTTTTCTCTACAGAATTCGAATTGTTCAATTTATATGAGGGAATTTACGTTAATTCTATAAGATACAATGTGTAACGCCCCACGTTCTTGGGTACGTTTTTTTAAGATTTCATTAGTGTCTTTGGATTTTGCCGAAGCTGATAATTTTAATTTTGGAATTCTGATGTTGGGTAAATTAGAATTTAGTTTAATTCTATTGGATTAGGATAACTTAAGTTCTCGATCAGTGCAGGAGACTTTTATCTAAATCTTAAATCCATGATTTTGGGACTCTTAATTTCTACTTATTGGATTATTATTCTTGGCTTTTAGAGTTTAAGTTAATTATGTTATTTTGGACGATTGTGGGATTATTTGATTTCTAAAGTGAAATTTTGAGCTTGTTGATTTGGGGTTTTGTATTATTTAATTGGGCCCATTTGAGTTTTGGGGATTGGGCTTAGGGTTTTAAAACAAATTAAAAGAAAAACATATATTTTTTTTGTTTTCTTTTCTTTTCCTTTCTTCACTTTCTTTCCCCCTTCCCTTGTTTTCCCGCAGCCGACAGCCCCCCCTCCCTCAATTTCTTATTCTTTTTCGGTTCAGCCATCTCCACCTTCCTCCTTCTTGTTCTCCGGCAAGACACCGAGCAGCCGCGCCTCCCTCGACCATACCTGCAGCAGCTTCACGGCGGTGCGGCGATTTCTGGCGGGGACCCACGAACGTCGGCGCAGCAGCGAACGGCGGCGCGGCGCCTTCCGACGGAGACCCACGAACAGCGGCGTTCCTTTGAACTTCAGCGGTGGCTTCGACACGATTTCACGACGGTTCCGGCAGTTCCATAGCAGCAGTGGCGCATCTCCATCCTCGGGTGTTCCACAGCAGCTACGGCCAGCCCAGATCCACGATTTCGTGGCGGCGTGGTGTCTCGAGAAACAGCAGCAGCGTCCCCACCTCACTCCGGTGGCCCACAGTAGCGACGTTCTTCGGTAGTTGCTGATTTGGTGCGTTGCCCCTACTGCAACTCGTGGACAGCAGCGTTACAGTGGCATTCGGGCTTACCCACACCCGTTCGAAGCCCGATCTAGGCTACCCACACCTTGGCGAGCTGGATCTAGGTTACCCACACCTATACGAAGTCGATTTTGGGGTAATGAGTCGTTTGAACCCTCTTAGAATTGAGTTTGAAGGCTGAATATTATATGTAACTTGCTGTTTTTCTGTTTTAGTGCCTAGGTGTGAGATCGACGCAAAACTTAAGAGCTCGGTTGTGAGTAAGTAGCACGGGGGCGGGTGCGTGTGTTGATGTTTATTATTTGGTTGCCGACGTACTATTTATGATGTTTAATAATGATTCTGATACGATGTTGTGCGGGTAACTCTTGTTTATGTTGTTTTGTACGCCTGGGTAGTGTTGAATGTCCGTTGGTGATAATAGTAGAAATTTTGTATTGTTGAGCTGCTGAGATCTGTTGTGGAATGATGTGTGTTTGCAGGGAATATTCGTTAAAATGAATTTATGGTGGGGATGTTTGTCGTCTGACTGAAATCTGTATGAAGTGTTTGGCATGTCTTATGAGCTTTATTATATCTAGCAATGCTTATTGATTACGGATGTTGGATAATGAGTGCTTGGGTAAACTGTGTTGAGTTCCAACCGTGTAAAAATTGTTGACTATGCTCTGTTATGACTGAACTCACTGTGGCGCTGTTGTTAAGAATTGATATGTTCTGAAAGCATGTTTGGTTTATTGTTTTGCTATTAGAATGATGTTTATGTTGTGGAAGCATGCTGAATTGTGGTGGTGAGCTGAGAGATGCATTGAAATCATACTAGTGGTAGTGTTGTTGATGAGCGTTGTGGTGGTTGATGTTATTAGGGAATTAGTACTAGAATCTTGGTTGGAGGCTAGAAAAGATATGTGGAGTTTTGGAAGTCATGAAGTGAATGGGTGAGTGTCAGGGCCTCGGGTATAAATGGTCGGGGGCTGATACGTCACTAATTGGGTATCGAGGCCTCGGGTATAAATGGTCGGGGGTCGATATGCCAATATTGGATAAAGATGAGCGTCGAGGCCTCGGGTATAAATGGTCGAGGGTCGATGCGAGGAGTCTTTCGAAAGGAGAACTATTGGGGCCTTGGGTATAAATGGTCAAGGGCCAATAGATTGAAAAGACATCGAGGCCTCGGGTATAAATGGTCGAGGGTCGATGCACTAGTGTCGGGGCTCTGGGTATAAATGGTCAGGGGCCGACACTACCAACAGAATGGTCTTGGAAAGTTTGAATAGCTGAGGTGAACATAGATGTACTTGAGGTGTTAGGGAGCCAAGTGGACGGTAGTTGATTTTACATGGCTGTGGTTAGCACCGATACTTATAGAGCATGTCTATGATTGACTGTATAATGTAATCATATAGCATGTGTATGGTTGATTGTTTAATGTAATGATAGAGCATGACTATGTATGTGTTCTTTATGGTTATGAGCATGATTTTTGTGTGTGCTTGGTGGGGGCTACTTACGGAGTATATTTATATACTCACCCCCCTCTACAATTGTTGTTTTCAGGCGGAGAGTTCATTGGTGACCATGGCGATGACGTGGAGAGGACCATAGGCTGCAGAGTGATATTTTCTTAGGTTAGGATTAGATGGTTTTTGCATGATTGTTTTGGCAATAAACTATTTGTTCCAAGTGAATTGATGGGAGTTCCCACCTATTGTTTAACTTGACTCGGCAAAAGTGTTTCTTTTATTCTCTTCCGTTCATTGAAATTGTTTAGTGTGAATAATGGATGTTGCTTGGTGGTCTTGTCCACGGAGGACGCTTGGATGATAGTTTATAGAATTGATGTTTTATTTTTGTTATTGTTTGATGTATTGAGCAGAGTTGGAGCTATATTTTTATAACTTGTTCACAGGGAGTTGTTTATCTCGGATTTAGAGAATAATATTTGATAGGGGAATTGAATAACGTTACCTAGAATAGCGTAAAATTGTTCTGGGGCGTTACACAATGTTTATAATGTATATGGCTACATTATAATATAATATGAATTTGGAATGAGATTCAAAATTAAACTTTATAATATGAGAGTTATATTTGAATAAGATTCAAACAATGATTAATATGTGTCGAAGGTAAAAATCGAGTTGGACGCGTGTCCACCTACAGGGGATGCGGGACCATATGTGGTTATACATCGCATGCAGGGCCGACTTAAGCTATAGGCGAGTGAGACGATCGCCTAAGGCCCCCAATCTTAGAATGCCTCATATTTTTCATATATTAATATGTATAATATAATATAATATTGTTCTTTATTTATTTTAGTTTTTACTTGTAAATGTACTTTGGAATATAAAATAATAAATTTTCTATGGATCTTGTTCTTATAATATTGAAAATACAAACTAATAATAAATATAATACTCTTGAAAAAAAATATTTAATTAAATATAAATCCCATAATCACTTCGTCATATAAATTTCTCCATATTTTAATTTTTAATTTTTTGGGAGGAAATCGGACTAAAGCCCATCAAACTAAGAAAAAATGATAAGATGAAAAAATGACAGAACAGGGCATGGAGACCTCATTACATATGCAATCAATATGGAAAAAGAGACTATTAGGAGGCTCTTCACATATACGTAAACCTAAAGGAAGAAATACTGTTTGACTAGCAAGCCAATCTGCAAGAAGAAACTCCCAAACAAAATAAATTTGTCGGATACTTAATTCTCGAAAAAAGGATGTTCTCAATATTTAAAACGATATACAAAAGAACTCTCAATTCTAATTTGATACCTTCAAAATTTGTTATCTTTCTCTTTTTCTTTCATTTTTAAAACCTTGCAACTTCATTAAAAAAAATAAACATTCACATAACCCTTCAAAACTCTCTCAAATTTTAGATCCTCTTCCAATTGAAGGAATAAGGGATCCATGGATAAAGGTGGAATTTTTTCTAATCTTAACTAAATCTTCAATTTTTTATTTGTGATTGACGCAAAACAAAATAGCTATTAAAAAATGTCTTTGGTTTACTAGAGACGTACACATCATTTTTTAGCTTGGGGAAAACAAAATACTTTTCCTAAGGATGATTTCAAACAGAAATAGGAACGAAATAAATAACGTATTCTTTCTCCTTTTATTTATTTTTTTCACAATTAAAAATTTTCAAATTCTCTTAAGAAAAAAGACTCTACGGTAAATATATTCGATAGGTTATACTAATTTTAACTTAATTCTGTCAATCCAAATTGTTAGAATATAAAAACCACAGCTTCAAAGTTTATTATTTTAAGTTTTTTCATTCCATTTCATTTAATTTTTTGAAAATATATTTCATATTGTTCAATACGTTAATATTTGAGATTTGTTTAGGTTTGCTTCCTTGTCAATATAGAATATTAATATGTCTATAAAAAGAATATAATATGGATATGAAAAGCTTAAGAAAACATAAAATATAAAAACTTATTGAATCTAAAAAATGTGCTAAAAAATGGATTGAATACGGAAAAATGTTACGAATAATTTTTTTGAAGGAGAATTAAAAGTAATAAAAATGATAAAATAATAGGTATAGATAAATCAATACATAAATGAAAACGGTAGATAATGATATTTTTTAAAATGAAGCATCGAATCAAATAAAGTTCAACTGAAAAAATAGTCATATTAAGGCCTTCATTTAAAAATTTTGCCTAAGGCCACGTATCATCTCGAGACGGCCCAGACCGCATGGTGATATTGCCGAGTAGGACACGTAACCAGTTAAGAAAGAGCATTGGACTAATATACGATCGCATACTGTACGTAGTGGTAGTAGGAGACGCGTGATTCAGGTACGGGTGGCACGTCTTCCAGTGGTGGGCAACAATCCTCAGAGCCACAGGTGGTGGCGCCACCCGCCAATTGTCGGGGACGTACAACCACGGCAGGCCCCGTCCCGCCCGGCGCGTTACTGACACCTTCAACCGTCATCCTTCCTAGTCGGCCACCTGAGCCTATACAAGGAAGGATCCTCACCTTCATGAGGTAAGTGAAAAAACCCGTCACTTGCATTTAAGGTGTATTTTTTTCTATTTCATATTCCAGTTACTTACTTGATCGTTGGAGTGTCTTAGGCGGGACACTGCACCGACGTCGAGTTTTTGGTTGTAGGTTTCTCTGTTCTTCAACAAAGCTACTCATTAGTGATACATGTTGCCTCGCTTGAAATTCGCCATCAACAATTGGCGCTGTATGTGGGGGCGACGTTTTCAAGCCATAACGAAAACTACTTATCCGCATTAAGTCATCGCTTAAATTACTTCCGACAAGGAGTCGTCATATGAGAATACCGTTGACGAGGTGCGCCGATGGGATAAATCGGTCTACAAGTCCGTCCCGACTCCCACAACACTGCAAAAGATTAGGGAGCACGGGAAGTCGTCAACCCACTTCGCCCGATCGGCCAACTCAGCAAGCGAAAGGTGAAACATCCCCATTGCAAGAGCTCAGGATTTCGCAACGAAATACAGGCCGCACATGCCCACATGGCCTCCCAAGTGGGTAAATCAATTGAAATCGTCCTACGCGACCAAACTCGAGCAACCCTTCCCCCTCCCAATGGAAGCGCGGTTGAAGGGATGTGGCTGAAGGGGAGTTCTTGGTCCCACAAAGAAGGGGGCTCACCAATTTGAACCCCCTAGTGGCGCTAGGGCTCTCAAAAGGGTCAAAAGACCTACGCGATAAGCTCAATAAGAATCGCCCCAAGCACGGTGTGAACAGTTAAAATGTGGATTCTTCAACTAGCACTGAGACATTTAGCCGACCGAGTGGATCCCAAGTAGGGATCGACCAAGAAGATCTTTAACCGAGTAAGAATCGAGCTCGGTGCGGGGGGCGGTGGACCCACTACCTGGTATGAACCCTCGAGGATTGCTCAAGAGCCGTTCATGGCTAGCATTTTAGCTGTGGAGCTACCGAAGGGTTTCAAGGGCCCTCATAGGCCCTGTTCATGCCACGTCATACCATGATGTCATGCGTGGACCATGCCACGTCATACCATGATGCCATGCGTCAGGTCGGGAATAACGAAGTCGAGTAGTGCCAGTGGCTTCTCTGGAACTTTTATAGGCCCTACTCGACAATGGTTTCAAAACCTCCACTAGTACTCAGTCGAGAGCTATCAAGAGTTGGACTGAAAATTCGTTGACTAATTCTACTACTCCTACATCAACCGACGAACGGAAGCCCACCTTTCAACCGTTAAACATAAGCCTGGTGAAGACCTAAAGGCATACGTAACTCCCTTCACGAACGAATGACTGCGAGTGCCTAACTGTAACGAGAGTGTATGTAACGCCCCAAGCCCATGATTCGGAATCCAGATTCGACACGTCTTTTCCCAGGCGTTCCCCCACGACCTAGCTACGCCACCGTCAAGTTCTGAGCCACTTAGAAGAGCATAGACCGCCCCTACAGACCAACACGAGTCCTTACAGCATGCTTTGTCCTCATTCACATGCTTCCTAGTAAATCAACTAGGAGGTCACTCAACCTAAGATTGCTCCAAGGGTATGTGACAGCCGACTAGAGAGGAGCGGTACATGAATGAACTGATACCACATCTGAATGAGAGGGATCCTGAGATCATGGAATAATGGTCAATTTTAAGAAAGGCTTAAATAAATTGATAGCCACTACCTATACCAACAAGGTGCACCTTCCTTTTCGGTGGCTCAATCATAAGAACTTCAAAGTTAAGCATGTTTGGCTTGGAGCAATCTTCGGTTGGGTGACCTCCTAGTTGCTTTACTAGGAAGCATGTGAGTGAGGACAAAGCATGCTGGAAGCACTCGTGTTTGTTTTTGGCACGGCCATGTCGCAGGAGAATGCCGGGGCAAAGAGGTAGTGAATCCGGATTCCGAATACTGGGCCTGGGGCGTTACAGATGGTATCAGAGCAGAACCTCTCCCAGTAAGATGTGGTTCGGGGAGAACCAAGTTCCAATATGACTCTAAAAGAATAACGAACCAAGTTTGCTTAACATGTCCATAAACGAAACTTTCTTGACTCTAAAAGTTCCAATATCACAACCAAAATGACTAAACATATCCAGAGTTCCCAAAACTAGTACTCAGTAAGCAGCCCTCACCTGAAGGGTCACGCACAATCAACATGCTCTACAAGGATTTCAAATGTCATGCTTAACAAGTCATCATGCTTTATTTAATATAAACTCATCTAAACATGCAATCTACGTGCCAAAACCTAATCTTCACAACACGAATCACTAGTTCTCTTTCCTATTCCTCCAAGTCTTACTCCTTTGAGTCTACCCGAACATCTACCCAGAGCCTCGACACTTCTCTATGGCGCTTGGCGTTCGACCGTTGAGCATTTACCTGTTGGGTGTGTTGCCCTAAACTCGTAGTTTGTATTTTGTAAAAACAAATGTCTATTTAATAAAGTTTTATTCAATAAATTTGTTGTTGAATCATAACTTTGCATTGTCCAAAATCCATTAAACTAAACATCCAAGGTTATTTATGATGTTATCGGGACAGTATATATACTGTGTATATAGTTGATATACGGGGTATATATTTGATATACCCCTGATATATGAATCGATAATGTCCCGTGAATAACCTAAAGGGTCTATAGTATATGGATAAGGCTGGGTACCTTATCCTGGCAACACTATGGATACGGCCCACTCTGTAACGGTTACAGACGACTCGATCCAGGTCGTTCGTGTGGAGACATGCGAGTGGGGATATCCTACACAATGAGTTTGTATAAGACCGGACCACGAAATAGGCAATCTTTAGATGTAACACCGTTAACTAATAGGTTGCTATTTCTTAGGATGACCAGGCAACTCATTCTCAATCCTGAGTGAGTTATGGACTCCTGCCCGTGAGGGCTCGTCTTTGATCTGTATGGGTGAGAGTGGCCCGAGTCGCCGACTCAACATTCCTACCATTTTTGGGACGAGACCGAGTGGGGAGCTGGGAACATAACTTCACAAGATGGAATTCACTCCTCCCCCACTTTAGGGGAGTAGATGAGTGTTCCCTTAAATGCTGACTCCGAGACTTGAACAAGGGGCCCCACCCTCTCATTGGCCGAGAGGGACTTCCGGTTATTGGTTGGACCATAACCGGGTTGTTCATTAGAGGAGTAGTGGTGTTTAAGGAGTAAGATGTAACTCATGGGTAAAACGGTAATTTGACCCAACTTGAGTTACGAACACTCGTGAAGGATTGACTCGTCATTAATGGTCGTATATCCATGGACACGAAAACATTCTGCAGTGAGAAAAGTGCAACTGCAGGTCTTTAGTGGAATGACCCGTAGTTAACGAATCTAGATTAACTCGGTCAATGAGTTTGACCGATTAATCTTGCATCGTTGGAGCTTCGGAACTGTAGGTCCATTAGGTCCCCTTGCTAGCTCATAACGGGTAAAACAAGGATAAAGTTTTTGGAAGAATTTGAATTGTTCAAATTACTTAAGGGATTATACGTATATTGATACATTATAATATATAGTTAATTGTAAATTAAAACTATATATTATGAGAGATATAATTTGAATGAGATTCAAATGGAATTAATATGAATAAGATTCATATTAAAACTATAGGTTAAAAATAATGTGCATAAGATGTACATTAAAACTATAGGTTATACGAGAGAAATGTTTTAGAATATGATTCTAATTTTGTAATAAATAATTAAGTGTTAATTATTTATGTATATATATATTTATTAATTATTAATTAGATTAATAATTAATTATATTAATTAATTTGATTAATTAATTATATATATTAATTATTATATATATATTTTAATTATTATTATATATATTATATATATATTAATATTATTATTATTATTAATATTAACTCCCCTTCAAAATTGTAGGGGAGTGGGAGGTTTTGTGACCCCACGTCACCCCTCTTCTTCTTCTTCAAGGGTGTTGGAGAAGAGAAGAAGAGGTTACCGAACAAAACACAGAAAAGAAAACTCCCACCTCTTCTTTCAAAATTCTCTCAATCTCTCTTCTATCAAGGTGCTACCACAAGCACGATCCTGAGACCCAAGAGGATAGCGAGGAAGATCTGGTGGTGGTGTTCGAGGGGAACTTACTAAAGAAACGTTCTTCAAAGGTTTGTTTTTTCCGCTGTATTTTTCTTCTTTAAAATTCGATTTTGTATCCCGAAAATCAGCAACGAAAATCCGCTTCCGCTCCGAGATTCACATCCCTTCATTACTCAAGGCCCCGAACTGTTGCACTAACCCTTGACCATTTATTCAAGGCCTTGATGACTTCACAACGTATTGGTCCTTGTCCTTTCCACTCAAGGCCCCAATACTGGCCTTACCTCTCAGACTCATCGCATCGACCCTCGACCATTTACCCGAAGCCTCGACACTCGTCTTTGTACAAAGTTGACGTATCGACCCCGACCATTTACCCGAAGCCTCGATACCCAACTAGTGACGTATCAACCCTATGGCCCTGATACTCACCCATTCTCTTCATAACATAACCAAACTCTAACCAAGGTCCTGCATGCTTCTAAGCCATGACTCATGCATCAATCATATCATAATAGTCCAGTATACAATAAACACAAACCATACGTAAATATCAATCAACTCAAAATAACCCAGCATGATCCATCAACAACATATATAATTCACATGAAAGGCACAACCAATCAACATAACCAACAACATAACCAATATTTCATCTAGAACTATACTAATAGTAACATAGTATAAACAACCATAAACAAGCAAACACAAACACACAAGAATAGACATCCTTAAAAGTAAGAACTGCTTACACAAATGTCCTAAAACTCCTAAGCTTGTTGAAGACTTCCTAAAACAAAAGAAGTACGATCTCGAGGTTAGTAACCAATTAAAAGCACTTAAATAAAATTGAAACCGAGTTTAGGTGAGTTGTTACCTACTAACTCACACTAAAACAACTTGGGTTAGAAGTGGATAGACGCCGAGGAGATTCTTGCTCCCAAAATAGACTTCGAATGGCCTTAGGCTTGCTATTCCGATGTCAAAAGGCGACGGGTAACGCTGGTTTGGGTTTGATTAGTGGTGAGTCAACGCCAGACCAATGCCAAAGAGGGTGGGTAACTCTAAACTGATTTTGTTTGGGCGTGGGTCACTGGAGAAGCAGAAACGCCGGAACAGAATCACCAGAACCACCGCAATCCGCCGCTGCCACTACTTTAATGCGTCGTCGAAGAGAACCGTGCTTAGATTTGCTACTTTGGAGGAAGGAGCGATGTCGTGGGACTCCAGAAACGCGAGCCACCACAACTAGAAGGAGAGCACACGCCGAGGGAGTGAAAATCGCACGATCTGCTGGTCGTGGAGAGGGTCGCAGCAGAATGAAAGAGTCCCACCGCTGCACGAGAGGAGAACGCCGCCGTGGTGGGCTGGGTCATGCGGATCTGCTGCCGCCACTACTGGTTCGAAAAGATGTCGTCGCTCCTGGTTCGAGAGGATGCCGCCGCTGTTGATTCGAGGAATGCCGACCTGCTGCTGCTACGGGTTCGCCGGATGGAGAAGCGCCACCGGTTTTCTCTGTTGTCGTCGCCTGAGAAAGGGGAGGGGCTGGACGGAAAAACAGAGGGGGAGGGGCTGACAGCTAGGGGTGGGTTTGAAGAAGAAGAAGAAGAAACGGGGTTTAGGGTTTTGATTTTCTTTTTGTTTTCCTTTTTGTTTTTTTCTTTTTACAAAAAAGAAAATAATTCTATTAAACCAAAAATATGACTAATGACTTTAAATAAGAGGGGATTTCCGTAATCCTTTTTTAACAAGGAGATCCACTTTAAAAAGGATTTGGATATTAACTTAAAATTAAAACCCAATAATAGAAACCAAAAGAGAGAATTAAATTTCCAAAACTTAGGATTAAGATTTAATTAAAAATCACTCTCCAAAATTTGAAACGTTAATTTATCTTAACTATCTAAATTCAACTCTGATTCTAATTTATCCAAAATTAGAACTCCAAATTAAAAAATCCAAGAATTTAAATTATTAGCTTAGGGGAAAAATCCAAAGGCTCGATTTAAGTCTTAAAATAAAAAAATAACTTGAAAAGTTGGGGCGTTACAGTGTAGCACTTTGGGAACTCTCCTAGGGGATCAAAGAAAGGAAGGTCGTCCGCTCGCTTGGCGAGTACCCCGCCAAGTCTATGGCGAAATTCACGGCTTGGATGAATCCTCACATAGCGAGAGAAGAGCTGCTTGAGACTCTGTCCGTAGGTACGAAGCAAAACGACTCGATGCGACCCACCCAAACTCCAAGGTAGATTGGGTGCTAAGGTATGGGAAATATACCCCTACACGCATCTCGGTGCACGAGATACTGGCTCAGATCGGTCGAATCCCCCTCGACAGTTTACTTTAGTAGCCAGAACGATCCAAGAATGACTCTGCCTGTAACGTCCCGCGTTACTCAGGTCAGGTTACCCTCGAGTCCCAGGGGTTCTTTCTTAGAAGTTACCTTAAATTAATTTGATTGCTCTATGTCAGTTATTTTGAACTACTGTGGTAATTGTTGTGAGTTATTGGTTTTTACGTATGTATTTAATTGATGTTGACAAAGAGTTTGTCTCCGTGGCACTTATCCTGAGTCGTTTGGTTGATTGCTTATTTCTATTAGTAGAATTAATTAAGTATAGGGAGGTGAGAACTAGAATTTTAGTCCTTTGGGTCCATGGGTCTTGTTTTTCTTGCAACAAAATTATTGGTTAAGTGGGCCTCCCTAAAAGCCCAAATAGTATTCAATGATAGGGCCTTGTATAGATTAAACAATCCCTAAATATCCTAACCGTTTGGAAAGTAAAAAGAAAAAAAAAGAGAAAAAGGGAAAAGAAACCCTAGCCTTTCCCCCCATCTTCACGCGTGCCCTTCAAGGAAAACAATGCTCGATCCCCTTTGTGCTGTTTCACGACCACCGCCGGCGGTCCTCCGGCGAACCCATTCTCCGACGGTCTCACCCAGCGGCGGCACAGCGACTGAACCCAAGGCAGCATGTGGCAGCGGATTGTTCGGGATAGCAGCGTGCAGCGGGAGGCATTCCCGTGCATGACAGCGGCGACTCCAACCCACGGCAGCAGGTGCGACGATCAATTCGGGACAGTAGTGTGCAGCAGGCGGCGATTCCGTTCGTGACAGCGGCGTTCAGCGGTGACAACAGCTTTTATATGTTCCAAAACTTCTACCGACGTCTATTAAAATCCTGATTTACGCAACCCACGGCCCACCGAGTTAGATTTAAGCTACCCGCACCTGAACGAAATCATTTTTGGTGGCAACGAAACATTCAAAGCACCTTAGACATAGTTTCGATGGCTGGAAATTCCTGTTTTAATTGCTGTTCTTGTCTCTTGGTGCTTAGGTGTTGAATCGACGTCTGATTTGGAAGCCCAGTAGTGTGTAAGTAGTACCAGGGGTGTGTGCATGAGAATGATTGTGTGCTGAATACATTGAATGAGACCTTGTGTTGTTGTCTGCGTTAATCTAGATTGGAATGTCTGTTTGCTTAGTTCTGGCCGACTTTATGTTGTTGAGTTAACTCTGGAAAAATGGATAATATTATGTTTTGACAACCATAAACTTGGTTATGCTGAGTTTTGTTAGTTGGGACTGTTTAGAACGCTATGAAGCAACTCTTGGATTTTATGTTTCTAAGTGTGATTGCTGTGCCAATGTTCCCGAATATGTTTAATGGTCTCTTAAGTACATCCCTAGTTGAATAATATGTACAAGTTGCTGGGGATTCGTTTGAGATGAACTATGTATATATGGCATACATTATACTTGTTGACTGAAATACGATGGTCATGTTTCATCTGTTGTACGGTAGAAAGTGGCGTGTTCTGTTAATCGTGTGAGTAGAATGTCTGACATGATGAGAAGACTGATTGTAGTTACAATTGTCCAGTTATAAGAATGTTGGATTTTCTTTGTTGTGGAGGTTGTTGAGATTAGTAGGATGTGATAGTGTGAGCTGTAACCCCTGTTGAAAACTAGGAATGGGAACGTCAGTGTTGGTTTGTTACGGCTAGGATGTGGGTGAGTGGTAGGGCCCCGTGAGTAGACGGTCGAGGTCTGAGACGTCTTTGTGGGGTGTCGATGCTCCGGGTACAAAAGGTCGGGGGTCGATACACCAGTTCTGGTGGAGAGGAGTGTCGAGGCTCTGGGTACAAAGGGTCGGGGGTCGGTATGATGAGACTAATGGAGGTTAAGTGTTGGTTCTTTACGTGGTGGTGGCCATGGACCGATGCATAGTCCAAAACCTTGGGGATAAATGGCAAGGTCGAGTACCAAACTTCGGAGGAGAGATGTCGATACCTTGGGAATAAATGTCAAGGACCGATGCACAATCCAAGACCTTGGGGATAAATGGCAAGGTCGATTACCAAGCTTCAGAAAAGAGATGTCGGTACCTTGGGGATAAATGTCAAGGACCGACACGCCTTGAAGAGATAAACTTGAAGCACTAACTCAAGGTTTAGTACGAGTGGTTTATTGAGGGGGGGGGGTGAGGACTAGTGGGTCGTGCAAATCAAAGTCACGGGAGTCTTGAGGTTTGGATTAAGGGTTGGATGTCAACTTACTGTTAACAAATTTTTGATGTTTGTTTCTTTAATTATTGAATATAATGTCGCCGTGATTTTGAGCATGTTGTTTGGTGGTTGTGTGGTGAGGGCTACGTACTGAGTGTTTTATATACTCACCCCCCTTCTACGTTGATTGTTTCAGGTGTAAACAAGACCTTCAACTGTGGTGATGACGCGGAGGAGGTTTGACTGAGGAAGGACCACTACCTGCGTTTTTGTCTAGAATAGCGGGTTGTGGTTTCATTGCTAGTAACGTTAGTAACTTATTGCTAGTGGTGTACTAGGTTTGGTTGTTTCATGGGACGTTCTCCTTTAATTCATACTTTTTGGGACGAGTTGTTATTTGTACTGATTACTTTTAGTGTTTGGACCTATGTTGTATTTTGGATTTGCAGGAACGAGTAACTGCGTTTTTTTTTTATTTTTCTTTTATATGGATTATCAGCCAGTGAGGCAAGTGTGCGTTCCTAGGGTTCGTTGCTTTCTTATTTGGGTTATTAGCCAGTGAGGCAAATATGTGTTTCTAGGATTCAGTTGTGATAGACACACCACAGACCTTTTGTTTATGTCTCTTAATGGAAACAGAAGGGGGTGAATAGTTATTATGGCCAGGGTGCCCCATTTTTCGTAGTGAAATTGGGGGGCGTTACGGTTGCTATCAAAGCCAAAACGTTCCTTTACACTGACCTAGTATCTAGGGTGGATAGGAGTAGTGGTCCCGGTCAGCCTTCTTGTCGTCACCAGTTACGCTTCGTGATTGTTGTTCATGAACTTTTATGCCTCATCTTGAAATGCTTTTATGTGTGATTCTTTCCTTATCAGTTTTGGTTGCGGCCACGCTTAAATTAGGCCTAGGGTGTTCACTAAGTGTGCTAATTAGTTGGACTTGATCTTGGACTTTGTGGAAGTTACGACTGCCACACCCTCTTAGAACTACGCTTAGGGAAACGTGCTAACGCTTTGCTTAATGATGTTGTGCTCTTTCATCCAGATAATGCCACCTTGTCGTAGTATCAAGTTGCGTGTGGACGTCGATCCAACACTCGGGGGCGAGAATATGGTTGATCCCCCCCTCTGGCTGGTGTTCAGGCAAGAGCAATTCCTCCAATTCCTCCAGCAGAGGCTCAGGAGCGGGTGAATCCCCTGATTCCCCCGACAGTTCCCCAGGTGAACCCTCAGGTGGCATTGCTTGCAGAGGCGTTGCAGGCACTGATCGATAACACAGCTAAGGTTAGAAGTGTACAAGTGTAACTTCCCGCGTTACTCAGGTTAGCTTGCCCCGAGTTCCGGAAAATTTTATAACAAAATGGATTTTATTTATTGATTTATGGATTTATTTCATTGTTATTTTTAATTGATTCATCAGTGATCTTATTTAATTTAAGTGTGACATCTCGACTAGTGTGTATTGTTACAGTTTTAGTGGTGAGTTAGTGGCGTGTAGTATTTATTAAGTTATGGTTTAGTACGGATTCCGCTATGTAACACTTGCTCTGGGCCATTGGACCAACTACGAAATTATATTATTGGTTTTGTTAACAATGAGTGATGGGGTAAATGGGCCTTAAACAAAAGAAACTAGCCCAAGTGAGTTATGTTGCAAAACAAAAGAAAAAGGGGAATTAAAACAAAACAACCCTAGCCCATCTTGTTCTCCTTCCTTATCTCCTTCCACCCTTCCCTTTCGTTTGAAGCCGCCAGCCCCCCCCCCATCCGGATTTCTTTCTCTGACGAAGCAGCACCGACGACGGGACAGCAACAGGCGCGGGCGTCGGGTAGCAGCAGCACGGCGTTGGGCAGCGGCAGACGGCGGCAGCGCGCGACGGGCAGCAGCGGCGTGCGACAGGCAGCGGCGGCGCGTGGCGTTGGGCAGCGGCGGCGCGTGGCGTTGGGCAGCGGCAGACGGCAGCAGCGTGCGACGGGCAGCAGCAGCGTGCGACGGGCAGCGACAGCGCGTGGCGTTCGGGCTGCTGCAGGCGGCATCGATTCACGTGAGGCTGTTTTCGCGGCGTCCCTCCTCCGATCTAACGAGCCTAACAACCTCGAATAGCTTAGATCCGTGAAATCCAGTAACTTTTCTTTGACCCACATTTGTTCGAAGTTAGATTTGGAACACCCACACCTAAGCGAGGTTGTTTTGTAGCGACGGACATTGAAACGAAGCCGTTGGAGGTCGTATTGGACGTTTTTCGCTGCTGCAAAAACGTGAACAGGAGCATATTGGTGGTGTTCAGCGATTATCTACATCCGTTTGAAGCCGATTTACGTTACCCACACCTTGGCAAGCTAGATCTAAATTACCCACACCTATACGAAGTCGTTTTGCGGTAACGAGCCCCTTTGAACCCTTTTAAAGTTGTTTTTGAAGGCTGAACGGTACATTTAAATTGCTGTATTTTTCTATTTTTATGCTTAGGTGTGAGACCGACGCACACCTAAAGACGTGGTTGAGTAAGTAGCACCAGGGGGCGAGTGCGTGCATTGTTTAGCGTTAACAGAATGGTTTTGATGCTGTTTTTTTTTCTTACTAAAATAATTTAATTGAGCATGTAGGGATTGTTAGTTTTGATTTGAGAACTTCTAGTGATTTTGTTGCCGTCTTTCTATTATTGAACACTCATGAGGAAACAAGCTTTCTGTTCTTATTGTTGTAGGTGACTTGTAGATTCTGAATTGTTGTGGTTAGAAGTAACTGGCTCACGACGTTTTGCAAATATTTTGTAAATGAAATGCTCACGGTGTTGAACTGATAATTTATTTTATATTGTTCTAGTTGTGGGCTATTGGGTGTGTCTTGTTTAATACAAGGAAAAGCATGCTTGTGAATTGTGCAGTGAATTGGAATGTGGGAAATTTACCTGTAGGTGGTCATGGGAGGGTTGGTGCAGGGTGAAGGTAAAGGGACGGGTTGGCAGTCCGTTATCTATGGGTGTTCTGACCCGAAAGTGCAAATAAATCGCTTGGAGGTTCAAAGCCTTGAGTAGTGGCCTTGGGAATAAATGACAAGGCCGAACGTCAAGTTTCTGCAAATGAGTATTGGGGTATTGGGGATAAATGTCAAGGACCAATACGCTGGGAAGTCATCGGTACCTTGGGGATAAACGGCAAGGACCGGTGCACAGTTCAGGCCTTGGGAATAAATGGCAACGTCGAACATCAAGTTTCTATAGAGGAGTATTGAGGCCTTAGGGATAAATGTCAAGGGTCAATGCGACTCGAGGAGTTAGGCTTGAAGGACTAAAGTAGAGTGGTGCTTGCGAAGTAGTGGTGCTAGGCCTTGGGAATAAATGGCAAGGTCGAACATCAAGTACTGTAAAAGGAGGAGGGGTGGTATCTTGGGAATAAATGTCAAGAGCCGTCATGCCTCGGGAAGATTAAACGGGGAGTAACACAGGAGGGGTGTAGAGGGAGGTTTAGTACTGTGGGACAAGGGCTAGGGAATCATGGTTGTTGTATGTAAAGGTCAAGTTATTGTTCGCTATCTCTTGCTGTCTAGTTAATTGCTTTGCTATCGTTTTGCTTTATATGTTGTGACTGCGAGCATGATTTTTTTTTGTGTTAGTTAGGAAGTGCTACTGACGGAGTACCTTACGTACTCACCCCCCCTTTTTATCCTTATTTGTTTCCAGGTGTGAACAGGGTCGACCGCGGTGATGACGTGGAGAGGGCTTGACCGAGGAGGGATCACTAGTCGAGTTAGTGAGGATAGAGGGAAGGGTTGTTTGGTACGAGTAACGTTGGGGTTTATGTTATTGCTAGGTGTGGACCGAGGAGAAATTTTGAAATCTTTAGAACTACTTTATTTTGTTATGGATGTTGCTCGTGGACGCTTCTCTGTTTGTCGTTGGAGTTTAGGTGTACGATTGTTTTATTTATTTAAGAATTTTAGCCACTGAGGCGGATACAAGATGTCTTTATTCTTTTTTATTTATTTATTTATTATTTAATTGCCACAGAGAGCAAAGTTTTGACAGTTTATAAAATTGATATTTCTGGTGGAACATATGGGAGTCGAAGCTTATTTCATTTAATTTATTTCCCAAGGAGTTGATTGTCTCGTGTTTAGAGTTAAGGTTAACTAGGTGAATTATTTAGCGTTGCCTAGGATGGTATATAACCTCTTGGGGCGTTACAACAAGCTCTGCCACCCCAACATTTTCATGCTCCTCAGGGTGAGGCCCAATTCATTAAGGATTTCAAGCGTTACGGACCCCCCCACCTTTGACGGAGGGAGCGAGAAAGTGATAGCAGTAGAAGAGTGGGTTAGAGAGTTGGAAGCTCTTTACGCGTACCTAGGTTGTGGGGACCAGTTCAAGGTTAAGGGTGCAGTCTTTATGTTGAGGGGCGAGGCCCTAAATTGGTGGGACTCAGTAGCAGCGGCAGAAGACCACGTTAACGTACCGATCACGTGGGCAAGGTTCAAGGACTTGTTGTATGACTATTTTTTTCCATAGACAGTGAAGGATACGAAAAAAGCAGAGTTTCTCCACCTCACCTAGGGGATCTTGACGGTAGCGCAATATGAAAGGAAGTTTACGGAGCTCTCCTGCTTTGCTCTGGAATTAATCCCCACCGAGTCAGTGAAAATCAAGAAGTTTGTTAAAGGTTTACGCAAGGGGATCAGAGGACCAGTGGATCTTCAACGACCCGCTTCCTATGCGGAAGCAATTAAGGGCGCCTTAATTATGGACAAGGACATCTCTAGCAAGGCCCAACCTCTAATGAAAGTTGGTTCGTCTTCGGGTGTGAAGAGGAAGGTCCCTCCAAATTACGCCGACCAGCCATTTAGAGCACCTCAGCGCCAGGCTCAGCAGCAGAGCATGCTACTAGTGTGCTATTCCTATCAAAAAACACATATAGGGCAGTGTTGGACGGGAACCAAGGTCTGCTTCAAGTGCGGGAGAGAAGGGCATTTTGCCAGGGAGTGTCCCATGTCGGCCTCGAATACACAGAGGTTAGGTCAGAAGGCCCCCTCCACTGTCTCTACGCAGGGGGGTAACCAGAATGCTCGTGTTTTCGCACTTACCCGCAAAGAAGCGGCAAATGCAGAAGTTGTTGTCACAGGTATTTCCTTCATACTAGGGGTTATTGGGTATTGCATGTGGGGTTATATCTTTGTCCTTGTATTAACTTTCAGGTACGGTCTTAGTCCATAATGTGCCTGCTTACATATTGTTCGATTCGGGGTCAAGTCACACATTTATTTCCACCACGTTTGTTCGTCAAGTAAACCTCGAACTAGAGCCGTTAGGTTTTTTGTTGTCGGTATCTACGCCATCGGGGTCGGTGATGATTGCTAGTCAAGTAGTGAAAGCAGGCGAGTTATCCTTCGGTAGCCAGACCCTTGGGGCAAGTTTGATCCAACTGGCATGCAAGATATTGACGTTATTTTGGGCATGGATTGGCTGGCTACCCACCAGGCCAACATTAATTGTGCAAAGAGGGAAGTTTTCTTCCAACTACCTTCTGGTCAGGGCTTCACGTTTAAAGGAGTTATGGGTGGAGCACCAAGGACAGCCTCGGCACTAAAGGCAAGGCACCTCTTACGGTGTGGTGCTTGGGGTTATTTATTAAGTGTCCTTGACACTAGTAAGACTACACCCAGTTTGGGCTCCGTTCACATGGTCAAGGAGTTCCCGGATGTGTTCCTTGAAGATCTCCCAAGCCTACCCTCGGTTCGCGAACTGGATTTTTGCATTGATTTGTTGCCCGGGACAGTCCCCATCTCGAAGGCACTGTACCGTTTGGCTCCGGCAGAACTTAAGGATCTTAAGACACAGCTAGAGGAGCTTTTAGACAAGGGTTTCATTCGCCCGAGTGTGTCTCCTTGGGGTGCTCCAGTGCTTTTTGTGAAAAAGAAGGATGGCTATATGCGACTTTGCGTGGACTACCGAAGTTGAACAAGGTGACGACAAGGAATAGGTGCTCCCTCCCTCACATCGATGACCTCTTTGACCAACTGAAGGGAGCAAGGGTGTTCTAAAAAATATACTTACACTCGGGATACCACCAGTTGAGTATTAAAGACGCCGACATACGAAAGACAGCATTCAGAACCAGGTATGGACATTTTGAGTTTACGGTAATGTCTTTTGGACTCACTAATGCCCATGCGGTGTTCATGGACCTCATGAAACGGGTCTTTAAGGAATTTTTGGACCCGTTCGTGATTGTGTTTATCGACGACATTCTGATCTACTCCAAGACAGCAGAGCAGCACGAAGGGCATCCGCGACAGGTCCTCATTGCCTTGAGGGGAAACAGTCTGTATAGAAGTTCTCAAAATGCGAGTTTTGGTTGGATACAGTGGCTTTCCTTGGCCACATAGTCACTAGGGAGGGCATTGCCATGGACCCAGCTGATTACGCTTGTTTACATGCGTAAAAAGAAGGTTTTAGATGCTGTTTTTACAATGTTTCAGCTTTGTTTCGGATTTTTCTCGATCGTTTGAGTTCCAATTCATGCAAAATTCATATATTATTGTTTGTGGTTGGCTTATATTGTATTTATGACATTTTAGGACCATTTGGGAGTGTAAATTAATCAAAAGAAGCAAAAAGACGGAAAAACCATCATGGGAGGCGCCAGGCGCCTGGGAAGCCTGCAGAAAAACTGGTTTTCTTCCAAATTTGCCCTTAATGAAACGCGTCTTCCAATGCGTTTTGGTGGTTCCAACCGATGCATACGTGTAGAAGAAGTGTTCCACTATCAGTTTGAGCACGATTTGGTCAGTCAAAAGAGTTGGAAATGGGTGATTCACCATCGTTTTAGGACCTACCTAACCAATTCTGCACAGCTATAAATTCCAGCAACTTCTCCACCAAATTCATCAAGCCTTGCTTCCTTCTCTTGATCATTTTTAGTGTTTCTTTGTTGCTTTCTAAGTACTTTTGAGTTGCTTTCATTAGTTGCTTTTGGTTTTTAAATCCCGAGTACTTTACATTCCTTTATTGAGCTTTGTTTTGTTTCCATTTGTACTTAGTTATTTTCTACTTATTCAAATATATAAAAATCCAGCACTTTGCTTATCTTCCCTTTGCCTTTACTTTATTTTTAGTTAAGAGAGTTGTGTTTTTGGAGGAAAGAGCACGTGACACTCCCCCTTGCTTGAAAGAGAAAGGCGAAGCTCTCAATCCCGATAAAAACTCTCCGTTAGTTAACTTTTGTTTTTCACACATGCATTCCACATTCAACCATTTTACTTGCTGTATTTTCTTCAATATGTCTTTCTAAATTCCCGTCTCTAGACTGGTTATGGAAAGTTAGCCTTTTATGTTTAAAAAGGGTTGCTAAGAAGTAGTGTTTTTGCTTTTCATTCATTGCTCAACATATTTTCCCAAAAAGTTAGGATTTAGAGAAGGCCACTGTAAGTCTTAACAAGTCAATACTGAAAAGGTTGCTTATTTGCATTGTTGAGTGGTTAAACCGAGGAGAGGAGCGCCTTAGACATAAGGGTTCCGCTTAAGTAGCCTAGACATAGGACCTTAACCCGAGGTTGCGACTATTTCCATCCTAAAACTAAGATATATCTTATAATAGACATATTAGGGAATGTCTTAGGACTTTGAACTTGCTTAGACATAAGTCAAGTGAGAAGCGTAGTCGTTGGTTTCTAAAGTAAAAAGCATATTGTCCTTAGCATGTCCTTGATTCTTTGTTGGCTAACTTGAAGTAGTTCGGGCTAGGTTTTATCATTATAAGTCCAAATCCCAAATCCAAAACCATTATTTGTGACCACTTCCCATTTTACAAGAATCACTTATTTCAACATTCACTATTCTTTAAAACTTAGAGTTTGGAAATTATTTAGAAGTCCTTGAGGATCGATACTTGGATACTCCATCCATTTTATATTACTCTGACAGGTGTGCGCTTGCATCTATATAATTGTTACCACGCTTAGTGCGTGCGTTCAGCATAAACGCCCAGAGACGTGGCAATGCAAGAAATGATGAATTCAACCATATCCAGATGGCGGACAACAGAGACGTGGCAATGCGAGAATATGCCGCCACGGCTTTTCAGAACTTTGATTCAGGGATAGTCAACCCTATTCCAGCCCACGCAAACTTTGAGCTTAAACCAATGATGTTCCAAATGTTGCAGACAATTGGACATTTTGGAGGGCAGGAACATGAGGATCCACATGATCATCTGAAATCATTCATTCAAATTGCAAATGCATTTCGATTACCTGGTATAACAGACGATGCTCTGAGACTAACACTTTTTCCATTTTCTTTGAAGGACCAAGCTAGAACATGGCTCAATGCATTTCCACCGGGATCCATCACCACATGGGGGTCGTTAGTGGAGAAGTTCTTAACAAAATTCTTCCCACCTACTCGCCACGCTGATATCAGAGAGGAGATCATCTCCTTCAGACAGTATGATCGTGAACCTGTTCACGAGGCGTGGGAGAGATTTAAAGAACTAATCAGGAAATGTCCGAACCATGGCTTGCCGGCATGCATCCGATAGAACATTTCTTTAGAGGTTTAGATCATCCTACTAAGATGATGCTAAACAATGCTGCCAACGGAGCCTTTACAAAGAAGACATTCAACGAGATAGTTGACATCCTAAATGACTTAGCTTCACACAACGAACTATGGTGTTCGCAAAGATCTAGGGCAGCACCAAAGAAGCAAGATCCAGCTGGAGTTTTGGCTCTGGACATTGCGACCTCGATGCAAAAAGAGATGGTTACAATGAACCAGAGGCTAAAAGAGATGGCATTGGGAATAAAAAATCCATTAGCCACGCCGATACAACCTGTGCAGTCGGATTATTGCACTCCTGCCCCTGTTTGCCAAGTCAACGATCTCATTTGTTCATTTTGCAGTGAAAACCATATTTATGATAATTGTCCACATAACCCTGCTTCTGTTTTTTATGTAGGACATGGGAACAATAGGAACTTTAACCCATATTCGAACACCTACAACCCAGGTTGGAGGCACCACCCTAATTTCTCATGGGGAGGACAAGGAGGTTCGAGCGGTTTTAATCAAGGGCAGAGCCAACAGAACAAGCAGCCCTATGTTCCACCTACACAGCAATACATCCCACCACCGCAACAGCAGTACAATCAGAGAACACAGACTCCACCAGTTCAAAATAACAACTCAAATCTTGAGAATATGATGAAGGAGTACATGGCCCGAACCGACGCAGTGATACAATCCCAAGCGGCATCAATGAGGAATTTCGAGACCCAATTGGGACAGCTCGCCAATGAATTGAAGAATAGACCACAAGGTTCTTTTCCAGGCCATACTGAATTACAAAAACGAGAAGGGAAAGAACAGTGCAAAGCTATCACCCTCAGGAGTGGACTGGCATATGATGGACCAACAATGCCAACAACAGATGTACAGATTCCGTCCACTGAACCAATTGTAAAGATACCAGAAAATCCAACAACACCAGAAAAAGAAAATATTAGAAAAGGTAATGAGGACACCCCGAGTGTTCCTCCACAGGTACAACCTTCTTTTACCCCTACTCCCCCGTTTCCACAAAGATTAGTTAAGAAAAATAATGATTCCCAGTTTAGAAAATTTTTAGATATTTTAAAACAACTGCATATAAATATACCATTAGTAGATGCTCTAGAACAGATGCCAAATTATGCTAAGTTTTTGAAAGATATAGTTTCTCAGGTAAGGTTACCCTCGAGTCCCAGGGGTTCTTTCTTAGAAGTTACATCTTACTCCTTAAACACCACTGCTCCTCTAATGAACAACCCGCTTATGGTCCAACCAATAACCGGAAGTCCCTCTCGGCCAATGAGAGGGTGGGGCCCCTTGTTCAAGTCTCGGAGTCAGCATTTAAGGGAACACTCACCTACTTCCCTGAAGTCGGGGAGGAGTGAATTCCATATTGTGAAGTTATGTTCCCAGCTCCCCACTCGGTCTCGTCCTTAAAATGGTAGGAATGTTGAGTTGGCGACTTGGGCTACTCTCACCCATACAGATCAAAGAACGAGCCCTCACGGGCAGGAGTCCATAACTCACTCAGGATTGAGAATAAGTTGCCTGGTCATCCTAAGAAATGGCAATCTATTAGTTAACGGTGTTACAACTAAAGATTGCCTATTTCGCAGTCCGGTCTAATACAAATTCATTGTATAGGATACCCCCACTCGCATGTCTCCATACGAACGACCTGAATCGAGTCCTCTGTAACCTTTACAGAGCGGACCGTATCCATAGTGTTGCCAGGATAAGGTACCCAGCCTTATCCATATACTATAGACCCTTTAGGTTATTCACGGGACATTATCCATTTATATATTAGGGGTATATCAAATATATACCCCGTATATCAACTATATACTCAATATATATACTGTCCCGATTACATCATAAATAACCTTGGATGTTTAATTTATTGGATTTTGGACAATGCAAAGCTATGATTCAACAACAAATTTATTGAATAAGACTTTATTAAATAGACATTTGTTTTTACAAAATACAAACCACGAGTTTAGGGCAACACACCCAACAGGTTGTTTGTTGTTGCTGCGTTTTGTTAGTTGGGACTGTTTAGAACTCTGTGAAGTAACTGTTGGATTTTATGTTTCTATGTGTGACTGCTGTGCCAATGTTCCCGAATATGTTGAATGGTCTCTTAAGTTCATCCCTAGTTGAATAATATGTACAAGTTGCTGGGGATTCGTTTGAGATGAACTATGTATATATGGCATACATTATACTTGTTGACTGAAATACGATGGTCATGTTTCATCTGTTGTACGGTAGAAAGTGGCGTGTTCTGTTAATCGTGTGAGTAGAATGTCTGACATGATGAGAAGACTGATTGTAGTTACAATTATCTAGTTATAAGCATGTTGGATTTTCTTTGTTGTAGAGGTTGTTGGGATTAGTAGGATGTGATAGTGTGAGCTGTAACCCCTGTTGAAAACTAGGAATGGGAACGTCAGTGTTGGTTTGTTACGGCTAGGATGTGGGTGAGTGTTAGGGCCCCGTGAGTAGACGGTCGGGGTCTGAGACGTCTGCGTGGGGTGTCGATGCTCCGGGTACAAAAGGTCGGGGGTCGATACACCAGTTCTGGTGGAGAGGAGTGTCGAGGCTACGGGTACAAAGGGTCGGGGGTCGGTATGATGAGACTAATGGAGGTTAAGTGTTGGTTCTTTACGTGGTGGTGGCCAAGAACCGATGCATAGTCCAATACCTTGGGGATAAATGGCAAGGTCGAGTACCAAACTTCAGAGTAGAGATGTCGGTACCTTGGGAATAAATGTCAAGGACCGATGCACAGTCCAAGACCTTGGGGATAAATGGCAAGATCGATTACCAAGCTTCAGAAGAGATATGTCGGTACCTTGGGGATAAATGTCAAGGACTGACACGCCTTGAAGAGCTAAACTTGGAGCACTAACTCAAGGTTTAGTACGAGTGGTTTATTGATGGGGGGTTGAGGACTAGTGGGTCGTGCAAATCAAAGTCACGGGAGTCTTGAGGTTTGGATGAAGGGTTGGATGTCAACTTACTGTTAACAAATTTTCGATGTTTGTTTCTTTAATTATTGAATATAATGTCGCCGTAATTGTGAGCATGTTGTTTGGTGGTTGTGTGGTGAGGGCTACTTACTGAGTGTTTTATATACTCACCCCCCTTCTACGTTGATTGTTTCAGGGGTAAACATGACCTTCAACCGTGGTGATGACGCGGAGGAGGTTTGACCGAGGAAGGACCACTAGCTGCGTTTTTGTATAGAATAGCGGGTTGTGGTTTCATTGCTAGTGACGTTAGTAACTTATTGCTAGTGATGTACTAGGTTTGGTTGTTTCATGAGACGTTCTCCTTTAATTCATACTTTTTTGGATGAGTTGTTACATGTGCTGATTACTTTTAGTAGTTGGACCTATGGTGTATTTTGGATTTGTAGGAACGAATAACTGTGTTTTTATTTTTATTTTTATTGTATATGGATTATCAGCCAGTGAGGCAAGTATGCGTTCTTAGGGTTCGTTGCTTTCTTATTTGGGTTATTAGCCACTGAGGCAAATACGCATTTCTAGGATTCGATTGTGATAGACACATCACAGACCTTTTGTTTATGTCTCTTAATGGAAATAGAAGGGGGTGAATAGTTATTATTGCCAAGGTACCCCATTTTTCGTAGTGAAATTGTGGGGCATTACACTGCCAAGAAATACAAGGGCAAGTATTGTAAATTGCAAAGGAATCACGGACACGACACCGCCGATCGTCCTGACCTCAAGGATCAGATCGAGTCTCTAGTGTAGAGAGGGTACGTGAAAAAGTTCGTGGGTGACGGATTTGAGTGTGGACATCCTTAGCGGAAGTACAACAACGACCGGAGTCACCGAAAGCCAAAGTTTCCTAAAAAGGACGAGCGCCCACAGGCCATCCTTTTTATCAGCAAAGGCCCGGCGAGGGGTTATTTCGGAAACAAGCGAAAGGGCTTGGTCTGGCAAGCCCGAAATGGACAAGGGACGTTGGAGGTTTTAACTACAAGAACAATCGAACCAGGATCGATCGCGATCTTCATGGGCGAGAGGCCGACGTCCAGCTCCAGTCACACAATGTCGCACTCGTAATTGTCACGGACATCGACCATGTGCTCACACACCGGGTACTGGTAGATGGAGGGAGTGATAATTCTCCAAAAGAGAGTTATTCTAGTTAAATTTTGGGAAGTTTGTACTAATCATTGCTAATGTGTGTCCATTATGGCTCATAAACATCGTGAATAATATTAGAAACTGAATTCTGAGCTAAAGTCTCATGTCTTGAATGGTTTGGCCTAAAATAGTGTTGAATTCTCCTATTATTGGCTTTTATGTGCATGTTTGGAAATTGGAGACAAGGTCATGAAGAAAGTGTTGAGCTCATAAAGGAGTGGTGAAGCGTGTTCAAGACAGAGCATAAATGAGCTACAGCAAACAATCTCTGGAGCATGGATTCATAGTGTGGTAACTATCTCATAACATGGGATATTTTACCATGCCCATACAATTACCAGCTGGGTGCCCTAAAATTGGGACCCGATATAAAAGGGACAAAATACCATAGCCGACACACACAGCTCCCAATAGAGAACATTCCATAGTGTCAGAGAAGGCAAGGGAGAGGAATCTCACCATTTTTAGGAGGAGGGCAGACGACAAGGAGGAGTTTATGCTGCTATCACGTGTTGTTGTCTCTATCTGCATTTTTCTGTATTTCTCTAAAATGGGTTGTGTATTTTCTTTACCCCTTTTGTTTTCCCTTCCCCCATGAACTAAAGTCGATTTTAAGGGAGATTTAATTGCTGTAACTACTGAACAACCGAAACTTTAGCTGTCTTTATTTCGTTATTAGATATAGTTGTGCATATTTCCTTCATCTTACTGAACATTGTTGGTCACATTCTTTAGTATGTTGGCTTCTGTATGACCGGGAGGCTTATAGGTAGTTGACTTGCTCTCTTTGTCATTAGCTACTTTTTTTCTAGTAGGTTCGTGGATACTTATGAATGAGGTCCCCCAATCATGTTTAGAACTCGTTTTCATCGCTTGGGAATCTAGCAACGGGAGTTGTGGGTATTCATGTTTGGGTGTCTCGAAAGGGAACCGTGTCGAGTGATTTCGTGCTAGAGTAAAGGTTGAGATTTAGTGAAAGCATGTTAATCTCGCCCACTTATCGATATCTTTTAAACCCCTTTTTTGCTGTTCTGTGCAAAACTTTTCTTTGTTATCAACATTTAATAGTGTGTTCACTGTTGGATTTGTTTATTGCTTTTGTTTATGATATTTTCTTGTACTGTTTGTGCACTGCCATTGTTATTTTATCATTTCCTTGCACTTTTGGTATCTCCAAACATAGTTTAAAATATTACCATTAGTCTCTGTGGATTCGACCTTGTTCGTACTACAATCGACATATATAGTGTACGCTTGCACTTGTATATATCACGATTGTGAGGACAGAACAAGTTTTTGGCACCGCTGTCGGAGACTTAGTTGCTTTTTTTCGAGGCCATAATGTTTGAGGATACGAAGCTTAATTGAATTTTCTCTTTCTCGCATTGTTGTGGGTTGTAGGTGCGCGAACAATTTCGAAAGCATGGAGTACATTATAAGATCACGAAATAGAATGCACATTCCATAGGAATCGAAGAGAACAAAGCATAGGCTAGGCTACAACAATTATGAATCCACCTAACCTACCCCAGCACCAACCTATACCGCTGAATGTGAAGATTGAGGAAATAGTAGATGGGGTTCCCGTTTCTACTGACCCTGAGGCAGCAGTGCCCCTTTCAATGTTGTTCTACTGGTAGATGACATCAATAGAGAGATCAGGTAATATACGGCTCCGACATTTTACAATGCACCCAGTTATTACTGAACTGGAAATCGCAGCTCCCAAATTTGAACTAAAGCTAATAATGTTTTAGATGCTCCAAACAGTGGGACAGTTCAATGGACATGCTATTAAGGACCCACATTTACACCTGAAGTTTTTCGTGGAAGTTTGCAATTCGTTTAAGGATGAAGGATGTAGCAATGAGGTGCTACAGCTCAAGTTGTTCCCTATTCACTTAGAGACGAAGCGAGGACTTGGTTGAAGTCATTCCATTCCGGGTCGATTACAAGCTGGAACAATCTGGCCGAGAACTTCTTAATGAAGTACTTCCCACCGAGCAAGAACACTAAATATCGAAGTGAGATCGACAACTTGAAGTAATTTGCTAGGGAGTCAGTTAGTGAGTCGTAGGAGCGGTTTAAAAGGCTTTTGCAAAAATGCCCCCACCATATAATCCCTCGCTGTATCCCGATAGAGACTTACCAGCATGGGTTTAATGACGCCACACGCCTGGTCACCAATGCATCAGAAAATGGCACATTGCTAGCAAAACCTTATATTGAAGCTTTCAACATCTCGAAGAGGATATCATTGAATAATCATCAGCAAACGACACGTTGCTCGCAATCAAAAGGGTCATTCGCATCGTCTGAGAATTTGATGAAGAAGTATATGGAAAAGAACGATGTCGCGGTGCAAAGTCAGGCAGAATCGTTGAGGAATCTTGAAATGCAATTTTGCAAGTTAGGAACAGATTTGAAGAGTATACCCTATGGAGCAGTACCCAGTGATACTGAGGTGCCAAAGCGGCCAAAGCGGGATGGCGAAGAGCAGCCTAAGGCTCTCACATTGAGAAGTGGAAAAGCATTACTGCCAGTGCATCCTAATGCTCAAGGAATCAGGATTAAGCTGTCTCAATAAGAACAAGGAGAGTTAGTAACGCCCCCAGAATTTCCCACACACTTCTACGTCACGTTAACTACTCACCTGTCTAAACTTAACACCAAACACGAGATGACAACTCCCTGTGAAATGATTATATAAAATAAAGCTTCAACTCTCATCAATTTACCAATGAATCAACTCTATATAATATAAATCAAACATCATCCGTGGACAACATCATGAGGCAACTTCATTGTTCCAACTAGGTAAACTCAATGAATGGTGTAAAACTAAAATAAACACCTGTTCCGAAATAAAGTAGACAACGAGTGGGAACCTCCCAATTATTCAAATAAGAACAAATAGTTTAATGACCAAACCGTAAGGTCTTAACCATCTAAACCTAAGCTAAGCAAAAGTAACTACGCAGCCTATGGTCCTCGCTCGTCATGTCTCCTCCGTCTCATCACCATGGTCGCCAACGAATCCTTCGCCTGAAACAATAATTGTAGAGGGGGGGTGAGTATATAAGATATACTCCGTAAGTAGCCCTTGATTACGCTTGTTTACATGCGTAAAAAGAAGGTTTTAGATGCTATTTTTACTATGTTTCAGCTTTGTTTCGGACTTTTTCTCGATCGTTTGAGTTCCAATTCATGCAAAATTCATATACTATGGTTTGTGGATGGCTTATGTTGTATTTATGACATTTTAGGACCATTTGGGAGTGCAAATTAATCAAAAGAAGCGAAAAGACGGAAAAACCTACCTGGGAGGCGCCAGGCGCCTGGGAAGCCTGCAGAAAACAGTTTTTCTTCCAACTTTGCCCTTAATGAAACGCGTCGTCCAATGCGTTTTGGTGGTTCCAACCGATGCATACGTGTAGAAGAAGTGTTCCACTATCAGTTTGAGCACGATTTGGTCAGTCAAAAGAGTTGGAAATGGGTGATTCACCACCGTTTTAGGACCTACCTAACCAATTCTGCACAGCTATAAATTCCAGCAACTTCTCCACCAAATTCATCAAGCCTTGCTTCCTTCTCTTGATCATTTTTAGTGTTTCTTTGTTGCTTTCTAAGTACTTTTGAGTTGCTTTCATTAGTTGCTTTTGGTTTTTAAATCCCGAGCACTTTACATTCTTTTATTAAGCTTTGTTTTGTTTCCATTTGTACTTAGTCATTTTCTACTTACTCAAATATATAAAAATCTAGCACTTTGCTTATCTTCTCTTTGCCTTTACTTTATTTTTAGTTAAGAGAGTTGTGTTTTTGGAGGAAAGAGCACGTGACACTCTCCCTTGCTTGAAAGAGAAGGGCGAAGCTCTCAATCCCGATAAAAACTCTCCGTTAGTTAACTTTCGTTTTTCACACATGCATTCCACATTCAACCATTTTACTTGCTGTATTTTCTTCAATATGTCTTTCTAAATTCCCGTCTCTAGCCCGGTTATGGATAGTTAGCCTTTTATGTCTAAAAAGGGTTTGCTAAGAAGTAGTGTTTTTACTTTCCATTCATTGCTCAACATGTTTTCCCAAAAAGTTAGGATTTAGAGAAGGCCACTGTAAGTCTTAACAAGTCAATACTGAAAAGGTTGCTTATTTGCATTGTTGAGTGGTTAAACCGAGGAGAGGAGCGCCTTAGACATAAGGGTTCCGCTTAAGTAGCCTAGACATAGGACCTTAACCCGAGGTTGCGACTATTTCCATCCTAAAACTAAGATATATCTCATAATAGACATATTAGGGAATGTCTTAGGACTTTGAACTTGCTTAGACATAAGTAAAGTGAGAAGCGTAGTCGTTAGTTTCTAAAGTAAAATGCATATTGTCCTTAGCATGTCCTTGATTCTTTGTTGGCTAACTTGAAGTAATTCGGGCTAGGTTTTATCATTCTAAGTCCAAATCCCAAATCCAAACCATTATTTGTGACCACTTCCCATTTTACAAGAATCACTCATTCCAACATTCACTATTCTTTAAAACTTTAGAGTTTGGAAATTGTTTAGAAGTCCTTGAGGATCGATACTTGGATACTCCATCCATTTTATATTACTCTGACAGGTGTGCGCTTGCATCTATATAATTGTTACCACGCTTAGCGCGTGCGTTCAGCATAAACGCCCAGTCAGCCCTCACCAACAACACACAAACATCATGCTCACACAAAATCACATTATGCAATCAAACATAGACACACTCTATAAGATTCGGCGACAACCACAACCATGAACAAATTAGTTACCAACCTCGAGTCTCCCTAACATCTCCAACACCTCTACGCTTATCATAGCTATCCTAACCTTCCACAGCTAACTCTTTCGAGTAGAGTCGGCCCCTGACCATTTTTACCCAGAGCCCTGACACTACTGTATCGGCCCTCGACCATTTTTACCCAAGGCCCCGATGACTTCACCATCTATTGGCTCTTGACCATTTTTACCCAAGGCCCCAATAGTTTTCCTTCTACAAGACTCCTCGCATCGACCCTCGACCATTTTTTACCCGAGGCCTCGATACTCAATTAGTGACGTATCAGCCCCCGACCATTTATACCCGAGGCCCTGACACTCATCCATTCACTTTCCCCAAGAATCCAACGTTCCTTGTCATAACCAACTTCACATCAACCCCTAGCCTGCGAACGGGGTCCGAAAATATGCTTCAATAACACTCACATCTCATAAGAAAATAATATGACTCATACCAGCACGCTCGCATCATAAAGAAACATTTATATAAACTATACAAGCACGCTCACATCATAAGAAAGCATAATCACAATAGTTCTATTATAACGTGCATCCTCTGTAAACACACATCATCCCACAACAATTCTCAGCAGTTTAGCAAGGCAAAATTTCACCATTATTGACTGGGCGTTTATGCTGAACGCACGCGCTAAGCGTGGTAACAATTATATAGATGCAAGCGCACACCTGTCAGAGTAATATAAAATGGATGGAGTATCCAAGTATCGATCCTCAAGGACTTCTAAACAATTTCCAAACTCTAAAGTTTTAAAGAATAGTGAATGTTGGAATGAGTGATTCTTGTAAAATGGGAAGTGGTCACAAATAATGGTTTGGATTTGGGATTTGGACTTAGAATGATAAAACCTAGCCCGAACTACTTCAAGTTAGCCAAAAAAGAATCAAGGACATGCTAAGGACAATACGCATTTTACTTTAGAAACCAACGACTACGCTTCTCACTTGACTTATGTCTAAGCAAGTTCAAAGTCCTAAGACATTCCCTAATATGTCTATTATTTGATATATCTTAGTTTTAGGATGGAAATAGTCGCAACCTCGGGTTAAGGTCCTATGTCTAGGCTACTTAAGCGGAACCCTTATGTCTAAGGCGCTCCTCTCCTCGGTTTAACCACTCAACAATGCAAATAAGCAACCTTTTCAGTATTGACTTGTTAAGACTTACAGTGGCCTTCTCTAAATCCTAACTTTTTGGGAAAACATGTTGAGCAATGAATGGAAAGCAAAAACACTTCTTCTTAGCAACCCTTTTTAGACATAAAAGGCTAACTATCCATAACCAGGCTAGAGACGGGAATTTAGAAAGACATATTGAAGAAAATACAGCAAGTAAAATGGTTGAATGTGGAATGCATGTGTGAAAAACAAAAGTTAACTAACGGAGAGTTTTTATCGGGATTTAGAGCTTCGCCCTTCTCTTTCAAGCAAGGGGGAATGTCACGTGCTCTTTCCTCCAAAAACACAACTCTCTTAATTAAAAATAAAGTAAAGGCAAAGAGAGAATAAGCAAAGTGCTAGATTTTTATATATTTGAATAAGTAGAAAATGACTAAGTACAAATGGAAACAAAACAAAGCTCAATAAAAGAATGTAAAGTACTCGGGTTTTAAAAACGAAAAGCAACTAATGAAAGCAACTCAAAAGTACTTAGAAAGCAACAAAGAAACACTAAAAATGATCAAGTGAAGGAAGCAAGGCTTGATGATTTTGGTGGAGAAGTTGCTGGAATTTATAGCTGTGCATAATTGGTTAGGTAGGTCCTAAAACGATGGTGAATCACCCATTTCCAACTCTTTTGACTGACCAAATCGTGCTCAAACTGATAGTGGAACACTTCTTCTACACGTATGCATCGGTTGGAACCACCAAAACGCATTGGAAGACGCGTTTCATTAAGGGCAAAGTTGGAAGAAAACCAGTTTTTCTGCAGGCTTCCCAGGCGCCTGGCGCCTCCCATGATGCTTTTTTCGTCTTTTTGCTTCTTTTGATTAATTTGCACTCCCAAATGGTCCTAAAATGTCATAAATACAATATAAGCCAACCACAAACCATAATATATGAATTTTGCATGAATTGGAACTCAAACGATCGAGAAAAATCGGAAACAAAGCTGAAACATTGTAAAAACAGCATCTAAAACCTTCTTTTTACGCATGTAAACAAGCGTAATCAATTATCGCCGACAAATATTCCACACTACGCCAACTATACAGATTAACACAAACGAGAGTTACCTAGCACAATAGCGTATCAAAATCAATATTAAACATCACAAAACAACACATTAGAAACCATTTAACACACATTAACGCACGCACACGCCCCTTGTCTACTTACTCACATCCGCGCCCCTAAGTTTTACGTCGATCTCACACCTAGGCACTAAAACAGAAAAAAAAATAGCAAGTTACATATACTATTCAGTCTTTGAAATCAATTCTAAGAGGGTTCAAATGACTCATTACCACAACATCGACTTCGTATAGGTGTGGGCAACCTAGATCTAGCTCGCCAAAGTGTGGGTAGCCTAAATCTGGCTTCGAACGGATGTGGGTAAGCCCGAATGACACTAAAACGCTGCTGTCCACGAGTTGCAACAGAGGGGACGCACCAAATCAGCTACCGAACACCGCTGTACACGAGCCTAGGTGATGAAGGAGTGTTGTTTGGACCCGAAGCCGTCAGGAGCCGTTCCCAAATGACGATCTGTCACGAATGACACTCGAACCATCGCTGTTGCTGCAGAATCAGCGCGTCACTACCGTTCGGGTTTGGTCTCGACGTGCAACGGATCGAAGATCGGCCGCCGCCTGCTGCTGTTAGAGAGTGTATGAGAAAAGGGAGCAGATAGAGCACGATGATGCTCCAGTCGAGTTTCGTCCTATAGCACCATATCCAAAGCGGCTGCAAAAGAAAGAACAGGATGTGCAGTTCAGAAAGTTCCTTGATGTGCTAAAGCAGTTGCATGTCAACATACCGCTGGTGGAAGCATTAGAGAAAAGGTCTACTTACGTATCGTTTCTCAACGACATACTCGCGAAGAAACAGAAGTTGGGAGAATATAAACGATAGCAATGACCAAGGAGTGCAACAACATCGTCATAAGCAAAATCCATGCTAAAATGAAGGACAATAGGAGGTTTACCATACCGGTTTCCATTAGAGGGCAGAAGATAGGGCAATCGCTATGTGATTTGGAAGCGAGTATCAACCTGATTCCTCTATTCATTTACAACAAGCTGGGATTGGGAGAAGCGCGAACCACAATAGTCACTTTGTAGTTAGTAGACCGATCGATCACATATCTGAAGGAAACATCAAGGATGTTTTAGTGCAAGTAGATAAATTTATTTTCCCTTCTGACTTTATTATTTTGAATTATGACGAAGATAAAGAGGTTCTCATCCTATTGGGAAAACCATTCCTTGCAACTTGAAGAGCGCTTGTGGATGTTAAAAAAGGCCTATCGCGGGAAAAGAAGGGGCAAATACTGATGAGTAAGCCCAGTGTAATGAAAGGAGCAAATACTGGTGAGTGTGTTGAGAACTCATTAGACGGCAATCAGATGGACTATAATAGACATAAGGGGAGTAAGCCTAGCTTCTGTATACACAAGATTGTACTTAACGAAGCTAGCAGAAACTCTATTGAGCCCCAGCGAAAACTAAATCTTGTCGTGTAGGGGGTTATTAAGAAGGAAATAATCAAGTGGTCGAATGTAGGAATTATCTACCCTATTTCAGATAGTTATGGGTAAGCCCAGTGTAATGCGTGCCAAAGAAGGGGGCATGACTGTGGTGGAAAACGCAAGGAATGAGTTGATTCCGACTAGAACTGTGACGCGGTGGAATATTTACATGGACTACATAAACCTGAATAAGGTCACTAAAAAGGATCATTTCCCTCTACCCTTATTGGATCAAATGTTGGACAAACTCACAGGCAAAGAAATAATACTACTTTCTAGACAGATACAACGCGTATAATTAGATAACAATTGCCCGTCAAGATCAGCAGAAGACCACATTTACTCGTCCTTACGGAACATTTGCGTTTAGAAGGATGCCCTTCGGGCTTTGCAATGTCTCAGCAACCTTCCAAAAGTGTATGATGGCGATCTTTTCTGTCTTGGTAGAATATGTGGTAGAGGTATTTTTATGGACGACTTTTCGGTATTTGGCAAGTCACTTAAAGAGTGCTTTGAAAATCTGACAAAATTGCTTAGAAGATGTGAGTAGAAAATTTAGTCTTTAATTGGAAAAATTGTCATTTTATGGCATAAAAAGGAACTGTGCCAGGGCATAGAGTCTCCAGACAAGGCATTGAAGTGAACAAAGCAGAGATTGAGGCAATAGAGAAGCTACCCCACCTTTGAATGTCAAGGGTATTCGCAGTTTCTTGGGGCATGCTGGGTTCTACCGCAGATTCATACAGAACTTCTTTAAAATCTCTAAACTGCTTTGTTTATTGCTAGAAAATGATAAATATTTTAACTTCACTTCTGATTGTGTGCAGGCATTCAATAAGCTAAAATATGCTCTCACTCATACGCCCATCATCACAGCGCTAGATTGGACGCAACCATTTGAATTAATGTGTGAGCGACTATGCTATAGGAACAGTCCTCGCTCAATGCAAGGGAAAGCTGTTGCATCCGATTTATTACGCGAACAAAACTTTGATAGAGACACAGATAAAGTACACCACAACTGAAAAGGAGTTGTTAGGCGTGGTGTTTGCATTCAAAAAGTTCAAAGCATACTTGGTAGGGTCAAAGGTAATAGTGTATAAAAACCATCAACATTGAAGTAGCTGTTGACAAAGAAAGATGCTAAGCTGCAGCTAATTCGCTGGATTACGTTGTTGCAAGAGTTCAATATAGAGATTAAGAATAAGAAGGGAACAGAGAATCTAGTTGCTTACCACTATCCAAGCTAACAGGCTTAGGAAGCTCCAGGGAAGAGACAAAAATTAGAGGCACATTTCTTGATGAGCAATTGTTAGCAATCAAGGTTGTGAATGAAGAGGAGGATAAGCCATGGTTTACTGACATGGCCAGTTATGTTGCTAGTGGGATATTGTCAGTTGAGTTGAATAAACATCAGTTGAAGAAATTTATGCATAAAAGCAAATTCTACCAATGGGATGATTCATTCCTCTATAGGATCTGTCATGATAAATTGATAAGAAGATGTGTTGCGAATGCTGGAGCACGCTAGGTGTTAGATGAATGCCATTCAGCACCATATGGTGGGAATTTTGGAGGACAACACACAGCAGCAAAGGTTTTCCAGAGTGGATATTTTTGGCCTACTATCTTTGAGGATGCATACAAGCTAGTTTAGCATTGTAATGAATGTCATAGGGTAGGAAACATTTCCAAAAGATCATAGATGCCACTCACATACATCTTATAGGTGGAGCTTTTCGATGTGTGGGGCAAGGATTTTATATGACCTTTCCCCCATTCCAACTGACACTCTTTATATTGCTGGCAGTTGACTACGTGTCAAAATGGGTAGAAGCCCTAACTTGCCCCAACAATGATGCAAAGGTGGTGACCAAGTTCTTACATAAGAACATATTCACAAGATTTGGCACACCTAGAGTCGTGATCAGTGATGAAGGTTCCCATTTTATCAACAAAGTTGTAGCATCACTCCTAGCCAAATACAACATCAGGCATCATAAAGTCTCCACATCATACCATCCCCAATCGAACGGTCAAGATGAGATATCAAATAGTGATATAAAGAGTATTTTGGAGAAGGTAGGCAGCACCAATAGGAGAGATTGGGCAATGAAATAGCCTACTATCACGGACCTGCTGCTCTGCTCTCTGTTACAGTAGCGAAAATGCTCCAAAAAGCTTCGAAATCCGGCCCTCATTTGCAGCAACACTTTTGCACGAACGACCCGAACTATGCCCAAAACAACAAAATGCCCAAAATAACGGGCCTTACATTGATCGAATCAACATAAATTGTAAATCTAAATGCAAAAAAGCGAAACCGTCTACTAGCAAACCAACATACATCTTTTGCATCAAATTAACCCACCAAAACCAGTACGTTTTCTCCAAAAATGAAATTGAATCACGATCTTGCTCTAATAGCAATTGAAGGGATCGAATACTAAGCGGAAGCGTTTTATCGCTTGTGATTCAATTTCGTTTTAGAAGAGGAAAGATACCGGTTCATATAAAAACAGAACAATTCTATTTAAAACCGAGGTTAAGCCTCACGGAGAATAAGAAAACCACTTACTTTTGAACACCGTTGGCAGATTCTCTTCCTCGAGCACGAGCATCGTGATAGCACGAACAAAAACTGCTGAATGCGTGATTGAACACCACTACAAAGTTACCTCGCTGTGTCTCCAGGACTTTAGAACGAGATTGTGGTATCTCGTATCTTGGAGAAATGAGAACAAAAATAAAGAAATTGAGAATCGGTTTTTGTGAGAGAGAGCATGATCTTCCTTTTTGATCAACAACCTCAAAACAGAGGGAATAACACAGGGAAATTCCCTGTGTTTTATAAAGAACGGAGGGAAGAGGGAGAGGGTAAGAAACTTCCCACTCTCCACCTCACCACTTTCCCACCAAAATTGCTGGGAAGTGGTGAGTTATCCATAATTAACAAATATATATATATATATATATATATATATATATATAATTTATTTAATTTAATAAATAAATTAAATAATTAATTAAATTAAGACTATTTTAATTGAATTAATAATTAATTAAATCTTATTTAATTAAATAAATAAATATTTGAATCATATTCAAATATACATTTCCCTCATAACCTATAGTATTTAATATGAATCTAATTCACATCAAACTTTAACATATAGTATTAATATGAATCATATTATTCTCTTATAATATATAGTTTTATAATATATCATCATACATTATCTTAAATTGTGTCATACACAATTAACTAAAATTCCCTTTAATTAAATTTGAACAATTCAAATTATTTTCCAAGATTTTATGTTCTTAATTACTCTTTACGAGCTAGCAAGGGGACCTAATGGACTTATAGGTTAGAAGCTCCAACGTTACGAGATTAATTTGGTTAAACTCATTAACCACCTTAATCAACATAAGTTAACTACGGGTTACTCCACTAAAAACCCACAGTTGAACTCTTATCACTATAGATTATTTATATGTCCATGGATATCGACCATTAATGGCAAGTCAATCCTTCACGAGTGCTCGTAACTCAAGCTGGGTCAAATTACTGTTTTACCCCTGAGCTACATCTTACTCCTTAAATACCACTACTTCTCTAATGAACAACCCGATTATGGTCCGACCAGTAACCGGAAGTCCATCTTGCGCCAGTGAGAGGGTGGGGCCTCTTGGTCAAGTCCCAGAGTCAGCATTTAAGAGAATACTCATGTACTCCCCTAAATTTGGGGATGAGTGAATTCCATCTTGTGAAGTTATGTTCCCAGCTCCCCACTCGGTCTCGTCCCCAAAATGGTAGGAATGTTGAGTCGGCCACTCGGGCCACTCTCACCCAACAGATCAAATGACGAGTCGTCATGGGCAGGAATCTATAACTCACTTAGGAATGAGAATGATGTGCCTGGTCATCCTATGAAATAGCAATCTGTTAGTTAACAGCGTTACATCTAAAGATTGGCTATTTCACGGTCCGGTCTTATATAAACTTACTGTATAGGATACCCCCACTCGCATGTCCCCACCCGAACGACTTGGATCGAGTCATCTGTAGCATTTACAAAGTGGCCCATATCAATAGTGTTGCCAGGATAAGGTACCCAGCCTTATCCATATACTATAGACCGTTTAGGTTATTCACGGGACAATATCCACTTGTATATCAGGGGTATATCAAATATATACCTAGTATATCAGGGGTATATCAATTATATACCCAGTATATCAAATATATACCCAATATATATATTGTCCCGGTTACCTGATAATAACCTTGGATGTTTAGTTTATTGGATTTTGGACAATGCAATGCTATGAATTCAACAACAAATTTATCGAATAAAACTTTATTGAATATACATTTGTTTTTACATAAATACAAACTACGAGTTTAGGGCAACGCACCCAACACCAAAGAGTCGTCATCCTTAAAAATGGGTAACTATTTACGGATGATGATGAAAGAGGAATTAGAAAAGACGTTGAGGAGAAAGAAGAAGGGAGTAGCCTAGGGGGAGAAGAATTAGAGGAGGATTCTAAGGATGTAGCTTTAGTAGCTAGAAAGAACCTTAATGTGCAATTCAAGGAAAAACCCCTACGAGCTAAAAGAGGAAACATTTTCCATACTAGGTGAAAAAGGACCCTTTGTAGTGTCATAGTTGACTTTGGAAGTTGTTGTACTGTTGTGCATTACCTATAAGAGTATTTTGATGACTTTATATTATTATTGTTTTTTTTTTGTAAGCTAGTCAAATCTAATTATCTTTATGCCAATAAACTTTAATCAATCCTAGTTAATAATTGTAGGCTTCTTATGCTCTAACTAATTAAGCTCGAGTTAATTTTATTTACTGTTCCCAAGGGATAGTTTGGGTGGCTTGGGGTCTCAACGAATAACTTTGAGGTCTTGGGTGCAAGCCACATGGGATGCAACTTACACCAAGCGATGATTCCTTACGTATGTATGGTTATGGGGACAATGCGCATACCCCCCCCCCCGAGTATAGGGGCATTCACGCCTAAGGGCCGCCAACTCTTGAGTAATAAAAAAAAAGTTAATTTTATTTACTCCTTATAAAGAAACTTACAATAAAATTTGAGTCATTTATCTTATCCAGGTTTTAGTTGGGAAGACCAAACAAAATTCTCACAATCTGTATTCGGTCATGCATGAGGAGAGAGAAGTTTGTTTCATCTTCCAAGATTCAAGTTTGCTTCATCTTCAAGTCATTTACCTGTGTCTATTTCTTTCACTTCCCTTCATCAACAAGTCTAATCAAATCTGAAATTTCTCTCCATCATCTATCCTAATGCTGTAAATCACACCTTAGAGGGTGAAACAGTTGTTTTTCCAAGTTTCTTCAAGGTCGTTCATCGGTTTTATCTTTTTGATAAGAAACGATTTCTTTTAGTTTAGTTTTGGCAATGAATTTTTCCTAATAATTTTATAGAACCTAAGTATGTTCATATCTATTTTTCTCTGGTTTCCATCATCATTTCAAGCTCTCTTAGTTGCTGAAAAATTTTCTCTATCTATTCTTTACGGTAGAGAAGAAAAGACACCAACGGTAAGCATCATTCTTACTTATGAAAATTATTTGTAGGGTTTATTATTAATAAAAATAGGTACTGTGTAGGCCTTAGTTTTGTTAATTTTAGGTCTGAAAATCGGAATTAAAATAATCCTAAAAATGTTCATAAAATTGCGTCATAACAGTTTTTAACGGTCTATGTTATTTACATAGTTTTAGCTTGTTTAGTATGAAAATTGTATTTGTTAATTATTAATTTTTGTGACAATGACCAGCACCTTTAAACTAGCGTAAAATGTATTTTCATTGAATTAAAATTAATTTCATGATTAATTTTACATAGAGCTTATAATTGGTAAAAACTAGTGTTATGTGACATCTTTATTTTCGGTAAAATTTTGAAATTAAGTAAATCATTTGATAGATATTTTTGACTAAAAATCTGAGGCTAATATTAGTTTAGAAAATTAGTTTTACAAATTTAAATATATATTTTAGTAATATAGAATTTAGACTTGTAAATTAGTGAACCTAGTTAGTTTATAAGATTTTCTTAAAAAGCAAATTTTAAGTAATTAAATACTAATTTTAAATATGTTAATTGGTATTAGGAAGCTTTAAGGGTTTATCTTTAGTTTACGACGTTCAGGTAAGTGGATTCTATCATAAGTTACTGCCTTGTATATTTCGTTGTATTCTTGATTGGTTGTACGTGAATTATGTTATTTGTTACCTTGGTTTGTTAATGAATTATGTTATTCATGTTGCTTAAATATATTTTGATATTGAATGATTTTGTGGTTAAATTTGATGTATTGCAAAGCATGTTATGATTATGTGGCTTTTTCATTTCATTTTAAGTATATTCAATAGCAACGCATGTTTAGGCAAATCATGTCATAACGTGTGATGCATTGCATTTGTAGTTATGTTAGTAGTCTTATGTGTCATAGATTTAGGTAAGATTAATTTTATGAATAAAATACCCAAATTAAGCATTTATGTTATGCAGCTAAATATATGATATAACACGTATGGTCTCTGTTAAGGCCTCGACCCTAGGAAACAAATTAGTTCATGTTAATGGTATTTATGAGGGTATTTACCCTATAAATATTATATATGGAATTGACGATAATGGTATGGGGTATTTATGCATAGTCGAATTCGGCACCTATTTGTCCCGACATTCCCCTGTTTTTCCTGTGACCTAGTCGCACCACCGTCTAGTTGTGAGCTACTTTCCTCGCTCACATGCTTCCTAGTAAGACAACTAGGAGGTCACCCAGCCGAAGATTGCTCCAAGTCAAGCACGCTTAAATTTGGAGTTCTTACAATTGAGCCACTGAAAAGGAAAGTGCACTTTGTTAGTATAGATAGTAATTATCATTTCTTTTACACTTTCTTAACTATGCTTCTATGGTTTCAGGATCTCTCTTATTCGAATGTGGTATCGGTTTATTCATGTACCCCTCTTCTCTACTCGAGCGTCACATGCCCACTAGCTTCCGCTTGGTTCATCCCCGAACCACATCGTACTGGGAGAGTTAGGAGCGTATTTGTATGTGAGTTGTACCAGGGGCGGGTAGGTGAGTTGTGTGCTGATGGAAATTGTTCCTACTGATTCTTATTATAAGTGTGTTACTCATGCAATTAAAATTGTTGGACATAGTTGTGAGGTCGATACTATTGTTGAAACATGCTGCATATTTTTATCACAGACATATATGGCTTGTACCCATGATTGATGGCTATAATTTTGGGAGCTGCTGATTGGTATGGTTGGAAGTGCTTAAGCTTTGATTTTTGAAAGCATGTCTTGTGATTAAAATGCATGTGTCGTTTTATATTATTTAGTTTATGTTTGTTTAGTTGGAAGCCACTGTATTATTTTCTTTGTTCTATGCGATAAGAGCATGCTGAATAATCGTGTCGCGATTTGAAGTGTGTTTTGCTTGTCGATGCCTTGAAAGGATTGGTTGGGGTGGTCTGAAGTGATCGGATGGACTACTGGCTTGTTTTTCTGTGACTTGTCTATGGTGATTACAACTATAGGTTATGCGAGAGAAATGTTTTAGAATATGATTCTAATTTTATAATAAATAATTAAGTGTTAATTATTTATTTGATTTATATATATATTTATTAATTAATTATTAATTGGATTAATAATTAATTATATTTATTAATTAAAATGATTTATAAATAAATTATATATATATATATATTAATTATTATTATTAATTAATATTAATATATAAATTAATAGTTAACTCCCCTGCAAAATTGAAGGGGAGTGGGCATTTAAGAGACGTGGGATAACTCTCCACGTCACTGCTTTTTGTTCTTCCTTTTGTAGTTATGCAAAATACAGGAGAACAGAACAGAAAAAAAGGCAGAACTCTCATTCTCTCTCAATCGATCTCTCTCAAACTCTCCCTATCGTTCCAAGGAAACGCTCCCACAAGCGTGATCTCGAAACCCAAGAGGATAGCAAGGAAGATTCAGTGGTAGTGTTAGAGAGAAATTCGTTGAAGAAAAGTTCTTCAAAGGTATATTTTTTCCCCTGTATTTTCATCTTGCACATTTTGATTTTGTTTCCCAAATGTCACGAACAACGGTCCGCTTCCGCTCCGGGATTCATATCCCTTCAATTGGTATCAGAGCCAGGTTGTTGTTCTGATTTTTTGGGAGCAAAATCGGTGTTTTTAGTGGGTGTTTTCATATTTTCGAAATATGGGTTTGCGGATTGGAAGATTTCTGGTTTTTGGCATTTAGACAACATTTTTCTTCTTGATTTGATCATGTAAGGGCCCGATGTTTTGGGCATATTGTTTCTGTATTGAATCTGTAAGTCCGAGTCGCTCGAAAGTTGTTCGTGGCATCGATTTTGGTAAAAAATTGCAGAAAACTTTAGTCGCCGTGCAAGAAGACGAAGCAGACTGCACAGACAGCGCCGTAGCGCTATGCAGCAGCGCCATGGCGCTGCAGGGACAGCACACAGCGCCCCGGCACTACTGCTGCGGCATTTTCCTGCACGGCGCTGCCTTTAGGCGCCGAGGCGCTGTTCCTGGTGTTTTTCGACGCGTTTCCGTGGTTTCGGTTAGCGGTTTGAGGGCGGTTGGAGTCGTTTTCTCCTTTTCGTATTGTTTTGCTTTCTTAGGGTGCCAAAAACCGTTCCAACTTTGCTATTTAATTATCTTATGCATGATGAATGTATATTTTAATTAAAAGCATATTGCATATTGTATGCCATATAGTTTTAAAGTCCCACCATAGGTTACATGCATAATATGTATGTTTGATATATAGTATGTATGTATGGTCATGCATCATATAGTTATAAATGTTATAATGTATGAATGCATGTTTTATTTTCATAATTAATATAAGTGTTGTATTAATTATATGAAAATAAAGTTACATTGAACATGACATTACTTTGGTTAATATAATTGTTATATTAATGTATGCTTACAATGCATGATTATAGTTTTAATTTCTTAAATTTTATAAGAGTTATAAAATGTGGTAGAAAGAAATTAAAATCTATAATAAAGAATTGCATGCAAACATAGGGTCTAAGTTAATTAATTTTGAAGGGGTTTAAAATTAATTAGACCTTAGGTTATATCTTCTAATATGATTAGGGGGTAGTCTTTTATTTTATTTTAACTAGGTTTAAAATGAAATGATAAAAGACTAAATATAAAATATTGCCTATAAGGGAACCCTGTCTAAGGAAGGTTCTGTCTAGGTTGAGGTATTTAAGCTGATCGTAAGGGAACACCTCTACCTGGGAACTGACCTGGGGGTTGAATTAGTCAATATTTTATATACATGCAATAATGTCGTTGGTTTATTAAAGTGTTTAATGAAATAAAACATTATTGTACAACTACCAATATAATAATTATATTAGGCCGACTAAAAAATCACTTAGTTATTTTCACTTAGCCGGGATTTATCTAAGTAATATACCCTAGTCTTAGAATACTAAGTGGGAGCTAAAGAGAATATGTAATATACAGCGTATATATTTGATATACAAAGTATATATAACATACTTTTCTCTCTCTATCACGTTCTCCTTTATATTTAGACTGTGAGTTCCATGCTCGGCCTCGTGTCGCCCTGGGCGCGGCCTCCCTACAGAAGGTGTTTGCATGGTTCAATATCGAGGTGAATGGAAATAGTATTCATAGTAAGTGGGCCTGCGGTCTCCGCTATTGGTTTGCACCGTGAGGTTTCATACATGACCTGCGTGTCGTCCAAGAGTGACCATCCTTACGGAGGGTTCATTGTATGGAATCAAAACCAAGGCAAACTCCAGAAATGGATGAGGGTCTCTTAGGTTTTGCTCCAATATTTTCCTTCCCTACGGCGGGATTATTGGGGTGGATCTCTGAGGTCCGAAAATGACGGGTCACACTTACGGGGAGTTGTTAAGTTAGTTAGCAATTTCCTGACCAAATAAACGATGACTAAAGTTTATAGGAATAAGAGTTATTCTGGTGTAAAATTTAGTTGAGAACGTCTCAATTCAGTGAAGGAGTACCTGTCTGCCCTACGGTAGTTGTTGCTCTAAATCACTAAAGCGTCATTGCAAAACAATTTTGTTAGGGTGCTTAATTACTTTTGCTAAAATTTGATTGGGTTTAAAGGCTAATGCATGAAACTGATATAGGTTGTTTTTACTTTCAGCATGTCTACATCCATTATTGCACTCCTAACCGCTCAAAAACTTAACGGCGAGAATTACAAACAATGGAAATCTAATCTAAACACTATTCTCGTGATGGATGATGTTAGGTTCGTCTTGCAAGAGGATTGTCCTCAAGCTCCTGCGCCTAACGCCACTGTGGGTGCGCAACGCCTATGACAGGTGGATGAAGGCCAATGACAAGGCCAAGGTCTACATCTTGGCGAGCATATCTGATGTGCTTGCCAAGAAGCACGAGGACACGGTCACTGCTAAGGAGATCATGTACTCGCTGCAGAGCATGTTTGGACGACCGTCTTCACAGGCTCGACATGAAGCCCTTAAGTTCGTTTACAACTCCCGCATGAAGGAGGGTTCCTCAGTGCGAGAACACGTTCTCAACCTGATGGTCCACTTCAACGTGGCTGAGTCGAACGAGGCCGTCATAGACGAGCAGAGTCAGGTCAGCTTCATTCTGAAATCTCTTCCGAAGAGTTTCTTGTCGTTCCGCAACAATGCGGTTATGAATAAGCTGGAGTACACTCTTACCACGCTCTTAAACGAACTGCAGACCTACCAGTCTCTTATGAAAAGTAAGGGACAAGAAGGGGAGGCAAATGTTGCCACCTCAAAAAGGTTCAACCGAGGTTCGTCCTCTGGAACCAAGTCTGCGCCCTCTTCTTCTGGAAGTAAGACTTTTAAGAAGAAGATGGCTGCTGGTAAGGGGTCTAAACCTGACTCCGGTGTTGCCGTTGCCAAGAAAGGCAAGGCGAAGGTTGCAGAGAAAGGAAAGTGTTTGCACTGCAATATGGACGAGCATTGGAAGTGCATCTGCCCAAAGTACTTGGCCGAAAAGAAGAAAGCCAACGAAGGTAAATATGATTTACTTGTTTTGGAAACATGTTTAGTGGAGAACGATGACTCCGCCTGGATATTGGATTCAGGAGCCACTAATCACGTTTGTTCTTCATTTCAGGGAATTAGTTCCTGGAGGCAGCTTGACGCTGGAGAGATGACTCTCAAGGTCGAAACGGGAGAGGTTGTCTCAACTGTGGCGGTAGGGGAGCTCAAGTTGTTTACAAACAAGAATATGTATATATTATTAGATAACGTGTACGTGGTTCCTAAAATTAAAAGGAACTTAATTTCAGTTTCTTGTTTGTTAGAACATATGTATTCCATTTCATTTCAATTGAATGAAGCGTTCATTTCGAGAAATGGTGTTAATATTTGTTTTGCTTTGTTTGAAAACAACTTGTATGTGCTAAGACCAACCATAACTAAGGCAGTTTTAAATACCGAGCTGTTTAAAAATGCTAGAACTCAAAATAAAAGGCAAAAAGTTTCTAAAAAAGAAAATACCAATATTTGGCACTTAAAATTAGGTCACATTAATCTCAAAAGGATTGGGAGGTTGGTTAAGAATGGCATTCTAAGTGAGTTAGAAGACGATTTTTTACAACCATGTGAGTCTTGTCTTGAAGGCAAGATGACTAAAAGACCTTTTACTGGAAAATGTTATACAGCCAAAGAGCCTTTAGAACTTATACATTCAGACCTTTGTGGTCCGATAAATATTAAAGCTCGAGGAGGGTATGAATACTTCATTTCTTTTATAGATGATTATTCAAGGTATGGTTATTTATACCAAATCAACATAAATCTGAAGCCCTTGAAAAGTTCAAGGAGTACAAGACTGAAGCTGAAAATCAATTAGGTAAAACCATTCAAACACTTCGATCTGATCGGGGTGGAGAGTATATGGACTTGAAATTCCAGGACTATATGATAGAACATGGAATTACGTCCCAACTCTCAACCCCTGGTACACCTCAACAAAACGGTGTATCAGAAAGCAGAAACAGAACCCTGTTGGACATGGTTCGATCAATGATGAGCTATGCTCAGTTGCCTAACTCGTTTTGGGGTTACGCAGTGGAGACTGTGGTTTATATTTTGAACTTAGTTCCATCAAAAAGTGTTTCTAAACACCCTTTGAGTTATGGAAGGGTCGTAAAGCTAGTTTACGTCACTTCCGCATTTGAGGATGCCCGGCACACATGCTCATGACTAACCCAAAGAAACTGGAACCTTGTTCAAAAGTATGCCTATTCGTAGGTTACCCTAAAGACACGATAGGTGGTCTATTCTTCGATCCTCAAGAAAACATAGTGTTTGTATCGACAAATGCTACTTTCTTGGAAGAAGACCATGTTCGAGATCATAAACCACGAAGTAAGGTAGTGATTAACGAGATTTTCGAAGAGGCTACAAACACGTCAACAAGAGTTGTTGATCAAACTGGCACTACAACAAGAGTTGTTAATGAAGTCAGTACATCACGTCAGTCACATCCACCTCAAGTGTTGAGGGTGCCTCGACATAGTGAGAGAGTTGTGTCACAACCTGACCGCTATGTGGGTTTAACTGAAACCCAAGTTGTCATACCTGATGACGGCGTCGAGGATCCATTGACCTACAAAAAGGCAATGAAAGATACTACAAGGACAAATGGGTCAAAGCAATGAACCTGGAAATTGAGTCGATGTACTTCAATTCCGTTTGAGAACTTGTAGATCAACCTGACGGGGTAAAACCCATAGGATGCAAATGGATCTATAAGCGAAACGAGATGTCGAAGGAAAAGTACAGACTTTTAAGGCGAGACTTGTGGCAAAAGGCTACACACAAAGGGAAAGGGTGGACTATGAAGAAACATTCTCCCCTGTAGCTATGCTCAAGTCCATTAGAATACTTTTGTCCATTGTCACATATTATGACTATGAGATATGTCTTTCTTGAATGGACATATCTTGAAGAAAGTATTGATATGTCTCAACCCGAAGGGTTCATAGCTCAAGGTCAAGAGCAAAAGGTTTGCAAGCTTAAACGGTCCATATATGCACTGAAACAAGCATTTCGATCCTGGAACATAAGGTTCGATACTGCGATCAAATCTTATGGTTTTGACCAAAACGTTGATGAGCCTTGTGTATATAAGAAGGTCGTCAACAAAACTGTAGCCTTCTTAGTGTTGTACGTGGATGATATCCTACTCATTGGGAATGATGTAGGATACCTTACTGACATAAAGAAGTGGCTAGCAACTGAGTTCCAAATGAAGGATTTGGGAGAAGCTCAGTATGTTGTTGGCATCCAAATTCTAAGAGATCGCAAGAACATAATGTTAGCTCTGTCTCAAGCAACTTATATCGACAAAATGCTTGTTCGATATTCGATGCAGAATTCCAAGAAAGGTTTGTTAAGCTTCAGGCATGGAATTCATCGGTCTAAGGAACAGTGTCCTAAGACACCTCAAGAAGTTGAGGATATGAGACGTATACCCTATGCTTCAGCAGTAGGCAGCCTGATGTACGCTATACTGTGCACTAGGCCTGACATTTGCTATGTAGTAGGGATGGTCAGTAGGTACCAATCCAACCCAGGATATGATCACTGGACTGCTGTTAAGGGAATCCTCAAGTATGTAAGGAATACGAAGGATTACAAGCTCGTGTATGGCACTAAGGATTTGATCCTTATAGGATACACTGACTCTGTCTTCCAAACAGACAAGGATTCAAGGAAATCCACGTCGGGGTCAGTATTCACTCTTAACGGAGGATTGGTAGTTTGGCGAAGCATCAAACAAGGATGCATCGCAGACTCCACCATGGAGGCTGAGTATGTTGCAGCTTGTGAAGCTGCAAAAGAGGCGGTTTGGCTTAGAAAGTTCTTGCAGATTTGGAAGTCGTTCCAAACATGAACTTACCCATCACACTTTATTGTGATAACAGTGGTGCTGTGGCAAATTCGAAAGAACCTCGAAGCCACAAAAGAGACAAACACATCGAAATGAAGTACCACATTATACGGGAGATAGTGCAACGAGGAGATGTGATCGTCACAAAGATAGCTTCGAAGCACAATATTGATGATCCTTTTACGAAGGCACTCATGGCTAAAGTGTTTGAGGGCCATCTAGAAAGTCTAGGTCTACGAGCTTTGTACGATTAGTCTAGGGCAAGTGGGAGAAATGTAATGGGTATAGTGTATGCCCTAGTTTATTATATTTTCCCTTTGCTTTATGATAATGTACACCCCACTCGAGTTTAGTTCAAGTGGGAGTTTGTTGGGTGTGTTGCCCTAAATTCGTAGTTTGTATTTTGTGTAAAAACAAATGTATATTCAATAAAGTTTTATTCAATAAATTTGTTGTTGAATTCATAGCATTGCATTGTCCAAAATCCAATCAACTAAACATCCGAGGATATTTTAGTGTAACCGGGACAGTATATGTACTGGGTATATATTTGATATACCCCTGATATTACGAGGTATATATTTGATATACCCTGATATACGAGTGGATAATGTCCCGTGAATAACCTAAAGGGTCTATAGTATATGGATAAGGTTGTCTACCTTATCCTGGCAACACTATGGATACGGCTCACTCTGTAAAGGTTACAGACGACTCGATCCAGGTCGTTCGTGTGGAGACATGCGAGTGGGGGTATCCTATACAATGAGTTTGTATAAGACCGAACCACGAAATAGCCAATCTTTAGATGTAACTAAAGGGATGTGAATCCCGGAGCGGAAGTGGATCTTGGTTGTTGTTTTTCGGGATACAAAATCGAATTAGAAATAAGGAAATACAGGGGAAAAACAAACCTTTGAAGAACGTTTCATCAGTGAATTTCCCTCGAACACCACCACCGGATCTTCCTCGCTATCCTCTTAGGTCTCGGGATCGTGCTTGTGGTAGCACCTTGATCGAAGAGAGGGAGAGATTGAGAGAATTTGAGAGAAATCCTGGGAGTTTTTTTTCCTCTGTTCTGTAACAAAAACTTGTTCTTCTCCTTCTCCAACACTTGGAGAAGAAGAAGGGTGATGTGGGGTAACTCCCCACGTCACAACACCTCTCACTCCCCTGCAATTTTGCAGAGGAGTTAATATTAATAATAATAATAATATTAATATATATATATATATAATAATTAAAATATATATAATAATTAATATATATATATATATAATTAATTAATCAAATTAATTAATATAATTAATTATTAATCCAATTAATAATTAATAAATATATATATACATAAATAATTAACACTTAATTATTTATTATAAAATTAGAATCATATTCTAAAACATTTCTCTCATATAACCTATAGTTTTAATGTACATCTTATGCACATTATTTTTAACCTATAGTTTTAATATGAATCTCATTCATATTAATTTTATTTGAATCTCATTCAAATAATATCTCTCATAATATATAGTTTTAATTTACAATTTACTATATATATTATAATGTATCAATATACATATAATCCCTTAAGTAATTTGAACAATTCAAATTCTTCCAAAAATTTGATCCTCGTTTTACCCGTTATGAGCTAGCAAGGGGACCTAATGGACCTATAGATCCGAAGCTGTATGGATGCAAGATTAATCGGTCAAACTCATTGACCAAGTTAATCTAGATTCGTTAACTACGGGTCATTCCACTAAAGACCCGCAGTTGCACTCTTCTCACTGCAAAATGTTTTCGTGTCCATGGATATACGACCATTAATGACGAGTCAATCCTTCACGAGTGTTCGTAACTCAAGTTGGGTCAAATTACCGTTTTACCCCTGAGTTACATCTTACTCCTTAAACACCATTGCTCCTCTAATGAACAACCCGGTTATGATCCAACCAATAACCGGAAGTTCCTCTCGGCCAATGAGAGGGTGGGGCCCTTGTTCAAGTCCCGGAGTCAGCATTTAAGGGAACACTCACCTACTTCCCTAAAGTCGGGGAGGAGTGAATTCCATTTTGTGAAGTTATGTTCCCAGCTCCCCACTCGGTCTCGTCCCCAAAATGGTAGAAATGTTGAGTCGGCGACTCGGGCCACTCTCACCAATACAGATCAAAGAACGAGCCCTCACGGCCAGGAGTCCATAACTCACTCCGGATTGAGAATGAGTTGCCTGGTCATCCTAAGAAATGGCAATCTATTAGTTAACGGTATTACAACTAAAGATTGCCTATTTCGCGGTCCGGTTTTATACAAACTCATTGTATAGGATACCCCTACTCGCATGTCTCCACACGAACGACCTAGATCGAGTCGTCTGTAACCTTTACAGAGCGGGTCGTATCCATAGTGTTGCCAGGATAAGGTACCCAGTCTTATCCATATACTATAGACCCTTTAGGTTATTCACGGGACATTATCCATTCATATATCAGGGGTATATCAAATAAATACCCCGTATATCAACTATATACCTAGTATATATACTGTCCCGATTACATCATAAATAACATTGGATGTTTAGTTTATTGGATTTTGGAAAATGCAGAGCTATGATTCAACAACAAATTTATTGAATAAAACTTTATTACATAGACATTTATTTTTACAAAATACAAACTACGAGTTTAGGGCAACACACCCAACAGTAACACCGTTAACTAATAGATTGTTGTTTCTTAGGATGACCAGGAAACTCATTCTCAATCCTGAGTGAGTTATGGACTCCTGCCGGTGAGGGCTCGTCCTTTGATCTGTATGGGTGAGGATGGCCCAAGTTGCCGACTCAACATTCCTACCATTTTGGGGACGAGACCGAGTGAGGAGCAGTGGTATTTAAGGAGTAAGATGTAACTCAGGGGTAAAATGGTAATTTGACCCAACTTGAGTTACGAGTACTCGTGAAGGATTGACTCGTCATTAATGGTCGTATATCTATGGACACGAAAACATTCTGCAGTGAGAAGAGTCCAACTGTGGGTCTTTAGTGGAATGACCCGTAGTTAACGAATCTTGATTAACTCGGTCAATGAGTTTGACCGATTAATCTTGCATCGTTGGAGCTTCTGATCTGTAGGTCCATTAGGTCCCCTTGCTAGCTCATAACAGGTAAACCGAGGATCAAGTTTTTAGAAGAATTTGAATTGTTCAAATTACTTAAGGGATTATATGTATATTGATACATTATAATATATAGTTAATTATAAATTAAAACTATATATTACGAGAGAAATTATTTGAATGAGATTCAAATAGAATTAATATGAATATGATTCATAACTATAGATTAAAAATAATGTGCATAAGATGTACATTACAACTATAGGTTATGCGAGAGAAATGTTTTAGAATATGATTCTAATTTTATAATAAATAATTAAGTGTTAATTATTTATTTGATTTACATATATATTTATTAATTAATTATTAATTGGATTAATAATTAATTATATTTATTAATTAATATGATTAATTAATAAATTTTATATATATAAAAATTATTATTATTAATTAATATTAATATATAAATTAATAAGTAACTCCCCTGCAAAATTGCAGAGGAGTGGGCAATTAAGTGACGTGGGGTAACTCCCCACGTCACTGCTTTTTGTTCTTCCTTTTGCAGTTCTGCAAAATACAAGAGAACAGAACAGAAAAAAAAAAGGCAGAACTCCCATTCTCTCTCAAACTCTCCCTCTCGTTCCAAGGAAACGCTCCCACAAGCATGATCTCGAAACCCAAGAGGATAGCAAGGAAGATTGAGTGGTGGTGTTTAAGGGAAATTCGTTGAAGAAAAGTTCTTCAAAGGTATATTTTTTCCCCTGTATTTTCATCTTGCACATTTTGATTTTGTTTCCCAAATATCACGAACAACGGTCCACTTCCGCTCCGGGATTCACATCCCTTCAGATACGAGGTATGATCATGGTGATGGTGTAGAGGAGAATCGAGAATAAGGACCATAGCTATGTTCCGTTTAGTTTTAACTTGTCTAAAATAGGTTGTTATGAGTCATTGTTGATTTAGTTTATGTCCTATGTTTTGCGCATTGATTTGTGTAATGTTCATGGAGTTATTAGAATGTTTTAGATGACTTTTCTATGAATTCTAGACTCTTGTAAAGATCGGGCCTTTGGTTCCGTTGAGAAGCTTAGGAAGTATGTTTAACATTATTGGATTTGCTAACTTAGAAAGTTTGAATCATGGATTAACTTTTTGTTTTGGTGTTATTATCAGAGCGATGCAGTGGTAGCGTGGTGGATTTATTTGCTTAGTTGATTTGTTATCATCCTGTAGGGTTGTGCTTCTATCTAGAAGATTCTTGGTCTATCGTTGTTTACTCAGTTTAGATTTGTTTGAACTTAAAAAGGAGAGTTATGTGTCGCTTGTCCATGGAGGACAAGTTGTTTCGTTCATCTGTTAAGTGCAGTGTTCACATGTTCAAGCTAAGCAAATAAAAGGTTGAATTAGCATATAAATAGTTAAATTATTTGGGTTCGTTTAGTGGCCTTTATGACTTGGGAGAAAGTATGAAGAAAATAAGTTTAGTAATGTTCCCCGTGTAAGTTATTAAAATTCGGGGGCGTTACAGGAACTACTTACTGGATATTTTTATACTCACCCTATGTGGTTTCAATTTTTCTTACAGATAGTTATGTAGATGACGAGAACAACGTCGATGATGACCTTGGCATTGAAGAGGAGGAGACATGAAACACTTGAATTTTATTTAAATTTTATACTTTTAACTATGACTATACTGCATTTTTACTTTGTTTTATTTAAGGAGTATAATTTATGATTTTCACTGCTAGAGATTTATAAGTTAAGTTTCATTAAGTTATCGTTTCAATTTTTAAATGAAAGAAATTTTTTTTGTCTTATTTTATTTTAATAAGTTGTATTTTATGAGTAATTATCTCAATTTGATATTATTAAATACATATAAAATAATTGGGATCATCACAGTTGTACTAATGCTGCTAGTAAGGATATAGTGAAAATATTGAAGTTTGCCACCACACCACATCCACAACCCTAAAACTTACAATGGTTGAATGATAGTGGTGATGTGAGAGTCCAGCAGCAAGTTCAAGTTCCTTTTGCAATAGGTAAGTACAAAGATGATATTACTTGTGATCATATTGTGTGTATGCATGCTACTAATTTCTGCATAGGAAGACCGTGACAACTTGATAGAAATATGACATTTGATGGTTTTCTAAATAAATATTCTTTTAATTATGATCAAAGAGAAACACATATTGAATAAAAAGATTGGAAGCATATCAAAAGAAGTTATTACACTATAAAATTGAGAAAATAAAAAGGCTACCAACAAGGAGAAGAAAGTCGTGAACCTTTGGTGGGACTTTCTCTACCTCAAAAAGATAAGAGATACGAGCAAGCGTACACGGTCGCAAGTAATACTCGAAAGTAATCCAAAGTCGAATGTTCAGGGACTTTTCCTTTCAAAATAAACTTATGAAGTGAAATGGTTAAAAAATTCAAGGGTGATTTATGAAGAAAATGGTGACAACTAGTCTTGTTTGGGGTTGCAAATATCAATCAATTTTATAAAACACAACATTTCTGCTTCCTAGCTTAATTTTGATGGAAAATATAGAAGATACACACTTTGGGGAAAAAGCGCCGACACTTTCTAACTATATTTGGAAACCTGAGTTCTACTCTTTAACGAACCACTTTTTGTTGATGTAGAGCCTAGGGTAACATACAATCATATTTATATGTGTGACTACAGTCCTAAAATATATTTATCGACTCATTTTGATTAATGGATTATAGGGCATATGTCTAGGACCATGGTTTATGCGCTTATGTCTATGTCACATCTCACATAAAGGCATCAAATCCCACAGTGGAAGCGCGTGAATGCGTGTGCTTCGATCTTGTTTTTGAATTGCGGCAAAGAAAAGACAGAAGCATTATTAAAATGAAATTAGTGAAATAAACCTTTGTAGACACCTCTTCAATTTAGAGACCAACGCTACAAAAAAGTATTCCTTGCTATCATTTGGGTGTGAAGAATTTGGTTTGTGGGAACTGTCTTTAAACTGAGAGGGGGATCGATAGATTGAGAGAGAGGTTGTCTGTTTGAGTATCCGAAACTCATACAACTGATGAACGGGGAACTAGGGAAGGGTAGAACCACCCTGTTGTAAGGGAGGAAGAGTGAGGGGGAAGTCACTACTTCCCCACTCACAATTTCCCCAACTCCCACCGAAGTGGGAGCTCCTACTTTCCCTGTTTTTCCTTTCCTTTTATATATTACATTTAATTAAAACTATTTTAATTAAATTAATCATTAATTAAATCTGATTTAATTAATTAAAAATAATAATTAACTGAATTAATTTAAATATAATTTAATTTAACCAAATTAATATATCCCGTTGATTTAATTAATTTAATTAACTTAAATTAATCAACCATATTAGAATCAAATTCTAATATCCGTCTCTCGTAATTTTGTATCCAATTGAAAATCAACTGTATATTATAATGTATCAACATACATTATATTAATTGCATCTCATACAATTAACTTGTAATTCCATTTAACAAATTTGGAAAATTCAAATTCTTTTCAAGACTAAATGTTCTTAACTATCTTTTACGAGCTAGCAAAGGGACCTAATAGACCTACAGATCGGAAGCTCCAACGATACGAGATTAATTTATTTAACTCCTTAACCATATTAATCAATATTCCTTAACTGTCAGTCATTCTACTAAAGATCAACAGCTGCACTCTTCTCACTGTAAAATATTTTGCGTCCACGGATTTTGACCATTAACAGTAAGTCAATCTTTCACAAGCGTTCATAACCACAACTGGGTCAAATTATCGTTTTACCCTTTTGTTACATCTTGAACATTAAGTACTGTTGATCCTCTAATGAACAACCTGATTATAGTCCGACCAATAATAGAAAGTCCCTGTACGGCCAGTAAGAATGTGGGGTCCCTTGTTCAAGTCCTAGAGTCAGCACTTAAGAGAACACTCGTCTACTTACCATAAAGTCAGAAAGAAGTGAATTCCATCTTGTGTAGTTATGTTCCCAGCTCCCCACTCAGTCTCGTCCTCAAAATAGTAGGAATATTGAGTCGGCGATTTGAGCCACTCTCACATATACAAATCAAATGACGAGTCCTAATAAGCAGAAGTCCATAACTCACTAAAGATTGAGATCGAGTTACCTGGTCTTCCTATTGAAATATTAATATATATTAGCTAACGATATTAAAACTAAGGATTTATTTCACTGTCCAGTCTTATACAAACTCATTGTATTGGATACACAAACTCGCATGTCTCCACACGAATGACCTAGATCAAGTCATTTGTAACTATTACAAAGTCGGTCATATCCATAGTGTTACCAGGATAAGGTACGCAACCTTATCCATATACTATAAACCCTTTAGGTTACTACTAGAATATTATCCATATGTATATCGAATATATACTGTATATATATGTTGTATATCAACTATATACATCGTATATTAAATATATACTATATATATGTTATATAGTGTTCCAGTTACATGACATAACCTTACATGACATACTCTCTACCTCACTTTCAGGACTGATTTCACCTTGTCTCTCTTTTTGCTTTTCTATTTGTTTTCGAAGTCTTTGCTCCTTTCGAGTTTTTCGAAGGGTCCGCTCAATCTCAGGGTCAAGGGGTAGAAGAAAAGATCTTGTGCTCATGCACTTTAACTTACCCTTGTGAGATAAACGACCAAAAATATAGAACAAAAACGGTGGATGGAAATTACACCCAACAACAATTCACAAAAATAAAAACTAAAAGAATTTGAAAATAATTTTAAAACTAAAGTCCCCGGCAACGGCGCCAAAAACTTGAGTGGGATGTTTTATGCTGAACGCACGCACTAAGCGTGGTAACAATTATATAGATGCAAGCGCACACCTGTCAGAGTAATATAAAATGGATGGAGTATCCAAGTATCGATCCTCAAGGACTTCTAAATAATTTCCAAACTCTGAAGTTTTAAAGAATAGTGAATGTTGAAATGAGTGATTCTTGTAAAATGGGAAGTGGTCACAAATAATGGTTTTGGATTTGGGATTTGGACTTATAATAATAAAACCTAGCCCGATTTACTTCAAGTTAGCCAACAAAGAATCAAGGACATGCTAAGGACAATATGCATTTTACTTTAGAAACTAACGACTACGCTTCTCACTTTACTTATGTCTAAGCAAGTTCAAAGTCCTAAGACATTCCCTAATATGTCTATTATGAGATATATCTTAGTTTTAGGATGGAAATAGTCGCAACCTCGGGTTAAGGTCCTATGTCTAGGCTACTTAAGCGGAACCCTTATGTCTAAGGCGCTCCTCTCCTCGATTTAACCACTCAACAATGCAAATAAGCAACCTTTTCAGTATTGACTTGTTAAGACTTACAGTGGCCTTCTCTAAATCCTAACTTTTTGGGAAAACATGTTGAGCAATGAATGGAAAGTAAAAACACTACTTCTTAGCAAACCCTTTTTAGACATAAAAGGCTAACTATCCATAACCGGGCTAGAGACGGGAATTTAGAAAGACATATTGAAGAAAATACAGCAAGTAAAATGGTTGAATGTGGAATGCATGTGTGAAAAACAAGAGTTAACTAACGGAGAGTTTTTATCGGGATTGAGAGCTTCGCCCTTCTCTTTCAAGCAAGGGAGAGTGTCACGTGCTCTTTCCTCCAAAAACACAACTCTCTTAACTAAAAATAAAGTAAAGACAAAGAGAAGATAAGCAAAGTGCTAGATTTTTATATATTTGAATAAGTAGAAAATAACTAAGTACAAATGGAAACAAAACAAAGCTCAATAAAAGAATGTAAAGTGCTCGGGATTTAAAAACCAAAAGTAACTAATGAAAGCAACTCAAAAGTACTTAGAAAGCAACAAAGAAAAACTAAAAATGATCAAGAGAAGGAAGCAAGGCTTGATGAATTTGGTGGAGAAGTTGCTGGAATTTATAGCTGTGCAGAATTGGTTAGGTAGGTCCTAAAATGATGGTGAATCACCCATTTCCAACTCCTTTGACTGACCAAATCGTGCTCAAACTGATAGTGGAACACTTCTTCTACACGTATGCATCGGTTGGAACCACCAAAACGCATGGGAAGACGCGTTTCATTAAGGGCAAAGTTGGAAGAAAACCAGTTTTTCTGCAGGCATCCCAGGCGCCTGGCGCCTCCCAAGGTGTTTTTTCGTCTTTTCGCTTCTTTTGATTAATTTGCACTCCCAAATGGTCCTAAAATGTCATAAATACAACATAAGCCATCCACAAACCATAGTATATGAATTTTGCATGAATTGGAACTCAAATGATCGAGAAAAATCCGAAACAAAGCCGAAACATAGTAAAAACAGCATCTAAAACCTTCTTTTTACGCATGTAAACAAGCGTAATCACACCCCCAAACTTAACTTTTTGCTTGTCCTCAAGTAAAACTTAGCAACTTTAATCAGCTTTCTAACACATGGACAAGGAAAAGCAAAAGCAACCGAGATGTTCAATCATAATTTGTCTCAGGGAAAAGATGTCAAAGCCTACCATTCTATTGCCTTTGTAAACTTAGTCACTATAAACCAAGTTTGAAATGATAAAAACTTTTTCTTTCAAAATCTTTTTTTTCTCTTTCAAAAACAGAAAACGTTTTCAAATACCCCTAAGGAATCTGCACACTCCCTTCTTACACTAAGACTTTTACATCTGAAAGACCGGCTACTAGCCCCTGAGGTTTCCACACACTAACATCGGTTTCAACCACAGCTACTCGTAGAAAGACTTTGAACTAACAGCTAGGTCATAAAACGACAACAATGAGAAACACGAAGTCACTTATCACCATCTTTACTGCTATTTTCAAAGTCAACACCCAACCTAAAACTAAATGGGTGTCTACAGTAGGACTCGGGAATCATAAATACATTTTCTTTAACTCTCATTGTTTTTACCGCTCTTTTCTTTCTAACACAAGTCTTTTCCCCACTCTTATTTTCTCTCAACAAGACTCTTTTTACTCTTTTGCAACTTTTTTTTTCTTTCTTTCTTTCGTTTTTTTTTTTTTTTTTTTTTTTTTTTTTAGCTAAGTGCTTTTTCAACATTTTCTTTCTTTCCAACTGACTCTTTTTCAAAAGAAAATAGCATGATTTTTTAAATATAAATAACACCTTATCTTTTTGAAACAACGACTGACACAACGACTGTCCCCCCCAAACTTAAGAGAGACAGTGTCCTCACTGGGAAAAGACTTTTGCATCGGATGAAAAAAAAAGGCTTAACAGTAAAAAGGACAAGGACTTCCTATATAGGGGCAAAGAAAAAGCTTAAAGTCTGTAAAGATCAAAAAGACATAAAAGAAAATGAGTTTATCACATAAACAAAGGAAATAGCTCAAAGCTTAGTCAGGCATAGAACAGAAAACTCAACAATCTCTTATAATCATCATCGACATGAAATCACATGCACAGCACAGATGCTTCAAAATAGGCATGTGAAAAGCTAAACTAAGGTTAAGTGAAGGCATACTTTAAGTGATCAGAAGATAAACGATACTAATTTATTCATGCTTCAACTGAGCTCGAAACATAATCAATACAAAAAAAAAACATGCGTAGTAATGCTAGAGTATGCAACTACGTCATTAACCAAAAGAATGAAACACAAAAAATAGCAAAGAAGGAACCTCCCCTTCATGAAGTCGGAGGTTGTGGACTAGGATCAGTGTCAGTACTGGGAGATGGATGACCAAGGATAGCAGCTAGCGCTGGAGGCCATGAAGGTAAAACCGCAAAATCCAATGAAGCCCTTAAGTTGTAGATATGTTGCACGACTTCTCGAACCTGATCTCGCAGCTGTTGGTTCTCCTCTCGAAGACGACGGATCTCCGATGTAGGTGACATCCCAGTACCTTCCCTTCTTTGTAACGCATGGGCGATAATACGCCGAATATTCTTCTCTTCCACAATTGGGGCATCTCTCTTAATTTGATCCTCAGGGAGCTGTACACCTTGTCGTAAGCATAAAGAAGTGACCAAACGTGGGTGATAAAGCTTACCACGTGTTCGGTGGGCACACTCATGGATAGTAGTATTGATCAATTCTCCATAATTCACATCTATGCCCTTTAGCATGGCATAAACCAGCAGTGCCCTATCCTGAGTGACATGCTCATCATGCTCCGTTGGCAGAATTCTGTTTTTGACTATGTATAACCATCCTGCAGCAGCTAGGGAAACATCCTCGGGTTTTAGTCGTACCTTGCCATGAGTAGTCAAATCCCAAGTGGCAGAGGGCTTCCCAACACATTCTAGAGCCTCATCAAGCTGTTCCAGAGTCGGAGTCATTAACATCTTATTGCCCACAGCATCTCTGATATTCTCAATGTTGAAGGTGTAGTTGATCTGAGTGGCATCAAACCGTATTTCCTTCCCGCGCACTATGGCTATATGTGACTGGGGATGGACAGCAGCATAGAACTCTCTGACTAACTCCAAAGCCTCACATTGTATGGGCTGAATGAGTGGTCTCCATTCTTTGTCTCTGGCGGTCTCCCTCCAATCATCAGGCACATCTCCTAGAGTGAGATCGAATCCCAATTCTGTCATAATCTTACGGGATTTCATTAATGAAGTTCGAGTGGCTAAATTTTCCGCGTTCCATTTCGTCTCGACCTCCTCTCCCTCAGACAAGTCGAGTTCAATTGTATCAACTGGCCCAGGTGCCACTACCTTCTTCTTAGCTTCAGCTGCTTTAGCTTTCGCAGCTCTCGTTTTAGGTTCATTCATGGGCACTGTTGGCTTCTTAGCCTGAACTGCACGTCGTTTTGAACTCTTTTTCTCCCGTCTCTTGTATTGAAACATTTCCCTTATCGTCTGCGTGTCCTCAGGATCTTCTTCGCTGGTGGGTTCTTGAGTACTATTCTCCCCAACCTTGGATCTACCTGTATCACACCCAAGCGGGTTAACTGTATTAGAAGGAATAGTGTGAGCATCCCTTACCCCTGGTAGAGTGGCCATCGGTGTGACATACTCATCCGTTGCCAACGGAGTAGATCCAGTTGCCCCAGTAGGCAACTCTTGGTGACTACAAAATGCTCCTTCTGTAGGTGTATCCAATGGGGAAGGTTCCTGAGTATCTGTTCTCACCACTTCGTTCTCGGTATCCTCTGTTTCTGGCATATTTGAACAATGTCCTCGTGAAACCAGTAGAAAATCATCATTACCATCTTCCGGTGTAATAATCAATGGAGATGAATAAAACTGCTCCTCGTCCCTGTTCTCCATAGATGAATCCTTAGGCGTCAGACGCCTACTACTCCCATCTTCCTCAATTTCTGGGTCTATCATCACCTCCTTGCCCTTCCTCTTTTGTCCTATCGAAACCCCGGGCTCTAGCCTATGGCTATGGCTCTTCTCTTGCTCTCCTCCATGCTCATCTCCTGCATCCATTGGCATATTGATTGGGGTTGGCATCCTAGGAGGCTCTAAGGGTTTTAGTTGTCCCGTGTTGAAGGTACTCGATATGTTAGGGTTCAATTGGGGTGCTTGAGGTCCTCTTTCTAGGAATGGAAGTTGAGCTGGTGGGGGAACCCTAGGTGAAAGCATCCCATAATTGGTTGGAGGTACCCAATGACCCATTCCATAATAAGGTGGAAGGCTAGGAAATAGAGTAGATGGGTTTGGCATTCCATAAGGATGAACACTAGCTGGAATTTGCATTTGGGACAAGGGAAAAATGATATGAAGGAACCGGGTTAAACATAAACGGTTGGTACATACCCGGATTGATCATTGGAGGAAGTTGTTGAGGATTTTCAGCCCTAAACTCACTGTTTTGAGGTATATTAAAGGTGGGTAGTTGCTGAAAATTAACATAACCATGTGGGCTCATTATAGGATGTTGTGTAGGAGCTTGGGATGGAGGACATTCAAATGTTTGAAGCGGGTTTCCTCCCCTAACAGCAGCTAGCCTAGAATCTGAACCCATGTGGTGTTGGAAGTTCTCCAATGGTGGAAAAGGAATGCTTGTGGCATTTGGAGCTTGAGTGGAAGAGGTAGGAATTGAAGTATGTTGAGAAGAGGAAGCCATAGATGTAAGCAAATGCTGGAAATTTCTTCTTCTCTTTGGTGGCTGAAAATCGAAAACAAGGGTGATGAAGGGAGTGGGTTTTTTTTTCGAAAAAACAAGGGGAAGAAGAGAGTTGTGTGGGTTTTGGTGGAGTTGTAAAGCTTAGGCAATGGGTCTATTTAAAGCTTTCCCCAAACTAAATCCTAAATGGAAAGGGATTGACATTTAAGTTCAACCAAGTTTTCCTAAACCTAAAAGGAAAAGAAAACAAATTTGAATACAAAATAGGATTAGGGAAACAAATTTTGAGTTTGAAGAGAAGTTCTTAAAGCTAAATCATAGAGGATTAATGTTTGACCCAAAATAAAGCCCATGCTATCGAAAATTAAAACCCAAACCGTGAAGGAAAACGAAATTCGAACTGCTGGAAAACAGGGCAGGCGCCAGGCGCCTGCGTAAAATTTTTTCAATGTTTTTTTTTTTTTTTTTCATTTTTTTTCATTCTTTCTTTTTGTTTTTCAACGTTTTCCAAAAACATTCTTAATAAGCAAAACTTTTTATAATTAGACAAAAAGAATGTAAGATACAAAAATTTCCTTCCTTTACTTTTGTTCTTTCCAAACGGATAAGAAGGAAAAACATTTTTCGCAAACATTTATTGACCTGAAAGTTGAATAGAGGTTTTTCCTCTATCCACTGGTTCTCCAAAATACGGCTTAAGTCTCTGCCCATTTACTTTAAAAACATTTCCCTTAGAGTCAACTAGATCCACTGCCCCATATGGGTAGACTTTAAAAATTTGAAAGGGACCAGACCATCTAGACTTAAGTTTTCCAGGGAAAAGTTTCAACCTAGAGTTGAATAACAGAACCAGATCACCTTCTTGAAGATTGTTCGGCCGAAGACGCCTATCATGCCACTGTTTAGTTTTTTCCTTAAACAACTTAGCATTCTCATAAGAAAAGTGCCTGTGTTCTTCTAATTCCAACAATTGTAACTTCCTCGCTTCACCTGCAGCCAACAAATCAAAATTTAATTTCTTAGTAGCCCAAAATGCTTTATATTCTAGCTCAAGAGGCAAATGACATGCTTTTCCAAAAACTAGCCTATAGGGGGACATGCCGAGGGGAGTCTTAAATGCTGTCCTATATGCCCAAAGTGAATCATCAAGCTTAAAAGACCAATCCCTACGGTTAAGATTTACAGTTTTTTCTAAAATGTTTTTTATCTCCCTATTAGATATTTCGGCTAACCCATTCGACTGAGGATGATATGCTGTTGCAACCCTATGACGCACATTGTATTTAGTCAGCAACTTTTGCATCGACCTATTCACAAAATGAGCCCCCCCATCGCTTATCAGACAACGCGGGGTTCCATAACGCGTAAAAATGTGCTTTTGCAGAAAACGAATGACAACTTTGGAATCATTGGTAGCAGTTGCAATGGCTTCTATCCATTTCGAAACATAATCTACTGCTAACAATATATAAAGCTTACCATTAGAAGATGGAAATGGACCCATAAAATCTATACCCCACACATCAAATATTTCAATCTCCAGGATCGGGGTTTGAGGCATTTCGTGGCGTTTAGATATATTACCTGTCCGTTGGCATTTGTCACAAACCTGGGCAAACTTATGTGCATCTTTGAACAGAGTGGGCCAAAAGAACCCACTTTGCAAGACTTTGGCTGCGGTTTTGTGTCCTGCAAAATGTCCTCCATATGGAGACATATGACAAGCGTCTAATATCGCCTCGTGCTCTTCTTCTGCGACACACCTGCGTAAGATATTGTCAGGTCCTAGCTTATATAAAAAAGGCTCATCCCAACGATAACATCGAACTTCATTTAGAAATTTCTTCACCTGTTGCTTGTTGAACTCATAAGGAACTATTCGACTTACCAAATAATTTGCTATATCGGCATACCACGGGACTGAATCAACTCGCAAGAGTTGCTCGTCAATAAACTGTTCACGAATAACAGTTCCATCATCACAGAGCGGGGATTCCAATCTAGACAGGTGATCAGCAACTTGGTTTTCAGTACCCTTCATGTCCCTAACTTCAATATCAAACTCTTGAAGTAACAAAATCCACCGTATCGAACGTGGTTTAGCATCTTTTTTAGCAAATAAATATTTTAAAGCAGAATGGTCAGTAAAAACAATGACTTTTGTGCCTATCAAGTAAGACCTAAACTTATCAAAGGCGAACACAACTGCTAACAGTTCCTTTTCAGTAGTAGTGTAATTGAGTTGTGCACCGGTCAGAGTCTTACTAGCATAATACACAGGATGCAAGATCTTGTTTTTACGTTGTCCTAACATAGCTCCTATTGCATAATCACTGGCATCACACATGAGCTCAAAAGGTAAATCCCAATTAGGTTCCATAATTATAGGAGCTGAACTTAGAGCAACTTTCAACATTTCAAATTATTTTAAACAGTCATCATAAAAAACAAATGGTCTATCATGTTCTAACAATTGACACAGGGGTTTAGAAATTTTAGCAAAGTCTTTTATAAAGCGGCGGTAAAATCCCCCATGCCCTAAAAAACTTCTAATCCCTTTGACATTTGTAGGAGGAGGTAGCTTTGAAATGATGTCTATCTTAGCGTGGTCTACCTCTATTCCTTGCTTGGAAATTTTGTGACCCAAAACAATACCCTCTTGTACCATGAAATGACACTTCTCCCAATTTAGGACTAGGTTTGTTTGTTCACATCTCTCCAATACTCTCTCCAAATTAACTAAACAAGCGTCGAAAGAATTTCCAAAAACAGAAAAGTCATCCATAAAAACTTCTAGAATATTTTCTACCATGTCAGAGAAGATGGCCATCATACACCTCTGAAAAGTCGCGGGTGCATTGCATAGTCCAAAGGGCATTCGCCTAAAAGCGAACGTACCATACGGACACGTAAATGTTGTCTTCTCCTGGTCTTCTGGAGCAATAGTAATTTGATTATAACCCGAATATCCATCTAAAAAACAATAGAAATCCTTACCTGCCAGACGGTCGAGCATCTGGTCAATAAACGGGAGAGGAAAATGGTCTTTCTTTGTTACCTTGTTGAGTTTGCGATAATCAATGCAAACTCTCCACCCGCTCACAGTTCGGGTTGAGATGAGCTCATTCTCCTCGTTGGCCACCACGGTAATACCCCCTTTCTTTGGTACACACTGTACTGGGCTTACCCAGCTGCTGTCAGATATTGGGTATATAACACCGGCGTCAAGCCATTTAAGAATTTCTTTTCTTACAACCTCTTTCATCTTCGGGTTCAACCGCCTTTGACTCTCAATAGAGTTCTTAGCATCTTCTTCCAATAGAATTTTGTGCATGCAAAAGGCCGGGCTTATCCCTCGGATATCTGCTATCGTCCATCCAATGGCCTTTTTGTGCTTCTCCAAAATCTGCAATAAAGAATATTCATTAGTAGGTGATAAATTGGAAGCTATAATAACTGGTAAAGTGTCGTTATCCCCTAGATACGCATATTTCAAATGCGACGGCAATGGCTTCTGCTCCAACGTGGGTGGTTCCACTATGGACGGAAGTAACGACTTGCATTCTTCTTTTTGTATTTTTTCAATAGGATTAGCCACATATTCTGGTCCTTCTGCTATCTTATCAAGCTCTTCTTCAATCTCTGTAACTAACGAGTCATAAAACTCATCAAACATAATAGGATTCAAGCTATTTATAGCAGAGCACTCTTCAAAGTCTCCTGGTAATTTCATGGCATCTAGAACGTTAAATTTAACTTCTTCATTATTTACCCTCATTGTAATTTCTCCCTTCCTCACATTAAAAACTGTATCCCCAGTGGCTAGAAATGGTCTTCCCAAAATAATGGGAACGTCTAAGTCTGCCTCGCAATCTAGAATGATAAAGTCCGCAGGGAAAATGAATTTGTCCACCTGGACTAAAACATCTTCTATCTTTCCCTCAGGTCTTATGATAGATCTATCTGCTAGTTGGAGGGTAACCGTAGTAGGTCTAGCTTCTCCTATGCCTAAAGATTTGAAAACTGATAATGGCATAAGATTAATGCTAGCGCCTAGATCACATAATGCCCTACCTAAGTTTTTTCCTCCTATGGAACATGGAATGGTAAAACTGCCAGGATCATTACATTTCATGGGTAGCGGGCTGCCTACAGCTTCACTACTACATTTTGTCATGGCTACCAGTTCATGCTCTCCTATTTTTTTCTTCCTAGAAACTATATCTTTCAAAAACTTAGCATAATTTGGCATCTGTTCTAGAGCATCTACTAATGGTATATTTATGTGCAGTTGTTTTAAAATATCTAAAAATTTTCTAAACTGGGAATCATTATTTTTCTTAACTAATCTTTGTGTAAACGGGGGAGTAGGGGTAAAAGAAGGCTGTACCTGTGGAGGAACACTCGGGGTGTCCTCATTACCTTTTCTAATATTTTCTTTTTCTGGTGTTGTTGGATTTTCTGGTATCTTTACAATTGGTTCAGTGGACGGAATCTGTACATCTGTTATTGTTGGTCCATCATATGCCAGTCCACTCCTGAGGGTGACAGCTTTGCACTGTTCTTTCCCTTCTCGTTTTGGTAATTCAGTATGGCCTGGAAAAGAACCTTGTGGTCTATTCTTCAATTCATTGGCAAGTTGTCCCAATTGGGTCTCGAAATTCCTCATTGATGCCGCTTGGGATTGTATCACTGCGTCGGTTCGGGCCATGTACTCTTTCATCATATTCTCAAGATTTGAGTTGTTATTTTGAACTGGTGGAGTCTGTGTTCTCTGATTGTACTGCTGTTGCGGTGGTGGGATGTATTGCTGTGTAGGTGGAACATAGGGCTGCTTATTCTGCTGGCTCTGCCCTTGATTAAAACCGCTCGAACCTCCTTGTCCTCCCCATGAGAAATTAGGGTGGTGCCTCCAACCTGGGTTGTAGGTGTTCGAATATGGGTTAAAGTTCCTATTGTTCCCATGTCCTACATAAAAAACGGAAGCAGGGTTATGTGGACAATTATCATAAATATGGTTTTCACTGCAAAATGAACAAATGAGATCGTTGACTTGGCAAACAGGGGCAGGAGTGCAATAATCCGACTGCACAGGTTGTATCGGCGTGGCTAATGGATTTTTTATTCCCAATGCCATCTCTTTCAGCCTCTGGTTCATTGTAACCATCTCTTTTTGCATCGAGGTCGCAATGTCCAGAGCCAAAACTCCAGCTGGATCTTGCTTCTTTGGTGCTGCCCTAGATCTTTGCGAACACCATAGTTCGTTCTGTGAAGCTAAGTCGTTTAGGATGTCAACTATCTCGTTGAATGTCTTCTTTGTAAAGGCTCCGTTGGCAGCATTGTTTAGCATCATCTTAGTAGGATGATCTAAACCTCTAAAGAAATGTTCTATCTGGATGCATGCCGGCAAGCCATGGTTCGGACATTTCCTGATTAGTTCTTTAAATCTCTCCCACGCCTCGTGAACAGGTTCACGATCATACTGTCTAAAGGAGATGATCTCCTCTCTGATATCAGCGTGGCGAGTAGGTGGGAAGAATTTTGTTAAGAACTTCTCCACTAACGACCCCCATGTGGTGATGGATCCCGGTGGAAATGCATTGAGCCATGCTCTAGCTTGGTCCTTCAAAGAAAATGGAAAAAGTGTTAGTCTCAGAGCATCGTCTGTTATACCAGGTAATCGAAATGCATTTGCAATTTGAATGAATGATTTCAGATGATCATGTGGATCCTCATGTTCCTGCCCTCCAAAATGTCCAATTGTCTGCAACATTTGGAACATCATTGGTTTAAGCTCAAAGTTTGCGTGGGCTGGAATAGGGTTGACTATCCCTGAATCAAAGTTCTGAAAAGCCGTGGCGGCATATTCTCGCATTGCCACGTCTCTGTTGTCCGCCATCTGGATATGGTTGAATTCATCATTTCTTGCATGATCCCTCATATTACCGTTAACAGCAGGTGGATGAACCGGATCACGAGGTGGAATATCTGCCATTGATGTGCTCGTACTCTCTACCTCACTTTCACGACTGATTTCACCTTCTCTCTCTTTTTGCTTTTCTAGTTGTTTTCGAAGTCTTTGCTCCTTTCGAGTTTTTCGAAGGGTCCGCTCAATCTCAGGGTCAAGGGGTAGAAGAAAAGATCTTGTGCTCATGCACTTTAACTTACCCTTGTGAGATAAACGACCAAAAAAAATAGAACAAAAACGGTGGATGGAAATTACACCCAACAACAATTCACAAAAATAAAAACTAAAAGAATTTGAAAATAATTTTAAAACTAAAGTCCCCGGCAACGGCGCCAAAAACTTGACTGGGTGTTTATGCTGAACGCACGCGCTAAGCGTGGTAACAATTATATAGATGCAAGCGCACACCTGTCAGAGTAATATAAAATGGATGGAGTATCCAAGTATCGATCCTCAAGGACTTCTAAACAATTTCCAAACTCTAAAGTTTTAAAGAATAGTGAATGTTGGAATGAGTGATTCTTGTAAAATGGGAAGCGGTCACAAATAATGGTTTGGATTTGGGATTTGGACTTATAATAATAAAACCTAGCCCGAATTACTTCAAGTTAGCCAACAAAGAATCAAGGACATGCTAAGGATAATATGCATTTTACTTTAGAAACTAACGACTACGCTTCTCACTTTACTTATGTCTAAGCAAGTTCAAAGTCCTAAGACATTCCCTAATATGTCTATTATGAGATATATCTTAGTTTTAGGATGGAAATAGTCGCAACCTCGGGTTAAGGTCCTATGTCTAGGCTACTTAAGCGGAACCCTTATGTCTAAGGCGCTCCTCTCCTCGGTTTAACCACTCAACAATGCAAATAAGCAACCTTTTCAGTATTGACTTGTTAAGACTTACAGTGGCCTTCTCTAAATCCTAACTTTTTGGGGAAACATGTTGAGCAATGAATGGAAAGCAAAAACACTACTTCTTAGCAACCCTTTTTAGACATAAAAGGCTAACTATCCATAATCGGGCTAGAGACGGGAATTTAGAAAGACATATTGAAGAAAATACAGCAAGTAAAATGGTTGAATGTGGAATGCATGTGTGAAAAACAAAAGTTAACTAACGGAGAGTTTTTATCGGGATTGAGAGCTTCACCCTTCTCTTTCAAGCAAGGGAGAGTGTCACGTGCTCTTTCCTCCAAAAACACAACTCTCTTAACTAAAAATAAAGTAAAGACAAAGAGAAGATAAGCAAAGTGCTAGATTTTTATATATTTGAATAAGTAGAAAATAACTAAGTACAAATGGAAACAAAACAAAGCTCAATAAAAGAATGTAAAGTGCTCGGGATTTAAAAACCAAAAGCAACTAATGAAAGCAACTCAAAAGTACTTAGAAAGCAACAAAGAAACACTAAAAATGATCAAGAGAAGGAAGCAAGGCTTGATGAATTTGATGGAGAAGTTGCTGGAATTTATAGCTGTGCAGAATTGGTTAGGTAGGTCCTAAAACGATGGTGAATCACCCATTTCCAACTCCTTTGACTGACCAAATCGTGCTCAAACTGATAGTGGAACACTTCTTCTACACGTATGCATCGGTTGGAACTACCAAAACGCATTGGAAGACGCGTTTCATTAAGGGCAAAGTTGGAAGAAAACCAGTTTTCTGCAGGCTTCCCAGGCGCCTGGCGCCTCCCATGTAGCTTTTTCGTCTTTTTGCTTCTTTTGATTAATTTGCACTCCCAAATGGTCCTAAAATGTCATAAATACAATATAAGCCATCGACAAACCATAGTATATGAATTTTGCATGAATTGGAACTCAAATGATCGAGAAAAATCCGAAACAAAGCTGAAACATAGTAAAAACAGCATCTAAAACCTTCTTTTTACGCATGTAAACAAGCGTAATCAAATTCAACAACAAATTGATTGAATATAAATTTGTTTTTACATAATTACAAACTACAAGTTTAGGGCAACACACCCAACGGCCCTACCTGACCAATTTTGCGACTAGAATTGACCTCCTGCGTGGTTGCCGCATACCCCATCGTGGATGTCTCTTATGGTATAGTCCGCCTCTTTCGGATCTAGGCATCTAAGTAGTGGGAAAGAGAATCCTCGCTTGTATAGCACGTTGTCCCAGAGGACGTAGCCTGCCGCCTTACATTGCACCTTCATGATCGCCTTGTTCCGGTAGGTCTTCACCTCGAAGGAAGGCTTTTATGGGATCATCCAGGTTGGGATCGCAGTTTCTACGCTTATTGCTTCCGGTTCCTGAACCGAGGGTGCATCCATAATTTCAACTTGGATCGACTTGAAGATCTCGGATGGGTAGGAAGATGTCAGCTTTGTCAGGGCGTCGATGTTATCATTTTCGGCCCGAGGTATCCATTCTATGGTGTACTCCTTCAGCCGAGCTAACAGCTTCGCACTTTATGTAAGTACTTCTCCATCCTAATGTCCTTAGTTTGGTACTCCTCAGTGATCTGATTGACCACGAGCTGCGAGTCGCTCCTTATGTCAAAGTGCGTGGCCCCCATTGAATTAGGCATGTGTAGGCCTGCTATCAGCGCTCATACTCTGCATCATTGTTAGAGGCTGGGAAGTTGAACCTTACCGCATACTCAAACCGATCTCCGCAAAGCACCTGGAGGAAGTCTCTTGCTTCACTACCTTTCTCGTTCAAGGATCTGTTGACGTTAAGGACCCATCTGCTTAAGTTTTCTTTTGCCAAGCCGGTGAGCGGAGTGAGCTCTGCGCTGAAATCCGCCATCGCCTGACCTTTCATCACGGCTCTTGTTTCAAAGCTTATGTCGTACTCACTCAGCCCGAGAGCCCACTTCATGAGCCTTCCCGAGGTTTCAGGCTTCTATAAGACCTGCTTGAGGGGAAAGTTAGTAAGTACCTTCACCTTGTGAGCTTGGAAGTAAGGACGGAGACGTCGTGCTGCGACAGTTAGCGCCAACACTAACTTCTCCACATGTGAATAACGAGTCTCAGCGTCCGTCATGGCCTTGCTTGTGTAATACACAGGGCTTTGCCAGCCGTTGTCCTATCTTATCAGTGCCAAGCTCACCATGCTTACTAATACTGCAAGGAACAGATTGAGCTCTTCGCCTTGTAGGGGCTTCGATAACAATGGTGCCGAGCTCATATAGCTCTTGAGCTCGTCGAAAACCACTTGGCATTCTGGGGTCCATTCAAAGCGTTCTTTCTTCCGTAGTACCTTGAATAATGGCAGGCACTTATCTGTAGATCATTACACGAAACGATTTAGGCGGTGATCCTCCCGTTAAGGCATTGAAGCTGTTTTAGATTTGAGGCGGTTGCATGCTAATACAGCTTGGATCCTTTTAGGTTTCGACTCTATTCCATGTTGGTTAACCATGAACCTTAGGAATTTGCCAGAGGAGACCCCGAACGCGCACTTCTCTTGGTTAAGCTTCATCTGATACTTTTGAAGGACTTCTAACGTCTCCGCCAGGTCGGCTATGTGAGAGGTCGTCCTCTTGCTCTTCACAAGCATAACATCCATATATACTTCCATCTCCGACCTATATAGTCGGCAAAGACCATGCGCTGGTAGGTCGATCTAGCATTCTTTAGCCAAAAAGGTATGACTTTATTGCAGTATGGTCCCTGGTTAGTGATAAACGATGTGTGTTCTTGGTCGGGGATGTGCATTTTTATTTGGTCATATCCTGAGTAGGCATCTATGGAACTTTGAAGCTCGTGCCCCGCTATTGCGTCGACCAGCTGGTCGATCAGCGGGAGAGGGAAGCTATCTTTGAGGCACGCTCTATTTAAGTTAGTGAAGTCTATGCACATCCTCTACTTCCTGTTTTATTTTTTTACTAACACTACATTCGATAGCCACGCAGGGTAATTAACTTCCTTGATATATTCAGCTTTCAAAAGTTTTTGAATTTTTTATACAATAGTTGCGCTACTTTCAGCATTTACAGGTCGTCTTTTTTGTATTACAGGTCGTCTTTTTTGTATTACAGATCCCACATAAGGGTCTATATTGAGACGATGTACCATGATGCTCGGATCGATTCCAGGCATGTCTTCGTGCGACCAGGCAAACACGTCGGCATGGCTTTTCAGGAACTGGATGAGCTCTTCCTTCTCGGTGGCCCCCAGCTTTGTGAGGATGCTTGCACATTTTTCTGAGCCAAGTAACAAGACATGCTCTAGGTCTTTCATGGGCTCTTCGCGGTCCTACTCGTCGAGTGTCTTGGTTATTTGGAGATCGGGGCCCCCAATGATTGTGTTGTAAGTTGGTTAGAAGGCTACCGCATAGCATTCCCTCGAGGTCTTCTGTTCGCCTCATATCGTCCCCACTCCTTTGGGAGTTGGGTATTTCTTTGTCTGATGTAATGTAGATGGCACGGCTTATAGGTCATGGATGACAGGTCGGCCGAATATCGCGTTATACATCGATCTGCCCTCAACCACCACAAACTCGACCAAATTTGAGATTTGGTGCTCCCCTTCTCCCAGAGGTATGGGGAGGCTTATGCATCCTTCAAGTCTGACTGGTTCTCCTGCAAAACCAACCAGTGGGGTGGGGCTAGGCCTAAGCTGACCTCGCTCCCATCTCAAAGCAATGTAAGTGGAAAATGACAGAATGTTAGCTGAATCACCTCCATCGACCAGTATACGCGGAATTGTCATGTGGTCGATCTGGACCTCGATGACCAAGGCGTCATTGTCAGGGAGCATGATGGGATGTGAATCCCATAGCGGAAGCGATGATCTTCGTTCATTAATTTTGAAAAACAAAAACCTATAAAACAAAACTTGAAATACAGGGGAAAAGAATATTTCTTACCTTTGAAGAACACTTCATCAAGTAAAACACAAACGAACACCACCAATTGGTCTTTTATGCTATCATTTGGGTACCGAGAACACACTTGTGGGAGCGTTCGATATGGAACTAGAGAGAATTATGCTGGGAGTTCTTGGGTATTCCTTGTTCTGTTCATGCAGCAGAACATTCAAAACAAACAAACTGACGTGGGGAGTTACCCCACGTCATTAAACTCCCCACTATCCTACTAAAATATAGGGGAGTTAATAATTAATAACATTAATTAATTAAAATTAATATATTAAATAATTATTAATCAAATTAATAATTAATCAATTTTAATTAAAAATTATTAATATAATTAATAATTAATTAATTAAATATAATATTAAATAATTAACTATTAATTATTTAACATTTAATTAAATATATCATATTTAATTAAATCATATTCTCTCTTGAATAACCTATAGATTTAATGTACATCTTATGTGCATTAATTTTTAACCTATACTTTTAATATGAATCTAATTCATATTAATTATTTGAATCCTATTCAAATATTTCACTCATAAGGTATAGTATTAATTTTGAATCTCTATTAATATATACTTATATATAATGCATCAATATACAATATATATATTCCCTTACATAATTTGAACATTTCAAATTATTTCATAATTCTTGATCCTCGTTTTACACGTTATGAGCTAGCAAATGGCCTAATGGACCTACAGATCATAAACTCCAACGATACAAGATTAATCGGTCAAACTCACTGACCTAGTTAATCAACATTCGTTAACTACGGGTCACTCCACTAAAGACCCGCAGCTGCACTCTTCTCACTGTAGAATGTTTTCGTGTCCATGGATATACAACCATTAATGACAAGTCAATCCTTGACGAGTGCTCGTAACTCAAGCTGGGTAAAATTACTGTTTTACCTCTGAGTTACATCTTACACCTTAAATATCACTGCTCCTCTAATGAACAACCTGGTTATTTTCCGACCAATAACCGGAAGTCCCTCTCGGGCCAGTGAGAGGGTGGGGCCCCTTGTTCAAGTCCCGGAGTCAGCATTTAAAAGAACACTCATCTACTCCCTAAAGTTGAGAAGGAGTGAATTCCATCTTGTGAAGTTATGTTCCCAGCTCCCCACTCAGTCTCGTCCCCAAAATGGTGGGAATGTTGAGTCGGCGACTCGGGCCACTTTCACCCATACAGATCAAAGGACGAGCCCTCACGGGCAGGAGTCCATAACTCACTCAGGATTGAGAATGAGTTGCCTGGTCATCCTAAGAAATAGCAACCTATTAGTTAACAGTGTTACATCTAAAGATTGCCTATTTCGTGGTCTGGTCTTCTACAAACTCATTGTATAGGATACTCTCATTCGCATATCTCCACACGAACGACCTGGATCGAGTCGTCTGTAACATTTACAAAGTGGGTCATACCATAGTGTTGCCAGGATAAGGTACCCAGCCTTATCCATATACTATAGACCTTTTAGGTTATTCCCGGGACATTATCTACTTTTATATCAGGGGTATATCAAATATATATCCAGTATATCATGGGTATATCAAACATATGCCCAATATATATACTGTCCTGATTACATGATATTAACCTTGGATGTTTAGTTTATTGGATTTCGGACAATTCAATGCTATGAATTCAACATCAATTGATTGAATAAAACTTTATTGAATATACATTTGTTTTTAACGAAATACAAACCATAAGTTTAGGGTGACACACCCAACAGTGCATGCCCCTCATATCTTCCTCCGAGAATGTGATCTGGCAGGGGACGAGCTGCGCGAAGCTCGCACACACTTCATGGCTGGCTTCTCGGGCCAATGCCTTGCGCTTGTTTCCCATTGTTCCTTCACTTGGTCCTCTAAAGATCATGTTGATCACGATAGGTTGGTCGCGTCCTCTCTCTTTTTGCCCTTTCTCCTATTTAGCTGCCTGCTTCATTCCCTCCTTCGCTACCAAGCTTTATCGACCAAAACATAGGGTCTTAACCATCTAAAACTTAAGCTAAGCAAAAGTAACTACGCAGCCTATGGTCCTCGCTCGTCATGTTTCCTCCGTCTCATCACCATGGTCGCCAACAAATCCTTCACCTGAAACAATAATTGCAGAGGGGGGGGGGGTGGGTATATAATATACTCTGTAAGTAGCCCTCACCAACACACGCACACATCATGCTCAACAAAATCATGAAAACATTCATAGTCATGCTCTTCATCACATTATGCAATCAAACATAGGCACACTCTATAACATTCGGCGACAACCACAACCATGAACAAATTAACTACTGACCTCGAGTCTCCCTAACATCTCAAGTACCTCTACGATTATCACAGCTATCCTAGCCCTCCATAGTTAACTTCTTCGAGTAGAGTCGGCCCTTGACCATTTTTACCCAGAACCCCGACACTACCGCATCGGCCCTCGACCATTTTTACCCAAGGCCCCGATGATTTCACCATCTATCGGCCCTCGACCATTTTTACCCGAGGCCCCAATAGCTTTCCTCCCAAAAGACTCCTCGCATCGACCCTCGACCATTTTTACCCGAGGCCTCGATACTCAATTAGTGACGTATCAGCCCCCGACCATTTATACCCGAGGCCCTGACACTCACCCATTCACTTTCTCCAAGAGTCCAACTCTCACCAGAGTCTTACTATATACTTTCTTAAGCCATGACCCATGCTTCTTTCAGCTCACAAACACAATTCAGTATGCTTCCACAACATAAACAACATTCTAATGATGGAATGATAAACCAATCATGCTTTCACAATATGACATTTCTTAACAACAGCTCCACAATGAGTTTTATCACAACAAGCATAACCAAACAAATTTTAAACAATTAGAGCCCAACACAGTTCACCCAAAACACTTAATATCCAACATCAATATTCAATAAGCATTGATTACGCTTGTTTACATGCGTAAAAAGAAGGTTTTAGATGCTGTTTTTACTATGTTTCAGCTTTGTTTCGGATTTTTCTCGATCGTTTGAGTTCCAATTCATGCAAAATTCATATACTATGGTTTGTGGATGGCTTATATTGTATTTATGACATTTTAGGACCATTTGGGAGTGCAAATTAATCAAAAGAAGCAAAAAGACGAAAAAGTATCATGGGAGGCGCCAGGCGCCTGGGAAGCCTGCAGAAAAACTGGTTTTCTTCCAACTTTGCCCTTAATGAAACGCGTCTTCCAATGCGTTTTGGTGGTTCCAACCGATGCATACGTGTAGAAGAAGTGTTCCACTATCAGTTTGAGCACGATTTGGTCAGTCAAAAGAGTTGGAAATGGGTGATTCACCATCGTTTTAGGACCTACCTAACCAATTTTGCACAGCTATAAATTCCAGCAACTTCTCCACCAAATTCATCAGGCCTTGCTTTCTTCTCTTGATCATTTTTAGTGTTTCTTTGTTTCTTTCTAAGTACTTTTGAGTTGCTTTCATTAGTTGTTTTTGGTTTTTAAATCCCGAGTACTTTACATTCCTTTATTGAGCTTTGTTTTGTTTCCATTTGTACTTAGTTATTTTTCTACTTATTCAAATATATAAAAATCCAGCACTTTGCTTATCTTCCCTTTGCCTTTACTTTATTTTTAGTTAAGAGAGTTGTGTTTTTGGAGGAAAGAGCACGTGACACTCCCCCTTGCTTGAAAGAGAAGGGCGAAGCTCTCAATCCCGATAAAAACTCTCCGTTAGTTAACTTTTGTTTTTCACACATGCATTCCACATTCAACCATTTTACTTGCTGTATTTTCTTCAATATGTCTTTCTAAATTCCCGTCTCTAGCCCGGTTATGGATAGTTAGCCTTTTATGTCTAAAAAGGGTTGCTAAGAAGTAGTGTTTTTGCTTTCCATTCATTGCTCAACATGTTTTCCCAAAAAGTTAGGATTTAGAGAAGGCCACTGTAAGTCTTAACAAGTCAATACTGAAAAGGTTGCTTATTTGCATTGTTGAGTGGTTAAACCGAGGAGAGGAGCGCCTTAGACATAAGGGTTCCGCTTAAGTAGCCTAGACATAGGACCTTAACCCGAGGTTGCGACTATTTCCATCCTAAAACTAAGATATCTCTCGTAATAGACATATTAGGGAATGTCTTAAGACTTTGAACTTGCTTAGACATAAGTCAAGTGAAAAGCGTAGTCGTTGGTTCCTAAAGTGAAATGCATATCGTCCTTAGCATATCATTGATTCTTTGTTGGCTAACTTGAAGTAAATCGGGCTAGGTTTTATTATTATAAGTCCAAATCCCAAATCCAAAACCATTATTTGTGACCACTTCCCATTTTACAAGAATCACTCATTTCAACATTCACTATTCTTTAAAACTTCAGAGTTTGGAAATTATTTAGAAGTCATTGAGGATCGATACTTGGATACTCCATCCATTTTATATTACTCTGACAGGTGTGCGCTTGCATCTATATAATTGTTACCACGCTTAGTGCGTGCGTTCAGCATAAACGCCCAGTCAAGCATTGCTAGCTATAATAAACACACGAAACACGCCAAAAAATTCATGCATATTCAGACAACAAACATCCCCATAGCAATTCTCAGCAGTTTAGCAAAGCAGAAATTACACCATTATCACCGACAAATATTCAACAATACTCCAAGAATAGATTACCACAACCGAGAGCTACCTAACACATCAGCGTATCAAAAATAATATCGAACATCACAAAAACAGCACATTAGAGGCCATCTGACACACATTAGCGCACGCATACGCCCCTTGTCTACTTACTCACAACCGCGCCCTTAAGTTTTACGTCGATCTCACACCTAAGCACTAAAACAGAAAAATACAGCAAGTTACGTACACTATTCAGCCTTCGAAATCAATTCTAAGAGGGTTCAAATGACTCTTTACCACAAAATCGACTTCGTAGGGGTGTGGGTAACTTAGATCTAGCTCGCCAAGGTGTGGGTAGCCTAAATCGGGCTTCGAACGGATGTGGGTCAACACCGAAAGTCACCGAGAGGAAGAAAACGCAGCAGATCTGGGCCAAGCACGAGCTGTTCACTTCTGTCCGAGTCGGGGAGGGGTGCTGCAGGTACGGGGCACCGAAGGATGCGACGTCGAGGGGAAAGCCGCCGTCAAGACAGCCGGATCTGGCGAGAATCAGAGCAGTAACGCGTTGCCGCCGCCGGACTTGCTCGTGGTCTGCCCGAAGGTGTCGGATCTGGGCAATCGTCGTCGCCACCCGCCGCAGCTGCTGCTACCTACGACGCCGAGAAGAAATACCTGCTGCAATGGCTACCACCGTCGGGAGCGTCGTCACCGTGGAGATGCTGGGACGCTGGGAAACTCTGCCGCCGCCGCGAGGACGTCGTCGTTCGGATTGAGCAGCCACCGCAAACCGTGTACCCACGCCGGAAACACGCTGCAGTTTGCTGCTGTCGGAGGACGCCGACCACCGCTCATGCTGCTCGCTGTCGTCACAGGAGAAGACGCCGGAAATTGAAGGGGAAAGGGGGTGGCGGCTAGGGCAACAAGGGAGAAGGAGAAGAAGAAGATAAAGTCCCTTTTGATTTTTGTTTTCTTTTTCCTCTTTTCCTTTGTTTTAAAACCAAACCAACCCAATAAAGGTCCAACATGACCAAGCCCAAGAGAAAAGAAATTCATCCCAACTTAAGACAAAACCAACCACACGGAGCCCGATAAATATAAATTTAATTAGAGTTTAGAGCCCGATAGATATAAATTTAATTAGAGTTTTAATTTAAAAAAATAAAAATCTCCTGATTCGAGACTAACTAACCTGAGGGACTCGGGGCGTTACAGGTGGCTTAGATGTGCCCGGTCGAGCTTTCGGGTCCTTCGGCTCTCGGTTACTTGACATTTGGGAACCTTCCGTCATGATTAGCAGTTGAGCGATCTGGTTGATTTAGCTATGATAGCGTTCTCACAGATGACATTAACTGTTGATGAAAAAATCTGCCAAGGCACATAAGATGACCTGGGAGGTTAGTCGACGACACTTAGAGCGAATCCATGGGTACCTACAAGGAGGAACACTACTCTGATGCCCAAGTCAGTAGATAATCTGAGCTTAACATATCAGCTTTAGACAGATTTCATACCTGCGCATGTGATGTAGTGGTGTATTTACAGTGGTTGACACAGGGTAGATAGCTGTCCCATTGCGACATTTCCCTACTCGCACCGGGGTCCCCTGAGTGACCTCTGGTCCTTGCTTTGGACCGGTTCATTTCCTGCTCTAGCAGATGGGGTCTAGCGCGTGGCTTCCCCTTCAAAGCAGTCGAGGTCGACGTGTTATGTCAACCTTTTCAGCTTCGCTCGAACAGGTCGGGCGTCCACAGTTTGACCCCAAAATTATGTATACATGCATTAATTTGTAACTGCGAGTACATATATACTCGATAAAAATCCAAAAGCATTCCTATTTGAATATTGTTTTGTTATCAGTAACGAATAAAATCCACAAGTGCTCGTATTTAAAGATGGCACGAATAAATATTTTCCTAAAGAAATTTTCAGCTAGGGCTATCGTGTGATGGAAATAATAAGATAGAAGAAAAGTCACGCGGTATCTATTTGAGAACGATGTATTGTCTACCTGATTCGATATAGTATCAATTATTTCGAGCTTTAGCCTACGAGTACATATATTTACCACCTCCACAATTCAAAACTAAATTTTTCATAATCTGCCTTCAATTCAAAAGATTTTTCTAGACTAGTCTTTTGGTCATTTTGAAACTTTCACATTTAATTACTTTCTCAAATAACCTCACTTCCAAAATGTCAATTTACAACTTCATGATGTTTATAATTCATTTTCTCATTCTTTCATAAATGCAAGTATGCATTTTTTTTCCCGATTTAAAACCGGCAAAGAATCAAATTCAAATGAACCAATATTTTCGGCTTTATTTTGGAAAGTATCTAAAGTGTAATATTTTCAAATTAGTTTTTTGAACTTTGATTTTTTATAGTTGGTCTCCCTAAAGTTATCTTCCACACCTAGTATTCGTCGTGTATTTCCTAAAATCAAGTTGATGTATGCTCGTTTGCTTTCAAGAGTATATTTGTCCAAAATAAAATAGAGAATTGTACTATATCTATGAGTACATTAACCATCGTCACATTATGCTTTTGGCCATGGTTCCCATTTTTTTCTCTAACTTTATCTTCCAGGCCCAAAGCGAATCCTAGTGAAAAATTGAGGTTGGATGAGACATTGAATAGTTTCGAATATTTCAATCGAGGTATGGGCACCACTTCTGTGGGTAAGGTCAACCAAATGTTGGAGCTGCTTACACATAGCTCCAAAGTTGTGCGCTTGGAAGGACCACAAGTCAAATCACATTCAATGTGTTTCCTTGTTTGTTTTGTTGGCATTTATGAATTATGAATTATTTTATGAATGGATTGATTTGAGAATGGTCAAAATATTGAAATTTTATTTTATACATAAATTGTGTTTCTTGTTTTTTTGTTGAGATTAAAGCTCTTTTTTTTTAATGATTGAACCTTTGGATACTTTTAAAAGTTTTGATTTTTTTTTTCTTTTTTGGATCAATTAGATGTTTTGCTATATTTGTGTGGTTTTTTTTTTTTGAAAGATTTTGAAGATATTGAATTTTGAGAAATATTTTTTATTATTGATTGCTGAAAAAAATTATATTGTATGAGTTCCATATATTTGCTATGAGAACCTTCTTTCGATGAAAATTAAATTTTATGGATGGATCCTTATGGTAAATTTTGTTACAATATTTTATTAATTTTAGATTCTTTTATTTCTAAAGTTAGGATACATTTTGTATATAAATAAGACCTTTGAATGTCATCATACCACACTGAAAACAAATACATGAATCTTATCTTCAGTGTGAAACTGTCTTTGGACATGAACAATGCAAAATTTTCTTGCCCTTTGTTGAAAATAATTTGTTTTAAATTGTTGCTTTGAAAAATAGTTTAATTATTTTTCATATGGAGAGTATTTATTAAATTATTTTATGTTCTAAAATTCCATTACCATGTGGCTGAAAATTGATTAGTTTTTTTATGATATGGTTTGCCCATGTTGATTGATAAGACTCTCTTTAGATAGCATAAATGACAATAGTGCTATTTCGATATTAATTGGTATCAATTTTTGTTCTTAAACAATTCGAGTCTACTTTCTAACATTTAATATTTTTGTATCGGGTTGTTTTCGATGTTGATGCTAAATATATTTGGATATGATAGAGTTGATTCCTTTCAGATTTATTTGCTTAATCTTTTTTTTTTTTTTTGTACATAAAAAAAATATTGTACTTGATCATGAAAATTAGAGTTGCTCTTGGCGTGCTAACTGTTTTATGTCATATTTTTCCTTGAATAAGAATTTTATGGAAAATATTGGTAATGTGTTTGAGATAGAATCAATTACATGATTTGTAAAAATTTATATCTTGTGTTAATAATGTTGGTAATGTGTTAAATAGTGTTGAATAAGAATTTTGGGGTACTTGCAATAATGGCAAAAAAAAATTAAGTAAAATTGCACATTCAGCAACCACATTTAGTTTTTGCACATATGATAATTTAAAAAAATGGATGACAAATTGTAAAAGATCAAATTTATCCCGAAAGTCCAAAACATTACTAGTACTTAGGTATATCTGATATATATTTGATATACCTGTAACTCGTATACCACTGATATACTACTAATATGCTACTGATATAACTATGATATCTTATAATATAACTTCTTATATGATTATATGATTTACCATTTATTGATTTACTACTAATATATGTCTAATATATTTTATATACCTTTAATATACCACTAATGTATCATTGATATACAACTTATTTACTTCTGATATAACTATGATATGTACTGCTACAACTTCTGATATGATTATATTATGTAGTCTTGATTGATTTATCATTGATTTACCATTGATATAGCATTGATATATCTCATATATACTTTAAATATCTCTGATTTACCACCGACATGACTCTTATATAACTATGAGATCTACTTATGCAACTATGGTATATGTTTGTTGATATATACTTCTGATATGATTATATGACGTACCATTGATTTACTATTAATTTATCACTGATATACCACTAATTTCAAATATATTACCTCTGATATGTGTTTTGATATACTACTAATTTATCCACAAATTTTTTTAATGATATGGCAATGACCTTTTTTATTTTGAATTGAATCCTTGTTTTCCAATTTGTTGACAATTTGTTGATATCATAGTGATTTGCCATTGATTTACTACTAATATAGCTCTGAAATATGTTTGATGTATACTTATATAGTTCTGATATACTACTAATTTACCATCGAACTATGATATCTATTGTTATAACCATGATATCTATTGACAAATAATGAATTGGTTGCAAATGTTGAAACTTAAAAATCATTTCCCTTGAACGATAAGAAACATATGTTTCAAATAGGAAACATTGGTTTCTAATATAAACCGATGTTTGATATTCATTAAATGTAAATCAAAGGTACATCAATACTTGATATCCATAACTATATTCCATAAGCTAAACGACAAATAAACCAAAGCAAGATACAAATCATGTAGGAATAAACTTCAAGAACCTACCTACTATGAGACAAAGTGGGTTAAATTGAAAAAACCAACCTACGATTTTTTAATTTATTTTTAATTTTCTCATTTTCATTATTTTCTCTCATGAACCACGAGGAAAAGACGAAGAAGAAGAGCTTGAACAATGATGAGCGCGAAGTCGGAAGTTTCAATGTGAATAAAGAAGAAGAAAAATGCTTGAACGAACAAGATTTGTAGCAAAATAGGAAGTTTTAGTTTGAGTCAAAAGTTTAAGATTCAGCTTGAACAAATGATGAGCCGTGAAGTTGGAAGTTTAAGTTTCAGATTCTGTAGCAATTCGGCTTGAAGAAGAAGATTTGTAGAAGTTATAAATTTTAGATTCTAAAGTCATTTGACTTGAAGAAAACATTTACATAAGTTGGAAGTTTCATATCCTGGAAGGACGAATAAATAGGAGAAAACACACAATATCTTAAACAAAATAGGGAAGTGTAAATTTGGAATTGGAAAATATATATATATATATATATATATATATTTAAATAATTTTTCCATATTTTGCAAAATCCAAAACCTACTTGCTAATCTGTAAGAGGTTAAAAAAATTGGGAATTAAATTCCAAAAATTAAAATCAAAATATTTTGCTATATTTGTAAAATATAGGAGAGGTTGAGGAGATTATCTAAAAAAAAGTTCAAGAGATGCACTAACATTTAGCATATTATACGTACATAAGAGGTATATATGAAGTATATCAAAAGAGATACATCAGATGTACATACATACATATGTATATCAAAGGTATATCAAATATATATTATATATAATAATGATAAAATTGGAAAAATAAAAATTTCAAAAATAAAACTTTAAAATTTTGGTCATATTTGTAAAATATAAAATAGGTTGACATTTCCACAAACATGGCTAAAGTTATAGCTATCAAATTCAATTTTCTTAAAAATTTTCTTAAAAATTTTCTAGAAAATAATATTGGTAATGCGTCTGAGATAGATTGAACTACATGATTTTTTTAAAATTTATATCTTGTGTAAATAGTGTTTTTCTTATTGGGATTATTTCTTTTGCGCTACTTTATCTTCATTTGTTTTTTTTTTAAGAAAAATCTCAGGGTATTTATTGATATTCTTTTCAAACAAGAATTCATCCTTTTAGTTGGAATTATACCATTTATATATAAAAAGTTGTGTTTATAATGATATTTGTTCTAACATAATTTGACAAGGTTGGTTGAACCAGGTGGTCAAAATTTAACCCAGTGGATTGTAACGCCCGAGGATTTTCAACAGTTTCAAACAGGGACCGTTCCTAAAATTACCTAAAAATTTCCACTTAAGCAAGAAAATTAACTTCAACAACAAGACTAAACAATAAAGCCACCGCGCTTCCTCTACGCTGCTCTGATTTCAACACTCACGAGAACTTGAACAAACAAAACAACATAAAAGATTTAACAAAAACTCAAATCCCTTACAGATAATCCATTTAATAATAACTTCACCTTATACAAACTTCTCAAATAAACCATAACTATCCACTAAATGAAAATTTAGATCTCGAATGACAACGAAGCACAAGCTAATTGAATATCAACACGACCAAATGTATTAATAATTATTCTTGATAGATTACAACCCCACAGTTCGAAAAGCTAAACAAAACTAATAACCCCAAAGAGTAGTGAACTGACAACCTAAAACATCCTTAAACCATAAAAACTAAACAGAATCAACCACTAACAACTCAACTACAAGATGAAATAACTGCAACTATCCTAACTAAAAGAAATTAAATGTACGTAGCACAACTAACGATTTTTTCGATCAAGCCTCCTCCTCGCCACCACCAATCCAAAGAGTAACCATGTTATCTATAAAATCTGGTGAGAAAAATAAGGGGATGAGTACAACCACGGTACCCAGTAAACAGTACATACCTGAAGGGTGACGCACAAACAGCATGCTTATCACAGAAAGTTCAAACGACATGCATAACAACCATCATACTTTACGTAATAAAAATATAAACATATCTGAACATGCAACCTACATTCCAAACCCATCCTCCAATCTTAACTCACTAGTTCTGTTTTCCTGTTTCCCAAAGACTTACTCCTTCGAGTCGTATCGACCCATGACCTTTGTACCCAGGGCCTCGACATTTCTCTACTGCATTTCACGTTCGACCCTTGACCTCTGTACCCAAGACCTCGAACTGTTGCGTCGATCCTTGACCACGCATAGCCAAGGCATCGACACTTCTCTAAACTCATTAGTTCTCTTTCCTATTCCTCCAATACTTATTCCTTCGAGTCGTATCGACCCCTGACCTTTGTACCCAGGGCCTCGACACTTCTCTATAGCACTTGGCATTCGATTCCTTGACCTTTGTACCCAAGGCCTCGAGCTATTGCACCGACCCCTAACCACACATAGCTAAGTCATCGACCACTTTGCAACTTATTGGCCCTTGTCCTTTCCTCTCAATGCCCCAATACTTGCCTTCCTCTAAGACTCATGGCATCGACCCTCGACCTTTGCAACCGAAGCCTCAACACTCATCTTTATCCAAAGTTGGCATATTGATCCTCGACCTTTGTACCCGGAGCCTCAATACCCAGTCTAGTGACATATCAGCCCTCTGACCCTGATACTCACCCATTCACTTCATAACAGAACGAAACTCTCACCAGATTCCCTACATACTTCTAATTCATTGCTCATGCAAGATTCAACTCCCATCAATCCAGTATACAGCATACAAATCAATATTCACCTCACAACAATCCAGCACGTTAGTTCCGCAACAAACTCGACTAAACATAAGCAACATAATCAACATGCATTACACACAACCAATCATGGCAGCAGAACAACTATCCATTATTTTCTCTAATCACATCCGAGGCAAAATACGACATCAAACTCAGCGTAGCCAATCATGCTTACTAATTCATGACACATTTCATGACACAACAAGCTTATGGTTCTAACAGTTGATCAATAATGATGATAATAATAAGATATATTTATCAACAAACTAAAAGCGTACAAGCAGGTAACAACCATCGACACACAAGCACACGCAAACTATTCACAAACGATACTTCAGACATCCCTTCAAGTAAAGTCTAGTTACTCAACAATTAGTTTCACCATGCCAGCGCCCAACCTTTGTACCCGGAGCCTCGACACCTATCTTATCAAAATTGGCGTATCAACCCCCAACCTTTGTACCCGGAGCCTCGACACCCAACTTGTGACGCATCAGCCCCCGACTTTTGTACCCGGGGCCCTGACACTCACCTATTCTTCTTCCATAACATCCAAACTCCACATATCATTTCTAGCCTCCAACCAAGATTCTAGTACTAGCTCCCAAATCAAACTAATTACAACGTCTATCCACAACAAATCATCCAGTATGATTTTAATGCATCACGGATCTCAATAACAGATAATTTAACAACAACTAACCTGCTCACAACATAGAGAACACAGAAGCTTCAACAAATAACATTTCCGCATGCTTTACATAACATACTTTTCACATAACAATTCATAAAACTTTTAAGAGCATGGTGAAACTATATATTCACATCCAACAATTTTAGACAAAAATGTTATATCTAACATGTTCACATACAAGATTCAACCTATATATTCAACAGCTCATCATCAATAGATCAATAGCATTAGTTATAAAGAATCGAATCATCGCACACACAAACAACAAGCAATTCATGCTTCAAAGAACAACCATCCCCTCAAGTAAGAGCTACTTACTAACAAAGGCCTAATGCGCTACTAAGCTCGCCGAAGGGTTCCTAAATCCAAAAGTAACCAAACTTGGGTTAGAATCGAACTAAAACACTTTAATTGAATCACACTTTAATTAGATGAGTCGTTACCTACTAACTCACGCTAAGATCACTTGGGTTGCGAGTGGGTCGATGTCGAAAGAGCTCAGCACTTCAAAACTGAGTTCGAAAAGCCTTGGGCTTGCTGGTCCTGTGCTGAAAAGGAATGAGTAACTCGAATCAACCTTCGTTTGAGTGTAGGCAAGTGCCGAAAGGATGCCGAAAGGGTTGGGTATCATAGATTTGGCTTCAAACACAAGTGGGTATCAAGAATCAAGCTTCAAATGGGTGTGGGTCAATACCGAACGTTACCGGCAGGTTTGGAAACGTCACCAAACACGCTGGGCATCGTTAATCTGGGCTCGGGGTTGCCGGATTTTAGCCAAATGCGTGCTGGTCGTGGGATTCGAGGTCGCCGGAGGTCTCAACCAGAACAAGCGTCGCTGCTGCAGCAAGGTCACACGCCACCACTGGAGTCTGTTGCAAAAGCCACTGGAGACGCGTGGCTGCTGTTTTTATTTACTGGGCACACCGAAGAAACGCCATGCGCAAATCTGCTCCATGGCAGATGCTGGAAAACGTGTCACTACGGGCCGAAGAGGTTGCGCGTGGGTTTCCGATGTCGTTTGCCGTGCTGTTATCGCCACAGAAGAGAAGTCAAGGGTGGGGGAAAGACCGACGGCTGCAACAAGAGGGAAAGGGAAGAAGAAGGAGGAGAAAAAGAATAAGGGATTTAGGGTTTTTTTTTCTTATTTTGGTTTTTGTTTTGTTCTCTTTTTAACTTCCCTTTTGTTTTCTTTTCTTTTCCAAACAAAAATAACCCAAAAAATAAACCAACAAAAATAGGCTAAAGTAAAAGTGGTGGATTTTTTTCTTCCTAATTCTTCTTTTTAAAAAAGAAAACTCATTTTAAAAAGTTTGGGAAAAACTATCTAAGAAACTAACTTAATCTTAAAACCCATATTAAAATTCAAAAAGTTTGAATTAAAATTCTGTTTGAAAATTCGAAAACTTAAATTATCTTAATCCAACTGAATTAAACTCGAATTCTAATTTAAATTCTAACTTACCTAAATTAGAACTCTAAATTTAGAAAATACAAGAATTTAAGTTATCTGCTTAGGGAAAAAAATCCAAAGACACAATTTAAATCTTAAAATAAAACTATTCCGAGAACGCGAGGCGTTACAGACTACCCACTTTAAAAAACTTTCGTCCTCGAAAGTTTGCAGGTCGCACTACTATAAACGTCATGGTGTTACAGGGTTGTGAATAGGGAAAAGATGAAATCTTGACTCGTACGACTGGTTCGAAAATGACCTACACAAAGAAAATGGTGAGCTAATGCCGACGGGATGCCAGCACACACTCTGATGCTTAAGTCAGTATACAAAATTGATTGGAAACCGAATAAATTGCAAAGTTTCCAAGGAGGGAAGAGAACTTCCCTCTTATGCTTGGGGACCCTTGTATTTATATGGCTCCTCTTGCTGCCTTCTCAAGTAAACTTGGAAGCAAGCTCAGCCTTATGTCAAGCACACCGTCACTCGCAAGGAATTGTGGTGGTGTTGCAGATATGTGGACAACAGATTGTGCCTTCAAGGTGGGGGGTGCAGCTACGGTTGCACCTGTCGTGCACGGTCCTTGATTACGCTTGTTTACATGCGTAAAAAGAAGGTTTTAGATGCTGTTTTTACAATGTTTCAGCTTTGTTTCGGATTTTTCTCGATCGTTTGAGTTCCAATTCATGCAAAATTCATATATTATGGTTTGTGGTTGGCTTATATTGTATTTATGACATTTTAGGACCATTTGGGAGTGCAAATTAATCAAAAGAAGCAAAAAGACGAAAAAAGCATCATGGGAGGCGCCAGGCGCCTGGGAAGCCTGCAGAAAAACTGGTTTTCTTCCAACTTTGCCCTTAATGAAACGCGTCTTCCAATGCGTTTTGGTGGTTCCAACCGATGCATACGTGTAGAAGAAATGTTCCACTATCAGTTTGAGCACGATTTGGTCAGTCAAAAGAGTTGGAAATGGGTGATTCACCATCGTTTTAGGACCTACCTAACCAATTCTGCACAGCTATAAATTCCAGCAACTTCTCCACCAAAATCATCAAGCCTTGCTTCCTTCTCTTGATCACTTTTAGTGCTTCTTTGTTGCTTTCTAAGTACTTTTGAGTTGCTTTCATTAGTTGCTTTTCGTTTTTAAATCCCGAGCACATTACATTCTTTTATTGAGCTTTGTTTTGTTTCCATTTGTACTTAGTTATTTTCTACTTATTCAAATCTATAAAAATCTAGCACTTTGCTTATCTTCCCTTTGCCTTTACTTTATTTTTAGTTAAGAGAGTTGTGTTTTTGGAGGAAAGAGCACGTGACACTCTCCCTTGCTTGAAAGAGAAGGGCGAAGCTCTCAATCCCGATAAAAACTCTCTGTTAGTTAACTTTTGTTTTTCACACATGCATTCCACATTCAACCATTTTACTTGCTGTATTTTCTTCAATATGACTTTCTAAATTCCCGTCTCTAGCCCGGTTATGGATAGTTAGCCTTTTATGTCTAAAAAAGGTTGCTAAGAAGTAGTGTTTTTGCTTTCCATTCATTGCTCAACATGTTTTCCCAAAAAGTTAGGATTTAGAGAAGGCCACTGTAAGTCTTAACAAGTCAATACTGAAAAGGTTGCTTATTTGCATTGTTGAGTGGTTAAACCGAGGAGAGGAGCGCCTTAGACATAAGGGTTCCGCTTAAGTAGCCTAGACATAGGACCTTAACCCGAGGTTGCGACTATTTCCATCCAAAAACTAAGATATATCTCATAATAGACATATTAGGGAATGTCTTAGGACTTTGAACTTGCTTAGACATAAGTAAAGTGAGAAGCGTAGTCGTTAGTTTCTAAAGTAAAATGCATACTATCCTTAGCATGTCCTTGATTCTTTGATGGCTAACTTGAAGTAATTCGGGCTAGGTTTTATTATTATAAGTCCAAATCCCAAATCCAAAACCATTATTTGTGACCACTTCCCATTTTACAAGAATCACTCATTTCAACATTCACTATTCTTTAAAACTTCAGAGTTTGGAAATTATTTAGAAGTCCTTGAGGATCGATACTTGGATACTCCATCCATTTTATATTACTCTGACAGGTGTGCGCTTGCATCTATATAATTGTTACCACGCTTAGTGCGTGCGTTCAGCATAAACGCCCAGTCAGTCCTTCAAGGATGGGGGCGCGGCTGCAGCTATGGCTGCTGACGCGTGGCCTTTTAAAGGGGGGTGGCCATTACAACCACGCACAAAGTGGGGGTCGAAGCATCATGGCGGCTCCCTTTGGAAGAGGTGCGGCCTTGTTAGTTGCACTTGGAGTGGGAGTCTATTGCGTGTCCACAACTGATGTGAATGAAAGTGTAAGTGTACATTACTCCCGTCGATTGTAGTATAACATGGTCGAGATCTACAGGGACTAAGTGTTAAATTTTAAGTTTGTGCTCAATAATATCAAATATAAAAAGAATAAAATAATATCAAGTAGTATGTTGCTAGCTATAAACGATTAAGCATAAAAGTGCAAACAAATGACTCCAAGAAAAGAAGACACAACCGAACAGATGCTGGGGCGAAAAACGCTTTAGCACAAAAGGTGAAATAAGGGAAAACAAAAATGAGGTTAAGATGGGGGAGATCTGACTGGGCGTTTTTGCTGAACGCACGCACTAAGCGTGGTAACAATTATATAGATGCAAGCGCACACCTGTCAGAGTAATATAAAATGGATGGAGTATCCAAGTATCGATCCTCAAGGACTTCTAAATAATTTCCAAACTCTGAAGTTTTAAAGAATAGTGAATGTTGAAATGAGTGATTCTTGTAAAATGGGAAGTGGTCACAAATAATGGTTTTGGATTTGGGATTTGGACTTAGAATGATAAAACCTAGCCCGAATTACTTCAAGTTAGCCAACAAAGAATCAAGGACATGCTAAGGACAATATGCATTTTACTTTAGAAACTAACGACTACGCTTCTCACTTTACTTATGTCTAAGCAAGTTCAAAGTCCTAAGACATTCCCTAATATGTCTATTATGAGATATATCTTAGTTTTAGGATGGAAATAGTCGCAACCTCGGGTTAAGGTCCTATGTCTAGGCTACTTAAGCGGAACCCTTATGTCTAAGGCGCTCCTCTCCTCGGTTTAACCACTCAACAATGCAAATAAGCAACCTTTTCAGTATTGACTTGTTAAGACTTACAGTGGCCTTCTCTAAATCCTAACTTTTTGGGGAAACATGTTGAGCAATGAATGGAAAGCAAAAACACTACTTCTTAGCAACCCTTTTTAGACATAAAAGGCTAACTATCCATAACCGGGCTAGAGACGGGAATTTAGAAAGACATATTGAAGAAAATACAGCAAGTAAAACGGTTGAATGTGGAATGCATGTGTGAAAAACAAAAGTTAACTAACGGAGAGTTTTTATCGGGATTGAGAGCTTCGCCCTTCTCTTTCAAGCAAGGGAGAGTGTCACGTGCTCTTTCCTCCAAAAACACAACTCTCTTAACTAAAAATAAAGTAAAGGCAAAGAGAAGATAAGCAAAGTGCTAGATTTTTATATATTTGAATAAGTAGAAAATGACTAAGTACAAATGGAAACAAAACAAAGCTCAATAAAAGAATGTAAAGTGCTCGGGATTTAAAAACCAAAAGCAACTAATGAAAGCAACTCAAAGGTAATTAGAAAGCAACAAAGAAACATTAAAAATGATCAAGAGAAGGAAGCAAGGCTTGATGAATTTGGTGGAGAAGTTGCTGGAATTTATAGCTGTGCAGAATTGGTTAGGTAGGTCCTAAAACGATGGTGAATCACCCATTTCCAACTCTTTTGACTGACCAAATCGTGCTCAAACTGATAGTGGAACACTTCTTCTACACGTATGCATCGGTTGGAACCACCAAAACGCATTGGAAGACGCGTTTCATTAAGGGCAAAGTTGGAAGAAAAACTGTTTTCTGCAGGCTTCCCAGGCGCCTGGCGCCTCCCAAGTAGGTTTTTCCGTCTTTTCGCTTCTTTTGATTAATTTGCACTCTCAAATGGTCCTAAAATGTCATAAATACAACATAAGCCATCCACAAACCATAGTATATGAATTTTGCATGAATTGGAACTCAAACGATCGAGAAAAAGTCCGAAACAAAGCTGAAACATAGTAAAAACAGCATCTAAAACCTTCTTTTTACGCATGTAAACAAGCGTAATCACACCCCCAAACTTAACTTTTTGCTTGTCCTCAAGCAAAACTTAGCAACTTTAATCAGCTTTCTAACACATGGACAAGGAAAAGCAAAAGCAACCGAGATGTTCAATCATAAATTGTCTCAGGGAAAAGATGTCAAAGCCTACCATTCTATTGCCTTTGTAAACTTAGTCACTATAAACCAAGTTTGAAATGATAAAAACTTTTTCTTTCAAAATCTTTTTTCTCTTTCAAAAACAGAAAACGTTTTCAAATACCCCTAAGGAATCTGCACACTCCCTTCTTACACTAAGACTTTTACATCTGAAAGACCGGCTACTAGCCCCTGAGGTTTCCACACACTAACATCGGTTTCAACCACAGCTACTCGTAGAAAGACTTTGAAACTAACAGCTAGGTCATAAAACGACGACAATGAGAAACACGAAGTCACTTATCACCATCCTTACTGCTATTTTCAAAGTCAACACCCAACCTAAAACTAAATGGGTGTCTACAGTAGGACTCGGAAATCATAACTACATTTTCTTTAACTCTCATTGTTTTTACCACTCTTTTCTTTCTAACACAAGTCTTTTCCCCACTCTTATTTTCTCTCAACAAGACTCTTTTTACTCTTTTGCAACTTTTTTTTTTTTCTTTCTTTCTTTCGTTTTTGTTTTTTTAGCTAAGTGCTTTTTCAACATTTTCTTTCTTTCCAACTGACTCTTTTTCAAAAGAAAATAGCATGATTTTTTAAAATATAAATAACACCTTATCTTTCTAAAACAACGACTGACACAACGACTGTCCCCCCCAAACTTAAGAGAGACAGTGTCCTCACTGGGAAAAGACTTTTGCATCGGATGAAAAAGGCTTAACAATAAAAAGGACAAGGACTTCCTATATAGGGGCAAAGAAAAAGCTTAAAGTTTGTAAAGATCAAAAAGACATAAAAGAAAATGAGTTTATCACATAAACAAAGGAAATAGCTCAAAGCTTAGTCAGGCATAGAACAGAAAACTCAACAATCTCTTATAATCATCATCGACATGAAATCACATGCACAGCACAGATGCTTCAAAATAGGCATGTGAAAAGCTAAACTAAGGTTAAGTGAAGGCATACTTTAAGTGATTAGAAGATAAACGATACTAATTTATTCATGCTTCAACTGAGCTCGAAACATAATCAATACAAAAAAAACATGCGTAGTAATGCTAGAATATGCAAACTACGTCATTAACCAAAAGAAGAAAACACAAAAAATAGCAAAGAAGGAACCTCCCCTTCATGAAGTCGGAGGTTGTGGACTAGGATCAGTGTCAGTGCTGGGAGATGGATGACCAAGGATAGCAGCTAGCGCTGGAGGCCATGAAGGTAAAACCGCAAAATCCAATGAAGTCCTTAAGTTGTAGATATGTTGCACGACTTCTCGAACCTGATCTCGCAGCTGTTGGTTCTCCTCTCGAAGACGACGGATCTCCGATGTAGGAGACATCCCAGTACCTTCCCTTCTTTGTAACGCATGGGCGATAATACGCCGAATATTCTTCTCTTCCACAATTGGGGCATCTCTCTTAATTTGATCCTCAGGGAGCTGTACACCTTGTCGTAAGCATAAAGAAGTGACCAAACGTGGGTGATAAAGCTTACCACGTGTTCGGTGGGCACACTCATGGATACTAGTATTGATCAATTCTCCATAATTCACATCTATGCCCTTTAGCATGGCATAAACCAGCAATGCCCTATCCTGAGTGACATGCTCATCATGCTCCGTTGGCAGAATTCTGTTTTTGACTATGTATAACCATCCTGCAGCAGCTAGGGAAACATCATCGGGTTTTAGTCGTACCTTGCCATGAGTAGTCAAATCCCAAGTGGCAGAGGGCTTCCCAACACATTCTAGAGCCTCATCAAGCTGTTCCAGAGTCGGAGTCACTAACATCTTATTGCCCACAGCGTCTCTGATATTCTCAATGTTGAAGGTGTAGTTGATCTGAGTGGCATCAAACCGTATTTCCTTCCCGCGCACTATGGCTATATGTGACTGGGGATGGACAGCAGCATAGAACTCTCTGACTAACTCCAAAGCCTCACATTGTATGGGCTGAATGAGTGGTCTCCATTCTTTGTCTCTAGCGGTCTCCCTCCAATCATCAGGCACATCTCCTAGGGTGAGATTAAATCCCAATTCTGTCATAATCTTACGGGATTTCATTAATGAAGTTCGAGTGGCTAAATTTGCTGCGTTCCATTTCGTCTCGACCTCCTCTCCCTCAGATAAGTCCAATTCAATTGTATCAACTGGCCCAGGTGCCACTACCTTCTTCTTAGCTTCAGCTGCTTTAGCTTTCGCAGCTCTCGTTTTAGGTTCATTCATGGGCACTGTTGGCTTCTTAGCCTGAACTGCACGTCGTTTTGAACTCTTTTTCTCCCGCCTCTTGTATTGAAACATTTCCCTTATCGTCTGCGTGTCCTCAAGATCTTCTTCGTTGGTAGGTTCTTGAGTACTATTCTCCCCAACCTTGGATCTACCTGTATCACACCCAAGCGGGTTAACTGTATTAGAAGGAATAGTGTGAGCATCCCTTACCCCTGGTAGAGTGGCCATCGGTGTGACATACTCATCCGTTGCCAACGGAGTAGATCCAGTTGCCCCAGTAGGCAACTCTTGGTGACTACAAAATGCTCCTTCTGTAGGTGTATCCATGGGGAAGGTTCCTGAGTATCTGTTCTCACCACTTCGTTCTCGGTATCCTCTGTTTCCGGCATATTTGAACAATGTCCTCGTGAAACCAGTAGAAAATCATCATTACCATCTTCCGGTGTAATAATCAATGGAGATGAATAAAACTGCTCCTCGTCCCTGTTCTCCATAAATGAATCCTTAGGCGTCAGACGCCTACTACTCCCATCTTCCTCAATTTCTGGGTCTATCATCACCTCCTTGCCCTTCCTATTTTGCCCTATCGAAACCCCGGGCTCTAGCCTATGGCTATGGCTCTTCTCTTGCTCTCCTCCATGCTCATCTCCTGCATCCATTGGCATATTGATTGGGGTTGGCATCCTAGGAGGCTCTAAGGGTTTTAGTTGTCCCATGTTGAAGGTACTCGATATGTTAGGGTTCAATTGGGGTGCTTGAGGTCCTCTTTCTAGGAATGGAAGTTGAGCTGGTGGGGGAACCCTAGGTGAAAGCATCCCATAATTGGTTGGAGGTACCCAATGACCCATTCCATAATAAGGTGGAAGGCTAGGAAATAGAGTAGATGGGTTTGGCATTCCATAAGGATGAACACTAGCTGGAATTTGCATTTGGGACAAGGGAAAATGATATGAAGGAACCGGGTTAAACATAAACGGTTGGTACATACCCGGATTGATCATTGGAGGAAGTTGTTGAGGATTTTCAGCCCTAAACTCACTGTTTTGAGGTATATTAAAGGTGGGTAGTTGCTGAAAATTAACATAACCATGTGGGCTCATTATAGGATGTTGTGTAGGAGCTTGGGATGGAGGACATTCAAATGTTTGAAGCGGGTTTCCTCCCCTAACAGCAGCTAGCCTAGAATCTGAACCCATGTGTTGTTGGAAGTTCTCCAATGGTGGAAAAGGAATGCTTGTGGCATTTGGAGCTTGAGTGGAAGAGGTAGGAAGTGAAGTATGTTGAGAAAGGAAGCCATAGATGTAAGCAAATGCAGGAAATTTCTTCTTCTCTTTGGTGGTGGCTGAAAATCGAAAACAAGGGTGATGAATGGAGTGGTTTTTTTTCGAAAAAACAAGGGGAAGAAGAGAGTTGTGTGGGTTTTGGTGGAGTTGTAAAGCTTAGGCAATGGGTCTATTTAAAGCCTTCCCAAAACTAAATCCTAAATGAGAGGGATTGACATTTAAGTTCAACCAAGTTTCCTAAACCTAAAAGGAAAAGAAAACAAATTTGAATACAAAATAGGATTAGGGAAACAAAATTTGAGTTTGAAGAGAAGTTCTTAAAGCTAAATCATAGAGGATTAATGTTTGACCCAAAATAAAGCCCATGCTATCGAAAATTAAAACCCAAACCGTGAAGGAAAACGAAACTCGAACTGCTGGAAAACAGGGCAGGCGCCAGGCGCCTGCGTGATTTATTTTCGCAAAGGGCAGGCACCAGGCGCCTGCGTAAAATTTTTTTTCAATGTTTTTTTTTTTTTTTTTTCATTTTTTCTTTTTTTTTTCAACGTTTTCCAAAAACATTAATAAGCAAAACTTTTTATGATTAGACAAAAAGAATGTAAGATACAAAAATTTCCTTCCTTTACTTTTGTTCTTTCCAAACGGATAAGAAGGAAAAACATTTTTCGCAAAATTTATTGACCTGAAAGTTGAATAGAGGTTTTTCCTCTATCCACTGGTTCTCCAAAATACGGCTTAAGTCTCTGCCCATTTACTTTAAAAACATTTCCCTTAGAGTCAACTAGATCCACTGCCCCATATGGGTAGACTTTAAAAATTTGAAAGGGACCAGACCATCTAGACTTAAGTTTTCCAGGGAAAAGTTTCAACCTAGAGTTGAATAACAGAACCAGATCACCTTCTTGAAGATTGTTCGGCCGAAGACGCCTATCATGCCACTGTTTAGTTTTTTCCTTAAACAACTTAGCATTCTCATAAGAAAAGTGCCTGTGTTCTTCTAATTCCAACAATTGTAACTTCCTCGCTTCACCTGCAGCCAACAAATCAAAATTTAATTTCTTAGTAGCCCAAAATGCTTTATATTCTAGCTCAAGAGGCAAATGACATGCTTTTCCAAAAACTAGCCTATAGGGGGACATGCCGAGGGGAGTCTTAAATGTTGTCCTATATGCCCAAAGTGAATCATCAAGCTTAAAAGACCAATCCCTACGGTTAAGATTTACAGTTTTTTCTAAAATGTTTTTATCTCCCTATTAGATATTTCGGCTAACCCATTCGACTGAGGATGATACGCTGTTGCAACCCTATGACGCACATTGTATTTAGTCAGCAACTTTTGCATAGACCTATTCACAAAATGAGCCCCCCCATCGCTTATCAGACAACGCGGGGTTCCATAACGCGTAAAAATGTGCTTTTGCAGAAAACGAATGACAACTTTGGAATCATTGGTAGCAGTTGCAATGGCTTCTATCCATTTCGAAACATAATCTACTGCTAACAATATATAAAGCTTACCATTAGAAGATGGAAATGGACCCATAAAATCTATACCCCACACATCAAATATTTCAATCTCCAGGATCGGGGTTTGAGGCATTTCGTGGCGTTTAGATATATTACCTGTCCGTTGGCATTTGTCACAAACCTGGGCAAACTTATGTGCATCTTTGAACAGAGTGGGCCAAAAGAACCCACTTTGCAAAACTTTGGCTGCGGTTTTGTGTCCTGCAAAATGTCCTCCATATGGAGACATATGACAAGCGTCTAATATCGCCTCGTGCTCTTCTTCTGCGACACACCTGCGTAAGATATTGTCAGGTCCTAGCTTATATAAAAAAGGCTCATCCCAACGATAACATCGAACTTCATTTAGAAATTTCTTTACCTGTTGCTTGTTGAACTCATAAGGAACTATTCGACTTACCAAATAATTTGCTATATCGGCATACCACGGAACTGAATCAACTCGCAAGAGTTGCTCGTCAATAAACTGTTCACGAATAACAGTTCCATCATCACAGAGCGGGGATTCCAATCTAGACAGGTGATCAGCAACTTGGTTTTCAGTACCCTTCCTGTCCCTAACTTCAATATCAAACTCTTGAAGTAACAAAATCCACCGTATCAAACGTGGTTTAGCATCTTTTTTAGCAAATAAATATTTTAAAGCAGAATGGTCAGTAAAAACAATGACTTTTGTGCCTATCAAGTAAGACCTAAACTTATCAAAGGCGAACACAACTGCTAACAGTTCCTTTTCAGTAGTAGTGTAATTGAGTTGTGCACCGGTCAGAGTCTTACTAGCATAATACACAGGATGCAAGATCTCCTTTTTACGTTGTCCTAACATAGCTCCTATTGCATAATCACTGGCATCACACATGAGCTCAAAAGGTAAATCCCAATTAGGTTCGATAATTATAGGGGCTGAACTTAGAGCAACTTTCAACATTTCAAATTTCATTTTAAACAGTCATCATCAAAACAAATGGTCTATCATGTTCTAACAATTGACACAAGGGTTAGAAATTTTAGCAAAGTCTTTTATAAAGCGGCGGTAAAATCCCCCATGCCCTAAAAAACTTCTAATCCCTTTGACATTTGTAGGAGGAGGTAGCTTTGAAATGATGTCTATCTTAGCGTGGTCTACCTCTATTCCTTGCTTGGAAATTTTGTGACCCAAAACAATACCCTCTTGTACCATGAAATGACACTTCTCCCAATTTAGGACTAGGTTTGTTTGTTCACATCTCTCCAATACTCTCTCCAAATTAACTAAACATGCGTCGAAAGAATTTCCAAAACAGAAAAGTCATCCATAAAAACCTCTAGAATATTTTCTACCATGTCAGAGAAGATGGCCATCATACACCTCTGAAAAGTCGCGGGTGCATTGCATAGTCCAAAGGGCATTCGCCTAAAAGCGAACGTACCATACGGACACGTAAATGTTGTCTTCTCCTGGTCTTCTGGAGCAATAGTAATTTGATTATAACCCGAATATCCATCTAAAAAACAATAGAAATCCTTACCTGCCAGACGGTCGAGCATCTGGTCAATAAACGGGAGAGGAAAATGGTCTTTCTTTGTTACCTTGTTGAGTTTGCGATAATCAATGCAAACTCTCCACCCGCTCACAGTTCGGGTTGAGATGAGCTCATTCTCCTCGTTGGCCACCACGGTTATACCCCCTTTCTTTGGTACACACTGTACTGGGCTTACCCAGCTGCTGTCAGATATTGGGTATATAACACCGGCGTCAAGCCATTTGAGAATTTCTTTCCTTACAACCTCTTTCATCTTCGGGTTCAACCGCCTTTGACTCTCAATAGAGTTCTTAGCATCTTCTTCCAATAGAATTTTGTGCATGCAAAAGGCCGGGCTTATCCCTCGGATATCTGCTATCGTCCATCCAATGGCCTTTTTGTGCTTCTCCAAAATCTGCAATAAAGAATATTCATGAGTAGGTGATAAATTGGAAGCTATAATAACTGGTAAAGTGTCGTTATCCCCTAGATACGCATATTTCAAATGCGACGGCAATGGCTTCTGCTCCAACGTGGGTGGTTCCACTATGGACGGAAGTAACGACTTGCATTCTTCTTTTGTATTTTTTCAATAGGACTAGCCACATCTTCTGGTCCTTCTGCTATCTTATCAAGCTCTTCTTCAATCTCTGTAACTAACGAGTCATAAAACTCATCAAACATAATAGGATTCAAGCTATTTATAGCAGAGCACTCTTCAAAGTCTCCTGGTAATTCATGGCGTCTAGAACGTTAAATTTAACTTCTTCATTATTTACCCTCATTGTAATTTCTCCCTTCCTTACATTAAAAACTGTATCCCCAGTGGCTAGAAATGGTCTTCCCAAAATAATGGGAACGTCTAAGTCCGCCTCGCAATCTAGAATGATAAAGTCCGCAGGGAAAATGAATTTGTCCACCTGGACTAAAACATCTTCTATCTTTCCCTCAGGTCTTATGATAGATCTATCTGCTAGTTGGAGGGTAACCGTAGTAGGTCTAGCTTCTCCTATGCCTAAAGATTTGAAAACTGATAATGGCATAAGATTAATGCTAGCGCCTAGATCACATAATGCCCTACCTAAGTTTTTTCCTCCTATGGAACATGGAATGGTAAAACTGCCAGGATCATTACATTTCATGGGTAGCGGGCTGCCTACAGCTTCACTACTACATTTTGTCATGGCTACCAGTTCATGCTCTCCTTTTTTTCTTCCTAGAAACTATATCTTTCAAAAACTTAGCATAATTTGGCATCTGTTCTAGAGCATCTACTAATGGTATATTTATATGCAGTTGTTTTAAAATATCTAAAAATTTTCTAAACTGGGAATCATTATTTTTCTTAACTAATCTTTGTGGAAACGGGGGAGTAGGGGTAAAAGAAGGCTGTACCTGTGGAGGAACACTCGGGGTGTCCTCATTACCTTTTCTAATATTTTCTTTTTCTGGTGTTGTTGGATTTTCTGGTATCTTTACAATTGGTTCAGTGGACGGAATCTGTACATCTGTTGTTGGCATTGTTGGTCCATCATATGCCAGTCCACTCCTGAGGGTGACAGCTTTGCACTGTTCTTTCCCTTCTCGTTTTGGTAATTCAGTATGGCCTGGAAAAGAACCTTGTGGTCTATTCTTCAATTCATTGGCGAGTTGTCCCAATTGGGTCTCGAAATTCCTCATTGATGCCGCTTGGGATTGTATCACTGCGTCGGTTCGGGCCATGTACTCCTTCATCATATTCTCAAGATTTGAGTTGTTATTTTGAACTGGTGGAGTCTGTGTTCTCTGATTGTACTGCTGTTGCGGTGGTGGGATGTATTGCTGTGTAGGTGGAACATAGGGCTGCTTGTTCTGTTGGCTCTGCCCTTGATTAAAACCGCTCGAACCTCCTTGTCCTCCCCATGAGAAATTAGGTGGTGCCTCCAACCTGGGTTGTAGGTGTTCGAATATGGGTTAAAGTTCCTATTGTTCCCATGTCCTACATAAAAAACAGAAGCAGGGTTATGTGGTCAATTATCATAAATATGGTTTTCACTGCAAAATGAACAAATGAGATCGTTGACTTGGCAAACAGGGGCAGGAGTGCAATAATCCGACTGCACAGGTTGTATCGGCGTGGCTAATGGATTTTTTATTCCCAATGCCATCTCTTTCAGCCTCTGGTTCATTGTAACCATCTCTTTTTGCATCGAGGTCGCAATGTCCAGAGCCAAAACTCCAGCTGGATCTTGCTTCTTTGGTGCTGCCCTAGATCTTTGCGAACACCATAGTTCGTTATGTGAAGCTAAGTCATTTAGGATGTCAACTATCTCGTTGAATGTCTTCTTTGTAAAGGCTCCGTTGGCAGCATTGTTTAGCATCATCTTAGTAGGATGATCTAAACCTCTAAAGAAATGTTCTATCTGGATGCATGCCGGCAAGCCATGGTTCGGACATTTCCTGATTAGTTCTTTAAATCTCTCCCACGCCTCGTGAACAGGTTCACGATCATACTGTCTAAAGGAGATGATCTCCTCTCTGATATCAGCGTGGCGAGTAGGTGGGAAGAATTTTGTTAAGAACTTCTCCACTAACGACCCCCATGTGGTGATGGATCCCGGTGGAAATGCATTGAGCCATGCTCTAGCTTGGTCCTTCAAAGAAAATGGAAAAAGTGTTAGCCTCAGAGCATCGTCTGTTATACCAGGTAATCGAAATGCATTTGCAATTTGAATGAATGATTTCAGATGATCATGTGGATCCTCATGTTCCTGCCCTCCAAAATGTCCAATTGTCTGCAACATTTGGAACATCATTGGTTTAAGCTCAAAGTTGTGTGGGCTGGAATAGGGTTGACTATCCCTGAATCAAAGTTCTGAAAAGCCGTGGCGGCATATTCTCGCATTGCCACGTCTCTGTTGTCCGCCATCTGGATATGGTTGAATTCATCATTTCTTGCATGATCCCTCATATTACCGTTAACAGCAGGTGGATCAACCGGATCACGAGGTGGAATATCTGCCATTGATGTGCTCGTACTCTCTACCTCACTTTCAGGACTGATTTCACCTTCTCTCTCTTTTTGCTTTTCTAGTTGTTTTCGAAGTCTTTGCTCCTTTCGAGTTTTTCGAAGGGTCCGCTCAATCTCAGGGTCAAGGGGTAGAAGAAAAGATCTTGTGCTCATGCACTTTAACGTACCCTTGTGAGATAAACGACCAAAAATATAGAACAAAAACGGTGGATGGAAATTACACCCAACAACAATTCACAAAAATAAAAACTAAAAGAATTTGAAAATAATTTTAAAACTAAAGTCCCCGGCAACGGCGCCAAAAACTTGACTGGGCGTTTTTGCTGAACGCACGCACTAAGCGTGGTAACAATTATATAGATGCAAGCGCACACCTGTCAGAGTAATATAAAATGGATGGAGTATCCAAGTATCGATCCTCAAGGACTTCTAAATAATTTCCAAACTCTGAAGTTTTAAAGAATAGTGAATGTTGAAATGAGTGATTCTTGTAAAATGGGAAGTGGTCACAAATAATGGTTTTGGATTTGGGATTTGGACTTAGAATGATAAAACCTAGCCCGAATTACTTCAAGTTAGCCAACAAAGAATCAAGGACATGCTAAGGACAATATGCATTTTACTTTAGAAACTAACGACTACGCTTCTCACTTTACTTATGTCTAAGCAAGTTCAAAGTCCTAAGACATTCCCTAATATGTCTATTATGAGATATATCTTAGTTTTAGGATGGAAATAGTCGCAACCTCGGGTTAAGGTCCTATGTCTAGGCTACTTAAGCGGAACCCTTATGTCTAAGGCGCTCCTCTCCTCGGTTTAACCACTCAACAATGCAAATAAGCAACCTTTTCAGTATTGACTTGTTAAGACTTACAGTGGCCTTCTCTAAATCCTAACTTTTTGGGAAAACATGTTGAGCAATGAATGGAAAGAAAACACTACTTCTTAGCAACCCTTTTTAGACATAAAAGGCTAACTATCCATAACCGGCTAGAGACGGGAATTTAGAAAGACATATTGAAGAAAATACAGCAAGTAAAACGGTTGAATGTGGAATGCATGTGTGAAAAACAAAAGTTAACTAACGGAGAGTTTTTATCGGGATTGAGAGCTTCGCCCTTCTCTTTCAAGCAAGGGAGAGTGTCACGTGCTCTTTCCTCCAAAAAAACACAACTCTCTTAACTAAAAATAAAGTAAAGGCAAAGAGAAGATAGCAAAGTGCTAGATTTTTATATATTTGAATAAGTAGAAAATGACTAAGTACAAATGGAAACAAAACAAAGCTCAATAAAAGAATGTAAAGTGCTCGGGATTTAAAAACCAAAAGCAACTAATGAAAGCAACTCAAAGGTACTTAGAAAGCAACAAAGAACACTAAAATGATCAAGAGAAGGAAGCAAGGCTTGATGATTTGGTGGAGAAGTTGCTGGAATTTATAGCTGTGCAGAATTGGTTAGGTAGGTCCTAAAACGATGGTGAATCACCCATTTCCAAACTCTTTTGACTGACCAAATCGTGCTCAAACTGATAGTGGAACACTTCTTCTACACGTATGCATCGGTTGGAACCACCAAAACGCATTGGAAGACGCGTTTCATTAGGGCAAAGTTGGAAGAAAAACTGTTTTTCTGCAGGCTTCCCAGGCGCCTGGCGCCTCCCAATTGGTTTTTCCGTCTTTTCGCTTCTTTTGATTAATTTGCACTCCCAAATGGTCCTAAAATGTCATAAATACAATATAAGCCATCCACAAACCATAGTATATGAATTTTGCATGAATTGGAACTCAAACGATCGAGAAAATCCGAAACAAAGCTGAAACATAGTAAAAAACAGCATCTAAAACCTTCTTTTTACGCATGTAAACAAGCGTAAAAGATCCATTAACTTTCATATCACTCAGAGTCCCTACACTGTAAGTAAGATCACGATTGATGCTCAAACCAATGTTGGTTCTCGGAGACAGGACCCCAAACATGAATAGCTACAACTTCAGCTGCTAAATACCCAAGTA